>NW_028262358.1:24520610-25741235 GCF_047370975.1 Nipponia nippon
ATCTGGCCCCGTGTTTGTGCACACTGCTGGATCGACGCTGCCGGGACGGGAATTCCCTTGGTACATTAATTCACAGCAAACCGCAGACTCTGGAAGCCCTGGCCTTGTGATCATTTGTCACATCAACCCCGCTGAGGAGGAATCTGTCTCTCGCGAGTCAGAAAACCCTTTGCTCTCTGTTGGCATCAGATTCTCCTGGTGTCGCGCGCAGTTGCACCTCCAGGAGGTGTAATGACCGAATGTGTTTAGAAGTCAAATGCAAAACTCTGGCATACGCAGGTTCTGGTTCACGCCGTATTACATGAAGGGCTGCGAGATGGAAGCTGATTTTAGCTTCAACTCTGATCCGTTCCTCTGATACGGGTTTATGCTCAGCGTGGGTTTGGTTAAAGCAGTCACTGCTTACCTCGCTGAATAGTTTTCCGTCTCTTTTGACCAAAGCATACCTTACCTGCAGTGTGGGCCAAAGCGATGCCGGACAAGAGTTTAAAAACAAAGCTTGGGAAGCTCTCCAGGTTGTCCTTTTTGGGGATGCACACTGTTGTCTTGCACAAAAATTAATCCCGACACAGTTTTCCTTCTATTAATCATATCAGAAGAGCTGCCAGAGAGTGACAGCTCTTAGCCAGCACCACCCTACCGTGGTTCAAAGATCTGAACTGTTTCAGCAACCTCCATGTGGAGGGGTTAAAAGCACATTAAAAAATACTTTGTGTTGCCCTGTCCTACAACTTGCATTAAAAGTCTTAAGAAGTTTAAAATCATAAAGCAGGAGAAAAGGAAGCACATTTGATAGTTTAAAACTGTACCCTACCCTGCTGAATACTCAAAGCCGGCATTGAACAGGAAATGTAGTTTAATTTTATAGACTTACGTTCTTTTGGTTGGTTGGTGTTTTTATGAAGGAGGAAGATATTTCTGTAGAGGGATTATAACCTGGGGAAAACAATTTTGATTTTTTTTTGTGTGCACTGAATTAATTTATTTGTGTATTATATAGCAACAGTTTTAAGATCTGTCACCTCTGCAGACTCAGTCCTGTGAGGCATTGAGGGACAATTTTTTCAGGGGCAGAGAGGCATCTAATAACATTTCAAAACAGTTGCAAGTGCTGTACTATTAATTTTAATAGGACACAGGTGCCTAGATGTTTTGTAAGGTCCTGAAGAAGCCGACGGATTTAGGAGCCTAAAGCAGAGCATAGGCTGACTTTAGGTGTCTATATACCAAACTGCCGTCGTGGATCGCCCAGCTCAGGAGGCACGCTCCCTGGGTGCTACAGCGCTGTTTCTGTGCTTGCCAGAGCCATCCCGCAGTGAGCAGCTACGTACAGGGGTACCTAGGAATCATTCAGGAGCCAGCGCGCAGGCTTTGCCCATGCCTACCGGCTCCAGCAAAACCGAGCTCAGCACTGCTTTCTTTACTAGATGTCCTCATGGTGGTGTCAGTTCCCATCTTTCCTAGGATAGCCTACAAGTTAGGGTGTCTCCCCTGGAGGTGGGAAACGTGCGTTTAACACTTTCCTCCTCCCAAAGCCACGCAAAGTCATGGCTCCCTTCTCTCTAAAAAGTGCCCTGGTCACCAGGCTGTGGGACGGGATCATCCTTACCCCTCCTCTGGGGGTTTTATCCCGTTGCAGAAAGGAACTAAACTATCACAGGGTCAAAAGGCGAAGAAACGAGTGAGCTTGCCTTTGTGAAAGGTGCTCAAAACAATAAACTGGGAGGGGGCAGTGCACTGCTTCCAGGACTGTATACTTTACCTATCTATAATGGCTGCATAATGGAAAATACAGGGCCGGGGAGTCCCTTAGCCCAGGCGATGGTGCGTGCCACTGGGGCGTGCCCTGCGCGCTGACCCTCCTTCTGGCCGCGGCATCCGTGAGCCTTTCCGTAATGTTGCGCAGCTTCACTGGAGCAGATGGAGGGTGTCGCAGCTATTAACATGAAGGCACTAACAAATATCTCTTATGGATTTTAGCCTTGAGTAGCTGAATCATTAGGTACCTACATAATGTAAGAAATTCATCCCGGAGTGCCTGAAGCTCCCACTGAAGTTACTGGGCTCACACTCGGCAGCATGAGCGTCAAAATAATGTAGGTGCCTTCTTCTGGAAAGGAAATATATCCCTAACATAAAGGTCAAATGGCACTTATAACAACATTAATAATTTAAGAGCGTCGTGCTATTGAATTCTAGGAATTATTAGACCTGTTTGGCAATACTGTTCAGTTGCTTTTACAACAGAAATATGCTGTTTACCTACTGAGAGATTCATGAGGAAAAAAATCCAATCCGTATCAACGAGTAAGATATTTTCCTTACCAGAGATATTGATTTAAATATTGACTTCGCTGCTGGAGGGATATTTCACTCCATGCTGCAGATACTCATTGTCAAGTGACATGTGTTTCATGTACTAATAAAAATGTGACTTCTGGCCCAGTAATCTTATCTGGATGATTCTGACTTTTTGCATTCGGCTTGGTCTGAAGCAGTTGTCCTTTCTAAAATTGAATACATATTTTCTTCTGAGTGTCAATGCACTTCGCCCCATGTGAATTACTTGCAACTAAGATCAAAACAAACAAACGTTAAAAAACCCCCGCACACAGCCCCTTTGTCCTATTAGTTCGTTTTCCTTTCAATCTTTCAGCAACGGGTTTAGGCTCTGTAAGACAGAAGTTCTTTATTTAGCAACAGAAAAGGTGCCGCCGCAGAACCTGTTACAGCTTGTCAGAAAACCAGCCCGAGTGTGTTCTGGGACAAGGACTGTCTTTTTATTACGGGGTTATACAACAGCTCTCACATTGGCTTGCTGACCCCGAGCAGGCCTGGCGATAGTAATAACGATAACAATAGCTTATGCCACCGAGTACCAACCCCATGCTCAGGAGGGCTGCGATAGCTCCCGTCACAGAGCAGAGGTGCCAGCTCCCCCTTGTGCAAAGTGCCAGCCCAGAAGGGGAAAAAAAAAGAGGAAAAATCCCAGCCTCCCATAGCCCCCAACTTATAGATGTGACAATTTATTTCATTGGAGCATTGTATCCACGAAGCAGGGGATATTGCTGAACAGTTTCACTGATGCTAATATTCTCATTACTGGACAGCCGGTCCTACCCGAGGAGCTCGGACCTGTGCGTGTGTAGAATCGCACGCTCCGAACGAAACCGCTCTGGAGGGGAGCCGGGCATGCTGCTGCCACGCAGCTCGGCAGCACGGAGGCCGGTGGGACTGGGAGCACGAGGTGGCGGGTAACGACCTGAACGCTTGTGGTCCCTCCCTCCTTCTCTTACGCACCATCAGGACAAGGTGAAAACGTGAGGCATTGGTGATGCTCACACATCAGCTCTTTGGCCTCTTCGGGAGTCGCCCCAGCTCCCTGCAAGTGAGATAACAAGAAAATGGAGTTGTTTTCAGAGGGGAATTGCATGCAAAAGATTGCTTCTGGTCTGAAATTCCTGAGGTCAGCTGTGCCCGTAGCTTCTAGGTACTAGCACTATCCCGTTCGCAGCAGAGGACTGGTGGTGTCCGAATGCAAGAAGACAGGCTTTGCCTGGGAAAAGTCTCCCTGTAAATCTTTCCCTTGGAAACAGAATTTCAGGTCGTACCCAGGGGTCCAAGGCCTTTGTTCAGCTCTTGACCCATCAGGACAGAGAGAGGGGCAGAGGCGTACGCTCCTGGAGGTTATCCGCAGCCAAGAAGGGACAAAGCTGGCAGAAAGGCAAAATCTCAGACCCCGTTAGTAGAGCGCTTCTCTGCCTGGCCTCTGCTAACGGGGTTCTGTGGCGCTGTGATGAGAAGCTGTTTGTTTTGGGAGAAACAGGGGGACTTTGGGTCACTTGCAGATTTTTTTTTCCTGTAGTGAATTTACAGCAAACATGAGAACTGGAACTACGGCGTAAATTCACCTTATATTTTACTAGAGGTTACTTAGCTAACCTTTCCGTCTACTTGCAAACAAGGAATTCACCTTTTTCTTCGACCACAATGTTTTAACTGAAATTTTGGGGTAAACAAACGTGCCAAGTCTTTATTAACCCCAGCAGTGTAATTTCTCATTACAAGACTGTGATTCAGAGGAAACAGCGCTGCTAAAACAGCTACCGAGTCCCAGCAAAAACGACAGTTTTCCTCAATCAGTTCCTTTTGTGACCTTGATCTGAACCTTAATCTGTTTTAGCAAAATTCTTTTTATTAGCCATTCATACTTAATCATACTGCTAATTTTCCTGTTTTTAAACTATCAATTTAAGGCTGCTTTTTCATGTAACTAATCAAGGCTGATGTATGTTATTTTGGCTATGATTTCTAATAATTATTCTTAAGAGTTTTTTAAGTCCGCGCTTTCCATAGATAACTGTCAAAATTGTAGACGGGGGCAGCACGGCTTGTTTCTGTGATATTGCACATACAAGTCTGCTTTCTTATCGTTAGTGAAAATAACCATTACAAGCATTGTATAGGGGATCTGAGCCTCATCTTCTTTTCATTCCTTACATCAGCAGTTGCTTTTCATTAGTGTTATTATTGCAGACGAGCAGCGTTGGAGGGAAGAAGGGTTTTCAGGATCAGGCTCCATTTGAGATATTTAGAATAAAAAAATAAACATACTTGCAGCTGTCTCACGAAGACTGTAAACTGTTGTAGCTAGTGACTAGTGATTTTTCTTTGCCTATGATATTAAAGAACAGATTGTGTTACTATACTTATCTCTACCTTTACAAACAAATACACCAGGAAAATATGTCGAGCAGAAGAAACCACGCTTGTTATCAAATGCTTAGCTACACTGACTACAGGTTTTTGTACTTTTTTTGGCAAAAGCTTCAAAACATATTGTGGCTTGGTTAAGCTCCGAATTCTTTACAGTGTAAAGGGAGCCTTTTTGTGTCCGTAGCACGCGCTCGGCTCTCCACCGAAGGCAGCAGTTCGCTGCTGTTATTTGCCATTCGTACGGCTGCCGCACAGAGATCGCGATCCCCTGTCCTGGGCTTTGTACCCAGCAGAGGCGCTTCTTCCCCCACCGAACTGATTAACATCACGGCAGGGCTGTGATCTTCAAAGCCTGGCGCTTCTGGTTGGGTTTTTGTTGGAGTTTGTGGAGCTGAGCGAGTAGCGGGGGCTTTGTGCGCGTGCAGCGGGGTGGTTGCGGGGGGTCGGACACGGCCCCCCCGGTTAGAGGTGCCGTTGGAGCAGCACGTGGGGAGAAACTTCACAAGCATTTTCCAGCCGAAACCTCTCGCTCTGTGCTCAGTGGGACTTTGTCAAGTGACGCGCTAACGTTTCGTTAGGGAGTGAAGCAGATTTCTTAATTGCGAGCGAACTAAGTCTGACAGATAGGATTTTCTACTCTGAAGAGGGAGGAAAGCCAGAAACTTGATACCTTCCTGTTGGTTTGTGAGGTTTTGTGGGCTTTTTTTTTTGTGGAAGATGCTCAGATGTCTTGGTAATGGGTTCCCCTGCCAGATGGAAGGCAATGGCTGGAAGAGTAGATGAACAAAGACTATACACAATCTTTTTCCCTAATTAAATCCTTTTTTCTGTAAAAGTGCAATATTTTCCCCACCAGATTGAAGGGATTGCCATGTATGATTGTTTAAACAGCTATAGGTTAATTGTGTTATATGTATCTGTAGAAAAATTAATGCTATATGCAAAAATGGATGAAAGTGCTCAAATAGCCCGCTAATTAACTCAGCCCTATAGTTAGCAGGGTTGGCATTAGAGGAAAGAATAATGCCTGTTCAATCCGAAACCTTCCCTCCCTCTCCATCCATTTTATCTCTTCTTGTCACTTCCTATTAGCTGATCATGACATCTTATCTTTTTCCTGAAGGGTGGGCCAGAAGATTACTTTGGAGCTCATGTAAGTGACACTCTAAGGATTGGCCAGCAGCGGGTTCAGCGGCCCCAGCCCCTGGAGCCACGGGATGTCATCCCCGTGACATGCCTGGAAACCCCAGCTCATCCCTCAACTGTCCGGTCACAGCAGCATCTCCGTCATGTTGCACTTCAAGTCTGTCACTGGCATGGGTTCATGCTCCTCACCCGGGAACCCTTCTCTTTCTTGCTGAGGACCGCGTTTTTATTTTTAACGCGGAGTCCTTCACATCAGTGGTGGTGATGGTTTCTTTTGCAAGATGGGATTCTGCCATAGGAAGGGTTGGCTGGGGATCATACAGCAAATCTGCACGCATGTGCTAAGAGAGGAGCTGTGCACGAAGGCTTCCTAGACAGCATTTGAAATGTATTTATTTTTCAGTGATTTTGAAAGATTTTGGGCTGATAGCTCTGGACACCAGCTCTGGTCTCTGCACTTTCTTTTTCGCATCCTCTGTGGGAAGCAGTTTTTGGGAGAGCTCTGCCTGCCCGGAGGTGTGGGGCTGTCCCGGCAGCTTTGCCCCACGCCGGCCACCTGGTCCCTAGAGCCCAGGACGCCCCCGATGCCAGGGCACAGCCAGAGCGCTCCCACCAGCTGTAGCCAGACATTATGGCTCGTGCTGGAGGGACTCGGTGCCGGCACCGTAATTGCAGGCGAGCTAGATTTTTGCTGTGGCATTACAAATTCCCCCAGGGAAGCCCACAACTATGACCATTTACATGGTAACGTTGTCAGGCATGAGTCATTTTCTTCCCTCTCTCCCTGTCTGTCTCTGTTTCTCCTCTCACACACGCACACTCACAAATGCAAGCACAAATCAACAAACTGGTAAATAAAATTTAACTGATGCTTTAGTGCATTTTCAGCTCCTTTCTTCTGGCTGAGTGTACAGTTTGATGTACTTTTTTTTTTGCTATAAAATGTAGCACAAAATGTATGGGCTATGTGAATGTTGATGCTGGAATGATGACTCTTGTGTCTTCTGCTTCCTATTATGTTTTTTTACCAGGTTACCTTTAAGAGTGCTTTAACTAAAAAATTAATCAGTAAAAGTAGTCCTTAAAAGAGAAATCTTTGTCAATACAATAAAATAGGAAACTTGCAAAGCGAGTGACAAGGTCGCTGTTTAAGAAGCTGTTTCATCTAACTCCTTCCTTCATACTCCAACTCTGCTAAGCTTATTGCCACCCTTTTCCTACGCATCTGAATAAATGCAATGTGTATAGCATCATTGTATTGGCTACATTATCATGATTCCCATGAGTAATTACTTGCAGTTTTGGTGTCCTTGGCTCTGAATGTCTCCGTGAAGCAACTTTCTCGTGTACTCTGAAATGTTCACTTTGGTGCTTTAAAAAAAAAAAATAGAGCATCCACTAAAATAAAGTTTGGATAATCGCCGCAAAGTTGTGGGTGCCTGGATTAAGGTTGCTTTTGCAAGACAAACGTGTCAGGTTTGTGCACGCATCCTGATCGTCCTGAGGAACATCGTGCAGGGGATCGCTGCTGAACCACACGCTCTGTCTTAAGCGGGAATGGATTTGATTTCCCCCCTCTCCTCCGCTTTTGTCACTCTCCCTCCAGCAC
Source organism: Nipponia nippon (assembly GCF_047370975.1). NCBI lineage: Eukaryota > Metazoa > Chordata > Aves > Pelecaniformes > Threskiornithidae > Nipponia > Nipponia nippon. The sequence continues at coordinate 24,528,082 of NW_028262358.1, forward strand.
GATGCGTGAGACGGGGTCTGTGGCACCCGTGCCGTGTTGCCACCTGACAGGCGGGGTGAAAGAGCCCTACTCTAAAACACAGCAGGGCTCAGCTTAGGTGATCCTGGGGGTCGTCAAAAGGGAGGACGGAGGTAGAGGAAAAAGTAGGTAAATTTGTATATCACAGTGGCTGTCTGGATGAAAATTTTGGATGCGGTGACCCAGTCTGCATGGCCAAATCTGTGCTGAAGATGCCGCTGGGGATATGGAACCATGAGTTTGGTGGTGAGGCCTCAGGTTTTGCATTTGGTTAGATTTACGTTTGCGGAGTGAGCAGAGGGTGAATAATTTATGGTGGTGACCACTTAGATACCATATGTCTTTTTTTTTTTAAAGCAGTATGGTTTTTTTAGTACACAAAAGGGAACAGACACTGGAGCTGAACTTTCTTAATCTTATTCAAGAAAAGAATACTTAAACATCCTTAAGGTAAAGGGAGCCCTTTCTAGACACTTTGTATCTCCACTAAACTTCACTAGTCAGCATCACTCTGTTTTCATGATGAAAAATAAATCCAGAGTGGTTGCACAGCATCACACACAAGAAGAAACGACATGACTTTTACACCGGCCTCAGTAAGAGAGCACCCTTTAGCGTAGTTGTAAAGTTTAGTGAAAGCGTGTGTCTGTCCATTGTTTAAAAATGCATATTTAAATAAATAACTGCTCAATTCCCATCTGACAGTATATAAATGGTAGTCTTGATGTCACAGGCGAATTTTTGTAGGTGGTTAGCACTGTTGTTGCTGGGGCATTGCATTGGAAACATTCTATTGTGTATTTTATTTTGCCATGAGAAAAATGAAATCCTCGCGTACTAGGAGTTCACATGTCCCTTTAAGTCTTAAAATATGTTAATTTTACATGCCAAAGTCTTAAGAAGTGTTTGACTGCCCATGGCTTTTGTGTGCATCTCCAGATGGCAGATGCCATTTTGTGTTTCCCATTAATTGAGTAAATTTCCTTGCTCTTTGTACATATTGCAGAGGAAGCCATTCTCTGCTTTCAATAGGACAGAACAGCTCTTTGGCATCAAACCCTTCTGGTCTGGTGGTACTAAAACTGTTTTAAGGTGGAATTCTGAGAACGAGCTGTTGGCAATACAGATTTCCTCTGTTGTAGATGAAAGTCAGACGTTTAACAGTTATCTTAGAAATATCTTGAGGGTTTTTCCTGGTGAATTGTGAAACAAACCAGTTAGGATAACCTCAGGGGCTGAAGACATAATAAGATATACGTTTTTTCAATATTCATTTAGCTAAAGGAAAACAAATCTTTCATCTTGGAGGGCATTGTTTTTCATTCATTTTTTTGCCAGTTCTGTTTTTTTCCTCTCTCACTTTCTAGATATTTAAAAAAAAAAAAAAAAGTCTCAGGGCCTTTAAAATCCTTCACTTTGTCCAAACATTATTGTATTTGTAGAAATCTGCAGTACTGCTTTTTTGGGCAGAAACAGCAAAAGAGTGTGTGATGGGACCACCGCAAGAAACACCCGGGGTGCCATAGGAGATCCAGTGCCGGGAAGCAGCGACGGCCGCCCCACCGCTGGCACCGGGCACCCTCGCGTGCCTTCTCCAGCACAGAGCCCATGGGGTCCCTGCCGCACCCAGCCCCGTCAAGCACCACTCGCCCGAGCCACCCACCAGGTCACCCCCAGCGGGGAGCAGGCACAGCGGGTGCCGCCGCAGCTGCTTGTGCCCGAAATGCTTGATCACAGTCGAAAAACTTCCAGGCAGAACCGTATCAACGTATCAGGGGGCAAGAAAGGGGAAAGAAAAAAAATAAAGTTTGTGTAAGAGACTGTATGGCAGTTTTTCCATTGATCTCAGTGGAGCAAGGATTTCCCCTGTGTGCTAAGATATTAATAGGAACCATAGCACTTCTTTCAAAAATGTCTTCAGCTGGTACGAGAGCATTTTAAGACTGAAAGCTGTGGTGCTCAGGATAAAAAGGCGTAGCGGTTGTACAGCTAAGCATGCCCTGAGTCCAGATGAATTTCTATATGGAGGTTATAGCATTTATAAATTTCTGGTGTTTGTGAGAAGGAGAATTTATGCACAGCAGTGCTTTAGAAGTGGCTTAACATGTTTTTACGCCGAGATAAAATGAGTCCAGCAATGAGATTTTAAATCACCCTTTTTAATTTTTTTCTGTGTGTTCACTCTTCCAAACTCCCTGTAGAAGGGAGGCAAAACAAATATCCTGTCTGTTTGAAAAAGAATATAGAAGACAGAAGTTAATGCTCATCAAAGAAACCAAGATTATATGTCATGTTATTAATCAGATTTTTATCATGGTAAGTGGTGTCCAGATATAGTTGAAGTGGGCAGTGTACATAATAACATAATTATGGGTGTTATAGTGACGTAACAGCAGCAGGAGCTCGGCTCCTGACTCCTTTGTTTTCCATTCACACCCACCATCATCTACGGCTATATTTAGTTGTTTTTCACAGTGCTACCTAATACTGTCATCCCAAGTATTTTTTTTTAAGTAAAAACATAAAGATAAGACCATATTGATTTTCCATGGAAGCCCGAACACTGGAATCTTTTCTTGCAGATGATAATTCAAACTGAGGGGAGGGTGGGGTTCTTTTGTTTTGTTTTTTTGTTTTTTTTTTTTTTTTGTAGATTATTGTCATCTTTTGTGTGTTAAGTGCAATTGCAGTCGGGGCAGAGCGGCAGCTGGTGGGAACCGTCCCAGTTCCACTGCCTTCTGCGGGCTGGAACTATCTGTGTCGGCTGAGGAGCTGCTCCAGACAATTTAAGGCAAGCTCGTGGAGCGTGAAAGGACTGAGATTATTACATAACTAAGTGGTGGTTGGGGATTTAAATAAAGGAAGTTTTGACTGCTGAATTGCTGCACTTTAACAGTTCTCAGTCTATCATTTTTGGCACAGCTTGTTTGCGTGGGCTTGCAGTTCCAAAGACACCTGAAAACCACCGGCGTGCTTCTCAGGTAGCGCTGGCACGGTGTAGGGCAGCAAAGCTCAGACCCTGGGAGGCGTTTGCAGCAGGAGCATTGCATTCTGCTCACGCCCCATTGTAACCTAACTTCCCAGGCCCAGAAGTTAGGCAGTGTGATTCTCCCACAAGAAAAGGTCTCATTTTCAAAATACAGCTTTTGTGGTGAGACATACCTGCTGTGGTGAACTAATTATTGGTATGTGGGGCTGTGTGACAGCGGTGGGCATTTTGCTTTGGCCCACAACAAGAAAAAAAGAGGTTTAATGCCTCATGGAGCACTGATTTTTCCACCTATGTCCTCGTTATCACAGAACTGGCCTCTGAATTAAAGCAAAGGCTTTGTCAAACACCACCAAATCAAGTATGCCGCGAGTGAAGCTTGCAATGCAAACACCAGAAGTGTCTTCTGTGTTTAGCAGTATAGGAAAGCGTGATGCTGTTATAAAGACGCTGTCAGGAGTCCCAGACTAGATGAAGCCACAAGTCCAAGAGCCCTGGAAGGGTGTTGCTTGCCAGCTTTACAATAGGTTTATTCAGCAGGAGTCAGCAGGGTTGCCTATCTGTGTTCCCATAGTCAAAGCTCATTCATTCTGTGCAACATAGATCAACTCTGATGCAACTATTGATATCTGTAGAGCACTTGCCCTACTGCTGTGATTTAAAAAAAAAATCAGCACTGTAGTTACAAAGCATTACTGGACTCCTCTATGTTGTATTTATTGCAACATCGCAGCTCCCTCTTTCTTTACTTGAGTACACATACTATGTCTTACCCAAAGCAGCGTGATCATGTGAACAAAGACGGAGAGGGGTCTGTATTAGGAAGAGCTTTCAAAAATTATACCCTCTTCCCAAGATCTTTTAAAAAATATTTTAACAGCGGACAAACAGTCTCAGCCTCGTTCTTTGCATAAGTTCAGTGACACTGCACTGAGGATCCGGGTCATTCAATATTTATTTTTCTTTTAAATGATTCCAGAATAAATAAAACACTGTCCATCCTTGCCTTCTTCTGGACCTGTTTTGATCACCTCAGCTCTATGTAGGAAAGTGGTTGCACTGTATCACCAAGTCACTGTGTGCTTGGGTATGTTTTGGAACTGCTCGCAATGGTCCACCGCAGTTTTTGAGAGAGAGATGAACGATGCCATGGGGAGCCGCCCGGACTGAGACTGCCAAGGTGCAAGACAAGGGGATCACCTGTAGCCAGCCATGTAGAAGGCAACTAATACATCGAATAACAGTAGCACAGACAACTGATCTTTGTCTACTGCCAAGACAAGCACTTCTGCTAATGAGATCAATGCAGTCTTCCATATCTAATAAGGCTTATGCTCAGCTTGATGAAGGTGAAGACAGAAGTTCCTAAAAAGCCTGATTTTAATAGCCATGTTCAAGCAGAACTCCCTTTTGCCTCATTGGGCAGTGCAAAAAGGCTTAGAGCATAAGACAGGAGATTAGGATCTTGGACAGAGGAATTCTCTTCATTACTTTGCACGGCATATGGCAGACCACTGCCTCAGTTTCCCTGACTTCATAGCATTGCTTTCTTTCCCCAAAAAGAGTTGTCTGACTGAATTCAGAAGCATGAAAGAGGTTCTCATATGCCACAATGCTTAAAGCTGGAGAAATGCCTATAAATATGTAAATGAGAGTTTTGCTTTATCCTGGGAAGGGCTGAAACTTTCCTCAGGAGACTTTCTCTGACTTCAGGACTGGCTTCAGTGAGTACCCTTGGCAATGCAAAATGGAAGTGCTTGAATAAATGAACTGGAAGATGTACATGTAGCTCCTACCACTCCCCGAATACCTTTCCCAGCTCTGAATGCAACACAGGTTTTAATCATGGAGCAACAGATGATTGATGGATGATTAATAGCTAATTTGCGAGATTCATTTAACTTCATTTTACTTATACACCGTATGTAGAATTAGTTAAGGCTTGTACAGGAAAGGAAGTGATGAGCCATTGTTCCCATTAAATTATAATGACAGCCTTCCTCATCACTGTATATTTATTATGTAAGAAAAGGAAATGTCTAGTAAAAATCTGTATAGGTTAATAACACCTTCATAATATAGTCCCTCTTTTCTATTGACTTGAATAGCCCTCCTACTGACTTTTACTGGATTATTAGAGTTAATTACATCAATTGCAATATAATTGATTCTTAAATACTATGTAGGAACCTCATACAATTATGGAAAAACAAAAGTCATCTAGACATCTCCGATCAGAAAAGATTTGGAATTCCTGCACATTTAATTCCTGATAATCACCAGTCAGTTTGGACATTAAGATTGCAGGGTTTCTTGTTTTCTTTCTGTTAGGTTTTGACAGAATTGATAGTTTTACAACATTTAACTCAGTGTGCATGGAAATATAAGATTAAAGAGACGAATGTAATTTGCTAAAATCGTTACTTCGTCTCCTAAAAGTGAAATGTATTACCTGCCTGTCTATATTAAAATACAACTTATGCTCACACATGCATGCTCAAGAGGAAAAAAAAAAACAGAAATATGTATTTATCATTCAAGGTTGAAGTCCTTTATCCACAGGTGCAAGCGTTCCTACAGATCTTGCTTGCTGAAGTCACCAAGGGCCTTCAATGTAATGACATGAAGCAGAGCTGAACACTGATCTCCAGAGGATAGAAGATCTATGCATTATTTCACTGAGTAACTTTGACATAAAAACGGTTTCTAAAGGATGGTCCTGTATTCCAGATAAAGATTACAGACCATTCAAAAGAAGGTGCTTTAAGATAAACCCTCTGAGGCATGCTACAACATTATTAAGCAGCAGTTCAACTTTAAAGCCAGTCAGACATAACATTTTCTGTGAGTCTGTTCTTGGTCAGAGTCCCCTGTGGTAGCAGTGCAGGAGATGTTAGTAATTTTATTTTTATTTTTGAGTTGGCTTTGTTACGGTTCTCCAGTGGCCTTCTAGGAGCTGTGTGGCATTTTGTGAGAGTGAGTTTGCTTTGTGTTTGCGGCTAGATTGTGGAGCTAAAGTCTTCACAAGGTACATTCAACCCTCTTTATGTTGCTCCATTAAATGTCCCCGAGTCAATTCAGTTGGTGTGGGGATATCACTTCAGAGTTCCAGCTAAGCAATATGTGCAAGTTATTATTATGTGAAATAGTAACTTCTGTTACAGTTATTATTTTTAGTATTATTATTAATATTTTTGCTTTACAGCTTAATGCACACACTTAACCACACTGCAGCAGCTGGCTATCAAAGGCTTCCCTGAGGAAAAATTAAGCACTTAGAGCAATAAATTATGAAAAGACTACGTCTAAGGGCACCATCCACCTTGTTCTCACACCCGCTTTAAGTGTTAAATAAATCATAACATCCTGTTCATCGTGCCGTCAGTAGGGGTTAAATAAGTCACTGTAAATGAGCTCCAAATCATAGGACGTAGCTGGCTTCCAAGTTTTTTGTTTGCAAGGAGAAACAGCTCCAGGCCTTTTGATAGTTCGGGTCTTTAAGGAAAGCCTTTTTTCCATTCCAACTACTTCCTGTTAATGTGGAAATGAGAGGAAATGAACATTAAGCAGAAGGATGGGCCCACCCTTTTCCAGTCGTGTGCCTAATTTGTCAGGTGCAATATTGGCACCTGGAGGCTTGTTTTGGCTCCTATTACATCCTTGCTGGGGAAATATCAGAATACTTGTAACTAGCGGCATAGGACTTCAAAGCGTTTTTGTTATAGGGAAAAAGAAGAAAGGCTGCCGTCATTAGAAGATGCAGAATTGAATGGCCCGGTTTGTTTGCTAAGTGTAAGGGTTATAAACAGCAATGAGTTAAAAAAAAGAAGAGAAAAAGTATGTGACATTTCATTCTAAACCTACCTGTGACGGTTAAGCGTGTAAGGAGGTACACCCCATAAAACGGCCTCTTGGAAATATACATGCCTTGAATATGTTCTTCATACTTCTGATCTTCATATAAAATACCCCATTGCTGAGGATTTGTCGACACGTATGTGCATTTCAGTAGGACGCATAAGTGTTTTGTGATAAAACGATTTATGGCCTTTGAGCTACAAAGATGGCAAAGCTGTAAGGGGCTCTGGATCTTAGATCAAAATCTGCAAACGTTGGTGCCAGAGCCTGCCTGGTGTCTTTACTTTATGCTAAACACCTCTGTCCTGCTTTCTCCTGTGGGACCTTTCTTGGATTAAGGAACTGCCCAAGATGAGTAAGAGTGCTCATGCTTGGCCAGTATAGTAGTGATGCATCTCTCTGGCCGAATCTGTAGAAAAAAATGTATTTAAGGCTCTGGTAATGGAAAGAATGAGACTGAAGTAGAACTTATTCCCCAGTAGTGTCCTGAACTGTGAAGTGACTAGGGTTGGTTTGGATTTTTAGAACCGATTAACGTTTTGGACCAAAGTAACCATTCGTGTGTCACTTTTTTCAGTCATGAATTACACTTAATTAGCATTTCAGGGTGGGAGGAGGGGAGACAGTGTAGCTAATTATTATTTCATTCAGGTAAACCATGGTGAATCAAGCCATGAGTGATATATACAGATCTGCAACTGTTCTGAGAGCAAATCCGTTCAGATCAGTGAAATGAGATAATAGAGTTGGGAAATCCAGCTGCTGTGCAGATGTTGGCTGGAATTTTCCAGAGAAAAGCAGTTATGCCATTTTTCGTGCCTGATTCTGCATCCTTTGCTCAGGAGGAGGTCTCTCTTGCTGGAGGGCAAGTTACTGCAGGGCAAGCAAACCCCATGCTGAGGAATCACCAGTGGGTTTGGGATTCACTGACCCCTTTCTCCAAAGTTAGTTCAACCTGTACCTGGGTTAGGTGGAAGTCTTGAGGTCAAGCATCCACAGTGAGCTCTTCCCTGTGAGCAGCCAATATGCAGTGCCTCGTTTCAGCCTTCCTGGACTTGCAAGCAGTCTCCGTTTGACTGTAGAAGATGACTGTGTGTTTTGGAGTGACTGTTTCTTTCTTCACCTGAGCACTGCCAGGTGATCAATCGTTTACTTGAAGGGCACTGTCTTTTGCAGCCACCAAAGATTTCTTTTTTATGCTTCTCTGACTTACACAAGGCATTAGACCAGTAGAGGAGACACAAGAGTCACTTGATGGCAGTTCTATCTTGGTGCTCAGGGCACTTCACCACCTTTTTTGTCAGAGCCAGTGATTCTTGGCCTTCATCTTCTTGAGAGTGTGCCGACGACCTCCTGTCCAAATCCCATCAAGATGAGGCTTCTTTGTCATAGAATCATAGAATAGTTTGGGTTGGAAGGGGCCTTTAAAGGTCATCTAGTCCAACCCCCCCTGCAATGAGCAGGGACATCTTCAACTAGATCATGTTGCCCAGAGCCCCATCCAACCTGACCTTGAATATTTCCAGGGATGGGGCATCTACCACCTCATGGGCAACCTGTTCCAGTGTTTCACCACACTCATCATAAAAAATTTTTTTCCTTATATCTAGTCTAAATCTGCCTTCTTTTAGCTGAAAACCATTACCCCTTGTCCTGTTGCAACAGGCCCTACTAAAAAGTCTGTCCCCATCTTTCTTATAAGCCCTCTTTAAGTATTGAAAGGCTGCAATAAGGTCTCCCTGGAGCCTTCTCTTCTCCAGGCTGAACAACCCCAATTCTCTCAGCCTGTCCTCATAGGAGAGGTGTTCTACCCCTCTGATCATTTTGTCTAGGGAAAGAAATCTGAGGTGGATATGCATACAACAGCAGTAGTACGTATAGTGTGATGGCTTCGATGCAAGGGCTCTGCAGCAAGGACAATTTAGTTTAAACTGTTCATCAGCCATTTAAACTCAGCCCAAGGATTTTGCACTGAAGTGGCTGAGGATCACTCATGTGATGTGTCCTGCTGACTCAGCGGTGAGGATGGGGGATCTTGAGCTACAGGAGAGATACAGAAGTGGTTGGAGGCAAGAAAAGAGAGGAGCTTAATAATCCTTTACTTCCACCCCCAGAGACATTTCTGCTGATTGTGGCCTATTATATGGTAAACTGCAGAACTACAAAAAGCCAGAAAAACTCTGAAATAAGGGCAAGGATTGTCCTATATATGCTTATTTTCCTCTAGTAACATTCCCTATTCTCCATTATCCCAGGGACACCAGGAAGGATTATTGCTGCAAGAGACCTGGGTGATCTCTCTGCCTTCACAGATCACCATTATACTGATAGTTCCTGAACGAGTCTGAGGTACGTACATTGCCAGCATACAGTGGCACTGCATGATCTAGGTAATTGACTTTCTTGCTTTCTAATTTTTGGGCTTAAGTAGGTCACCCTCTACAAACTCAGAGTCATGAATTTTGGGGAACAGGTAACTCGTCCTCCTTGCAGATGGGTGAAAGAGCCTTGCAGGAAGAATATAGCCTTGCTCTGGTGACATATTCCACCTCTGAAAGAGATGCAGCTTCTCCCTTTGGTACCTCTCCTGGGATGTCCTTTCCCATTGTGTCAATTATCACATTTCTCTGCAGCTCCAAGGAATACAAATAAATAAATCAAATAAACAGGCTTTGAGGGGGGCAATCCTTAACAGCTACAGCAATTGTCAACTCCTTAGATTCCTCATGTCTGTGAGTTCAGCCAGGATCAGTGTGCTCCTGACATGCCATTTGCACGGCCCAGGAACAGTAGCATTCAGCACTTCCTTTTCCTTTGTTTTAGAGAATTACAGAACGGGTCGTGTGCTGGTGCAAATATAGCTGGTTGCTCTCTACACTGGTATCTTTTGTACCGTATGTATAGCTTTGATAAGCAGCACATGTGTCTGCTTCCCGGCTATACAGTGTTTCCACTCTGATCTCAGGAGTGTAGTTAAATCAATATATCCTTTGTGATGTGCAGATGGAAATAATCTCCAGAAAGATGCATTTCTGAGCTTTGCCCAGTACGTATTTATTTGAGAGGTACAGCTGGTTTGTGGAAAGGTACAATCCAAGACCATATGGGAGCACAGTGCTAACCCTGCTCAAGCAGCTTTACGCTGCTCTTGTGGCCCCGCCATGACCATCAGTAGGGCCTCTGGGAGGCTCCTTTGATGTGAAGGGAATGGCCAGGCAGGGTGTTGCTTGGCCCCCGAGGGGCAGAAAGAGGGGCAGCCTGCCTTTACAGCCCCACGTGCTCTGCCGCTGGCTGCCAAACCCTCCACCGCACCTCAGGACCTTGCTAGCTGCCCCAGTCTCAGGTTGCCACAAGGTGCTCTTCAGTCCTGCTCCCTGAACTGGACCAGGTGCAGACAGGCCGTTTCCATCCTAGAATGGCCTAGGTAAGGTTTGCTGATGTACTTCTGTCTGCTGCTGCTAATTAATGGACCTAAATCCAGATTTCAGATCTGTAACCAGGCGCAAATCTAAATGTTCCCACATTCCGTGACTGCTTGGGGTGACACTTTGATTCAGATTCAGTGTCCAAAGGTCTCTGACAGACTCTAAGCTTCCCACCCTGTGATGGAAGAGAATTACATTTCTGATAGTTTTGCCCAGTTCAAGCCCCTCTGGATGCTAAATGGGTAACATACATCTAGTAAACTCGTATCGGCAATGTAAAAACACTTTTGTTTCCTCAAAGGCTTGCACTATAAAAAATGACATGATGATTTGAATCAGAATATGTGAGGATCTAGCAAATCAGTCACACCTGTAAAAACACAGGTTCAATATCAATACCTGCGTCATTAATGACATGCTACTAATAAAATATTGTACGGGTGAGATTCAACTAACCAAAGAAGAGAGACAGGCATTTTTTGGTGGGATTCATCTCAGCTGTTAAGATGAGGCGAATGGTGCCCCATTTTCTCTCCATGGATCACGCAGCGAACCCAGGGCAGGGAGCGCTGTACTTGGGGTACACCATGGCGGCTGTAGGGGAGCGGTTGGGTGGTTACAGGCACCTTGACCTGTCAGCCCCCTCCGCAGGGAGGAGAGTGCTGCACTGACAAACCACACGGTGGATGTGGGCGCTGTGGCAGTTTGCTAAGGAAACTCAAGTCTGTTTGCACAGGTTTATTCACAGATGTTTTAAAATGTAGAACCCTTGCGCAAGTCAGGCTGTGAACACCTGAGTTTTTGGTTTCCCAGTTTCACAGGGAACTTGTGCTTTCTTTCCCGGGCGGACATTTTGCATAGGGAAGCATGCATCTAATTTTACAACCCAAACCTCTCATTCTTATACATACTCAGATGTTCAAGCGGATTGTTCTCCATGAATAAAAACTGTTATGATTTTAGCTCACAGGTAGATATTGGAAGCAACTCTGGAAAGCTCCCTTCTGCCCATTTAATTTGGACAAATACTTCCAGAATAGTCTTTTCTCTGTCTCGTCCTGCTCTGATCACTGTCTTCATGTTATCAAGGGCTAATTTTGAACTGAGTCACAAATACTTTCAAAGTACAAGAGCCCATTGCCATGTGCTGGAGTCAGCTGGGAGCTGCTCCTCCTCAGCAGTGAGGTGAGGTGAGGCAGGGAGGCCCAGCGCTGCCATTTCCCTCCCCAGGGAGGGCAGTGCAGGCCACCGGGAGCCTTGAGGCCACCATTTTGTGCCACGACAGGGGCCTGTGAGGCCGTGCTCTCTCCCCTACAACATGCTTAGGTTGTTGTGTGTGTATCTGTCTACAACAACTTTCATTGTAGGATCCCTCAGATAATCCCTGCAGACCTTACGGGGAGTGTCTTTTGCTGTGTGAGGAACCCCTCGGCCCCCTGAGAGGGGGAGCACACATGGCAGCAGGGGCCCTGGCAGTGACTCGTGCAATGCCGTGTGCCCTCGGGCAGGAAGGTCCCCATTGCACAGGCAAGCACACTGTCGTGTGGCATGGTTATGTGGGCTTTCCTAAGGTCAGGTATCAGTCAGCAGCAGGGCTCTGGCATCCCTTCACAGCTCTGCTGTTTGTAATATGTATTATCAGCACTGCGATAATGCTCGAAAATGGCCGCTTCTTTCTGAATAAAAGGAAAGTCGCTGCTCGTATCTCAAGGATAAAAGCCTGTCTGGCTGGAAATCAGTGCAGGGTGCTGAAAACGGGCAGAGCAGCTGAGCCAAGCACAGCGCTCTGTGTCCCCAGAGAGCAGCGCTTCGGTTCCCCAGGGCAGAGGCTGCTGCTTTGGCACCGAGATGGACCTCCCCTTCCCCGCACCGTCGCAAGCAGCGGCGGAAAACCTGACCCGCTCTCCAGCATGGGACCGCCTAGGCTAGCCAAACCCTGCAGAGCCTGGTCCTGGCTGACCGTGTTGATAACCAGCCATATGCCTTGTTTTCACACCCTTACTCTTGATTTGTCAGCTCTGCCTCCTCTACTGGTCCAGCACCCCAAGTCCTCTTCCTTCACCTGCATTTATTTGGCCTTCCTGAAACTTGCGGTTCTATTCTCTGCATATTACCTGTGATACAGCAGCAGGAGATTTTTCAGGAGGTCTTCAGGAGGTTTTAGGATGAGGGTAGTGGAGTGATGCTGTTGCAGGACAGCCTGGGAGGAAAGGTGCCTGAGAGAACTCGGGTTTCTGACCCAAAAGGAGAGGGAAACACAGCAAATCCTGTCTGTTTTCATGGTGAAAAGGGACAGTGTGAAACGGTAATATTTTTGTTCTGTTGCCAACATGTGAATTTTGCAAAATGTGAGGCCTGCCCTCTGAAAGGTATTCAGTGTCCTTCAAGATACCATTTCAGTGAGCTCACCCCCCCAGGACCATGTCCTCACTGGAACTGTGTGTCTGTGCATGCACACTGCCCCAGCACAAATCAAAAATCCTTCCTTTTAACAAATTCACAGAGCCTCGCAAAAACCTATGGGAATATCTGGTTTTGCATGCAAATATTTACCAAGTAAAAATGGATACTTTTCCACAGCTCCTAGTCCTAGGCTTCTTCTGCGGAGAAACTGCCAACTGTACATGCATGCTGGTTTGGCACCGGGACAGCACATTCCCTAGAGAGTAGAACGAAACCACAAGCTCCTTTCGCTTGTGAACCCCTTTCCACAGAGCAGGTGAAAGCATGCTTGCCTCCTAGCCTGGCTGTTTTCTAAATGTCATTTGAAAGTCTCGCCCCCTCCTCCCTCCTCCCCCCGTCCCCAGTTTTATCCCTCTTTCAGGAGGCAGCCATCAGCAACAAAACCACAATGCGGGGCTTGGCTGGCTGCGTGCATTCAGCAGCTGCTCTGTTCCAAGTTCTGGGCAAGCCACAGCTATCCAGATTCCCACTTGTCCTATGTCTTCTGCCTCAGTTGCAGTACAGCATCTTGAGCTAGAAGGACCACTAATTGACCAGCTTGGACAAGTTGCCAGCACTGCGGTACAGTCAGCCTGCTGTCCCCAGTTGTCTGTGCCTTTCCCCCCTTCGCTACACTTCCAGCCCTTCCTGATCCAAAGCTTGTGACATCTTCCAAGTCCTCCTTACATTCAAGACTCTAATTCGGCATGTGGTATGCTGTGCTTTTCCAGCAGGCTGCTTTTTGTCATTATCTCTCCACCCAAGTGAATGTTCAGGATGGGTATGTTCTTTCTTCAGTTATTGCAGAGAACTAAAATGTAAGCAATAAATGCTAAAGCCAGATTTTTCTAATACAAAACATCAAGCAAAATCTTTGTGTTCTCATGTAATTATTCCAAAAGAGTTACAAGCCTGGAAATAAAAATACAATTCTCTGTCTTAAAATATGAAGCAGTGTTTTCTTACAGGATAAGGTAAGAATGTGATTTAAGTTTGCTTTAGCTCATTTCTTCAGTGTGTTGTGCTGACATGATTGTTCAAAGAAATTGTGCTTTTGGAAGGAAAAGGTTAAAGTTTGCTACTGATATTCATCAGGAGATGGATATTTAATCTTTAATCTCTTGTTCTAGGCCCCTACTTCGGATCAACTCATTATCCCGAATAAACGATGTGTCATTCCCATTATTTATGTTTCACTGCAGCCAAAGTATCTGGACCTCGTTTTGGTAAGCACCATTCATTTCGACCCATTCAGTATTAATCTCCCTGCTAACATCTTTCCTGTCCTATGTGCTGTCCCCTATTTGCTTTTATGTTTTCCGCAGAGTGTTTATAAAAGGATAATCTTTTACAAAGCAGACAGAATTTTTGTGTATAAACTGCTCTGTTTGAATGCCTCATTGATATACCATCTAAACTGAAGTGTTCAGCAAGATTAGTGCATCCACTGAGCCACTGAACTGGGTAAAAATATGGGAACTGCTCCTTTCTTTATAGCAAGAGAGGGTAGCTAATGATGCCATCTTCTTTTAAATAGGATACTTTTAGCAGATGGACTCTGAGAATATGAATACATTCCACAAATAAAAAATAATCAACAAAGGAGGTGGCTTATTGTGACAAATGAAAGGAGAAAAAGGCACAAAATGTATAGGTTATGTAAAGACCCCGAGCCAGCTTCCATCTTAGTGAAACTGGTGTAAATGCAGAATAATTCAGTCAAAATGATGTGAATTAGTGTTTTTTTACATCATTGTCACTCACATCAGGATGTGGTCTCTTTTTATCGTAATTGCCGATGACTTCAGCTAGGATAGGGACTTGCAATGCCTTGAAATGCAAATGATACATTTTTCTCTTTCTCATGCTGATATAAATTTCCAGTGAGAATGTTTTGAGCACGATCCCCTCCTTTTTACATGAAATAAATAAATAAAGACTGCCTGGCACACATAATGTACACTTATTTCGGCTGTCTCCTTTGCAATGTGTATCTGGTGACATCGGGTGCCACTGACACACCCTCCGAGATGCTGACACTTTATGTTAGAAGAACACAGTATGCAAGTGAATCTGTGCCCATATTCCCACATTTAGATGGGAAAAATCCCAAACAGACATGTGGTAGTATCATTTGAATGGCATAGATTCTTAAATACATTTGTCACTTTGTACACTTGCCAGCTCTTCTTTGAAGATATAAACCACCAAAACACTCCAAATTTTATCCATCATGACTCCGTCAACATGTAGCACTGTTTAGCGTGTTATTTTAGTTAAATTACACTATTGTTGTCCATCTATTATGACATAAACTAGG
Organism: Nipponia nippon; assembly: GCF_047370975.1. NCBI lineage: Eukaryota > Metazoa > Chordata > Aves > Pelecaniformes > Threskiornithidae > Nipponia > Nipponia nippon. Next base: position 24,543,134 of record NW_028262358.1, read on the forward strand.
ATTGTTGCCCTTGCATTGAAATGAAATGAAAACTGTAAGAAAGAGTTGGGAAAAAGAAAACATTGAGAAAGTCGTGCCATTCATTCAGCAGCAAAGGAATGTGAGGAGGAATATTAGAGAGGCAGGAAGCACAAAAGGTATCAGGCACCCCTAGTTCCAGCTTTAAAAGGGACCACTCACATGTTTGTGAGGGGCTGCATGCTGGGCATGGTTCAGTACCACCTTTGGGCACTGTACGTAGAGAGGGATGAGTCCCCTCTGGATGGCTCCCCTTGTCATTTTTAATTCACCTCCCCCACTGATAAGACCCAGAGCTGACTTCTAGTAAGAAAACACTGGACATGGCTATTTCTGGAGTCTGTCAACACCACTGCAAGGTTAGTGAGAGCAGTTTGTGGGTTGGGGACAGAGGTAACCCAGCTTACACGTAGCTTACTGAGTTGTCATTGCTCTTTGGAAATACTCCATGTAATTTAGTACACAGAAGCGATCTCAAATAATTGCCTGTTCAGTTCTAAGAAGACTGATCATAAGAAAAGGAGTCTGTCACTTTCTGGTTGCCACTAGCTGAGGTTAAAACTTTCTATTATAGCTGCTATCCAGTGCCCTGTGCATAGTGGGTAGGTGATCTCAACACAGGAGAGAAAAAATCATCACCATATTTGGCACAAATTGGCCTACTTACCAGGGGGATCAACATTGCACGGGTCTGGAGGGAGCTACTCTTTCAGTGTTAGGACCGATGCTCTCCAGAGCAATGTGTTCAGCGGTCAGATCTTTTGCAGAAATGAGTGCTGCTCCCACTGTCCTGCTGGGGGCCAGGCATCCGACGGTGTAAAACCCAAGAGATATACCGAGAGACCCCTGACAATTTCTGATGTTTTTCACCAGCAGAGATATGATCTATATTGTAAATAAATAGAGCATTTTTTCTTCCAAAGGTGATCAGACATGACCTTCCTGGTCTAAAAGTTTTAGTGAAACAGCAGTCCTTGTAAGCATAATTTATTGCCTAGCAGTTTTGTGTGATGAACTACCAGGTTCCCGGAAATCCCACAGGAAAGAACATTTCTGTAGGCATCAAACTCATTGCACAAGTGATACAGAGGTGACTTGTGCCAGAGCAGGCTGTCCATGGCTCTGGAACATGTCAGCCTTGCTGTAAATGTGCAAGTCAACGGCATGGCGCATTGCATTAGCTCAGACCCAAGTTGTGGCAGCCCTGTCACTTTTGGAGTTATCGTGTTGGCAGGTCTCATTCAGACAGATTTTTCCCAAGCACCAAATTCAAGCCAGTGACGACCTAATGGAAGAATCTTGGAAAATATTCATAAACAATTCTAGGTGCAGCAGTGTGGGGACAGCTTTCTGGGTGATTTATTTGCACTCATTTACCTTAATTAACCTATTTTTCTCACTTATTCTCTGCAGGGGAATCTCTCTGTGTCTGACTACGTGGTGGGACTGGGATGAGCCCAGCAGGTGTTTGGTAGACAAATCCGTGGCGCTGGGTCTGCAGTAGAACAGGAGAGACAAACGGAGGATGAGTGAGAGAGGACCAGAGACAGACTAAGAGAGGTTCAGCTGGATCCCAACAGACCTACTTTCATAGAGATAAGTAAAGCAAAGAGTCAAGGAAGTAATAATAAAAACCCTAGGCTCTCATGCACAGGGTGTCCATGCAGGTTAACATACACAGGAAAATCAGAACGAGCTGGTAATAAGCATGCAAATATAAGACCAAATAAACATACACTGAAGAGGAGAAATGATATGATACAGTACAATACAATACGATATGGTATGATACAATGTGCCTCTTTTGCAGCGGACATTGGACACACCTCCAAGGTGTGGAGGTGATCCTTGTTGGAATAGTCTTTGCCATAAGGAAAGGATCATGCCCAGCACCAATATACTCTGGTGGTGTACCCGCATCCCCCCTGCATCTCTCTCGCTGACTAAACACCTCCACGCTGTAAGGCTGGAGAATGAACAATCGATGTGGGTGGGCTAAGCCCGTTTTTCCCACAGAGTCCCTGTCATGACTGCATAAGGAGGTGGGATGTCCATGTGGAGGCTGTGTGTCACCCTCCTTTTTGTAATGTATGATTGTGGATAGCAGGAGACAGACCTGGCTGTCACTAATGGAGATTACTGAAAGAGCTCATTGCTCCTAATCTGGGTATACACTCACATAAATGCTAAGCAATGCCTTGATTTGATCCTGATCTGTACTGGCATCCCTGGTGCTACTCTGTGAGTTGTATTGATGCTCGGGATGAGGCAGTTCCCACATCACTCTTTCCACACGTCTAGTCCTAAACATGCAAAGGTGTAGGCAATACATGAGAGAAAGGGAAGGAAGTGAGGATGCTGCAATGACAGTGGATCGTAAAAGAACCAGGCTATCCCATCTCCTCTGAGGCACGAAACCTGTCAGAAGATAGTATATTTTTAGGAGCTGACTGTAGACACTGAAGCAGTATATCTTGTTGGTATAAGGGCATGGAGATCTAGGCACTAACACAATTAATACCATGTCTCAACAAAAGGGATTTCCCACATTTATATTGCTCAGAAATAGCTTTCCATAAATTTGATGTGAGTACTTGGCAAACGAAGCAGCCATCAAATACCAATAAAAATATGTTTGTGATACCTCCAATGTACACCTAAAGAACCAGAGAATATTAATATTCTAGAAGGACTCTTCAGGTACCCATAAAAATCAGATGTTATGGAGACTCTGTCAAGGTTGAGAGGTTCAAACCTTAACCCGACGTAAAACTTGCATTGTAAAATTTCTTTCTTATTGTGAAAAATCAGGATTTCACACTAGCAGCATGGTTGAAATGAGTGCTGACGGACCAGGTGGCTCCAGCATGCCAGGGATGTATTTGCTGCAGCAAGCACATGTGGGAATCCTTTCCCTGCGGATTGGTCCAGGCTTTTGGAAGTGAAGGGTTAAGTCCCTCTGGCTCCCAGCACATGGGGCAACCTGCCTAGCTCTGAGAGTCAGGAGGTATCCTGAGGGGAGAGGGGTGCAGGCTTTCATTGTATGCACGAGGCGGTGCAAGGTGTTGCCATGCACCCAGGGAAATCTCTTTAAATAGAGCTCCCCATAGGACACCATTTTTAGCTCCCCAGGCAGGGTGGCTCCATTTGAGAGTCCAGGGGCTAACGAGTGCCACTCCTTTTAGGGATCGCCAGAGCAGAGAGGCTGCACTAGCTTCTACATCAGGATTGCGCTTTACTCTTATCCCCTTTTCTCTGCCCCCGCCAGTCCCTCTATAAATGAAAAGAAACTAAGCTCTTCCGGGGGTCCTGCCGGGGATAACCAGCCCTGACCACTTCAGTTTAAGAGAATAATTGGGAATGTTTCCTACAGATGCTGTCTGAGCACACAGAAATGCCAGAGTGATAGACACAGCTTAAATCCCTAGACTGCCAGACAGATAAAGATGGTCTGTCCCAAAATCTGCCTATCCATTGTATCGCCATGTCAAACTGAAGCAGAAACCTTTCACACGTCATCACTTCTGTTAGCTTAAGTCCAGATCCTTGCACCTTTACTCATGGTTAGTAATGCCTTGCTGCACAAGTAGTGCTAGTGACTTCTCCAGGGCAGCTCCTGGAAGAAGAAGCTATTTAAACCTGCAACTGGAATCTAAGTGTTAAAGCTGCAACAATTTCTTAGCTATGTTTAAGGCAGCACTACATTGTATTTTTAATTAATTTAGGAATCAAATTCAGTAAACGAGAATTTCACTTTTTACGTAGCTGTCTCTTCCTATGGCTATTAGTACTTTGAGGGCTCAGATAAATAAATACGAATGCACTAACAGCTCTTTTTATTGCCCTCACCAAAGAATCCTGTTAGGGCTGGAAGGCAGGTTTTAAATCCAGAACAGATAGTTGTAATTGTGCTGCCTTATGTACATAGCCCAGGCCACTCATTTTGCACCCACCATTTCACTTCATGGTATCATTTCACTTATGGGGACATTTCTACACATTTGAATACATCCCTACACAAAGTGTTTTGCCAAGTAAGGTTTTTTGGACCTCATTTGGAAAGCCCCCAAAGATCTGGCTTTTGGGTCTTTTCCAAGTTCAGAAAAAATTTCTGATGAAAGCTAAATCAGTTAACACCAAATTGGGTTGATAGGAGGATCCTTGTCTTCTCAGCTAACGGTATGAAACCAGATAAAGGGGTTGATTTGACAGCTGAATAGATTTCCAAAGAGGGGTCATTTTCTCCCATGACCAAATAATATGATAGAGATATGCAAGGGTATGTGTGTGCCTTTCAACAGCAGGCAGAGTCCAAGAGCTTACTTATCTCTAAACGGTTTCTCTGGTGTATAAAATAAAGAATGCAGAGTTTCTGAGCAATCAGGGAGCAGATGCTTTTTCTGTTTTGCCATGAGTGACCAACCACACCAGAAGAATCCGGGGCCTCATTCTCGGTAGTGCTGTGTGCTTTCGTTAGGAACTGAAACACTGCAGCTTTCAGAAAATCTTCAGCACCATGAAAGACTGAGCCTTTACAGTTTAGCAGTGTAATCTTCGTAGTGCCTCCATACAATGTTCCACTGACCACTTCACATTGAATTTATTCCACAGTCATTGAAATGTCTTGATGCACTATTGTTCTTCTGGAGTTGTCATTGTCTTTATGGAAGTCTATGGGGGAAAGAAATTGGATGGTAAATCTCTTCGGGACAAATTTTGGCTCCTTTGAGCCAGCTGATGTGGAGAAAAGTCTCTGGTTCTTCCAGACTGTTAGTTTGTTTTCAAAGGACCTGATGACTGTACTATTTATTTACTATTTCCATTTTTATGGCAACGCTGGAATATTCTCTCACGCTTTTTTTTCTTCAGCAGCCGTACATATGGAAGAAGGGCTCTTGGACTGTATTTCTGCCATGGCGATCTCCTTTTTCTTCTGTTTTTGCTTCCTCCCCTTCCCCACAACCTTTTTGGCAGATAAAAAGTTTTTGCATGTTGCACATCACCTAACCAACAGTGGCGGCTTTAGGTCTGGATGTGGAGGCTATGACCTACCAAGGCTGAATTTCTTAGGTACCTCAGTCTTTTTTAAGGAATTAAGTACGCTAACATTCACTGGGGGAGAGGGAGGTGAAAGGCAGTTGATTAGTAATGGGATACAAAGTTGTTTAGCTCTAAATTGGCATTGGTAGCAACTGCTAGGTATTTGCATCTAAAGGTTGTTGCTGGACTCTTTGAAACAAGCTTGCGGTTTCCATCCAGTTCCCTGTGAAAAGCAGCACTGCTACATTCAGTATCACTTTTTTCATTCCCTCACACCATATCAAGGGAAAGATAGATGGGCATTTTTCTGAGCCAGCTTTTGGTAGTTAGTGAGAGTTCTGCCATGAGTTTCAGTGGCTCTGGATCATGCCCGAGAAGACAAGGAGCCTGAGCTTCCCAAGAGCCAGGGAGGAACCTCTAGGGTCAGGGGCAGTGCATGACACAAAACATTGCACTGCTCCTATCTGTATTCTGGGTAACAACCTCCATGGTTTTTAATCTGGCTCTGGTGTTCATTGTAAACATGTTAATAGTTGCTGGAAATTCATTTTCTAGTGGGTTACTCACAACTAACAAAGTTCTGAATAGCTGGAGAGCCAAACATAACAAAATAGTCCTTTCTCATAGAGACACATTTTAGTACCCATCGACAGCAAAACTATTACAGAATTCCATGGACAAAACCCAGGAAGGTAGAACAAGAAACGTAACCTTCTGATTTATGAGTGGAACTGTATCTTCTTTAAAAAGGTGTCACGTCTGATGCTTTACTTTGAAACTGAAGGCAGTGTTTTAACACAGCTTGCATAATCTCTTCATGTGTTTTTATGGTGTGCCATTACAAGACTTTGCTGGGATGGCTAACTCCTCTAGCTGAAATTGTTGACCTACACACTTTTTAAAGAGTACCTAATTTCTTCCACTAGGATTAATCATGAGCTTTTCTGCACACTATAAAGTTTTGCTACATCCCTATGCCTTTTGCAGAAATTAACTACTTAACATAGATTACCACCACCAACAGCGTGCAAGTTATTGAAGTAAATAACTAATACGAGGCTGACATAACTGGCGTTATTGTGCTCAACTATATTACCAAATGAAATACAAAAGAGCTGAAACAATCTGGAATGACTGAAGTAGGTAAATGACACCCAGAGTTAAGTAGGTGACAAGTGGGAGCAGGTTCTCTCTCTCTCAGTGGGTGGCTGTGTGATTTTGAACAAGTGTGTAGCATACTTGTATTGCTGTTTTCTATGATGCAAATGAAACTGGTGAGACATTGTCCGGCACCTAGGCACCCTGCAGGCAGAGCCCTGTTCCACAATGAATTTTACTTTCATTGTGACATTTTGAAGGTACTACATGGTAATGACACATTGCTCCAGTAATTTTTGTACAATGTCTCTATGAGCTCTCCCCATCTGTCATGACAGCATTAGTCTTGGCATCTCTGATGAAAGAATCAAAATTAAAAGGGAGAACAAAAAGTCAATTTCTAATGGGTTCCAAATACCCATATCTTAGAAGCGTGAATTAAATATTGCTCTCATCTTGCAGCCTTCCAGCCATATTACATGGATAAAAACCTCAAAACTATTTAAAATTAAAAATCCCGTTAAAAGCTTAAATATATATAAAGTAAAATAATATTCAGCTGTTTAAACTAACCTGTTGATAGGCTGTCAGCTGTCATTTGATTTGCACCTCATTTGAATTAATAGAAAGTAAACTATAAGCATCATGATTTACAGTAATATAAAAGCTATTACAAAGGACCTTCATCATAAGCTTCTTTGTCATAAAGCTATTGTATCTTACTTTCAATCACTAAACACTGTTAAAAACATTTCCTAATACAATACTGCCTGATGCAATATACAAATTCCTTTGCCTCCCAGACTAGCTATCAGGACATGATTTGGAGTCTTTAGAGACAAATTGGAAGTATCTTCTCTTTTCTTGAAGCTACACACACACACACCCCCTCCATCTCAGGTTTACCAGATGTGCTGCTTTTTGAAGTTAATAATGCCATGAAGAAAGAGCTGGAGTTGCTGGATGCCTAACGCAGCTTCCTTTGGGATTTCCTCTCCCATGGTATGTGAACAGTCTCCCTGGCTCTTGTCTATCCTGTCTGGTCATGGCAGCGTCACGGTTGCTTGTAGGAGATGTGATCCCCCTGTCTGGTCCTTGCAGCAGTCCTCAGGTGCCCACAGACAGGGGTTCAAAGGGAGCACCGGGAAGTGCCCTGGCACCACAAGATCCCCAAGGCACACCCAAAGCACTGGGCACTCCTGTGTGCCCACACCAGGGCTGCTAACACGTGTCCCAGTTGGCCACTGGCACCATTCATAGTGCCACATCCTCACATCGCAGCTCAGCACTTCCATGCCCTCTCCCCACAGCATCCCCAGAGTGCAGGTAACCACCCCAGCCACCACCTCTGCTGCTCCCAGTGAGGACAAGGTCTGTCCTTCCCCAGTGATTTTCTCCTTGAACTGATCCTGGACAGAATAGTGCCTCTAATGTCACCTGAGAAGCAGAAGCAGTGTGCTGTTTGGTCCTTTTCACAGGTTGTCTAATCCCTGGCAATCAAGGGCAGTAAAAGTTCCCAAGAGGGCAATGGGACATATCTCAGAGACAATAGCTACAGGCAGAGGAGGCAAGGGCAGGACTGGGTGCATTCCTGGGCTTAGACCTAGCTCTGAACTCCCAAAGGGATGCTTGGCTCTGGAGCACGACACAGCTTTCAGCTTGCTGTTCACATGTGACGATGGGACCCCACGTGCAAACGACACCTACCACAAGTCCGCTCCACAGGTCTGACTCCACAAGTCAGAGGACAGTGCACCTCATCATCTTGCTCAGGAAGGCATGACAGTCTTATCCCATGTTTTCTCCATGGTATCCATAAAGACTGAGGGTAGGGATCAAAGAGGGTAGAATGGCAAGGGAGTGGAGTGCTATGCCACTAGTGTGTCTCGACTGCAGTGTCTCTCCCATCAGGAGGCAGAGGACCAGTGGTGCCAGAGCTCCTGTCAAGGGAGGCAAGAAGCATGGGCAGGCAGCTTGAGAGGAAGCACCCAGCCCATAATGACCTGGGAGACACCTCCATTTCTAAGCACCTGAGAGAGTCCCACAGGCTGCTCAGCTGAGAAGCTCCCTGGGGCCCAGTATGTACAGCCTATAGGTACAGGCATGGGCCCATGGAGGCAACTTACACAGCCTAAACATGGGCCGTTGGCACTCATAGCCAGAGGTACAGGCTATATCTGACGCTGGAGTGGTTAAGGATGGAGGGCAGAGGTGCATGGCAGAGGAGGGCTGCTGCATGACTTAAGACCATTGGACTACCGTTTCCCTCATGTTCTTTTAAAAACCAGGACAATGTACACTTTTAACAAAAAGAGGTGGTCCAGAGCCTGGAAATGAGGCTAAGAAAATTGCTAGCTCTCACTTCTGTTCACTGTATTTCTACAGATGTTCCTCCAAGGGCGCTCTTTGCTTTTCAGCTGCCTTCAAGGCCAAGATACAACCTGGTCTGTGTTCTTTGTTTTTAATGTTTCTTTGGGTTTTCTAGGTCATGTGTCACAGAGGGCCTTTAGGTGTCTTTAAGTTAAATGGACTCAGCTTGACTTTGGATGGCAACAGGAAAAGAGGGATGCCTTCTCAGCACTCTCTAACAAAGCTGTGCTCAATGTTTGCTGGTCCCAGTGAGAAAACCCAGCCCATATATAAATAAATTCTCTTGCTTTTCACCTCCCAGTGGGGCAAGAAATGCCTGGTGAGCTGCTTACTGTGAGCTGGGTGAGATCAATGGGAACACAGGAAAAAGTCCTACATTTGAGAACAGTTAAGTGAGAGCAAGAGGTTGGACTAGATGTCCTCCTGAGGTACCCCCCAACTTGAATCATCCTATGATCCTATGATCATTTCTATGTTTGATGGTACCATGGGTCAGCACAAGTTTGGCACAGTCAAACCAAAGACAATTATGTCCAAACCCTTTGGGATGCATTTTTGGTCTGGCAATGAAAGTGTGGCTCCTCCAGGACTAGCACAATATCCTGCCTCGAGGTCATGTTGGTGGTCTTTTGCATTCCAAAATTAGCAGTGATTAGTTGATCCTTCACTGCTGGAGGGCAATGTGATTTCTCTGGGAGGAACTCATGACATAAGCCCACAGCCACTGAGACATAAAGGACCTAGTCTTGGCCTCTAGGAATTTTGCTGCGCGCTTAGTGCACCAGGTAGTGGCCAAGCTCCTGTATCACGGCATACTTCAGAATTATTCTTGTAGAATTAAGTGGAATTGTTGCGTGACAGTACCTAAAAATACGGCAGTGGGCTGACGCTGAGGAGCACCTCATTGTCTTGCCTGTGAAGCAGTAAGTTTGCTTCCCCTTAGTTTGGCGCTCCCCAAAGCCTCCTGCTTCTTTTCTTGTCTGTCCTCACAAGTCAGAGCATGTCACGTCACAAAACTGATATAGCTGGGTATGCTACTTCAGGGTTTCAGCAGATCCTGTATTTGGAGTAGTTTAAAAAGTGTCTAGTGGCTTTGTCACATGATTTCTCTGTAGTGTGAGACCAGCCGGCAAAGAGCCGTGAGCTCACATGTTTAGATGGCTTAGTTTGTGCACGCAGATAACGTGAATATCTGCTTGGCAGCGTTTTACAGCAACTGAACATTCCTGACGCTGCCTCTTTTCATCCTTCTGCTCCCCCTTCCTTAACAGCAGAATCAGCAGCTGTAACAACACATGGAGGACACTTGGCAGCTGCAAGACACAGATGCTGAGCTCCATAATAAACTTCTCCTGTAGAAGAATATGAGTGCTTTTGCTGGCTGCTTAAAAGTCCTTATTGCTGTCTGACTCACTTGCTCAACAAGCAGTTACAGTGTGCTGATGGCTGTTGGTAATCACTCTTGGGGTTATAAGGACCAATCTAATTGACCTGCTTAGTCCTTTAGGATGCTGCCATAGCCTAAGCTTTAATAGTTTGTAAGTAAAGGTGAATTGCATGCTTTCATGGTAGATATTTAAGAATAAGGTATCACAATACCAGTGTTTCAGTGGGCCATTGTTTTTATATCTAGAGATAGGCAATAGGCCTGGTTTTGATCACTAGTCACAACAGTGCAAACCAGAAATAACTTCACTGTTGTTAAAGGGGTATAAGCAGTTATAAAACAAATGTGAGTGAGATCAAGGGCTAAGGAGAGCTTTAAATGAAGTTTGCCTTGCCTGGTATGGAAATGTCATATCTTTAATATCTCAGAAACTGGCCTTTGTTGGAATTGGCCTGTGATAAGGATGTGGATAAGGACTCATGGCAGCAGGTTAGTGTTAGGATGGTAGGAAGGCTCATTTCAGAAAAGCCTTGCAGAAGGGTGTTTTAAGGAGGCATTTGAATTTGCAGAGAATGGCCAACTTGGAAGGTTGTCCTGGAGTTTAAAGAGCACTGGGAAAGAAACCAGAAACATACGCTTGTGGAGATAAAGGCAGGAACTGGGCAGCAAGTCTGGTACATGGCCAAGACAGAAAGGAGGGATGCTAGAAAGAGGTGGTTGGAGATGCAAGCAAGAGAAGAGCTCTAAACACAAGGACCCACAGCTTAATCTCAATGCGTAACATGAGGGGAAGTGCTGAAGGAAAATGAGTGAAGAGTGGCACAGTCAGTGATGGGGGAATGACGTTTTTGGGCAAAAGTTCCTTCCATCTCTGTCTAAGGAAAACTGAAGTCATAACAATAGCAAAGATATGGCACCAATGGGAGTGGGAAGTGAAGCACAGGCACAAGGAAAGGTGCAGGGTGAGGTGCACAGGATGGACCTTGTATTCAGTGGAACAGAGCTAAAGGGGGCCCACCTCAAACATATGGACACAGGTAAGGAAGTGCTGACAGAATGGTGGAGCAGGGTCTCACACTTTTTCTGGGAAAACAGTGTGACTGGGTGGCTCTCCAAAATACCTGTACACGAAGACACGCAGCACAGTGAACAAACAGGAGGAACTGGAGGTGCATGTGCAGTTGCAGGACTGCAGCCCCTTTGGGGTGACAGAGATGTGGTGGGATAGCTTGCACGACTAGAGTGCTGCCTTGGAAGGATACAGGCCCTGAAGGAAGGACAGACTGTCATGGCGAGGAGGGGGAGTTGCCCTTTATGTGAGAGAGCAGCAGGGATGCACTGAGCTCTGCCTGGGCAAGGGTGGTGAACCAGCTGAGAGCTTATGGGACAGGATTAGCAGGCGAACCAACATGGGCAACATTGTGATGGGTGTCTGCTACAGACCACATGATCAAGAAGAAGTAGATGAGGCCTTCTTCAGACAACTCTAAGAAACCTGACATTTGCAGGCTCTGGTCCTCATGAGAGACTTGACCACCCTGGTATCTGCTAGAGGGGCAATGCAGCAGGGTACAAGCAATCCAGGAGGTTTCTGAAGTGCACTGATGACAACTTCCTGACAAAGGTGATTGAGGAGCTGATGAGGGGAGGCACTGTACTGGACCTCAGACTTAAAAAAAAAGAAGAGCTGGTCAGGTAGGTGAAGGTCGGAGCAGCCTTGGCTGCAGTGACCGTAAGATGGTAGAGTTCAGGATCCTGAGGGAAAGAACCAACAGCAAAAAGCGGTATTAAAACCCTGGGCTTCAGGAAAGCAGAATTTGGCCTGTTCAGGGACCTGCTTTGAAAAATCCTATGCGATGGAGAGATACAGCTCTGGAGAGAAGAGAGGTCCAGGAGAACTGATTGATATTCAAGGGTCACCTGTTCAAAAATGGTCTATCCTGACATGCAGTAAATCAAACAATGATGGCGTGAGGTTTGCAAGAATGAACTCCTGGTAAAACTCAAACATGGAAAGGAAGCACACAAGAGGTGGAAGCAGGGGGAGGTGACCTATGAGGAATATAGAGACACTGTCTAAGAATGGAGGGTTGGGGTTAGGAAAGCCAAAGCCCTTCCAGAGCTGAATTTGATGAGGAATGTGAAGGGTAAAAAGAAAGGCTCCAGTTCTGGGCTCTCCAGTACGAGGGAGACATAAACATATTGGAACCACTCCAACAAACAGCCAAGATGATTAAGGGACTGGAGTATCTATCATATAGAGGAGAGGCTGAGAGAGCTGGGACTGTTCAGCCTGGAGAAGGGTGTGGGGGTTCATATCAATGTGTATAAACACCTGATGGAGGAGAATAGAGAAGATGGAGACAGATGCTTCTCAGTGGTGCCCAGTGACAGGACAAGAAGCAATGGGCACACACTGAAATGCAAGAAATTCCATTCAAACATAAGAAAAAAAACTTGTTTACTGTGGGGGTTGTGGAACACCAGCACAGGTTGCTCAGCGAGGTTTTGGTGTGTCTGTGGACGTGTTCAGAACCCAACAGGACATGGTCCTGGGCAACCCGCTCTATCTGACTGTGCTTTGAGCAGGGGGTTGGACTAGGTCACCTCAAGAGGTTCCTTCCCATCTCAGCAATTCTGTGATGCTGTGAATGTGCTATATATTAAAATGCAGCTCAGGCTAGTGGTAGCTGGTGGGAAACAGTTCCTAAAGGGCACATCTCCATAGTACGTGAGATGTAGTTCCCTGGCAGGGGAGAGGGGTCTAAACGTGGACAAGGGCACCAGCACAGAATAGGCGGATGCTTCATCTCAGCCAGCGCTAGTGTCACCTTGACAAGAAGCTACCACCTAGTCTATGCCTGAGGAGAAGACTTCTGTTTCCACTTCAGTTAGTCCTGTCTCCTTCATAAGACTGACATTCACATAAACATTTTTTAACTGGAAAAGGACAGCCCTATTTCTATTTTGCAGAGGAGATGTTTTCCTGTGACCTTTTTGCGTCCTTGTATTCTAGCATTTAAAGACAAACAGCTGTCCCAAGCTTCAGCTGGAGGAGGAAAAGGAAGACACCATCAAGCACAAATGTTAGTAAGTCACTTTTCCTCTCATTGTCCGGTATCATCTAGGATGATTTTTAGCCTTAGAAACAATTGTCTCTCTGATCCCCTTACACTTGATATTATTAACTAGTATTAGACAGCAGCATTTAAAAATTCCTTCTCAAAGTATGAGTCTTGTTTCTCTTGATATACATCAGAAACTGATCTGCTTCTTTGGTGGCTGCTTTGTGTCTTGGAAAATAGACATCGACACTGAATTTTATTTTATGTAACAATTGGTATCCTGTAATTTTATGATATTCAAGGATTCTGGATCTAAATGTACTACATCTAAAATTAATACATTACCAAAAAAAGTGTAGTATTACTCCAAATACACCACAGATTAGGAACAAGAAAACACTAACCTTCAAATAATAGGACTTAAATACCTGTTTCAGCAGTGCTTTCATGCTGCTTTGCTTGCTTGAAAACATGTGAAGTATTTATTTTTAATTCATATTATCTCATTATTGCAGGTTTCCTTTACAACATGGCTCATTTCAAGCGTTAAAAAAAGACTAGTGATTTTTATCTGAGTTCTGGATTTTCCAGTAGTGATCCGTCACAGGTATAGTGCTAGTTAGAACTGATGTAGCAATCTGTTTTTGTTTTTAATTTCATCACATTGGTAGTCCGGCAGGCAAAATGTATTGTGACAACTGTCTCCAAGATGCAAAGGAGCCAAGGACTATTGTAACTAAAGTATTGTGTTAGGAAGCTGAAGGTGACCACTGAGAACTTCTTACTCCCACTTACGTAATGAATGACAGCTTTCCAAAACAAGAACTCCCAATCTTTTACTAAGTAGGCTCTGATCTGGCAAATACAGTCTGAGACACATTTTTCTCCATGTGAGTAACCCCACTGAGGTATCAATGCCATCCACAGCATTAAGATGCTCACAGGAACAGGATCAAAGGCTACAGCGGGAAGAAATTTGGAAGTTCAGAGGATTTGCTCACCAAAATCAAGTGCTGTGGATATCCTTCCTTTAATTGCTACTGTAATGCATGCTTAGAGCAGTCCTCTGATAGCCCTGTTCTTTCCCCTGCTCAGGGGTAGTCCTGTGGGTCATGTCTAAGCTGATGGGCCCAGGCCATGGCAGGGTGCAGGGTCACAGTCCCTCCTTGTTCAGGGACTGCTGGCTCTCCAGTCCTGCTGGGCACTCAGACTCCGTCTCCTTTTCTGCAGAGACCTGGGTGCAGCCTGTCAGGGTACCAAGACCTGAAGGAATATTCTGGGTCCTTCAGCTTAGATGCAGCCTTAGGATCTCCTCTGTGAGTTAAGTGTCTAGTTCACATTGCATGAATAAAAAGTGGTGAGTTGTCCATGCACAGGGAAAATTAATTTAACCCTCTGTGGATTGAAGGTATAATGACCTTTGGGGTCTCATCTTTATTGCCTGTGATCACACAGAGAAGTAAATAAATGAAAATGAAGTGTTAGCAATTTTTCAGCCAGAAGAAGAATAACAGGAGGGTGATAGAGACTGAACATGAGGCAGCACTAGGAAAGGAAAACTACAAAGGAAGTCATGAAAGAGGCTGGTGGTATGTACAGAGAGACAGGGCTGAGGAAGGGGTGTTGGTGGATGAGAGACAATAATGAAGGGAAGCTGTTTGATCCCTTGTAGCTCCTGGGTCAGTAGCAGCTGCACCTGCAACACCCGTAGGCTCTCTGTGCGCTGGCCAAGGCAGTGGCTGATAGTATCTGCTGCTGTGCAAACATGGGCTGCCCTTCTCCTGTATATCACGGCATGAATCAAACATCTGGACTCCAGAGATACCTTATTAGTGCTAAACAACCTTGATTCAATTATACTACAAGATGCACACAAGATGATATCTTTTGCACGGTCCCGCACTGTGAAGGGCTTATAGGAAGTATAGCACTGGGGAAAGGGGTGGAGAGCACAGAAACTCAATTATTCTCTTATTTCCACAGTTGGTCCATAATAGTGCATAAAGGGGGTGGAGGTCGAAGAGTTTGTGTAGCCTAATGCCAGGGATAATTTGAATGATTCCATGTTTTTAAGGTTCTCAGTCCCATTTGCTCCACAAACACTATGTCTGCATAGACAAAAATACATTAGGGCATGATTTTCAGGCCTCGAGTTTGAAAGTCAGCACTTGGCTACGTGGCCAGAGCTACTCAGTTGTGCATCTGCAGCATCTGCTGGTTTAAAACTCACTTTTCTTTCCTGACGTTAGAAAACGGATCAGCAAAACCACCAGCAGTAAGGCTTTTGCAAAGAGCAGGGGTGCGAAGTCAACTGCCTGGGCCAAATTCCACACCAGATAATTCCATTGAGGCGATGGTTTCAATTGGGCATCGTTATCTTCGCTTCCTGTCTCATACTGCAGTGCCGTGCTACTGAGCAGCTGCTGATTTCCTCCTCCCCAGGCCTGGCTGCATGTCACGGCGGGGCTGCAACGTCTCCTCCCTGCTCTTTGCTTCACTCACAGGAGTTGTATGGAAAGGAAGCAAATGATGGAAAGTGCTTTGAATTCCTCTGTTGAAATTTACATCTCCTAGTGTGATTATTTTTTGCTATTGTGGAGCAAAGTCATATTTTAAAAAACTTTTCTGTTGTTTCTGCAGATCTGTCATCCATTTCCATGGATACATGAGTGTAATAAGGCAGCCAGAAGCTGTCAATTCCAGCCACTCACTGGCTGCCCAGTGAGCAGTGAAAAGCTGCTGAAGTCATTAGTATTTTACACTTGAAAATAACACAATAGTTTGAACTTTTCTGGTACTCTTCATTCGGGAATCCCCAGGTCTGGTAAATGAGCCACTACTATAAAACAATTAATTAGGCCTCATAATAGCTTGGTGAGCATGTTAGGAAGACATGGAGGCTGGGAGCACTGAAGTGACCTGTCGAAGGCCACCCCATGAGCTAGTGGCATGGGCAGGAAGGCATTCAGTTCATCCACTCTGGCTTCCAGCTCCCTGGGCTCATCCCTGGATGTAGTAGGCATAGACCACCTGCAAATCAGGTTATGGAAATATAACCATCCTCATTTGCTTAATGGCAAAGCATCTCTCTCTGTTTTTTCCCCAGAAAATCCAACACATCTTCGATTTGGTGAGTTTCTTTCTGTTGCAGCAAGTGCCATCAAATAATAGAAGGGCTGTGTTCCTGCAGGATATGGCATATGCTAACTGTTCATTGAATGGGTTTCCCTGTCCATCATGTTGAATTCCTCAGTCAAGTTCTTGCTAGTTCTTCTGTAAGGATAAGGCTTCTGCCACTATGACAGGGAGATATTCCACAAAGATGAGAGATCATGTGTCATTATTATCTCTGAACACGGAGTTATTTTTCTGGACATTTCCAACATGAACTATCTCTTAGTTGTGTTTCAGGGAACAAAGCTAAAGAGAAAAATAGAGGAAGGATTTTTTTTTTTATATAACGTCATTACAGCATGCTCTGGTTTTGCACGTTCTGTTTGTCAGTATAGTCACCCTATTTTTCAGCTTTTAACTTCTGCTCTATGAGGTGACACACATTAAGTGATGATTCTTTCATTCTTGCACCCTTACATAATCCACTGAAATAAACAGATCTTTGCATGTTAAACAACTGTTCAGAGTAATTAAGGCAGGTAGAACTGGGCCCATCATGATTTACCTTCTGTGAATCCTCATTTTCTGTTCCTAAAAGATCCCACAGGTGAGTGACTCTGTGTGTATATGGAAGGATTCAGAGAGTTTTGATAATATGCACTGCTCAAGTAATCCTTAACTCAGCTAACTTGCCATCATGCTTCTCAATTTACCGGCAATACATCTGGAGTTTTTGACAGTCTCTCGTAATTGTTATTAACCAAAAGTCAATCCCTGCAAATGCTGCGGGGATTATGCAACTGACTGTTACACACAGCCCACGTGGGTTCAGTGGTTTTGTTTGCGTGAGTAAAGATTACAGAGTCAAGCCCAGCAAAATATGATGGCATCACCCAAGTATCCCCAGTCCTTCTACATCGTCTCCTTTGAGTCGTTCACAGGCATAGTCAATAAAATTGGTCCCAACACAGGTGATAATGGTACCCTACTGTTAGCTTCTTTCCATTCTCAGAGGAAGCTCTTTATTATGATCCTTTGTCTTCTGTCACTTAACCCATTTCTAATCCTTAACAAAGACTTCATCCCTAGCCTTGTGATTATTTGTTTCCTTTAATAGTCTTTTATGAGGGACCTTATCAAAAACATTTTGAAAATTCAAGTAAATTAATATCTTGCAGATCACCGTTATCTACTGGGTTATTAACTTTTTCCAAAAACAAAATGTTGTGCTTTTCAACATTATTAAATGGCTTGGGGAAGGCACAAAAAAAAAAATCAGATGTATTTTGACAGCTACTGTGGTGGTTTAGCAGAGCTGTGCTTGGATTAGCACTGTTCTGTCTGTACTTAAGAACTCTATTTCATTTCCTGGCATCTCTCTCTTCAGGTCAACCACTAGTTCAAGGTGGAAGTGATAAGTCTGCAGCATCTCAAGTGTGCTGGTGTTAGCTCTTGGGAAGTCGAGAGGAAGGAAATAACAGTCCATAAAGTTTTGATTGCTTGGAAAAGAAGAGATGTTTGTTGAAAGTATGAGCAAGGCCAGCTGCAAAGAGTTCAGGAGTGAGCAGCAGTAGTCCTGCATTGGCTGCTCAGTCTAGCTATTAATTGACAGCATTTCATATTGGAGACTGAGTAGAGGAAGGCCATTTTTTTCAGGCCTGTTAGGGGGCTATCTTACATCATCCACTTTTTAGTTAGTGGAGGGTTCACTTTAAAGATGGATAGAACAGCATGATCCAGGACGGTGTGGCAGGGAAGGTTTTGGCAAAAATAGTGGCACTGAAGAAGTAAAATAAATGTGCCATGCTCTATTCCTCCCCCAATTTTAAAATATCAGCATTTTGCAAGCAATGGGCCATATGCTCCCAGGGCTTGCAAGCCAGAAAGTATAGCAACTTACTACAAAACCGCTCTCCAAATTCTACACACAAGCCAAAACCTCCTACTTGGTATGCTGCCGTCATGCCAACTTGCAGAACAGAGATTGGGCCTGAGCAAGGAGATCTGCAAAAGAATGGCAGGTTATGAACATGCACACATAAAGGGAGATACAGGCTGTGACTGGCTGGAGCTGGAGTCAGGACACTTGTCCTGCAAACCCAGCTTGGGGAGAGAAAGCAAGATAAATTGCCACTGATAGCAAGCAAATGTTTCCAGACCAGAATGCCCCCTCTCCACAGAGGGAAGGTAGTGAAGTCTCCTTGGGTTGCTCCTGCAGGGCTTTCTATGCAGAGGAAGGAGGAATGTGGACCTGCAATGCTGGCCCAATCCAGTCCATGGTCTGGGAGGAGTATGGCTCTTTGGCATGGACACCATGGCAGGGTGGCTGCAGCGGCTCCAGTCCCGTCCTGTTGGATGGGAACCATTCTGAACGCTTATGGTGTTCAGAAATAATTAACTAACACTGAAACCAGGTTCCTGAAGAATACTAGTGCTACCCAGAGATATATAGGTGCTCTTCATCTGTACTTCACAGGATTGTCTGTCTGTCTGTCTGAAGCAGTGAAGGAGAGGTCTTTGTTCAAGAATTTTCTGTATGGCGAAGCAAGGCAAGAGTTAGTCCCATCAGTGTCAGCAGAAATGTACATTTTACTGTGGCAAGATTAATGATCTAGGCATGTGCAAGTACTGGGGAATGCCACCCACAGATGATGGACTTCTGGATGTTGTCTGAGACCCCACGGGGCTGTCCATTTCTGTGTTCCGTGACCCCTTGGTACAAGGCTCTCCTGTATTTTCCATACTCTTCTATTTCTCCACGACAGAGCATCCACAGAGTACGTTATATTTCTCCAGGGACAATCCCTGCAATATTTTAGCCATTGGCTAGCTCAGAGCTCTCCCCTTCTCTGGCTGGTACGCTACATGCTCTCTGGCAGAGGTTTAAAACAGTACAGATGCTCAACTTTTCTGAACATTTTTGTGGGCTCAATATGATAAAAAAGAAGTAAAGAATGCCTATTTGAGGACCTGTACTTGCCACTATAGGCAGAGTGAATTGGGGTAATAAAATCACAGGATAGGATGTATGGAGCAGAGCATATGCTCTGTCTCCACCAGGAGCGAGCCAACTGCTGCTGGGAGGATGGGGCTGCGAATGGCCTCCAGACCAAACACTTGCTCGATTTGCACGCCTGCACGGCTGCTGGTGGATCCAGCTGCTCCTTCCCCCTGCTGCCTTACACAGCCGCGGGGATGCTCATGCCCAGGCACAGAAGGGCAGAGCAGCTCCTCGGGGACCTGAGAGCAGGCAAGAGAAAAGAACCTGGTCTGTTCAGCCCCACAGCTGTACCAAAGCACTGTAGGTAAAGCTGAGGCATAGCAGGCTGGTACTTGAATGAGAAGTTTCTGAGAAGTAGCTTATGCCAGGTACTTCAGAGTGCAGTTTTCCACTTTCAGTAGGTGGTAGTTTCCACCTCCGGTATCGTCCCTTTGAGGATGGTGGAGGAATTCCCAAAGGTAGTTGTTGGAAGAAGTGATAAAGTCCATTTCCTTTAGTAGGAGTTACATTTAAGGTTCTACAGAATACTGAATTGCACCCTGAACATGTCATTTTCAATAGGGCAGACACTTCTCCCCCCCGAGGGGGCAGCCAGTGCTGTGCTGTCCTGAGAGGACAGCAGATGTCAGTTACTGTGATTTTATGGGGTTGAGATATAATTATGCTCTTCTTATCAAATCTTAGAGTGAAAGACAAGATGTACTATTTTCAGCATGCAATTTTGGCAATAATAATAACAATAACAATAACAATAACAATAACAATAACAATAACAATAACAATAATAATAATAATAATAATAATAATAATAATAATAATAATAATTTTCTCCAGAATGCCCCCCTTTTTTTTTTTAGTGTTGGTTATGAAATAAACTTTTAAGAACAATGAGAATTTGTATGGAATTTTCTAATCCTAAAATTTATGTTAGTCTACCTTCTGCAACAAATAA
The DNA here is from genome assembly GCF_047370975.1 of Nipponia nippon. NCBI lineage: Eukaryota > Metazoa > Chordata > Aves > Pelecaniformes > Threskiornithidae > Nipponia > Nipponia nippon. Next base: position 24,563,179 of record NW_028262358.1, read on the forward strand.
TCAAAAGTCTCGTGCAAGAGTACATGAAACAGGATTGCTCTTTTTTATTTCTTGGGAGATGGCCATCATTACATTGGGCCAGAGCTATGAGTCAGGGCTGCTGTTTCCTATCCTGAAGTGAGGAATCTCTCTCAGGAAGTCCTGTGTTGTGCTAGAGATCAGAGCAGGTGATAATGGTCTCATCTGGCTTTGAAATTTATGAGAAGGAGATAGGACATGTAATGGAGTCATTATTTTGTTTTAGTCCATTCTTCACATTGCAGCACTTGAAGATGTAAAAGCCGTGTGGTGGCCAGATGGAAGGAGCAAGGAACGGGGAAGAGCAGTAGGATGGCTTCCCCATTACTAGTAAGAAGATCCTGAATAGAAGCAAAAAATGCTGGGAAAATATGTAAGTAATTTTATCCATACAGATTACTTTAGAAAGAAGTACAGGTTATGAGAATGTAGGCCCTAAACTGAGAGGAGGTGGAAAGAGGAGGGAAGGGTTAGAGAATATGGGCTAAAAATAAGAGAAAAAATGAGTGGTTGCATCCCCTAGAACCTGAATCAACTCTATTTGAGGTATAAACAGAGAGGACTCTGAATTCTCAAATGAAAATGGAAAAAACACTCAAGGAACATGAACTTAAAAATAAGATAATTAGGGCTGAGAAGAAGGAAATAGATGCCATTTATGTGGGGTTTAGAAATATTCCAAATTGCAAGAGTTAAAAAAAATTCCTCCTCCAATTTTCCTGTAATCTTCCACATGCTTCATTCAGAACTCTGGGACTCAAAATTGCCAGCACATCCAGGTTCAAATTTGTGGCTTATTTTCCAAGGTTTTATTTTCTTGTTCTCCTTAATTCCATTCCTAAGTATCTGTTTGGTAGTTCTCAGTTTCTAGTGGTTTCTATTTGGAGCTGGGCAAAATAATTTCTTCCACCAATTCTTAAACTTCCAATCTACCTTCTTTTGTGGCTGTGAGAGAAAAATGTATTTTTAAATCATTAGAAAACTCTGTCTGCTTCAAAATAATGTTTATTTCATTGTGGACCTAAAATTAATTTTAAGGCAATGTTAAATAGTTGAAAATTTCAAGGTGATCTGTACTAAAACTTTGTTTTATTTTATGAGGAAATACTGAACACTCTTGAATTGCCTAATCTAGTAAAACTAAGATGGAGAGGGGATATGATGAGTTTTCATAAAGACATTTAGGAGGTAAACTTCAAAGACAAAAAGAATTAGTTAAAGAATAATACTGGCATGAGATCAAGTGGATGCAAGCCGATTATTAATACATTCAGACTGGAAATTTAGAAAGAGATTTCCATCCATCCGTCCAAGAAGTGATATTCTGGTAATGGGAACAGAGGAATTCACTGTTTTAGGCTGCAGTTGGGTACACTGATGAAAACGATTGTATCGCAGAATTCTTAGGGATAGAAAATGAGGCTTGTGATGTGGATCAGTTGCTATCTGATGTTTAGGTGTCAGCAGCTGAGTTTGAAAAGAGACTTGGTTGTTTATTTGCACCATTGCTTTATTCTATTAATCACATGCTTCAGGACTTTTGTTTGCAGTCTGCGAAGGTCAGTAAGGGTCATTTTTACTTTTCATTTATGCATTGCTAGACTTCTAGGTTGGTCTCTTTTTCGCCTCTGAACCATGAAAGAGCAGGATGTAGGCTAGGGCCCCTAATCTCTGTGTGTATCTCACTCATAAGCTCAAGTTCAAACTGATCGCCAGATTTGGGGTAAGGAAGGAATTTCCCTGTTGATCAGATTGTCAGGAACTACTGCAGAAGAGGGGATTGTCTTCATCTGTCTTGATTTCTTAGGATTTGCAGGAGATTTCACCTAACAGTTTCCTTCTATTACAAGGATTTTGGCTATTGACAATGCATTGGATCTTGCCTTTTTGCTTCCTGAGGCTCATAAAGTTTGCAGCTGCTTTATGATGAAGTGTAAAGTTTGTAACAGACTGCTGAGGAGCATCCTGGGGCCAGTGGTGTATGGGGACATGTCAGGCAGAATGCCTGTGGACTCTCCAGTCTAATCATCTGTGAAAGTCTGCGCTGGCTGTCCCAGCTGACCCTTTCTGTCCTTATTTCCTACATTCCTTATTCTTTTTTCAAAAAAAGTGCTTCCAAATGTCCATTTTAATTCAGTCTGAAATGATTTGTCTTTCACGATGTGTCAAACTGGCCGATGACTTGTGATCATTGAAAAACCAACCTGGTCACACAGGAGCCCCCTCATGCCCTGGGCTCCTCCATGCCCTCGAGTTAGATGTACGAGCCTGCGGGCAGCGTGCACACAGTAATCCCTCTGGAGCCAGAAGCCAGAAAACAGGCTGGAAAACAGGCTGGAGCCCTACCTCTATCCTGCCTCACATTAGGCTGGGCAGCCCAGTTGACCAGGTATCTGGGGTTTCCAAACTTTGTCTGCTATAGATCAGAAACAAACTGTCCTGAATTGGGCAAGGGAGGAACGGAAGCAGCTGTATTTCATGGGAACACCTTTGAGGGTGATGTAGGTCAGGCATTGCTGCTGGCTTGGGGCTCAGGTGGAAATCACCATTGGCCCTAAAGCAATGCTCAGGGGGGGACTCAGACCTACTGCCTGCCTAAGGAATGGGGACAGTGCTTTGGGAAGGGGACAAAGTGGGGGTTCAGGGAATGGGCAGGCAGGAGACGGCCCTGCTTTTCTTCTCCTGACACAGCTCTCACTTGTGGAGCCACTTGCCGCACCAGGTGGCTCTGACACAAGAAAGCATCACAGAGCTGCTGGAGAAGTCTTGCCGATGAATTATTTTGAAGCTACCATTGTGCAGCAGCTTAGCAATTAATCAAGGAGAAAGATGAATCGAAACTACAATGGTCTGTAAGATCCCAGTACTCTGCTTTGTAACTTGCACATGCTAAAGACATAAAATGGTTATGATAGCTTCTTCCTTCCTTTCCAGCCTAAAGATAGTAAAAAAATTCCCCCCTTGCATGAAACAGATAAGTAAGCTGCAATGATTCCTGTGGTGCAGTGTTTTAATACGTGCTGTTTAATTATACTTTTATGACTGGGAACAGGTAACAGTGTTCATGCTAAAAATATTTAGACATATGGATTCCCCTTGTATTTGGAGTTGTTTTCATCTACCAGACTCAAAGTACTGAAGCTACATGGTAATGCCATATGTATAATAAAAGCACATTTTTCGAAGTCTACATAAATGCATACTACTAAAATACAGATATTTTGCTAAGGAAATTAAAAATGAAAGATAGGTTTAAAACATTGTTAAAGACTATAATGGGAATGGCAAGTGGCATAATGGGAATAATGCCATGAGATTATCCTTGGGCAATAGGGAATAACCAGAATGAGATAGTATTAAGGACAATAAGTCCAATCCTGCAGAGCATGAGCAATCCTGAGAAGTGCTGAGCCTGCTCAGCTCCCAGTGAAGTCAGTGGGAGCTGAGAGGATTGAACACCTCTGCAGGATGAGGCCTGAGTCAGGGACTTTCAACCTAAGGCTGTCATTTTTAGCCTGGATTATTATGAGATGCCAATTTGGATGTCTTAGCGGGCCCTTGGCACACTGAGAACCACTCAGAACAGCAGCCAAATTTTTCCGAGTGGACCTGATCCACCTGCCACTTATATTGAAGGACAGATCCCCATTGCCCTCCTTGGGGTTTGTTTCTGGCCCTGTTATCAGGAGGCACCCTAAGTGCATTGAAAATTGGCTGAGGGAGGTATGGAAGCAGCACATCTCAAAAATCCTGTGCTGCTGCTGGCACTCTGGTTAGGAGGAGCCAGCTTAACTCCATTTTCAGTTGTGAGATGGCCAAGTTGTGCAAGGGCTTCTGCCCATTTCATTCCTTAGCACAATAAACGCCTATTTTACATGCCTCAGATAGCCAAGGTTACAGAGCTGTAAGGACAGTGGGAGTCACGTATCTTGATTTCAAGCAAACAGTTTCCTTGGATGGAAAAACAACATTTTTGATTCCCTGAGCGGAAAAAACCTGGAAAAGCTATATCCCCCTTTCCCAGAGTCCAATCAGGATTGTTTTAATAACCTTATTAGCAAGGTCTATGTGAAATACTAGTGACTATGGCCTCGATCCTGCAGTTTTAACACGACTGTCCATGACCCTGTGAAGGTGTGTGTGTGAAGTGTTTGCAGGACTAGGGTCTATGACCCTGGTCTCGCTGAAATCAGCCAGAGAGTTACTAAGTGTTGTTGAGTTTGGGGGTGCAGGATCAACCTCACTGCCAAACCCAGTGTGTGCTTCCACAGGGTGGTGCCAAAACAAGCCTACATTTTTTGGCTGGTGGAAGTGAATTCAGGTGTCTAATGTGCTCCTTCCCTCCAGCCGCACCATGAAAGCTGCTGTCAGAGTAGGGGCTTCGCTCTGGCCCCCGCAGACAGTCTCAGGTTGCCTCCTGGGGCTATGCATTTCCTTCCTAACCATGCAGGGATCCAGTGAGCCCGTTGCCTTGCAGCTACATCTGCAGGGTTCTTACTTTCTTAATTTTCTGAGGTGGGAAGTTGAGAAATTCAGCCCCTTTGGTGGCTCATGGATTTTTGGCAGCCTGGCCTGAAAAAAATCATTGTATTTGCCTGTGTTTCCATGCCTGTTTGGAGCTCTATTTTAGCTGCTGCAGCAAAATCATGAGTGCAAGGTGAGGGGAGTCAGAAGAGCCCTACTTACGGTGCAGTCATTTGATTCTGCTCAATTCAGGCCAAAAATCTCCAAGGGCAAGGAAGCAGCTCCTGCAACACATCATCTGTTCCTACACAGGGTGAAAAAACAGTCATCTCCTGCTCTCACCCTCCTCTGGCCCCAGAATGGGCAGCTGCACAAGGAGGTACAACCCATGGATGCTGCTTGGGAAAGCTGGAGCAAGAGGTGTCCCCACAGTGGGTAGCCATGTGACTTGAGGAGGCCCTGGCTGCCTGGCCAGCTTGACCTTGCAGCATAGCCTAGCACATCTGTGCTGCATCTCTGACCCAAACCATCTCATACCTGCCTGGATGTTGGCCTAGGAGCTCTCCATCACTGTGGGAGTGAGGCCAACCTCAGGAGAAGACTTTCAGGAGAAATTCACCCATGATGAGAGATGTTTGTTCTCTAAGGCTGGGCTAGACCTCAGGCTGCCTTTCCCTGGCTGTGGGGTGGGGAGAGCAGCAGCTCTTCCAGAAGGAGCTTCTTCAGTGTTCAGGTACACTTTCAATATGGACAGTTTCCACAGCTGCTCTTAAAATGCTTTAGTCCCTTTAGAAGGCACCTGAAGGTGCCTCTCAGTTCTTCAGTGCACCTTCAGCCCTCTGAAACCACTCATAAATACCCTTGTTAAAACATGCACTTCAGCATAATCACAATGAGCCTAACTGCTAAGTCCAGCCTTACAGGGAGGATGGCACTTACCTCCTTAAATGTATAATATAGAGCATCCACATTCATATTTTTAGTAGCATATAGCAGTGGTCCAGCCTTTAGTGTACTGTATGTACTTTTAATAATCTCCATAAAAGCCTGATTTTCAATCCCTAGGCTCAAGCTGACAGTGTAAATAAAATCACCCAAATCCACAGGGTAAGAGAAATGAAAATGACAAGGATTAAAATTTTGTCAAACCTCTTTCTTTTTAAAATTCTGCTTCCCTTCCAATTGGATCACGACCCTCTGTGTGCACAGCTTAAGACCAGACGGTATGCTTTCACTTTTATTCCGCTCTGCAGCAGGCTTACAGTATTTAGTGAAAGTCTGTAAAGAATGTGTGCTGTGTAGAGAGTTAATACCATAATCCCCTATCGTTAGGGTCAAATGCTGAATAGAGCAGAAGAATTAGAAAATATGTTACATACAATGGCAGAAAAAATGCATCAGCATGCTGTTCTGTTAACACACGCATTCATTACCAACAAGTAAATGACAATGAGTTAATAGAGTATATTAAGAGATGTGTACTTCAAGTCTAGTGCGCGTGTTGTGATGAGAACCTAAGACTCTGAGTGAGATTCTAACTCTGTGGATACACACACATCGCAAGGTTCTTCACTGCATATAACTGCATCTTTCTAGGAAGCACTTTGATGCAAAAATCAGCTTTTTAAATTATTTGGTGGAGATGAACTTTGAATACTCCTTTTTTTAATTTCCTGTGAAGTGCAATATCTATATTTCACTATCGAAGCATGACAATACATCTGTCTCTAGAGAATTCCCGAGCATGAATTGCAGTAATTTTAGCTAAGGAAATATTCAGATAACAATCCTAGTGCTTGCCTTTTCAAGAGATCCTTAGGGGGCTAGCTACTTACATCGTATAGAATTGGCATGGGTGTTTCATTCCCTTGGGTTTTCAGGAAAAAACAAGCCAGTATGTGCTGGAGGAGTGACAATTTACTAGAAAGAGGAGAGAAAAAATACGGTTTGTGTGTAGTGTTGCCTGACACCAGTTGCAAAATATAAGAATCACACAATCCAAAAATCTTATCATTATGAGTTAGCATATTGTGCCTTCCTGTAAGGAAAAGACTGAGCCTCACAAGAAGGGGGGCTACCCTATGGAATAGGAAGAGATATAGAAGTTATTTGGCTGCCTGTACTGACACTAAGTAGTGTCTGATTCCCTAATTATTCCTGGTGATTTAGCCTGGTTATTAAGGGAGAGAGACAGTGCTGAGCTGGAGACAGGATGAAGGTACTTAAAAAACATCTTGCAATAGCTGGTTAATGACAAACTGTGGAAAGCGCGGCAGCAACATGTAACCTCAAGACTTTGTCCAGTGCAAGCATGTTATCTTATCTCATGACTGATCGGTAGTAAATAGTACCAGGCGGCACTTTACCAAAATGACCGTGTATGGTCTTATGTAGACATGCGCTGGCTGTGCACTGTCACCTGCACAATGTTTACAAGTTTGCATTATTTTCCTACAGTAGGAGCTGGGAGTGGTCAGGAAATTACTTTTATCTGAAGAAAAAAAAAAAATAGAAAATGAACTTTAATTTCTCAAAAGCTTTGTTCATTTTTTTAATAAATTCAGAAAATTCTTGGTTAAGACTTGACTTTTTTTTTTTTTAAAAGTCTTCCTCAAAAATTGCTTGACTGGTAATTGAAGTTAAAGAGATTTCAATTTTTAAATCTTTTGGGTTCTTGAAGGGAGAAAAAATAATTTATGGGGCTGTTGTTTCTCATAACTTGTCCATCAAAATAAGCTTATTTCAATTTTGAAAGTTTTCTAAAATTCTCTTTGAGCATTTCTGAGTTTTGTGAATGGGGCTTTAAGCAGTTTAGCACCTCTGACAGACAGCAAGTGGCAGGCAACATTAGCAGGGTCAGGACCAAAGGTCTTAGTGTCCCGTGCCTGAGTTGTGTCCTGTAGTGGTCTCATCATTAGAGGTGAAAATTGCTGAAGGCTTCCTTTCCTTTTAATCCTCACGAAAATTTGTTTACCTACTTCACAACATTCTGGCAGTTTTTCCTTCAAAGTCACACTACTGTGAAAACAAATTTAGAAAAATTAATTAAAAAGGAGTCTCACCCCTGAAATACAAAAATCCTCCCCCATCTAGGTGCATGGTTTTCATATGCATCCGTTGGTGTCAAAGACATTTTTCATCTGGGTAGAATTGAGCTTTGCAGTTTAGTCTTTGTAATGTCAGGTACACATTTCTTTCTACCCTTAGGCAGTAAATGTAGAGAGCTATAAGTAAATTCTGGGTATTCAGTTTATTTAACCACACTTACTACAGTATGCTGGACAGCCAAAGCCAGGCTGTGCCCAAGTAAATCCTGGTGAAGAGATTCATAGAGACTAAGCTGCATATATCTGGCTGCAACTCATGGTAGTAGGAGTGCTGCATATTTTCTAAGGGAAGAACGTCTCACCTGGAAACTGCAGACTCCATGAGTGGATATTATTTAAATCAATAGATTATGCGTATTGGTCTTGGCTCAATTTAATATCTAACTGAGTCAGTAGCCTGAAATAATTAGAAATTGTGACTGGAAAGGGAAATGGGGTGTGGTAGATTAAATCAAAGAAACAAAACCTGCTGTTTCTTTGGTGACAGAATACACAGCAGTAGAAGATGAAGTATTTGATGTGGAGTTCCTTCTCTGAGACAAAATAAAAAATATGCAAGATAATTCAGGTAACTGAAGGCTTATTCAGGTTAGTGCTTGTCATTCAACAGGTGGTTCAGCTCAAGAAATGAGCCAACAAACCTAGAGCAAGAATCTGATAATAATCACTGCCAAGGCTAATTTTAGGGCTAAAAAACCCCAAAAGAAGACATCTGCGAAGTGGCTGATGTCATTGCTAGCCTGGGGCATGAGGAGGAGAAGGGCAGGCAGGGCCAACAGGGCAGCGAGCAGGAACCATGGGCAGCCCTAGTCCCCGGTCTTTGCTTTCTGTACAGCTCTCTTGGTCAGGCTCAGACAATTAAATGCTGTACTGGTGGGTTGCTCACGTTTTGTGCAAGGACAATTAATCCCCATTCACTAGAAATGCCTGGATTGAGGTTGATTGTCTTAGGGATAGTTAGTTGGTTATTTTCTAAGATCTAATTTCAGGTTCAGCTGAGTGGAATCGAGCCGGAGGTCTGACTGCCGAGAGCTCAAGTCTGTGCACAGCAGATGCAGACATTTTTCAGACAAATTAGTGAAGAGACCTCTGTGACGCACACAAACTGCTCTGTAATGATTATGGATATTGTTTGGATGTTTCACTGCTCATGATAGGACTATACGGGGTTAAATCAACAGTACTGTTGGGAAAACAAGCGGAAAAGGGAAAAAGAATAGTATTATTTGCTTAAATGAGCAAGTTGTGTACACTCTGCTCACCATCAATTTGCATCTTCTTGTGTGGCTCCACACAACTCCTTCCTGTGGTTCAGAAGGGAATTTACTCAAGTGCATCACCCAGGAGATGTTCTTCTCTTGCGGAGACCTCCAGTTTCCTTTGCACTCAGTGACACGCAAGTACCCAGGAACCAAATTTCCCCCCACAGCTTCCTCACATAATCAGTGCCTGCCCTGCATCCCTCTTTGGGATGAACATTATTTGAGAAGAGTTGTCCAGGTCAGTGGCAGCTGCCTGTCTTCGAGTGTTTTTGGAAAGGATCTAAGGTTGCCTGGTATGGTTTGAAAGAAGTGATGCCTACCTTATTTCTTAATATTGGTCTCTAAGCATAGAAAACTAGAAGTGAACAGGTTTGGGTTAACTCTAAAGGAATTTAATCTTCTGAAAAGGTGAGGTGACAGCATGTCTTGCGGAAGTTTTTATGAAGAAGTTATATTTGATTCTCACAATATTTGCATAGCTTCTACCAGCACAGCATCTGACTGTCTTCCAAATAATACCTGAATATAGCAGTGTCTTTCATTTTTCATTCTTTTTTTAGCTTGTAGGAAAAGTAGCTTGTTTAGCATGTTTTCGTTTGCTTGTGTTTGTGCTTAGATGTGGTTGTACCTGGCAACTGTGTGTGAAGAAATTAATGAGGCAAAGTTAAATCAGAGAGATGAGTTTTGCAATTGACGCTGAATGTGGTGAGATCTATAGTTATTCTCATCTCTTGTGAAAATGAATTAACTTGCCATAGGAGAATTGTATCTTCTGCCTTCATGGGTTTCTCTACATTGGTTGGCATTTCTTGGTTTTGATAGCACATACCAGCTGCAGGATGTAACGCGATGCAAAATCCATCCATGAACAGAGTCAGGAAGACTGGAGGATCAGCTACTCATGCCACTGCTCCTTTTTAAAAAAATATGCTGCAGATGCACCATTAGCAGAGAGGAAAAGCTTCATTTATTTGAACAGAAGGATTCTGACTGATTTAGAAAATGCCCAGCAAAAGGTAAAACACGGCATGTCATACTCCTTTGCTCATTTGCAAATAGTGACCATTCACAAATCAAACCCCAACATTATATTTCAGAGAAAATAAAAACTTATGCCTACCTTTGAAAAGTAACATAAAGCTTGATTTCACCACACATGCAGTCTGTCACGGATGAGTGGTAAGTGGTTACCACCGCACAGCCACAGGCAGAATTCACCACTGTCACCAGATAGCTCTTGTGAACGCGGTTCACACATGTTTTCACTTCCATGGTTTCCATTGTAGTGTTCCTGATGACTGCCAGGTTATTGCCTTGGAAGCTGCAGTCCGAGTGCTTTGTTAAACCTGTCTTCTTATAAGCTTCTTCTCTGTCCTTCCTTTTTGATTTGGGGTTGGAAAACGCTGTGTAAATCTATCCTTCGTGCTCAAAGGAAACCACTGTAGTGCAGGACAAAGTATTTTTTAGAAAGTGCTGAATTCACAAAAAAAAAAATTTTTTCCAAGTAACTGAAGGAATTCACAGCAGCTCTTGATCGTATTCAGTGAATACTCAATTAAAACCTGTATTTGCTGGAATTTAGAAGTCAAGATCAGTTTCAACTTTTCAATAAATTTCTGGCCTCTCCTTTCAAAGCAAAAGTGTTATTAAAGAATGTAAAACAAAACACCAATATCAGAAAGCACAAGTCTAATGCAGAGAAACACTTTGTGCCAAAATAAGTATTTTAAAACATTTTTTTTTCTTACCCGTTTATGCATCAAACCAAAAAAATGCATCAAAAATACATCTTTTTCACAATGCTACAGCGTCTCTGCAGTTTTGGGACCACAGAATCCCCAGGCCATCATTAATGGAGTACTGGCACCAATCTCAAGGCAATTTTTCAGAATATGAGTTGTTCCACAGTTTTTGGCTGATTCAAGTTCCCTTACAGTGGCCTTAGGTTCATATAGATCCCCTGATTATTTTCTGTAGGAATAGAAACACAGGTCAGAGACAGTCACAGGCAATAGAGGAAAGGAACACATAAATAACTGGGGTGCTGATCCTGCACAGCGTTTAACTGTCTTCATGCTCTAGGTACTTCTGTCGCAATGAGGATTATGGAGTATCAATGGAGTATATAATTTAACCCCTCTGTAATCTGCATCTGCATGGAAATGAATTCTGACTCTGTATTTGGGCACAGAAGTCCCATTGGGACACCTGAGAGTAAAGTTTGCTGCAAAGATGTTTGCGCATTTTGTGTACAAAGGTTTGCTTCTTGCGTTAGATCCAGCATGGGTCAAAGTTGCTTTACATCACCTTGACTGGTTCCAAAGGAAACCTTCAAATAAACCAGGATTGTTGCAACATTGTCTGTTGAAATACATCCAGGTAAGTCACTGTGGCTTAACTTGGGCAAATGAAACCAAGTAACCTTCTATCCATCTTGCACAATTCAGCTTGGGTTTGCTTCCTACCTGCTGCACAGGATGCTCACAAAGCACCAGAGTATTCTTCAGGTAATACACTCAGCATAGATAGGGACTGTCATTATATCTTAACAATTTAGGAGATGAAGGGGAGAAATGTTAATGCTTTGCATTTATTTACTTTTACAGCATGCCATAAAGATTAAAAATACATTGTACACAAGTGCAGTATTTAATGTAGCACTTTAATTACATTCAAGTGTGTTACTAAATAGTCTTGAGAAAACCTTAATGACCAGCTGTTCTACCCTCTTCCCATATGTCAGAAACGGTTTCAGAAATCACATTCTGGGACAGTAAGGTTGTATAATTAGACAGTGTATAGTTAACACTTCTAGATTTTCCTCTTAAACTGCGGGCCCTTTTCACTAACATATTGTGGTTTGGTGCCAGTTTGGCACAACACAATTATGCGATGTGCCAAACTGCAACTGAGATGTACAAACTCTCAGAGACATGTTATGATTGCACCATTATCTTTTTATATCTTTTTCATCATTAGGACTGGATGCTTTTTATGTTATGTAAGATTCAGCTTTTTATGGCCAACAAATAAACTTAGTAAATAGGACTATAAATTTTTAATACTTCTTCCATAATGCCATTTGTCTAATCAGAATTAGATGGTTACTGTAACCCCACATCGGTTTTCACCAAAAAAGGCATCATTCCAAGAACAGCAGCTACAGACAAAAATTTCAAAGGAGGTGCCTTTTGGCCCAGTTCAGGAATGCACTTAAGCACATGCTTAGCGTTAAGCACATGAGTGCTTATATAGAGGCATGCGCTGAAGCAGGATCAAAAAATGGTTTATGCTAAACCGACAAAATAAACCTTTTCTGGAAGTAAGCAAGTATATGGCCAGGTCAGTCTTTTGAACACTTATCATCCTTGTTCCTATTAACATCTAAAAATGACAGTGTTTTTCTGGGACGTTTATTATTTTGCAAGACAAAACACATCCACAGTTTGCAAGGTGGGGGGGGAGTTTGTGCGAATACATTAAGCGCACACCGCCAGCCGAGCCGTCAGCGCGCGGCGCGCAGACGATCCATCCTGGCCGAGCAGAGGGGGGCCACGGGAGGCAGCAGCTTCAGCATCCTGACAAGAGAGGTTTACGGCAGGTTTTTTTTTTTTTTCCTGAGCTTCAATTTCCAACGACTTATTTAGATGTAAGCAATGACAGCTGTAATCATGTTTTAAATCTTGCTTTGTATCCTTAGTTATAATGTTGTTCAATTAATATTCAGAATAATGGAAGTGATGTGCCCCTTTGAAAAAGACTTGACTGCAGGCCAAAGCTTTGGGAAACTGATTCTCAAGAGGATTAATCAGCATTTAAAACTTGCATTAATAAAAATCTGATCTTCTACTGTGTGACATGCATAATACTTTTCATTTTTAAGCATTTTATTTTAATAGTGTGGTATCCTTTGTCCTGATTTTTAAAGGGATTTTAAAATCTAACTCCTTCAAATGAATCCTGCTTTGACCCCTGTGCATTCTTTTACTGAACAGAAAAACATTAAAGAAATCCATAGTTCACAAATACCTCTATTACTAAGGATGAGCAAAGCACAGTGCACAAGCACGCTTGTAATAGAAATGATATATAGCTTCCACAAGAATTTATGTTAGGCAAAGGCTCACCTTTTCATGTAAATTATTGATGCAATAAAAACACAAATTTACACATAATTACTTAAAAGTTTGAAGGTAAATTATACCCTGAGAACACATGAAAAGCCCTGGTAGGCTCCATAAAAAGTGTTCTCCATTTTTCACATGACTTTTCACTCTGTTATAAGGAATATTATTGTACCCTATGCCAACAAGATTGAGTCTATATCTGAAAGACAGAGTTAATCTATGTTTTGTGTTGTTCTCCTGATCTTATTAGTGGGTTAGAGAAACAAGAGGATTTTGTATAAAGTTTCCCATATAAATTCAATTCTAGTAAACCAGCTAATTTACATGCTAAACAGCCAGCAGTTGGTAAGATAGTTTTGCTTCATGTCAACTGCAGAAGCTAAATGCATTTTATACATACTAGAAAACATTATTTCTTCTGAAGAGGCATTTTAATAGCAAACAGCTCACTCAGATCTTCTATGAAGCAGAGACATATATTTGAGAAATTCTTGTATCCTTACTCATGTTATTGAAAGGCAACAGTTTGCGCTGAGTATGGACCATCTGCTTTTACTTCGTTTCATACCTAATGTGATGCTTCAGTTCATCATAAACACAACCAGTTTTCCAAATGGTGCCAGAGGTTCTTAAAAGATATTTGTATAATCTTGCTACTTTCTAGAAATAGAAGGTAAATGTGTTTTATTTAAGAATGGTAACTATAAAATGTATTGTAGCCAACAGAATGTCAAAATTGTAGTATCTTAGGCACTGGGCAGGATGACTAGACTCTGAAATACTGCAAGGAAAATGAATGACAAAAAATAGGTCTTCTGTACCTGCAGTGGACAGTGCACCCAACATGAGATGTGAAGTGTGAGAGGGAAGGGCTTTACACAGATATGCACGTGTTTGAACTACATGCTGGTTTAGTTTTTCTGGAGTAGAAAGAGGAAAGCTCCAGTTTAAGATGCTCTCTGTCTGAATTCCCAAGATCTAGGTCTGGCCCAGTGCTACACAATGATCCATCACTTGCATAGAGGTAACAGGATCAAGTCCCCACTCTTCATGTACTCTAAGAGAGGGACCAGCAGGAGTTACTTTGATGCCACCTTGTTATCCCATCAAGCACTACCTGCCTCTTTCTGGTTTTGAGGGTCTCTCCAAGGCTACTGCTCACAGACCAAAGTATTTCCCCATGAGTGAAATTCTGGCCATAAGAAGTCTATGACAAAACGCACAGTCAAGATTTTCAACAGTGCTAGGACATTCTCTTGAGTTAATACACAGTTAAATTCAAATTCAAAAGTCTAGATAAAATGTATATGAGCCTTCTACCTACTGGATAAATACCCAGACACTGGCTGCCATCTCTAGCCTCCCGCATCCTCACCATCCCCAAAGAACCTCCTCGCTCCTGTCTTTGGTCTTCTCTGAAGAGGGATAGAGAAGTCCCTTTGAAATTCAGTCTGCAGTGTTCAGATCCACAAACATAGGTCCATAGCTAGCATGTAAGGCTGTGTCTAATTTGGAAATAAACTAGACAGGGGCCCATCCTCTCGCACTGAAGTGAAGTATCATGACTTGGGTCCACACCTGAATTTTCTACAAACGGGGTGGTTGTCTCCAACTTCCCTACTGCGAACAGTACCTGGGAGTGAAGCTCTTTCCCTGCTCTCTGCCTGAGCAATGCCTGAAAACAAGCTAGCAGCATGTCCTAACTGTGAGATGGTGCCACTCCTCCGCCAGGCCAGCAGATTGAGGGATGGCTTTTGGGTCTCTTGCCAACTGCCTCGTACAGGGATGAGAGAGGGAACATCCAAAATGGTGGTGAGCAACTATTACAGCTTAGCCTGAGACTTCAAAGGTGGCAAAACCCTTATCTCCCAGTGTGGCATCTTATTGTAGAAATTACATGCACTAAACTCATCTAGCCCCTACTACAGAAAAGCAAAGCTATGGTTAAGTGAGAGTAAGTAGGGCTGATGCATCACCACAGGGAGCCTGGGTCCCATTATTCTGTGCTGTTGGACCACAGTCTTCCTTTTGCTACCTTCTGCACTTTTCTTGTTCTCTCTTTTTAGGCTCCTAATTGCCATGAGGAACCAACCTCCTTCATGCAGTCAAGGCTGTTATCACTCCCACCATGGCTCCAGCCCTTCCTCTTTGCTCCTTGGGGCTCTACGTGTCCCTTGCCCTGCTCCTTCTCCCTGCTTTCCTTCCCATTTCCAGGCTGCCTTGCTCTGGGCTGTGCCAGCACTGGATGAGGCTGAATACAAGTCCCACATTCTTTATTACGGAGTCAGCATTTCTTCCTCGTTCCTTGCCTGGCTGCTGCCCAGCAGGTTATTTTGGGACCTACGCTAGCTGGCCCAGAGCACAGCCATGCCAGGGAGGGTACTAACAGTTAAATGCTGCCAAGGATTGTTTGCCAGTGCCTGAGCCTGAAATGAGGTGCTGTTTTATTTGGGACATAGACATAATGTAAGCGTTGCTGAGAAGGGCGGTAGAGGGTAAGGTTTGTAAGTGTCCAGCACCAAAGGGCTAGCTGGGGGAAGGGGAAGCATGGCTGGGCAGCAGCCCCTTAAGTGCCTTCCCTGTAACCAGCAGCGCTGCAGACCCGCAGGCTGGGGGTGGGAGAGACAGTGCTGTGAGAGGGATTAAGCTGTCTGCACATTTTCCTCCCCTTCCTCCTAGCCACAGACTGGCCCTTACCACTGCTTTCCCAAGCCAGGACGGCACCTCTGGACATGTGGTCCCCACACCTCCCCCTGCGTCAAGGCGAGAAGCAGCAAAACTGCAGCAGCACTGCAGGATTGTCCTGTGGGTCTTGGTGGATTGGGACTAGGAGACATTGGTCTAGCAGCTCGGTCACGGTTCAGGCATCTTTCCTCACCCCATGCCTCCCCCTCCCAAGACAATGAGCATTGCAAGCCCATGGTGTGGAGACCAAGCTGTAAGTCAGGCAGAGCGTGTGTGGGGACAGGCGTTGGGTGGTCAGAGGGTGCAGAAGAAGGAGGCAGGAGGAGGGGAAGGAGATGGGAGGGAAGAAGCAGAATTGAAAACAACATCTATAAAATGGCTGGGAAAGACAGATTTGGTTGAGCTTTCTGGGTAAGAGTTAATCCTCCATGTGTTCTCGGAGCTGGTAAGTAATACTGATGTATAGGTATAAAGTGGGACTCCATGACCAGGTACAGACTCTGCAGCATCATAGTTAGGTGTCCTGCACATGATATATACATTTTATTTGGAACAAGAAACAATTTTATCTTCTCTGGTGCACCTGCTCTCCTTGTAAAACATTGTGTCGTACTTCAGTGGTCCTTATGCCTGTGAAGCCAGATGGCCACCGATGACTTGTACCTCCTTTTCTGGGACCCAGCTTGGAATAGCTTATATAGGCCTGAATTTCTGCTCTGGAGAACAGCCCTTTGAAAGCGTTTTGTGCTGGGCAACTTTCAACACATGCCATAAGGGCCACATGATACCATTGCACCTTCTCAGCCCCACTTTAGCGGTGCAGGTTTTGGAGGAAGCCTGAGTGCCCTTAGAGCAGCCAGTGAGTAGATGCAGTGGGGTGGTTGTGGTACCTGAGCTGCCTTATTCGAAGCCAGGGTAAGTCTGCAGGAGCCAGGGTAGCTACCCTCACAACTTGCAGCTGGGTGTGCCCTGAGGACACAGCAGCAGCTACAGGGCCAACGTCCTGCCTCTAGCAGATGGCAACCATGGATGCCTGGAGAAGAGTGTTAAATCCTGTGGCAGAGTCATGACGTTGCTAGCTTGTTTCTTAACCTTTTACTTTCTATTGCAGTGTTTTTATGAAAAAAGGTTATTGTTACACTTGAATTTATCATACTGTTGGAGAGCACTGGGCGTGAGTCAGCCTTGAGGCAGTAAGATGGACAAGATGAGCTCTTGAAGTACCTTTCCAGACCTATTTCTACAAGTCTATGAACAGAACAAAATGAACTCAAGATGTTTTCCCAGAAGAGAGCAAATAAAGGAACCATTTCTTTGAATTCTGCGCAGATTGAATATGAACAAAATGAATCCCACATCTGGTCCATTCTTCTTTTTCATTTCTTTAAAGAACAGATACAATAACGCCATACACACACACAAAAACCAAGCAGGGAAGATCAAGTCAAGGGTTCCTCAGGTTTTACTTTCTGTCTCTTTTTGAAATGGCAAAAGATTAAAACCAAAAAAATCTGCATGCCCCGCATGCTTAAATAAAATGGCAGCTACATCTAACCGATTGCAATCCCTGTGCTGAGTGTTACAAAAGACAAAATCTGAGAGGGGAAAGGAGTTGGCAGCAGCAAGAAAGGGCTGTCCTCATGGGGAGGAGGGCTCAGAAAGCTTTTGGGCTTATGGGAATTCATGATATAAAGGTAGGTGGCAGGACTCCCTATGCAATGTGTGAAGGAAGTTTGACCCCTAGGGAAGATGACTCGCAAAAGCCAGAGTGCTGAGCAGTGACCTGCTTGTCCAAGCTGGTGGTGACCACTGGAGAGACAGACTTGCCTGTCACCCCATCTCTGAAAGCCGCTCAGATGCCCAGCTCAGGCCAGAGAGCAGGTATGGTGTACAGCAGCACCTCCAAGTCGTGAATACCGAACACTGTCATGTGCCAGATATTTAGGATGAGCCCAATCTTGCAGTTCCTTTGCTCAACTGAATTCTTTGCCTTTTCTGAATCTTGCAAGGCTCCAAAAAAAACCATATACATTGCTTTTATAAATATTTATTAATTTACCCTTTGTTAGCTAATTGTTTTGCAACACAGATTACTTTCTTCATTAAATGGATTGCTAAAATGCTATTCCACAATACATTTATTGCTAATTCTCTAATTAGTTAGGAATGTATGTTTTTTGGATAGTGAAGCAACTGTGCATAGTGCCTGACAGGTTAGCTTTTAAAATTAACTTCACGTTTGGGTTTGAATGGTCAGCAGCAAGGAAGGTACTCCTTACATGGTTTTTTTTTTAAATCAATTAATCAATATAACTCAAAATTAATGCAGAGTCAGAATTATGCAATTTGCTTGCACTTTACCTTCTGCCTAACTGTATCTTCTAATAACATTTCTGAACCAGATTTGTTATACTAAGTTTCTCTCTCTCCAGATAGCAAATTTTTGATATGCTGTAACTATTTTTTAAGATGTATTTTGACATAACCAGTGTAAAAATCACGTCTCTTATTTTGTGCAGCAATTTATTTTGTTCATTTTTTTTTTCCTTTTGGTAGCCTTCTTTTGCCATTTTAAATTCTTGTTGTGTATGTGCTTTAGAAAGAATGCATCCACATTTGAGTGGTTAATCAAGGGGAACTAACCAAAATAATCACTTTCTAGTACTTCAAAATATTCTAATTTTTTAATGGAGAATATGCATTCTTAAATTAAATATGCATAATAAGTAATAAGTAGTAATAAGAATAAAGTGGGCTCTGTAAGAATGAATGCTATGTTTTAAGCAAAATGCATTTGATTTGCCGGGTTCAAAGCTACTTTGAATCAGTAAGAATCAGTGCAAAAAATGGGGTGAGGAGGATAGAGAGCCTCATAATGCTCATAAATTGTCCATAATTGTATGGATTTTAATACAAAAGTTGGCAGTGGCAAAAGCTAAAAGCCATTAGGAGAGATCCTATTGTGCAACACATCAGTAATCATAACTCATAATCTTAAGGGGAAAAAACCTAACTAGAGTTTTTGAAAATTTTCATAACTGTACTTGAGTCTTGTCTTGATGTTTACTACAATGATGGCATTGTTCGAAATGACATAGCCTAATGCATATATGAATCCTGTTTGAAAAGAGCTACTAATTAACATGAATAGTCTTCTTCTCTGAAGGTCATTTATTGCAAAGTTCATTTTTCAGCCGAGCATTGCTAAAGTAGTCACCCCCGCTAACAGCCATTAGATTAAGAGACTTAGGTCTGTTCTCTTGCTGACACTGGGTCAGGATTTTCAAAGAAAGAGGCTCTTCGATGCCAAGAAGCCCTTAAAAATAATATTTGAACAGAAAAAGAATGGATGTAATTACATTGTAAATATTTCCGTGGTTATTGAATTAATGAAGATAATTCTATTCATTTTATCTTAAAAAAAAAAAACACACCAAGCTTTCCTTATCTGATGTTCCGTGCAGCTCTCCCTCATGGGACCTTTGATTTCTTCAGTCATAACAATCACTAAAACCGACAGACACTGAATATTTAGCATCTGATGTGTGAGCATGTTCACCTATTGCCAAATACTAGGCATGCAAAGCCCCAGGTGCCTCTGTCTCCCCTTTGGAGGCCCCAGAAAGGCTTTTTGTGTCTGCATGCATGCCAGCCACCGTTGCTTCTCCAGCAAGAAAACATCTCCAAATACGAAGGGCACCAATTTACCATCCTTAACAAACTGCCACTTCACCAGGACTTTCATGTTGCCATCTGAACATTGAGTATCTAATTCTGAAACAATGTATGCCCAGGAGCCCCATTAATTCCACCCCATTAATAGCCACCATATTCACCTGGATATAGGTTTAGAAACTGCAGTGATAGAAAGTTACTGCTTGGGCTAAGGGACCTTCCCCCGGTGGCGTTCCTGGTCATGTCTGTGGACACGTGGTGATAAAGGAGTTACAGACCCTTGCTGTGGTTGCACAAACTGATTCACCCATGTCAGTTAGTTGCAAACAAGTAAGGGGTCTTTTGGGCTGGGGTGTGACATTGAATACATCGCACTCCTGCATCTCGGTGGCTGCTGGAACGGGTGTGCCGTGCCCGTGCTAGCTCAGTACCCTTCTGAGGCTCTGGTAAGCCTTTGCTCTGTATTTTATGATGCTTGCCTCCCATTTGAGCAGGCCAAGGGTGGGATCTTTGGTAGGCAATTGGAACTTAAGTAATTCCCAAACTGGTACCTGGTTTAGGGGTTACTCTTGTCAGCAAAGAAGAAGTTCTGCAATGCAATGGGGTTGTGGGTATGGAGAAGGACCAGGAGCTTAAAAAGAGCCAAGAAACCCATGAAATTTCTTTGAGATAACAGTTTTAGGTGACAAAGCTCCTCACTGACAGCTGGCTTGCAGGGAAGCCAGCTGAAGCCATAAGAGCAGCAGGAAAAACTGACAGACCTCAAGGCACTCGTAAAAATCTTGTGCCTTGGCCCGCAGCATTTGTGTCCCCTTCTCCCCTGGCCGTGCCACTCTCCTGGGAGTCAGGCTTCCTGGGGCTCCCGGTGGCTACAGCCAGGCTGCTGGATATGAAAGCTGCAAGCATGAGAAAAGCTCTGAAAAGTCTGAAGGACAATAGTGCTGAGAGAGCAGCAAGGTAACCCTCTGCCCCTTCCACTCGTCCCTGTCCTCACCCCCAGGGCAGAAAGGTTGCAAATATGACGGAGGGGAGTGGGACACTTGTGATGTGGCTCAACCGCTTCTCCCTGCCAGCTTCCATGGGGTTTTTGCTCCTCTCCACTTGCGTTAGCAGAGGGGAGCATATGGGCCTTGGAGATCTAATGTTTCATGGCTTACTTGGCTGTCAAAATGTTTTACATTATTATTTGTTGCAACATTCACGGTGATCATCTTTAAGGAAAAAAAAACCTGTGCGGCAGGTCCCTAGGTGCCCTTGCTGGGAGCAGATGTTGGAGCAAGAGCATTGTTAAGCTTCTCTTGGATTTTTAAATTCCCACCCTTTGTACAGCCAACACGGTGCGACGTGGTGCACACACAGCCTCTCTCACCGCCTGGCAGGACCCACTGGAGTGGTTTAGGAAGGTTGAAACAGGGAAACTTGCAGATTTATAGGGTGCTGAGATGGATTCGTAATCTGTATTGATGGCATCATCCCCGACCATGTGACAACCAAAGCAGATAAGCCTATGACTGAACTGAAAAGCTTTCTTAAAGCTGGTAATCGATATTGAGCAGCTCAGTCTGTTGGGCTATTGGGTTCAAAGATCTCCACACGTTCAGGGTCGGGGTGGAGGAGAGCTCCGGGTTTGTAAAACGTGGAGATGCTGAGCCACTGCTAAGCTGCAGGCTGGCATGGTGCTGTAGGTTACTGGTACCTGCTGCTGCAGGGGGTGATTTCAGCTGAGAAAGGACTCTACAAAAGCCACGGGAAGGCTTTGTTTTATTAGGGAGGAAAATCCAGAAGCAAAGGGTTAATAATTAAGGAACCTGAATATCAGTGACTTGGGCCTTGAGATTTTGTTACAGGTGAAGCTCTCCAAAGGTGCTGCATACTGTCCCTTCTCCAGTGCCCCAGGCTTGACGGTCCAAGTCTGTACCTGATGCTGAAAGTTTCCGTAGGGGTTTCCTTGCTCAGGGTCTGATATCCCATTACTTACGATACTTGTGTTTCAAAAGCAGTCCCAAACCTGATGGACTTCTTTAAGGAGATGTCCCCCTTCCAGGGGTTCCTTCCAGGGCTCCTGTTGGAGGGAACCTGTTTTAAAACGAATAAAATGGCCTGACTCTTTGTAAAGACATAATGACTTTCCAGGAAGCAACTATTCAAGCCACCGTTGTCCATAGTGCATGACAAGAACAAGTCTACCCTCAGCTGAATAGCCTGGGACAGAGCTCCCTCCAAAAATCACTACCTGCCTTTCCTGCCGCCTTTCAGACAGGGAAGGCAGCTGGAGCCTCCTGAGGGAAGTCTGTATGGGTAGCACCTCTTCAGAAACAGCATTCCCATGGAAGGGAAAGAAGTCTTCAGGTAATCAAGCCTTGTGCTTTTTTTCCACAAGATGACTGGATGTTATGAAGCCTGCACTGGTTATACTGGCATATAAAGATGAAGGGAGAAGCTGAGCCTTCCTATTTCTCTGTATTTATGGGGCAAGACAGCTGGGGTTCAAACACACTCTGTATTATGAAGCACCTATTAATATCATCTCCTGATGGAGAACAGGGTATTTTTTTCTTCTTAAATGTTTAATTAGCAGGCATTGTGTTATGTCTTTACTTCAATAAATTCCAGTTGAGAAAGATTTTGGGTGCACATCTGAATGAACGCTTGTCTTGAAAGACAGAGCAAAAAGAAATTAATAATCATGTTTCCCTTGTTGTATTTACTGTTTTGCTTCTAAAGGGAATATTACTCCACTAAGAGATTCATAATTAGGAGGATGCCAGATGGGTTATCAATGTGGTTTTAAATTTTTATACGTAGAGTGCTTGTTTTTGCAGGAGATGCTTTGGTTCCACGTACAGTAGTTAAATATAAATGTCTTCTATGAGGGGACTGCTAACTATTCCATGATTTTGAATTTGTTGTTTATTGAATCCTTCTTCCCTGCTCCCCCCCCCCCCCTTTTTTTTCAGCTGCTCTGGTGGGGTAGATTAACTGAATGGACCTAACAGGTGGAAGAGTGAAGCTTGAAAGCAGAACTCACCCATACCTCAACCTGAAAAAGCCAAATGCTTTAGTCAGTAAAAAGAAGTGAAGAAAAGTCAGGAAATGCCAGGGAAAGGTGTTCCTGTCGGGCTGAGTGCCTCAGAAGCTGGTGTGTGCTCTGTGCCATCGCCACAGAGAGGCGCGGCAGCCTGGCACCGGTGAGGAGGACAAGAGCTGAGGCTGGTGCATCTCAGGTGGGGAATGATGTGCTCACGAGGTAATTTCCAAAGGGAGGGCAAGAAGTCAAAGGTGACCAGAAAACTGTGGTGTGAGAAGGCCATGCACAGGAGCCAACAGTTAGAATTGCTGTCCCACAGAAACCCTACACCTCCTTGGGAAGTAGGGACTCGGTCTCAGAGGTTTTATGCTTTCCCAATATGGGCTGGCTAAAGCAGCTCTGACCCAGCCGGTGGCAAAGTCCTGTAGTCTCACCATGGACCAGCTGCTAGAGGGTGGGATGCCTGCACACATGCATGTAGACACACACACATGGGTGTATGCACACACACTTCACCATTTTGCTCAGTGTCCTTCGACCTTCAGCGCCAAAGTAAAACTCCCCTCTCTGCAGGATTTATGCCAAAGCTGGCATATCTTCATCACTCGCCAGGGCTTTGGATCAGACAAAGGGGCCGTGTTGTTTATTGAATCCTTCTTCCTTGCTCTCTCCTCTCTTTTCTTCTGAGTCTCCTCTCTATTGTGAGCTTTTAGAACTACGATAAACAGAAGGGAGCCATACACAGTGTAACGATAACCCAGATGACAGTGTTAAATCTGCATTCATTCCATGTGGAAGTGTTACTGAAGGAGAAGACACTGTTATTAAACACCAGGGAAGGGTGATCAGAACTGGAAAAAAAAAATGGCAACAGCAATGGAAACGGAATGAGGCTTAACCGAAGTCCATTAACATAACAAACCAGTTTATGAAAAGTCTATATCAGGTTAGGGATAAACCCAAGCCACAACCTTAGACTTATCTTAAAAACTTGTAGGGGTCAGCTCATGATCTCTGAATGTGATTTTCAATTTAAAACCTCACCGCCACAGCGTGTCTTGGTCTAGGGAGTCACAGCCCTGCAAACTCCAAAACTGGAGCACGGACCTGTTCCCCAGGGCAGAGGCCAGACTGAAGGCTGATTGATGAAAACAGGTGCAAAAAAATTTACTAAGGACTTTAAATTCAACGGGAGCTTATATAAGAATACATTTTCAAAGGAAAAGAAAGGACTCTGTCATACACAGAAAAAACCATGTTGGTTTTACATGTTGTAATCATGTTGTACTGGTGTAAATGCAAGCAGGAAAATGTTGGCTTATCAACAGAAAATCCCAATGCTTAATGATAGGGACAATTAAGAAAGTGACACCTCGGCTCGTTAGGTCATTCTCATTAGAGAAGTTTAAAATTACTTTTGATGACATGCAAGAGAGAGTTGTGTGGAGGAAGGTCTTGCATGGTATAGAGATTGGACTTAGAGGTGTGTCCATGGCTTTGTGTGGAAAAAGACAGAACTTCATGAGCGATATTAAATGGGGCTTTATTTAACTGAAATTCCAGACCCTCAGATGCTGGCTGTGTGACTTGCCACCAAGAGCCTGGCCTCGTGTTTTCAAGTTTGCTCTAATGCTCTCTGTCTCCTCTTGGGAGAGATTTTATTGACATGATAGAAATGGCCTTCTTTCCTTCACACAGAGCATCTCTGCATTTGAAGAAGTTTGTAGTACTGGCGGACTCATTCTGCTGTAGCTCTTCTTCAGCTCTGTAGATCTGCAGTTTGCAAAGCACACATCCCGCAGTCTGCTAATGCGAGTGGCAAAATTTCACTAGATGCTGTTAATTCATCCATCCCTCTGCTTCTCTTTGGCTTTCCTCCCGCAAAGCCTCTGGGGTGATCCCTCCTTCCCAGTGGCAGGGAGAGCAGGGGCAGGAGATGTTCAGGGAGGAGGCTGATATGACCTCAATTTCCACAGCAGCACAGCCAGGAGAGTTTCTGTGGTGGGGTTTGAAGTACCCTGGGTTTGCACAGCGGTGATAAATTTCACTAAACGCAATGGGGAACATGACAGTAATTAGGAGAAATGAAAAGATGTAGCAGTCCAAACTGAAGGAGGTAACTCACCAGTGAAAGAATGGCTGTGCGTCTGTTCGGACGGTCGCGTATCTCAGACGTGCTCTGCAGTTCATGAGCTGCACTGGTCTGTAGCCTTTTCAGTAAAGTCACATTTAGTCTCCCACCGGCTCTGGCAGGAGCACCAGGGGTGGGAGTTTTTCAGACTTTCACTAAGCAAATTTTATGGGACAATGTGGTGAACGTTCCCTATGGGCCGTGTCAGACCGTAATGGCAGGTGTGCACCTCCGCTGGGGTTAGGGGTCGTTTTCCAAAAAATACTGTGTTGAACCTCTTGTGTCTTCTAGATGTGGATAAAAGGGAGAGACTGGGGAGATTTAAACCCTCAAAACTACTTGACTACACAGCTACAGCTCTCTGTGCTCCTGTTTCTAGCCGTTACAGTGCCAGTAACCTTCTGCTAACATGGGTGGGTGGAAAAGTTTTTCTGAGATCCCAGAACTGAAAGACTCTTACCTGTATCTTTGTTTTCCTTCTTGTGCTAATAACAGCAGCTCTATTCCTAATAAAAATATTCAGAGTACCATGTTACGTCTGTTTCTTAAATTGTGATCATTATGTGACTAATCATAATAATAATATGATATTAGGGGGAAAAATGTTGGAAGATATTCCCTAGAGGGAAATGAATTTCTTTTTATCATCTACAGTAGTTTATTTCACATATTCATGACCCTCCTGGTATTCTTTTTTTTTTTATGATGAGCCATAAAAATGACAAAATACATTAGCAAAGTTCTCGGTTTATGCTAAAATGACCATATTCAAAAATAATAACAGAGACTTGTATCAGCAATGCAAAAGATGCATGAAGTAATTGGTGCTTAATTTGTACACAAACTGTCAAGGCAGTTTTCCTCACGGCCTGCATCTTCTGAATTCATTAGTCTCTAATTAAGGCCAGTTGGGACCAGCAGTTAGAAGGTTAAAGAGGTTCTGACAGCCCTAATCATTGCTCAGGAAGCTGAAAATGTATGCAAAGTCTCGGCAGATGGGGTGAGATCTGCTTCTGCCAAGTGATAACTGTTATTCCTTTGCACCTCCAAAGCTGTCATCCTAATAGGCACATTTTAAATTTATTAATGCTCTAGTTACAATGCATACACAGTCTCTAATGGTATGTCATTCAGAGTATATAAACTGAGCAATTAACACATATTACCTGGTAATGGTAAAATTATTTGTTGCCTGCTGATTTTTTTTTTTTTAGTTTCCTAATCCAGCAAGAATAGTCATAAGCAAAGACTTTTCTTTGTTAAAAAAGGGGGACTCTGAGCTGCTTGTTTGTTGGCCATTAATTCTTTGTTTCTACAGACAAAAAGCTCACAAGCCATAACTAACTTTTCTTTGATTTCCAGTGCCTCAAAGATTTCGGTTTCAGGGATTATACCTTTTTCAAACTTGAAAATTAAAAATGTGTGATTTGAATACTTCAAATACAATTTTAAAATGAGATGTATTTTTTGCTAGATTTAATTTGGTTCAGTCCTTTTAAAAAATAATGTGTGAATTGCTCACAAAATTGTTACTGTCCTCCCCCCCTTCCCCACTACTTCAGTGAGACGCCCATATTTTGTTCCCCTCCGTGGTGGTATCTCTCTCCTTAATCCTATTTGGCTTAAAGCTGCCTAATCAAGGCATGTTTTTAGGTCTCTCTGTCCATCCGAAGGCTTCAGCCACGGGAGGCCTTTAATTGCATGTAGCACTGGTGCGGCGGCGGGTTGCAAGGGGGGAGCCTGCAGCAGAGCCTCCCGTGCAGGGAGCGGAGCAGCCACCAGAGCCGCGGCTGCGGCGGGAGCGGAGGAATCGCAAACAGTGCTAATAATGTGATAAGATGTTAATGTAAGCAACAGAACAATTATGTACCCAGTGACTTATAGACAGGCCAGGAACCTATTCCTCTGTTAGAATTAATTGATTTCGCTCTGTGTAATGAGCATAGCACAAATAAGGAGAGAGAAGGTAGGGTAATTGAACTGTGGGCCTGGCTCTACCCTCACCAACCTGAGTCATGGGTGACTCCAAAAATGTCAAAAGGTTTCAAATGGTACAATATCGGCATAAGACACAGTCGCAGGCCAACTTTTTGCTGCTGAGGTTTCTCCAGGTTGCATTTCATACCTTAGCGCCTGATGACAAGCCATCGGAGATTGGACCCAAAGCACCCATGCCAGCCAGCAACCCCAGTCTCCTGTTTTCTTGACACATCAGCAGTCCTGCTGAAGTCAAAGGAGAGTTTTCCCGAGTGACAGCTGTGTGGCCAGGCCCTGCATTAGCCAAGACTCCCCTGATGGCTACAAATAGTGCCAGCGCTGTTTGCACGGGGCACTGCTGCTGCTGAGGTGGTCCCTGCTGGGACCTGGGGTAAAATGACACTGCTATATGCCCTTGCTCTACAAAAGTACTTTCTTCAGTAGGTCTCACAGCAGATAAGGATCATTAGTACCGTTTTACATCAGGGGAAGCTCAGGAACAGAATGGAAAATTACTTGTGCCAGGAGTGAAAAAAAACCTGGAAAACCTAGAAACCCCCACCTATAGAACATATAAGAGGGGGAGGGAATCAAAGCTGATAAATTATATAGAAAAACTTTGACCTGAATGGTTTTCAGAGAATGGGTAAAAACCTTCATCACCTTGACCTGCATCACTGTTGTATAGGAGAGCATTGGTCTAATGATCACTTTCTGATGTGGATGTACAGCAGAGCTCTAATCCCAACACCTTTCAAGTTTGAGCAGCACATAACCAGCATGGAGCATGCTTAAGCCTAAACTATAGATAGCCCCCTGAGCTACAGTAGCTTTATGCTAGGACAGTTCATTTCCACTGAGATCTGTCTTAGCTGAATGATCTACTTTGCTCTTAGACCATCACTAAGTGGTATAGTACCTCCTAGGCTGAGTTTCAGGTTATAAAATGCACCCTCTCCAGGGCTCCAGGCAAAGACAGACATTTATTTTCTTGAAAACAAAACACACATTGAGGCAGAACCAGCTCTCAGGATACCTCTCTGCACCCAGAATGTATTCCCACTATGGGGCTCCCCTGTCTCCCCCGAGCCCCACGAACCCCCATGAGGGAGGGAGGGTGGTCCAGAACCGGGACATGTTGCTGGAGGGTCCTTACTTGCACCCAGGCACTGCTCACTAGGTTGGCCAAGACACTTTTAATTTTGGATTTTGTACACAGAAGTAGGCAAGAAGCTGAATTTTCTACGCTACTTCTAACCCAATAAATGAGGGTATTAAATTACAGTGGTATAATGTGGTGGGGCTCTGGTTTAGGAGCGTTTGAGCAGCCAGAAGGCACACCATGTCGACGCAGAGCTAGAAAACCACTCAGCTGTGGCGACACAGCTTCCCATTCCTTCAAGTACCTCTCTCCCAACCAGTCTGGAGCAGAGAAACCAGCGGATACCATGTGCTGCAGATGGATCAGCGATGGATCGCATACAGCTAGCTGAGTCTGGCATGGTCTGATTCCTCTTCTGTTTGCTGGCTACTTACCCAGCCGACAGCCAGACATTTGTGGGGTAAATCATTTCCAGTTGTTTCACAGAAGAAAACTGTCCAGCAGTATAAATAATAATTCCTCTCCAGTAGAGGTTTCAGTGTTTGCCTGTGGCTCTGGTGCTCTGCTGCTTCCCTTCAGCCTCCTACCCAGCACATCTTCTCCTGGACAAGGATATGAAGTCCCTGCTGCAGACCAGTCATGAACAGAAAATGAGGTGCCAACTATTTTCTCTTATTTTTTGTCCTACCCATACACAGGGCACAAGTGGACAATGTTACAAAAGGCAATAGAAATTTTCAGTCAGAAATAATGGAGGCAAAATTGCTTGTAAAATTGCAAGTGACAAAGTTGTTTGGTTCATACTGTTTATAATTCGTAAAACCTGAGGGACTGGACACAGACCGGTGCTTTGTCAGGAGAGAATTCAGCCCACGTGAAAATCACTAGACGTTGCCCTGGCTTTTGCTGGCTGTTTTATGCTGAGGAGGCTCTGGGGATAGGGAAAGCTTAGCAGCAAGAAGCTTGCTTTTGCTTAAACACTGCAATCCATTGCTTTTCCCTTTACTTTCTCCTCTAGGCCATCCAAGGTGATGCCCCCTTCTCACCACCTGCCCGGAGTCACACGATGGCCACCTCCTGCCAGCCAGCACAGGGATTTCTCTGCTACTTTCCAGCCTTCCCATGCCAGTGTAGGAGGGCGGCAGAAGGAAAAGGGCCATGCAGACGATGACCCCATACTGCGCTGAGCCCCGGGTGCCATTTGGCATCTGGTGTAGCGTCAAGAAGTCAGGGTAAGCAGAAAGATGTATGGGGAGCCGTTGCGTAGCTTGGTGGTGTCACTGCTTTGCCCTGAGTCGTGGCCTATCGTCCTGGGTCTACTTGCCTGCAGACCTCCCGGGCAGAGGGAAGGTCCGCTGTTCATTGAGAAGCAGCCAATGCTCAAGAAGCAATGGGAAATGGTGTCTGCAGCTGGAAAGAGGTACTGGCTTCCCCCACAGCCCACGTTTGGAGTGGGAGGTCTTCCTCCAGACAAACCGGTGACACTGCTTATCTTCTCGTTCAACAAAGTGTCTTCCATGCAAAGGGCCTTGCCAAATATTTATTCAGCACCACGTCTTGCCCAGAGCCAGAATTTGGGACCTGTCATGCCGATTTAGTCCATATCACTGGGCTGCCCTGTTCGGGAGGCGTTCCCTTCATGGGTGTGCTACCCGTCAAACGTCACTCAGGTGAGGGCACCGTACGCCTGGGGCTGAAAACACAAGCCCTGCCATCTTTCTGTTGAACTCGTGATCATAGCCTATGTAGCTGGGCTTAAGAAACATAGTTGTGTTTAAGAAATTCCAGACATGTTGCCATTTTGTAGTTACTCTGTGTGTATCAGAAAAAGCCCAACAGATTAAAAAACTTTTGAGAGGGCGTTTGTCCTCCTACTGTGTTTTTCTCTCTGTCAAAACCTTAAAAAGTGTCTACCTTAATAACTATGATGCTGCATAGTTTAAATTTCCTTACTTGTGTAACTGTTTTCTTGTGTTAAATAGCCTCTGAGTGTTTGCCCAGTGATTTTCTTGCAGTGGTGGAAATGCTTTCTAATGCTGGATTATCACTCTCATCTCTATTTCTGCTGGGAAAATGGAGATTCAGAGCAGCTAAGTGAATAACCCAGAGGACTGGCAGTAGCAGAACCAGACAGCGCAGCCCTGGCATCACGCCACGGTGAACCTCAGGCGGCCCTGGGTGCAGCTCTCCAGGGTCGCACTGGAATAAGCGGGGTCCAGCCAAAACCCTCCCTGCCATCCCCTGCCCCAGAGGAAACCTCTGCAGAGGGTTTAAGGGCAGATTCATACTCTTGGGTATATCACTGGCATCGGGCTCAGCCAGGGCTGTGTGCTGAATCACATTTAATATTTTATGATTGGGAAGACACTTGTGCCACACAAAAGCCAGAAAGCACCCTGCAAAATGCTGCAGCCCAGCTGGCGGGGCAGCACACAGCAGTCCTTACAACAGGACCAACTAATAACGTGTATAGCAATCATCTCTTTCTGAATTGTTTGGTGATGTTGGAAAGCTTGTTTTGGACTGTAGTGTAGCACCACTGAGCTCCAGAGGACACACCGTGCAGCTCTGGGGCAAGTGAGATGGGGTGAGACGTATCAGGCGGTACAAGGTTCGCTTTCTGGCCTGTCTCAGTGTGCTCTTACAGGCTCCCACACCACACTCTTCCCTGCAGTACTGGTACCTCAGGACTTGCCCTTGTGGCAAAATACTCCATTGCCCATGGGGTTGCTGATGTGGATCAGTTTTAAGGAACCTTTTATGGAGCCTGGGCTTAAATCATGCAGATTTGTACTTAGACCCTGGGATAAACGGTGGATGAATGCCCCAGCAGTGGTAGCTGTCTGTATTGTCCTATGTGAGCTGTAAAGTGCATTTCTGCTCATGCAGTAAAACCATCAATCTAATACAGACCCCTTCCCTTTAGTACGGAAAGGAGACTCTGTACTGCATTGGTCCTTGTAATAGTTGATCTGCCAAGATCTCAGTTTCATGTCTTCAAGCTCAAGCCCAACCTTAAAACAGTATTTTTTAAAAATCAAAGCTACAGTCTGCTCATATCACCGGGGCTTGGTCAATGCATCTGATATTTCTTGCTTGCAAAAAACCTGTTTTATAGCTGATCTCCTGAGCTGGGGTTTCACAGTGCTACAGCGCTATTGCCAGGGCTGGGGGTTGTCCCTCTGCACCGGTGCTCCCTGGGCTGCCCCATACCGTGTTTTCTGTCCTACTCTGACAAAGCAGGCAGCCAAAGCTTGCCTCCAGGTTTGTAAGCCCACCTTAACGGCTCCTCTATCAACCACTCTCACTCCCCAGCATGGGAAAAAAAGCCCTGGGCATCTCCAATTCCCAGGGACCCCTGGAGGTCTTCCATCTCATTCACGCCAGGCTCTAGATCTGCCACTAGCCAGCCCGGGTAAGAGGAAGCCAAAGTCTTTTTTCTAGTGCCACTTTTTTTTGCAGTTGGCCCAGTTTAATGAAACCAGCAGAGATCTGGCCCCATAAGCTTAAAAGGCGCTTTAAAAGTTTTGGTGTAAAAGAAACCTCCTGTGATAAATAATGTAAATCATAAAGCAGAAAAATGGAGGCATTTATCAAACTACAGACAGTAGTGAGTCGTTCTGCTGGAGCTCTGCTGAACATTAAGCGTTTCTCCTTGGATACACGTAGAGGGATTTTAAGCAGATTGTATCTACAGCACTACAGCCTCTGACATATAGTTATTATAGTTGATGCTGCGTGCAGTCAAAGCAAGATGTGACTTGTCTACTATACCATGCAAAGGTGAACAGCTCCATAAGAAAAGAATCAAGCAGCTTAATCCATTAGAGTCCATTTACAAACTAACAGATATTTTACAGACATTCAACAGACGTTCAATCAAATCATAATCTCAGAAACCTGCCAACAATAAAACCCATAAATTAAAATCAAGTTATATAAGCATGACTTGATGAACCTGATGTAACCTGATGGCATGAGATGCGTATCCTACATTAAGTAACAAATTCCCCTTCTTTTCTCTTACCCGTTAATAGTGGGGCAGAAAATGAGTAGCAAATGTTTTGTAGCCAGCAAACCTGAACCTGAACACAGTGACATTATTTTACAGGGGATTATTTGTCATTAATTTCTCCTTAGCGAATCACCTTTTTATTAACAAATTGATGGCTGGATAGACTTCCCATTAAAGACAAGACAACTGTTCCTTTTAAAGGGCAATATACCGTGCGTGGTGTGTGCTTAGACCCAAACAAAATGGCCTTTGCTTCTGGGTGCAGCTCCACATAAGCAGCAGAGGGCTGTGCCCTGTAGCCATTCTCACAGTTCAGATTTTTCTTCTCTGCTGGAACTCCAAACTCTGGCTGGGTCTAACTCAAGGGAGAACTGAGACACTGCAAACACCATCATGGATTGCCTCATGGCTGCTTGCAGGAAAGAGGGTATCGTCTTGCAGGAATCAGGTATCTTCCCTTCATGATCAGGAAATATGCTTTAATGGTGTTGCCGGTCATGGCACAAAAAGTGAAGCACACTGGAGATAATGCATGAGTAGGTGTTTCCTAATGTGTTTAGGAGAGGAATTCCTGTCTTTGTGAAACATGAGGGTACACAGGAGCCTAGGGGCAATCGTCAATGAATGAGCTGCCTAAAGCAGCACACAAAGGGCAATTTTGGAAGCGCATGTTTATTACCTTGATTACATGGCTCATACACTTCCAGTGCCCCATGCAGAAGAGGTCCAAAGGCTGCTATCCTAGCTCTTTGCTTGGAATAGTAAATGCATCCTGACCCTGGAACAAATGCTCCATTTCACACCCTCCGTTGTCCCATCCACCCTACGCTTCAGCCTGGAATTTGTGGAAACAGCTTTTCAAACGCAACCAGGTAGCTGAGTAGATCTAATGGATCTTAACTGCCACATGTTGATTACATATGCAGAGTGGAGGGCACTGCAGTCTGAATGTCTACATTAATCCTGCATTACCAGGCCAGCTACTATGACATTTCTATGTTCCAGTATAATGCAAACGTAATTCATTTGATTTCGTTATCTCAGAAGAGAGAATCGAACAGAGTATGGAAGTCCCAGTCTTGACCTGGACCTCTTCCAACAGAGACGAGGTTTTCTCTAACCTGAGGGACCTGAAAGCATTCACAAGCTGCAGGGCTGAGGCAGGCACTTGGTCCCAGCCCCTGCATGGGCACAGCTGGGAAGGACCCGGGCAAATGTAGCCTGCCCCTTCCCCGACCTTCCTCTACCTCAGCTCTGGCTCACAATGCTTTATAGCTTGAGGGCTATAGCTTTTGCAGGAGGCTGAAAAAGTGGGTGCTGAAATCCCTTGAAAGTAGATGCTGCATCCCTTTAGGTCTTAAATCCATCTGAAATGTTTGTTGTCTTGATGATGAAGCTGTTGAAATGTGTCCTGCATTAGGGTGACACAGTTCTTCCTGACTCTTAAAGATTACACCTAAAAATATCACCCTTAAGGATATTTTTAGAGTAACTCTCTGCTAGGAAAAAGACAAGCTCCCAAGAAGAATAAGAAGAAACAGTTTGAAAAGTAGATGAGAAGCACAATGCACTTTTATCTTTATTTAAAGTTAAGATGCCTAGTTTTAACTAAGGGCAAGAGAGTTTCCTTCCTTCACATGCAATTTTGCTTGTCTTAAATGGAAAAAGATTTGTGACCTACATGGGCTCTGTTCTGTTCAAGTGATGAAAGAACAGCCTTATTTATAGGCTTATAAAATTATCCAAGTAAAGAAGTCCTGGGTGGTGCAGGAGGTTTTTTTTCATTGCCAGTGTGGTTATTTTCATTGGCCTAGTTTTGACTCAGCACACAGGAAAGGCGATGAGTGCCAGGCAGACAGGGTCCTTGCCCAGCACCATGGGAGAAGTGGGGAGCTCCTGTGGTTTTGGCTGGGCTGGGGACCCCACGGCAGGGGCAGAGCATCCCTGCCTTACAGAGATAAATGAGCTAAAAGCTTTCCAAGTGTTATCTAAGTGTGAAAAGAAAGAACAACTTTCTCTAGACATGTTTTGCTGAGGTGCCGCTTCTCTTTTGAACGAGCAGCCTCTTCAAAGCTTTTTCATCTCAATGCCGTAGCAAAACAATAGTAGATTCTTGGTGCTGAATATCTTCAATTACCACGATACCTTGCAGGATATGACACTGGAAAGGTTATGCATAGAGAGGATAATTTTGGTTCATAGCCTCTAAATGTTCCCAGCCGCAATAGTGTGGTGAAAGAAGATGTCTTCCAAGAAGTTCACATTACTGGCTGTAGCAAAATAAAATAGCTATATTGTTTCAGCCGGCAATTTCTTCCCATTGTCTTCGTTTTAAAAACCGTGCATACTCAAAGGCGAAGGGATGTGTTTCACTACAATTTGAGAACTGTACTGTAACCAAATATTATCTTCATTTTGCTCCTTGTTTCATGTTACTTTTTGGTCCTTGAGTTCTCCAAAGTTCATCACTGCCTGTGACATTACCGTGACTTGCTAACTTTCTCATTATTTCCCCAATCAATAGGAGAACAATATATCGTGTTATTCTGTATTTCAGTTACCTGTCACTCAGTGTTTTATCTCCATTGACACTCCAGGTACTGCTCACAGAAACCAAAGTAGGCTGTCTTGTCTTCCGCTAATCTTGAATGCCTTTTGTTCGAGAGGTGTTTTGTATTCATCAGTCAACTAAGGACTCATCCTGAAGAAGCCCTCAGTCAGCACATAGATCTCAGTGAAAAAGGGATATGCAGCTCGTGAAATATTCATATCAAAAGGTACCTCAATCATTTTCACCTTTTGACCCTTTGAGGCTGAAAGGATTATCAGCGGTAAGTGGCAAATCTTATGGATGTGAAATTTTCATAGATGAAATACCTTGCCATTCCTCTTATCCACTTTTGGTATTAAGCCTATTCAGAAGGTACATTTATCTACCCACTCTATCTGCCACTACAGTCGTGTCAAACTCAAAACAGTTTTAATAAAAGTCCAAAGTTGAAATGATAGTGATCAAAACCTGGAAATAGCCAAGACTTTTTTTAAGAAAAGGAAAAATGCCGTGGATGTTCGCTGCTTCCTGCACTTCACTGGGGGCAATGAAGAGCCCTTTTAGAATAGCTGTAATAAATACAGCGTTAGTACTATTCATAACCAAAACTATCATTTGGGGAATCAAGTGACAAGTCATCTCCATTTGTGAAGTTAAAATCTAGCACAATAAGTGAGATTTTCTCATACTTATAGTCTGCTAAAGGAGAAAGATGAATGCTGATGGTAGGCAATTAGCTCGTTCAGGCATCTCCACAGCTAAGAGCAGGCTGCAAAATCTGCAACAATGGCTTGAGGAATGACTGCAAGCAGAAACAGTCTTCTAAAATTGGATATCATTTCTCCAAAGCTAAAAAATTAAATTTTACTTACCTAAATAAAAACATCCATGCTTTGGCGCTAATCCAGGCAGTCCTATCCACAGGCTGGATACTGTAAGTAACTAAAGCTCATTCATCCTTTCCAATCAGCAGATTAGTAGTGTCACAGGTGTGATACAAGGGAATGTAGATGAGCAGCAAAAAAAGGACGCGCACCTGGGCAGAAACAGCGATGGGATGGGGCAATACTGAATTCATACCCCAGTCTGCACGAGGAAAGGGGAGGTGTCCTGGAGTGGCAATCCTGTGAGAAGCGTCAGCATAAACAACCCTGTCGGCAGGGCTGCAGGGACACATGGCATGTCCCATGCAACCCAAAGTGTTGGGTGACTCTGATGTCATTACCAAAAAGGCCAGCTGCGTCGGCGATGCCCTCCATTGGCACTTATTACCAAGTGGCTTTATAATCAACCCGTGGTAGAAGCAGCTCTTCCAGTGATATTTTGCTAATAAAGGCTTTAATTAGATGAACATCCATTGCTTAACAAGTTAATGTCCAAGCGAATACCAGTGGCCAGGAGATAAAACAGCCTGAAACATAAAATGCAGTTAAAATCCTCAAGGATAAGACAGTGTTGTGTCCTTGGGCCAAGGAAAGGACAAGAAAAGTTATAAATGAGGGCAGGGATGAGCTGTGGCAAGTCACCTAGCCACTGTGTGCCTCAGTTTCCTGAACTGTAAATCTGAGTCAGCATCAACACCTTTTAAAAAATACTAATAAGCCCCCTTTTCTGTAGGGGAATATGGCTTTATGTGTTCTACAGCACTATTTTGTCTCCTGCTAATGAATCCACATATGAAGTATATTTCACCAGTTAACAAAGGTTCCTATTACATCAAGTTCTACACAGAAGTGTCCTTTGATTTAAATAACTCATCTGTAGGTTCTTGTCATAACTTGGAAATTACTTTGGAGTTGCCTATAATGTGCCCTTTGCTCTTGAATGCCCTCTACTTTCTCTCCTTTCCTCTTAGAAGAGTTTTTGGTTCTGCATTCCCATGAGAAGGACTCATTGAAACAATAGGGAAAAGTAAAGCAAAGTAGTATACAGAACAGGCCAAAATCCTTGTGCCCTCTCTCCTAAATATTTTATTTACTTCAGGAAACCAAGAGCAGGATTTGGTCCGATGTGCTGCTTGGGGTGCATGAAAAAGCATACTTGGTGAAAATAGATGGTAAAATGTTTTTCTCTTTGATTTCTGTTAGATGTATTCCTCTTTTAATAGGCGTATTGGATAGCAGATTGACAGAAGAAGAATACTCTTTGTTGGAGGTATCCTTCTGGATGACAAAAGCATGCTCCTGCACAGTGATAAATTATATGGATGTAGAAACTATAAAGATTTATATTTCTCCTGGAGTCACCTCTTGTTATTGATAAAATTATTCTCTCTCCCTATGGAAAACCTCAGGCCTATGATTTTTAAAATTAATTAGCAGATTTCCAGAGGTATTTCAACACTTGCCATATGGGAGAAATGAATGTGGTTCTCAAAAAATTCCCTAGCAGGTTTGATGCTTAACTCTTGTTGAGGTCTCCGTGTTTCCAGAAATCTGTCTGTCAGTGGCTGAAGCTGGGAACCTAAATCCTTACCTGGGCACCTGGGGGAGGAACCAGATTCTGGGAGATGCCGAGAGTCCAGCGGCTCTCCCAGACTCTACTGGGACTGGCTGAGGGACTTACACTGGAAATCAGAGCATGTGTTTGGGGATGAAACACTTGATTTTGGGCATGTTTAGCTGGAAACAGCTAGCTCTCCGAGGTCTGGATCATGCAATAGAGTACATCGCTCCAGGATATTCGTCTCAGATGTGCTATCTCCGCAAGCTCTCTGGCATACTGTAAGGGACTGGCACCTACGCGGGGTACACATCTACCCCGCACTATCTCCTCCAGGCACTGTAAGTCTCATTTTCTGTGCCTGTTGAATTCTTCTCAGCTAGTGTCAGAAAACATGGGATAATTGATTACACTCTTGTGAGGGCTATTTCCACAACATACATGCAGAAGCCTGATACTCCCAAAGGATTTTTCCCCAAAATGGATTCAAGGCCTAGGATCCATATGAAAAGTCAAACACCTTCTGGAAAACAAGCTGGATGCCCTCAGGATTTTGCAATAGCAAATCTACCTGCGTTTCCTTCTCTGACCTCTCAAAATATTCAACGAGTAATTACGAAGCCTATAAAAATACAGACAGAGAGCCACATCCTGCCATTAACTTCAAAAGAAAATTAACAAACGAACATGCTCAGAGGGGAACCCCATGGCTCAGGGAAGGGCAGGGCAACACAGAGCCTTTCACCTCGAGGTCACAGGTCTAAATCCAGTTGAGTTGGTAGAAGGTGGCAGTCTCTCTCATGGCCAACACCAAATGAGTTGTTAACCTCAGCTCAATTTCAGATGGTCCCTTTGCTGGAAAGCAATTGGCACTAATTGCTACCTCTGTAGGTAGTGTCAGCCAAAGAGTGACAGGCACCCAAAAGAGACAGCTTCTGACAAGGTTCTTTAGCAGTAATGTGCTCTGCAGCTGCTGTGACCCAGGTACAAGCTATGCCAATACCCAGAGGTTAACTCAGGACTGCAGACTGCCCTCTCCAGCAGGACAAGAAGTCTCAAGCATGCAGGAGAGGAGGGGGCATCTCACACTCATGAGTCCCAATGATCTACAGATGAGTAAATCATCTGTACTTCAGCCTGGACTCACCACCCTTCATGTGGCTGTTTGCCTCTTCTCTTCCAAACATCAAGTGAGGACCACTGCTTTCTTCCACACCAGTGGCCAGATGCTGCCCCTGCCCACCTTGGTGATGGGGCAGTGAATGCTAGGACTTACCTGCACCCCGGTCATGTTGGGCGGTCACCAAACTTACGAGAGATGGCACCGCCCCCCAGATTGTACCCTTTGACATGGCTCCCATGACTGCAAGGTGATC
The DNA here is from genome assembly GCF_047370975.1 of Nipponia nippon. Lineage (NCBI taxonomy): Eukaryota > Metazoa > Chordata > Aves > Pelecaniformes > Threskiornithidae > Nipponia > Nipponia nippon. The sequence continues at coordinate 24,601,139 of NW_028262358.1, forward strand.
CATGGGGGTGGGAAAGGGCTATCGCCCGCGCTGTATCTGCTTTGTGGATAAGTAAGTATACAGACTTACATCTTACCAACACTTGGAAAGATGAGCAGCGTTGAGGCATATGTCTGATTCTGTTGGTTTCACTGACTGAAGCTACACACTTGTTATGTGTCTGTAGGTCTGGCTCTTTAACATATACAGCTGGGGTCTTGTCTGATCAAGCTCACTCAAAATAATCATAATTTAACCACTGAAAACAGAAGTGGGAATCGACACAAACAATTAAAACCAGTGATTAGAGCTGCTGATAGTAGGCACAGAGGGAAGGTGTGAGGGGTGGTATCTGTAGATCACTTTTGCCCTCTGAATCAAGGAGCATCCTTAGAAACACAACACAAACTTCACCATTTTCATGCTTAAGCCGAACAGATACCAGTGCGTGCAAAGAAACTTTCCTTATAACTGTAATTAACATACCCAATATGAAAAGAAAAACAAAATCAACACCGTCCTGTCACACACCCCTCAGTATTAAAGAGCAGCACTAATTAGAAATGAATCCCTGCTATGCTGAGTGCCCCTCTGCAAATGGGCTGAGTGTTTTCATTTGGCCTGCTGAACCAATTGAGTCACGAGGAAGCAGCGGCAAGATTTTAATTCCATATAGTACATCCCCACCTCTGAATTTATTTACCAAGAATAACATTTATTTAATGTAATTTAGTTCTAAATATTTAAAAGCTCACTTTGTTTAATATGTTTTCAAGTACAAGATGTTAAGTAATTATGTATGATGTGGTGGTCTTTTATTAGGTAGTTAATGACCATATGGGAATTCAAGCCCCAAGGCAATGCCAAGGGCTTCTGAGCATTAGCTGGCCATTAACATAGTGGTAATGGACTAGCACACTCTACATGATTATTACTATTAACTAAGCATAAAAAAATAACATTCAAATTAAAATAGGAAATTCAGGTTTAAGGCTTCTCTAGCATCCTTAATTTAATCAGATCATAGTGACCCATATGGCTGAGTCTTGTGTTGAACTGGATCAAATGGCAAAGAGATTCAAGCTAGCATCTCCTCTGGAGCTGCACAGCCAGGTCCTCACTGTTCCCAGGCGCCAGCATGCCCCTGTGACAGCCCAGGAGCCTGCTCATGCGAGGAGTCCTGCTGCTGTCCCAGTCCCCTTCCATCACCTGGGTGTCAGTGGAACAGGAGCACGGCAGGGTGCTGCCCTTCCCCGGCATCGTGAACAGAGCCAAGAGGGGTGCCCTGACCTCCTACACACCCCTGGGGTCTGAGGACTACTGGCTGGACCGGGTGGCATCTCCAAGACTGGCATCACCCCAAAGCATTAGCACCACAGGCTCAAGGCTAGGACTGTATTTCCCCGCTACTGCACACTTTGCAGTCATTGAATTTTTATGGTGTTTTCTTTTCTTTTCTCTTTTAATTAGGTGATGAAAGACAAAGATATTCATTGTAAACAAATCTAAGATAAAAAGGCCTAGTGCATTTTAATATGCTCAGGCAGTGTTGCAGCTCATAAACAATACTTCGGAGAGGAGGTAAGAACAGATACCGATTTCGTTTCACTGCCGCCTCGATATTGTACTGCTGTTCTCATAGGCAGGTATCAACATCGCTTTCACAGAAGTTAGAGATAGAAAAGATCTATTAGATTACACTATTCTCTTGACATGATAATGTGCTCTGTATAGACTTGTATTGAGTTTGTTTTGCCATCGTTTGTCATAAAGTCTCCACAGGCCTGAATTGCCATCATTTTGCCATCAGAATGACATCTTAATATGGTCTCTGCTCCAGAGTTGCCATGACATTATCATGAGATCATTAGACTATGCTAAGTCTCAAGCAAGAGAGAAAAACATGATGTTATAGAAAACTGCTGTTGGGATTTGATAATTTCATTTCTATTTCTTTCATTGCACTACAGGTCTTTGGTCAGGAAAAAGAGAGGTGTTTGAACACTAGCTTCAGTGGAAACATACTGGACGTCTAGACACAGCCTGTGATAATCTGTCCAAACTGTCTTTATTGTTATCACCAAATGTTAAAACATTTATGTTAAAACAAAAATGTCTTTACTGTTATCAAGCTTAAAAAAAAAAAAAAAGCATTTTCCTCTGGTACAGGGATCTGATTAAAGTTGGGTGTAAACAGGCTGAAGTAAAACATTAAAAAGAAAAATAGAATCAGTGTCAAACAAATATTCTTCATAGAGAAGAAAAGGCAGTACATAAAAGTTTAGCCAAAGACTTTCCATCTTTTCTTTTTGTAGGGAAAAAACATATTTAGAAATTTATTACCCATTTATTTGTATAGCACAGTGCATTCCTAAAGAACTCGGAGGAATCTGAGCTATTAACAAGCCATATACTTTTGAGGTAACAGTTTCTCCACTGCTGAATGCAACCGTCTCTGGGCTGAAATACAACTGTTTAATAGGACATAGCAATGCTACGTGAAGTCAAGAGGCAAAGAAAAAAAAACATGCCCAAGGTGCGTGCAGTTAATGCAAAATATTTGTGCTGCTGTGTTGCTAGAATACGCATGATCTCAAGCCCAGGAAAAATTAAAAGGTTAAAAAAGTAACAACCAAAGAAACAACAGGACAGTGCCAAGTGAGAGGTCACAAGACAAATGAAAAACACATCAAATGGCTCACCCACTGATGTGCTCTAATAGCAAAATGACCCCTATCAAAATGTTCGCCGCGAGTGCAGTACCAGAAACCCTCCAAAGAATGCATGAAAATGTTGGCTTCCTAAATTAATCAAGTTTTATAGCTTGCTTGGAAATTTTGGTCAGGACTTCTAAATACTAACGTACCACTTCAGCTAATATAATTTCCCCTTGCAAACACACCTTCTTTTCCAGTAATAGGAAGTGTGTTTATTGCTGCCACCACCCCAATTTTATGGCACCCTATGTGCTCATGTGTATTGCCCAATTCTAGGAATGATCTTGGCTTAAATTTTATGTCCATTTGCCTTAATCATTTCACTCCACTGTGCAAAGGGGAAAAAGAAAACAAAGGTTTAATGTGAAATCTGAAGGCAAAGGGACTGCACTTTTAACAGTGTGTGCTATGCTCATCCAGAGCAATTATTATTGCTCATTACATTTCCATGCAGAAATCATTACATTTTATATCACAATATGCATTTTTTTACAAGTAAGCTTTAAGCGAATTAGAATACTTAATATGTTTTTTGAACTTTTGCCAGGCGTGCGCTCCCAAGCCGGTTCCTTCTATTTACATTGTAGCATTTATCCATTTCCAAATATGAGAAGATTTATCTATCAGATTCTGTGCAAATTCAGTACACAGATAATTTGTAAAAAGCTTTCTTTTTCAAAATGTTCTGTGGTTTTTCTAATCTCATCTCTTTTCTAATTTCCTAATCATATAACCTTGAAGTCTAAAGACACAGCCTGTGATAATCTGTGTAAACTGTCTTTATTATTATCACAGACATTTATATTAAAAAAAAAACACAACACACACACGCACACAATTCAAAGCTGCCTTTTAAGTAATACTTTAGTCACAGTTCAATCAGATCCACATTACTGCTACTCATCAGATAGAAAGAGTTCGCGAGCAGGAGGGGGATATTGACTTTAAAAATTCACTGGCGAGGCGTACAGAGCCTGCAGGAATGTCAAAACTCCAACCTGCATTTTGATGTTTTTGCCTCAGGTTAGTCTTGACTGACATGCTTGGAGCACTCTTGTTTGTGCTCCGGCATCCATTAACTGTCCTTGACTCAATGTTATACGGGCCTTTACGGTCAGCTCGGTGCCTAATGGTTACGGCAGATTAGATGCCACGAGGTGTAAGAAAAGCATACGCCTCACTTTAAGGGATCACATTGGTCGGTCCCTGCTTCATTAGGGGGTATTGTTTGATCCTAAATTAATGAGAGCCTGTTAATTATTATTCTGATAACTGTGCTTCATGTGGGAGCATGCCAGGAAAATGGTGTTGTAAAGAAACGGAGTTTCGCAAAAGAAAACAAAATGTCAAGGTTGAGATGTCTTTGAGTGGGCTTGGTTTACATGTAAGGCATTTCACTCAAGTGTGGATGTGGCTAGATGTGGGGAAAATAAAGTCTTAGCTGTACTTCTGTTCAGTGTTAAACGACTGCCTTGCAAAAACAGCTCAGAGAAGGCTTATCAGTCCAGCATATAGATAGATGTATACATCCGTAATCCCGTGCAATAAGCATTGCTGACTTTCCTTCTCTTTGACTTTGTCCTTCCCTGGTTTCCACAAAGTTTTTGAAAAACGATCCAATACCCACTTGCACTTGAGTTCAAGGAAAGTCTCCCTTTCAAAATAGGGTAAAATGGGTGCTAAAGCGGTGTTAACATTAACAATCATTTAATCATTCTGATGTCACTCACATTAATATATATATAGAGAGAGAACTCTACAGTAAGTGCTGACAGGTACAAATGTGCCCATAGAAATGTTTTTCTTTAACATCAAGCTCAGATAAGCTTCTGAGGTGCCTATATTCATTTACTGGGAAGTACTGAGATTAGACAGATGTCTCAATTTAAAAAGGGAGAAAAAAATCTCATGTAGATGTGACACTCGTTCACCTGTGTTTTTCTGCCAGTCTATATAATGCTATCAGAACATAACCAGAGTTTTGATTTATACACCTCATTTGACGTTGACTGGCAGCTCTGCAGAGAACACATGCAAAGAGATGGTAATTTAGAAATATGGAGAGCTTATTAGGCCAAATGGAAAGAAAAAAAAGATCATTTCGTTTTACTTCTTTTGAAATTAAATGGGGGCCAAACCACCAAAACCGAACATCACTGCGCTGAGGCACTGGGAGCGTGAACCTGGACAGGGCCCAGGATGTGCAGATGGCCCCCGTCTCTGCAAAAGGCCAGGCGAGGAATATGAAATGCCCTAAATTCTAGCATTGGAGGAGCTTGACATTTTAATCTGACTTAATAGTTGAGGGCAATCTAGGTTATTAAATTGATCTCTTCCACTTATCTGAGATATTTCACCGGAGAGAGAGAGGTGCTCCTCGCTGCTCTGTAGCTTGGTGCTTCTCAGCTGTGCTTCATAGGAGGCAATGTAGAAAGTGCCCCTTCAGCTCTCCAGGTCGCCCATGACCATGAAATTGGCTGCCTAAATTTAGCATCTTTCGGTTTGAAAACCCTTGCCTGAGCTCTGCACACTCCTCAAAGTTGAAAAGCTCTAGGAAAAAAGGGTTCTAGATATGAGCATCATTTTTTCCGGTAGCGTCAAAGTTGACTCAAGCCAGATAGTGTTATTGGCAACAGCTTGGGGCTTTTGAAACGGCAAAATGTTTGGAATTATAATATGACACTATATTAAAAAACTGAGATGAATTAAGAAAAAGAAAGAACCATATGTCCCCATGTAACTTGTTAGGATTTTGGTCATGAAATGTCAAGAGGTCACATAGCTGACTCTTTTTTTCACTAGACTATAAATTTCATTATCTTGAAATAACATTTTTCTTTCAACAAAAAAAGTTAAGAAGGAATTGGAATCCTGTAAGCACAAGGGTGGTGAGAAATGTCTGTATATTTTTCTCACTTTTTTGTGTCTTGCATTGCTGAAACCACTTGAAATGTCTTCTGTTTATTTTCCTTTGGAGTAAATTTTACTGCTTGTGAATAGTTCTCAGCTGACAGCTCTTGAGACCAAAAGCCTTCTTCCCAGCTGCAGAATGAAGCCACAGGAAGAAGCGGCTTCATTTGCAACTACCCCACAATGTTAAGCCTCTCTGCCTCAGCCCTGATCTAGTGGGTGGCCAGCTTAGTCCGTGTGGGGTTTCCAGGCTTTGGCATCAGTTGTCGAGATGCCTGACTGTCAGTAGACAAGGTAGCCTCCTGGTTGGTGTTAATTTGCATTGAAATTTAAAACCCCACATCTATGAGCATGCTGGGTTGTGTGGATCACGCAGTTGTGTGTTGGGTCCCAGATGGAAAGCATCTGGTATCTCCAAACTTGTGCCATTTTTCATAAAACTCCCAAGTGAACCTGGGACCAGTATGGTCCTTAGGTGGCCAGTTGTTTTCCACCTAATCTGCTCCAAGTCTTGTGCTGGGGTTCAAAGTAAAAACAGTTGAAATGGACAAAGCAATCGCTTCTTAGCTTGACAATGAACTCAACATGTTTGGGGCATTGCTGAAAAAACCACTTCAGTAGAGCCAAAGTCAGGCAGCTCCCTGGTCACACCATCCCACGAGGTAGGGGCACGCACTACACCTTCTGCCAGGCACATGAATCGCAGTGGGAGCTGCAGGAGGAGAAGCAAAGTCTGCTTCGGCCACTTTCCTACAAACCTCTTCTCGCTTCTGCTTTCAGGCACCACAACAAGCGCACAGCTGCATCAGGGTACATCAGATCTGCTGGGCCAGACCTGGAGCTTCCTTTCACAAGCTTTGGGACTAGAGGCAGGTGAGCATGACTATGAGCCATCACCATCTGCCTGTGCCTCTCAGAGCAAGTCCTTCGGCCTCAGTGCTGCAGGTGGACTGGTGCTTGTGTGCATGGGATTGTAGTCCCGTGTGAATGTGGGAAAAAAAGTCTACTCCTGATCTGTCCTGAAGACAAATCACAATGTGCTTTACAAGCTGTGCCTACTTGAAAAAGGGTCTCAGTGACTTCTAGAAAAGCTCCATTTCCTGGTGACGTATCATCTTCTTGAGGCTACAATAGAAGCCAAAGCTTGAGGCTTCTGGGAACATCCTTTGGGTGCAGTTTTTTCTAAATGCATAAAAGGATCTGTGTGGACGAGAGCAAGAGGTGTATCATGAGGTCAGGGAGAGTCCTGCTTCACGTGCTTTGCCACCAGATGGCTGATGCAGTGTGCGTTCGCTGGGAGCAAGGGACAGCAGCAAGCTTTTGCCCCTCAATCATTACATAGAAGCAAGTGCTTGTTGCATTTGCAAGGAGACTTTGAGCCTCGCATCTCTGCTGGAGGGTGACACATAATGAGTGAACACTGGGAACTGCCAGACCTTGATGTACACGTGTATAAATTTCTGAATTACATGTACTTTACCTCATTGCAGCAGAGAGAGCCAAATCCTGCACTCTGTTGTTTCATGGCAATCTCTACGGAAATCATGTGCCTGCTGGAAGTGTCCGTGTCCTGGGGATTACCTCCACGGAATATACGTGCTGTAAATGGAATTTTTTAGTCCTGTGGCTGGCCTCCTGGGAGGGGCTTTCATTGCTGGGATGGAGGGAAGACGGGGGCAACATGCACGGCTCCCACCTGGCCGAGGGGAAGGCGTGCAGGCTGGGCGCTGTTTTGTAGTCACCGGTTCTTGACATTTGATACGCTGCGGTCGGGTGACAGGAATCGGGATCTCCAGAGCTTTGCGCGCATTCGTCACCATCCTATTTGTTTTGCTATGAAGTTTCCTGCAGTTTTCGGCTCCGTCGGAGCTGCTGCGCTTGCCAGATAAGTGTGTTTGGCTGTGGGTGCGGCTGAGCCAGAGGAGGGTGCCATTTCGGAGGTTTTGCTTTGGGATATTTTTAGCTGGAGGAATAAGCACGTGCGTGAGGGAGTTTTCCTGATGAAACACATGATTTCAGCACACTATGGAGTTCACCTCGGTGTGAGATCAGCTGCGCATAGCAGATATGAATAAAAACAAAGATGCCTTTAAGTTGGCCGGCACTAATGCTGACCGGGAGCCCAAAGCGGCTCCCGCTAACGAGCCACCCACCCACACGTCTCCAATGTAATTACTCATGTGCAGCGCCCAGAAACAAGAAAGTGCCATTTGATTTTGCCTGTGTTATTTGACTCTGTCCTTTAATGTATTTCATGCAGCTTGCTATATGTGGTGTGGTGCAGCTCAAACCCCCCCAAAGTACAGTGCTAGGGAAGGACCCGGGGGCCTGATCCAACCCAAAGACCACACGCACCTAAATCAGTGCTACAGCAAGATTTTAGACATGCAAAGGCACTTTGCTGCACGAACCTTTGTACTCGCAGTCACGTAACCTCAGAAGCACCTGAGCCTGCCAGCCCTCCTGCTGCTTCACCAGGGGGTTGCCCAGGGGCTGCTGATCCACCTCTGTATGTACAGACCTGCCCTGATCTCGACGGTGAGGCACCCAGCCCGCACCCAGCCCACACCCAGCAGCTACGGGCATCCAGAAAGGAGGAAGAAATGTCACCTCGCTTCCCCAGGGGCTGGTACAGGTCTACTCAGGGAGAAGCGACCACATACTTGGCAGGCTGATCCACCTTTTCCGCAGTAACCTGCAGTTCCCTCTCTGATCTGCTGGGATTTAACCCATCGGATCTATCTGCCAAAAGATTCCCCTATCACCATGATGTAGTGATGAAGGAGTAACCAATGCTAATGATGTTCTCTCTGGTTTCAAGCTGGGGTCACCATGCTTGAAACAGTGCATAGGGTCACCCGTAGAGCCAGAAAAAAGAGCAAAGATAGCAAGTATGACACATTGGATGAAGTGGGGGGAGGCAGGGATTGCAGGGCTAGTCTTTTGGATTTTTCCTGTTGTCTTAACCCATGAATTGAGATACATAAACAGTGTTAGAAAATCCAGAACAGCTTGCTTCTTCCTTGCAGTCTTAGTCATTTGGAAGGAGAGCCATGCAGTCCTACACCTGCTTGTCGCTAGTCCCATGAATCTTGCCTTCACTTCTTCACATGGGCACACTTCCCGTGGAGGGGATGCTCGCAAGTCGTCATTAGCCTGTGACCAGGTGCCTGTGACCCTCTCGCAGCATGAGGAGGTGAACTGACTTTAGCAAAGCACTGAACAGAAATTTTGCATTTCTTGGCCAGATGTTTGTCACAAAACTGTGAAGGTACCTACTTCCAGGGTGAGTTCCAGGAGCTGGGTCTTGAAATGAGGGGGGCCATTAAACCACAGAGATGGGACTCGGGTTCAGGCAAACGTGTGCTTCATACTTTTACTGACAGTGAGCAGGAGTTTTAGAGCACTTTCCTGGAGTGCTCACCTCTCAACGCACTTCTGTGAGCTTGGCTTTTGAAATTCCTGACTTGTTGGTGTCTAAACCCTTCATTCGATCTGGCCTGGCCACGTCTGCAGCAGCCTGAAAACTAAGTGAAGGAGCGATCGGTGTAGGTGCCTCATTAAGGTGCTGATATATGCAGAAGGAAAAGTATCCCCAACATAACTGTCCATAAGCAGCTGAAGAAGTAAACACATCAGCATTTTTATTGCTATTATAGTACATAGCTGTTTGTAACTTAACCCTGCAAACACTTACTGGTGTCTGAAAAACTTTAAAATGTGCTACTAATGTCCTGCTTTTACTGAAAGTTGGACAGTCTTACATCACCTATGCAACTCAATTAAAGCTAGGTATAACTCCATTTTTCAAAGGGTGGCTTAAGTTAATCCTCATACGTACAGATGAAAGCTGAACTTCTGTAAGCAAATTTTGACAAAGGGGAAGGGCAATTGCTGTGTGAAATATAGACACAGGAAAGACCACAGATAATAAAAGTAGTGCAGTTTAGCATATTAATACACATAAATTTTTAAAGGTATATTTATACAAGACAAATTAACTGTCCAAAGATAACTGTTCAAAAAAAAAAAGGTCTTCACTTCAGGGATCATCCTGTGTAGTTACTTTTTGAAGCCATTTGTACCTTGGGCTTCTACAACATCACTTGGGAATAAGTTGTAAAATTTAATAGAGCAATGCACGTAAAGGTATTTCCTTTTGATTCTGCTGCCTCCTCATTTCATCAAGCTATCTTAGTTCTTATGTTCTGGGAAATAATAATCATAATCATTCCCTAGTCACCTTCTCCGCACTTTTTAGGATTTTCTAAACCTACCCATTTTCCAAGGCAAAGAGTCTTCATTATTTTCTCTCTTTTTCTGGTTGTTCTTTCTCACACTTTTCTGTTCCTACACTTAGGCAATTGAATGTTTTTTTTTTTTTTATTTTGGCGGAGGAGGAGGAGTGAGCAGAGCTGCTCTCAGCTGAGGACGTGGCCCATTGTTGTTGCTGGCGCTCGTCTCACTTCTTTTCTCAATGATTCCTTACATTCTTCTTTTCTCTATGACTAACACTGCCTACTGAATTGAGGTTTTCAGAGAATGCCTCTACAGTACCTATAACGACTCCAAGATCTCCTTCATGAATGGCAGGAGGGTATTTAGAGTTATTTTTTCCTATCATCTTCTTTACAAATATCAGCACTGAATTTCACCTGCTTTTCTGTCACCCCACCATTTAGTTTGTGAGCTTCTTCAGTAGTTTTCAGGGTCAGCTTTTGCCGCAGCTCTCCGGTATAATTTTCTGCATTGCTGTTTTGGAGTTCACACCTTTTCCTGATGACTGACGGATGTACAGAACAGCAGAGTCCTCTTACAACCACATCAGTAACCTCGACTCCATTGTGACAATGATGATTGCTACTTATTCCTAACATTTATTTCATATCTGTTAGTCAGATATTAAACGACAACAGGAGTTTCTCAGGTTTCTTTAAGAGTTTACAGTGAGGGATGTTATGAACAGGGGTTTTGAAAACCTACTACATAATGACGATCAAATCATCCTAATCCTTATGTTTGCGATCTCCTTTAAAAATTCTGACAGGCTTGTGTGCATGACTTCCTTCTAAAGAACTTATAACTCTTTCTGGATATATATTTGACCTCTGTTATGAATCTTATTCCTTATTATATTTACTGTCAATACAATCAGGATTATAGGATATTCATTCTAGTAATTTCTTTCGAAAATACCTTATATGATGCCGTCAGTTTGAAACAGATCCACAGCCTCATTCTCTTCAAGGAAACAACCCCCATTCACTGCTTTCCCTAAAACCAGGTACAGAGCAGACCATGTAGAAAGCTGATTCATACAGATCTCTCTACATTACTTTTTTCTGATTCTATTTGCCTGGGAGTGGTTGGTTGCATGTTGACTAAACTATTTGCAAGTTTTCATCAGAGTTGCTGGACCTGACTGAGTTTTTTGCAATGCTTCTGTTTGGTTTTGCTTTTTTTAAAAAAATCTAGAAATAGACGTAGGCTGTTGGGACATTTCCATCGCCTTTCACTTATATGTCTTTTTCCACATACAGAGGTGCTCCTTCTGAAGGTATTCCTCCAACATCAGTAGTTTTCGTCTTGAATCACAGATTCGATGTAATCCTCCGGTTCCCTTTTTTGGCTTGTTCTGCCAGCACTGGAGACCTCCTGGTAGAGACTGTGGGACTGTTTTAATGCTGCACATCTTTCTCGTTCTGGGAATTTATACTAGGTAATTTGTAGAGACTCTAAAGGTATACAGCAGATGTGGGGATTACATCTTCAGGTTCGTCAGATGCTCTGACTTCACTGCACACTGAGTTTTCTTAGCCTGCCAGATATTTATCTTGGATTCTGTTGTCAGTGATTTTAAGAAAATACTGATCTCAGTTTTCTCATTTCCAAAATCTGTCAAGGAAATGATAAAGCCAAAATTCAGCTCCTGTATGTTCAAAATATGTATATATGCTGCTATAATTATAATTATATATATGCTACTATATATAAATATATATATATGCTGCTATAATTATAAATATATTGAAAAATATATGAGTGAATATACTGACCATATAGTGGTGGAATTACACAAATAAATTATATATATTTATATATGCATGTACATATATAATATGGTCATCAGTTCTTCTCCCGCATTCGTCCGAAACCTTGCAGCGGCATTGATCCAATTGCACTGACGTTTTCCCATGTATGCTCTTTCTCTCAGAATTTCTTGTTTTTCATGGGTAAAATAAAAACCACCTCTCGGCTGTTCTCCACCCTGTATAGGCACATTGCGTCTGTTCCTGTGTGTCACAGGCACTTTTAAGAGGCTCAAGCTTAGATTTCCACTTGACCCAATACAGTTAACATATTCTGGGTATCCTCATCAAAAGAATATACCAGGGAAAGATCCTTACTTATATTTTCTTGTGATAACTTTCATTTGTAATTGGGTAACACATTCATTCATACAACAGTAAACTGGAATAGAGCCTATATTCTAGTATGTTCCAAGTCTGGAACAAAAAAATATACATCTCCCCCACACACACTTCTGCTAGTTAGCATGTGGTAATGGACACTTGTTAAAATGACTAAAATTTCAAATGTGGACACGCTCTGTGAGAAAACCTCGGTATGATTATACAGTGAGCCTTTCCATCAGAAGATAATAGGCATTTTTAGCAACCCCCATCTCACTTTTGTGTGAGTTTTGTCACATCCCAATCAAAAAAAAAAAAATCAACTTTGGATTCTGGCGATCCTGGTTTTCCATCAGTCAGGACATCAACATTTTCACATTACAGAGGATTCTCACTCTGTTGTTTTCATCCCCATTTTAGCAAGAGACACTGGAATGAAACCACCCCAGATTCTTGTGATGAAAAGGGTATGGAAAGGGTCAATGGGCAGCAGCAGGGACACCAACTGATGAGATGTTGGGGAAAACATTTTGGAGCAGCCATTTCCCTGTTACCTTGCGTTGCACATAGCTAGTGGGAGGGAAAACACTTCACTGGGGACAGGAGAGAGGATCCCTTTAGTTTTGCAGCGATTTTCACTCTTTTTGCACAGGTGGAAATAACTACCAAAATGCACAGAAGCAAAAGCGCAGGTTCAAATCTATGTAAGATAAAAGTCACTGCTGGTAATGGGATGTCCATCAAATAATTTATGAGTTTAGAAGGCACTGGGAGAAATTTCTCCCTCCGGGTAAGTTCATTGTGTACACCATTATAAAACAACGAACAAAAGGGGTTAGGATGAAATTCCTATAAAGGACAGTGAGGTGGCAAGTGAGAAAGTGCAGTAGGTCTATGGCCAGAAACTTGTTTGTATTTATTTGATTGCTTTTAGCTGAACCTGGAAAGCTGTGATTGATAGGCAAACCGGCCCGATGAGGCACAGAGGCACTTCAGGTTCTGCCCTGGCAGCCAAAGGGCAGCACAGCACTGTTGGGAAAGACAGCAGGGAAACACGGAAAGGTGCTGTAAAAGTGAGAGTTAAACAGATTTTCAACCAGTGAATCTGCCCTAGTGAGGCAGCTTTCAAGGCTCCATCTCAGCCTGAACGAGAGCTGCTGTGCTAGGACAGCAGTGAAACGAGACTGGTAATTATCACTGGCGCTTTTACAAGCGAGGAGCTTATGGTGCTCATGTGATACCAAGTGCTCGTTGTGCACCGAGCAGTTTTTCTGGAAGCCTTGGCTTTGTTTTCCCTTAGTCCCGAGAACAAAAAAGAAATGTTGCAAGAAAAGCGCAGAATGAATCCAAAAAGAACAATGGAATTGCGCTTGATTTGTTTAATTCTGAAATCAAGGTCACTTAGAAGTACTACAGCTTTTATTTGTTTTATTGTTTTGTTTTTTTTTTTAAGGATTTTTTTTTTTGGCAACATCTTTCTTTTCATTTGACGGTCCTGTCATCCCAGAACTGTATATGTTACTGATCCTGCCTGTATTCAAAGCTGTTATTAAGTGGAGTCTTTTAGATTTTAGAGAAATGATAATGGTTCCAAAGATGACAGAAAGTGGCAGCTGGTGACAAAAAACCCCCTTGATAAGACGACAACAGTAAATCAAACTACTGCCACTTTTTCGTTTCATGTTTGTTAATACCACCTCGCCTTTTGAAGTTTAAAGCAAGGTTCAAAAGAGCCAGGTGCTGAATCATAATATTAAAGCAAGTAAGGAGCTCCATGAAAGAGAGGAGATCTGAGAGGGGAAAGCAACAAACACGGCTTTCAACTGCCTTTTGTCGGCCTTTCTGCAGATGTCACCAGTTGTTATCCCCAGCAGAGGCTTCAAGCTTGTAGCAGTGCCTCTGGCTGATTCCAACTCAACGTTTCAAGTGTCAATCAAAAAGGAAGGACGCAGCTTAGGTCCTGGTCATTGTCCTGTGAAAAGAGCCAAGCATTTAACATTGATTTAGCTCCCTCAATATACAAAGATAGAGCCAGCTTTGTGCAGCAAAAGGGCCTTTGGCAAGGTTGCTTGTAGAGCAATTCCATCACATCCGATGCTCCTTGGTTTAGCTGTCACACTGCAGTGTCTGGAGTCCTATGAAAAGTTATTCAGGAATGAGTGAGCAAATTAAAAAGAAATAACATGCTTTCCTAAATAGCAATGCAAGCTATAGAAAGTGCTCTTAACATCATTTAGCCCGAAAAAGCATTTTTAATACAAGTATTTTGTGCTTTTAAATGCCTTTTAATAAGGAGAATAAGATGTTTTAGGACAAGAGAGGGCCCTTGTGAAACCCATCTCCATTGGATTAGATAAGCAATTGTACCCACAAAGTGTCTTTGGTCAAGTGCTTGCTTATTTTGTTTTCAAGCCACTTACATTAACAGCCATCCACATATTGCATTATCTTTCCATATGGGTGTAAAGCATGCCCCCAAACCCAAGGATGACAAAAAGGCCCTGCCTGAATGCCACAGATGCCCCCCACTCCAGCTTTCCCATCTTTTCTCATGTCAAATTCCTGCCCACCTCTCTCATAATTTTCTTAAAAACACCTTGGCAATTATTTCCTTCTCAGCCATTGTATTCCCCACCAGCTCTCGCAGGCACTGCCGATGAGCCACGCCAGTCACTTGGCGTGGTCATGGAAATGACAAGTAAGTTGGTGGCCACGCTTGGGCTGTTATCGGCAGGGCCCTGGTGGGAGACAAGTTCTCACAAATGTGGTAGAAACCACATCTTTGTCCTTAAAAACCAAAGTGAAACTGGGTGAAACACAAAGTGTGCCTATTGTTTTAAACAAAGTCAACACAGGATGGGTTTATCCTTTGTACCTGGAAGTAATGTTAAGTTCATGAGAAAAAAAAAAAAAAACAACTCTCGTTTTGCTTATAAGCAGGGTTCTTTTTTATGGGGTTTCCAGCATCTTTCCATTCAAGTTTAGTGCACCAGTGGACTGGCTGAGCCATAGGTGGACCTGGTATCACAGAGACAATAAGTAGTCTTGGTCCAACACAATTCTTGTGCATGCATCTAGTTTCACTCAGATGAGGAAAGCAGTTTAAAGATGGGGAAAATGTTCCCCTTTTGCAGAATCAGTATTGCTACTGTTTTCTGTTTTTCACAATACTTTTCTTCCAAATATTTTCATCCTCCTCTGTGCAGAAATACAGGTTAAAAAATCATGGAAGATGTCACAAGAAATAGAACATTTCCATGATGGCAATCATTTTTCAGAAGCTTGTTTTTCTTCTTAAAGGCTAGTTTTCTGGTAATACCTTCCTGAGCAAAAACACACTGACTGATGGTACTTTTCAGCTCCAGGGAGACAGCGCAGCCCCTAAAACTATCCACATGTGATGGTGCTCTTCCTGAGCATGGGACCGGGTTACTCCTGATCAGTCATTCGGGAAGGAGCCACATCCCAGCAGTCTGCTCATGCACTCGTGCGGCTCATGTTATCTGCAATTTAGAAATATTTAAATAGAGGGTCTTGCAGGAGTTAGGTGTATTTTTAACTACACGTATCATTACGGACACACTCATTACTGCGTTCCTCTGAAGGCATTTCTAATGGTCCCCATAGCTGGCACTTCAGTAGGCAGTTTAAGAAAGCATGACTTACTGAGTTGAGGGACCAATACACTTCTTTAAACTTTCATTGGGATTTTTAAACACATTTGCTTTGATCTAGCCCATGCCCTTTTCTGTTTGCACGCACTTTCTGTCAAACTCACTCACAGCAAATGTGTGTTAGTTTTACACTGGTGTAACAGCAAGGGCAATACACATTTGCACCAGGCACTTGGTCCTACGAGCTGCTCCTTTCCCACAGCCAGAAAATGGGTCCTTCCCTCCATATGCTTCCTCAAGGAGCAAGGAAATGGGAGACGTTTGCTTCTCCCCACTCCCTGCATGCCAGTGCGCCATGCTTCTCCCAGTGCAGAGGGAGTATGCAGAGATGCTGTATGCAGAGATGCTGTATGCAGAGATGCTGTATCCCCCTACCCGTGCGCTGGTGGAGTCCCTGCTTTGCCACCGCCAGTGCACCTGGTGGTACAGCCGTGCCAGTCTGCCCGGCAGTGTGTGCTGTACCTGCTCTCCTGCTCCCGAGCACCAGGGAAAGCAGGAGGCGGACAGTGACTTCTTGTGTGGCTATGCTGGTCGTCCCAACGTATTCCACAGGTAGCCCAATGCATGCTTTGGATTAGGGACCAACGAGATATCAGAGAACACAAATTAGCAATAAGCACGAAAGCTCAAATTTTCATTGCATTTTTTTAAAAGGCAACAACCTGTTGAATTTTTCTGTGCTGCTAGCTAGCATTTACAGCAATGGTAGTAATTTTGAAACAGCACTTCATTTGAGGTCTTCAGAACTTACTTGGAAAAAAGTTTCAGGAGAAGGAAATTACATTGAAGTAGAAATTGAAGCGTGTGCACATGCACGTGTGTATGTGTGTGTGTGAGGGAGAGCAAAACAAAGTTGAAAACAAGCTGGGGATGCTTTATCCTGAATCAAGATTACAAAGCAAAGCAAGGAAACTGAGGGCTTCAGTGACCCTAAAAAAAAGACTTAAGGTCAAATTTGTTGACTGGATTGCTGATACAAAGAAATGCACAATTAAGGTATGGAGACAGTTTTACCATTTCATCACAGTAAGACAATGAGGAGAAAAACAAAGGAAAAAAAAATAAATAAATGTCAGCTAAGTTTCAGTCACAGTCACCAAAATACATCACTCACACCTGTGTGGTAGTGCCGCTCAGGAAACAAGGCACAGTTAGAACCATAGAATACCAGGTTGGAAGGGACCTCAAGGATCATCTGGTCCACCCTTTCTAGGCAAGAGAGTTATCACTTATGATTCTGGTGGCCTAATCCATCCAGGACATTTTTCATCCTGTCAGGCCTCGGCTTCCCCTGTGTGCTCTTCCAGTAGCACACCTCTCTCCCTTGCTTTGCTAGGCCAAATTCAGGCTTAGTTTAAGCAAATGCACCTTGCTTGAGGGTGCCAGAGAAGCCCAGCTTGCACAAGGACAAGATCTGATGGACCACCATGGGTGAATGGCTAGTGAAGGCCTGGTGACACACTTCTTAAACCACCTTTGTTTAACCATTCTTGTCCCTCAGGGAACTAAAAAAATGTCTCCAACAACTTTGCTGTCTTGTTTACTGCTCGTCCATGTGACTAAGCTTTTATTTCATTCCCCATCCACAACAGGTCGTTCCTCTTATGCCTCCTCAACGTGTTCACTCCCAGGTCTCCTGCTCTTGATGTGGACATGTTTTTAAAGAACACATATGTGAGCCATTCATTCTCCTTGGAGGTCAAAACAAATCAAGTGACAGGAGTAATTTTCTATGAGCAAGTAGACATAAGTACATTGCAAACCAGTTTCAAAACTTTTTGAACAGCAGTGCCACATACCAGATCCTCGGAGGTCATGAGATAATGCATTTGCATTCTTCAGTATTGTGAGAGTAATGTTTCTGGTTGCCATTGTGTCCGTTGGAAATAATGGCTTCTGGTCACCACAGGTTAGTAGATGCAAACAGCAGACTATATTGTAGCAACTTTGCTAATGTAGAAACCATTGTACATCCAGACATTCCTGCCTTATCCATAAAGAGTAATTGCCTAAGTGTTTCATTGGAAAAAAATGGCACAGTCCCGGGAGTGTCAGGGATGTAGAATTTGCGAAGCAATTCATAATTTCATTTTATATAAGGATGTCATGTTTTTACTATAATCACAAAATATCATCTTGCCTAAGTGCCTATTATTAACATTGTTAAGGGCTATGGCACAGAGAAAGCAAGTTTAGTTTGTTTTTATTTTAGACCATGGAACTCTGTATTTGCACTGTTTCTTCATTAGCAAAACCTCAGTGTACATAGTCTATAGCGAGCATTTTCATTCACCTTTCTCACGCAAATACTCTCTTCAGTCTAGTGATTTTCGTACAACTTAATTGATGGCAGACTGCAAAATCTAAATTACAGGCATTGTCCTCTTCTTCATTTGTCAGGCGAGAGTTTTGCGATGGTGCCTCCAGTCAACATTTTCCAGAGCTGGTGCGACTACAGGAAATATCAGTACATTGTTTTACAACTATTTTCAGTGCCTCTAATGACAACTATGGCTCAACTTTGGATGTTATTTTCAGAGCTACCAGGAATCCTCAATCCCAGCTTGAATAATTTTTGTAATTAAAAATATGTGTTCCAAAATTAATAGCCAGACCTGGAGGGACCCTCTCCTGCTGGACTCTTCTGATGGCTATGCCCACTGCTCAGTACGTCTCAGCGGCAGGGCTGTTTCTCAAAGCAAGGAGCCTCCAACTTCAGGCATCTGCTCTAATTCAGCACAAGGACTGTCTGGTCTTGGCGCTTGTTGTCCATTTACCATGCCAAAAAAACCCAAGACAATCTTTCTGGGACCATCTCTGTTTAACTGTTACATAAAAAAAGCAAAGGAAGGTAGATGCCAAGCACTGAAGAGCAGGTGCCTGTCTAACACCCATCTAACTGGGGATGGGATATCATCACAGAGGCACAGAAAAGCTGGTTGGAGGGGACCTTGGGAAGTCTCTAGTCCAGCCCTACACTGAGAGTGGGGCCATGGCCAACATTGGATCAGGTCTGGAGCCCTCTTAGGCAGTAGAGGCCTGCTGTGTTCGAGCAGGTTATTTTGCATTGGGTAATTAATTATACACTGGGCCAGAGAGAGGTGGGAAATCCCAGGATAACCCAGGCTGGTCTAAAGGGTGCACATGTTCCATCACCTCACTAATGCGAGAGAATTAACACTATTACGACAGTCCTGATGCTCTAATGATATGCATGAGGCAAGATTTTGCAGAGAGAGAAGTAACATGTTAAGCCAGCTGATCTACTAACAAGCTATCAGGCTCACAAACCCTTGTTCAGATTCAGTACCAGACCTGAAGAAGGGATCGTATCTGTCTTTCTCCAGCATGTTTCCTTTTTTCCAACTGAAACTATTAGATGAATGAGACTGCATTTGCAAATAGTTTTGGCTGCTCTGAAACAGCATTTCCATCTGATTCTTTATACTGATCACCTCAATCAGACATAGCCCATATGGCCATCATCAGCAAGCCGCTGGTTCCATGATAGGCATCAGACATTTAAGTTTCTCATATGCTTGTCCCACAGTTCCACTAGCTTTTGTAGTCTTTGAAATGGTATCCATTTTCATCGTCCTCCTGCCTACTGACATGCTGCCACCTATCCGTTACCCATCCATTCCTCCCCAACTCCTTGATTTTACTTCATTGCGCAAGCAAGTAGTCATGATTTCAAACAACAAGCTTACAGCTCGTATCACTCTGTAAAAGTGCAATAAACTTGTTCAGGGAAACTCTTCAGAGAGCTAATGTGGTTCTGCTCAGTCTTTCTATATGACAGCATTAAACCTCAGTCATCCTTCTCCCTGCGGGTTCACTGGGTTTGTAGTGTGCTGTGTTACATTCCTAGGACCACCAACACTGGACTGGCGCTCTCCCACCGCTAGTCATCAGGTTGCAATTTCAATACTTTTGGGATTCTTTTCATTTGCCTTCTGGACTGTGTACCTTTAAGGTTCAGGGTTGGTTGGTTGGTTGGTTGTTTTTAATTTCTCTAGAACCAGCAGCATAAAAAACTTTGGTTTTGTTGTTTTCTAAATAAATGAGTGAACAAAAGCTGCACTTTCAAGGTATCCATAGAAATGTAAAGTGAAAGCTTTAGGAAAAGCACTATAGAAAGATGCCTACTAAAATTAAAAGAGTGCCTAAGGCTGCAGCTGAGATAACATAGCTCTGTCATGGAAAAGTAAATGCACATATAATATTAGTATTACATATATGAAGACAGTCATGTACACATGTGATCGCAGGTCAGATGATAATACTGCTTTTTAAAAATATTGATCAAGAAAAATAAAGCTGGTAATTAATGTGTCATTAAAATGTGTCAAAATACTTTCTTTTTAATGTAACACTAACAATTAAACTAGCATTAAATGTATCATAAATATAATTATTGTATGCTTTAATCAATTTGATTTTAGCTTCTTTATTTTTTCTTTCTAGTTCCCGATAGTCAAAGTTTTCTCTGCACATGAAAGATGCTGCAAGATGGCACAGGCTGAAGTATGCCAGGATGTGTGTGACTGTGTGATATTCACATCTGCAGGAACAGTAAACTAGCTCAATCACTGGCATTACCAGTTCAGTTCAGCTGAGGATCTGGCCCCTACTGTGTTTATTATTAGCTGGAATGGATGAGAATATATTCGTTTTCTGCTGAACTTTTTGATGGCCTTGCTCTTCCTTCCTTTCTTTCCATTCCTCATACCCCATCCAAAATCTGCGCTGCAGAAATTCAATGCCCCTGTTACTTTTTTGCTTTTTTTCACTTGAATCTCAATTGCAAAGCCAACTAGATTTCATCATGGCTTATATGCTCTTCCACTTGCTATCTGCAATCACAGTCATTGTGAAACTCAAAGCTAAGTCAAGAATTGTTGCCTTTTTATGGCTCCCTCTTTTATATATGTTGTGTTGGAGAGCGGTCGTTACCGCTTTTTTGTCATTATTTCTGGGCTTCACTCCATTAGCTAGTGAACAGGCCTTCTCTCATTGCTTTCCTTCAGTAAATACTGTAACATTCAGCTTCCTTTCAGGCTTGTGCTTTTAAAGAAAATCTTTGTACAATTAAAGATATGAAATTGCTAAATACAAGGCTGCATTCATTGTTCTCCCTTTTTAAAGGTTTAATCATACTTAATGGCTCTCTTGAAAACTTGAATTTTCCATGTTGATGGTTTTACCCCACTGAAAGAGTTTGCTAATATACTTTTCAAGTGTTTTCTCCTTAAATGAGCTATTCAAGAAGTTTTGTGCAGAATAAGATTGAGGAAGGATATATCCAGAAACAATTATGAAAAGGGTCCAGGGCTATCTGTTTATCCATTGGCGGAGATTGATGAGCTCAGCAGCAGCCAGAAATCGAAAAAAGAAAATATAGTCCTGTCCAGCTTTGGAGGACACATCTTGAAATATCTTCCGTTCCTCCTTTTGGACCAGTCTCAGAGTAACTGCTGCTCCATCTTGAACCCTCCCAAGATGCAGCCCCTGATCACCACACGATGAGTATTGACTGTGGTGAGAAGCGGGCTGACTACATAGCCCAAAGAGGTGGTTACTTTGGTCCTGTGTGTCTTGTTCCAGCCACAGCCACCACCACGTTCTCTGAGAGCACCTCCCTGAAGAGCTGGTAGCTGCAGCGCTGCCTGCTCAGGGCTGGCGTGATGTTGTTATAAAGAGGGGAAGCACACATCTTTACTAAAGGTTTTTAACCTTTCTGTCTGTGACTGACCAGCCAAAAGTACACATCCATCACTACGAGACACAGACTGGACACCCACGCGCTGTTTGACTTTGAAGTTTTGCTGTGGCTGTTTATCGCATCTAGGAATGAAGCCACGAGCCCTGTGAAAGCTCTGGAAACTTCCAAACACAGCATCCCATTTACTCAGTAGCACAAATTCCTTTGGTTTGCCCGGTGTTTCTGTCTTGATAGTCAAAGCCATTCAGGGTATTGGACTTTGTTTCCTGAGATATCACATCTCCTTCCACCAACATGACCTCCCATGACATTTGACGGGAACAATCTGGACTGTGAACCAACAGGGGAAGTTTGTGAGCTTATGCAATGAAATTCTCACAGCTCCTGGAGCTAGACTCCGTTATTTGCTTTTATCCTTTCTGATAGTCATTGATAACAATATATTCAGAAATAAATGTGCACCTCTGTTGTGGAATACCTGTCTTCCCCAAAACCAAACCCAGAGATACCCAGTCCCATCCACTTACGCACAAAACCTTAAACAGAACAAGCACAAACATTACGGGACATCTTACAAACTACAGGAGAAGTAGGGAGACAGAGAACAAAATCACCTCTGCTATTTTATTTATAAGTCTAAATACTTGGCAGCCACTCAGCTACTTTGGTAATGGGGACCATGTAAGTAGGTAGGTGCAGGTTTAGTGAGATGAAGATTATAAATTAAATGTAGTAGGAGTAGTATTTCATCTGTCTGTCTCAGGGCTGATACCATAACATAAATCCTGAGATACTTTAGATTAGATAGATGTGATATGCCAATCTCCTCTTAAATATTTTGGGTCTGCTCCCAATAAAGTTAATGGAAGTAGGATCAGCTCTTTATTGCTCCCATGCTATCAGTGAGTCTTCACTTCCCATCAAGCAACTCATGTTTTGTATTACATTGATACAAAAGCCTTATTCTACTCATCTCAAAGTCAGCAGGTTTCATTTTATCAGTGGGAGCCCCGTTAGGGTATTAGTGCTTTAAACTGAAGCTCCCAGACTCGGTTCACATGGCTCAGAGCCGCTCGTCCTCATTGCAAGTGCTTTGTCCTTACTGTAGCGTGTGCAAGAGCACTTAGTTCTCAAGTGCTCTTTGGCTGGGGAGACCTAGGAACACAGGCGACCTTACATCATCTTCCTATTCTCCTCTGCTGCAGTTCCAGGCTTGTCTGGAGCCCTTTCAGGCCCTGCTTGCACACAGATTATCAACGGCGTCGTTGGGGCAGCTCTGCGTTGGGCCGGGTTGAAACCATCAGGGCATGCAGCATGGAGCAGCTGCACTCACTGGGGCAGCAGGAGATGCACCAAGGACACCCCACCACCACCAGCGTATGCTACACGATTACAGTCATTGTATACAGTCATTTTAAATGAAATTGTTTCACTTGCACTCTTACACCATTTGGATTTGCTCAGGTTGGGAATGGGATTGCCGAGCAGAGGGCCCAAGAGGATGCAGGCAGAGTACCCAGGGAGCTTCCCAGCCAGGAGACTTAAGGCAGGAGTGGGCTGTCTGATCACCTGCTGTTAATGGCTTCAGTTTATCTAATAGCCCTCTCGCTGCTGATGAAGTAGAATTTTCAGCCCAGGTATTCGAATTACCACCTACCACGAATTCGGAGACCTGCCAGTCATATGAACCTGAATAGCAAATGCTGCACACCCCTGTATTGCTTCTGGATTTGCTACATAAAACCAAATAGCTAGGGAGCAGAGACAGGATCAGGTGGCGTACCTAACCAGTTATTACGAAGCACAGTTTCTGCATTTATGATGAACCATTCCTGGAAGATTCTTATTCAAAATAACAGCAAACAGCAAATACAAACCAGCATTTCAATTGTAAACTGTGTGATCGGGAAAAAGGGAAACTCAGGCATTAGAGGCTTCGTTACATGCCACGTTCTGCTACATTTGCACATCACCTGGTACCTGAAGTGGTCCTGTCTGGTCACCAGAGCTGCCCACGGAAGTCCCAGCCCATCCCGAAGTACATGTCCCACTTCCACTCAAGCCAAGCATGTGCTTCAGGAGGACAGTGGTTTTAAGCATTTTGCTGAGGCCAGCTGGTGGGGTTGCGATGGGGAGGTAAGATGGCACTCAAGGTGAGTGGCAAAACCCAGGTCTATGACCTTTTCCCTCCCAGATGGTTAACAGGCACAATACACGATCAGGTTTCTTACGACTGCACTAACACTCACCTCCCGATTCATCTTGGAGCAGGCATTGTCAAACGGTGCTTTGTCCTGTGTTCTGGTTCTGGTGTTCTTGTAGGCACGGCGCTGGAAAATACTGAGTCCTTTATCGCCTCAAATCCACGAGGAACGTCATATGAGGATGTCTTTAAAAGCCATGTGATGCTCATTCAGTTTGTTTTCTTAAATCCAGAGTGTCTCCAAAGTTACCGATTAATTTCATGCAGTGCAAGGAGAACTATTGATTTCCCATGCCTGCTTCTGACCCTTTAAGATACAAAAATGCAAATATATTGCTTAAAGAGAATACTTATTTATTCCTTGTACCCGCTAACATGTGACTTCAACACAAAAAAGCAGCTTTTGCTGGTTTTGTTTTGATAAACTCTAGCATGTTTGGCATTTCACTGAAACAATATGCTAACATACACATTTCTAAGCTATTCCTCATATCAAACTCCCCCTTTTCTGCTATATGCTCCATGGCTCTCTGGCACTGCCAGAGCGCACACAGAGAGGTGGACCTGCAACTTTGCTGGCAATGTTTATTTTCAAAAGACAAATATTGTGCCAGCGTTAACTTCAATTAGGAGACTTATTTGACAATCTGACTACTCCATCTGATGCCTCAAGGGCAAATTTCAGCACTTTATGAAAGATGTTGGCCAAAGACTGATCTATATGAATAAAATATAGGGGAGAGAAGTTTTAATGAACATTTGAAAACAAAACTATCAAGAACTAATTGCAAATATTTACAGGCAAATAAAGGGTTTGTTTTATATCTGCGAAGGCTAACGCATTCAGAAAGAAAGCTGCCACTCCATCCTTTAACTCACCCTGCTGTGCCTCCATATGACAAGCGTCTCAGGCGGGGTATAATCAATACCATAGGAGGTACAATGTGTAGCCACCACGGGAGGCCGATCCTGCAGCCCTACGGCAAGGCATTCTGCCTGCCGGGTACCACGCAGGGGGGCTTCACCTCACCACATCTCCGTGGGTTTGCTCTGGGTTTGACTATTTTTATTCACATTTAATCATCTGATAAACTTATTTTGTATTGCGTTTTGATTGCTTAATGATGCTTCACTTGCAAAACATTTGCAGAGCATGTAAAAGGCTCCTGCGTTGTTCTGCAAAAAGCTGCTCCTGTTGGAGGGAAGCTCACCTGCTGCAAAGAGCCTGCACAAGGCCTCGCACCACTCAGGAGCACAAATGCAGCTACATCTGACCCTCTTACAGCTCTTGTTCAGAAAAAGCTCCGGATTATTTCAGTGGGAGGTTTGCCTGAGCGGAGACTCTGCTATCTGCTCCTCACTGTTGTTACAAGGTCGCTGGGAAAAAGGTAGTGTCAGATCACAAGGAAATATTTTTAATATTGCTTCTGCAGTCCTATTCAGGTGATAACAACCTGGCTTCTCAGGCACGGGTCTCCCCGCTCCTCTGGAAATCAGGAGCTGGTATTTGACCCAACTGAGGCGTCCCAGCTAGGGGAAAACCACAAAAGGGGAAGCGTTTCCAAGACAAATCTGCAGTCCTGCAGCTGGAAGGAAGGGCGATGTGTTCAGCACAGCTTGGAGATGGCACAGAGGGAAACCTGCACGGGACGCTGGTCGCGGCTGCCTGCACCTACTCATCTCACACCCCTTTGGAAGGTGTGCTCAGGTCATGCATTGAGGCTCCCCAACATCGCTGGCAGCGGGGCCTCTCTCCCGAAATCCACAGGCACGGATGACACAGGCAGGAGTGCCGGATCGTTTACTACCGAGAGAATCGCCCCCAACAGCACGCAGATAAAACAGAGACAAAGGTGACTTTGTAGCACTACTCTGGGTGAAATGTCTTTTTTTCCCCCTCTCTCTCGCAGTGTCTGATGTGCCGCTGCTGGAAAGGTTTCTATTTTGATGAGGCCACAAAAGCTTGAATACTTTTCTGAACCAGTTAGGTAGTAATTGCAAGCTGGGAATTATTCTCACGAGAGTTCAGACCTGTGTAAATTATTCAAAAGAGCCATAACCTTGCTATGTAAGTCTTAATTATCATCTCTAATACTTTATAGTAAAGATACAATCCCCTATAGCTGCTTTAAGGTCACGTAAGTACCCTGGGCCTGATCCTTAGATGGTGGGACCCTGCACATTGGTTCTCAGGCAGTTTCTATTTGCATTTGACTCCACTCGCCCGCCCTTATTTCACAGCCAAGCACACAAGCATTTTTTTTCTATAGACTTTAATTCAAAGGTCTCTCAAACTACAGCAGCTGGGAATGTTCTGTTGGAATGACTTTCTGGGGGAAAAATATGCCTTTTATAAAATTGGGATTTCTTTTATGGGAAAATTTCAATTTTGCCAGAAATTTCTGATTTTCTATTAGGAAAAATCAAACTGATGGTTCCATGGCTGCTTGGCTGGAAGGCCCCTGTCGATTTTGTTGTCGTCTGCAGGGAGAGAGCAAAATTGACAATAGTCTTCCAGGCAGGCAGCTGGGGAGATGCAGCAGGTCTGGAAGAGGGAGGAGGGGAGGTTGAGTGCCCTGGCGCTCTGCCGGCCCTGCAGCCCAGCTGCCTCCCCAGCAGCCAGGCTAGGGGGAAGGCGAGGAGGAGGAGGAGGAGGAGGAGGAGGAGGAGAGGCAGGCGTGGGGCGGCCAGCCTGCAGCAGCCTGCCGAGGAGGCTCCTGCCACTCTCCCTTTTCGGCAGGCAGCTGGCAAGCCCCAAGAAATTCCAGTTTGGTTCCCCTGAAAGAGATTTTTTTTTTTTCTTCTGGAGAGCATTTCCCAGGAAAAAAATTTAAGTTTAAAAACAAAAATTAAAAATCTCACAATTTGAGGGGAGAAAGGAGATTGATAATTTCAAAAAGACCGTTTTTTCATGGGAAGGAATTTCTGTGATTCAGCCAGCTCCATCTTACACCTGGCATTATACTGGTAGGAAAAAAAAAATCTATTCTTTTTTTTCATAATCCATACATTGTTAAAAAGTACAGTGCAGGAAATAAATGCACCTGTGTGGAGAAGGCCAGCAAAAGAACAACATTAGTCACACTTAAGATGGATTTGGAGAGGTACACAACGAGGGTAAATATCTTCTTTTGTGCCTCAAAGTGGCCGGTGAGAGTGGTGATCCCACGTCGAGCAGCAGCACTGCCTTTACTGACAAAGTCATACCCCAAAGTCCCCACCAACTCCATGCCTTTGCCCACAGTTAAGCAATAGCTAGAGAAAGACATTTCGATCAAATCCTGTAAAACCAAAAAGTAAGCGTAACTGGATTGACAAGCTTCAATCTGGTGCAATTTGAAATGGCTGACTAATAAATCCTAAAATTCAAGGATTTTTACGGAATATGTCATAGACCTTTAAGTACAAAGCAGTGAGTGTGTCTTGCTATAACATAGATCATAAAGTAGAAGCTGAGCTCATTGCAGGCTGTTTTGCAGGCTGTGAAGCCTCTTTCATTGTTTGTGTGTGTTTCTCAACCTTTCTGAATCTGTTCGAGTTATCCTCTGTTTAATCCACACTGACGAACAGCAGTAGAAGCTGTAGCTATAATGACGGGAGGAAAACATATATTCACTTCCTGACTCTAAAAAGTATTTAGCCCCAGTAATGAGTTCTGGAGGGCGTCCTCTGAGATTTCACACACAAACACACACAAAAGCGCTCTCGTTGTTGCAGGACTCATTATTCTTATGATCCTAAGCAGATTTTTGTAAAAGAGAAAGACCAAGAGTCATGAAATCTTTGAATAATTGCATTAAATAAATCAGATAGATAAAATGTTTCAACAAGCACCTTGAAAGGAAAAAAACCCACGAAGTTAAATTATATTCCTCTACATTCCAATAATCCACCCCTGATTATCCTATAGATACTGAGCAGCGCATGATAC
Source organism: Nipponia nippon (assembly GCF_047370975.1). Classification (NCBI taxonomy): domain Eukaryota; kingdom Metazoa; phylum Chordata; class Aves; order Pelecaniformes; family Threskiornithidae; genus Nipponia; species Nipponia nippon. The sequence goes on from NW_028262358.1 coordinate 24,628,691, forward strand.
CAGTATTGATGAAACACCAAAAGGTAATGGTATCAGCGCAGAGCAACATCAGCAGAGCAGACGAGCAAATATGACTTTAATTGTAGGCTCTCTATTATTATTTTATAGCATAGGCTTTTTGGATAATTTATTAATACTAACAAAGATGAGCGATTTGGAGGCTGCATATTTTTTATTTCTTCGGAGTTATTTTATTTGATAATGACATTAAATATTAGAAACTATAACAGCTGGTGTGTTTATCCTTACTTGAGTGTATTAACCTCTTTAGCCCTTTTTTCCAGAAGAAGGATTCAGCATTACAGATTTGACTGTCAGCTGCAGTGCCTGGCGGCCCGTTGGATTGGCACCCTGACAGAATCGAAAGTCCAGTGCTGCAAGTAAACATGGATGACATTGCAGATAGATAGAACTGGCTGACTTGAGGCACCTGCAGCTGTTTGCACCAGAATAAAAGCAAAGGTTGTGGTCACTGGAGTGGAAAAACACTGAATTTACCTCTAGTTATTTTGCCTGGGAATTTCCCCCCCCCCCCCCCTTTCTTTTTTTTTCCTGGTTGTACATTTTGGAACCTCTCCACTAAAAGCACATTAGGCTGAAATACCTAAGTGAAAAAATCCACCAGACACCAGAGGGTTTTATAACCTATTTCCAACCCCCCTTTTTCTTAAATTCATTGAACAGTTTCCCCACTAGTTTCTGCCTGGTAACAACTAGTGCTTTACCGGTACGAATACCGGGTTGCAGAGAAGGATGCAAACACTGAATAGCCAGAAACAATTCTCAGCAGCTGATTTTTCAAATGTTGAATAGACAGAAACACTTCTTAGCAGCTGATGTATTTTTTTTTTAAACGCGGCATTCACGAGGACTGCCACAAGTGACAGAACAACAGCAACCCAAACTGTTTTGTTCTGTAAAAAAGCTCTTGATCTCTTAAGCGCTCTTGCTTCCCAGGACAGGTCCCCCAAGTCCTTGGAAACAAGGAAGACAGCACGGGAACTTAGTATCTGCTCTCACTGGTATGCTGCAATCGATCAGCACGGCAAATTCATAGCCAGAATATTCATTTCTGTAGCATGGAGGATCTCGGCATGCTTTACAAACAGCATTTAATTGCCATAATCCTCAGTAAAGGTATTATATCTAGTTCATCAGTAGATAAACTGACGCATGAAGAGCTTAGGGGACTTGCCCAAGGTCACACTCTGAGTCAGTGGTGAGCTGGTGACAAAGACGTGACTCCGGGCGGCCGGCACTAACGGCGGGGTGATGCCGTGCCTCCCTTGCCCGGCCCTGGCGGCGTAGCCTCCCTCTCCAGAGCAAAGATCAGCAGCTGGACCGACAAACGAGCAGGAGAGGGGAGGGTAGATAGGTATGACAGAAATGAGGTGTTTGATGGCTGGGCTTTTCCCCTATGCCACCTGCATCCCTTTATAACATCAGATCATTTACATTTTTAAAGAAAGTGTATTCTTTTTCATCACGGGCCACTGGTGAGCCTAACGCTATCTTTTGTGCAGCACCCCCGCTAACAGAGGTGGCGGAGTATCAATCACAGCTTTCCCTGGGGTCATACCTTACTATGCTGGCTCTTGATCAGAAAGAAGCAGATGGTTATTTACAAACAAAATAATCAAGACCTCAAGAAGGTTGGGGATTTTTTCCCCAAATCCTCCTACAGATGAGGCCAAAATAAGATAAAGTTGCTTGTGTCCCCTTCTGCCAGCTTTCAAGGACGCTGCCTGTCCTACCAGCACCTTTAAATGCGTTATCAGTTAAATTTGCCAAAGAAATGCGTGGCACCTGACAGAGTAGAGTTGCCTTAGATTATTCAGTGGCTTTCATGAGAATCTGGCACTTAAACCACAACGTGAATTACTGCTAGATTATCCTGCAGGAATATTGTTATCTGCCGTACACTACATGTTTGCAATCAGTTCTTTACAAGCAACGCACAGACTGCCTTTGAATCTTTTTCAGTAGCCATGGTCACCCTCCTTCTTTATTTAGTGTTAAGTGTTATTCATTTAGCAGTAAAAAATGAACAAAAGAGAAAAAAGCAGGTGCTCTAAGTTTACTCTACAGCCAGCTGTCAGGAAGACACACTTATTTATTTATTTATTTATTGCAGCATATAAAGGGGATTTATTGAAAGTGTTTGGGAAAAAAATATGAAGCATACGTTCAATCAGCCTTTTCTGTAATCAATAAGGTTACTGAAGCAGAAAAAACTATAATGAGTTGTCACAGAATTTGAATTCCCATTTGGTTCCTTTTATATGTATTCAGGCAGAAAATCATCGCGGAAAGTGAAAGTTGGGAAGGCAGGTCTGGCTATGACTCTTGGGTTGGGTTTGTTTTGAATTTACCAGGTAGCATTTGACCGACTGCTTGTGGAGCGTCAGGGGCAGGCGCCAGCCTCTAGTACAGGCAGGATAAGTTATAGTCACAGAAGTGCAACTTTCTTGTATTTCAGGTGGAGAAACTTCCCTGGTGAAGCATGGCTGATCTTGCTTTCAGAAGATGTTCAGCCACACCAGTGCATCTCTCTGGAATGACTGCAAATTTCTTCCCCCTCTCAGTATTCAGCGTTTTCAGCCAAGGGTCTAAGTGTCCCTAGCTCAACTGTCAACACTTTGAGACATCACTCTCAAAGGCATCTGGAGGAGATTTGACCATAAAGCCCAAGGACCTTGATGCTCTCCCCTCCTTCCCAGCACATTGTGAGAGTTTTTTAAAAGCATTGCTAAAGTGTGTGAAAAAGGGAGGTAGAGGGTGTTGGGCCCCCTACCCCAACGCCAGGGTCCCCGCTTTGCCGAGTGGTAAGGCCCACAGCTTTGTCAGATCTGTGCTGGTTTCTACTTACAGCTGCGTGTCAGGAGATTCATGCCAATGGTTGCATGGCCCATAGGTTCCTATGCTGCAGGTGGGGATGGGAACCTGTTAGCAATCATGTGAATAGTGAAATGCCTGATCCATGACCCTAAGTCCTATGTCTCAAAAATTCATTGAAGGATGTACATCAAAATTTTTAGCAACAAAATCCTGTCCTCACTTACATCAAGGGACATCACTGAGGAATGCACTAGCTAAAAATCATTTTGGTCTCTCAAATCACTTCTTTCAGGAATCACCCGACATGATATCAGTTGTTCAGCTCACTCTCAGTTTATCCTGCCTATTTATTTTTTCAGTGCTCTTTCTTACTTGTGGGCCTGAATATCCCTGTTGCTTCCCAGAATACTCCTTTTTCCTTCAGTATTCATCTTTTTAAAAAATTTTGAGATGTTCAACAAAAGGCTATGAGTTTTGATTTTAAAATGTCATGGTACTTCATGGGCCTGTAGCTCATGTGTTTCCTAGTCTGACATTCTGCTAGCTGTTTGGCTCCATAATTCTCCAGTCCCACCAGGGACCTGTGGAACAACTATTATTTGTAAGAATACATTTATATTATACAGAGGAGATGTTTTGTTCTCAGCTTACAGTGCATCTTGGGAAAGATAGGCAGAAACCTGCTCCACGTAAAAGAATAAGAAATTAAGGTATCTATCTGAATTACAATTTCTACCAGCCAACACAGTGGTTTTTAAAATATTTGCTCATCATCATCTACAGTTCAAAACTAAAAACTTTCCTCTTGTGTGTTTCCATGTACTTAAAGAGAAAACTTGAAAATTTCCACAGCAGATTATTTTCATGAAACATAAAAACCAACTGGTCACCCAAAACAATGTAAATGGAAACTTTGTGTCTGGCTCTAGACATTGTTCAACCCCTCTGCATGCTTCTGAAGTGTACTGTCTCCATCATTACATCATCCTTTGGCGATGGGGATTTAGACTTTAATCCAGATGATCAAGTCAAAGTCAGACTGAAGAAAACTCTCTGAATGGCTCTAATCCTTCCTTGTTTCTCTCCTTGGTCTTTTTTGTCTTTTTTTTTTCCCTTTCTTTCTTCTTTTTTTTTCTTTTTTTTGATCCAGACAGTCATAGAATCGAGACAGGGAAAATACAGCACATAGCTAAAATCACATAAATTTTAATGGCTTTCCTGTTCACTTAACCCCACATCAACAGTGCGACCTCGCTAGCCTGAACCATGAACCACCAGGGTGTGGAGGCCAAGAGCAGGGTGGATCTGGCCTTGCTCCAGCGCCTATTGCACAAAGGAAAACGTGGGACATTTTGTGGGATATTTTTGAAAACACTGGGTGTCTTTTTCAAGACACTTGTGCCCTAATTATATGGAAGTTGGCAATAGATTTGGTAACCAGTCAGCACCCACCTCCAACAAGACTAACACACAATTAGCACTTGGGCAGTGAATGTTACTCGAGCTCTATCTACTCTAATCATCTGTTTCTTCAGCATGCCCTAAATTTTTATATGGCCTTCGTTTCCAGGATATTTATGCACCTCGAAGTCCTTAATGCATTTGCCCTGTAAGGCAGGGAATTCTAATTATTGTTAGCAGGAAGGAAATCTAGGAATAGCGAAAGACTTAAGGAAAACTTTTTTTAAGGGGTTCTAGCATTGCAAGACATAGAGGCACGTATTGTTAGTCCAGAAAGGACAAAAGCAATGATCTTCTCTGACCTCTTGTACAACACAGGCCACTTAACTTCCCCAAATCAGTGCATTTTAAGTAGCGCAAATCTTTTAGTAAAACATTCCATCTTGATTTTAAAATTTCCACTGGTGTAGAAAGTGCCACAACCCTTGGTAATTTCCTCCAAAGGTTAATTACGCTCCCTGAGAAAAATGTGCACCTGATTTTTAATCTGAATTTGTCCCTATAAAACTTCCAACCTTCAGAACCTGTTATTTAACAGACTGAAGAGCCTTCATTTTAAAAATTACATTCCCCATGGAGGCAATTAGTGTGGGATTATCTCATTTGACTTTAACCATGCAAAAATGAAGCATCTTCTCTCACCCCGTGTTTGGGGATCCTTCTGTAATCAACTGAGAGAAACAGGCACTACCAGAAGGCAATTCATTGCAGCTATCTCTGTATGGGATTAGTTGCCCACTGGAGATATCTAACTTCTGCACTGACTGCATAAGGGTGACAAAGCAGTAAGCCTAGATCCCATTCCTATCTTTTTGACGGGGAAAGTTGGACAAAAAAAAATCCCATAATTTTGGACTGTCATCAGCTCACCTCGTTAGTCCTCTATTTTCTGGGGGAAATGTTGAATTTATTAAACTCTGTGATAAATCACCTCTTCCAGTTCCTCGCATGCTCTTGGAGGGTCTTCTCCCAGTGCTCCTCAGCTTATCAACACCCCTCTTGAGCCAGGATTCAGAATGGGACCCCATATTCCCAAAGGGGTGGCATCGATGCCAATATCAGTAGCAATATAAGCCCACCCTGCTCAGACCTGACATTCCCTGCTGCACATTCAATGAGGACCCCCTTTAGGCACTGCACTGCACTGGAAGTTCTGTTTTGCTGATTATCCACCTGTAATGAGTCCTAAGTCTTCTTAAAAGTCACACCTACTACAGGTAAGGTCCTGTAAAGCCAACCTTTGCTGTTTCAATATAAAATATTAGAGTTTGGCCAAAACATCTAGCTTGTTCTTTATCAGTAACACATTCACTTTATTATTGTCTACTCTCCTAGTGTTCGTGTGGTCTGTAAGTATAACCTATAGTGACTGCCTGTCTTTTCTTACAGGACACAGTTAGAAATGTTAAACAGCTTTGGGTCCAGAGCCATTCTCTGCAGGACTCCCTTGGAGACACACCTGCTCAATGAAGTTTCCCCATTTACAATTACATATTGAGATGTACCAATTCGCTATTTTTTTAATCCATTTGATGTTTGCTGCAATAATTTTGTAGCGTTCTCCTTTCTTAATCAAAATGTCAGGTGGTACCAAGTCAAATGCCTTACAGAAATCTAAGTACATTACATCAGTGCTATTACCTTTCTCAACCAAGCTTGTAATCTCATAAAAATGATATCAAGCTAGTTTGACAAGATCTATTTTCCATAAACCCATGTTGAAAGGCATTAATTATATTACCTTCCTTTAATTCCTTATTAATCAAGTCTCATATCAGCTGTTCCAGTATTTTGCCTAGGATCAATGTCAGGTTGACAGGCCTATAATTACCCAAGTCATCCCGTTTAACCTTTTTAAATGTTGGCTCTATATAAGCTTTCTTCTAGCCTTCTGGAACCTCCCCAGGGCACCAAGATTTGTTGAAAATCATCATTAATGGTTCAGAGAGCTCCTTTTCTAGATCTTTTAAAATCCTTGGTTAGCTTCTATAGCCTCTGTTATGACCATACGTCATTATTGTTGCAAAAAGGTCTGGAAGCTCCATGAGACACTTACTGCCTCTTCCAGTACCCAAATACGCATGCAAGTCTGGCTGGCAGCGAGCTGCTTAAAGAAAGGAAAACAGAGAAATATGAACCCATTTTTCCCGCTCTCTGCCCCTGGTCACTTTAAATATCGTTTATTCACGTGAGAGCATATAAATTCACATGAACGCTTGCCACATAGCCCTGCCTTGAATAAAGCCACCGTATGACCCCACCTCAATCTCACAAATAGTAGCAGTCACTTCCAAGGAGAGTCACAAATTTCTTCCAAGAAGCATGCCTAGTACTGTAGTGCAAGCCTGGTCTTACACTCTCTGCAGCATCCAAACCCCTGATGTTCTGGACCTTTTGCCTTTTGAAGGCATGAAGGTTTCCCTCTATATGCATTATGGTACAGCTGAGCCTAATGGGGGCTATGGATGTACCCCAGTAATCTGACTAGTTCAATTAAGTTTGAAAATACACAATTTTGATAATTTCTACATGAAAGAAAAGAGACTGGCTCATGTATATATAAAGTACTGTCTGAGAGAACAGCAAATATCGGGAAATCAAAAAATTTTCACATGGGCCATTACATTTAATACTGAAATATTCCAAATATTCAGTTGTAGGATACGTTTCCAAAACACTGCAACTTACAAATGGGACATAGCAATGTTATCAGTGGTGGCTATTGCATTATTCTGACACGGCAATTGGTGCTTTGGTGTGATTCATATAAAAATACCATAGCAGAAGTGCATCCTGTTGTAATTTTTAAATGTCCTTGTTTAAGTCGAGGACATAGTTTAGTGGTTGACTTGGCAGTGATAGGTTAATGGTTGGACTCGATGATGTTAAGGGTCTTTTCCAACCATAATGATTCTATGATTCTATGATTCTAAGTCCAGTTTTTCTACTAAGAATTTGTTTTGTGTATACCCAGCCAGATCATCTTCTGACAGACTGAAGCGCAGGTATTTCTGTGTTCCCACTCCCTACGAACTAGCGGCCTCTGTATGGCAGGCAGAAGGGGTGTTTTTAATTCTAAGTGTGCATGCCTAATTTAACTTTGCCGGTAATTTAGCTAAGTTGTGCACTGAGATTTTTTGTGAACAAGTAATAAAATGCATGGACAATTTTCCACATAAACATTTTCTGAGTTACTTGCATACCATCTGAATTCTCTACGTGTTCCTTCTAACAGATGAAGCCCCCAAAGTTTTTGTTGCTGTTGGTTTTGGTATTTTGTTCAGGTATCCTTGAGATTAGTTAATGAATCAATTATTTTCTAAATTGCCCTGTGCCAATATAGCTCATAGTCAGGAAGCATGAAGGTAGGGTTGTTTGAAAAGCTGACTGAAATAAGCAGAGCCAGTTCAGATGTGTGTGTGTATATACACAAACATATACATAGCTACATATAGCTAGATAGATCTATCTATAAATATATATGTATACATGTAAGTGTGTGCGTGTGTAGAATATGTCAGTTGCTAGTATTACTATTTGGATAGAGATAAAGAAAATCACCTCAAATTTAGAAGGGTAGAACTACCATAAAAATTAACAAATCTTTAAACTGATTAATATTTTAAAATTAAATCTTACCAAGTGGAACGTTTTTTGAATTGTAAAGGTGTGTTAAGTGAAAGAGAATGACACTAAAAGTATTGTACTGATAAAAAAAAAAAAAGAGGTATCCTCTTAGCTAGTGTCACAGATCTGCTTCCCTCACTGAAAAAGATGCAGCAGAAAGAATCATTACCAAGAATGGAAATAAAAATGATTTGATGCACGGGCCTTCCTCCTTCTGTACAGCAGGTTAGTTCACATGAAGCGAAGCAGAAGTGTGTGGGTTAATGAATAATCTATGTGGGATAAGTCTGAGGCTCCTAAATAAACTAATGCAGTAAAATTAAAACAGGAAGCACAAATGTTTTACATACTGTATATTTAACTTATGGAACAGTCACTGTTGGAGGATGTTACTGAGAAAAATAACGAAGGAGACAGCTAAAAAAGCAGTAATGGAAGTAATAACGACATCAGCTGAATTACCACCAGCAGTTACAAAAACCTATATGAATACCTAAATATTGTAAATTAGGTATTTTTTTCCTTGTTATCCATATTTGGTAGTTTACCTTTTTTCCAGAGCTGTTTGTACCATCATCATTGGAGGCAAAATCTCTAACTAGATAAACTATGGAGTCAGCAAAATTGTTTCCTATGAGAGAAATTTCCACTGTTTACCCAGGAGCATATCGCTAAAAGTTACTTCATGCATACCTGTTAGCCAAGCCAAAGCTATGCAGTAATAATGCTTCCCTTACTGAAAGAGCATCGTTAATACCGTTGGAGCAATCAGCTCCCGGCAGCAGCTCTACCTGGGAAGCAGTTGGTACCCTGAGCTAAACCAGACAGCGCTTCAATGTTGGCACTTTCTTGTTTACAAACTGCATCAGTCACAAATAAAAGTTGCCTGTTCGAAAGCTTTGTTTTGGCAATTCACACATGTGGAATACCAGTCACAAATCATAAATGTCATACCTTTGTCACCAGTATTTGAAGAAATCTGCAGGGTTCCTGTTTGGATGCAAATCCCAGTAGTCGCACCTCCTGCGATTCACATCAAAAAAACTTTGAAAAAAGGTTTTGATTTTGGCAGCTGCTGTCAAGTCGAAACTTTCTTTCAACTCTCGTCATCCCAGTTTGGGGAAGGCTCTGCTTCTTCTGCACAGAGGTCTTGGCTTCTGTCCTCCTGCACCCCCATCTTTGAAATCTAACAGATAAATTGAAAGTTAGTGGTAAGTGTTCTTTCCAAGGCAAGCAGGTCTCTTTATTGATTTCCAGTAACTGTTAGTACCTTGTGACATACTGACAAAGTTTGCCTTTTCCCACAAATGCCTCAGAATAATGAGATGTGTCAAACTAAACTGCATTTGCCTTTTGTCAAGCGTAATCTTTTTATTTTTTAATGTTTAATGTGATTTGGGGCTCATGGGAAGAGCCACGTTGGCAGCCCCGGCGAGTGAAGTTTTCCTCAGCTCCACAAACCCGCTACATTCAGACTGCTGCCAAAAGGAGCTCCTCCATGTGGTCCCGTACCTGCCCCCAGCACAGTGGGGAGAGCAGGGACCAGCAGATCACCACTGCAGACCAGATCATGCATGTCCTTCCCGGCAGGGGAATTAACAGTGCAGGTCTAGGACTGAGTCTGAAGAGCAAATTCCCACAAGGAGCTGCGCGGGGCATCCTCCCGCCGAGGCTGGGTGCTGCCGCCCAGCATGGCACCATGCACTCCCCACCAGGACACAGGCAGAAGGAGCCGGGTGAACCACGGTTGCCTTGATGGGAATCTCAAAGAACCTAGTGCTGGGGGAAATTAGTAAGACGTGGGAGTTTCCATAAAATGCCCCCCACCCCCAAACTCCCCACCTCTCTGCAGGTTGTATATTTCTTCTCCCAAAGCAAACAAAATGTTAAAGGAAATAAGTTGACTTCAAGTTTCCTCCTCTCCTATTTTCCTTCTGTCCTTCAGGCTGGCACTGCTCAGCCTCCACATTCAAGCACTACACGTTTCCTCTAGAGCACATTTAAGGAGCACAGACACGATCATTTAAGTGCACGCTTTACTTATCTATCCTTAAGAACACAAAATAGACCCAGAAAAAAAAGACGGTGTCTGTATGCTCATTAAAACGCTTTCAGCCCAGGGCAAGGATTTGATCAAAAGGATTCCTGCCAATGGAAGGGCATGCTGGAGCCATTGTAAGAAGTTGTGTGCGAGCATCTGCCTTCCTTTCCTTTTCTTTCTTGTGCCCTGTCCCTTCCACTGCCACCTCCAATCTCTTTTCTTCCAGCTGGGGGAACAGAAGAGATTTTACTTCCTTGATGACAATTGTGTCCTTTGAGCAGCCAAAGCAAAAGGCACTTTGAGTTCAAATGAGACTGTGACTTAAACCAATATTAGCCAAGACCAACACATGTTTATTGTAATATAAGTAACCTTCATTCCGATCAGCAGGTTTTCCTCACCCCACTGCAGTTTTACTCATTGCCTCTTTCATTTTTCCAAAATGAATAAATGAAATGGCTGCACATTTTTATTCACAGCAGTGGGTTTCACAACTTCAAATCAGAGAGGCGTTTTGATTTTAGAAATAAACTCCAGAGGAAACAGTTTCAACCAGAACTTTCATATATTTTTTTTACCAGTTTAAGGTAACATCAAAACTCACCTTTCCAAAAAAATGAAACCTCACAGCATTCTTTTAATCCAAATTAAATAAAGTGTCATCCCTGTGTCCTCTTCCTTCATATTTAGAGGGAAAGAAAACTATCCTGCCCATACTTTAATGGTTTTGTCTGCAAATCCTAAATGCTCCGCTGCTGCAAATTTCAAATGATCTTATACAGCCAAAGTCTCTTTGGTGTCAGCAGCCGCCCAGGTAGCAACACAACCACGAGAACGCTGCTGATCAGAACAATGAACACCTGATCTACAGATGTCATATCAAGGTAGAAATCTTGATGAGCATTGTAGTGACATTACAAAGTGGATTACACATGCTGTATCTGGGTCAGAGGAGTTATTTCAGTAAGGTCAACAAAGTACTTCTGACCAAACTTATTTTTCTACATTTCGAGATATACGCTTTTGTTTGTTACTTCACGTTGCATCTAATAACAATATTCTCTCTGTACTCCTGTATCAGTTTGCAAGCAAAGTTAAAAGGAAGGCAAAATAACCCCATGTTTGGGGTTATGCATTTTCAGAGACGGATTGTAGCTCCTGGCTCGACTTTCCTTTGTGACCAGGGGCGCAGCTGCTGCCACCCAGGCTCTCATTTAAGTGTTTAACATCACTTCAGTGAAGTTTTTGGGCTACGTGTTCAAAGTGTCTGTCCCTGAGTCCCTCCCTGCCTTCATTCTCCACCCAGTGAGAGGATACAGTTAGGACTTTCTTGCTTTCCAGGTGTGTTGAGTGTCAAGGAAACAAATATAGCAAGGTTATAAGGTCCTCAGATACTCCAGCCCAGGGGTAGTGCAAGTAACAAAACACTTAATTTTGGATGTGTGGGTCTCTATATGGCAAAGATGTCACTGTACAGCACAAAACATGCCTCAACTTCAACCATCTTTCCCAGAAATGGACAACAGGCCAAAGGCTAAGGTACCTTACCTACATGGCAGGCAGGAGATAAAGTTGCCCTATCCAGGGAATCCATCATTTCAAAGCTGTTGGCTTACAGTACTGTGGGTGTGAGGTAGGGATACTTGTGAGGTTTTCTTTTGGCTGTATCAACTTCTTTTCTTGTCTTAATTTTGAAATTTTTTTTTCTTTCACAAAATTTAATGCAAACCAAATGTAGTTCTTGACACTTGATATCTTATGTTTCCAAATGCAGTATACTCCCTGGGAAGCCGACAGCTGCAAACGAAATTGGAAAGGCTGCCCATCCCTGCCAGCTGTGCTGGGGCTCCCAATGCCAGCAGCTCTGCAGCACCCACCACGCACACGGAGCCTCCTGGCTCCCCAGCCCACCAGCAGAGAAGAGCCGGGATCTTGTGCCTAGCCACTGGTATGGCTTGAGCAAGATGAGCTGTGCATGCTAAAAACATTGCAACAAGGTCGCCAGAGAGCAATACCCTTGTGTTGGAAAGAGAGGCTCTACAAGGCATGCTTGAGCCCCCTTAGTCCTTACCCAAACCACAAGCTAGGGATGTAACTTAGGGATGCACTAGGAATCACTACAGATAATCCAGTGGCTCTCCTTCCACCATTAAGGGCTTTGAAACTTATTCTCAGTTTCAAATCCTGGAGAAAGCTAGTTTCATGCTCAAGTATTACTGACAGTGAGCTCAGATATGTTTACTTTCATACAGGTCCTCTGCACCACAATAGCTAGCCTAAAACAGTAGAGGCAGATCTTAAACTGAAGCACTGATGTCAGCTTTGAATACCTTAAAACTAAAAGTAGATGTATGTCTATATATATAAATATTGAGAAAAAGTGTTTCATTTATCCAACCTAATTATCAACCTAATCCAGCTGTGTTATTTCTATTTTTTTTTTTAAAGGAAAAAAAATTAGAGGGCTACTTCTACTCACTTGAAGCATTGGGAATCCTAACACCACAAATCTGCACATTTCCCTAAGAGTCAAAAATGGAAACCAGATCTGTAACTGAAAGTTGTAATTGTCAAGACTAACCTTTCCTGACTGAGAAATGCAAAATTAAAAAAAAAAAGTTAAGGAAAACTGTTCAAGAGCTTATATAATTGAAAGCAAGCAAAATTGTTTCTTTTTCCAGTTGCTATCCTACATATAAAAACCTGTGAAATCTTATGGTGATACTAAGAAGCCTATGCAATATTTATTTCTCTGTGATGACAGTATACTTCACTCCAGAGCAGTGGTACACGTATCAGATACATCTGACTCCCAACGGTATGATCCAACACCCAAGGAGGACAACTAAGATTATCCCATTGACTACTATAGGCATTCCTCCAAGGTAATACCCTCCTGGTGCTGTGTTACTTTCTTTAATGGATAATTTTGAGCTCACACTTGTGTTTTAAAACATTGCTGGCGGTACATAAAGGATGAGTTTATTTGCTTTTATTACAGTGTACAGTTCATATTCTATCAATATGCCATAATCCAAGGTTTAAGTTTGACGTTAAATAATCAACCTATTTAAGGTGGGAAACTAAAGCCACCACCCCTATGTTTTAATAAAGCTTTACCACATTATAAATAATGGGCACAATTTGTTTCCATTAGGAAGATAAGCTTTCTTCAAAGCAGTTCACTGTTTAAGGCTTTAAATTTTGCCAGCACTTGCACAAGGTTGCAACAAACCTTGACTTATTTACAGAGAGATGTCGAGTGGAGATAAAACCACTTAATAATCCACCAGTTCTTGCTAAATACATTTTCCTTCCATGCCCTCTCTGAAAGCAGGTAGGATAGCACTCTTCTTTGGCATATTCTTAAATTACTTGGATATCTTTTTATTTTCCTGAAAGCTCTTTGAACTAAAGGTTTTACAGAACAGCTCAATTAATGGGGCTTATGGCTTTTCTGAACAAAATAACCCTGAAAGTGTTTAGGTTTAAAAACAAGCAAACAAAAAAGCCCTTTGGCATTCACTTGAAAATAATTATACAGCAAGAATAGACAAGCGAACAACAATAGCATAAACAAACCAAAAGTTTGGTTTGCTTTGGTTTGGTGCCTCATTCAAGAAAAGTGGCCTCATTCAAGACCAGGTGTCCTCTGTGACAGAAACCGTCAACTTCCAATTTTTTGAACTTTTGTCAGATTTGCAGCAACAACAACAGCAAGCAATGGCCCCAAATGTCCCAAACGTTGAGGAGAAAATATTCCCATCAACAGAAATATCTGACCTCTGCTTGTCTGAGTGCATTCCAGCTTCTCTCTCTGTTTGTTCACAAGGACTCCGCTTGAGTGGACACCCGCTCACAGCAAGGGCTGACTTAGTACAACTGATATGTTGCCGGAGAGACCCTGATGTATTTATTAGAATTTCCCCTTCCTTTGTGTTTGGCTGTTCCTTGAATGGCATAAGGTTGGTTGCTTTTTTTTTTAAAAAAGATTTCTTCTTATCATTGCATTCAGTACAGTTCTCAGGCAACCTCACAGTATCTCTCTCTGCTCTCCTTAGAAACATGCAATTAAAACTTGTCTTTTGAGCCCTGTCACAGGCCCTTGGAAGTCAAAGGCAAGTCTCCACGTGCCTCTGTCGAGCTCTTCTTCCAGCTCCTGCTACCCCCTTCCCAGTCCCAGTTGCACATCACTGGCTCAGCTATGGTTTTACTATTTTGCTCGTGCCATGCTTTCATCATAAATACCTCTTTCACTCTGCACCTGGACCCTGCCCCTGTCCTGAGGGCAACACTGCTGCCCAGGAAGCAAGAGAGGAGTCTCCCTCCATTTCCCTCATTTCTTCATCTCCTCTCCCTGTAGGATTAGTCCTCCTACAGACACACGTGGGAGGTAAAATGGTGAGCGTGGCTACTCCAGCTCTATGGAGGGACTGGAAGTTAAGAAGCAAGGGAGAGTTTTGACTTGGTGTAAATTCAGGACCCCCAGCTTGAACAAGGTGTGTATTCCCCATGCGCCACTGGTGGTGACCGCAGCAGGTGAGGCATAGCTCTGAGCCCGAAGGAGTTTGTACCTCTTTATTGACCCCACAGGAAAGGTGGTGAGCACCTGGAGCATTAGTCATCACACGTCTTACATTAGATTCCTCCCCCCCGTTACTACCTTGCTCATTTCCCCAGGTAAATGCATCTCTCTCCCCACGGGAAGTGAAGCTGACCGGGAGGAGCCCTTTTTTCCCCTCCAAGCTGCTAGCAGTGAAAGGAAAGCAATCAGCAGGGTCTGTTTGCAGACACAGTTTGAGAAAATCCCCCTCTCCCCCTCCCGCAGGCTCCGCACACACAAGTGCCGCACGGGAAACAACAAACACAACATTAGTCATTTCTTCCGCGCTGCCAGCTGCTGAGGGTTTGCATAAGAAGAACCCTTGGACTTCAGATTATTTCTTAAAACACCTCTGGCTCCAAATCTTTCAGCAAACAGATGCTGGACCGGTGCCTGCGAGGCCAGTCGAGTGCTGTTCCCTGGTGTGCCCTGCCACCTTCCCCACCATCACCAGCCCCGCACACTCACGCCTCTCACCCCGCCAGCACACGACACACCTACCATCTGACAGGGACTGTACTTCTGAAGCCTTCTGCCTATACTGCAGTTGTGCAGATCCAGGGCAGAAGCTCAGGCTTAGCTGCTGCTTTTGTGATTAATGCTTAGGTGATGGTGGCACCTAAAAATTTATGGATCAGGGCCTGTGTGACACTGTAGGGCTAAGTGACAAAGGAGACAGCCTTTGCCCCCAGAAAACAGGTAGTCAACAAGCCAGTCAGGAAACAACTCATGTGTGAAAAACGGGTGGAATGAGGCAATAACGAAGAGAATAGATTTAGCAAAAAAGCCAAAGCCTCATCCTCGTAAATAAGATTGTAATTTTGATGTGACCCTTGCTTCCGAATCAGAGGGTGAAAGCACCATGACCATTACACTTTGCCTGCTCTGAAGCACTTCATCTTGTCTCTCATTCGTTCTGGCCTGAACCTGTTTCCTCAAGCCTTCCTTCGCCCTCCTCAGAGAAACACATGCCTGGGGAGACCCGGCACTGGCTTCTCCGATGGAAAAGCCAACACTCTGATCCACGTAATTAGTACACAATAGCTCTTATTCCTTGAGGAGATCATCATCACGCCCGAAGCTTGCTGCCTCCATTATCTCTTCACGCCCAGGTGGAACATCTCCCCCAGGCAGGTGGGAGGATGGCAGCACGTCCTGCTTCAGTACCCGCACGTGAGCCTCTCCTCAGCATTTCCCTGTAGCGTTTCCCCACCCTGGAGTGGTAAGGGCCAAGGTGGAGGCCCCAGGAGGCAGGACAGGGTGGGTGATCTCCTGGCTCCATTGGCTGGCCCTTGCTGGGAAGATGAGCCCACGGGCGCAGGCTGTTGGAGAGCACTACAGAGTTTCAGACAAAACAAAAATGAAACAGAGCTTCTGTAGCTGACACAGCCACTCTGCTCTCTCCACGCACCCTGCTCTACCGGAGACCTCACTCTGTTGGTCCACAGAAGCTTTCTTCTTTTATCTTTTTGTTTTGTTTTCACTTCCTGGCGAGTTTATTGCTGGGGTTGTGTACAACTCTTAAGCGTCACACTCATTTAGTTTAGCCTAAAAATACATGTTTCCTCTCTGTCACCACTTCATCCCTATTTGACCACTTTTCCCATTTCTCGCTTCCACCAAAAGAGTTTGTGTAGTAAATTGCCAAATCTGCATTACTTACCTTTACAGGAAAGACATGTCTTGCTTCACTCCTAATTATAAATCAGATACTTTTTGGAAAATGTGTTCTGACATGGGGCAAGCTGGTGGAAGCTTTCCCATTTTTTTTATTATTTCTTTTTCTCCCCCTTCTCCCCAGCATCATAATCCCAGGAAATTATTTTCTGCCTCTGTACCTCTTCCCCATCTTCGTATGCAAGCACACTGAGGCAGTGAATCCATTAATGTTTCTGACTATGTCTACCTGTGCCATCAATAAATCATGTTCACCACATCTCCTTCACTGACCCCCTGTTCCTTACATACTTGAATACTTTCTTATTATTTATGTTAACCTCCTCTGCAATCTTATTGCATTTTTTACCTGTTCTTGCCTTGTCATTGTTTTACTGTCTCATTTTGCAGTCATGCTCAGAACCTCTTTTTAATATCTCATATACAGCACTTCTCACATATTTGTTATGTATTTGTTCATTAATCATTGGTCTTGGAGGAAAAATGATCTTCTTCACTTGTTTCCCTTTTGGAGCTAAATCACAGATCTCTCCATCTTTGCTTCCTTCTAAAATACTCTATCAATGTTAATACCGAAATATAATTTTCATATGAACTCAAGATGACCATGGGCTTATAGTCCTCAACCCACAGAAAATTAGCTTGTCAGGAGCAAAAGAAATTGAAATAAAGAATGAAGATACACAAATATGGGTTTCCATGCTGAAAACTGTCTGCCAGGCTCCTATATTCTGTGGGTACTGCCTCAGGACAATTTCCTAGGTCTAATACAATTAACTCTATTTCTAGGCTTTATAATCTAACCTTTTTTTTTTTTTTTTTTTACTTTGGGGTTTGGTCTCTGCCTTATATGTCCTCACTGTTGTTCCTTCCCTACCTCCCCATCTCTTTATATAAGTGGAAAGAGTAGGTAGAATTTGGCACACAAGTAGAGATAGAGACACATGGAAACGCACGGGTTGAGCTAACCCCTGATATTCAGACGTAGGATTCTGTTGGTGTACTAGAACTAGAGTGCCTAATACACCAGAAGAAAGGCTATTTTCACAGTATTCACGCCAAATTTGCAGATGCTAGTCTTTGTAACCACCCATGCTGCTGAAGGCTAATGAGAACTAAATGCGTATTCCAAAGCGTGAGGGAGTATCCTAAATATAACTCCTCTGACAACATTATACACTGATGTGTCTTTCAATACCCACAGAAAAGGGCAGCTGCTCAAGCTAATACTGCTTATGTGTGAACAAACTTTCCATACTGTATTTTCTAATTCTTTTATTCTGATATTTCTTGTGAATTTGGGAAATAGCCTTTGACGTGGTTGCAAGTACAGCTGTATTAGGAACCACTAATGTAAGTAGGGTTTTCTCTGTGTAGACCAAGATACAGCATCAGCTACTAATACATTTTCAAGAACTATTGCACACTCTGGGCAATACTTGATCGGAAAGCAATGGATAATTTTATATTGTATGTTCACATATATGTATGTTTTAGGACACTCTCTTTTGCTAGATCTTCCTTCATATTGATCAATGAGCAACAAAAAGGGACAAATTTGCAGGCAAATGGTTTCTTACTAGAATTCACCGGGAACCATTCAACTGAATGCCCTAGTCGGAGCAATGCCTTTCATCAACACTGGCACTATTGAGAGGTACTGAAACAGAGCACAAGGGAACAGCCCTATCCCAGACAGCCAAAAGCCCAGCAGATATGGCAGTAACGAAGGAGGTAGGAGACACCAGTCTGAGTCCGTGCTTTGCCTAATATAACCAGGGACTTGGCATCCTACAACCTAAACAGTTGCCCTGATATTGCAGGCTGAGTGTAAGCTTCATCTGGTCCCTTATAGATGCCTTCAATACAGGCTTCTACATCTGAGCTCATCATCCATACTGCCTTATGGCTGCTGGAGAGAAGCAGGAATTTTTAGCACACGTTATTTTATCTTAAGTATGACTGTTGCTCTCCATCAGCTATAAGTGGAGCCCGAGGGAGTGAATCAGATGGAGAGGTCTATGCTGCACACCCTGCAGCTGAGGAAGAACCGTCCCACTGACCACTCAATCAACTCTACAAAATGAAACAGTTTGAGGAGGAAAGATAGATAAGCTCATTCCACCACCTATAGGTACGGCCACCTGCCTGGCCAGTGGCTGCCTTTTCCAGGTGCTTGCTGCTACAGTCCTCCAACGTCATCTGCCCTTCTCTGTTGCATGCAGGCCACTTTCACATTGAGAATTTTCTGGACAATCCTATGCCCTGGTCTGCTTTCCTGCTTGCTTTTCTTGCTCTAATCTGAAGTCAGTGACATACTTCACACCTGTCAGCTCATCCTCTAGAAAGTCCACACCAGGTCATGTGCTCATATTGTAGTTACCGCTGTATGGTTATATATACTAATTTTCACGCTCTCCTAGAAGGTTTCACAGCCTAGTCTGTACTGGGAACAATCAGGTACTGCCAAATAATTTCCATTAAGTGACAAAAAGTTTAACATTTTCCATGCTAGGGGTTTGTCATATCACCTGTGAGATTTAGTAGTTTATTTTACTTACCAACTAAGGTATTTTTTCCTCATCTACTGCTGCTAAAAGAGAAGGAACAACTCATCTCTTTCTTAATGCTGTCATTTCCTAACCCAATTAAATCCTCTTTCATTCTCACCTTTTGGGACAAGAATTAGTTTTCTTTTGTGTTTCTACTTTTGCCACGGAGACACTTATTTCTTCAGACTACTCATGCCATAACAAACAGAAGGCTATGTTTTAGAGGCTCTGGAGCATCAACTGATACACCTGAGAGGGACAAGGTGTAAAGGTATTATTATAGCTGCCAGGGACAGCCAGAGACAGCCACGTAATTTAGAGCAGTGTCAGAGATGCTCTAAAATATGCAGGTGTTCATGACCCCCACTGAACTCTCCATTAGCCAAGGATCATTGCAGCTATTAGCCTCTGCTGCTGTACTCCCTCTCCATGCTGAACTAGGATGAATTTCAATTACTGCTCCATTCCCTTCCCTCTTTATGGCTTCTTTCAAGAAATATCCCCTATCACATTTCCAACACATTACAATATTCCAGTCAAATTTCATTAGGACAACTTTCATTTGCTTAACTCCTTTTTTCTTTTGTCTGAAGTGTTTGTGTTGCCTCCTCTTGAGCATTTCCTTTCTAATGATAGATGGTGTCACTGGATCCTAACTACTCCCCAACTTCAACTTAATTGATCAGACTTGGCACGTTTCCTAGAATTAGGACCTGAATAGCCTCAGACTATGCAAGTTTAGTTGTTCAGCTAGCCGTGTGAGATGACAATCTTGCATTACTTCTGGAAACCCATTCTTCTGCTTTACTTCTGCATCGTGGCTGTCCCAATCAATAGCTGAGTAATTAAAATCCCTCGTGATCAATGTTCTAGCTGTTTTAGAGACTTCTCTTATCTGTGAAAACATTTCCCAACCTACCTTCTTTGCCTGCCCTGGGGGTCTGTAGCAACATCCTGGAATTACATGACTGTATTCATTGTCGTTCCTCAGCTTCTGCCCAAACAGCCTCTGCTCCGACAGGCAAAACATTTGTAGTGTTTCCTGCTCTGGACATGGATACGTACTGCTGTCTCTGCTGTGACTGAGGAACACGGCCTGTCCCCTTTAATAAACTTTGCATCTCCCTACTCCGTTTTCAGTTCCTTCTTGCTCACACGTTCCAGGAATATCACACTTAGCCTTGGAAATGCATGTTTCCAATTGGTGACCTTATTAATATGCTCACAGCATTTGTATAGAAGATATTTTCTCCTCCCACCTTTGCTTTACATTCTCATTATCCCCTACAACGACAACCAGCGGATACATTACTGAGAGATCCATGCATTCTCTCCTTTAAATTCTTCTCCTCCCACACCGCTAATCTAAAAAAATGGCTAGATCATTTCCTTATTAGTGGACAATCTGTTTGCTCCCATAGGGTTGGGAATAATACACACCACCTCTCCTTTGCCATTTTGCTCTCTCTGTTTTGTTATTTATAATTCCCCAAACCTCTCGTATCTCCCCCCACCCCCCCAGATCTATTCATTTATCTGTGGTAAAGTGAACCACTTACATACTAGAAAACACCATTATGCTGCTTTCTTCTTCCAGTGGCTAGCTAAGGGGTGTAAGGCTTTCTTTTTACAACACCTGCATGCCTCCCCTCTGCATCGTTCATAAAAATCACCATCCATTATGCTAGACTCTTTTTAAAGCTATTTTATCTGCCATAGCCCACTGCCTAAAAATCCGCTGCCCCTTCTCCTGGAAACATTTGACTCGTGTGCCTTTGTGCGAGGATTTGGTGTTTTAAACAGCAGCAACTATCTGCAACATCAACTCTGCCATCAACACTTCTCTGATCTAATTTTGCCGCAGATTTCCCCATGCTCATTTCATCATTTTGTGAGATCCTGTCTTCTGAATCGTTAAAACTCTGGGAAATGTACTGGGCGCTGGCACAAGCCCCCCTCTCTTTATTACACTTCTTCCCTCCTTTACTACCTCTTCTCAGTTACCCAGCCGCTGCCCTTTATATCCTCCTGCTTCTGCTGGAACAGGGCTGCTTCTCCTGCACAAGGCTGTGCTTCCAATGCACTCATCCTGCAACTCGCTCACAGCTGGTTCTCCTCCTCCTCTGTCACTCCTTCGGAGTATGAAACCAGCCATCTGTCATCAGTGAACCTCTCATATTCATTGATCTTCCCCAGCACATCAACCTGTCTTTCTAATTCCACTCTCCAGTTTCTTAGTGCCACAGCTAACTGGCAGTGCACACACATACATGTGTGCATGGACGCGCACACACACACACACACACACACACAGAGTATTGTTCTGTCTTTTCCAGTCCCCACATTCAAAACGGACATCAGCTGAAAAAAGATCTTTTTAGCTTTTGGTTTCTGAAGCTCAAGCAAGTAGAGGGTGGTTGCAGTCCAGTTACAGACAAATTGCACATTATTGCATGAAATAATGAAGAAACAAGAACCCCAAAATACCAGGAAACTTCCCTGGTTATTGAGGAGTTGCATTTACGAGGAGTGGCGCAGAGCCAAGTGCTACGGCTCCTAGAGAAGGTGCTGCAATGAATTACAGAGCCTCTTTTCCCTTCTAGCATGCAGTGCAGCGCAGGGTGGGGTACAGAAACAGAGCTGTGCGCTCTCCTGTCCCTCTCTGACTGATACAGGTCCAATCCCTTTTGACACCTTCCCCAGCTCTTTGTCTAGGTCCACCTGTGGTCCATTTTCTTACCCTTTGATTGTAAGCTCTTGTCCTGTGTTTGTATAGAGCCTAGCACAGCGGGACCGGCCACATGGCTAGTGCTAGTAGCCATGCTGGTGCAAGAAACAACAGTAATAATCATACTAATACCCAGTCGCTATGAGGTCAGTCCTCCCACAATGTAATTAAAACCAGGAGGAGCTACTACTGTTTTCTGGTTTACAGGGTTTTTTGGTTTGGAGCTCTCCTAATAGCTATTGCTTGGATCCAAACTGTCCTTGTTCCACTAACTCAACCCCAGACTGCTCAACAGGGAAATCAGGCTGGCTGAAAGTTGCGTACAGGCGTTCTGGTTTCTTGGATCTATTTCTCTTAAAGAGTGCGATAAAGTCCTCTGCTTTATGGGCACAGCTCTGCTGAAATCAATCAGACACCGGGATGAGAGTGACTTCTGTTTCTGGACAGCACAGAGGCATTTATGTTTTTAAAACAAAAACCTATGAAAATGTGATCCGTCTTCTTTTACCTGCCACTAAATCACGCTGCAGAGTCTAGTGCTTTCCCTACAACAACTGATGACATCAGATTAATAAAACCTACAGAGGCAATGCAGCTCACATCAAACCTCATGGGCCTGTTTGTAATCATTGCAAAGTTCTCCTGTGTCAGCCTGCCTGCTGCATATGAACATTACATCCCTCTGCGAAAAATCCCTGTGACATTTTGGTAGAAGATATTTACTGCACATGAGCAGTGGCTGATTGTTTTTTAAACCTTGGGTATCTTGTCTGATTTTATTTATTTTTTTCTCAAAATGCCAGAACTGATTAAAACATATGATCAGCTAATCTTTGTGAAATTCCGTCATTATGGTAAGAGGCCTTTGCAGTTGTGTAATGGAAAAAAAAGGGGCATATTGTAATACCCAAAGCCCTTGTTTTGCACATCTGTGCCTCGTCTTACTTCCTCTTGAACCTTGGCCTTAACCGGTACCCATGACCTTGCTAATTCACCTACAGAAATTTGGAGAAAGAACTGAGCATATGAGGAAGATGTTTCTTTGACATAATCCAGTTTATTTACAAAGTATACACAGAAACTCTTGTTTCTCTGAAAGAAGCTATGAGAAAAAGCAACTTTCCCATTCAAGAATTCAAGGCCAAAGGGCTTTGGCCAAAGGCCCTTCTCTCTCCTGACCTTCTTCCAGGGCTACCTCACCCTGCTTCTGCTACCTCCCACTGCACTCCCACCATCTGCTCAGCACCCAGGTCCTTACATTTGCAATGAGAAAATGCTTTGGCCTGCATGGATTCAAGTAATTGGCTTCCCCTGAAGCCTAATTCCTTAGGTGAAGTCTTTCATTGTCTTCATCTATCTTTCTTCATAAGGAAACCTTTTCTTCTATGTAACACCAGTGATATGTGGCTAGCAAGCCCATTTGCTTTAATGAGGTCAGCAACTGCCTGCAGATGAAAGACAACTTGATTGCAGCCATTAGCACATTCCAGCATGACAAACACATATTTTAAGTGAATGTTTTAGTAAAAGGTGCTGGATTAACATTTCTGTAAAGTGAGGTTCTCTCTTGACCTACAAAGTTGCTCCTACATACGCATTTTGTGCATTTCACTCTTGCCACCTACTCATGCATTCGGCAGCCCCTGCGGCCAATTTAAGGCATCCTGACTTGGGCTGCCTGTCTTTGTGTCTGCACAACTCTCTCCGCTGGGGGCTGCACAATTGCGTCTTGAACTGAGTCAGGGAACTGATCTGGCTGAAAAGTAACAGAAAAAATAAAAGATTGTTTTCAAGAAAATAATTTTCTGAGCTGGTTCACCAGGCCCCCATAAGAACCATGGGCTATGGCTGGGAACTTCATGCTGCCAGAATGCTGCACTCTAGTATGAGGCCCTACAGAAGTTTCAACTCGCCAAAGTCAGATCCTGTCTCATCCCACCCCAGCTGCTGCCTCTTCTTCCCATGTGGGCCAGCAGGTGGTGGATACCACTAAATGCATTGACACATGTCCAGTAAGAACCTAACTGACATTTTCCACTTATTTCTTAGAGCAGTCTGATAGTTGGCTTTGGTTTCAAACAAATGACAATTTCTTCCTTTTCACTGATTTCTAATAATAAAACCTTTTTTCCAAATTTCTGTTCTCACATCGAAGACCAACAGGTTCTGACTTTTTTCTACAAATTTCCTACCTGAGAAAAGTCCAATTTAATTTCAGGTCCTTCAGGAAGTCTAAGGAGTCAGTTCCTGAGCAGTCATACAATTTGACTGACAAAGATTGCTTCATGCCTGCAGATGGTGATATTCAAGCAGTAAGGGAACTCTTGCAACAAAATACAAATGGGACAAACAAAGAAAACAGATAAGAACAAAACCTCAGTCATGAGCAAGATTATTAGAAGCATGGTAAGCAAGGATAACACCCAGTCACCATGTATGTCATTCACAGAGACATCACCCATGTCCATACCTAATCTTTCCAGCTTGGGTGTGTTGAACTTCTTCAGTCAAAATAAACAAGACCCCCAAAACAGTTATGACTAGTTAGAGGAATCTTTCCTTAGCTCTTCTTAGGCCTACACTGGATTTTCTGCTGGGATGAACATCAGGTGCTCAATTAATTTGCCTAATGTAGGTAGCTCATGCTATGGGAGATGCTGTAAGGTATTCCGCCTGGTGGCCACTGCTGCTCCAGAAGCATGGGGGTCTCCGATAGGCCCATTATCGTGCCAGCTGGCCCTAAGGAAATATCTCAGATAAACATGGGTGTCTCAAATGGCAGAATAAGACCGGGTTTAAGCAACTGAATTTCTCCTGTGTTTAAATGCCTGTTGAAGCACAAGCTAGTTGTGGGGGAGGGAGCACTTCCACCTTTGTCTCCAGGCTTGGCTACGTACTGTGGCAACAGGCACACTAGGAAAACCATAGGGAGATGTGCTGTAACAAGTTGTGCCAAGGGCTCTTTCACAACTCACTAGCTAAGCAAAAATGAACAACAAGAGATTGGGGAACTGATTCTTTTCTATAGCTGCAATTCACTCACTTCCTCAAAGGCTGAGCATGCCAGAAATTCAGCCAGCTCTAGTACCCTGAATACTTGCTTGGCTCAGGCCCAGCCAACAGAGAGTGAAGCAGGACCTTCTGCTAACTGGGGACTAGCCGATCGCTGTCCTGCCCTCATATTAGCAGTCAACAACCTTGCTTCTTAGTGTGTCTCCCCTGGGATGTCCTCATTTTCTGTCGCATTAGAGCAAGGACTGTGTCTTAAGGACACTGCAAGACGCTGTGGTCTCCCAGTCTACTGCTTCCACCCTTAAGAAACAAGGTGCAAACTTATAGCTCCCAAAAATCTGGTTCATCAGCTCACACATATGCAGACTTAAGTAGCATGCTCTTTACTAAGAATTAATAGCAGCATTATAGTTCTTCACTTCTTCCTCTATCTTCCCGTACACTTACGCTCCTGCATGTTACAGAAAAGCTTACCTTTCATCATTCTGAGTTGTTACTCTACCTCACTTTCCCTTCAAAGCTGGAGACACAACTGAGCCACTGAATTGGAGACACAACTCATTCAAGGAAATAACCTCACTGCAGCAACATTCACCCTATAGTGCACATATAACTGATGAACACTGTTAGGACTGACTGCTCCGGGAAAAGATAGAAATATGTGGGCTGTGGGTGGTGGAAGGGAGGTAGCCGAAGCTGGGAAGAGCTGATGGGCGGAATAGGATGCTGAACAATTTAATTGCTTTTTCTGTTTTGCTGTGGTGGAATATGCAGTGTAGCAACCTTAGCTCAGCTACTGACTTTTTTTCTGTGCAACGACATATATAATTAAACATAGGTAGTCGCACACTTAGTTCTGCATTATTTAAATACTCTGTTGTAGAATATTGTGTCATACTTCATTTCCACACATAAAGAATAAACTGTATAACTCATGTGGGTGCCACAGATCTCAAACGACTAGTCTCTGTAAACCCTGGAGGGAATGCTAAATTGAGCTGAAAACTTCCATTCCAGCATTATGCATCCACTTTTCCTGTTAACCTGTTTTTCCCTCAATCAGAGGGTTTTGGTTTTGCTCCAGGCAATACCTTCTCAGGAAGGAGAAAGTGTGTGATGAGATTCCTGTCCTGATTTTAAAAGCTATCCAGAAAGAGAGTGTGGGAGGACACAGACTGGATAACAATGAATTAAAAAAAAGTAAGGGTGACAACCACTTTGGTGCTGAAGATTGCAGTGGCTCAAGGATTTGTTCCACTCCAATATCTAGTCATGAGGGGAGGTAAACACCTAAGTAGAGTCAGTTTGGTGTATGAAAGATGGGACTTCATATCCTCCATCTGCTTTCAGTGACTTGAACCTATATATTCTAGTTTCCAGAAATTTGTGCTAACCAGTGGTCTATAAAGCAGGCTAGGACACTGGGAATACTCTGTTACAGCTGTTTCACTACATGTGGAAGACTTTGGTATTCACTTGGCCAGAGGAAGAAAGGAGCATGACTGAAATGCCCTGGTCACATCAGAATCCTAGCCAGCATTTTGGAATAGATAAAGCAGAGATGGGACTTAGAGAATATCTTCTTGTATTTAAACCCAATGCAGTACATATGGATAGGAGCTGAGGTGTCCACTCAGAATTGTACGAGTACTCACGTAGAGCAAATGAAGCCAGTAACTTGTACCTCACTCTTACAGCCCAATACTTTGCTTAGGACGTCTGAGAACTTGAGGTGTTAAAACATGACTTCTAAAAGTGGCAGTCTGAAGTTCCTGGATGAAGAAAATATCTTGCAACTTCAGCTGTTGATCCTCAGCTAGCATTGCCGGTTGTACTTTCAAGGCAACCATTACGGGGATGGAAAGACTCATTGGTTAATAATGTGAAACCAGGCCTGGAGGCACTGTGTTACTCCAGAGGATGATACACAGTAGCAATACAAACTCAAGTAATAGGGCAGAAAAATACTGTCAGATGAGGAAATGTTTGTGAGAATTGGGTATTGGCTAAAGAGTTCATGAAATCCTTCATAGTCCCATCATTGTTTCCCATTTCTTGTCTCAGTCCTGTCTCAGTGAAGAACAAGTGGCTGCAAAGCACTTTCCCAGAACCAAGAACACCAAAATACTTCTCAGTTCTAGTAGTTCATTTCTATTTCACTTTGGATTAGCTCTGAAGTGGTTGCTTTTATGGGAGTGAAAGAATGTGAACAGAGTATGAAATGAAAGTGTGGTAGAAGTAACTACAGCTGCCTTAGACTCTGGGGAAAACCCTGCAGTAGGAACAGAAATAAAGTCGTAACAAAAGGTATGAGAAAACAGCCAAAAAGTCTCCAGTGTTGGTTTGGATGACAGAAATTGCACAGAGCTCTTCCCACAGAAAACTGTACGTGCCGATCTCTTTAGCACTCCCGACTTACAGCTAACATGGGTCATCAGCAGACAATTCATTTTTGGACAAATCATGATAGATTTCCAAAGCTATGTGTAGGAGGAACAGGACTGAGCAAGGCTTGTGTGTTAATCATCATCCTGACAAAAGGCATCCATTTGATCTTTAATACTTGGTCACAGGCTCCATGTGACACGGTAGACATTACAGAGAGATGATGAGTGTGAATCTTATTTCATTATCCATGTGCTCATGTGTACGGAGAGACAGTTCATACAGCCATCTGGTCTCACTGTGCAGTCATGCAACAGTTTTTCAGATCTTTGTCTTCTGATTGGCCTTCTTTCACTCTAATTTTCTGTCTTGTTTGAACTAAGAAGGACAAACGACTAGAAAGCAATGCTCGCTTTTGTCTGTCAGCTCACAGTACCGCAGGAATGTATTTATATCGGTATCAGCTATAGATCAATTTGCAAGTATGAAATGGGACAGAACAGCCTTAGAGCATCCCCAGAAGGGCTGAAGAGAATTATTTTTGCTTTTCCTCCCTTTTCACCTGCACTCTTTCTTGGCATATATGCTTAAAGAGGAGTCAAAAATGGTAATAAAACCAGGGTGTATATAAGTTCTTCAAAGCTGCAAAGTGATATGAAGCAATCCATATTTTGACTCTGTTAATTCTATCCATCTTCCACCTCATAACAGTAAGCAGATAATGTCTCTTATCACACCTCTTGCCTTTGTTTTGCAGCGAAAACCCACTCCGGTCCCCAGTTCACACATAACAAAGGAGCCGGTACAAATAGTAGGCCTGATCCTGCACACATATAATGAGCATCCGCACACTTGAGGTCATTCTTACCAGATGTTAGAACTAATTAGTGCTTTCACAGCTTTTGGGCTTTTTTACTGGCTGCTGCATTCGGTCTATTAAAGTCAGTTAAAACAAAGCAGGTTAGCATGCTGAAGTCCCCTTTCAGCCCGACAGGGAAAGCCTTCGAGGGCAAGCGTTTCGTGTTTCCCACTCTTATCTCAAAATCCTGCAGCTTCTCAGACTTCCAATCAGTCTTAACTTCATCTTGAATCAAAAAAAGGGTACCAAGAAACCTGAGCTGAACACACAGATTTGTCCAAAAAAATTAGCTAGATGCGGACCCTACAGGGTACCCAGGAGCAGCCTATATTCTTCTCACTCCATGCACTTTCTGTGCTGGATAGACAACTCGCTAACGACCTGTATGCCAGTCGCTTTAAGGAGAGGAAAGGACAGGCTCAGGGATGAAAAGAGACAACCAGAGAGTTATAATTCAGACTTTCATAGAGCTTTTAGACTCAGATGCTCCTGAAATTCATTTGTAAAACCATGTGAACTTTCTCACTGAAGGAATATCAGCAGTGACACCATTGTGGGGGAAAGAAAAGATCTCAAGCTTTGAAAATATGACCGTAAGTGCTTTGCTGAATAGTGTTCAAGTGGGTTTGAAACTAGGCAAAATGAGTTTGTCTGTCCCTACTTAAAACCACAGATTAGATAAGTATGAAAATATTTTCTCTGCTAAGCTATCAGCACTTGCCTCTCTTTTAATTATAGTCAAATAATGTAACAAAGGGCAATTTCCATAACATTTATTCTAACCATTTTTTACATTTTACATCACAAAATTATTCTGGACGTTTATCAGGGTATGTACAACATCTACCTCCTTGCACTCTACCTTGATGCTGATTCCTCTGAAAGAGTGGCAAAAGAGAGATACCTGTTAGTTGCCTAGCATCTTGTCTTCAGAGGGCTGTTCAGAAAGACACCATAATTCTTGGACACCATTCTCTTTAAGACAGCTGCATAGGTCTTTGCTGACAAGACATCTCACAATCTGAACTGAAATCACTTGATTTCTGAAAATGTGTTGAGACTGTTGTCTCAATTTCCACTTCTCAGCCTGGCACTTCTTCAGTCATACGCACACTGTTCACTCTGTATTATTCACAGTGGGTAGACAGCCGATCCTGAGAATCACCAGTTTTCTTCACTAGGAGACTATTACAAAAAATGATGAAGACCAACCACTTGTTGTGCCAGCCCTGAGTTGTGTCCTGTCTTCTCCCAAGAATTCCATCAGGTGCTCCTTCTGAGTCTGAACAAATGATGGCTCAGCTTTCACAGATGGAGCCTTATTCCAGTCATCAGAGAACTTTAACTTAACAGGGAATGCTTAGTGAAAACATTGGTGGCATCATTTTTAGGGGACAAAAATTTGAAACTAAAGAAATTATATCCTTGAAACAAAAAGGGAGAGTGAGGGGTCTTTTATATTATTATTTAGTGAAATGTAATAGAAAACCAAAGCATGAAATATTTATAAATTCTGCTTTGAAGACCCCTAAAAAACTGCTACTGAGTTTCTTTAAAATGAATATGCAGGCCATGATTTCAAAGCTTACTGTATTAGGTCCTCAAGGTCTTTTAAAACAATTCATTTTCACTTCAGATATGAAAGGGAAAAATGAATGTAAGAAGTCTCAAAGAAAGCTTAAATCTTTGCATTTCAGGTTATGGTTTTGGTTTGCTCTTTTTTATTGACCATTTCTGTACTAATTCTAAAATGTATTGCTCATATTTAATGTCATACCCTAGAAAACCAGTTCATCTAGGCTGCATACAAGGCAATAATGTGTATTTTTTTAAGCTCATATA
Source organism: Nipponia nippon (assembly GCF_047370975.1). Lineage (NCBI taxonomy): Eukaryota > Metazoa > Chordata > Aves > Pelecaniformes > Threskiornithidae > Nipponia > Nipponia nippon. The sequence continues at coordinate 24,658,316 of NW_028262358.1, forward strand.
ATGAATTTGGGAGAGTTCCTATCGTTAAAAAAAAGAGAAAGCATCTAAAACACATTGCTCAATGTTAGAAATAATGCTATCATCTAGCAGATATCTTCTCAAGTAGCTTCTGATCTCAAATGTTATTTCTATTGTTGTTAAAGCTGAACCCAATATACTTGTCCCTCCACTACAGTAAGAACCGTGTCCCTCATGCAGCCAGAGCCAGTGGCAACAGACTTGTTAAAAACAAAATGTTTTATGTCAGGTCTGCTAAAAGGAACAAAAGAAACATTTAAATTTGAGACAAAATCTCCCATTGCTGCCTTTTCAAAGGAAAACCAATCATTTGCAAGACAAATCACCATTTTTCCACAGCAGATAGGGATTTTCTTTCTGAAAGGGTATTAAACTCCTAAAATGTTATTCCCTATCTGAAGACCCGAACTCCTCTGTTCACAGCACAACATCAGAGAAGCAGTAGTTCTTTGTTTAATGGAAACAAAATCCCCAGCAAACTAGGGCTGTTCATCCTCCCTTCTCAGAGCTTTCTTAGGAGCTGTAAGATATTTTTCTGCTGATGATTTTGTTCATTTCCATCTGGGAGGCATCGAATTATTTTTCCATTTTCTGAAAGGAACTGGAGTGAACATGGCTGTTTATTTTTCTACTTAGATAGTGCCTTACCATGCCAAGACAACTCTGAGCACCAGCCTCATCAATTAATATCAGCACCACTCTGAGAATGGTGTTTGCTAAGAAACTGTTGCTACAGAACAAGCAAAATGAGGACAAAACATTGGGCCAAATGCTAGAAGAGGCAGAGGGGAGCCAGGATCTGTGGATCCTGGCCCAGGGAGCACAGACGGGGGAGTGCTGTCTCCCTGGCATACTCCCCTGCTCTGCAGAACTCCCCCCCAGCTCTGGGCTATACACCTGGGTAGGAGGGGCTGTGCTGGGATGCCATTCACACACCATATGGAGCCTTCCTCCATGTGCAAACCAGCATAGCTGAACACTGATTCAGCTGGGGCTGTGAAACCGCACCTCGAAAGGGATCTACGGTACTTTGGGGCATTCCTTCATCTAGCCAGGGGTGAGCAAGCCTTGGAAAAGACCCTCAGAAATAGCTCTATATACCAGCCGCCCTCCTCATATTTAATAAAAGTGAGGGGAAATAGCAAGTTCACCTTTCCAGGTTACACACTGGATACACTGGAAGCCTTAATTGCTGCTGCTGAAATGCTGCTGAACCAACAGCATTTGGCCAGAAAGCGAGCACTTTCTGCGACATTTGCCACAGTGTTTTTCTTCATCTGGATGGAAGAGGAGAGGTTGCTCAGTGGACTGTCTTTTCTCTGTATTTGCGCGCGTGTACACATGTACGCATGACTCCATCTATGCTACATCTGTGTATTTCTTTTCCTTTCTCTGTGGTCCCATAATCTTGCAGCAGTCCCACCAGAAGTCCTATGCTACTGACCTTTAGCAATTGCTTTTCTTGATCTCCACAAGTAACAACCCAAGGTATCTTTTTTATGCCATCTGCAGTGGTGAATAGCAAAGAGAAAAGTATATGCTTTGACTAGTGAGGCATAAATGCCTTTTTGGGCCATAATTGTGAGTGTGTGATGACAATCAACTGCTCATGAAGGTGTTTACAGACTATCTAGCAAGGCAAAAAAAATAAACACAAATGGAAAAAGGAGGAGGGGAAGTACCCACAGAAAGGTACTAAAAGAGCCAGAAATAAGACTAATTTCTTACCTCCCAATTCAATGCTCTGCGTATTGTAGCACACAGGCTTGGCTGCTTTGCTGCTACAACACACCACTCATTGTACACTTCAAAGCTGACATTAATATTTTCTCTGCTACTTTACACGATCCCATAAAAAGGAATCTCTCTGACTGAATGTAAAAATTATTATCAGGCATGCAGTTGACCAAACTCTGCCCAGATGTTGCAGCATGGTTGCAAACTATATGTCAGCTGTTCTTTTTGCTGCTCACCATGCAGCCAGCCTGTTCATCTGGCCATATGGAAGATCCATGGGAAAAAAAGAAAAGCTATTTGTGCATTGGTATTGAAAGTCAGAATAGTACAGCCTTTAAGATTTAATGGGTACTCAAGCTGGCTTACAAATAACCTGCTTTGTCTGCATTATTTTGTCTGCATCTTTCCTTATGAAAAACAAAGAATAGAAAAGAAAGATCAAAGATTACAAATGCAGCTTTGTTTTGAAAGCCAATAATGCCTTACTCCCTTCAAACGACAGGAAAGGCTTCTATGTACGGGCTTCAGGCTCACACTGCACCTTGGCCCACTGCAGCAGATGAAGGCTCCCTGAGAAGTATTTCAGCTCCCCGCGCCTCTCTGCATCCTCTCCTTCCCCACAGACACGGAGCCCAGCAAAGCCTGAGGCTCAGTCCTCCTCCTGCCCAAGGTTGCCCTGCCAGCCCTCCTGGAAAGCCTTCTGCATGACAGAAATAGCAGCGGTTCCTGAGGGAAGGGGAGCACAAAAATTATGAGAAATGGGTATTTCCTGTTAAACAGGATAAAGCAGAAGTTTGTAATGTGATTCCCAGACATGATTGAAGCCAAGGGGAGATCTGAGGTGGCAACTCGAGCTTTTTATCACCATACTGCTCTTGCATAGCACAACATAGCTGACATCTCATATGCTGGAGGCTGATGTCTCGCAGGCAGGAGAGCCCCAGGGCTTACATGAACCGGAGCTGTAGCTATGCCAGTGATGTGATTGGGGTGAGGAAGAAGCTGTCAGGGGCTTGGATAGCCCAAATTTAAGCAACCAGATTGGGCACCTACAGACTATGCACTCCCAGAAGCAACTCAGAGTGCCTCAGTTGGGCTGGCATCAGTACTCGCATGCGACTTCCAAGCACCGCTTGGAAGCCTCTTTTTATCCCTGTTGACTGTTTGGGCAGTCTAGGCTCATAATTTAGGCACTAAACCCACAGTCTAAAGCTAAACTGTGCAAAAACATTTTCTTCTTTATGGAAAACAACTCACCACATCAAAAGTCCATGCTTCTAACACCAGGGACCTGCAGGTACCAAACTCTCTTAGATACAGCCTTCAACTGTGCATGGCTGGGGACAGGGGTCTTGCAAGAACATCTTTGCACACACGAGCACCTGTTTGTACGCAGTTATCTGCTTTGCATGTGAAAGAGTGAGCCTGTGCATGGCTACACAGGCGCAACTTCAGACGTTTGATAATTTGGCCCTGGCTGCGCTGTCAGCTGCTGTCACTTTCTGTTTAGCGCAGCGTTCATAAGGCAGCAGCTAATGGGGCGGGAGCATGGGGAGGAATTCTGGCAAAGACAAGTCACCGGGATATTTATTTGGCCGTCCTTATGTAAAAGAGTACAAAAAGGGAGCAGTGAAATATTGTAAAACTTAAGCTGATACTTCCACTAATTCAAAGTGGCAGTTTTTAAATAGGGTTGCTTCTGTTTGTCACTTTCAATCATAGGATGCCGATAGTGGTACTTAGAAGGACTTAATAGTCTTAAGAAAACAAACCGGCCCTCTCCCCCCAGACCAGAACAAACAGAGACATATTGTCATGCCTTGAGATACATCAAGTGTGCCGTGCAGGGGGATGGCTGCGCGCTTCCTCCTCGGCCAACGCAAGCGAAAGTGACAACTTGTCAGCTCTCTCGTCCCGTTTGCTTTGCGTCCTGCTCCGTTTCTTGTGCTCTCTTGCCTTTCCCTGTCTGCTCTCCCCACTTCCACTCCCAGTCTTCAAAAGAAAAGGGCGCTCCCGCGTCGGCAGCTTTTAACTGCATTTTATTTGTGCACGCCCTTTTCCTGAATTAAAAATAACTCCTTTCCCCCCACTAGTTTTCACGTATCCACAGGACTTGTACCTTAATTGAAGCAAGGCACAGGCGTGACTTAGGCTTACTCAGGGAGGGGAGGTATTTCTGCAGGTAGGGAAAGGCAGAGTAGGAGGTGTAGTGCCTCATCCCCTCCACACAGGCCAAGCTAGAAACAAGCAGCAGACCTGCCGTGAAGCGGGAGGCTCCTGTGCCATGTCTTCTTTCCCAGCAGCAGAATGAGTCCGTGGCATTTGCGGTCGTTATTTGCCAAGCCAAGAAAGCTGTGCAAGGCCCCCCCCCCCCCATCCCAAGTGAGAGCCAGGGCCTTGGCTTCATGCACAGCCCCGGTCTTGCTAAAGGGTCAGCGATGTGCTGCCTGCTCAGGTTTACGCTACGTAGAGGCTGTTGGGCAGCACCAGCTGCAACACCAGAATTGCACTTCACTTTCCACATAGCCACTTCTTATTCATTGCTACACAGCCTGCTCCCCTCGTGCTGGCCACAGCCAATTGCAAATCCAGTGCCTTCTCTCAGCAGCAAGCAGAAGTGACAAATGAAACAGCAAATAAAGTTTGTTTTCTTTATGCTGGGTGGGATTCCCAGATTGTAGTGAGGGAAGCGAGGCTCTGATCTGCCTGGAAGGACACGTACAGGTAAAACCCAGGCACGTCCTCCCGAGTGTCCTTTGCCAGCTCCCTCCATGACTTGTTCAGAATCACTGCCTGAATGACTTTGTCCAGCAAAGGCAACAAACACCAGCAGGGACTGCCGTGGGAAACCTACAGGCAGCGGGCAGAGGGGCACGGGGTGGGGGGTCCCTCGAACACTGCCCAGGAGCTGCCTCAGTACAGAGAGCTTGTGGGTAGGGCTGGAGAGGGACTACGCAGCCGGGAAAGAAGGAGTTCACCTGAGAGAGGAGAAACCGGTCACTCCAAATCTCTTTCACGTCAAACCTTTTTGCCTAATAAATAAACAAGCAACAAAAAAAAGCAGTGCAGTTTAACAAAAGTTTCATTTGAATCAGAATAGAGAGAGGCAGATTTATATTCCAAAGCGAAACTAGGTCTAATAGCTAAGATAAGAAAGCATGTGTGTGTGCGTGCATGTGTGCAAATCCAGGAGGGGGAGTCAGATAAGAACGAACGATTAAGTTCTTGCCTGAAAGTAGTTAAGCTGTCATCTTAAGCTCAGTCTGTTAGAATTATTGCTGCTTATTCATAAGACCACTAAGGAACAGATGTTCACCTGGCCAAGCAAACCTCCTGAAAGGAAGATATCCATATGTGGCAGCGATCAGAGTGTGCTCTGATTCTTAGAAAAAAAGTTTTGTTTCCTGGTATTGGTTGAAGCTTAGTAAAAGAGTGGGAGGGAGAAAATAAAAGGTAGGTGGAGGAGCTGGAGAGGAAAAACAAAGGGAGACTGTGCAAAGACATAAGTACGAGCCAAGGTGAAATTATAAAAGCTAGAAGGAACTCAGGGGCATTTCTTGAACATTAGTAAAAGCATTTGTAAGGACAATAGCTACACAAGAGAGAGGATAATTAAAAGATCACAAGCAGGAAAGAGAGACATGAATTTCTTTTCATAGTTTCTTTCTTCATGTTGTTTCAAGTTAGCAGGCAAAATGTGCAAGCAGTGCCGGTTCTTCTCCACTTCCTAATGCATTTTCTTTGCTTAGCCTTTTGTCTTATTTATCTAATGGATTTAGAGCATTGGCATCCTTTTGTGTTGAAGTTTCCTGAATCAGCCTGTCTGCTACAGCCAGGGACAGGCACATCCTCCAAACACAGTCCAGAGTCTAACTCAAAGAAAACACAAGCGACAAGAAAGACACAGACTCACTGGTACCTAGAGGTAACAGGAATTTCATCCTCTCTGATACCTATGGGGCTGCTCACAGCGGCTTGGGGCTGTTGAGGGCATGAGCAATCAGAACAAGTGGAAGAGCAAAAACTTGGAGGGGAACCAGGAATGAGGGAGGGGATACAGGGCTGAAGAAAGATTACAGATACCTGCACTACCCGGGGTCCTGCTCCCTCTGAACTCGCTACCTGGCAGCTCCAGAAGCACAGGGCCAAGGAGATCCTGAGAGAAGGTTCACTGTTCAGCACTTCTCCTCATGCAGCGGGACATAAGCCTTTGGCCCACCGGCAGCAAGCATTCGGGACCAGAATAATACTGTGGGGAAAATGCAATGACTGTGTTTGCACTTAGAATATTTTTTAATGAAAAAAGCTTATTATATTAAGGCATTGCATAATCACCCCTGGAAAAAACTGCTTCTTCAATTACTACTTTGCAAGAATCCTATTAAAAGGCAATAAGCCAAAGTGTAAGTTAATTTTGAGTGTTTTTTCACCCAGCTGGGTCCCCTTGCGTTCAGAGCAATGGGCGACGAAACTATAGCCTAAACCATGTCAAGCTGCTCTGTATACTCTGCAGTCAGTCGGATATTCCTTCTGCTGGAAAGATCACTAATTATTCAGCCGGCATTTGCCTGAATAAGGCTTCAAGATTTGGTCCAAAGATAGCAAATGTTCCTTCTTGATCATTTTTGCAAATTAAATGAGAAGAATTTAGAAAGAGAGCATATGAAGCTTATTTGTAAGACAGATGTTAAACAGACTAGCAGCTTCCCAGTATCCCTCTAATACTTATCCCCAGTACCAAAATATATTCCCTTAGCCTTTATAATAACACGGGAGTACTTAGGACTTTATTGATAGTATCCTGAGAGCCTTTACAGGTCAAGAAGCATGGAGTTATTTATGCATCTAATAATATTTTACATCGATTTCAGGTCATTTTGGAGCAGACAGAATTTTTCCATTAATTAATTTGTTCACCGAGAAATGCAGTTTTGAGACAACAAAAAGTATTCATTAGTATGAAGAGTCTCAGATGGGGAAAAAGAAAGGAACATTTTGGAAAAGTCTTTTATTTTTTACTTTTCTTTTTGATGCAACGTTTTGGAATTAAAGGGAAATGCTCTTTTTCATTTAAAAAGGGATATATTTTTTTAAATGTCTCATTTTGAAATTCAAAACAAGTTTTAACCTAATTTTTAGGAAGAACATCTCTCATATCGGCTGACCTAAAAAAATGCTTTCTATCTTTTGGGGGTGCTTGGGCCAATAACTGAAAAAAACCCCAGGTTTTCCTGCAGCTTTGAGCCAGTCGAGCCTTTGAGCTGCCTTAGGGCAGGACTGTAACTTCCTTATGGTGAGCTCAGGGTGCTCCCCCCCAGCAACAACGGGACAGATGTGTGCTGGTCCCTTCCCTCACCATCCAAACCTACTTCACCTGCTCGCAGCAGCCTCTGAAGCGTACGAGATGTAACAACCGTTAGCACACAAGTTAATGAACATACACTGTCTTTCTTCCCAGCCCAGCCAGCAACAACAGTCATAACAGATTTCAAGATATGGCATATCAGAATCGTAAAGCAACTATTTGTTAGCCCTGGAGTGAAGTCAAAATATGACTCAGCAATGTTAGGAATAAGCAACCAGTATCTGAACAATATTAGGACACTAAAATAGATTTATTAGCTTTGGCTTAATAAAGTGCACCTAGCCTTCTGAAAAGCAGTAATGTAAATAATAAGGAGGCACTCTATATACTTTTTTCTCATTGTGTGCCTTCCATATGAGCTTTTGTTCTGTCTGCAGACCCAAAGATGATTTTCCTAATTGCCAACTCTGCCCTTTCATCCTAAGACTTGAAAATCTAGCTGCAGTCTCTCTGCAATTAAGAGCCTCATCAGTGGTACCATTTCCACTGCTCAGACCTTCCTGGGATCTGCGCCGATGTGGAGGCCCAAGAGAGTCCTGTTTGCTCTTCCACAGCTGTGCTGGACATTGAAACACCAACAGGGATTCAGCCACACAAGACCTAAGTAGTCATTCTACAATTTGGCACATAGTCTGCTTTCAGTATGATGAGTACAAGGGCACTGGTTTTACATTCCTGCTTTGTTATATTTTAAACCAAAGCATCTTTTTACAGGGAACAGGAAGAATACAGGCCAGGCCTTTAGCTGCTGTAAAGGAGCATAGTTTCACTAACCTCAGCAAGGTCCCACCAGCTTACACAAGCTGAGAAACTAGCTCAGAAACCAAGGGAATGGGCACCACGAAGGAACATAGGAGACCTTTTTTAAGCTCAAACTTCCAAACGCTGTGTATGCAATCTTAATTGAAGTGAGTCATTCTTCCGACACGCACAGGGCTCCAACAAGCTCCGCAACCCATAATGAACTTGTCCAGGCTCAGGACATTTGACACTGAATCTGTCACAGATCAGATTACTACACTGTCCTACTTCTGAATACACAGGGACATTATCTTAGCATTCTTACATGCCCGTCTTGAAGACGATAGCCAGGGCTGTCAGCATGCAGAGGTGATGGATGACGTTTTGCTAAGGGGATGGCACTCCCCGAGGAAGAATTCCCGAGACCCAGAGATATGGACAGCACATACATGCTGCTTGCAATTGCCAGCAAAACCAGAAGCTTCGGTTTATTTCTTTTCATATTAGTTCAAATAACTTGATTTTTAATTCTGGCCAGTAATCATGCAAAAATAATGTATTCCATCTGTAGCATTATTGTAATATAATGGATAAATACTGAAATACTGAATGCTTTCCGTCATATAACTCCTAATGTATTCTCTAAAGGCTGTACTGAAGCACATAGTAAACCAATTTAAAAAGTGAGGAAACACAAAGAAAATAAAGATGACATTTTTATATTGAGGGTTTACTTAAACACACAAACACGGATGAACTTTCACATATCTCTGAGTCGATACCTTTACCACGACCACTCAAACCACAGTCTTGCATTTGCCAGCGGCCCAGCTGATGCTCTGGTTTTCTCCAGCATAGAGAGCTAGGTCTTATCACTTCCTGCCTGTTTTGAGCCTCTCCAACTCTGCTCCTTCCAGCAGCAATGTTTCTCAGACCATTCTTGATAACACCAGGGAAGGGAAATGGTCTGGAGGAAGAAGAGGCTATCGTGGCATTTGAATTTCCCAAGAAATTTCTTCATGCAACATTTTTAAAGGCTTGTGAACAATCCCTGTAACATCCTGGTTCTTTCTTGCTTACAGATTAGCACATCGATGTTGGTCATCTCCTCTGTCCCCCCCACCATTCCCTCTTTCTTATGCTGCCTAATCCCTCTTTCCTACCATCCCCACTTAGCTTTGAAATTAGACCACTTTTGTACACTTCTTCAAAGCCCATTTATAAATAAAGTGAAGAAAATCAAACCTAACACAATTTCTTGTTTCATTTCACTCTTTACCCTCTCCCCTTTGGCCTGGATCCTGTCTGTTTGCAAATGCCTCCTTTGATATCCACACCAGTTCTTTATCCATCGATGTACCTCATATCCAAACCTGCCTACTGACCTAAGAAGCAATCTTTAAGTGTGATAGCAGATCAAAAAGGTTTCTTGAGGATCAGGTCAGTTGTAGCCAGGCCTTTCCTCAGCCAGTCTTTTGTGACTCTCCTTAAAAATTCCAGTAGATGATATCTTCTCTGCACTTATAGACAGTAATACCCCAAGTCTCAGTCTTTTTCCTTCCTCCACACTCTGATTTATGATTTTATTCTCTTCCAACTACTAAAATCAATCAAACCCATAGACATGCAATTTTCTGCATCTTTCCTAGATATATTTTTGAACTACTAGCTGAATTTCCTGTAGCCTGTGATACTGGTACTGTGGAATACACCAAAGCATCTTTCCCTTCTTGCACAACCGTGTTTCTGAAGCAAAACTTACATGTTATCTTGCTGACTGCTATGCTTGTGAAGATAACCTTGAACACATTAATGCACCATAAACCAATATTTATCTGGCATTGCAGATAGCTTGAAACTATAGCTTTGAGAGGTGTGGATGGCCCCATTCCCCTCAATAGCGTGTTAATGCTGAAACAAAAATTGACAATTTAAATTCCAGAATTATTAATGATTCCACTGATGACCATTTTAGCAGAAGCATCCAGCCAATGCATTTACTCCACAATCCCAAACTGCCTCCCATGCCTTCCCAGGTGCCAAAAGCTCCAACTGTCCCCTACCCAACTGCCAAAGACTTCAGCTTCCCCATGGCAACTCCTACAATGCAGTTCTGCATTTTTGTTACAACATTGAACCATGGAGGGAGTGAACGTCAGGAAAATAGCATCAATTAAACTGATTTCAGTATCAAAATAAATAATACCCATTGTTTTATTCATTTAGGTACTTAATTGAGTAAACTTTTATATAAATTTAATTTAAACAAATCTGCTATTGAACTGCAGGCTGCTTCACCAGAAGGCTGCAGGACTAAGGACCTTGCCAAATAATTGAAGTCCAGTTTGTTACAGAGTCCATAATCCCCGAAACAGAAATACTGCTTTAAGAAGTTAAACTCCAATATTATATGCTGCTTCATTTTTTATTATATAAACACTTTTCATGCAGTCCACAGCAAGCTGACAAACATTACACCACCAGAACCTTCCCACGAAGTCAACAGAATCCTCCTGATTGACAGCAGCTAGAAATTTGTAGCCTATCAGCCATCTCCTTAGCCAAGCACTCTTCTATAAACAGGGTCTTAAATGTGCCTGCTTGGGGTTATCCTACCTTTCTTGATGTTTTCTGCTGAAACCAGACTGCGACCCATCTGAACAAGTTATTTTGCAAGTCTTCAGATATTCTAATTTCTTAATAACCTGTTCTGGCATGATCCTGATTTCCTTCAGTGTTTCTTTCTCCTCCCTAGGGAAATTTATGCTTGTTTCCGACACCTGTGTCTGCCACCACTACCTTCTTTTCATGGCACCAGAGCAAGGAATGCATTGAATATTTTAAGCAATACTTACCTTTCCTTTCAATAATTTTTCTCTGTCATGTCTTAAGGCCCTTCTGTCTCTTTCACAGATCTCTTTTTCCTTGTGTACTTGAAAAAAGTCATTATTTTTCATAACCTCCTGTGCAATCTTTTTTCCATTCTCTACCTTTGCTTTTCTTATCAGTTTTAATACTTTCTGAACTTCACTTTGTAATCTTTCTGGTCTTTCCCTGTACTTGATGTTTAATACCTCACATATGCCTCATTCTTACCCTTGATTACTTTTTTTGGGGACTTGTTCATCATAGTGTGGATGTATTTCTTTCAAGCCTGCATATCAGATAGCCCTTGGGCATATATTAATTTCAGTTCTGCACATTTTCAGTTTCTCATCAATATTCTTGTCCTCTCCATTACTTTTAGGTCAGCTCCTCCCACAGACTTCTGAAACTCATACTGAAATTTTGGAAAACCCGTTGCAAGACCAAAAGGATAACTTACGATGATCAACACCATGGTGACCAGGTTCTCCTGGATGTGCCAAGCTCTCAGCCAATTTCATGCCTTTCCCAGGCTTAGGATCAACAGAGATCAAACTGGAAGCAGAAGCACCTTGTGAGCTGAGGGCCCCTTCTGTCAGAGGAGGATCACGAGACTGGAGCATATCTCTGCACTGCCCTTTCTGACACTGCTGTACTCCCTCCATGTGTGAGGAGGTGGGCAAGTGGGAGATACACAGCTGAACGCATCAAGGTAGTAGTCTATCAAGGAGATAGAGAGCTCGGTGCCTTGTTTGCACCATGAAAACTGGAGTTAAAGCAAGTTTGCTGGGCCAAGGCTGTGTCCTGCCCTGTTGTGAAGTACTTTAGATCTCAAAGCTGAAATAAGAAGTCATTTGAAGGACATTTTAAAATGTCTTTGGGTCTGTATGATTTTCAGCAGTAACGTCCAGACATCAGGACAGAAAATAAAAAAATGCACATGATTATGAATCTACCCTTTTATCTCCACTTACTCCCGTTGAAAGCAGATGTTTTGATTATGTGCACTGGGAATTGCTGAACAAGGCACCAGACACGGACTTCCACACACAGCAGTTTACCCGCAGTGTCTCAGTAGGTTGTGCTCCTCTCATCTGCCCCAGCCTCCACACGCAAAATCCAGCAGAGGTGCCCGTGAAGATTCACAGCCTCCTTACGAGGGTCTGTAATGAACAAGTGGCACCCACTGCCTGCAGCTCTTTCAGGTGTGATAGATGGACTAGCTATCTTGAAAGTGATTTAATCTTTATAAAGTATTTTCCGATATAATAGATACCATTTTTCTTTTTAGATACCAGTTTTCTCTCAATAAACACTGCTCACGTGTACAAACCACAGCCCTCCTGAGGCTGAAGACCTCTTTCACTACCACCCCACAACCAGGTCCTGCCTGAAGACCAACTCTGGCCACAGAGGAAAGTGTGAGCTGCTCACCTACTGCACTCCACATCAAGAGAATGCTCAGGAACAAGGAATAAGGGGGCACAGCTTCTGCCACATGCTCCAGTCAGCACCCAGAATAGTGATGTGGCACATAGGAGTAAGTTTTCCAGTGGAAGGGGTTGAAATATCTTGCTTTCTTACCCAAAGTGGGGACAGAAGAGAAGGTCATAGTCTGTGCTATGTTTGCACTGTTGAGCCAGCACAAACACCAAGAGCCCACTCTCATTAGCACCTATTCATATAACCCTTCACAAAATGAACTTATGAGAATATTACATGTTTTATAGCTGGACACATAGAGTACAAGGAGTATCAATATCCTAACTCTTGTAAACATGCATTGCAGTTAAGGTGCTCCTCCTACACAGATAATACAGACCTTCTGACTTAGTGTAAGTTCAGTGAAATGGCTCAAAACAAATACAGTTCATCACATACATACATCTTTGCAAGATCAGTAAAGCTTTTTACCACACACAAACATTTTAATGTTATTTCTTATGGAAGATGGTGCAGTATCAACTGAATTTTCCTCTTTAGAATAATGCTTATCTCCTTCCTTCTTCCTATCCTTATTTTTCCTGTGCCCCAGAAAATTCTATGTAAAATAGGAAAATTTGAGAAACCAAATTTTCAGGCTTCAAATAAATTCTGATACTTTGAATTCTGAGACTTAATCCTGCCCCTTGTGGTCAATGTCTTGAAACATTCTCATACATACAGAAAGATGACATTTTGTACAAGCTTTCATTCAGATTCATACTGTACTGTGCTACCAAGTAATACAGATTTTTCATAAGGAATAATTTTCTGAAAGCCACCTACCATTTTTTTCCTAGAGTTTCCATGCGAGATATTACACTGCAGCTATTCCCAAAGATTATTTTTATAAATGTGGTTTATAGTAGCCCTTTCCTGGGAACAATAGCCAGATTAAGGCCATTTGTACCTAAATGCAAGAAGGAACATAGTCCCTACCCCAAAGGCCTCACTCTCGATTCAGCTGGGTGTGGGGACAGACAATTCAGCGATGAGTGGGTTTGAGTAATGAAATAGATATAACATAAACAAGAGTCTGACATAAAAGCAGAATCTTATTATCAGCCTAAGAAGTGTATTGAAAAAATAATGTTCAACTGAGATGGCATCTTGGTGCCTCCTGGGACAGAGGTAAGAGCCAAGTGGAAGGTGGTTGCCGAGAGAGGTGCAATATAGATCATGTTTGACTTGAGTGTGGCTAGAAAAGCCCTGCTCACTGTCACATCTGCACACCTCCTTACAACAGAAGCAGAAGATGACAGTGTAAGTTCCTCCAGTCCTTACGGCATGCAGAAATTCACCATTTTTCCTAGCTATTCTTTTTTGTCTCTTACAAAGTTCAGATTGAGCCCTAAGGGCACTAACAAAGGAAAAAATGCTTCACAGCATTTTCCCCTTGCTATTGCTTTGGGGTATGTGTAAGATGAGATCAAGTCAGTGCTACATGAGGAGCATTCCTAATTCATTGCGCGGTCCGCGGGCAGACTTGGATTTGACGATTTATTGCATTTTGAACAGAAGCACTGAGAAGTGAATGCAGGAGGCACTCTCATCACATCAGCTGGGCGTTTGCCATATAGCCTCCATGTAGGCTGGGAGAAAAGAGGCAAGATTTAGTTGTCTGTCTTTGGCTGCCTCCACCCTGAAAACTGTGAGAAGCCTGGTGTCCTCTTGCAGAGAGCAGCTTTTGCTGCTGCTGGCTGCCCTCCTCTTTCTGATCTGCCCCAGAGGTAGGGGAGGTGGCAAGGCAAAGGCACAGGCATGCACCTACGGACATTACTGCCTCTGGTCCTTATAGACATGTTCCTAAGACTGCATCACGGTAAAAGATCGCCTTTAAAAGGTCAACATAGGCAATATCATCCTATGCTGAAGTGATGAGTAATTGCTGGATTGTGATAAGCAACTTACAGTCTCAAACCTTAAATCTGTAGGACAGTGTTCATACTTGCAATTGCAGATGAAGGTAAGGCATTTCCCTCCCATAATGAAAAAGTATTTACTGCAACAAATACAATGCATATCTCTTCACCAGAAACCCCTCAGATCAGAAAGCCACAGACACAGCCTAGTCACAGGTATTGCTCAGGAGAATCTGCAAGCCAAGGGAATCCCTGTCTTGCTCTGATCTGGTTTATCCACATGCTGCTCCTCTAAGGTAGGCCTTTTATCACTGTCTTCAGAAGAGAGGAACAGACATGCACAGGAGTTTCCAAAGTCATCAAGGAAAACTGTGAGGTAGCAGGAATTGGATCACGAAAACCATATCACGTTCCCCATGTTCTGTTGTCAGTATCTGTAGTTTTACAATGTTTTCTTTACGCTTCCCCCCGCCCCAAATTGTTCTCCATTTGCAAAAGACCTGGCTAACTCGTGGATTCACAGATTTTAAGGCCAAAGGAAACTACTGTGAGCCACTAACCTGTGTTTTAGGAAATCAGAGCACTTCAGTCAGCAGTTCCTGCAGCAAGTCCATGGCTTTGGCCAGAACACAACTTTTTAAATTACAACCACCATTTCTTTGGGTGTGTTCTGATCATTAATTGCTCTTTTGATTGAAGATTTGTTCCCCATTTCTATTCCATATCTATTTGATTTCTAAATGGCCATTAAAAAGAACAGTGAACCTAATCAGCCCAAACTGATGTTAAATTCATAAACTAAGTAAGCTGAAGGAATTGTGATGAAGATTTGATTTCCCAACTCATGATCTTTACATTAAAAGCATCTCTTTAATTTTATCATCAGATTTAGAAATCTGAAAGTATTTTAGAACAGTTACATACAATACTAGCTAGTGCTCCACTTTTATTAAAGAATTTTAGGAGTAGAGAAATGATAGACAACTCAGAAATGAAATTGGATATTGACATACAGTGAAATTTCCACATTGGATTTCCTCAGAGAATCAGTTTCTGACCTGCTATTTGGAATGTAATAGCTTTAGAGATGTCTGCCTCTAAAATCCAGCATGATTATTGCACCTGTCTTGTTATTAAACAAGTCATTAAATCCGTACTGTTTTATAAACCACAAAAGTTACATTGTTTCAACATCTACGACCCTGATCCTGAAAAGGGTGTTCATTGCCTATCGGGGAGCTACGCTACTATTGCACCAGGCGAACATGAAGGGAGTATAAGCAGACAAGGCTCAGAGATTATTTTCATAGTGCTGTATCTGTCAAAAAAAGTGTATAATCTTATTTCAGAAATGAGGTAAAATTACAGCATTACACATTGTGACATAATATGCAAAGACCTTCCACCCTGCAATAGCTAAATGAAAGTTAGTCCTCAATAAGCAGGGCCGACTATTGCCCCACATCATTTAGCATGCTGGTGATTCCTTCCCTAGCTCAGGTATATCTACACAGTGCTGTACAGACAAAATCTAATCAGTTTTGCTGAATAAGGATAAACTTCTGAACTGAAGCCAACACATAGTTTAATTCTCACATTTACAGCTATCACTAAAGTGTTCGTGTCCTGCGACTATCTTGCAGCTGCCTGTGGGAAATAGTTGTCCATTATTTGGAAAGCAAGCTAAAAGATATAGGGAAAGCTTATCAAAGAATCAAAGCATGTTGCATCTGCAGTTAAAACATTTTAAAGGATCATAGTTATTAGAAATTCAAGTTTTTCAAGTATTAAAAATAAATCTTTAATTCCCCTACAGATTCCTAGTATCCAGAGTATTTTATAGAAACATCTGGATAAAGGAATAAAGGCAAATCCATTGTGTTTCTAGACATTCCTGGAGCACTGATGTTCTTGAGATTATGCTATTGGATTACTGGTATAAAAATAATAAATATTTTCAGTACTTAAAGCTGTAATGCTTTATGTTGGATTTGGATTTTGGTCTCATTTTAGTAAAAGGTGGATGGAGATTCAGAGTCTCTTCCTTAGCCAGAAGGACGTAGAGAGTTTATTGCTTAGTGACCTATATTTTTCTCCTCTACAATATTTGAAAAGTTATTTAGCAACTTCCCTGCCCTTCAGTCAACCTTTCAAAATAGCTGTCAAGACAAAAAATGGTTAAGCCTCTGTTCCTCATTCCCATGACATCTGAAAGTGAGGGTTTGTTAATCTATGCTAAGAATGCTGTAAAATATCCTGATCTGCACAAGACGCATTAATTTGTGTTTATTGGTTTAAATGGAGGGCAATAACGCATCAAGAAAAAGCTGGGTCTCACATGGAAGGAGTGAGAGAGGCACTGAAGTGAGATCTTTGGATATGTTTTCACAAGTTTTTGCGATATTACAAATATATTTTCTACAGGTCACTAAGCTAACCAGGAACTTAATGATATAACTGGCTCAGGCTCCTGTTTGTTAACAGAAAATGTATACAACCCTTGCCAGAGGTCCAAGGATTAAACAGTTATAAACTTCAGACTGTGCCCAGAATGTCGCTCCACCATAAACATATGGTACGGTTACGCACCCACCCTGAGCTTTTCCTTGCCTGAGAGGAAAGCACAAGGTGCGGCGGCACACAGCAGGCTTTCAAAGCCCCACTTGTGCAAGGTCTTCACCCTTCCAGCTTACCATTTCTCTAGGGAGCAGCAGCGTGTTGTGGAAAGTACTGGTAACCAAAGACAGCAATGCAACAGCCTAAGCCTAATGGCTCCAGCCCAGTTCTTTCACTTTATCCCCTTTACTGTTCCCTCTCCTGTTGTTGCCTTTTTTTTTTTTTTTTTTTTTTTTTAACATGCAAGTTGCCATGAAAAATTTGTTAATGAAATATTTGCTTAGAAGTCTGCTCTGGGCTAGGCTGATAACCTATCTGTGTTTGAGTTTGGCTTCCCATATTCTAAATACTCATCTTCTCTCTGTTTAGCTTATTGATTGGTTTGGCAGGAAAAGCAGCCTTGTCATCAGTGACCAAGGTCAAACCAAACAAAAAGGGACAGGAGGGGGAAAAAAAAAAAGGAAAGAAGTTGGACGGATGAGCTCAGCGAGACAGGAGTGGAATATCTGACCTCCCACAACTTTCCTTTGGGAGACAGGTCCTGGTGTGCCCATGGACCTGCCGGCTTTCACAAGGTCACAAGAAATTGCTGGCATCATCACAGCCAGCGTTTATACATCGCAGGAGACCCTAGAGCCAGCAGTCAGGCAGAACTGACAGAGGGAAAAGGTGGACATGACCACACCAAGGCTGGGTCCAAATACCCACAGGAATATGTTCTGAGAGCTCTGGTGCAGAGCAAATGAGGCACTGAGTCAAATATCTCAAACATCTAAAATTAGGAGCTTAAAGCCCATGTCTACAAATGCAAGCAAGAGTCACCTGTTCCCAGAGGTGCCTGAAGCTCTGCTTCAGAAAGCACGGCAGCTGCACGGAAAAACAGGAGTTGGTGGTGGTTTGTTTTTTTTTCCTTGAACATGAGTAGGGCTTACAGATCTAATTCTTCAAAACCAGTTTACAGATTTTGGCCTCAGCTTCTCAGTTCCACTCCTAACACCTGGAAACAGAAACCTGTGGAAAACGAGTCAGAAAGTTTACAAAGGGCTAACCCGGACACAAGTAAGATGTAAGCACAGGCTCCCAGCAAGGCAGTGAGTACCTTCCTATCATGCCAAGTTCAGCTTTGCTTGGGGGGAGCTTTATTTTACCTGAAAGTCCTAGTTCACAAAATGCATAATGCTCTTATAGCGTTCTACTTAAAAATGGAGATGAATCAATGAAAGATGCCCAGAACTGTATAAAACTCATTGGAAAAACCTAAGAGCAAGGTTATGCTGCACTATCTGGCCATTTCAAACCACCCTGCAAAATATTCCTGTGTTTTTGTAATTCAGTGTGAATGCCAGTGTGCAATTTCATAGAAGATATGTGAAAGTACAACAGGGAAGGTTTTATCATGGCTAAGCAAACTGCAATCAACTGTACTGTACTGGGGTACCTTACTGTAAAGAAAATGTACATTCTGGTTGTTGCATACAGTACAGCTGAGGTTTTCTGAAACGAATCTACAACAGAATAGACCTGCTAAATAAAATACCTGACAATATTGTTATGTGACACAATACATTCATGTTAGTGGCTTTACAACTGAATAAGAGGGTGCCAGAGGCTAATAATTATGTGACACGAACTAACTGTTAAACCCTGCAGTCTTTACTCAATATTTATATAGTTCTGACTTGCAGGGAGTTTAGCTTGAAAAATGCCAGAGTAAAAGAAGTAAGAGAGAACTACATCTATTCCCAGGTTTCTCTTTAATCTTGTTACTTTCCTTCCCACTAAGGAACTAATTCAGTGATCAGTGTGTTATTCACAGTATATTGGAAACATTATTTTAGCAGAAGTATTTCATAGTTTATAGCACATGACTATAGCAGTTGAGAACAGAAGTCCAACTTCCTACCTGTCAGCATGGTCTCATTAAACTGAATAAAAAGGGTCCTCACCACAGCAAAGAAAACAGATGCAGAAAGATGCTGTTTGTCTATAGAGGGTGGTGCCAATTTATCTGGGAAATAATTCTTCTTTCCACATCCCAACCCACATTTCATAAAAAGGACCACATTTTTCAAGGAATGCAGAAAGCAGAACAATCTTTTTGCACCCAAGGTACTGGAAACAAGGTTAGCTGACAACTGTCTGATTTGCATAAGCAAAGGCCAAAGGCTGTACAAGTACATAGACCTCTATTTTTAGCAAGAGCAAGTTTCTTTGGTGGACCGACACTGAAATACGTTGCAGAGGATGATTTTAAGGATGGGGTGCAAGCAACATCTCTGAAAATCAGGCCCTGTCAAGATGCATCATTGGGAGCTCTCAAAATCACTAGTTGTTCTTCATCCTTTGGGGTGCAAGGACCTGACCGCCCCAAAGGGTTGCGGGAGGTACCTCATGAGACAATTTCAAAGGCCTCTCTATTAATCTGGGCCTATGTGTATGGTGCTGATTTCCACTGCAGGAAGATTTACTCAGGATTACCCAAAGAAGATGGAAAACTGGGTAACAAGATCAGAAGAAATGTGATGTCCCTAAATAAACCAAGGCTCTGGTGTTTGACATGTGGATTTAGCTGTCCTTCGCCAAGAGTGCTTTAATTTGTATCACTGTAATCGGGTTAAGAATTATTGTAGCCAAAGTAATTAGCACCAAGCTCCCAACCAGCTTCTTGACACAGAAAGCAAACGGGTTTCTCCTCCAAGTGTGTGCCCCCCTGAGGGCTGGGAGGTAAAGAGCAGAAGGAGGGAATTAGGGGTGACCTTGCATTAATGAACAGGAACATGCTCCTGGATCAATGGGCAAACCTGGCATAGCTCACAGAGGAAGCATCAACTGTGTCATCGAAGTATCTCTGATATCCATGGGGGTTTTGCAATGGATGCTTATGCAAAAGAGGTAAACACAAATGAGGCTGGTGCAACAGAAAAAAAGAGCTACAGGAAGAGAGAAAGAAGGTGTGAGGATGCAAACGAAAAATAAACAGAGAGAATTGCTGTGGGATGGTTTATTTAAAGAGCCTCTACATTTGCGTTATTGGATTAAGCATTTTGACCAAAGTTTGTAGAATTTATTTTGGCCAAAAATGACTAATATGAATATTGGCCTCATGCCTGAATAAAGGAATGTAGTTTGTCTCTCTAATCAGGTTGCAACAGATAAAGGCTAAATAGAAATGAGTAATTCACCGTGACTCAATATTACATGGGCTGTATTTTAAGAGCTGAATTTCAAGTGCATTTCTGTTCTTTATTTCAGCTGTGCTATCTTTTGCTCACCCTCGCTACGCTGTGTGTCAGCCTGGCTTGGCAAACCGGGAATCATTTTCTTCTGTAAGCCTGATGTACTTTTTAGGAGACTCTGTCTTCCTGGAAGCAAAATCAATTCAAGTATTCAGGAGGCCTCTAGTGGCTTGTAGTTTCAGAGGAAGTTTCCTCTGAAGCCTAGCCTGTGAAGCTGGGAAAATATACAAAAGGTCAGGGAAACAAAAGGGACTCCCCACTTGTTGATTAATGCCATTGACAATAAATAGCAAAGCCTGGTCTCTGACTTCAGTATCTAGGAATCTGGCCTTCGAGGCCTGAGATACATTTACACAAAACGCTCGGAACGTGCAGAAGAGAACAATAGGGTCTTGGGCTTGTTAGTGTTTTACATGTTTCTAAGCATATACTGGGAAAGAATTACAACGTGATGAGCTGTATATTTGAAACAGCTGTCAAAGGAGAGCCTATGCCAGTTTCATTTTGATCCACAAATGTAGATGCTTTCTATTACTGACACTAGAATACGCAATAGGTTTCCAATGTGGTGCACGGGTACGTAATTCCCCATTTGCAACTCCTTACCCAGTTCTCACACCAGGCTGAGCAGATAGGGCTGATCCTGACTGGGGTAATTGGCATCAGTCAAGCTGTCGCTGTTTCCAACAGCTGAGGCTCTGGCCCATAGTCTACTATACACAAATACATAGTATTACATATTAGGTGAGAACTCGGACCACCTGTATGCTATTTTCACATGCAGGGGTATTAAAAAAGTAAGAGAAGAGAAATCATAAAAGGAGGTGAGAGAACTGAAGTCCCGCTGTTCCTCTGAGGAGTTTTGGCCTAGACAGTCAATTCTTTCTTCATCACATATGTATTTCCCTTGGCCTATTTTTATATGTCATAGGATAGTCGAAGAAATGTCCTTAATTCCCGGCACTTTGATTCACCTCCACAAACTAAGCCTTGTTGTAGGTGACTTAGCAACCATGTGATCCACCTATTATTAGAACACAGTTAGCCCTCCAACCCCCTAAACTCCTGCCTCCCCTTGTCCTTATATATATATCTGTCTCCTAGCAGAAAAGTGGCACATGACCTCCTATCCTCAAGAATACTTGGCACAAGTCCCTGCTTCTCAGCCGAACCTATTGTTCTAGGAGAGAATGACACAGGCGTGCAAGAGTCTTGCTGACACTTTTGACTTTAAACATGAAATGCCATTAATCAATCAGCTGCATCTGTTTGGAAAAATTAAGTGGCTGGAATCAAGGCAAACACAATAAATAATCCTTAGGCAAACAGGAAAGAAAATAAGACAAGACATGTTTTTGACTTATTGTTACTTCAAATTCATTTGATTTGTCTTTCACATCCTCCTTACAAATACTAGGCTTACCGAGTGTACAGTATTAAGATACCAAACTCAAAAGGCTTATGCAAAGTACTGCCACCAAATTAAAGGTGCTAAGCTTGCAAGATATAAGTGTCTGCAATGGAATTTACACATGGCATGGCAGCAGAGGGGATCTGAATTCACAGATGTGAACCAGACCAGACTAGCAAAAGATTTTGCCCAGGCATCACTTGAAAGGTTGATTTCTCTTGCTATCCAGCAAAGCTGCAGATGTGGTTTATGGTCTCAAGAACATGTTCATTCCTGCTACAAATGTTTCAGAGACTTCATACTACATGGAATCGTTCCTGACAGGTGCCGATATCCATCAAAACCAGCATTTCGTGGAGTTTCAAACAGCCCATAGTTTCTTGCAAGATGGGCACCCACACAAACAGCACCTCAGTATTTCAGTGCCTGCTGCTGTCACCTCTGTTTGCAGGAATGAACAGACAAGTACTAAGCTGCACCAAAGCCCCCTTGCAGTGCCCTAGTAGGAGAGCATCTCTGGCAGGGGGGAGAAACAAGGAATAGCTGCGGACAAGTCATTGGGCTCAAGAGGATCCTTGACTTCCACACGGTCTCCCAACTGAGTCTTGTGCCCCCTCCCAGCCCTTATTTGCACAGCCTGGAGTCCAGGATTATGGTCCAGCTTTATTTGCCCCTAAAACTGGTTCAACACACAGGAAAAGAAAGGGTGTGAAACATTGCTCCCTGCTAATCAAGCAGTGTTTAACACTCCCCCAAACCACCAGGCTCATGACCATGAAGACCTGAAAGCCTGCTTTAAAGAAGCCACAGAGAAGCCGCTCCCCCCTCCTCAGCTCTGAGGCTGAAGAACGCTACTGCCCCTGGCCCGTGCAGTTTTGGAAACGCAAAGCCAACCAGTTTATAGCGTGGGCACGTGCAGAAACTGAACTGAATCCACCCACCCATTTCACACAGGCCATTAAAGGAGAGCCATCTCAATCTAGGCTAATGACACCCTCGTATTTCCATCTCACCACCAATTCCTGCTACAAGTATCTGCCTGAATGGTGTAAAGTAACAACATAAGTGATATAAACTGGTCAGAATGCTACAGGAGCAGGGGGTGGGAAGAAACACTCACTCATTGTGAGTAAGGCCCATCTTGATTGCTAAAACAGAACAAGAAGTATGTATTTGGCTTGACCAGAACTATTTGATTCAGCTCAATCTGAAATCAGAATTTCTTTCACTTCGGGGGCTGCTTAATCCTTTTAAAAACAAAATTTCAAAATAAAAATGTCACTTTGAACTCAACAATTGCTTTGTACTAGCTGAAATACATAGGGGCAAAACACTTCAACTTTACAGAAAAACAAACAGAAATCCACTGTGAGGAGGGAACTATTCTATAAATATTTTTGGTCCCTTACACAATCTGCATTTCAGAGTGAATTTCCTGTTTGCTCAACAACAGCGCTTGTCACGCTCTACGTGTTCCTGGAAAGCAGCATGTACCTATGGCTCGGCCATGGACCGAGGTTCAGCTGATGTAAGTTTAACTCTCAGCTCTGCTAGCATCCTTACAGAATGCACTTTAGCTGTGATGCCTTTCTTTCCTCTTCCACCATCTTATTTAAGGCCGAAACACTCTATTGCTCTGATGTGTTTCTGCCATACAAGCCACCACAATATTCGTGTTGCTGATAATAATATCTAGATAAATAAGGGTCTGTAGGAAGAGCTAATATCTTTTATTAGACTAGCTGATATAACCAACAAAAGTGAACAAGTTGTGGGGTTAAGGGTCCTTCACATATGCTAGAGTGTAAGTGAACGCTAGAGAATATGCTAGAGCACTCCAGTTCCAATAGCATTGCTGCTATTGGATAGATAAATAGATAGAAACCCCACTACACAAAATGAAGTGCACATTTGAGATGTCCCTGATCACTTCCTCCAGAAACAACAAAAAAAAGGAATAGAATGACATACAGATTTTTGAAGGAAATAAAAGGTTAAGAAAATAAGCGTGAAGAGTCTTCTTTATCCCCCAAACCTTTTATATATGTAAAATGAGTTTGCAATAACAGCTCTCCACAATGCCAAAACCCCAAACTGCTGTCAGTCATTCCACTAGTAGTTGCCTGGGGCAACTGCTTTCACAATTACCGGTGGATTCATGAACTTGCTGCAGTCACTAATGATGCAACTGATTTTTTTTTTTCAGTGGTCGGGTTGCAAGTAAGGGCAATATTTAGATTTTCTAATCAGTAATATTAAATATATGAGAAGTCCTCTTTATATCAGGCACATCTATCAAGCCAAGCCTTGTCACTTTGACAGATATATGGCAAAATACATGGAACACAGAAATGAAAACTAGATCTGTCACCGTAGTGTTCCAACCAAAGTAGCGACTCCAGTGAGACTAGGATGAAGCTGGTACACAAGACAGCATGAGTTAAAAGCCCTGATGGTACCTTAGCAGATTCCTTTGACTGTGCGGATAACCTAGTGTTAAATAAGCTCTTTTCTGTAGGAATAAGAAGCTTGGTTTATGATTTCTGATCTTTAAAAGAACCCACTCAGGCATGAGTCCTCTCGTATCACAGGTAATAAAACCTACTCGAGGTCAAAAAGTTCACTATAGGAAACAGCTGAGAGTTTTCATCCAGAAAAGCCAGATCCTGAATCCCAGCAGAGGGTGACATTCCTATGCGCTCATCGCTGCTTTGCCACGAGTGCTTCACAAACTTCACCACTGCCACAGAGCTCTTCTAAATACAGGAAAACTGAGGTTACACCAAGTTTAATTTAAGGAAAGAAACTTCCCCAATGGATACTAAATCACTTCAACTACTGCAGTAATCATCTCCCTTTAAGGTTTACGGGGCGTTTGAGTTTTTTCCTTAATTTGCTGTAGTTTTAAAATCAGTTATTTCTAAATGTCCCATGTTGGGCTCATGGGAGCTTTGAATGAGCACACCGAGACTCAACAGTGGAAAAAAAAACAGTAAAAGCTTTTGCAATACTTGTTATCTAAAATGCTTGCATAAAACTAAAGGTCCAACTAATGACACAGTGCAGTCCCTTATAGATGACAGGAGCAGCCACTAATTCCATTGCCATTAAAATGCTTGGCACATCAAGTTAAGGGACCTTTTTAAGAGGCAGAAGAGTTTTTTAGGGGCCTAACATACTAAAACATGAAACCCAAGACAGATTGGTGGCAACTCTACTCCTGAACGACAACAGACAAAATCCTCAATCGCCTCATGGAAAAGACATCTAAATGTGTCGTCCTTTTCAAAGCCATCCTTCTGGAGACAGCTAGCTTGTGATGCACATAGTGATAATTAGACCTTTAAAATTAGTATCAAGTTCCATTAAGCCTGGCCAGAGTGTTCTGCTTTACAATTAAAGTTATGTCAGAAAACAAAAGAGCCTTTTAGAATCATATAGGGACCAGGTTTCATTCTCATTTACAGCAGTTTTATCTAGACACATTTCCATCATTTTCTCTAGAGTCACTCCAAAGTTACATGAGATTAATGAGAAGGAACAAAAAAAAAAAAGAGACAACAGTAGGAACACTGACGTGTAGAAACTTCTACCCAAGTTCTGATGAGAGGGCTGTGTTTCCAGGAGCCTCACAGCCCAGACAGGCAAGGCTGTTTGTTGCCTTCTGGAAGAGCCGCAGTCTCTCAGTGCTTCAGCTACAGTCGGACATAGATCTGGTGGAGAATATGAAATATCAACTGGTGTGCTCTTTGCCAGCACTACCTAATAGTGGTTTTCCATGAATTGGACCAATTGGAGATTCTCTAACAGACAAAGATTTCCATCTTATCTGAGTTGCATTTGAGCCATTTCCATTTCTACCTCGAGCTTACTTATACCCAGACATGTACTTAATCACACCTATTTCACATAGATTTGATCTCCCCTATTTGGTTTCTGTATTAAATACCTTTGATTTTTCTTCCTAACCAGACCCTAAGACTGGTCTCCTCTAGACCCAAGAGTCTAATAGTGTACACTGAGGTACAGGAGTGCAGATTTCATGACACTCAATGAGGCATTCGATGAAAAGACTTATGCATTCCCAGATGAAAGTCAATTTCTGCCTTTATTATTCATTATATGATTTAAAGCTGTGTTAAACACTGATGCAAGAGGCTACAAGCCACAGTCAAGCCAGTAGTGTCATCCTTTCTCAGGCCTGAATCAAGGCCCGACTGACAGGGAGGACATGTAGAGACATCTTCTGGGCTGCCACAACTCAGCAAAGCAGAGAACTTGGATCTTCCACAAGGGCAAACAATGACTCAGATCTTTTTGCAGTCTACAGACTTTCTGGACACATTAACCCCACAGGAATGGAAATGATTGCCTGTGCTGCACAGGGATACAGCTGGGAGTTGTAAGATGAAACTAGGAAGACCAACAGTGAGAGGAAATTAACTTTCCAACTACCATGAGCAGAAGTGACCAAGTTACCCCAGTTCTCAGTCATGAGCTGAGACAGCATTACAGACCATGTAAGAGTTTTTATTCCATCCCAGTCATGGAACAAACCATGTTAACATGTGGCATTGAGAATGTCTCTTCTTATTTACATCAGCTGTAATTTATGCTTACGTGCTGTATTTTGCTGTTGGGGCAGGTTAATGTGTTTTTCCTCATAATTACAGTGGGCTACTTCATTAAGCCTCAGTAACCCGACTGTCTTCGCTTGCAAGTTCACAGTTTGAAGCTGAGCAAAAGACCTGTAAGGAGAGCACTGGAAGGCTGGCTGCTTCAGACTTTTAAAACTAAATTAGAAAGAGCATCACAAAGTGCAAAGTAAGGAGCATTGTACCAGCAAAGAGATGGCCTGGGTGATCTAACAGGTCTTTTCTATCACTAACATCCCATGTCCAGGAACAACCCATTTAATTCCAAGCCAGTCATTTATTATGACAGAGAAGCTAAGTAGAAGGACATATATTCTACTGAGGAAAACAGTATTTTATTATGCCAACTGAACTCAGAGGACAGGCAGTGAAAACATTCTTTCATTTTGTACCATTAGCTCAGCCAGGCCTCTGCAATGTAACATTCTGTCACTTTCTGTGGATTAGCTCATTTACAAAAACGTGCTGTTTTACTGAAATTAGCACAGAGAGAATATTGCACTTCTCGAGCTGCTGCAGCATAACTGTTTGTCAGTAGATTTATGTAATGGATTGTTTTCCTGCAATCCAGGATAAGGGAAATACTTAAACAATAACAGCCACGGGGAGTGGACAAGGCAATAATTACTTTCCATGGTGTTAATAAACCTCAAGGCTACTGGCCAAAGTATATTTGCACTGAAGGAGATGTCTATGGAGATTACATAGGAAATTTTAAGATAGACAAGGGTCAGGAAGCCCATCTAGGTCTGCTTCCTCTGTTGCACTAACAGGCACCCGCCACCCACCCATAACTGTTCCCAGCAAGGTTTTTTTTTTTAATCAAATACTGTCTAGTGTTCACTAGTTCCTTTGTTGGTGTCCTCTGCTGAGTGACTTGCTTAGTACACCAACTAGGAGCAGCCATAATTTGGTTGTTATCCTTTTGTTTCCTGCTCAACTTTTAGTTTATAAATTTTTAGCTGGAAAATTGGAACTTCCACTCCACAAGAAATACCTCATTTCTGTAAAAATAAAATTATTTAAGAATGATTGAAACACTTCAAGCCTGAGTGATCCCTGGAAGCTCAAGTTCCGTAGCTCAACTCAATCATCATTTCCATGAGTGCTACGCTCCCAGTTCTCTGCCAGCCCTAGCAGGCCATGTTGAGGAGCCCCACATCCCTAAGACTCAAGTTGGGATTTTTCAGGCTTCCAAGGCTCCTGTCACAGCAGCAAAGAGATGAGCCTTGGCTAAAATTAGAGATCCCAGAGCTTTGGAGCAGCAGGTAGCCAAAAAGCAGGCTCAAGGCCTTCCAATGGCTGTAAGATTCAATAGAACCTCATGCTGGTGTTTGCATCAGTAACACAGACTACATAACTTGCTGTTTGCAATGGGACATCTCCGGATGTACAACTTGTCATAGCAAACAGTCAGGCACTTCAAACCTGATATAGACCTCTCCCTTATCATGGAAGTCCATCCAAGGGGATGTTCACACTTTGACCACTAGTCTGCAGGACATTTCTGTGGAAACCTATCTTCACAGCCACGTTCTCTTTTGTAGCAGAACAAACCAGGAATTAACTTACTGATAGTGATACTAGTGCAGGTCTGGAATGAAATAAAAGTCAGGTCCTCTGTACCATCCTCTGAAAGTTATGCCATGCAGTTTACTGACAGATAAATCTTTGTCTCCTCTGGTAAATTGAAAGTACCTCAGACCATTCTCTCTGGCACTGAAGCCAACTGGCATGAAACAGATTGCATCTATGCCATTAAACTCTCCTTGTCTCCAAAACATGGTGGCTGCATCCAAAACACCTACTGGGAAGAGTATCTGGGCTGTGCTAACCACCAGCCATGCCAGGGAATTGTTTGGAAGCAGTAGGTGGCAAAAGACAAAGCTTTTTCTGATAATTTAACCATATAAACAAGCAGGTTCCAGTGCCTGGTCCTACAACCTGGCACCACCTGATTTATTGGGATAGACTGGCCTATCTGTAATCTACCCAGGCCTCACACATGCTAGTATTAAGCAGTAGAAAGCTACCAGTTGCTCTGTTTGCCCACATCACCAGTAAACAGGGCTTTAAAAGGAGATTGTCAGTGTTCTCAGCACACTGGGACTGGTTATGCCCATAGAGGTCTCCAAAAAAATGTGCTTCTAATTTAAAAGCTGTGTCAAATAAATAAGTGGTAACCAAAATTGAGAATGGATATTGTGAGCTACATTGAACTGAGGCAATTGACTTGGACCTTCCCTCACTACAAGAATGACTAATCACACAAATATTTGTGGGACAGAGCTCATCACCCTTGTTCACATGACTGAACACGCACTAGCTCACACATGTCACCCCCACAGAAGTGAACAGGAATAATCATGAGAAGAAACACTCAACAAAGCAAGGGCTACGTGATCTGGTGGTACAGACTCAACCTACCTGCAGTGAAGAACATGAAAAAGTTCCTGTTGCCTTATCAACTCCAGACTGGCTTTTCCTTTCATCCGAACTGCCCCAGGTAAAAGGAGGAGCCATCTGTGGCTCTCTTAACTCTGTTGCATTCTGTGTTGTGCTGCTGGAGCGAGTACCTTCATACCAGCTGACGACTGAGCAGAACAAAGCACAGCTGTATCCTATCCCCAGGACACTCCCTGTCTTCTGCAGGGAATGGAGAGAACACCTGGTGCAGGAGGCAGATCCAGTAACTCTCATCCTTAGAGATTCTCCGTTTTCAGATAAATTCTTCGCTAGAAATTGTCAGACAATAGCTGAGAAAGGCCTTAGGAGAAAAAAGAATGTGGCCTCATAAGTCTAGACGGAGAAAACAGCTCCGGAAACCATAGGGAGATTTTATAAGGGCCTTAGGAACAGCAAAATGACACATAAACATACTCGGAGTATTGCATCAAACTCCATTTTCCATTCATTGCAGCAATACAGACTTGCACCAGCTAAGAATCAAGCCCCAGGCTTTTTCAAGAAAAGATCTTTTCCATGAATACCCAAGAACATCTGTAGAAGGTAAATAGCAAAATACAACATTTTAAAGGCAATTTGACTAAAGCTTAGAGGTACATTTCTTACTTTCCTATCGTGAGAAAGTTTCCTATACACACTCATATAGTTACAATTATTTCTCAATGAGTAAAAAAATCTTGGCTTGAAGCCCTGGTGGTTATCAGTACTATGGGAAGTCATCATTGCCTTAAACATATTCCCCACAACAGCTAAGTATTTCCCTTATTTCAGGACTGCAGGAAAACAAGACATATAAATTGAGTAACTTAAAGCTAGCTGTGACTTTGGAAGCATTTTATAGTCTTTTCACCTGCATTTGGCAAAATAAAGTTTAGTTTCCAGACAAATTGTTTCCCAGTGAGGCCACAGGATGCTGCACAGAGGCAACTCAAATGCGTTAGCTGTGGCCCAAAATGACAGACTGGTTTGGCTTTCAGTTCTCTTCAGTTCAGCTGGCACAATGATAAGACATTATTTTTCTCAATTAATATCCCATCCTGAGACTGTTTGCCAGTCTTCGAAGGTCACAAGGCAGTCCTGTGTCAGCCTGACACTTTCCCCCCTTCCCCCTATTTCTTCTTCCTCCCTGGGGAAATTTATGTCCGCCTGTGGCATCTGTCCCCTGTCCTCCTTTTGTGAGTATCAAGCCACGGCATACATTACATTTAGAAATGTTTTCTGACAATAAATTACTTTTGCAACGTCTTAGAGGCCTTATGCTCTCCTTCGCTGACCTCATGGCCCTTACACTCTGGAAACATTTCTCATTACCTTTACCTCCTGTACAATCTTCCTTTCATTCTCAGCCTTTGCTTTCCTTATCACTTTTTTGCACTCTTAATTTCATTCTGTAATCTGCCCAGTCTTCTTCTTTCCCTGGTGTTTTATACCTTATGCTTGGTTACTCTTTACACATCCTTGTCTGTCTGTACCAATCATCTGAATTGCACACAGGCTTCTGTTCCCCATGGCGTACGCAGCCCAGGCAAGCTCCCTCATCTCACCCATTTCCCTTAGGCCCTTCCCCTTCATTTCAGGCTTCATCAGCTGAAATTAAGTACCATCCTCAGCATCTTCCCCAAAACTTTAGCAACCCCCACCTCATCAGCCTCCCTTGCTTGGGCCCTGAAGCTGGTGTGGAGTGATGTGAAGCAACTGTCCAGCATGAGAAACCAAACTGGGAACCTGGGAGTACGCTCACAGCAGTGCTAACTCACACCGGTCATTCACTCATTCACCTCAGTCTCCAAACCCATGCCTGTCAGCCTAGCGCTGGAAGCAAAATGCTTTCCTTTTCTGGGTTTTGACACAGAAACATTTTTCCTTCTGGTATTTCCCACTTGCCACTATAAAGTGTAACACTGCCATGGAAGTGAGTTACACAAATGTTAATCCGCTCTCCTTTGAAACTCAAAGGGAGCTCAGGCTCAGCTCAAGAAGTGGACAAAGCCTCCAACTGGTTCTCGTTTTCCCCCTTCCCAAGGAGAGGTGGACTAAAGAAAAATGTTGAAGTTGATTCAGAGAAAAAATAGGACAAAGAACTTCAATCTCAATATTAATAATGTTAGGGTTTTCCTATGGTACCCTTTTAAATTAGTGGCATAATACAGTTTCTATTGATTACAAGTAAAACTAATCCAATTCACACATAAAATTAAATAATAAACTTCCCTTTCTCCACTTACATTTCCCTGGAGATGTTTTCCATCTGAAAAATCTCTTCTACTGACTGAAGAGGGAAGCAGCCTGCAATTTGCTGTGAAGAAAGTTAGCTTCCGTCTAAACCAACATCCTTTCAGTAAACACTGTGAAGCAGAAATTCCATATTGCTCACATTTCCAAAACCTTACAAAAAAGTGACCTTCCACTGGTGTCACCAACGACAAAGCTGCTTGGTCTCCTGTCATGCTTAGACTGTTTCCCTGCCTGAGCTCACTTTAAACATTGCCTTTTCACAGTCACTCTCAGAAAATGTGAATTTGAACAAAGTTGTGGAATTGGTTAGCTGGCGGGTAGCTAATGTATAATGTATGCACACACAGTTCAGATCAAAAAATTATTTTGCTAGTGATGTTGTTTTCAATACTTGATCAGCGAAAGACATACCCTTCCTCTTCACCTCCTCATCAAAATGTGACAAATTTAGTACTGTTAAATACTAGAGACAGTGATCTCTTCTGACTACAGCTGGTGATCAGATTATGCCCTGAAGCATAATGACGGATAACACTTCTCTCTTTCATCCCAATTACTGGCCTTTCTGCAATGCAACTACCCCATTCTTCTGAGAAGCTACAGCAACAGGCAAAAAAATAATAATTTCCAATTGTACTCTGACAGCTAATCTGAATATATTTTTATATTGATAATTACTGACTAATGAATTATGTTGTAAAGATGAAAGGTTTTTCAGCAGAACTGCTGTGGGAAAAAATCAATTTCCCAAAATTGCAAAGATCACATTTGTCAATAAACAAAAAGGACCTTTCTTAAGTGTAAAGTACTGAGGTTTTAACATACTTGAATTGAAATGTCATCAAAATCAACAGAAGTCACCTTCGGACACTGAAAACCAAACATTTTCCACTGTTAAAAGAACTTAACTTTGAATTGATATGCCCTTTAAGAAGGAAGAAAAAAAAATTAAAAGCAGAAAAACATTTTTAGGGAAAAATGCAAAGCAGTTTCAGTTTTAAACTGCATTAGGAAAGAAGGAACAATCAGGCAATGAGTAATGCTGTTGAGGTGTGAAAGCATTTCAAAGACAGGAACACAGCAATTATCACAGTGTTTCAGACCCAGAATCTGGGAGGTAGAGAAGTACCCTGTCTGCCACACCGGATTAGATCTGAAGCTCATCTGCTTCCAGCAGCTTGAACCAATGAATCTCTAATAGCGGATCAGTGTTCAGCAGATCTCAGGTCAGACATAGCATATTTCATCTTAGATCTTTGCCTTTAGCTATTATATAATTTTTAGGAAATTCATTAGCCAAATAAGAACCTATTCTAATCTTTAATCTCACTGAATTAATGCTCTCAACAACATCCTGTTGCAATGATCACTACAATTTATATGCTTTTTTCCTATATGTTTTCCTGTTATTTGCCTCTTTCCTAAGGAAGACAAGTTGAGTCCTTTCATTCACTGTCATTAAACAGTTCTTTCCACTCTTTCACGTCATCTCCATTGCCTTATCTGAAGAGTAAACACCACTGAGGAACATCCCTGTGCTGAGGAGCAGCTCCTTCTGACCTTATGTAGGACTTTTTTAAAACAGCGTTTCCCTTTCTTGGCTCAAAAAAAACACAGGTGGGAGCATATACTTCGCAATAAAAAGCTGTTTAGGAACAGAGGAGAGTATGTGGCTAAAGAATTGCTATCTTTGGCTTTTCTCATGAATGTGACCTCAGAAATCCCAGGTGGTCAAAGTGCAGTTACTGACTGGTGGGAAGTGGCCTGCCACAACCTAGGGATAGCCCCAGGTGCAGGTGAGCAAAGAGGGGATTCACACAGCCATGGGAAGTGATACCAGGGCATTTAATTATGAGCTTGTTCTTCCCGTATACATTTATTTGCCTTTACTTGCAGCATTTTTCACTGCCACTACACTGCCCAGTCTCATCTGACCCAGCCAAAGCAACCCACTGCACGCAGTTTTGTATACGCAGCAGACTGTACCAACACGATAATGTTCTTTCCTTTAACCTCCTGAAAGTAACAAACAGTGTTGATTTGTGGCCCTGTTTTCTGAGGACATCCAATAGACACCCACTTTTCACACTGAAAATCAGCTCTCTATTCCCTTTTACTTACCCAGCACAGTATCAGTGTCAGGACACACTGAGATCAGCTCTTGCCACTGAAGTGGACTGCTTACACTGCCCCGTCCCTTCGCTCCCTGGCATGCCTGATGGCTCTCCCAGCCACACTGCACACTGGCATCACCCCTGGTCAATGGTCTGGGGTTAATTTTTGTCTCTTTCTGTGTCTGGCCATTCTCAGCCAGCTGAGCTCCAGACCATTAATCTGTTCCACACCTGCTTCTCAACAGCCTTCAGTTAATAAAACTCTTGCTTCTGACCCAGTTCAGCGGGGTGACCTAACAATGTAAAGATGTTTGCTACCAAGGCCGGTCCCCTGAGTCTGCATTTGACTGATCTTTTAGTAAGGCTTTTGATTTATGTAATAACCTTTTTCCTTATCCTTCTGATCATGGGAACGTTAGGAAATCCCCCATTGCCAATTTACTCTCTCATTGCCTCTGGTTCTAAGAGTTATACTTCAGCCACAGCCTTCCAGATCATCCTTCACTGGTTGTCAAAAACTGCCCATCCCTGCTCTCCCTGCCATCCCGCCCATTGAATTTTCCTTCTTATTTACCAAACCTTCGCTTTCAGTATAATAAGCAAACACTCAGATCAAACTGCTCTGCACTAAAGATCACAGACAAGGAATTAAATATTGTATGTTCTTCATTCGTCTTTAATATCATTACAAGTCTGTTAAAGGATTTGTGTCCATTGAACAAAAAAAGCTAGAGGCATTACTGTAGCTGAATTCAGATTGCTAAATGTTTAACAAGGATGCTGACATTACAAAAGCTGGAGTCTCTGATCTCTTCTCTTGAAAGCTATTCAGGTTGGTTGCAGGGGAAAACTATGTCATGGGCACCTGGGCACCTGCATTTTATTCTGCCTCAGTAACCCCCTCTCAGAGGAAGTGAAGCCATAAGGTCCTGTCCCAGTAACAATGAAGAGAAACTAATGAAGAGCTGGTTTATAGCCTTTTCCCAATCCTGATGTCCTGTCTGTGTCTGGAGGGCAAGTATAAAACATGTTTTTCAGTGCTACAGAAGGAAGTACAAGTAATTAGTCCTCACCAGGCAATTCACACACGAGGTTAATCAGGCCCCTCGCTGGTTTTAAAGCAGGGAGGACAAACAGTTAGCAGGCTGATTGCTCAGCGAGACGAGGAGGTCAGCACGAGCATAGGGGCAGACAAATGGGAGCCCGTGTGCGTCAGCTAAAAAGGGATCTGGGTGAAGATTTTTAGGGAGCCTACCCTGGCCCTTTCTCCTGTCCATTATCCCGGCTTGAACAGCTCTGCGCTCTGTGAACAATTGCCGGAGGAGCCCGATTAACCCGCCAGTCGCACGGCTGTGCAGAAGGGCTCACTGCTCTGTAGAGGTGCTCCTTCAAGGACCCAGAGAAGACACGGCACAAACTTCCCTCCATCCCCAGACCCGGCAGCCCCCTGCCCTCCTCTCACTCGTGACGGGAGGCGGCACTTCAGCCTCTCCTCGGGTCAGATTGCTCGGCTTGGAGACGTCAGGTAACACATCAGGGACAGACCACAGGGGGAACTGTTATTTCTGTGTTCAGAAGTATCAAAAGTACAGGTGTTTGACTTGGAATAGGCACAGTTCCCTTTCAAGGTGGGAGATTTCCCTCACCTTATTACCCCGTGAAGGCTGAACACAGAGTTTTCCTTCTGAAGCATGGCTTTTATTCCCTCAGCATGCACACACAAACCCAAGCTAGCTCCGTAATGTCTTATCCAAATCAAGGATTTTGTAGCGAGCGGCAGAGGCTCTCATGGTGCTAACCTTTGCTCCAGGGCTCTGCGTATGGCACAGCACACATGCCTGCACCATGGGACATGTCCACCTTCCGTTCATGCTGAGTTTGGCCACTGTTAGAGAAAATGGACTAGGATCCCACTGGGCTCACTAAACTTCACTGTCATAAGATACCAAAATTTCTCTCATCTTGAGAACACACTATTCTCTGAAATTAGGTATCTTGACTAACAGAAATATACTCCTCAACTGGAAACACCTACAATGTCTATTACTGGCTTTAAACTCCAGCCTCCACTTCCAGGTTTTCCCGACAGCAGAGCATTCTCCCTTCACCACCATCTTTAGCTTTCTTTATCAAGCAAGTATCCTAGCAGTATCATAAAGATCCTGCTATGTTATCTGAGGTCAGGAGAATTCATCCAGTGTTTACCTTCAAAAGCCAGGGAGCTAGGACTTTGCTTTAAAAACACCCAGGTCTTGCAATACAAGGAGTAGTAAGTTGCTGTTCATGGGTTTGCTTAGATGGAGCAGCTCCCCACCTTTCTGAGCACAGGGTTCACTGCCTGTCCCATAAAAACTACAGCGAGAGAGTACTGCCTTCTGCAGAAGAACCATGCGCAGTATTTTTGGAGCCAGTAAAAGATTTTTGCTTGATTTCCACAGGACATTCACAATGTTCTTCTTTAAACAAGCGTGACTCAACTTCACTTTGTATCGGACCCTAACAACTGTATGATTTTTACAGTAGTATAGTGTTCAGTCTGCACTTATTTTAGAACCTCAGCAAGATTTCCTTATCACTGATGTATTTCCCTCAGCAGTGTGTTTTCACGCTGACTTCTGTCACCCTCAGTTTGAACACCCAGGCATAAAAATCTATGTACATATTCTATAATTGCATACATATAATCCTTTCAAATTTTTCATCAGCAAATGCAGTCCAAATGATTCCAAGGCCAGTGTACACAGTCCTGCTAAGGAGCAGAAGAAGAAAATCTAACCTCAAAAGTTTCTGTGTTCTGCTAAATGCAAGCTGAGATAGTTTCTCTCCCTCTTTCAGGCATTGTTCATGTAATATCAGGCTTTTCCTCCCAATTCCTTTATTCATGCTGAATAGTATTTTACTCCTCAACTAGTCCTATTGACTTCAGTGGTACTCCAGACAGGGTAAAGGATTCGTCGGTGGGGATCAGATTGCAAGGTCAGGGCCTCGGACTGTAAAATCCTCCTTCCCTGGCATACCATTGTAAAGTACTGTGAACACTTACCATACTCTGAGATGGATCCCCAGCATAACAGTATCCATAGTGTCGGAAACATTCATAGTGCTTTTCAACAGTATGCCAGGCAAGGAAGATTTTCAGTCTGTGGGCCTCACCCTGCAATCCAATCCCCACAGATAAACCCTCATCCCTATACAAAGTATCACTGAAGTCAATGGGGCTCTAAACAGATGCAGAATATTTCCTGAGTGACCCAGATGGAAAGACTGTGGGTTTAAGATACAAAGGGGCTAAAATTTGACAAAGCCAGTTCTGCCCTATGAGAGTGGTTCTGGTTTCTATAGCTAGAGGACTTTAAAAGCAAGTGAGCAGTTCTGCCCTATGAGAGTGGTTCTGGTTTCTATAGCTAGAGGACTTTAAAAGCAAGTGAGCTGGTCATAAGGGTTTCGAAAGTGACAACAGAGAGAAATTGGAAAGTTAAATTTTTGGTCTCCTCCAAAAATTATTTGCATTATTGCCCTCCACTTTTTACTTCATTCCTTAGGCTGGAGCTCACAGACACACCCCCAGATCTGATCCTTTACTTGCTGTACAGCAGTGCGATGCCGATTACTGCACCCCTCCTTTAAGCTTCAGTTCAGCAAAGAGCTTGTGCCCATGTTAGTTTAAGCATATGAATCTATGCCATTGCCATTATTAAGTCTGCCTGAGTGTCTGCAGTTACACACGCGCTTAAGTGCTTTGCTGGATGAGTGCTCTTTGTTTCTAGAAGGTAGAGGAGATGCAGGCCTGGAAATGCCAACCAGCACAGGCCCACCTCTCATTTGTCTCACTTTTATAACTTTGAAACTCTTCCTTCACTT
The DNA here is from genome assembly GCF_047370975.1 of Nipponia nippon. Classification (NCBI taxonomy): domain Eukaryota; kingdom Metazoa; phylum Chordata; class Aves; order Pelecaniformes; family Threskiornithidae; genus Nipponia; species Nipponia nippon. The sequence goes on from NW_028262358.1 coordinate 24,694,980, forward strand.
TGGTAATAATGTAAAGTATCAACTAAAAATTGCAATGCATGCATTTCATTTGAGTTTTATTGCCTTAACAGACAGCATTAGATTACAAAAGAGGACATTTTTCTTCTCAGTTTTAGCTTATTCTTATGATTTATGATTAGATACAGCAAGAGTTCATAAACTTCCCTGACCTGCTGACAGCTTTTACAGGCTCCTTGATTTATTTCCATCTCAAACTTAACAGCTTTCATGTGACTGATATTCCTAGAGTCCTGGCATGGCTGCAGCACAGCCTGTAAGAGCTCCTCTAATCTCCATGTTACTAATTTAAATGAAGTCTTGGTCTGTTGTTTAAAAAAGACATTCGTCATCTCACGGAGGTTTACAGATCCTCTTGTAATGTAATGTCAGACACTTCTGAGATATGAGTTTTATAAAGCCTCCCGATATTGAGTGTTGTAAGGCACACCAAGGTCACTTCAATATGCCAAAGGAAAAAAACATTTGCAAAACAAGAGAAGAGGAATTCCTAAGAAACTGCATTGTACCGAGGACATTTAGCAATGATTTATACCATCTGTGAGTACATTTCAAAGATAAATCTGGTATTGGGGAGAAAAGGGGGGGGAGGATAAATTTGAATCCAGAAAAATCCACAGACATCCAGCCAACAGCTATGAGTTCCTGATAAAAAACAACTCACAGAGCAATATTCTCACAGTCATAGAGGTTGCAGCATCAACAGTTTCCCAGTGTGCTCCGAAGCTACTGTGCTAACTAAGGCTGCTCTTTCAGCAAAGATGCAGCTGGCATTCTGTTTTCATTGTACACTTTCCAAACAACAAAAAAAAGAGATACATTTTGTAATAACAAAGACCAAACTAGTAAGAGAGAGAAAAGGGAAAGAGAGCGAGAGTGAGATAAGAAAAGTGGGTGTCTCTCGAAGCTCATATACCACTCAGCTGAAGACAGAAAGATATCATTATTTTTGTTTCCAGAACATTTAGAAACTGGCAAAATGTAAGTGACATGAAGGTGTATGAAGGTGGAAGGAACCTAACTGGAAAACATCAGGTAGGTTTTCTTTGACACTGATGGGTATGGCAGAGAGAGAACAACACCCGTAAATATTCGTGGAGCTTTGAAGGTTCTCCAGTGAATATGCTTAGGTGTTTGAGGTCAACTGTGATCAAGCCTTAGTCTGACAGAAAATTGCTTTTGTAATATTTGTAGATCAGATAAGAAATGACAAGCAACACTAGGTTATGACACACTGGAGATATAAATACAGGTTGCCCAGATCATATGATTGATTGAACCCTTTTATTTTTGCTGAAGAAATTTAGCTAGTGTTGCTGGCAACACACACAGAGCACTAAATAAACGTTACATACAGTAGCTTGTCAGAATTTATAAAAGAGCAATCGACATTTGCTTTACTGTCAAAACATCAGCCTACGAGTTTCCTCTCTTTGGAAGGAGAATCTAGGAAATAAAAGAATGCTATACAGCGTAACACCTTCAAATCACAAATGCCATGGTTAAATCTGAACCAGAAATGATAGCTGCTCTCATGCAATGAGCTCCCCATGTCCTCAAACAAAAACAACATGCTTGTGAGTCTCATTGCAGCAAGCCACCAGCAGCAGTTGCTGTACAGCATGGAATATAGAGGCAAATGAGGATTTGTCACAGAGCTTCCTATTTTACAGTCCAAACACAGATACTTTCACTGCAGATAGAGGTGGAAAAACAGCACCACCAGGGCTGTCCAGTGCCTGCAACTATACAGCAGCAAAGTGGATTATTAAGAACACAATGAGACTTCATGCCTAATTTCAGAGTTTGCACACACCCAGGAATTAAAGTCCAAAGGTCTCATTCACCATTACACTGAAGAACTTCTAAGATTTCTTTCCACCGTCCAAGCAACACCAAAGAGTCATGTTGCACATGAAATGAAAACTCCCAGCCGTTTATCTTTCTAGGATTACATGCTGTTTTCAATATAAAAATCACATCCTCTGTTGGGCAAAGGTTCATTTTACAGACCAGATCCATTGGATCAAAACAAAGACTGCAGTAAATCAGCTTTGTGGAGCTATGCTGATTTTCCCTTGCCAGTCTATATCTCAAGAACCACCTTTCAGCCATTTGTGTAGGAGGAAAAGTTTGTTAATAGTATTACCCTGGGAGATGGGTATTATTCTACAGGGAGTAAAAAAGAAAAAAAGCCCAGCATCCCATGAGCTACCTCTTTTCACTCTGATAAGGGCACAGAACATATCTGCAAGGATAGATCAATTGTCAGCAAAACTTCTTCCCTGCTGAATTTAAAGACATTGTTCATTCTTAACATGTTGCTAAAGAAGTATTTTTGTATCTATGTGTATATCTGTCCTTTCTTATAAGGATCTCTTACACAGAATTCCCACTCTCTCTCTGAGTGGTAAACCCACCTGCATCAAGCCTCTGGAGAACAGGGAGTTCAACGGGTCTCTGGCGTTCATCAACGAGACTTCTAAACCCACTGAAGATGCATCTGCACAGACATCCCTTTCCTCACTTCCTCCAACGGGCTAGCCTGGGCAACAGGTCAAGGAAAACCACTTTTAAGACCTAATCCTTGTTCCATTCCTAACTTTATCTCACGTTAGTCTACTTCTGCTTGTTTTGAAATGAGTAATATCTGCATTTTTGGTCATGTAGAGCAAATGTTGTCCCCGGCTGGAGGGGTATCCATGCCCTCCCATAGAAAGATCTGAGGTCATAAAATCAGTAGCATAGTCCACTGCCTCTGTGTAACCCTCTTTTCTATGTTTTTCATTCCTTCTTAGAGAAAAAGTTGACCTGACGATAACCTAGTACTTTATTGAGAAGACATGTTAATGTCTCTCTTTTAACTGTAGAAGTATCAATAATCACGATCACTCAGTTTTAGTAGAGCTTTTCTTCCTGTTATTTCCAGTAGCTCCAAGGTAAAAAAGGGTATGTTTGGAACACATTCCAGGCCAGACAGTGTTACAGCAACTCAAGACTAGAAAAATTCTTCCAAACACTCTGATTCATATTATGAACAGCTTCCACATATTTCAATAAAGCAAAATACATCTCTCTCTGGGGCAGCACATAACGTCATTCAGCTTCTTCCTTTACTGGATAGAGTGTGCATGTGTCAATCTGTGTGCAATCTCTTCTATCGTGTTTAGGAACTGGTACCCGTCTCCCAGATTTCATATCCTTCTAATGGGAAAGGTCAACAGATTGGTGGTAAGAGGCAAAGCATGAAATAGAGCTGAGAACGTAACAAAAGAGGGAGAAGGGAGAAAAGAAAGAATTTCAATACCACACACTAAATACCCAGATGTTAATAAAAAAATCCTCAATGGTTACTTGACAGGGTCTCAGAGAAGGAAAGCTTGAAAAAAAGAAGATCTCTCCATTGTGCAGCGTTTTTCTTTGTAACTCAATTGTATCCTCTATATCAGCCTTTCATCTTCCCAACAGCTAACTCAGGGCATATTTACAATAAAAATAGAAGTTGGATTTGTTACAATTTGTTGAGACTGCAGATTTCCAATTAAAGGTGGTGGTATTCCTTCTGTCTGTATAGTTTTTACTTGGCTACTGAATATAATCTAACTGACCCTTTAGAATAGCCTTAAAAAAATCACAAACACTGGTCTCCTTGAGAACCCACGATGGATGAAAGAGGAGAATTTCTGCTTTGTTGTCTAAGGTTTACTCAGTAAAAGGTAGAGAATGTGAGACTTCACTAGTTGTATACTGATTGTACGGCTTTATTTCCTAGAACAAAGACACTGTTCCTTCAAAGAACACTACTAGTAGCACAGGAAAATCATTTTAATATTTGACATCCATAATATTTAACACTGTGGCTGGATTTCGTTCAAGTGAAAGGAATTTATCCATGCCAATTAAATAATTCATTGCGTAGTTCAAAAGACCCTGATAAGAGTTACACCACAAACCATACTGCTTTTCCTGCTTTAATTACGAATTTGTAGTTAAAGCACATGACGGGGTTTCAGGGCTGGGTTCCACTTCCCGCTCTGTGATGGGTTACTGAGGGTGATTTCCTTCATCCCAGCCTTCCTGCGCCACATCCTTTGCTGGTGTAAATCGGGAGAGGTCCACCAACTGGAAAGGCACTCTGCTGATTTACACCAGCTGTGAATTTGACCTCTTGGCGAAGAAAAAAAAAAGGGAATGGAAATGCATTTTCTGTGTCAGAAGAGTTACTTGTTGGTGTTGGTTAAGGCTTTTAAGAAATTTCATTCTTTTTAACAAATGAGACCAATATCTAACTTCAAAGACAGGCATACAAGGAGGATGCAGTATTTTAGAGCCTTCAGAATGACTAAATTGTGTGCTACATTTAAGTGATGAACAACATACAGAAACACATTCCAGGAACAGGATACCCAGTTACACTGTAGAATTTTCTTTCCATTTTCTTCCTTATTTTTGATTGAATATTTTCACTCCTTCAGACCAACAGAAACAAAAATGCCTAGATCAGCTCTGAAAACAATATCTTGCTGCTTTTGCTATGGCTGCTCCTATTCATCAGGTGTTTTAACTAACATAGGCAAAATGGCTGTTTCTTACTGATGGGGCTACAGTATGAGTAACTGAACTTCAAAGATGCCGGGCCAGATTGGATAGCAAACATCAAAAGCTTTTGACTCGTGCTGAGTAAACTTTGTATTCTGACACACAAGTTCTTATCTGTTCTGTTCCAGACTTGAGAGAGAGAGGGGCTGAATCTAACCAAATCACATTGTTTTTCCTTACAGCTGCCAACTTGGAAAAATATCAGGGCACAAAGGAACCATTAAAAACAAAACAAAAAAAGACATGTTTTTGTTAGTTCCTAAGCAACACAATATTGCCAAGATGGTGGCTCCTATGAAAATTAGAAAATATTAGTTACACATCACACTGTTATTTATTTATACTGCTCTGTGAAGCACTTTTTTTTTCCTTCTTGCAAACTGACAGATATTATGGAAAATCTGTTCTTTTGAGCAGGGTGTTTACACCACAACTGTTATGTATGTTTTGTCAGCAGCTTATTCCATTTGTTAATTCCCATTTCTATTTTAACATTTATTTTGCTAGTAACTGGGTTGAAAAAAAAAAAAAAACAGAGAATGAGAGAGAGAGGGAAAGAGAACGAAAGAGGAAGGAGGGATGGGGAGAGAAAGAAAAGAAAGGAAAGAAAGGAAAGAAAGGAAAGAAAGGAAAGAAAGGAAAGGAAGAAAAGGAAGAAAAGAAATTTAAAACTTTACATCCACCAAAATGAGTCCTGTTGTTGAGATTGTCAAAGTCACTTAAGAAAATTGGAATTCTTATCCCATTACTATTAATTGCACAAATTTAAGAATAACTTTTTAAAACCTCAACCTGCTTGTTCACAGCACTCTAGGGCAGTGTGGGACATGGGAAATAAGTGTGTTTCACTCCACCTTCTTCATTATTCAGCCTCAATGCATTTACCACATGGATCCTCCTCCTCATGACAAAGCCTTGATTGCACTGATGATGCTCCATGCTGGTGAAGGATTGAAATTACAGTAAGGTGACAAGGAAGTTTAATAGCTCCTGGGAAATGTAATTGCAACATCTTCCTTGGAATCAAATGGCCAGCCCTTCTGTTTTGTAGAGTTTTACTCAAGAATTCAGCCTCTGAACCTAGAAAGTGTGACTGCTTACCTTAGAAGGTGGAAGTCACATCATGCATCATTTCAGCACTTTGATGGAAAGCTTTAAAACACAGTTGCAAATTAACAGATAGTAGAGAACCATTTCCGATCTCCACGGAGCACTTTGTTTCCAGAAATACTCCACATTAGTTGTAGCACGCGCAGTCTTTCCATTACAACTGAAAAGTAACCTACCAGAGACACAAGAGAGAGAAGAGAAAATGGAAGCTGCTCTTATTAAAAGGTTTTCATTTCGTGATCCACAGTTCACAGACCTTCTGAGAGAGACATTGCTGTCTACTGTACCAAACTCCCACCTTTGAAATAGGCTGAGGAGTAACTGTTCCACGGATAAATTCCAACACAAACACAGGAATGTGGGCACATATGAATACAAACACATTTGAATATGTTTCAGCTGCACTTGTTGTAATGAGTTGGGTAAATGTGGAAAGAGGCCTTTAAGGAGCAAAAAGCACCATTAGTGCACCCCAACAATGTATAACGCAAGACCACAGCTTTTTCAAGGAAGCCACTGCAGCCTACAGAGTCAGACCCCTTCCCAGACACGCTTCCAGGACTTGCCAGGAATCCTCCAGCAGCACTCAAGGCACAACGTGAAAAACAGTTACTGTGTGGAACTCAGGCAGCACAGCTCAGCAGTCACCAGGGGTGCAAACCAGAAAGGAACGGTGCCACCACTAAAATCACCACAGGAGCCTTTTGGACTGACACAACTGCTGTACTAAGAGAGAAGGCCCGTATTTTGACCTGCCTTCTCATTCATCGGCAGGGGAGAGATTCTGTCTGCATCCCTTGGAATGGCCTTGTCTTCCAAGTTATAAGGCTCATTCAACAGAAATGTTTAAAAACCTGGTTTTGAAAGTGCATATGGCTGAGGAAGGACATAAGAGCAAACAGCTCATCCATAATCAGGGTTTGACATGAGGAGATGTGTTGCTGTATTTTTCAGCTTGCTGTAAATTCACCTCCAGTGCACTCCTGTCTTGTGCTTGATGTCCTGCAACAGGCATACTTGGGATGATTGAATTAATTGAATGAAACAATATTAAGAATTTTAGATTTCATTCAGCTTTAGGGTAATCCTAATCACCAGTGATAGACTGCAAGTTTAACGAACAGTGTGAACAGACACACCATAAGGCTCTTAGACAACTAGGATATGGTTTCATGTGGACTTTCAAAAGCTACACACAAAATTAATACAAAACTTCATTTTCAACATTTACTAGCTTGTTCCACAGAGGGCTTCTTTTGGCTTCAGTACTACTCAGGTATTTAGGAAGACCTGAGTTTGATTCACTGACCTAATTGAGATTTTCTGTGTGATTTTTGGAAGCTGTTGTTTCTAGACCTCTGTGCCCCATCCATGTAACAGGGGTACTAATCTTCTGCTTTTCTCACTGGAGTATCATGAAAATTAATACAGGTAAGATCAAGAGATGCAATAATAATAGTACTAGAATAACACAAAGCATTTTAGACACATTTTCATGTACAGGTACCCAGTTAGGGACTAATTTTAATCTCACTTCTGTATTACCATATACTTTAGATGACAAGTGTAAATCCATTCCTTTTTGCATAGTGTTTGTGCTCCTTTGCTTGCCTTGGACATAGAAAACCATGATTGTACAAACGCAGTAAAGAAAAAAGTTGCAAAAAGAGAGAAAATATATTTCTTTTGCAAATAAAAAATATTTGAAAATATAAAAAAATAACCCATGAAAACAGCCAAGACACAATCTAATTTTAAATACTTTCTTCAGCTGTATGGTTTTCGTAATTTAGTGGAAAACCACTTGAGACTATTCAAAGATACAACCTAACCCCTTATTCTGCTGTAAGATTAACTTTTGTGGAGATGACAGGCAAGATGCTAAATGCTGCATATGAAGGATGCAGATTTTGTCAAATAAAGGAACAATGCTCAGAGTAATCCAGGCAAGAAAGGCTGCAGATGTATTTCAAGAACTGTTAACAACACTTGAATAATCAAGAAGCACACTAAATCTGCCCTCCTTGGCCATAGTTATAGTGTGCCCTGTTGAAACAAACCCCATCTCTCCAAACTAAACAAAACCATTTCCAAGTGAGGTTGGAGATTCGGCTCTCCCCTCTGCTGCGGGACTGCATGGAGAATCTGTAATGGGGAACAAAGCTAGGTTCTCTTAAGCCTTCATGTGAAGAAAGCTACCGCTGGATCTCTGTAGAGACAAGAGAAAACGTCCCAGAAATTGTTCTGAGACTCCTCAAGTCGACCTTTGGTTGCCCGCCCGCCCCCCACCCTGCTAACCACTCGTATTTTATCACTGGCATCAATTTTAGACTATGCAGATATTCCAAGGTAGAATATAGGACATACTGTAGGAGCATGACAAATACTTGCTTTAGGAGAAAATTTGGAGGGCTAAAAGACAACAAGTATTAACCACATCTTGAATTTTCTTCCCACATCTACTCTTTAACTAGTAAATTTGAACACATTTTGAGTCTTCACTGCTCTTGTGGCAAAAATAACTCATGTCTAGTTGAATGATAAATTTGCAAGCATCCAAAATGACCTGAAATGAACAAACAATCATTTTTCCTGCAGAGTTTGCACAGATACCTGCTTTATGGAGCTCTTAGGACTAAGGTAAAAATCATCAAGAGAGAATAAATATTTAGCTTGGGCTGCAAGGGGAGAGTATGTTAACACAGCTCTGCATTTCTGGATTTTTGCTGGAACTCGAAACAGAAGCAGCAAGAAACCACAAAGAAAACTGATTTCACACTATGCTCAGATTAACTACAATTAAGACATGCCATGAATTACTCATTACATATCTGTTTTATTGAACAGAGAAACTCAAGACAATATAAATCTGCACTTTTCAGCATATACTAAGCAAAGGTCTCCAAGCACATTAACTTATGTGATAAATCTAATCTCACAGTTTGCTATGAGGCTTGCTGTGACACAGCCATGAGCCCCATATTGCAGGTGAGGAACTAGAGCATCCAAGAACAGCCACACCGATCAACATCCAAAGGGATTTATGGCAAAGACACAATTTAACCCAAGTTCCACGATCCCCGGTCTGCCCCTGAAACCCAGCTTGGAAGTTTATTTGAACTGAATCAGTGGGGTTTTTTTCTGATTCTTCTCACTGTATATCTCAATTTGGGACAAAATAAAATAATAAGAAACCAGGAATAATACAAATAATATTTCTTAACTGCAAGGGGATAGGCACCTGCTATTTGGGTTGGGCACTTCCAGGTATCCCCTGCACTCAGAGTTGCCTCCCTAAAACCTTGCCCCATGCATTTTTGCAGTGTCTGCGGAGAAGCACTGCCCATCACTGCAAAGGTGATTCCTACTTAAAACACAAAGACCAAAGTTCTTCTAACTTGGTTATGTGACAAAGCCAGTTTTGTTATCCCAGATCCCAAAAGCCAGTGGCACCTGAAGACAGAGACAGAAGACCCTGCTGCTTAGGCCAGGCTTCACCCCTACCCAGCTTGAATGTGAACTTTTTTTCCTTTGTTCTTTACATAATGAGGGTTTTCCTCAGGTAGGGCTCTGCCTTTTTTTTTTTTTTTTTTTTAAAGTTGAAAAGTAGTCTATAGGAAAAGGTATGCAGCGATATCACTTTTCACACCGTTGTTGACACGATATGTCTGACTGCCTTCTTCTATAAGGGCTTTGGGAGAGAACTATCACCTAAGCCAGCTCTGACCTACAGCCATTATGTCTGACAGGACACTACAAACATGGCCTCAGCCCTTGCAGCGCACCACTGAGCCAGGTGAGATTCGCACATTCTTAGAAGAAGCAACAGGCTCCCTGGTTGTCCTAGACTCCTCAGATGAGCAGGGCCATCAGTGGGTGAGTTCACACCTGACTAGGGTTCAGGGTGTCTTTGGAAAGGACACCTGCCTTAAATATGGTTTTACATGTTTTTTTCCTCTATGCTGACCATGGCCGAAGAACAACTGGGTGAGCAGGTGCTGCCTGGTGAACAAGGGTGTGTGAAAGAGGATCCACACGTGTGCTGGTGTGTGCAAATGTGGCATCTCTTGTGAACCCTCGGTACTGTTTCATTACCTGAATTCTTTTAATTAACAAACATCTGCCAACTCCTGCACTCTGTCAGAATATACCACTGATGTTTCCTTTGTAGTGCCTTTCATAACATATGTAAACAGGGGGAAGAAAAATCTTGCTGTTATCATCTTTCAATTTTATGAGTAGCTGAGGCTGTCTAAACTACAGATTAACTTTTACGGGCCCATCTCCCTCTCCAACCACCCCCACCACCCCACCCCTCCAACGTTTGAATAGCCAACTTTCCTGCACTTGTGTGGCAGATAAATATCATTTTAGTAGATGTTTAAGAGGAAGGGAGCTTTGTTCCACTGAAACTAAATTCATAACATTCATTTCATGTCCCCATATGTGCTTTGTCCCCTCTCCCCCCAAGCAGTCTTGGATGACTCTACACTCTTTGGGCCAAGATCCCAGTAATGCGATAGGTCTCCTGTGTGCTACCACGACTGCAATGCTGGGGGCGGGGTCTTTCAGCATACTCAAGAAAATGGGTCCTTTCTTGCTTTTTCCATGTCAATACATTTTCCAAAGCTACACTTCTTATGCTATACAACTCCAGTTCTCTGACAAAGCAGAGACCAGATTGCTTAGCCCACATGTGAATTACATGTACAGGAGATCTTTCTACCACATCCAACGGTGATATACCTGGGAATGGTGAAGGGTGTCTGCGACAGCAATTCTTCTGAGTCTGAGTAGTGTTGCGTGAACGCTACATGTACAGGTCCGCAAGTTGGATTGCATAGCCAAGCATATCACAGATTAGGTGCAACCTACAGCAGTATGCTCAGGTGGCCAAGAGGGCCAATGGCATCCTGGCTTGTATCAGGAATAGTGTGGCCAGCGGGACCAGGGAGGTGACAGTGCCCCTGTACTCGGCATTGGTGAGGCCGCACCTCGAGTACTGTGGTCAGTTTTGGGCCCCTCACTACAAGAAGGACATCAAGGTGCTGGAGTGTGTCCAAAGAAGAGCAACGAAGTTGGTGAAGGGTCTAGAGCACAAGTCTTACGAGGAGCAGCTGAGGGAGCTGGGGTTGTTTAGCCTGGAGAAGAGGAGGCTGAGGGGAGACCTTATTGCTCTCTACAACTACCTGAAAGGAGGCTGTAGCGAGGTGGGGGTTGGTCTCTTCTCCCTAGTAACGAGTGATAGAACGAGAGGAAACGGCCTCAAGCTGCACCAGGGGAGGTTTAGGTTAGACATTAGGAAAAACTTCTTCACCGAAAGGGTGGTCAAGCATTGGAACAGGCTGCCCAGGGAAGTGGTTGAGTCTCCATCCTTGGAGGTATTTAAAGAACGGATAGATGTGGTGCTCAAGGACATGGTGTAGATGAACTTGGCAGTGCTAGGTTAACGGTTGGACTCGATGATCTTAAGGGTCTTTTCCAACCTTGACGATTCTATGATTCTGTGATTCTATGATTCTACGTGTGCTGCTTCTATAGCCTCACGGCTCACAGAACATTTTATGAAGATATATTATTCCCCCACCCCAGCTGACTAAGATGTTTTTGTTTGCATCCTGCCTGAAAATTGGCTGTGGTTGAAAAAAGTGGAAAGAAATACCGTACTTTCCCTGATCTCCATTCCCTGACTGCCTGTATTTCTGTTGCATTATAATCTCTTTGAATTGTCTTCCTCTTAAGATTGCCCAAAGAACTAAGTGCAAAGACACATAGTAGCCATTCTTTTTAAGAGATTGTCTGCGATTGTCTTCTCTCACAGTTCTGTACACAACAAGCAGAGCATGTACTTTCAGGCTTTCACTTTAGGTGATGCAAACCAGCAACAGGAAATAGAGTACAATATACACAGTTTGAAGCGTTGAAGTGACTCAAAGTCCTAATCCCCTGCTTCGTTTCCCACATACTCTTTCCCCTTTATAATACTTATTCTTTCTCTTGGAACATTATTTTACCTTAATCTGCAACCTTTGCTTTCTAGTTCTGAACAACTCCTACCTCCACAATCCCTTTGAGCAACCAACTCTTCCCCTCAGCACTGAAAGGAGCCTTAAAATGTACCAGCCCCATCTCTGCTTGCTAACCCCTTTTTTTTTCCCCATTATGCTGCTCTTTCAACTCCAGCCAGTCCTGCCATTTCCATGATCAGTTCCCAAGAGGACCTCAAATGAGGTCCCAGGTGAGACATACACTATTCTTTTCCTGGTCACATCATAATAAGTTTCATGTACTCCCCTGCGCTTTGAAGGTTCAAAGCATTTTCTATTACTCATTAAAAGTGAAGTCAGCGGCTGATGTGGCTGAGCTAGGTTTGGATAAAGAACCTAGGTGTGCTGGAGGCAGACAGAAGGAAGTGCTTGGACAAACATTTGTTAGTTCAGGGAAAGATACGGCCAGACCCACTGAAAATACAGAGGCAATTTTCATTTTCCCCACAAATTTCCTGCAATCCATTTTTTTTTTAAATTCAAGATATTTACAGTGTCTGCTCTGCACTTGGATTAACAAAGTTAAACTATCAACATAAGCACTTGTGAAGAAAAGTCAGTCCACGGATACTACAGAGAGATGGCTTTTCTACATCAACCTTTTCTAAAGTGCTTGCAGCCACACAGAACATCTGAAGTGTTTGAACTTCTGCAATTAGAACAAGTTGTCAGGGACACAAAAAGCTTTTCAGAAGAGCACAGAAGCTGCCCGTATGTTATCTACCAGTGTCATATACCTTCAGCCTAGGAATCTTCAGAGCCTAGGCAGCAGGGTATGAAATAAAAATCTTCTACGCCAACCATATTTCAGCAAGCTGCGATTTTTTTCTCTAATAAACCCTCTTCCCTGCAGCTTTTCCTTCTGTCTCTAAGTTCTTCTTTTTTTGTTCTCTGCCCTCTGTACTTTTTCTATTTTTCCCCCATTTCTTTGTCTTGTCCCTCCTCTCCCCTTCTTTCTTTTCCCCTTTCCTTCGCTGCTCCTCACCAGTGTATGTTCTCTCCTTATCCCAGTCCCTCCTCAGTCCCAGTTCTTTGATTCTCTTTTTCTTTCTTGCCTCTTCCCTATTCTTCTCTCTCTCCTTTCCTCTTTCACCTGAATTGGGTTGTTGCAGGTCTCTGTGCCGAGTCAAGAAGCCCTCACTTCCAGCCTCATTCCAGTACACAAACCTCTTTCCTATCACAGAAACCACACATTCTTCCAAAATTTATAATTAGATTTTTAAGGAAAAGCGCAAGACAAAAAGTTCTCCTCCTGAATAAATATTCTCAAAGATTCAGTGCTTGGATCTAGAGCTTTTGTCCCATGCGCTGTGAAAATTGGGTCCAGTTGTGAGAGTCAGATGAATTTTCCCAGATTTTGGCAATGGTTGGTGGCTGGCAAAGCCTTGTGGACGGCAGACTTCCGGTTCTGGATTTCACACACTGGCTTTGTTCTGAATCTGAACAAAATGCCCAAATTTTGAAATGCTACATAAAAATTTCACGTTGACGCATGACATTTAGATCAGAGTATATAATAAGGAAAATAAAACCAAGATTTATTTCAAAATAGAATGGGAAACTCATCCTTCTTTCCTAAATACCGAAATGGGAGGTCATCCCTCGATTTTCATCTGCACAAAATTTTCATTAATTCCAGGGGATTTTTCAAAGTGCTCTCACAAAACAGAGGAAGAAACTGTGACGGGTGGGAGATCTTTGAGAAATGGTGTTGAGATTTTAAATGCCTTGTATATATATGGTTCCTGGACACACACTGTTGTTGTGCAATGGATCATGACAAACGGGATCAAGTATCACCTTAGCCTTGGTGTTCTTTAGACACAACTGAGCTAGCTTTAAATTAGCTAATGTGATCCCCACTAGCAGCACAGCTATGGTAAAATCATAATCCCCATGAACCTAAGGAAACAGGAAGATAATTTGCCCAAAACAAGCCCTGTTGTGCCATGGCTTCCCAGTTTGGAGGTAATACAGTTTTGGCTGCAACAGCTGGAGTCACTGGGTTGATTTCTATGGGGCCTGAGCTGCTGGGGAGGAACAGTCGTGCCCTGTGCTCTCGCTATCCCTAGCCAGCCTGAACAACATAGAGAGGATTTCAGCTGGCATTTGCAGTCAGCAGGAGCTCTGCGTAAGCAAGCGCCACATTTTGTCCTGGTCTGAGCAAATACGCCTCTTACATGACAGGAGCCCTGGGACATGAAGGGCAGTGCCAGTAGCAGGAACTCTCCTGCATGCAGCTTGGGGCTGTGACCTGGGACAGTGTGCTAAACTCAGCACTGGCTCTTGTTAAGGGACAGCTGAAAGAACCAAGCTGCTACATGGACATTTGAAGTAAACATTCAGTTTCAGCCCATTTGAATCTAGAAGACCCATCAAGCAAGCACAACTACAGCATGCCCTTTTCCACGGCCAGCAACATGTGTTCCCACACACCCCTGTCTAAGCAGCAAAGGACCATATGAATTTACATATCAACCACAGCCCATGATGGGCAGAATGGTTAGACCATCTGCATATGCTTCTGAAGTGGAGCTTGAGGCTCAGACTTCTGCAGAAGTCTGTCACCAGTTGACCTATCTATAGGGCGTCACATGGGCAGAAAGTTAGGAGCAGACTGATGTGAAGAGTGGTCCAGATAGTCAAAATCATGAACAAATACATGTATGTGTCCAGCAGAACTGTTCAGTGCATCCACTCGAAGAAAGCAGGGCTGCTTAGACTCTCCAAACCACTTCCCAGTGACTCCCCACTGTTATAGGATTCTTCCTTCCTTCTCCCACAGCCCATCTCTAAATCGCCCTGACAATTTTCTGAGTTTTGAAATGTACTCTGAAGGTCCATTAGATTAAATTTTTGTAGACCAAGGAAAAGAAGCAGTAGAGATATGTCAACAGAAATCTCTCAAGAATTCACTGAAGAATGGCTGGAAAGAAAATACAAATAGGAGTAGAAAAAGATGGAAGCTGATAGAGTCAGGACAGAGATGATCAGGAGAGTGGATGCGGAGGGAGAACAGAAAGATCTGGTTCACAGGAGAAGCCATGGAAATGTCATCCTTATTAACTGAGCAAATCTGTCAAAGGGGCTGGCTACGAGTCCTGGCCAGGCCTTAGACTGTGACCAACTCATTCCTACAAACCTGCTCATGTACCCACAAGACAAAACTCCACTGCTGAGTCAAGAGCAGTTCATAGACTTTCCCTGGTAGATACCAAGTATGGGACACATTCACTCGAGCTGGACGTTTTGCAGAGACTGCAAGGTAGGGGTGCCTTCCCTTGATCTAGTCCACATCACTGGCAGAATTAAAAAAGAGCTCAAAAAGCACCACAGACACAAGAAGCTTGGTGACTGTTTTAAATACATCCGTCTCACAATATCTTACAAAGGAGGGTATTTCTCATTTCACAGATTATGAAACACCGAGGGACCAAGTGTATTGACTAAAGATGAGTGAGCAAAAATGGGGAGTGAAGCGGCCCTCCTGATTTCCAGCCCACTGCCTAGGCAGCCAGAGGGAACTAGCTTGAATACAGATATTATAAATGCTGCTGAAGGATGAGATGACACCATCTGAAAAGGTTTTTCACTAATTTGCATAATAATAAATACATGTATAAGTGGAATTAACTAGCAGGTATTTTTTTTGTCTGTTTGTTTTAATTATTTCAAACTGTAGTGTTTGTAAATGTGATCGACACTAAACCTTTATTTAGACTGTGCTTTGAATAAATGTATCGACATTAAAATTAGTCACCATAACCTATAAATCACAGGATGGGTTTGGTTATGAATGTTACAAGTGCTATATTAAGCTTCCAAACAGAATGAATTTCTTGCTCTAGGAGACCTTGAGAAGTTGTGTATTTCTAACACAGAATGAGATACGCAACTTGGAACAGTTTTTTGCCATAGCTTTAATTTCTGAGAATTGGATTTTCTTATTGCAGCCAGTTTAAGGACATGCTGGGAGACAGGACCATAAGTTAAATTCCTAATATTGCATATGTGAACTCTGCCACAGTAAGGGAGATTTTCAGCAGTTCAACTGAAAATTTGGCATCTCATTCCTTTCAGCTGTCACTGGGAGTTGGATGCTTTTTTTTTGTTGTTTTTGAGCATCCAAAAAAAGCCTATATGTAACTATGTATTTTTATGGAAAGGACAGAGCTTGATTTCTAAATACCTGCTAACTCATACAGTATCCAAAATCCATAGGATATCAATTATTCCAGAGGGAGTTCAGTTTATTACCTTTTTCTTCTGTGATTCCACTTCTGATTGAGACCAAAAATCAAGATGATGTTCTCTTAAGATTATAGTTTTCTGTATTGATCCTGCCTTTGTTATCTCACTGGCTTATTTGTTAGACAGAAAAGATATGACTAGGCATATATCATTGTAGAATACAGGAAAATTCACTGAGATTGATGCATAAGCAAAGGACAAGCGCATTAACAAATCTAGCTGTCCGAAAGTCAGGGCTAATGTTAACCAGGAAGCACATTACTGTGATTCCATCAGAATGTTCTTTTATTTATTTAACTTTCCCATTTTCATTTTTTATTTGGGTAAGATAATTGCCTGTGATAAGCTCTCTCTGTGTAGGTTGGAAGCATGCAGAAAGCCAGCCTTTAGACTGGAATATTTACGCTAAGCCTAAGCATTAATGATGTGTAATGGCCAGACCATATTTGCATATTGGAATGATCTCAATTAAAATCCTTTATCAGATGACTTCAAAGAGAGAACCTCTCAAACGGCAATATATTTTTCCATGAAACACAGCCTATTAGGGATGTAATGTATTTATCTGCATTTCTAAAGACAATGATTTTAGTGTTGATTTTGTAAGTAATAAAAGATACATTTCTTTCCTTAGGCTCCATACCACAAAATTCTTTTATCTTTCTTTATAATGCACTTACTGAGCCCTGAACTTCTTTGAAGGACAAAAACATAAAATCATCCACAGAACTTGAACTAAATAATGCCTTGCCCTTCGATATTGTTTCTCATCCTGAGAATCTAAGTACATTACGGAGATTTACAATGTCTAAAAGAGAGAAGAGACTTACAGGGCTCTCTTCACCCACTGCTGGAAGACAATCATCTCTGAGCAGGCACACAAAAACTTTTTATGGCACCGAGGAACAGAATGCAAGTGAAGAGTCTTTGCAAGAAGCAATGAAGTCACCTACATAAAGTGGGTAAACTGCTAAAAAAAAAAAGGGGGGGGGGGGGGGAAAATCTTACGTTTTAAAAGGCTCTATGTACTTTTAAAAGGGAGGATTCTGACAATTTTTCTAAGGAATTTCCGTTATTTTCCCAACATTTAAAAAGATCGGTTTGTTAAAATAAAGACAGTAGCTGGAAAACACAGCATTTCATTTATTAACAGAAAGGCCCCGAGGTACTGAATGAATAAATGGGGGAACAATATGCCATTTAATGTCTTAGAGTCAAAATTAACACATACTAACCATTGGAAGATTGGGTTCTGACAACATAGATTATTTTCTGTCTTGTAGCTAGGATATGTCATTGAAAACCTGTGTGGCAAGTTTTTTCTTGATATTTGGTTCTTTATTGTTTTCTGAAGCCACATGAGTCATTATCAGCTAGGTCCTGGACAAGAACTGCGCACTCCTAAAAATAACCATAAGTTCCAAAGCTACAAAAATTTCAGCACAAAGATTTTTCAATGAGAATTTCTCAAGGGAACTAGTGCCACCTGCAACTCAGACATCCAGCAAGAGGGAAGAAGTGATATAATACAGTGATAGGAGTGACCTACCACCCACTGCAAATAAAAAAAAGCCAAAGAAGAGGCTCTATTTCCTCAAATCTAATACAACATTTTCTCACGCTGTAAGGAGTGACGATCCTGGAGTCACTTATTAGGGATAAACTCCCTCAAATTATCTCGCATATATCACAAGACGCAGTGTACACAGGGAAGCAGCTGCCACATATCAGCTGCTCTGGGGTAATTACCAGTGTATATTCTCACGGTAACAGTGAGAACACTTCCTCATCTTTCAATTCAGAGTAAACTACCTTGCATTTATGACCAGGTAAGAGTATAGAGAGCCTAGTTACCACACAGCCACTGATTTACAATAGCTTGCTCCCTTGTGTATGTACTCTTGCTCCTCAGCAAATATGAAGTAAGTTGAATTAGCTTACCTTGAACTTAAAACATTTTCATTATTTGAAAACATTTGTTATCTCTTATGCCAAGGGTCTTTCACTAAACAAGAAAATGAAAGCTGTTAAAACAAATCATGTGTTGTTGCAAGAAAGTGCAGGCAAGGGTTTGTTTTTATTTAAGTTGTGAGAGAGAAGGATTTGTAAGAATTAAAAAAAAAAAAAAGAAAAGAAAAACGTTAATTTTAAAATACAGACAAAAGTCGTGGATGCTGCCCTATAGTGTGGTTGTGGCACTATAGTCTTCAGCTAGTGTTTTGACTATGAAATTTGAAGTCATGGAGTCCAACAGAAAATCAAAGAAGACAATATAATTGAATCCAGCCAAAAATACTGGATGAGATTTATTGTAACTTCCCTCTTGAACCAAATGTGAGGATTTATGGGATCAGCCTAGATTTACCCATATAAAAGGGTAAATATGATCAACTTTGAAGAGTCTATAATCTGAAGTGTATTTATCCAAATAATTTTTTTTAATACTAAATAGTATTGATATACTATATACTCTATGGTATATTTAGTACTGTTATTACCTAGTATTAGTGGGTAGCATTAGTACCTAGCACTTAGTGCTACTAGTGCCTAGCATTAGTGTTAGTACCAGGTACTAATAGTACTAAATAGTAGTAATAGCACTAAATATTTGTACTAATAATAGTAATATTTAACAGTTACACAGCTGAACACACCAGAAGACAATCAAGAGTAGCCTGCAAAGCATTCATCATCAGAATCCTGCTGCTGAAACAGAAATAGAGACACCAGTGTCAGTGAATTTGGGGGGGTGAGTACAAATTGGCCCATATTTTCTCACACACATTCGTAGCATTTCCAGTGTGCTCTTTAGAACTACTTATTCTTACACAGATAATCAGCCTTCCATTATTAATATCGGGCTAGCAAAAAATCTCCATCAGCTGAGGTGGAACACCAAGTTACCACCCATATTTCGGCAGGTGCAACGTTCCCCTTGGGAAATAAGAGCAGTAAGAAAGGCTACTGAAGGAAGAAATTCAAAGGCATTTGCAGCAGAATAACAACATCCCATTTAGCTTAATGTTTCTCATTTTATTTGGAAGCTCGAAACACGTTACCATCATTCATGCTTTGCTGTAATTGGACAGAGTGATTAGAACACCTTTTCATATTAAATGCACATTTTCCTTTCAATAATATCCATGCTAAATGAGAAGAATACTATTCAGCCAGTCAGCTGGGTTTGGAGCAATGATCTATTTTACCCCTCATTTTTAAAGCTTTTTCTAATCTGTGGTTTTGTAGAGAAACTGTACATGAAGACTGTCCATATACACCGGCTTAGAAAGGAGAAGAAACAGAAGAGAAGCTCTTCAGATATATAGAGGATCCTGTAAGGAGAAGACTTGATCACTGCCAAATAAGCTTTCTGAAAGTTTATCATTCAAAACAAGAAGTCAGAAAGACTGACATTGACAAGGGAACAACTGCAAAAAGCACTACGAGGAATTCAGACAGAATATCCCTCTGCAAAGGGCTGTCATTGCACAGAATAAAATGGTCTTTTCTGAAGTCAGTAATAGATGTAAACTGCGAACATCAGTTCAAGAGGGAGCTGAACATGTTTGGAGCAGGGAGTGAATGTAGCCATGCAGTCATAAGAGAGATAATTGTGCGTAAGATGGTGAGCTACCATACCTGGTGATTTGTATTTTCTGTTGCCAGAGGCAAGGTTTTGATGGACCGTGTGCTTTTCTCTGGGCTATTATTATTTGTATGTCTCTAAGAAGTGCCCTCTGCTATCACAGCAGCCATGGTAATAAAATGTAAGTTAATAATATTATTTATCCTGTAACCATCACTCATGTTTACTATTCAATCACTTCTTTTTCCCTTCCCTCTATACCTCCCGCCTATTTGCATCTGAAGGTTAAAATCTCAACAAAAGCTATTTAGTCTACAGGTCTTTTTCAGCTCACACTGTGCCAGTACTGCTCTGTTGCCACATGCACAACGCATATACACATTCATAGACACATGCATGCCCAGATACCGTCTTGAGATCTTTCTCTTCTCTCCCACATCTACCCAAAACTGTGTTTGAAATTACCGTGCAAGACGGGGCCACGAGTCTCTCCAAGTTTTCCCTCTAAAGGGGCATGCTTTTCAGATTCCTACTCAGCCAACAGTTGCCAAAACAATGAAACTCAATTGGCAAAGCCATGACCTTCCTCTGCCGCAGCTGCATCTAAACTGGGATGTTCTTAATATCTCCAAATGGAGTCACAGTGATTTGGAAAAGGGGTTTAACTGAGACACAAGCTGAAGTCCATCCCAGCCTGAGAAAATGGACCATCACAACTCTTACACGTGCCCAACATTTCCTCCATCCTCGAGGGGCAGGAAGGAATGGCTGAACACAAACCAGAGAAAAGACACCAGTGGGTCTTGCAGGCATACTAACAGTATGATGGTGCTGAATCACACCCCTTTCAATACAGTGAGCATACGTGTAATACCTATTTCTCAAAACAATAGGAGAGGCAGAGAAAGTCAGCAACTTTTTCAATTATATAGACTATATAAAACAGGGGACTGACTCTAAACAGAAAAAGTGACTACCAGATTTTGTATTTATACAGAAAATAAACTCTCTTCTTAAATTGTCTGTTTGCCTTTACATTACCACTCTTTAGTTCCAACCAAAATAATCCTTACTGAGCCAGACACAGTCCTCTACATGCAGCTGATGCAGCCAGGCAAAGGATGGAAGGGGAGCACAGAGGTGAAGCCATACGTCCATGTCCACCCAAACTCAGCACCAACGCACAGCAGCGTTGGTCCCAGCTAGAATAAGGCCTTTTCCATTTCACACCATTCAGGAAACAAAACCCACAGCTTCAGTTCAGTCAACACAGCCACATCAGTAGTTACCTAAAGAGAAGGCAACTGCCTCCCATCTGGTTTTGATATGAAATCTGCTGAGTAGACCACCTACATTTCATGCAGGGTCTAGAACCACCCTGCGTACCTGAGGCACTTGCTGAGGGCTACAGTCACCCTGGGCTCCCTCTTGCCAATGTCTCCACAGGGGCAGAGACAGGAACCTCTAGGGAGCAATTTAAACTACATAAAATCTGAACTGCTCCCTGAGATGACTATCACCCTTCACTGACTAAGGAGGAAAACCAGGTATCTGTCCCCTTAATGGATACAGTTAAGTACCTTCTCTTAGATAGGATGCACCTGAGCCTATCTGAGAATATATTTAACAAGACATACACAAAATTAAGGTGCTTTCCTTGTGATAGCATGGGATAGGCTAGGAGAAAAGCCATAAATGCATTGTCACATACTGATAGTACCAATTCTTTGCATTCCTACTGCAGCCTCGTTCCAGCGACCATAAAGCACTTTACAGAACCAGCAGCTTTGTCTATGTAGCAGAAATACATCATCTAGGAACCACTTTGGCCCACTCAGTGCACTGGTAAGACATCTTCTAACCATGAACACAAGTGCAAAACCACTTCACTCTTCATTACCCTTAACACCTCAGCCTCAGTTTGCATTGAGGGTTCACACCCCTGTACTAACCCCCATTAAAATCCCACTTTAAAAACACTTTTGTCCTGAAGAGTTTATAGTCTCCCCAGGAAAGGAAAGATAACCATTGCTTGTGTTCTGCAGAAGGGGAACTGAGGCCCAGGAAGTATTTATCGTACTGTTCACACTCAGTACTAAGAGTTGCTTCTCCACTAAATCATAGAACTATCAAGATCCCGTAACTTAAATGGAGACTGAGCAAAACAATTTAGAGGCATTGGCTTTTTATATGGGCATGGCTTTTGGCAAGAATGATGGCAACTAAGACTGGCCAGGAGCTACACAGAGCCCACCACTGAAATTTATCTGGTGCTCGGGAATCACAGCCAGGCAGCAGGTCAACAACACTGGGGCTGTTGCTTGTGTATGCCGAGCGTAAGAGGGTGCTGGCCTACACTGTTAGAACTTACTAAGTTATAGACAGCACCATGCAGCTGAGTTAGTTGTTTTAACTAGCCCCTGAAAGTAGCTGTCAAATACACAAAAAATTACCGTCTATATGCTAATCGAGGTCACATTGGTAGTCTCTGTTGATCAGGAAAGGAAACGACACCTCCTGAGTCTCAGTTTAGTGCTCCTTCCATAATTTGCCAAGATTTCCATACATTTGTAACTGTGTATATACTGTATGTACGAGTACAGCCCCTGGGCTCCATGTATGTATACCAAGGATCTTTGAAAGCATTACTTGAAGATCCCAGTTGTAATGACAGCAACACTAGACCCACAACAAAACTGTAGCGGTTTGAAACATACTTTTACATGACCAGCACAGCTGCATTACATTCTTCAATCTCAGTGCTGCAGAAAAGAGAATTTCTACACTGAAATCCAGGCCTAAGATCATGCACACCTCTGAAAAAATATCCTAGTATTTCTAATTCCGTAGATGAGAAGACTGAGGGGCAATGACATGAAGTGAGCTGTACGACATCAAACTAACTTTGCTTCCGAGCACAGCTGCAATATCTAGAGACCTGAGTCTAACAACATTTACATGAATGAAAGTGAAAGTCTGTAGCCAAACATCAAGGAACGATGACAGCAAGTCCAAGTCTCTTAGGGCTGGAACCATATAGGTATTGAAGCTACCACCTCCACTAGTCCTTTGGATCATGGCACCAAAAGCTAGACTGCCTCTTCCCTATCTAGAACATCTATTCTAGGTGTACACAGAGTCCCTCACAAACACAATGGAGCATATTCTCCTACAGACATGTTTATAACACATTAAATTGGAGCAATGCTGATAAAGAGCAGGACTGAAAAGATGCCTGCACCTTCACCCAACTGAATGGACCAGGATTTTTTTCAGAACAGGCAAGTGAAGCCTCTTTCCCATTCAAGGAATCACACATTAAACACACACATCCCTTCCCAACACACAGAACGTATCTACCTTTCACTGCTGGCTTACTAGCACTCACACAAACAGGCAAGATGGTAGGGAGGGCAGAGAAGGACCTAGCACACAGGTGTGCTTTTCTGACATGGTATTATGGGAAGATCAGTTGGGATAGGAAAAACAGGAAATCAAATATTGAGGAAATAAATGAACTGTAAAAACACCTACTGCTGTATCAGCATTTTGAATTTAAGAGTTCATTGTGTCCTTTAAGGAAAGTTTTCTGTAGCAGTGGGAACTATACTCTCCCTTAAGAACCCTGTGCAGAAAGAAACTTCATATAAGAGAGTCCAACAGTTTTCCCCATGAGAAGATAAGGGCTCTTCACTTCTATCTTATTGAAAGAAAAATAGCTGTTGTCAACCCTTTAATTATCCTGTAATTAGTTAAAATGCAGGAATTCATCTTCAGTAATGTCTTGTTCTCCTTTAGGCATATTTATTTCCCTCTTCCACTGTTCCTCTTAAACCCAGATTCACTTCATTCATTCAACAGATAGGGCTGAAACCAAACCCCAATTATAAACACATTCAGCAACTAAGAAAATTCCAGCCAGTGCCAGCTTTAAAGGCTGATTCTGAAAGACATTAAGCAGTCTTATGGCAGCCACAGAACACAAGGTCCTTTAAAAAAAAAAAAAATCCCCTTTCCCTTCATCTGTGCTTATTAGAGCTCTAGAGACTCAAATGAAAGTATTACTGCACCTGCAGCTTGTCAGAGAAACACACCCTTCTTCACACTGCTATCAAAACCAGGCCAACAACAAAAAAGAAGTAAAATTTTGTCTTGAAAACAATGAGGCTACAGGTGTGAGGGAGGTCATAATCCAAAGACAGTGCAGTTCACAAGTGAAAATGGGGACAGAACTCAGCCTGAGTTCTTTATGGCGATGGTAGATGAGGGCTGGCCTTAAATTCCTAGGCAGAATTTTCCAAAACTGAGGTCTGACAAAACCCCAAACCCAGCGTCTTTTTATTCGTAAACTAAGTAAATTTGCTCTGGAAAGCATACAGATACAAACATAGAAGGCTGCAGTGCCATTTTAAGAGTCCAATTTTCAGTAGAATGGCTCATGAAGAAGTATATTAAACAACCTTCTTTTTTTTTTTTTTTTTTTTTTCTCCTGAGTTAGGATATCATTAATGCTCCTTTGTTTTATTAGCATGGAGGGATATTCCCAATATGTATGCCAAACTAGGATACCGTACACTTCCATTTCATCTTTATCTGAAAATACTTTTTTTGCTGAATGCGAGTCCTACAGATAGGAGAGGGTAGAACCACAATACAGTGCTCTTTAAACACTGCATGCTTTTTTTTGCTAAATATGCCATTACTTCTAAGTGTTACAGCCTTCTTTGAAAAGACATTTACACTAGAAAGCTAAGAGCGCTTTACAGCACCATGCAAATTTCCATAAATAACAATTGGCCATGAGAGTTTCTTTTCACCTATTCCATAGAGGGGGACTTCCAGAGAAGAGCCAGAAAACGTGGAGATCGCTTTAAAATGCTTCTCTCTGTCATTTCCCATACCCCGCCTAATTCAACTAGGCCAAAATCTCACTTGAAGTGAGCTGAAGTAGAAGCTTTTTGTGTGTGTATGGAACCGTATCCAGCTGGGAGAGCAGTTAAATGCTTGCCCATCCCCTTAACTCTGGGCATGTTAAATTCAAGACGAAGAGAGCTGTTTTGACGTTCTTGGCTGGAAATCACTCTCCACACCTATACTTTAATGCATCTACTGTACGTGGTAGTTTGGCTGCTTTCTCTCACTACCATCTGTTCTGATGGCACAGTGCCTGCTCACAAGTTGAATGATATATAGGTGCCAAGCAACAATGCGTTTTGATGGGCAGACTGCACAACACCGGAATTGTCATCTCTTGTGCATGAAGGCCACACTCTGTGCCAGCAATGAAGCATTGGCGCTTCGTACCTCCATACACTTGTTCACACCTGTTGACACTTACGTGCCAAAAAAGGAACACTTGAACAAGGGAGTTTGTAGGCTCTCTTAACTCCCCACTAGGAATTAGCATTACCTGGAAGTATATTGAGCCCCTGGCTCAATCATCATCCTGTGCCTCAAGCAGACACTGGGTCACAGCCTGGAATATTTTTGTGGGTCTTCACCTTAATACTTTCCTAGACCTGTATGCCCGAACAGAAGAAGAAACTATCTGCTCATTCAGATGAAAACTGACTGGACCAGGCAAGTCTCTTCTCTTCCATGGTCCCACTCAGACATTTAAGTGCAAGCCTATGCAAACGTTGTATTTTTCTCATGTTAAGGGCCAATTTTTAACATTTATTTCACAAGGTCTTCCACAAGTACACACCCAAGCACGCTGCAGGTCCATTCCAGCATCACTTCTCCTTTCCACATTTCCATAGTCAGGTGGAACACCACACCAAACCTTACCTATAGAGTCTGTTTTTTCAGAGTTCAGATCAGTCCCTCTTCATCGGTAAAATTTAACCACATGCACCTATCATTCAGCTCCATGAGTAAAGCTTATTCTTGTGTCTTCTAAAGTAGCAAAAATTTATACTGATGGAAAAGAATGTCAAGAAAGGAAGCTAATGTAAAACATCACAGATGAGTTTAATGTGCTTTAAAAAGCGATATGTTTAGGAAGGAGAGTTTCCAATCCCTGCATTGGGTGTACACAGAAATTCAGTGATTTAGGGAGGAAAAGAACTTCTACACACTAGCTAGAGTTAAAACACACAATTTCTTGGGCAGTGTGGAAAGACCTGGGAACGTGCAGGAACTCGACCAGAGCATTCTGTTCTAGGAAATAAAAAAAAGAATTTAAACCTTAATCTTAATCCTCGCCTTTAGCAGAACAGATAACTAAAATCAGATTTTTTGCATATCCTTGTAGATAAGAAAACAGCTTTGCTGAGAAGGTGGGGGGTATGGGCTGGTAATGGGGCTTTGCTGATAATATCTGGCAAAAGAGACCAAGAAAAGAACAGGGGACACTCCATCAGTAGGACACAGACCGCTGCATCTGCAAGTTCCAAGCCTCTTTAGCAAAGACCAGTAGGAAGCACAAAATCAGTAAAATGTTTCCCTGTTGCAAAACCCCTGGAGAACTGGCCAGAAGAGGTGGAAATTACTTCAAAATGCTTTTCTCTCTTTCTACCATCATATGCCTAATTTAACATGTTCAAAATCTTATTGCTAATGGTACTTAAAGTGCAAGCTTTTGTTTATGAGAAAATTAATCCAGCTGGGAATGTAGGTAATGGTTGTGCATCACCTCAGCTAGGCATATCAATAAAAGGTGGAGAGAGTGGAAAGCATGGAGGGAGCCTTTCCAACAATGTGTTGCCACATCTACGTAACAACTGGATTCAGAACCCAGAGCTGGAGTATTTTCACTGGGGACCTTTGTTAGACATTGTTTTGGGTGTCGGTGTGGGTTTTGTCCCAGATGTAAGTGCCCACAATTGCCTATACGTTTTTATTAGACTACTGAGTATCATAGGATTATAACATTCGACTATTTCAAGCCTGGCTTGTAAATACTGATGGAGAGGCTGAAAGGTTGTAGAGGACCTCTCCAGCCTCCAGCACAGTTGTACGCACTTGGTCAGAGGGAGGAGATCTGTTAAAGACATCAGCCTCTGCTCTGCAGGAGTATCAGTAGCTTCTGGTTTCCCTGAGCAAGGCTTAGGTTACTTGGGGGCTAATCACCCAAGTCTTGTATACCTTACACGCATACTTAGTAGGAAATAAGAGAGATGCAATCATGTGAGTTACTGCATATTTGCTGCCAGCCGTTACCAGGTAGCTGCTATTTCATTTCTATGAAATATCGTAACTATGTAAATAACTCAAGTAATAATTGTAAATGGATGACTGTACTAAGGGAGGTGGGGGCAGGAGCCATAACTGCGCAGCTGCTATGGCTGTGAAAATTCAACCTTAAGCAGCCTAAACATTCATTTTACAGTGTACACCACTGATTACTTAATTACATCTAAAATATAAGTCAGACTCACTAAAAACCCCAGGGAGTAAATTACAAACAGCTATGAAGCAATGTGCATGCATACACCCTACTTTGACTTTAAAAAAATTATTGTTTTCCAATGGGTATGAAGCATTTTTCTATTTCTGTTCTGCAAAACATCATTATGTTACAAACAGGTAAATATTTCTAAGTAATATTAGATGTGCGTGGGAGCATCCATCTTCAGCCTTTCACTGTGGACTCTCACTAAAGGTTCTTATCTTTATGTATATTTGAACAAGAAGATCTACATATGCTTGATCTCCGTATGAACCTCTGTATGACCTGATTTTGTTGCCATGGCCACCAATTAGACCAGCCTTGTTGACTGCAGAACAACAGTCAAAGCATCTCTATTAAGTTCTGAAAAAGAATGTCATATTTTATCAGCACACTACAACAGCTTATCCTTGTGGTAGTGTTTGTTTCTTCCATTAGCTCTATATTTAAGCATTTAGCTTAAAAGACAGGAAAGGAGGGGGCGGGAGCAATGGCTATATCACTAGCCAGAAGCTCACTTTTTTTTTTCACTTTTTTAATATCTGCTTTTATTTTCCAGGTTTTCTCCTCTAGGAATATGGAAGACAGACAAAGGCTGTGGTAACATCTTTGCTTCATGAGAACATTGAGATGAGCATAAAATCTTTCCTGCAGTTGTGCCTTTGAGGATCCTATCAGCATTTTCCCAAAAGCAGGTTTTTTTAAAACATTCTCCCAATTTGTGACAAACCAGTAGAGAGTTGCCTCAAAACCTCACTTGGCAAACACTGCTTGTTAAACTACCTTTGCCCAGCAGTAGGTGTGTGTAAAGATACTGAATACTGTCACATATACAGGAAAGACAGTTCAATGCCATCAATATTATATTTTGTTAATGCCTACTTGAAAAAAAAAAAAAGCAACCAACTTGTAATGTACTCAGTTTACATCAAAACGAATAGAGGTTGGAGGATAGCAGAGTTCCATGACTAAATCTTTTCTTTCTCAGGTTTCCTCTTTAGAAAATAATTTTCTTAGTATTGTTTTCATAAAAGCTTTCAAATGCCCTAAAATAATGCAGAGAAATTGGCTTTTATTTTGAACAGGATTTCTCAATATGTACTGCATCTCTTGGCATATCTATTATATTAACTCAAGCCTTAATGATACAATGGTTAAAAACAGAGTACAGATGTGTATAAATGAAAAATGTAATAGATTTCCCTCTTAATGTAATAGAATTGGCATGAGGTATTGGAAACAGGAGTGAAAGTAGTCACTCAAGCATTGTGTTTGCATGTTATTTAAATACAAGTGGTTGAGGTATAAGTACCTCTAAGTACACCTGAAAGAGATGGTGCCTTGTAATCATTGTTTCAGCAATTGACAGTTGTTTACACAACAGCAGCACATTCTCTACTGATTTGAATAATAAACATGTTTAAACACCAGCTGGATAATAGAAGGATAATTGAAACATAGTTTAAAGCTCTGATTTACAGGCATTGTGGCAACACTTTTATTTGTGGTACAATGCTATACTTCTGTGCAGCCTCTTGAAAAAATTAAATAGGCATTGTTTCAAACAACTTTGGGATATATTTAACTCGATTAATCTATCATGCATTTGTGTGCCTACACAGACAGACAGACAGAACAAAGAACACACCATCAAAACTTCAAAAAGGCTTATGCTGGTGACCGCGTGCTGCTTAGTTTCATTACACGTTCGTGGGGCCCTTACTTTGTGCATCCACTTCCCAAGCGTGAACTGTAGTGCTCACATAGTTTATAAAGCCCACAGGCCGCAAGAACCCAGAAGGCTGCATAGTAACATTGCTGAGTAAATCAGAGACAAAACAGGTAGAGAGAGAAGCAGTCCTACTTCAGTCACTGCATGTGACAGAACGCGCACAACGAAGGGACCATGAACATACTGTGAGATTTGAGGTGCTACCCACATCTCCTCCTTCTGGTCTACACCAGAACTGGAACCCCTCAGAAGGTAGCGTTGAGTGAAAACACAGAGAAGCAACGACAGTTTGGGCCTGTTTTCTAAAATGAAAATTCAAAGAGAAGCTGAGGCAATCCTACTACAAATGTACCTCTGTACTGTTCTTTTTCTTAAAAACATCTCTGCAAATACTTTCTTAATGCAAAATCTACCAGCTGAGAAACCCAAATATGTGGCTGTAGATTGCCACCAGACCATGTACTTTTTTAATTCCCAAGCATCAGATAATCTGAGGCAGTCTAGCTTTCATTTTTCATCCTGTTTCTGATCTCTTACCCCAGTTTTGAACCACAATTAATTCACTGACAAGTATGGAGGTGTGGACAGTTTGCACACACGCACTTAGGTCCAGTTCTCTGACTCTGTCTGACATTTTATTCAAATGCTGTGGGAACTGCTTGATCCCAGCCTGCACAATACCTACAACTTACTCCAGAAGATTACAAATACCATGACTGGCTTCTTTTACATACCAAGCCCTGTCAGTTCCTGCTGACTGACCCCTAAGTTAAAGGCTTTCAAGAATCACATCAGCTCCGACCCTAACTGAGAAAAGCCTCAAAAGAAAGACCTTACAGTAGCCCCTGTTTTCAAGTCCTTTGCTCCTTACAATGTGTGAATCAGGTACCAGGTACAGACAGGAACATGAAGAGATTCAAGTCACTGCCTGCAGGACTTGATTATGTTTTGGATATATAAACATGATAGGCAGGACAACTTGTGTCAATTTTTAGGAAAGATGCCTGACATTTCCACTGGAAATTTGTTTTCATTGTACATGTAACAACATTACCAAAATTAAACAAATCAGCATGAGATCTTCCATGTCTAAAATTACTTTTTATTATTCTTTCTGCCTCGGTGTTTTTCTTTTTTCTAATGTTCTCAAGACAGTGGCTCTCCAGAGCTACTATTTAAAAAATGGCCCATTATTTTCCTTACCACTTCTCCATTGATTTTACCTAGTTATTGACTGAAAAACCAGGGCAGCGAGAGGACACCAGGCTTGTGTGTTCATGTCAACCTGTGTTGCTAAACAGATGCTGCTGCCTTTCATTCCAGATGGAGCTTGTTCAGGGCATGTGACTTCATTCCTGGATATCCCAACTTGTACCTCTTATTAACTCGCAGAAAGCTCAAAAAACTGAGATCTTCCAGGGCAAGCCCAATAAGACCATATCCCTATGTATATCAGTTTCCCAGTATTAAAATTTTGAAGAGATGAGAAACAAAACATGAAAAAGAAAGATATTTCATAATAAATCCTGAAACTTAAAGCAGTGGGAAGTCTTTTATTTAATGATATTGATATGTCTATAGCTGGACTTTTGTTGCTATAGAAGGTAAAAATATACAGGACTGACAAACCACAAATACTATTAAACCTGACAACGATTCAAGAAACGCCCTACCCCAGGTACACGAACCTGCTCACTTCAGGGTCTCTCATGTGTGTAGTAGATGTGACCAGACCTTCCCTGGAAACAGTCTGTTAGCTATGCTAAGGGATGTACAAACACACACACATATGCTCCAGCAAACTTGACATGGATCAGTCTGAAAAAGAGTAGGATCCAGATGTAAAACACAGAAGAGAAAGGACACGTCTATACAGACCTTTCAGTTAACAAAAATGCAGTCTATGGCTGCAGCTGGAAATTGTATTACATTAATTAAGAAACACTAATCTCTTTATGATATGGAGCAGAGTTCTGTGCAGTGTTGCTCAGTACTATGTATGCCATACATTTTTACTTCTGGAAAAGAGAATAATCACAATGAGCAAGTCCTATCACCAGATGACGGATGGATGCTCTGAGATAGTCTTGGAAGAGACATAAAAGAAGAAATGCACCGCATACAGTGATATAGGAAGAGGCACAATAGCGGAGTGTGGATCAGACTTAGGGAGGCCTTTATCTAAGGAACTAACAAACAGAAGCTGCACTTGATAACAACGTACAGCTGGATAAGATGCATGGAAAAAATCACCATGAGCTTCCACAAGATATGATGGGCAGACAATGGTGTGTTGTAGCTGTGGGATAGTGTTAAGCAGTTTCAGTAAGCTGCATGTGTTATGGTTCCTGGGCCAGATTCTGGCCCCTTTGTGCTAGGTCTCAGGAGTGCCCTACAAAAGCCGGGGGATTTTCCTCCGAAAAAGGAGCATTGCCAGGTGGCCGAGTGCCAGGATGACTCACTCTGCACTACCCATTCCTTACAGGAAGACAGAAGTTCCTGAATAGGAAAGGATGAGGCAGGAGTGCACAAAAATCCAGCTGCCCTAGACGCCAGAGAACAGGTCTCGCCTCACTAGCTCTGTTTGGGATTTTGCTCTTTGAGTGCTGAGGGGAACCAGGCCAGCCCCTTCCACTCCTCTCACTGGCAGAACTTCTCTATATTCCTGGACCTAGGGGCACAGGGGAAAATAAGGCCCAGGGCCATGAAGGAAGCTATACCCGTTAATTCTAACACACATAGAGAAAGGGGTCTATTTCAGTGGCTTTCTGAAACACTAAAGAAACAGAATAATAAAATTCCCCTTCATGTGCTGAACAGCAAAAGTTCAGAGAAAAGCGACGTTTGCAGTAGTGAGAAGTCTAACCCTTGAAAACATATTCTGGTTTCGGGCCATGGACCTATACCGTCTGCACATGGTAGAAGGCATTCACTGATGTCCTGTTTGTTTCCTTGACCTCTCTAAGTGTGCAAAACTAGCTGCTTCACCTCCCCTAGCTGTTTCAGAGCAAAGGAAAATAAATTCTTCATCTAACCCACCATTAAACTGGGGGACTCCTGCAGGGGGGCAAAAGCATAAAAGGTGCAAGAAGGGATTAGATGAATTCCAGGCTGCTAATGTCAGGATTAGTGAGGGGGGCTATAAACTACGTAGCTTGGATGCAATCTCCAGCTCTGGAAATTGTTTGCCAGAAGCTCCATAACAGGGGATGGTCACTGCGTGTAGATATACATACGTGTATATAGAAAAACTGGCAAGGTGAAGGCCTCCCCAACCTACATGCTTTCCACAGCATACACTTTACTGGCATCACTGGCTCTTAGTGTGAGTCAAAGCACTGGGCTAAAGCGATCTTCAGCCTGACTCAGTATAGCACTTGCTATGTTTTAATACCAGCCTAGCTGTGTTTCTTAACGCTGGATCCTCAGATGTGTACTAATTCAGAAGGAATCATTACACTGAATGAGTAGGAAAGGAGAACCTCCCTACCATTTGATCTTCTCCTACAAATTCATGATGTTATTTTAAATATATTTTGTCAGATAAACACTTTGAGTCCAAACATCTTGTTTTTAAGAGTGGCTCAAGAGATATCAGCAACAGAGGGAAAATGACATTTCTTTATCAGCTATAATACATATAAGGTGACATTCAAACACAACAAGTGCTACTCAATAGCTTGTAAGTCACAGAAGGTGAATGAAAACACTTAAGTCTTTTGTAAAAAAAAAAAAAAAAAAAAAAAGAGGTGGAGAATCCTCAACAGAAAGATCCACTTTGACTTAAAATATAGGGTAAGCAGCATTACAAATTTACAAGCACAAAGCCCATCTATTAAGATTCTGAACAAATAGTAAGTCTAGCTAGGAAGAATTGTTCCCGTCAATGTATGGTTAGTTATGTCAAGGACAGTAAATGAAGCTGCCTTTCACATACCAGATTGATCTATCTAAATTGGGGCAAGCTGTGCCACCAAAAATGCATTTTCATATGTGTTACAGAAGATCAAATGTTAACAAATACAGAAGAACAATTAATAAACAATAACTTCCCACTCCACCAGTAGCTGTTTAACTCACACATACTGTTTACGTGATATTCAGCTCAAATGAATGCTCTAGTAAACAAATTGTAAAGTTACAGAACTCCAGAGAAGCCAAAGAAAAGAGATTTGCAGTTTTTAAGAAATGCTTGGGTTGAAAAACTATTCCCACACAACTGTTATCAAGCTACTCCGTGAGACCGTGTTCCTATCATCTGCAAATGAAAGCCAGGCAAATTCAACTGAGGAATAAGGCGCATAATTTAACACGAGCGTAAATAACTGGATGAAATGGTGGATTCGTCTTTTAGATCCTTCAAATGAAAACAAGATGACTTTCTGGCTGATATGTTCTAGCCAAACGCAAATTTGTATGGCTCCATAAAGAAGTGACTGGATGAAATTAAATTGTTTCCTCTGATATTACAATGCACTATTTTAGGTCAGCATTCAGTAAAGTGTTCAGGAATTTACTCACAGAACTATGGCTATATTTGCACTACAGAGGATGTCCCAAAGGATATCTATCTTTGCTTGAGCTGGCCACCTGGGCATCTCTGCTTAAAGCTGTTTGGGATTTAGGAAAGACAAAACCCAGCATGTAAGTCCCTGGAGAAGCTAGGTATATTCCAAACACTCATTACTCACACTGGTGATGGTGCCTACTTCTTGCCAAATAGTCTGGCGCTTAAAGCATTTATCTAAGTGAGAAGTCAAAATATTGGGCCTCACTTTAGCCTGAGGCTTTTGAACTCCAAATCCCATGAGAGTGCACAGACCATGAAGCTATAGAAGACTTTGTAACTGCTGTGCAGCCAGGAATGGAAGAATCACGGGGCCAGAAATATCTGGTCTTCATCGAGCGGTTAACCTACTCAGCTAGGAGATGAAAGGCTTAGGGCTCTCATCCTCTCCTTCTGAAAAGCTTCTGAACTCAAGTCAATAATTAGCTACCATAAATCAGAGTCTCACCTCCACAGGAGTGACCTTACCTCTGCACCACAACATCTGACTCCATGTATCTTCCATTCTCAGCTGACTGTCAGTCTTGTTCCAACAAGAGAGATGAAAAATGTTTGGTTTTTTTTCTCTGAAAATCTCACAACTTGCTGCTTTGTACATACTCCTGGCATGTGAAAAAATGTGACCCCAAACCCTACTAGCGTAAGTAGGCTAGGAGGTTCTGCCTGTGGTTCTGAACTTGATACCATAGTTCACAGTTCCAGACAAATCATCTCGTCTGCAATTCCTAGCAGCTGGCAGAGGTGTCTCACAAGTCAGCTTGCAGGTGATGCCCTGTCCAGAACCCTAACTCTCCATCCTATACTTCTTTTGGACCCTAGGTACTGAACTCAGCTCTGACATCACTCCTGGGACTGACCACTTTACTCTTTGAGGCTGCACATCAGTGTCCGAGGATCTCCACACCTCTCTTGAATTAGAGCTGTAGTTCTTCAGTGAAGACTCCAGTTGGTTGCTTTATTGGCAGAAATGCACCCCAAATTAATCAACTGTATGACCAATGTGAAAAACCTCAGGAACATCCTGTTATCCAATTTGGCCTCTTCATCATCAGTTTGACTCTTACTGATAAGAGTTCTCCATAGCCTGAACTAAACACAAGATTTTCCCACAGCTGGATAAAATATGCTCTTGCAAGAAAACTGTCATGCCATGGTACCAGCTGCCTGAAAACAAAATGTAGGCTAGGTCAGGAGTAATATACTCTAGTAAATATACCCAGAAAGTCCGTAAGACTGTACAAACTCTTAAGCATACATTTAAGTGGTCCGCTGGGTTACAGCTTTAATTACATATTTCATAACTACAAAAGGGTCCATTTAAAATATAGTTCACAACAGAAATGTTAAGTGTGCGTTTTCTTTGCCCAAAGCAAAATGCACACAGACTCTGTGGAACGTTGTTTAAATGAATAGCTCTGAAAAAGATGTATACAATGTCTACTGTAACGAGCCTATCCAAAGGTTAAATACAACAGAAAACTGGCTTAAAATAGATTAACATTCACATTGAGACCCATAGTAGTGTTAATTGCCACGGCTCCAATGAAATTCCATAGTCCTGTTCTACTTTGCATCAGACAATGATGTTGTCCATAACAGAAGATATTTCCCTGTGTACTTCAGACAAATGCATTGTGCATTTAAATGGAGATGTCTAAAAGGAATATTACGAAAAGATAAATTAGCTTTGCATTCTGTCAGTCTCCGGGATAATGTTTCTGATGATCTGCTGAGAAAATAAGAGTGGAATGTTACTATTCCCAGCAATCATTTATCTATTGAGCCAGAACTTACTTTCCAGGAGCTGGTTCTCAGGATTCCTAATATGGTTTCCTCTTGTTTATACCACCAGGGGAAATTTGGGTTGCAAAAATCAACTGGAAAGTTAATATCACCTCTGGTGTTTTCACAAGCAGCAAATGCAGCTGTGCCTACTGAAGGCCGTGAAGCACTGAGTGCAAACCGTTGCAGCTTGCACAAGGCCGGCCTAGGCTGGACCTATGGCACAGGTCACAGCGTAAAGCACCATCAGTGCTAGACTGTGGCTTTGTGTCATCAAAGTGCAGGACTAAGGTTTCGTCTGGATAAGCTGAAGAGTGAACTTGTTCACTTGACAGATTTGCAGACTTCCAAGTGATCATTATTGGTGTTTGTGTACCTTCACATAGACATTTCTAATCGAGCTGCACAAAGGGAGTATCAATTTCAGGGGTGAAGTGAACGTAAACTGAGAGCATGAGTGAACTGACAGAACAAATATGTCCATAAAGTAATATGAAAATCTCTATATTCATTTTACGTTAATGTAAAATAAAAATAAATATATTTATATTACTAAAAGTTGTTAATGGAAAATGCAGCTTTTGAAATGTTGACGTTCTGCACGTGCAGTTTCCATATTTCTCCGTTTTCTTTGCTTTTGCTGCTAACTACCAGGCTTTTTTTCCCCTGAGAAAACACATCTTGGACACCACTGATTGTATTGTACTTATTAGCAAAAAAGATAAATGTTGCTGTGGAGAATGGACAACGAAAAAAACAAAACCCTAAACTGAATATTCATGCTTTGGTAAACATCAAGAACATTTCCATAAAATGAAACTTTCAGGTGAATACTTCCTTAGAAGTAAAATATTTCCTACATTGAAAATGTCTTGTTCGTGGAAAAAAAATCTGTTTCACCTAAGAGGTACTTAGATGGTCGCGATCAGTACACTATCCAAAAATGTATTAAGCAATGAGAAGCTCATCTCCATGCCACCTGCCCTGACTTGCAGCATCGTGCCATCTTTCTTATCCTGCAGAGAAGAAATTGAGACACAGGAAGAGTAATGTTAAGATTTTCAAAAATTCCTGGTGATTTGAACCATCTTGGAGTTTGAATGCTCAGCGCAGGACACCTAAATATTATTAATCCAAATTTCCATAAGAAGTCTGAATCCAGATCTCCTGAATCTGAATCCAGTGCCCTCACTAAACACATTGGCATGGATGCTTCCCAGAATGGCTCGCTGGGGCTGCAGTACTGACAGGGGTTTAGAGCAGCCTCAAAACTCCTCTAAATTGTACCATGGTGTCGGCAAAGTTCCCAGCTATACCAGGGAGGGCAAAAAGTGGAGTACACACATAGCTGCACCTTCACCCCATCTGTGAAGGCGATCTCACACTTTCTTGCAAAACAAGGTGAAATGTCTAAAGAAGTTTTCCCTTACAGAAATGCATTTCTTAAAGATAACACATCAAAATGATTTTGGAATCACCATACTGTGCTGTTTCATTCTTCAGATGCTGTTTTCAGATATTCTTATAATCAGTGCATTCTGTCAGTGTTATGAATATGGCCAATCTGAGTGTCATGTAACATTTTTAGAAGTCTTGCAAAGACTTAATAAATTTTGCAAATATTTAGAAAAAGAATTAATGTAATATATGTAAAGATATGCACATATTTGATAATCTTGAACCAATTTAACAAATCCTGTCCAGTTTTAATAAACATTGGATTAGGGTTAAACTTATTACAAACAATAAATTAATAATGAAAATATTTAAGGTGGAGTGTATATACAGTACTTTTTAAATTTTAATTGTTTTTCAAAGATCGGGAAAATACCTGCAAGCCATGTTACAGTTTTAAAAACTTTGTTATCCAGGAAAATATACGCACAACCCATACTGTTAGCAACATGCCTACTTCTAACACACTACAAAAACATGGTTTTGCTTACTCTTACAGAAACAAAACCTTGTTAGAATTGCAACTGTATACAAGAGCCTAAAATCAACATGATTATAACTTGGGTGAAGATAGGACAATCCGGGGGGAAAAAAAAGCTTACTGAATATGTGAATGTATGAATTAACAGAATAAAGTGCAACTAGAAGCATGTTCTTAAATCTACGCCTGTTTACGTGTATAGCCACTTCTCAAGGGCAACAGACCTGACATTATGAATTTGTAGTGAAGCACTGCATACGCATAACCTTGTGCAGGGCCATCCCAAGCATCTCCATAACATTCACCCTGGGGTACCTGAGTTTTCCAATCAAATGAGGAACTGCTGTTGTTGGAAAAATTGGACCTTTACATTTCTCACAGAAATGCACCAGTTGCAACAAAACTTTAATTGTGGAAGGTTTTCCACACCTCCAGTGGAATGATTAGTTGATGTAAAAGACAGCCACAAAAACACCACCGTACCTTCCATTTTAAAAATTAACCAAATGAAATGTGGTAGAGTGGTGATTTGGGAGTTTTGAATAGGGATTTTTTTAAATCGGATTCATCTCGATACAAAAGTTCTTGGAATTTTTTATTATTTTTTTTAATCACAGGATATTTAAAAAACATCTAAGTCTCCCGGAGCATCTGAGGCAAGGGTGCTTGGTTATGGGCCTGTATTTCTGGGAGGTCCTTAAGAAATAAAAATAAGGGAGGATCTGCGTGAAACCCAAAAGGTTGCTTTAGGCAATAGGGACTATAAGGTGATAACTGAAAAGAGAAGTAAAATACAAGGTAAGGATCCAGAGAGGATGCAGGAAAATAGCTAATCTATAAAACAGCAAAACATACATCCAAAGGATTTGGATGTTAGGATATCTGGGGGTTGGAGAGAACAAAAGGAGAGTCTTGAGGCATACCTGTCAGTATGGAAAGACAAGGTAAAACACCAAACAGGACACCAAAAGTATCCTACCGACACCTTAAGAGGACTCTTATTCACCCTTTTTTTTCCTAAATAATGTATTTACTACAGCATGTGAAATACTATGCCTGCTCTAATGAGACACATGCCTGCTGCAGAGAGGACAGAAACGATGAGCTTCATGTCAGACTAGGACAGTTGCAGGGCAAAGTCCATGCTAGTCTTGCAATTTGATTTCCATTTTACACTTCCACAGATAATTTCTGTGTGTGGAAACCAAAGGTTTTTTCTGTAAATATATCCTATTCTAAAACACTATTAGGAGAAATGGCTTAACCTACGAGCAGTGACTTGATTCCTTAAGATATTCAGGAGGGAACCAGCAAACTCAGTCACTGCTTCAGCTGCTTTTCACAGTGGAAGCTGTCCTAGAGGTAGAGAGCGCGAGCTCGCAGCTCATTGGAACTGAGAATTAACTGTCTATTATTAAATAATTATAGGAACCAAACTGAGGAAATCACAGGGATTCTGTAAGCAGAAAAAACAGGATACATTCTCCTCTGGGCTCTTCTAGTAACTAAACAATTAAATGATATCATGCATATAAAAGTTGGGTGGAACTAAATATTCACCTTAATTAGGCAGAAAGATGGAGCAATATTGTTTCTGCCTATCTAATTTTCCATTGGGTAATGTTCTTCTTTTTTATGGCAGAACTAAATATCTGAAACAATTCATTATGAATCTTGGTTTATGAAAGCTAAGAATTATTCTGAGGAATATACAGCAGAGTAAGTGAAGAAATGTCTATTATAGAAACAAAGAGAAAGACTATTAGTAACTTGAAATTGCTGTAAATGAGCCCTTTATTGCCTGAGATTTGAAAGCCCACCAACCATAGCATCTCAATGTAGACAGAGCCAACAAAGTTTACAAAAATCTACCACTGCCTTCCTCCAACAGTGATTTCTCTGGTTCTTCACAGGCTTCTTCAGTCTCAGTAAACTGGTATTCTAACAGAGTTGTTTCAGGCACTTAAGCCTGCAACAAAATTATATTGATTTTAACAATCCCTCTGCAGACCTTTAGAATGGATTCTGTTATTACATCCCACAGCGCAATAGCCCTTGTCCACCTTCAGGTATGAAGCAGCAAGAACTGAGTTTTAACAAAACTGCTAGTCTGAGCACCAGCACTGCTGTAGGGAGGGTCTCTGCGTCAGTATAGCAAAGTTTGCCCTCCATACTGCTATAGATCAGTGCCTAATAAATTCTTTCCTGAGTAAATACTGACAATGAGAGGAAGTCCTGAACGGATTGCTATAATCTGTCAGCTACAACTCTCCGCAGGACAGGCATCCATTCCCCACACTTTTCCTTTAAACGCTTTGGCCCTTCCTGTACAAATGAACTGGAACGGTACAACAGCATTTTGCTCGGCAGGAACAGGGTTAACTCTGTGATACACCTTGATCACCAGCAGGTATCAAACTTTGTCAGGAAAGGAGATATCCTCCAAACAGGAAGAGACACAGCACTGCTGAGAATCCCCCATCAAATACAATAGAACATGAAGGTACGGCTCAGTTTTTAGCTCTGGCATCCAATAACGAGTCAGAACCCCGAGGACATTGTCTTACTCAGAGATGTGAAATGCAAATGAACAGTAACATTGACAACTCAAGACCAAGCAGAAAACAAAGGACTTGAAAGCTACCTGGAAAGGTCTTGCGTGAACACAGAGCTTTTTTCTTTCCTTTTTTTTTTTTTTTTTGTGGGGCAGAAATATTCATTTATGTGAAGAAGTTAGATGGGTAATTTTACTGATCACTGGAGTCCCTGAGAATGTTTTAGCAGAAAGAAAACCTTGAGATGGTAGCGCACAGAAATCATTTAACAGTGAAAGTCACCAGGAGCTCAGAAAAACTGGTTCAACATAAAAAGTTGTGGTGTGTGAAGTAGAACAGACAAATTCACTTTCCCAAAACTCAGTCACAGGACGTTCCAAAATATTTTCGTTCTTGAAGATTTTTTTCTTTAAGGTGAGAAAATCTAAGGTAAATCTTCCTGTCTGCCTCTAGTGCCCTGTCCTAAATTCTCTAAGAAAGCCAGAGTAACACTGTTTCTACCTGTCTAATTCTCCTTCGGGTCATGTGTTTGTACACTTTTCCAGTAGAACTAAATATCTGAAAAAAAATCAGTACGAATCTTGGTTTATGAATGCCAGGAATTATTCTCAGTAAGCAGAGAAATATTAGCAAAAAGTCATGTAGATCGAGAGAGAAATATTTTGGTGATACCTGTTTGGTTCACCCAGCAAGACCCTCAGGGATGCCACACAGATGCTCCACGAGAGGGATACGTGAGCATGCTGGCTGCCCACGTCAGCCCCCACCACGTCATTGGCAAGGCCAAGGCAGGAGGAGGGACAGCCACCGTGCTGAGCTTTCAGCCCCAAGATATGATCCAGCCTGACGTGACCAGTGACGACTCCCCTCTCCAACCTGGGCATGCAGCTCAGGCACAGAGAGATTTTTCATCAGGGTACACACCAGCCCTCCCTGTCCCCACCGTGGGAGGAAACCCGGGCACAGAGGGAGCCACAGCGCCCTTGGCACCCACCCCACAGGGGTCCCTCACAGAGCCACCTACCCACTGTCTAGGCAGAGACCAAGAGAAGGAAGCAAAAGGATGAACAGCAGTCCCATGCTTAGCACAACACCTGCGCTACTGCAACCTGCGAGGAGGGTTTGCAACAGATCTAAAACCAGGCGGTTCTGGATTGGAGGTTTGTTACACAATGAAAAGTCAAGTCATGTTTACAAACATTTCAGCGAAAGTGGAGCCAAATTTCAGTAATCAAATGTCAGGGCTAAATTTAACCTTCTCAATATAGGGTAGAGGGAAACTTGTGGCTTCAGAAAGAAACAGGACAAAACTCATCATGAGACAATACTGCCCGATCTAAGGTGGAGGACATGCAAAAAATGAATGCATTTCACATGAATCCACCCCAGATACGACTCTCTTCCCAGCACTTTGGGGAAAAAGATACTTTATTAGAAACTGAGTCCAGGGTTACTCAAATTTGGCCTGTGTTATCTGAAATGTGAAGAATATAAAAACTTACAGAAAACTCAGGAGACCTAAGACTAATAAAAAATACAGCCAAAGTTTTTGTGAACCCAAAGACAGGAGTGTATGAGGAACAATAGCTTCAAAGCCAGGGGAAGGGTAATTGTTTGCTGTTAAACCGGTAGAAAATCTAGTGGAAGCAGTGGCTGGGGGAAAGATGTCAAAGAGCAGTGAACTAATAAACACGTGGAAAAGAAATACTGAGAGCCCTTCCTGGACTGCAAGCACTCTCCTCTTTTTTTCCCCAGCAGCTGGTACATTTCCTGCTTGCTTGTCCTTGTGTGCGTGTGCAGTCACATCTCTCAGGGTTTTTTTTCTCAGCTAGGCTGCTCGGAGGTAAATTGGGAGGTTCAAACAAAATATCTCTTTGTTGAATGTTGGAGGGACAAAGAAAACAGTGGTTTTATGGCACAGCAGACAATTCAGCAGGGTAAAGCACCTGGTATAGGCACGTCTAATAGCTGTATTGCATATGTCCCAGCGCAAACATACGCATACTTCTTCATTCCATCAAGAGATTTCTTGAAGTTTTTGTCTTTCTGTCTCCCTCCTTCTTCCTATCCAAAGAGACAAAATTCCTTTGTTGACACACAGGTCCTAGTCTGAAAGCCAGAGACCCCCGGATGCCCACTCATATCTCTACAACTGGCTTTCTGTTTTCCACTAATATCCTCCTTCCCACAACAGGAGGACCGAGTTGTGAGCTGTTGAAACTCCCACAGCTCAAGCAGTGTTTTGTCTAGTTTGCACTTGAAGCCTACCGCTTGCTGTAGTTTGCACAGTATCCGAAGAAAGTTGGCTGACCAGACAAGTCAGATACGTGAAGAACTTTGGCCTGAATGCCTCATCCCAAAACCAATTACCAGAAGTGTCCGACTGATGCCACATGATTAATTGCTCCCTCCTGGCTGCACTGACGACGGAGGGAGCCTAGACACTTGGCTGAAATGCTCTGAACCTCTTTGTGAGGGCCAGACACTTACCTGCCTTGTACTGCAAGGGCAAAGTCAGGCTCTGAAGAGGGCAGTCTGAGTCTAGCCCATTCAGCCCAGGAT
This sequence comes from Nipponia nippon, assembly GCF_047370975.1. Taxonomy (NCBI): domain Eukaryota; kingdom Metazoa; phylum Chordata; class Aves; order Pelecaniformes; family Threskiornithidae; genus Nipponia; species Nipponia nippon. The sequence continues at coordinate 24,737,118 of NW_028262358.1, forward strand.
GTCTCCAAAAAATACGTGTGTTCGTAGTTCTTTTTTAGGATCTGATACTCAGAAAAACATCGCACTACGCAAACAATACGTTTGAGCAATTCCATGTGCTCTGCCCACAGAACGTGCCTAGAAGTCCCTTGAGAACTGCATGGGGAAAAGCATACACCGTTTAGCAGATACATCACTACACACAAATGTATTTCATTCCTTTCCCAATAAGGCTTTTTGAATTTGTTAAAAACTATTTGCAGAGAAAATGAAAGGAGCCCCTGGCATCAGGAGTCCTTGGAGAGTGAGCTATGCACTGGCTAAAGGCTCTGCTGATCACAGTTGGAAGGACAGCCTGACTTTATCAGGAAGATCAAGGAGAAGAAGAGATGGAATATGGGAAAGGTTGGAGGAAGATAAAAAGGAGGAATTTATCCATCAAGGTCAGCTAATTGGAGAGAAGTTTCTGCATTTGGGTGGCTGGAAGCAGTATTAATCCAAGCCAAAATTTTACCCTTTGGAACCTTGTGTGTTCCTCCTGTAAGGCTTTTACATTGCCACAGAAAAGAAGGGTCTATTTTGGTACTGAATCATTCTGGGGCAGGTTTTTCTCTCCATATGTTTGCATAAATCTACAGAGGGCAATGGAGTTACACCACCGCATGTTGGTGTGAGATCAGAGGCAGGCTCAGTATCTCTCACCTTGTCTGACAGACTCTTTGACCCATTTCACTCTTTTTTACTCTGTCAGCGTTCCAAGGTCAAAGACCATGCCCAAATCTAAAGCAGATCATAACTCAGATGCTGTATTTTAAAGACATAGGCTCTCTTTTTTTAATAATGCATTATTTAAAATACACTTTCCTTTGTGTAAGCCTTATTACAATGTCCAAATGATCTTGACTTGGGCTAGGGGGCACACGTGTTTCCGGGAGGAGGGATCCCATTTCCTTCACACCAGTTTCCGTGTCATCATCATCATCATTATCCGCTTATTTCTGCCCTTGATCACATCCTCTGAAAAGCTGGCAGATGTGAAACCTGAGCTGCCCATGGGCCTCCACACATCCCATAGCAGTAGGTATCCACAATGGTTCAGATCATCTCTAATTTCTCTGTGGATCATATGTCTCCTTCAGAAAAAGGGTGGGGAGCAGATGTGCAAGAGAGAAACAGAGAGACTCTGATAATCATATTTCTCTTTCACAGAAGGGAGGGGTGAGTGTGTGTATTGGGGTGGGGAGGGAGAAAGAGAGATTCTATGCAGAAGAACGGCAGAAATTTAAAACACAGGTCAGACTGGATACGGTAACTGCGTGCGAAAGTTTCCTAGTGAGAATGTTTCCTTTTGGATGATTTAACAAATGTAAGCTGGATCAAGTCCCCATTATGCAAGAAATATGTTAGGTTTCTTCTCTAGCTATGCACAAGTGGCTGGGAAAAGCTGGATATAGTTCCATCCTATAAACTGGAATCAGAAATAAATTGAAAGATTTATAAATTGGAGGTGCAATTCTTCAGCTACATTGGTTTAAAGATGGTGAAATGAATGACTAAAGCATTCACTCACAGTGTTTTATGAAGCAGATCTAATGTGCAGGTTTTGTGACCTGCAGTGACTTTAACTTCTCAGTAAATCAAAAAGCTTAACAAATATTAAGATGGCAAAGATTACCTGTGTGTGCCAGATTTTATCTTTTATCCGTTATCATTTAGGAAATGAAAAGCTTGAGTCGGAAATCAGACAGCCAGTCACGTGACTCGAGCGGTCTGGCAGCCCCACAAGACAAGAACCTGCAGGAGACACAGAAACTACACATTCGCTGATTAGTTTTTAGTCCTTAAGAAATGGCTCTTTTTATTGTTATTATTATTAGCAACCAATAAGCTTTAGAATCAGAGCAATTCCTTTCTAAATTCCACTGCGATGAAAATTCATTATCACAAGCTAGAGGAAGCAGCTGGGTATATAGCTCAGCTCATGGCCAGGCTCAGGGGCAGCTCTGCACACATGGGAGCTTCAGAGGTGTTGAGCTTTGGGGTACAGCACACCAGCACCCATTTGACAACACAGAGGCCAAAGAATTCTCCTTTTTCAGCCTTGGCCCAGAGCGGCAGGAAACTGGCTGCCAGATGGGATCTTGGCTAAGCCACAGGTTAGAGATCCACAGCGCGTGGGGAGACCCGCCACGGTTCAAGTAGAGCATGCCCTCGATTTGGTAAGACTGTCTTGCAGTTCCTTCCTGAGAGCGCGGGAGGTAACTGTCCCGGCAGAGGTGCCGGCTTTTCATGTCTTCAGCCCTCCAAATATGCCACGGACCTTCAGGGTGAAACAAATATTTATATTCTACCCCGGCTCCTAACATTTTCTAAACTAAGGGCTGAGGGAGTCAGCGTGAGATTAGTATCTAATGCCTAAGTAGAGCTGGACTTTTCCAAAACATTTTTGAAACATTTGCTGGTTTATTAAATTAACATCAGGTCTACTGGTGGGATACTGAGGTGGAGTGGATAAGGCCTGCTTCAAGGCCACAGAATACTGTAGAGACCAAATCGCAACAAGAATTTGAGCCTTTCTAAGGTCCAGCCACAAACCCAAACAAAGTAACACCATCAGCTCTATTAGCTTGTCACAGACACATGCAATTTTTCTTCCTTTTCCATACAGAAAAGAAGATAATCCCAAAGGTTAGACAACCTCCATAACAAAATCAGACCTGTAACAACCACATCAACTACAGGTGACACTGCAGGCTCTAGGTTTGCATAAGTTGTCTTTGCTTCAAGAAGGTCTTCCCCTCCTCCCACCCCTGCAGCCCCTTGTCCCAACTACCAAAAGCATTTATGGCCATCCTTTCCTCTTCCATCTCACAGCTGTAAATGAATACATGTTGAACATATATTGAATGCAAGGAGAAAGAGAATGGAAAGAGAAAGAGTTTCATAAAATGGAGGTTCCATTTATTTCCTCAGAATGTAAGATCTCAATTTAAAAATGGCACCAGTTTTCTTCAATTCTGAAGTGACACTATAGCTGTTTAATAGCAGGGAGATGTTGATTTAAAGCACAGAAAATAACAACCCATTTCTCCTTTCAGCTGATACAAAAGAGAGTAAGAAAGATAAGAAAAGCATTCAGCGTTGAAAAATAGAACTGGGTTTACACTGTTATTTCCTACATAACTGTCCCTCTGTCACAGCCTGAAAAGGACCATCGGCCAGAAGCTGACAAAGTCAAGTGCACCACTGCCATCACTTCTCCTTGATGCGCACTGGTCAGAACAAAGGAATAACGTCAAGCGACCCTGCAGCTGAGGTAAGTCAGCTTCATTCCAACAGTGTAAGCAGTTCATCATCAAGCAATATTTGGCCCAAAGTGTAATGCGAAAATAATACTACACCCAAAATAAATAACAAAGCCATTTGCAGGTAAATCAACAGTGAAGCGTATCTATTAACTAATGAAGGCAAGCAATTAACAACAGCAAAACAGTTCAAGTAGGAAGAGAATCTGACTTCAAAGAACGAAACTGTGGGACCATATATGTTAAGTAAACAGTTTTGCTATAGGTCTAAGTATATATCAGTTCTCCATTCCACCAGGTCCATGTTAAAACTACAGTGGAAACTCAGCATTAATGACTAATATTTGTCCTGAAAGTCAGGCCACCTCCTGTGGAAAAGATGGAAATGCAAGTCTCCAGGACTGTGCAGACAGACATCTATATTATAAAATCCTTTCATATTGTATCATATAATAGATATATCTGATATAATTAATTAATAATAATATATTTATGGAATCCTTGCATCTGCCTTCTATTTTTAAACTTCTGGATTTAACATTAAAGGAAGTTATGAGCTAATGTCCCTGTATTGCAGTGTGAACAGAACAAACTCTGTCAACAACTAGCAAAGGGCTAAAAGGTAACTGTACAATCTGCTCTGAGCAAGGGGTGCTGTGTATCTCTTTTCTGCAAAAGCAGATTGCGACTCAGCAAGTCAGTTTTCTACCCTGCTCTCCCTGACTTTGGGAAGTTATTTTGCTGCTTCTCACAGCATGCAGTCACCCCTGCCACACGCCCAGCCTGACACCTCTGGCCAATGGAAGGTGTATGGCGATGAGGGCAGCTTGCTTTCTATGTCCTACCCACTTCTGCCTCACTCCTACCTTTATTGCTCTGGGGTAAACCCTTGCTCTTCGCACCAAAAACAGGCATCTGCATCAAACTGAGTCTGACCAAAGGAATTAACTGACACCTGTCTTACTTCACTTACCAGTCCTGGACTCCAAAGGAAAGGTACTGATAACTAAAGGTTAAAAAAAAAAAGGACCAAAAAAAAAAATCCAAAAAACAACCACCCTACAGCATACAGTCTCACCACCACTGCCTGCCAACCTTAGTACAAGGCCTGAAATTACATGTAAAGACAGACTTGCTATTAAGACATCAGTGTTAATTTGTGAACAGAGAAGGATGGGGTGGAATCCTCTGTTTCACCAGAGGGTGGGACAATATTCCTTAAAGAAGCACAGCTGTTTGTATTAGTACACGTATCTGAGCCCTGATTTTCACAATCTTTGTTTAAACTCCTCTAAGAAACGACACTACCATATTGCTCTCTGTTCCCACGCATTACCAGAATCTGTTTTAAATGGTGTTTGCTCACCTGCTGCTGACCTTGTAGAAGCTCATGAATGAAGCATTACTGATCAGAATCAGAAGGTGTGGCACAAAAGCAGAGAACCTGCAGGAAGAGAGGAAAAGAAGAAACAAGGTTAACGGATACAAGTAGGAAGCTTCCATCTTCTATGTGGACAAGTCTGAGTAAAGAGCATGGCATGTCCATGAAGACTTTTACACAAAAAAGGGGTGCTGCATTCTTGCTAGCTGCAGGGTGAGTGACTTTAATTATGAAAGTTCTGCTATTAAATGGGCTTTAATAACTAAATGCATTGCTATTCCTTCAGCTCTTATTACAATTTAATTTACCTCCTCTTTTTTCTGTTCTTTGAGTTCGTAATAAAATGAATAGCTGGCATCTCCTAGGCCTGCTCCCTTTTGTATTCTTGCCAATAGAATAACATCACAGCATTTTACAGTAATGCTGTTTGGGCCGTTAGAGAAAGAAAATGTCAAGTACCTTTTATATGCAATTCTAATATTTGTTTTACTCTCCATTGTTTCTAATATCCCCTGAGAACCTTGAAAGTAACATTATTTCCTTAACAAGTTTGGCCTTTCTTCCTTCTACTTAGCAAATCATTTTCTTGGGGCCTTATTACTTGCTGTTATAGAATAGCTTGTATAGAACTGCCACAAAATATTGCTGCTCATATATGTCTGGGCTAGTGAAAAGAATCTAGAAATAAATAAGCATATATCTTGTTTTCTTCCTAATTTGTTGACACTCTGCAAAGGAGAACAATGCAGAACATTTCCCCAGATCCTGAGTTGTTTCCATCTCAGTTAAACTTCTATGACACTTGAGCAATCACTTAATACTTTGATCCTCCAGCTATAAAAATAGGCCTGTGATGATAATCTTGTCCCACCTTGTTGTTATTTTAAATAAGAGCAGCAATAGCATTTGTTAGAAAGTCTTATGGAAACCTCTTTAAAATTTGAGAAAGGCAGGTCCCAGCAGATAAACTCACATACGGGAGCCCAATGTGCAAGATGGAAACCAGAGCATGCTACAGAGGCTTAATTTAAGTTGATCAAGTGGATCAAGTTAAGTGGACTCCTAGCTTTCATTTTCTAGGTTGCAAAGCTCAGTGCTTTTGCTTCATTTTCTTCAGTGGTTTTATGTTGTTGCCATTTTGTTTTTTTCCAGAACATAAAGATTTTCACTTGGAAATATCGTTGTGGTTACCAAATGTCTTTTGGTTGTTCAGGGCCAGGGATTACATTCCTTAGAGTGGAACAAGACACATTAAAGTCCTTAATCAAAGTCCCTTAGTACATGGCATGTGGGTTTTAAAATCTTTCCACGGGGCTGCATGGGCTTAAACTCTAGTCATTAGGTTCATGGGATACCATAGAGCTGTATATCACAGCAACCTGGCTTCCAGCGTACCAGCCTTTCCTTTCCCTGTAAACCTATTTGCAAAGCATTTAGAGGACTTGAATCCCCTGGGTTCCCTCTCATCTATTCCTTTTTTTGCCTTCTAGCCTGCCAAAGCAAAACTGTTTCCAGGCTTTCTCCTCTGCAATGTAAATGGCAAAATAGGCAAAGGCAGTTAAACATAGGAATTTACTTGCGACAGCTCATCTGCATACACGCACTTATGGACAATATTTTGTTAGCACACAGTAATTCTTAGGACTTGCATATATTTAAAAGCCACAGAGATTGGAAGCTCCCAGGTCTTCCTTCTTTCAAGGTTGTGGCAGGGGGAGGGGAGGAAGGAGGCTGAGCTGAAGTGTTTACGGGAGGTAACGCATGTAATTGAATCTCACTAGCACGCACGCAAACCGTCCGGGATGCTACTTGCACAGGCAGAGGGACAACAAAGAACAGAACACACTGTTCACATTTCACAGACCTTTATTGGTTTGCTTCGAATGCTGCTTTCTAAAGAAAGGACACGGGATAAGTAACTCATCTGACAGGCCAAAGGAGTCACAATGGCTACTTAATTATGAAACTCTTCTAGGCACTTATATATTAATTCATGGTCTAATGTGGTGTCAAGCTGAGGCGAATAAAGGTTAACATATTCTATTAGTCCCAATTGTCACAAGAATTTCATCGAACAATATGGTTCATTAAATGCTGAATCTAATAATTATGTTCACCATAATAGAAATTATTCATATGAACATGATCTGAACAGTTGTGATTTATTAATTTAGACATAAATTTAATTAGTAATTGATTTCAATTGAGTCTCACTCTGAACAATAAGTTGTGTTGTAAGCCACGTACTGGTAGCGATATCCAAAATGAAATATGGAACTCCGAGGCGGGATGCTTGTCGGTATCCTCGATTCCTACCCCTGCTTGCCGCTGTGCAAGAACAGCACTGCTGTCCAGCACAGAATTCCATTTTTCCCCCCAAACAAGATGGGAAAATTTGTCTCTCACCAAATTCCAGTAGTTAAAGATCTCTTTTAGAAAGTATTGGTGAGTAGAAGTTAAGCAGGCTCTCCCAGGACAGAGAGCAGTATGGAACAGCTCAGCCACCGTGAACGGGAAGTGCCGTAAGAAGCCCATGCTGAGGAGCTGCAGTAAAACACATCACAAGATAACAAGATGAAAAAAACCTGCTCTTAGCCACAAAACGCCAGCACCAAACTCATCCTCCTGAGGTTTCCGTTCACCGTATCCCTGCTGCTGCCAGTGGCATGTCCCGCTCCCCACAGTCATGCTGATCTGGGAGCACCCCGCACAGCACCACCCTTTGCTGTTACAGCAGGGCCACTTAAATTCTTTGTGACTTGGTTTTCCCTCTCCATAAAACAGAGATAAAACTGCAGTCTTGGCAGAGATCTGAGAACCTTAATTCACTAATGTCTATAAACCCCTCTGAGGTTCTTATTCGGAAGGCACTGTAAAAACGCAAAGTATTATCACTGATTCAAACTGACCTTCCCCTTGAAATATCACCATTTGAGCTATAATTCCAAATCCTGACTCTAACCAAGTGCAACGCTGTGAGATTAACCACATTAATGCTTAAAGCTGTTGCTCTTTTTTTTTTTCCCCCCAGTGTTCGCAAGCTAATGCTTGTAGGGGTCTAATCTTGGACAATTCCTTAATGATACAGATTCTCAGATGAAAATTACTGCTACATTTTCCTGACTTCTAACAGATTTTAGTCTCACTGGACGTACAATGTTGGAATGTTATTTAATTATAACATTTTCTGGATAGTCCTTCCTAATTTGAGTGTATCTATCTGTTGTCTGCACAAAAACTGTAAATCATTGTATTAAGAGTGATTACACACCCACTGACACAGAAAATGCATGATCGGGTTGTGAGACATAAGAGGTTTACCAGATTGAATGTGGCATGGCCACATATTCTACAGAATTTATTATTATTTCTAATCAACCCTCCTCCCCTAAACCAAGATCCCTTAACTATAGGACTCTCGCTATACTTAAGGAGATTTCAAATGGATGTATTTTTAAAATACACTTACATAGCTACACACAGGAATGCTGCAGTCACATTTTCAGACACAAGGTTATAGGTAGATAGCTGTTTTTTTTATCGTTAGGCCAAATCTGGCTTCACTTGTACAGGGCTAGGATCTGGTCTGAGTGTATGTTGGCTGTTTTACACCAGCAAAACACCCCAAATCACAGGATGCAAGGCAAAGGTTGTGTCAAACCTACTTTTTCGACGTGTTGATCTGCCATAGGGCTCTGCCCAAGCAGTGCTCCTGCCACGGTCATTCAGGCTGTCCCCAGCGAGGGGCCGCAAGCTCGTGCAATTTAACAGCGCTCCTCACCCCTGCAATGCCAGGCTGCTGTGATTTCATTAGGTGCCCAGAAATTAGCACAGGGGGGTCACTATTATTATTAAAGGCATAAATAGTCTTGAATCTTGTTAACCTGTGAATCTTGATAAATAAGCAGACTAGACACATTATGTCCAGTAAAGGACATAATGCTGATTTTAGCAATGGCAAATGTGGCCAAGGCAGAAGGATCTCCCCAGTCCCATCCTTGCAGGAGTCAGGATGCCGTGACAGCAATGTAGTTGTTAAAAGCGAGCATACCGGTGCCATTACGTTAATTCCAGTATAGAAAAGGTCACTCCTGAGGAGGGAACAGGCCCAGCCAACCACACTCCCTCCTTGGGATGGGCAGCCATGTGGAGGGCGGGTCTATGTCCATCCCTACATCCTGGTGAACTCACAGTGTGAGATGCTGTTCTGGCTACCAGCCTGTTTGGCTGCTGTCAGTGATCAGCGACTGTTCCTAAGGGTCCTTGAGGATCCCTGCAGTGCACAGCAGCACTGCCGTGCGCACAGCTCAGCGCAAAGCCATCCTACCTGAGATGTGATTCAACATTTGGGGAAAAAAAGGCAAATTGGCTCCTGCATCACTAGTAGTAAGGTAATCTCTACAGTGCACTGCATTGTGCTTTGGGGCACACTGTCAGGAAGCAGAATTTTCTCTCATGAGAAATAACTGTAAGAGGCTCTGTTTTTCACTCACCTATTAAGCCCACTGGTTTTAGAGTGCCCAGAAACTTGGCGTTTCAAGGAATATCCAAAGGACAAAGACAGCTACATATTTTGTCCCAGAATCCAGACTACAAAAGTCTGACAAAGGGACAGACAGAGGATGAGCGAGATTAACAGGCCAAGTAGGTCAGGACCAGTGTGATTCTCAGGCCAGTACAACACAGCACATTGAGAAAGCTTCCAAGAAGCGTAAACAGGAATGGATGTTTGAGACAATGAATGCCCTAATTGGATGCCCATTCTCACCGCTCCCCTCAATTAAGGAGAATCATAGATAATTCTGCCAAGATATTGATGGACAATGTAAGCGTTGGCTTGAAAACTTCTGCAATTTAATGAACCAAACCCTGCCCAGTTGTGAATTACAAGTGAACCAAAAAATAAATCCAGCAGAAAACAGTCCAGTGACGGTTAAGTCAAAAAGTTACAAAATGATTAATCACTGAATCTTAATAACTTCTCATCAGAGATTCTACAACGCAGAGCTTTTGATTTCATGTGTTGGCTTCGTCAAGTTTTCTCAAACCTTGGAAGACTGGTTATGTTCCAGAAGACAGAATAAGCAGCTGCATTATCCCTTTAAATTAAGAAAAAGGAGAGCCAACATTTACTCAAATTGGAGAGGAGTAATTCCGCTGACAGTCTCACAAAATGGCTTACAACACAAATACTGAGCCAGCTGTAACCACATCTCAGCCCTGAAGTGAGAGGTAACTAACACAGGTTCTGGACAGACCGATCTACAGTGACTAGTACATACACTTCATGAAACAATAGCTGAAGGCCTATTGGAAGAACAATACGAGATTAACATGGAAACGACACGTTGTAGATGTTTTAGTCTCTTCAGCTTGGTGTCCTCCTGTGTCATTACAAAGTAAGTGAGAACTTAGTGGCCACTTCTGTTTTATCAATGGCTTTGAGGCCAGATATACTCACTGCCCAGGCTGTTAATCTGGAGCTGGTTCTTTCACAGCTACACTGGAACAGCTGGAGAAAGTTCTCGGATGGTCCTGTGCTTTCAGAGGCACGCAAGAACACCATCCCTGCGGGGAAAAGGCTCCAGAAACTCCTCTACACTTCAGCTGCTGTTTGAGGGACATCATTACAAAATCAGCCCAGATCTTGGCATTGCCTACAAATCCCATCTCCCTCTCGCAGCAGGAAGTCTACAAGGGCAATGCAAGCGCAATACCAGGGTTTGGTACAACTAACTGCTTTAGTGCCAAGACAAAGCTCAGGAACAAAGTAGATATAGGCCATATGTCTCGTGGAAGAACTTCAGTGTGGTATAGTTAGCTGTGCCATCTGTATGATATACTGGCTGTCAGCAGAATCAGGAGTGCATTGAGAGATGTTCTTCCACTGGCGTTACTCAGTATTTCACATTCTACGACCAAATTAAAAGGGAAAAAAACCCTTAAAGTACAAATACTCATGTTGAGAGGAACTCAAACATGTGTATAAGAGGGAGGAGAAATTAGAGAGCTTCCAGAGTCAAAAGTGACAGCACACTCTTACTCAAAAATCTGCTGCTCAGATTTCATTGCAGACCAGGCAGTATTTTGCTGTTCCCAATGAAGAGTGGTTTTATGCTAGTTGAGAGCAGTCAAACCCCTTGCTTCATAAAAGAGACAGGAAGATTGGCTCAGCAGCATCATTTAAACTTGTCCTCTCAAATGTTTGCAGATAGACCTTGAAAAAAAGGACATATAAACACATGACCTTGTATAATAGTCCCATTCCTCTAGCTTCTCTGCATAAAAACACAGGCTCACACAGATTTAACAGTATTATATTAAATACATTTTTTGCAAAGGTTCAGTCTATTGCGACCTTTCACATCTGAAACTTGGTGCACAGCACATCACCATGAGGTCAAAATGGCAAGAAGCAAAACAGAGGGTGAGAGTTTTCCAACAGTCAATAGTAACACTTCAACACCTGGTACTCTCACTTGCACTGTTGCTTTGCCTGATGTGCACATAGGAACGTTAAAAAATACTGGAAATTAATGACCACCCTGACTCCTGGGAAACTTGACAAATCGGCAATGATAGGATTGCAGACTGCTGACAGCAGCAATGAGAGATGTATGTTACTGAGTACACCAGGGTGATCAGACCCATGGTTAGAAGAACTGACCAGAAACGTGCAAAGAGGACACAATCAGTGACCTAGGGAGCACTTGCTTAAACAAGAACACCCAGGGAGCTCCAATTAGCAAGCAAACTAAAGGGGAGCGGGCAAGAGAGTCTTCAAGGTGGGGCATCAGTTGGGTGCACCAGCAGGCCTGGCCAGCAGCACAGCAGTCAGAATGAATTGGAGAAGACAAAGCTGGAGGTCTCCCCAGGAACCACAGCTCAGGCAGCTGATACAAGGTCTAGGTCCATCTTTGCCCTGGGTGATGGAAAGAAGGAGATATCACACCGAGAGCACCAGTGCTGCAGCAGGCACAGACTGCATAGTCTGTAAACAAAGAGCAGGACAAAACAAGATGAGCTGCCAAACAAAAGATGCCATGAGGTATCAAAAAAAACAAAAATAATGGGCTTGTACCTTTACTAACATTTGCCTTGGTGCAAGCATAGTCTTTCAAAATGAAGGGCTATATTATTAATGTTTGAACTTTGCTAATATGAAAGACTTAAAGTGTATATTATTGCTTAGTATCACTACATACTTCGGACAGAACTGAACACCATCAAGCATTTTAAATCATAAAAAATCATGTGGCTATTGGGCTATATGATTTAAAAAACTTGAAAGCACTCAGAAACTAAACCACTTCTGGCAGTCATTTCACCCATATTTTCCTCTGCTTGCCAGCACACTCAGGTGTTCATGAATTGGGAGGGGTGAAGTGTCGCAGATTTGGCTAACAGCTCATGCAAAATATTTCTTCCTGTACACCGTGCATTCAGCTGGCCTACTAACTTTCCATACCCCATTGCTCATAGTGCATAAGGGTCTCCTAAAATAGATGATGTCATTACTGTCCCAGATTGGATGATGTCCAACCCCACAAGACCAAATTCAGTCAAGTTCTTAAGCCCGTGTCTAAACTAAGTACATGAATAGCCCCTTGAGCCAAAGACTCATTTATTAGACAAATTACTAATAGGCTGCAAGATGTGCGTAAAGGCTCTGGAGAGCCTTTAAGATGGCTATGCAATGATATCTGAAGAAAATGTTAATGCAAACTTACAAATGTACATCAAAATAGTTCAATTTATTCATATAAAATGTTTGCAAGCAACTGTGTCTAAATATTTGTGTGCACACATACACAGTCACTGTCGTGATTGTTTAAAAAAAAAAAAAAAAAAAAAAAAAGCAGCTCTGGTAAATGTTCCCAGAAAATAAAAATTATTACAGATAACAAAGGATATATTCACATTTTTAATTCAAATGAATACTGTCTATTCTTCCCTTGCCTAGCTCTGATGCCGAGTGTCCTTATCATATGAACACAGAAATGTTCTTGCTACCCAACATTGCTTTAAATTGCTAGGTTTGGGGTTTTTTATGTTGGTTTTGTTTTGGTCTTTTAAGTCTCTTACAAATTTTACAAGGCCGCATACACTTAGCAGGGCTCCATTTTCACACATGTCTCTCTTCCATAAAAGCTGCTCACTTATTTTAAATATAGCTACAAGCCAAGAGAAGACGATTACAAAGAGCACTATCATTAGTTTAGTACCATCAGGACAATGTTTATATGAGTTTATACTACAGAAGAGCTCATATTTGAATAACACATGCACATTGTCCTCAGACAAGAAAAAAAAAAAAAAAAGTCCAACCAACCATGTAAGCCAAGTCACGAAATTTAATTAGGAAGATAAGAGTTGGGCTTTTTATTTTTTTTTAGGTTACGGAAAAAGATAATTTTAGGCAGAGAATTAGCATCTTCTAATAATCTTAGACAAAAAATGATTTTGTTTTGCTTTGGTTTGTAAATTAGCTCATGATTAAAGTATCTCTCTAGTTGAGCTCCATTGTCTTTTTGTGCCTATTTTCTGAATGCAACCCTGACCTGAATACTCTTGTAGCTCAAGTACAAGATTTGAGAGCCTGAGAGGAACAATTATTATAAAGTGAAGTACTTACAGTTTTACTGCAAAATCAATGAACTTTCAAGTGATTTTTATCATATTTTGCAGCTGTTCTGTTTGCTCTGAATGATGTTTATCACATCAAAAACTGTAGTACTTTTAAAGGATGCTTTCTCTAGAAACTTCCTCCACCTTTATTTTCTTGCACCACCCAGTGCTGTAAATGTTGCTTCCCAAGGATATCGTTATCTTGTGATTTTCCCATGCCTCGGAAATTACCTCTCTCAACACTTAGGCCAGTGACTTTGCTCAGTCCCTGCCCTGTTCTCTCTCACGGTTCCTTACATGAGGAAAAGTTCCAAGTTCCCAACTTAATGCACAGTTTTGCAGCAGTTCAGTTATATGTCACCATTCAAGGCTACCTCTCTGACACTTTTACTATCTAAAGGAACAGCCTCACGTGATCTAGGTGTGCAGGAGCTCAGACCGTCTGTCAGGAGCCATACGGTGAGAAGCAAGGAGGTGGCACTCCTCCCATGGGACCTGATCCATAAGGTCATCCATGGACATTAGAGGTAAATATTCCACTGACTTCAGTGGTATAGGATTAGAAGCACAGCTCATCTTACTCTCAGCTACATCCGTTCCCAAATCCATCCTCTACCTCAAGCAAAGCCATCTCCTTCCCCAAACGGGATTGCAAAAGTCAGGACCTTTATGAAAAGACCTGCTTGGTTACCTTTCCCCACCTTGACCCTTTCAGCCAAAGCTGTATGTTCTGGGCAATGTTTACCATATATCTGCTGCTCCTTCCCAACTGCTATGGATTCTGCTGGATATTAACAACCTACTCTGACAAACCTTCCTCCCTGGGCAGAGCTCCATTAGCAGTCCCTTGGACTCCAACACGACTGATATAATTATTGTGGTACTCCACTGTATCAGCCACTACACACGCACACTTACTAAATGGGTGGCCTCTTACCTCAGATAATTTACAATCCAGGTTACAACCAGATGCAACAGGGGCAAAGCAAACATGAGGGGAGGGGAAAGACAAGAGAGAATGAGGTGACAATAAAAGGCAAACAAACAAAATAAACCCAAAATATATATCAACTGGCATAGTACTGTAGGCATTGCAGCAGAAGAGAGTTTATTCATGGTGCTATACCCAGCAGCATTGTATAATAAAATTATATTTCATACATTTACCAGTACATAAAATTAATGCAGCTGTGTAATTTCTATTATACTTCCTTATGTAATTCATATCGCTCCTATCTACTTTCTGTTTAAATCAATAGAAATTTAATTTTACTTAAATGCTTTACTGATCACCAGTAAAACCTTTGCTTTCTTTTTTTTTTTAACCCAAATTACTTGTTTTATCAGAGCTAAGACAGAGACGTACTCACACCGTTTCACAGTTCAAGTAACTGGCACTTTTAAGTCACATTCACTGACCTTCTAGACAACATCCTCAGATGCTTCTGACTGAAGCACCGATTACGGAAGTTTTACAATGCACCGTTCCGCTGCTCAACTTAAAACAGGAGTAAATGAGCCTTAGTGTTGCTACTCTGTGGCACCTGACCGGATAGGTACCTCCGCCATGGTAAATAAGGCAAAAACTCATCAACTAAAACCAAAGCGAAGGCAATGACCACAGCCCATCTAATACATGGTAAGTTGATCATACACCTGAGCCCAAAGAGAAGACTAGAGAGAGACTTTACATACAAAAACTATAAACCCCCTGTAAGTTACATAAATACTTAGAAGATTAAGCTCAGACGAAATACTACTTTGGGGGCGTGTATTGGCAGTTATACCACTACAGGGGCATTCATTTAATGGATCAGAGCCTGGAGCCCTTGAACCTTCTATTGCTTGTCTTCTGACCAAGCAGGATGATAACTATTCCCTTAAACCCCTCCCCTGGGCCTGCCTAATTGGCCTTTATTTAAATTTACCTGGTTATAGCCTTGCAGTCAGAGTTTCCAGTCTTTGTCTTGTTTCATCTAGTATTTCATCTTTTCACTCCTTTTCTCCTCTTTTTCAAAACCGCTATTAATTAAATTTAACAATTGACAAACCTAAACAAGAATATAAGACATCCAAGTGGGATTATATCTACAGTACAAGTAATTTCAAGTGGGAAACAAAAACGTTTGAATCCTTGGGATGCAGATCTCACCCTTCCAAATGCAAAAAAAAGTCACAGTTACAGCTGTTCCAAATTATACTCTTACATGGGTACTCCTACAAACATACCCATCTTGATGCAAATAGAAAAAATATGTGGATTTTTTAATCAGAAAAAAAAAAGCACAATAAAAATTTAATTTGGAATACTTTACATTTAGGAGTTGCTTATTTTCAGAATTGTATTTTGAGTTCTTTTTATGTTACCTTAATCTATTGGTATTTTCTCTAACATGTCAATATTTATAATGCATTACACATACAAATACAGAATTATACTTGGTGGGTTTTGTACTTCACTGTAAAAAGATTGAGACAGTTCCTACTTAAACCTCCCAGAATAGACTCCTCTTCTCTCCAGTTTGGGTGCCTTAAAACTGTTTGGCACTAAAACAGGTCAGCCCTTTAATAATTCTTCTCAAAAAAAGTAATGTTATTTCAGATTAGTAGAAATACTGTATATGTCATAAAACAAAATAAAAAATGTAAAGATATAACAAAAAACAAAATTTTTGCTTCTGACAATAATTCTAAAAGAAAAAAAAATATTGTGCAAATCAGACTTGATAAATTTCATCGATTTTTAACAGTAGACAAGCACCAGTGTTATCACTTATTTTCATCTCTTCCACACTGTCTGAATCTCTATTATCTCCTGTTTTGAATCCAAAAGCCATGATTAAACTGGAGCACATCTTACAGCACAACATGCAATACTTTCCTGTGACAGAGAAACCACTTCAGCCCTTAAGTTGTTCCAACAGTTAATTATCCTCCCTGATAAAAATGTTCCTTATATCTAGTCTGAATTAGTCAAGCCTCGCCTTCCAGTCCTGGACTCTTTTATAACTTTTTGTTCGTGTTACTGCTTGTATTTTTTCCCCCCTGTAGATATTTTTATCACAGTTCAACTTTCTCTTTGATGAACAAAATGTATTAAGATCCTTGACTCCCACATTCCAAACCAGATTTCCATTCAGGTAATTCTTTTTGTCACTCTTCCCTGAACTCTAACCTTTTTAACTTGCTTGTGAAGTGTGGCCCCTCGGAGCGGACACAGTAGCAGCTGCTCCCCCTTAAACCCTTTCCCTCTCTCCAAGTCCAGGCATTTGTTTTTCTGGCCACATTCAGCTATTCGCCCACCTGTAATCCAGAATTTCTTTGCTGGGGCTTCAGTAGATTCCCCGTATCACATAACATGATTTTGACTGCTAGAAGAGCCAGGTAAAAAGAAACAGGAAGGAAAGTTGGAAAGAAAGCCAAGTCTGTGCACTTGGTTTGTTTCCACTGCTGTCCTAAACTCAGCTGTGCACAGGTGCAGCTTATAAGCAGCTTTCTGCAGCTTTCAGGCTTATTCCATTTGTATCACTAATGTTACAGTGGAAGGAGCCACAGCAGACCTGTAAGCACCAAAATATGAGCGTATGCAGCATCTCCTTATTTAGGCCCCCATCTCAATTGTTCCCCATAACCTATTTTAGATAAAGAGTATAAAAACACATGATCAAAATCTGCAGGAAACGTTTGGTATAGATAGTGTACAGCTCTTGTAACAAGAGCACTAAGATTGGGAAAACCTGTTATCTGGCACAAATTCTAGAGCGGAGTGCTTGTTTGAGCTAGTTGAAGCACAAAAGCTTTAAAGAACATTAAGGAGTAAAATGACAATGAAAACAGTTCCCTCTGCAACATTACCTGCTATCAGCTGAGCTAATACCCTCTGTGGTTTTGCAAAGCATTAGTGGGGAAAAAAAAAAAGAAAAAAAAAAAATCCAACAGCAAGTAAAGAGCCCTCGGGGTCTGGGCCAGAAATTCATACTAAAACAGCATTAGTAGTGACTATAAGTCTCTCTACAGAAGCTTTCAGAAAACAGAAAAGTAGTCAAGATGCTTAAAATTTTTAATGGATTCTTTGTCTTTTCTAAGAAATAACTTGCAGGGATGAAAGCAAGCCCTGCAAAAGCTGGTGCCATAGGTCTTGCTGGCTGACTGCTCTGTGTGCTGTCCCCACAGACTCCCTTGTTAGCTTGTGTGTAAATGCAGATCTGAACCAAAGCCTTCGTGCGGTGCCAGGGGATGCTGCAACACAATCTTTTGGAGAAGTTTTAAAAATCTACATCCCTTCCAAGCCATTTGTGTGTGTTAAAGAATCAGTGAGTCTTTTTTACCTAAATGTCCTTGCATAGATCAATACTGTCATTCACAAACTTTCAAGTATCTTAAATTATGTTTCCTTAAAAATCACTGTATTGCCTTAAAAAGCTTCTACACTTGATATATTCAATGCTGAAGTAATGTATTTGATGAAATTTCTATTTAGATGATAAGTTCTCAGGTCCTATATGGCATCTATTAAAAAAGCATAACTTGTAGGCCTGAACTATTCTGGGTCACACAGACCACATATAAGGGAATGGGATCTCCCTTACCCTGTGTGGTGGTGGGCTATGATGGTATGTATCTGAAACGTCAGGGAAGGCAGATTCTAGGTAAGTAATAAATTGCTGTATGTATTTCCTTAGGAGCAGGTTAGAAATTCCCCTTGTTCACTGGCATTTACAACCCCCCCAAAAGGACAACACTTCTGAAAGCACAAAGTTTAACACGGTAATAAAAACACATCTTAAAAGCCCAAACCCCTGTGCTTCAGTGCTTAAAAAAGTGGCAGCTTGACAGACCTGGAGACTGACAGCAGCAGTGTCAGCCTTCCTCACACTTCTCTGCCAAAGCACCTCAACCTTGACCTGAGGAGAAAAACACGAAGGGTTTGAGCGGGATTTCATGCCCATTCACTCTGGCATCTCTGCTGAGATTGCCAACAAGGGGGCCAATTAGTGCCTGCTTCAGAGGATCGCTTTTTTCACCATGTGGAAAGGACACCTGTCCACTGAAACTGGGCAGAGACACACCAACTCCCTGGGTGCCAGCCGCTGCATAGCCACTGCACAGGTTATCGCTCCTGGTTACTCCCCTTGTACCCGGCATGCAGCAGCTCCAAGCTGTTGGCCAAGTGGGACCAAATGCATTTTCCTTTCCCAACAAGTAGTCCTTTCTGAGTTAAAATAGCAGGCTTGTATTAAAGACTGAATTTAAAAAGTGATTCTCACTATTCAAGGTCCTGGGGCCTCACTGAAGATCAAAAGGCCACTTTTGCTGTGCAACCAAGTAAAATCCCATCAAGAAATTGCACCAGGGCAGAAGGAGGTGAAGAGAGAGGGCTTCAGTCTTCTTTATTAAACAGAGAGAAAATGCCACTTTCCTGCTGGGCTCTTTCCCTCCTCACAAGACTTAATTGACAAATTTCTTGGGTGCTTCCTTCAGTCCAGCAGCAGCTGCCTTATCTGTTCGTAGAAGAGAAAGCCTTACAGGAAGGCTGTCCCCTCGCCAGGAGATGGACAGTCTTGAGCAAGCTGGTACAAAACATGGGATTGTATCATAAAGTGATCAATTGGTCTAGCAGCCAAGAAGGGAGTAGTCGCCACTGTAATATGGGTAGACATAGGTCTCTTCAACTTAGACACTATAAAAGTCATCACACTTTAATTTATGACCTAGCAGTGCAGTTTGAATAGGAGCCCATTTGCAGTGTAAACTGTTGAAATATTACTTATTGGAATGGGAAACTTCATTACGAATTAAAATCATTTTATAAAAATTATCTTTCATAAATTCCAGTTCATTCAGCTTCATTTTGTCAGACAAAAAAATGTAAAAGTCATTCTCTTTGAAATCAGACATCACCCTCCAGTTCATCTGTCACCAAGTCAGGCTTGCTAACCTCTCTAAGGATTTCATCTGACTGGAGTTTTCTATCAGTCTTTGTCATTCCAGGTGCACTTCTTGACA
Source organism: Nipponia nippon (assembly GCF_047370975.1). Taxonomy (NCBI): domain Eukaryota; kingdom Metazoa; phylum Chordata; class Aves; order Pelecaniformes; family Threskiornithidae; genus Nipponia; species Nipponia nippon. Next base: position 24,756,417 of record NW_028262358.1, read on the forward strand.
ATTTTTTTAGATTCCTGCCCAGAGTCTCCTCCAGGAATCTAGAAGGACCATGAAGATTGCATCAAGGACTTGATTAAACAACAGATAACATGTGTACCCAGCACACTAACCTCATTTGCAAGCTCTCACAGTAAATGATTGACAGCTGATGCCCTAAGCAAAACTGCTGTTTATAAAGTCCTTTTCAGTCCAGCTACATTAGTCTCTCCACATAGCAGAAGTCAGTACGCTGCTATCAAAACCAAGTCTGTGACTGATAATATTGAACTCTTCATTACCCCAAGTGTTGCTGCAAGTCATACCATGAGTTTGGACACCACCGTTCAATAAAGGCTCATTATTACAAATATTCAGCTTATGTCATGACGAGAACAAACAGCTTTGCAGCCAAGGTGAAAGGGGTGAATTGCAAATAGGTCTAGGTTATGATAGAGACAGTGCCCTGTTTTTATGACATGACCTTGTAGCCTGGCACCGAACACAAGTTCGGTGGAATACACTGGATCCTGTGTATTCAAATAAAACTGGTTGGTTGTTAGCAGGTTTTAGAAAAACAAAATCATAGAAGGAAGAAGTGCTGTCAAATTATGCAGAGCAGGGTTCTTCTGTTAAGTCTGATATTTCTAATACTTTTAGCAAGGTTCAAATCTTAGCAAAGATTTTTTTTTTAAATCCTGTAATAGTTTCTCAAATTAGATAAGACACCACAGATAAATTGTGTCTGGCATTACAGTTCATGTGACTTATAAGAATAGAGACTTGTCCTGGCCTCCTCTCCTAAATTCACTTTCTCTCCCCTCCAGAGGTGGCTGCATGCAGCCTGGCCGTTCAGAGCTGGCTACGCACCAGAATCTCTCAGCAAGAGAGCTGCTATCTCTCCCTGGGAACAGCACCCAGATTGCTCTGCCTAAAGTCACAACACACCCTTCTGGTTCCTTTGTCCACTCTGTATTTCAGGCTAATTAACCAACAGTTTCTAATGATAAAAATAATAAAAGAAAGAAATGACTTCCCAGAACTATGAATACATTGATTCACATGTGCTGAGCAGTTGCCCTGCCAGCTTTGTTACAAGAGGAAAAAGGAATAATGAAAAAGACTTTCATTTGACCAAGCTCCTTATTGCACTTGTGTGCTATGTGAGTCAAATTAATCAAGAACATCACTGGATCTGCTGATGGGTGGTTCCCTGAACATTCGGGGCCGATAAGGGTGCGTGATCATCTTAGCTGGACTACGGCAATGGTCCGTATTTACAAAACATGCTCAAATCCTACAGAACCTCTCAAAACATAGCAGAGACAAGGGACTCCAGGAATACACACATCATACCACCATCCCTTTCAGATTATGTCCTTTACATTTATTAACTCTGAAGGGAGCCCATTTTCACCTGTCCAAGGCACATCTAGGGTCCCTCTTACCTCAGCATCTGAAAAGTCTCACAACTACATGAAACACGTACCACCCCAAGAAAGTATAAGTGTTATTATGATCCACCAAGAGTTAAGTGGGGACCCCAAGACAACACCGAAACACCGCGGTCGAACAGGGAACTGAACCATACCACCAATGGTGTAACTTTGCAGAGCCATAAGGAACAGGTCCTACATAGCTGAAATACTGATGGCCAACAGGGAGCAGAACTAATAAGGAACTCAAACCCAGGAGAGAGGAGGGTAAAGCACTGCCTTGCCTTGCTAAGAAACAACTATAAAGGCCAGCTCCTCCTTCATTCATTCATAAAAGGAGAGAAAAATTTCCTGGAGGCAGGAAAGCAGGAGAAAGAGATGGGAATGGTAAACTCTTGCATAGGAGTACAATGAATATCCAGACAGAGTGGAACGATTCAATCCTACTCCAGCAAGAAAGTTCCAATGATAGCAGACATATGTCCGAGAAAAAAATTTAGACACAAAACTGAAACCTTAACTTCTTAGAGAATTTTTCTGAAATCCTTAAGCATCTTCCTGCTTAAGAAAGAAGAAAAAAAAATGTGTGCTAAGGGTCTTTCAGTAATCTTCTTAAAGATTGAATCCCTAGAATATTTTCCTTTCTACCTCATCAGCCATTCCCCCTTTACAGAATTGCAAAAAACGTCATTCTCCCCGACTGATTCCCCCTACCAAAGTTACTGATCTCACATGAGACATTCAGAACAAGATGAGCACCATCCCTTAACTGCTGAAATTTGGTGTGCTACCTATAATGGAAATAGGCACTGATACGCTCAATGTGGGAGATGAAGGACGGACATATGGTTTCAGGTAAGTTATGAGATAGGCATGGGGCTGAAGAATGAGAGTTGTAACATTTTAACCTGGTGCAACTCATCAACTCGAACTCAGTCAGAACCCAAAGTCATCAGTCATTTAAAAATAATTGGTTTTCTTTTTATTTAGCCTGACAAACATACAACTTGCTGATGAGTACAGAGGCTGGTCTAGCAAGACAACTCTTCTGCGATATATCCTCTATGCCAGAGGGGAACCAAAGAGGGAGAGGAGCATTCCCATCAGGTTCTCAGTATAAACCAAGAGGTATTTTCCCTAACCTGATTCAGTGCAGCTTTGAAGTTTTCAATAACCACTAGGTCACTATACGTTTTGACCACCTCACATTATCCTGTTCAGAATCCTCCAGTCTGACAGACAACATTAAAAGACATGGCATGTTCACTCCTGAAATGTCAGCTCCTCATTCACGTACAAAGTTCACTTCCCCATCAGCACAGGGGGTGTAAGGCATAGTATCTGCTCAGCCATAACACAGGCCATTCATGCAGTTCAAGACACCTGAGACAGCTCCCACATCAGCTTTCCCACTGTTAGTGCCAGTTAACGTGCATGTGTGTCTGAAAAGGGAAGTCATATTCAGCAGCAACATCTGGAGAGTGACTCAGAAGAAACTTTTTGTTGATCCAGCACCATGGTTTTGTCACCTATGATGTCGTTCTCAACACAGCCTTCAATCTTTCCAAACAACAGGTCCACGCATGGCCAGCGTAAATCCCTGCTGTCACTGGTAGCGGCTTAACGCAGCCCCGCAGCAACAAACAGAGTAAGTCTTGAATTGCACTTGCTGATGCCTTCAGCTGGGACTGTGCAGTGATTCCTGCCCTAGGACACCTGCCTGTCCCTCATCCCGGGATTACCCGGTCTATGACTGGGAATAATAACCTCAGAGCAGAGAAGTATCAGCTCTCGAACTGCTGCAATTTACAGGCCAATATATGAAAGAAAACCAGAGCCAATGCCAGTTTACTGTAATATGCTGGGCCATAAATGGTAACAGTTCAAGAGCTGCTGGGCCATCCCTGCTCTGGAGCCAGCATTCTCACGAGAAGGAAGCATAGGGGAGGGCGGGTAGTTGGGAGCAACAACACTTCAGCCATACCAGTTTAATCTGAAGCCATAAGTGAGTCAACACCTCCGCTGAAGTGATGTGTCTGACCAAAGATTGCACAGCCTTTCCCCAAAGAGGTCACTAGAGGGAAGGTGAAGATAAAACACAGAGAACACAGGCATTTGAAATAACAGTCTCACAGTCCTTATTCATGCAACTCATACCCTGAAGAGCAGAATGCCACCTGAGCGAGGACAACCTGAGTTACTTAAGGCCCTGTACTCATTTTGGTAAACAGATAGCCACTCAGGCAGTGGCCAGAGCTACATTACTACATAGCATTGCCCAAGGCCTTGCCTCAGTTTTGCAGACAATTAAATGGGGACACTAGTTCACAGAGGTACAGCTGGGAATCCCTTGATGGCATTTGGTGAAGGTTTTGGGAGTCTAAAATGCTATGTGCCTTTCAGCTACAAAATATTATTTAATATGACACAACTAGCGAGCAGCAAAAAATACAGGACCTCACGAAATTACCAGGGCTGCTTCTGTGCATAGGCAACACAGGCAATTGTCTGTGGCAACAGACTTCCAAGGTCAGCGGAACAGGCAGACAAGGGTAGCATAGACTTGGCTACTTCAGCTCTCCAGAAAGCCAGACCAGCTGTTTCTGTCTCCAAGAGAAATATCTCAGTGCTCAGGGCATTTGCTACGGCTGAGGAGAGGAAGAGGGTTCCCCCCTAGGAAGAGCCACCACCCCTCCCAAATCCACTGTGAAGGGCCCCATCACTGGAACCAACCCTGCATGGCCATTTCTCCTGCTTCTCTCTCTCTGGGGGCAGGGGTGGCCTCCCCTGGCTGCTCACACTATGGGCATTCAAACTCAGTAGTGCCTACGCTGCTGAGAAACCTTGAACCAAACCTGCATGTAATCATTTCCTATGTGAACATTACTCACACGAGCCACCCATGAAAGTAAATACTGCGATTCATGTAACAAAGAATTACTACCTTGAGTAAGCCTTGTAGGATCAGGTTCATAGATCATCTGTGATAGCCTAAACAGTTAGCGTTTATGCGGTATCAGAAATAGGCATGAGAAGAATTTGCAATTTAGGGCCTTTATCCAGCAATCCATGCTGGCAGACCTGTAAAGGGGTTTGGACATAGTACAATGAGCGATAACAGTAAACAATGGGAGAGAAGAGAGTGAGGGTCATAACTGCAAGACCATCTGGTTGTTTCCATTTGCTGTGTACACATCTTGCTAGTCCTGCAGCTAGAAAGACAGAGAGGGTTGTCGGGGTACCGAGTTACTAATGAGTAGTTGCGTCTGTGTCTTATATACCATTACTGATATCAATAGTTGTGACAGCATTTCAGATACTGGTTTCTGAGGAAGGCCGAAGCGTGAACATTTCTGACTAGAAATATATCAATATGCACAATAATTTGGTACATGCAACAATTTTGTTACAAGAATTTTTAAGCGTTGTTTCATGGGTGAGTGTTTTTCCTTATCATCCTCTAAGATTTTCTTTAAGAGTTCTTAATTCCCTTGCTGGGATCATTAGCACTTGGATGGTCAAGCCCATAACCGGCATTCTAAGTACCAGGACAAAAAGAATAAATTACAATTAAATGAGGAATACTCTATGCTCTTTGGTAGGACACATGAAGGAGACTCGATTATTTGCAATTAGTCAATATGGATCAATATTGGATTTATCTTTAATGAATCTCCACTAAGCTTCCAAATCAATGCAAAGAAAACAGATTAGGCAGATGCATCTTGCTCTGTGCTCTACCTGCAACCAGATGTGGGCTTTACTAAACCACATGTGGGAGTGAAAACAGAGCCAAGGGCCCTTCTCAGAGAATCACCTGCCACTTGACCATATGGTTTCAACCTTGGAGTCAGGTAGCAAGGGCATTCCAGCCTTTTGCAGTCTGCGAACTGACCGAGTGGGAGACATGCTCGGAGATACTGTGAACTATCCAGGAGGGGCAGAACCAGGGCTGGAAGTAAAGAATGGCACCTCTCTCTGCTGAAGAGGAAATCTTAGATTTGAGCATCTCCTTACTTAAATTAGTGTAGTTTCGCAATAGCTCCGTAAAGGTCAAGAGTGTAAAACTGCGGGAAATAGAAGATTCAAGCCTGAGGTTTGTTTGAACATCCTCCGTCTGAATTCTGACAAGGCTGTTCCCCAGCTTAGGTACCCAGAAGACTTTTTCTAATCCATAAAAAGAAGTGAGGAGAAACTTTGAGCTGCTTAGGAGATAAATCCCACTTTCCATTCCACTATTTTAGCAGACAAGAGGATGTAAAGCAGACTGCCAGGGGGCTTGAGGGGCTTTCTTTCCTGCCGCTCATTTTTCATCACCAATCCTGAACAGACCCCAAAACTCAGACTAATTAAAGACAAATAATTAAGCACATTCAGACTGGGAAGGTTGGCAGACTCCCACTGTATTGTGAGACCACCTTGGCACTTAAATGGTTAGGGACTATATCCCACAACATCATGCTCATCTCATTGTGGTAGAGAGCTCTTGAGAATGTTATTAGCTGGGTGTTCGCCTTGCCGTTTTTCCACATGAGGCAGATGGGTAATTACGAAGCTAATAGTCTGATTGAGAGAAATCAGATGCAGTGGTTTGCCCAATTAGATGATACATTAGCTTCCTTCTTTGTAAGCAGCTAATGTGTGAAGCAAAGTGGTATTTTTGAGGGTCAGAATCCTTAAACAAGTGCCGAGTTGCAGATTATTGTGTCTCTCTTTTTTTTTCTAATGGAGGGAAAGTGCTAAGTCTTCATTACTAAAAGCATAGAAAATGCAAATCAGGCTCTGAAACAAAAGAGTGAAGGGACAGGCGAGAATATTTGGTGTCCAATGTGTCAACCTACAACATCAATTACATTGAAATGCAATGCATGGGAGCCTAATCAAGGATAGTATAATTGTAATAATTGCATGCTTTTGTTGGAGAGCTGCTGCCATTGTTATTGTCAACCATTTGTTTTTCTCCATTGTTTAAGGGGAGAGCATTTAAAATATATATATGTGTGTGCATATATAACTGTGTATAAATGACTGAAGAACAGCATAGGTAGAAGGTTGTGTTCCTGCACACAGAATGTACGAAGTCTTTCTTATTCCTGTTCTTCGGATGGTGGAAAACCAAGAGCCTGAACTCTGTGAAGGCAGGTAACGCCCAAAACTGAGAAATGGACATGGACTTACAATCTGTGCCAAGCAATGAGAGTTACTTTTCCTTTTGCTGACGCGTCCCCTGGTCCAGGGAGGTAAGTTACTCCCAGTGACTGGCAAGTCATGAAGTGAGCCAGTAGTAAATCATCCAAACAATCCCCAAGACACCTCCAGTCTGCCTTCTTACTTCAGAATAAAAAGGGAAGAGGTCAAAATAAACAGTTTCTGTCTTGTTATGTTTCCTCTAGAGCTGCAATCTGTTTCTGCCATTTAAAAGGATTTTTAAAAATCTACAATGTTGATGAAGGCATTCAAGATAAATGAACACAAAGGAGAGTACTGCATGGAAAAAAAAAAAATGACAGCATGAGTTTACTCAAGATCTTGTTAAGGGAGAAAGATGGAGTAAGATCCTCCTATAAATAAACCAGTGATATTTTCTGTATGCTGAAGTTGGGCTGGGAATTCTTCTTATAGCAAAGTGCTCAACATTCAGATCAAATGAGAGGTTTATTTCTCGCATCACTTGGGCTTGCCAATAGGTTGAAACGGAGGCACAATAGAAACGGGCTAAAACATTTAACATAGCTGTTAAATCTCATTCTCCACAGCTAAAAAAGAACAATGCTGTACCGTCTTTACTGAGAATACACTTTCCTGCCATAGGAGGCTTTTCATGTATCTCTAACAATCCTGTACATACTCCAAAACTCACACTAATTAAAAGCAAATAATCAAATACATTCAATTTGAAAAGTTGGCAAACTGGCTTGTATTATTGTGTTAGCACCTTGGCACCAAAATGATCACATCGTGCTAATCTCATTGTGCAGGAGAGCTCTTGAGCATGTTATTCAGTAGGTCTGCTCCCTGCCCCCCACCTCCCAGACCCATCCCATCCTCCTCCACCGCCAGCACTCTTTCTTTAACTAGATAAAGAAATGAAAACGTAAGCAAAGATAAGCAAACCCAGGACAGTATTTTCAACATATTTCACTCAGAGCCAACCAGAACTTGTGCTACCTTTTACAGAGATTTCCTTTCATCCTGGTTTCAGTTCATCTCCACAGACACAGCTGGTAAACCTGAGAGATGCTTTAAAATAAACTAAGCAGACAGCATTTGTTTCTCACTAGCTCCCATATAACATTATTATATTATTGTACAGAGTACTTGGCTACCACAGCAATGTGGAGAGTGTAAATGCCATAAATAAAAGACTACAAGGGTTAGCAGGTTATGACTGACCAGATGAAGAAATCCAGGAGGAAGCATCTTAGGATTTCTTCTCTTTGCAAGTTTTATTTTACAGGTAAAATTTCTTTCCATCTGCTATGCAATAAAAGCAAAGCTGTCTTTGCTAACAGCAACGTAATACAAATTAAAAAACACTGTTTTTTCATACACTGTGCAGAAGAAGGCTTCATTTTCTTGACAGGCTTAATTTATACAGAGAAAAACCTCTCTGTAGTGACACTTGTAAAAACATGCCTGCCCTCTTGGTAAGAGGGTACCACTTTCTGAAGGACATGATATATTGTAAACTTAGAACTGATGATATTATAGAAAGGCCACTAGCTTTATGGCTGAAAAAAGTTGCACAGGACAGCTTATGTACATGGCATTACCGAAGCATTAGGTCTCGCTGGGGACTATGTTTTAAGGTTGTGAAGTCTTTCGTATACAGGCCTGTGCATCCACCCGAAGCTAATGACTGACATCATATAGATGACAATTTGTGTGCTATGAAGAAGTATCAGTTTGACTTTCTGCAACTGTCTGGGAGGAATTTTCCCCAGACAGTCCAAAAAATCAAGACTGAACAAACTTTCATGAATAAGGATGTATTCATTCCAGTGTTTCTAGCCACTGTATTTTTTACAACTCCAATGTCCACCACAGTATCTATGACCAAGGGCTGGGTATGACCCTGAGCCAGAGTAGGTATGACCATTCAGCACTGGATTTTCTGCCTTTATGGAAAGATAGGCTAGAATCTATATATTTCTCCCAACATTGTCCTGTTCTGGGCTAAGGGAGCATTATGCTTTCCCATAAAGTTTTTGACTGGGGTCCTGAGTTTGTGCTTGGATATGTATTTGGTTATTAAACATATTATCCTTATGGGTCCCTTCCAACTTGAGATATTCTATGATTCTCTGATATGGCCTGCCATCCTCCATCCAGCACTTGCTGTGCAGGTGGTGTATTTTTGCCTGAGTTCCAGACCCTCTTCTGAGAAAGTACCACCTCTAAAGGACAGTACATCAAAGGTCTCTGTCAGGAGAAACACATATCGTCTTAATTTCTTAACATTTATTGGATAAAAACACATTAAAATTAGGCAAGTGTTCATGCTGCAGAAATGCAATGCCAAAGACCACAGCATTTCATGGAGAAAAAAAAAAAAAAAAAAAAAAAGAGGAAAAGGGGTCACCAAAGGGCCTTCCTGACAGGACTGGAAGGGTACCACTCAGCTTTTAGCACAAAGACATCCACAGGAGAAGATGGCTCGCTGATATAGCCTTTAACTGGGGAGGGTGCTACGTAAGAGAGTCCAGTTAATTTGTGACCTTCAAGATAGTTAGTTCCTAATTGCCCATTTGCACTTCATGACCGAATAATGAAGGAAGCACATACAGCTGAGCTTCTTATAAAACAAAACCAAAACAAAAACAGTTGGAGAGTCAGTCCCACCGCATAGTCCCTGAACTTCATAGAGGTGACTGTGCTGTACCACCTCACATGCTACATCCCTGCTAGCAGGGTCTGAGGACTGCCCCAAAGCGCGCAGACAGACCTACATCTAATGGGCCCATGGAGGTAAAGCCAGACTCATTGTAGAGTGAGGCAGCACAGGACAGCATGGTGAAGAAACAAAGCTTCCATATATCCTGCTCCTCTAACTAGAGGTTTTAGGTAACTATAAGCCTGACTTCTTAAAGCACACATTAATCTTTCTGTTGACTTCAGCAGGTTTAAATCAGGCACCACATACGGACAGGCCAAAAGACATACATTGATGTTATTTACATTAACTACTATTACATATTTATAGTACAATGTTTTGTTCATAAAGTTTGCAGTTAAATCTTGCTAAAAGGAAAACTGTGATTCTCAACAAATAAACAGTTGTTTGACTAAGCAAGTTCTACTTTGAGCTGTTGCTGAATTTCTGTCTGTCATAAAGAAAAGTTCATCAGCCAACACAAGAAGTATCAACTGCCCAAGCTTGGAAAGCCCTCAGTCTCCACAGGGAGGGCTCCCATTGATACTACCAGGAGAAATGCTTGTAGACATCAGGATAGCATATGGCCTCTGAAATCAATATTGGTTTGCAGCTTGACATATGGATGGATAGATACCACAGAGAGATTGAAATAAATATGACAAACTAAGTCATACAAAGAAAAACATGTATACACAATCACACTCGAACAGATGCTTTGGCTGAAATAGGTGATTTAGAGGAACACATTGTAGATCTGAGAAATGGAAAAAATAATCTAAAACTTACAGTAGCATAAGGCACTTTTGCAAGCAAAACTGAAGGAGGAGAAACTCCTCAGGGACAATGCTAAGAGAAGATACTGGTGAAGAAGTTGTTGATGAACCTGCTGTAGATTTAACAGCAAATCTAACAGAATACTTCCCTCCCCCAGCTTCCGTATCAATTGGAACAGAGAGGTTTCAAAAAAATAGCCCCACAGCATGAAAGAGAAGGAAAAGATGGATTTCTCCTAGGCATTAAAACAGGCTGATGCAAACACTTCAGTCTTGTTTGTGGTTTAATGCATTACCCTAGAGATCTGAACGTGAAATCTGGACTTAAGGAAGAAAATCCTCATTTAGCAAAGAAAGAGCTGCAAGAGCTATGTGTGAAAGTTCTTCCAGTGCTGTTTTCTGCTTGCCATATGGCCAACTTTACCCACATTAATAGCAACTAGTGAGCAAAGCCTCAGCATTTTGAAAGAGAGAGACAGGGAGAAATGCAAAAGTCTCATCAGCAAGCATAGCATAAGGAACACCCAGTTGCCTGTTTACACTGATACTTTATCTTTGTCTGATGCTAATAAAATAAAAACATCAGGAAGTATCAGTCCCATAAAATTTGGAGTAACTTACATACTTCAGTGATCTTGTAGTCACATTCTTAGTTTCAAACCATATAAACCATTCCAGTGTCTAGTGTTGCAGATCTAGTGACTGTTAGAAGAAGTCCTAAGGTCTTTCTATAGACTCATAAGGTTCAGGAGCTAGCAGAAATGCCCTGTTTCTGTTACACACCCCCACACCTCCACCACCCCCACAGGGAAGAGAATTCCCCCAGCCTTCCATCCCACAAAAAGCACTCCTTACCTGTGCTTAGCCCTGAAATGAAAGGAAAGAGGAGTGGATTTCTGGTTTTCAGGGGAAACAAATATGCACCATTCACACAGACTCAGAATGCCGTGAATTTACCCCAATGGGAAAGAATTTTTTACCTCCCTTGTTTCCAGGGATTCAAGGGACTGTTTGCTGTCAGCTGAGCCAGAAAACAGGTTATTGCATCCCTCTAAAATACAAATGTCTATATTTACAACAGGTGATACCATTTACCTGAAACAGGCTGCCTCACACTTCTCCCCCACAGGCCTCAGTAGCACACCACTTGGAGACTAGCCCTGAGCACAGCCCTGTGTAACACAGGGAGAAGGACGATCAGCACCCACAGCTGCAGGGGCATGGAGCTCCCCTGCTACAGATAGAAGTCCCCAAACCTGCTGGCATCATCTGCTCAGCAACATCTGAGACTACCCAGGCTCCTATGTCCTGTTTATCTTATACACAACATCTTTTAGCTGGAAGACTCCTTAGCCAGCGCTTTCAAAGACTCAACTTTCACATTACAAGTCCTGAAACAGCGTTAGTTCTGAAATAAAAGACCTCGCACATGACCTATTGTTTTATGTTGCTTTCTCTTTACTCTTTGTTAATTATTGAAGCTGCTAATATCTGAGTATGTGCTTTCTTTCCCTCAGCCTCCCTCTCCCTCATTTAGATCTCACAGTGAAAGCCAGAGTCCTGCCCATGCCGCCGTATAGCCTGCTAGCAAAGAGACACCTCGAACACCACAGCCGGAGAGCACTGGAAGTTCATTGACACATCAGTAGGAAGAGGGGGCTTGCATCAGTTAATAAGCAGCTTTATACTGTTTATAAATGAACGCTGTATTCATAAATGGACTCAGACCAAAGAAAATCAAAATCTGATTTATCTAGAGGGTAGATACTCCAGGAACAAGGCAAATACGTCTGAATTTGCCCTGCAGGAACACACCTCAGTCCTGAGCTACAGGAACCAGCTTTAATGCTTCCATATCACTGAGATTTTCCTAAAAATTTCTCATTTCTGTTACTGCTGATGGGAGCTCTAGTGTAGACAAGACATTCATCACTGCCAACATTTTTACGATTATGTCTTCTAGTCTTTCTGTTTTCCAGGTTGGATGACATTGCTTTGCTTATTCATCACTTTTACTTCTGGGAGCTGTGCTTGGACCTATTTAGTAACAGCAGGAAATTTTAATGTAGAAAAAGGCTGCTCTGCTGCAGTATCTACTTAGCCCTTGGCCTCTGGTGAGAGCATCATCAAAGACGGTAACTAAAGTAATGTGCAGATTAAAAATTGAACAGAGACCACCCATTCATTCACCTGCCTCAATGACTAACCTTCATACAGTGCAACAAATTTCAGGCTCACAAGAAGGTTGAACCACCTATGGTTCCATTACCCATCCGTAACTATCCAGGTCCTGAGAAAAGTAAACAGAAATTCTTTGAATAGGTGTGAATATGCCGTTTAAGAATTAAGCAGAAATGGTAAGCTCGTGTGTGAAAATCAACAAAAACTAGCACTAGTGCCATTCAAATCCAGACTGTAGTTATATTTTGTATAGTATTTGGAGAATTTTTCAGTTTTAAGCCTGGCAAGTAAAAAAATAAAAAATTACCGAGGTAAAGAACAGCTATGTTCAGTGAGCTCTGAAGCCTGGTAAATATTCAGTTTTTAATGGCATCCACTTCTATTTTGTTCACTGAATTATTGGGCTGACCTTAAATTAGAGATCTGGATGGAGCTGAATTGAATATTGTGAAGATGAGTGTAATTACCTTGCTTCCCTTTATTCTAATTCATTTTTATTTTTTTTTAATTCTTCATCTGTGTGACAAACTGAATGTCAGAGTGCTTGTGGATTTATACTCACAGTAACAGAGAGCAGAACTGATAGGCCAGATAGTGGCACAAGGAAAGATATATCTGCATTGCGGTCAGGGGTGTGACTGCAGAACCCTCCTGCCTTCCTCTTAGCAAAAGAGCTGTAGTTGTATACACTGTCCAGGCTTCAACATATGCCAAATAAGACTGCCAGAGTTCTGGCACCTGCAAATGAGGTCCCTGCCTTCCCAGCACTTTCATCTGAACCAGCTACACCTAAGGCTAACTCAGGTGTATCTATCTGACCACCTCAACCCACAGCACAGGCATGGCCTTGGGCTGCTTTTGGCCCGAGGTCCCTTCGCTAGCCCTGCAGAGGTAACCCTTGCAGGCAAAAAGTGTACTCTGTCATCCACTGCTCCATAGAGCCAACCTGGCCTACACCAGTTACAAGGATGAAGCCGCCTATGCTCAGCACCATGAGAGTCACCACAGGCCACCTTTATTGTACTACCAGTATGGTAGGCTTGCCTTATGACTGACTAATGGATCTGGAGATCTGGACAAATAAATCTATATCAGACTTAAGTGTTCTTATAACCCTGTCCTCAAGCCTCAGTTTCACCACTTAGAGTCAATATCTCTTTGTACCTTCCCATTTACTTCAAAAACTTTCTGAGGTATTTTTCAGGTATATATTTAAACCTTCAAGTATTTCCTGAGCTCGTCTTACAATTCGTGCTGTCTGGCCTCTACGTATTTGGTTGCTGACATCGTCTCTCACAATTACTTCTCTTCAACCAACCTCATTTTGTGGAAATACGACTCAATATTCTTTGGTAAGTCATCAAGTAACAACAGCCTTCTCTAGTTAGTCAGGGAAGCTCAGATTCACCAGTACATATACAGATGCCTAGCAGAAGTAGATGTAGAAATAGAGAGACTCCAACCGGTTAATGAAAATCTATACAGCAGGCAAAAAGGAAGAAGGCCAACAGGAGCTCTTGATAGCCCTAAGAATACGTGCAATGGCCCTAGCTGCGTTTGATGGTAAATGTCACATCTCATGTCAGAGCCTGCCTAGATAAATTACCCCTGAAGACCATATTGCCTCAGAAGTCCAGTATTAGCAGCTGCATGCATGTCATTAACCCCTCACCTGCCACACAACTTTGTACTTGCCCAGGGCCAAATACTTTAAAGAAGGGTTGACTGACTTCAGAGCATGGGGGTAAGAAAGCTGCAGGACATACAATGTACAGCAAAGAGCGCCCATGTATGTGTGCCCTTTTGTAGGACATTTGTGATGATGGCACTGAGCATTCCAGCAGTTTCAGCTGATTTGAAGGATAATACTCCTATTCAGCTGCTCAGCTGAATAACAGACTATATTCCGTGTTCGCCCAACTATTTTGTAATTATGTTTAAGTACACTGCTTTATCATAATACTACAGGTATAGGAAGATTTGTCTACATTGTCTTAATTGTTTCTTGGCTGCGTACATTTTTTTATTAAGTAAACTTGAGACGAATATCTTGACCCATCATGCTTGAGATAAATGTACAGAGACAGTGTCAGTAGGAAGGCTCAACTACAATACAAAGGGCAAATTTGCAAAACAGTTGTACTGTCCACAAAGAGCCATTTGGAAAACAAAGGGCTTCATCATCCTAACACTCAGCATAAACTGAGATTTCAACCACAGACAGCGAATTCAGTAGTGAAAGCAGCCTAGAACAGGGGATTGGGATCGTAATGCCTAATGTAAAAATGTAGAAATAACCATATCAACTCCAACCTGAGAAAATGGTCTCATCATTTAATGCCAGCATAATAGACTGTGCCCAGGATTTTCTATTTTAGCTTTCCCATGATGTCTGAGGCTTCACAACCATATTTCTAAAAGCACAATATCCTCTCTTTTGCCTGCTATTCTATAGAAACTTTGTTAAAGTTGGCTAACTAAGGGCCATGGCCATAAGCTTTGATCCGCAAATGAATTCACCATAAATGTGAAACAGTATGGGAGGGATTTACACTGTCTGACTTAAAAATCGAACTTCAGGTGCCCACACTAAGACCCTGCATAATTGAGAAAGAGAGGTGAAATAGGCTCTTCCAGAAGGCCATTCAAAGGAGTGAACTCCAATGTTCCACAATTACCTCTAATTTTTTAAAAGTTTTGGTTCTATTTTTTCCTTTTGACATTTAAAATATTTTTAAAAGCTAAGAAATTTAGATGTGGAAAAATGGATCAAATGATCCCTGGAATAATTCATTTAACTGCATTTAAAAATCAAAAAATCAAAAACAAGAGAAGAGAAATAACAAAAATGGCAAACTATGAAAAATGTACCTTTTAAATTGAAATTAAAATTTCAATTCCAATGAAGTCAAAGGAAAATAACCATTAATACTGACTAGTAATTAATTAAAAGTATTTTCCTATGAGAAATGTTGGTCTTCAGTAAATATATAAATACATATATATATATACACACAGCTGGAACTTTGTATTACAGCTTCAAGTAACACAGAAGACTTCCAAGGAATCGACTGAAATACAGTTAAGTCCTAACTATCCCATGAAACAATCAGAACCACTGATCTCATATCCCAAAATGTAGAAGTGTCAATAAAAAGCAGTGAAATAAGACAGAATTTTCAGCCATGTTAAACAGAACAATGGAAAATCACAAATCCTGTACTCACGGAATGTTAAAAAAGGCAGAAAGACAACGTTCACTATAACTATGCAACAAAGCAAAAGTCATATCTGACAACCTGATTTCTGAAGTCATACAAAAGCCACTCCTTCCACAAATCCTACTAAGTTGTCTAGACATGAAAGCAAAGGGCCCAATACATGCCCTCCCATACGTAACATCTAATAGCTATCAGCCCATATGGGTAAGATTTGGATTAATACTTCAGAGTTCATGTTCTCAGAAGAGCATTCTTGGGCTCCCTGATTCACACTTGTACTTTGCTCTCATATTATCTCATGCAAAGTCCATGTCATCTCTCTCAAGCTAAATGACCTAGCATGGAACTATTTTGGTGTAGTGTGATAGCATCATTAGATAAGGATGAGTTCAATGTGTTAATTTGTTTTATCCGTTCCTAATACTCTGCTTAAATAAAACCACAGCCTGATCTGAACAAGGGGATAGAAGTCACTAGCGACAGAATAAATTCTACTGTCAGAGAAGAAAGAGAAAATAAGTGGACCTTCATTGACCTCAGAACACCCAGGACAACAGCGAGCTTCAGGACATTGCCTCAGACAGGAGGTGGAGGAACTGTCTGCATAAACTCTAAGCATACTGTTGGGCCCCACTGTTTGTTACAGTCAAACACGAATCAGTGAAACACACTCTGTCATTGCCCAAGATAGAAATAAACCTGCTAGCATAATGTCTAGAGAACATACCATGCAAGACAATACCGACAGCACAGACTGAGCTATGGAGGGAAGGGAGAGAGCAGAGAAGAAAGGAAAGAACTGGGAAAGTAGTATTTTATCTAAGCCAATCTTTTTCTGAAAACCCTTTATATGCACAGCCCGTGGAAACTTTATTAACAAAAACTAGAGAGCTGTATTCAGATACAGTGCAGACATTGCCTCTCTCCAGGGACAGAATGTCACGTATCTGCTGGAGCACGGGCAGACGTTGGTCCCAGTGAGCCGGGTGGGCAGGTTAGCGGTGTACACCCACACAAGCTACACACACTGCTTCTCTCTGCGTGGAAACCAGGGCAGTGAGGAAGATGTGATGCCCCAAGGTCTGGCCCCAAGGTGGAGTCAGGATGTAGTCAAAGCTTCACATCATAAGGGAAGTAGCCCCAGGCCCAGTAAGAGAAAGCTTGGCTACTGTACTATATCCTACAATACAATATCATACATTGTCCTCAATAAGCAGCTCCCTCCTTTACTTCAGCACGGACAGCTTTGGAAGGATACGTCAGTGCCAACACACTTGTTGCACTTGTAACTCGTCCAGGTGTGACATGCCTAGCAGAGTCTGGCTGAAAGATTGTGACCCACATTTTCAATATTCTTCCACTTCTTAGGTTAGCACAGAGAGGGGCACAAAGATGCTGCCTTACTCTATTCTGTTTCAAAGAAATAGCTGGGACCTGGAAAATCTTCTTGGGCAGCTCTAATTAAAGCTTGGCTGCTTGGATCTTGCAGAGGGTTCATGGAAGAGAAGAATCAAGGCAGACCTAACTGATGCAGCAGTAAATGCTCAAAACTGGTGTGAGAATGTCAGAAGCAAATACAACTCAAAGAACATGCATGAAAATTATGCATAAAACCTTGTCATTTTGCACCATTATTTCTCTCAAAATCTACTACAAGCTTTCGAAACATAAGATTACGCCATTTAACATAATAAAACTGCTCCATACTCAAAGCTATTATTATTAATGGATCTGAACATGCCCAGCTATGTCAGATCTCTAAGCACTCAGTGGAGAAATACCCATTTCCAGCAAGCCCCACAAACAAGAAAATAGTGTCAGATCTAATTCCTCCAACTCAAAGAAGCAATTGCACAGTTTACCATCTTTTCTAATTCCCATTTAGAAATTAATGGAGAGGCTTTTAATAGCTTCTTTTTGGCTTTTTCTAGACCAAAACAGGAAATTACTAATAAACTGGGATTTATTAACAAAACATACAGGAATACGTTAGAAAAGCCATATTTCATGTTCTTCATCCTCCTTGAATGGCAGACCTGGGTATGAGCAACAGAACAACTTCTTTCTAGATGAACAGTGTTCACCAAAACAGAAAGAAAATTATTATCTACTGCTTGCCCACAAGATGACCTGCAATTTTGCAGTCTTGTGGTGTTCATACTCAAATTCAAGGATCTACCTCAAGCATCTGAACCAAAATGAATGCTCCATAATGCCAGATCCTGTTTGAACACAGGATCCAGGTTTTACAGCAAAAATTCATTGGCTGACATTTGTACAGGGCTGAAGATGCAATCTTGGCAGAAAAGTCTTCCTTCTGAATCCAAGACACAGCAGTTCTCTCCAAAACCGTGTGCTGTTCATCTGAGCCCTTCCTGCCTAGACAGTACGTCTGGCCCATCAGTAGCTTCAACTAGAGATTTCTGGGAGCAGCTTTCTGTAGATATGGGCTTAAATTGCAAAATCTGGATCCTCAATCAACAGGTCAGATTTGTAAGCAAATGTAAGCATCAAATTGTAATGACATTTGTTCTGTAAATCCCTATGAAAATGCAGTCACAAATGCTTCAGTGTATCTAGCGTTACCCCCACAATTCTCTGTGTTGCTAGTAAACTCAGAGAAAGAGGAGATGATTCTTCAAAATATTTCTGGCTTATTTCGACAGTGCCAAGGCATCACTTTGTCTTACTAGCTTCAGGATTTCCCTCTGAGTATCAGTAAGGCTTTATTATCAAGCAACAATCTTTAAAAAATAGCTATTAATAACTACGTTGCCACCAGATTTAAATTGCAATGGTTAAAAGATGGTCGACTGCTAAGCAAATTGGCCAACCTAGAATGTGTTTCTAATACTTCAGGATATGTACCCATTCAGACCTCCATCATGCAGCTGAAGCCTGGGTTGCAACCATCCAAACTGGCTACCCATGGCCCCTGAAACATCCCAAGAGTACACACAGTTCCTCCACAAGACCAGAAAGACACTTTGCAGTATGAAATTCGGGCATTTGCAAAGCTGGCTACAACCTTTATTTCTTTCTCTGCTATTCCAAACCACATTGAACATACAGGAAGACAAGTTGAAGATTTGTAGGTGAAACTCAAATTTGTCAGTGGGACACATTTCTGTCACAGCTACAGATTAAGGGACATTTTTTTGACTTCTTAAAATACAGCATGATAAACTGAAATGCCTGTAAAGAACCTGCTATGGTCTAGTAGATCCACACAGTGACCTGAATTATTTTCAGCATTAACCCCTGTTATCACAACGGAATTATTGGGGTGAGAGTGAGTTCACACTTCTGGTTGCCTTTGTTTCCAATGGTCATTGATATCAAAAGCCATCCTGCATCTGCTGTGAAAATAAGTGGTGTCATCATTGTATTAGGTATTTTAAAACAGACATTTTCCCTAATAGATGGAATCAAAACCTAAATTCTAGACAGTCCGTTTCACTGATTTGGTCAAATAGCAAGTTCTGTGTGTCTGAAACCTTATCTATTATTTTCCGTTATATCAGTTCAGCTAATAAAGGTAAGACCTTTGCCTACAAATTTCTTAGTCCTCTCTAATATTCTTAGACTATCACAGATATAACTCTATACTTCATGTCTTTTCAACTAATATACTCCTCCCATTTCAAATAAAACTTAAATATGGAATAGAGAATAAGCTACTGTTGTTGTGCTAATAGACCACATGCTGGGCTTGTTAACAATTTGGTATAAATTGAATTGCAGAAAAGTTATGTCAGCTTTAACTTTCTGATGTTAATTGGGAGATGTCTTTCATATTTAGTGATGGCAACTCACACCATTGAAGCAATGGGAAGAGGTGCAGTGCATTAGATACCTCGCTAGAGTCCACTGCTTTAGAGGGTAGAAAGCCGAGACTGACAAGCAAAGTGTGTTATGTAAAAGCCAGGCATTTCCATTAATGGGTTTACACCACCATGGATTTTTGAGTTTGGGAGTCACCTTTCTTGCAAATATTCATCTGGCTTTAAATGTAGCCAGACATATTCTGCTTCTCTGATTTCCTAATCTGCATCCAGTCATAAGAACTGCAGCAAAACCTGGCTCTAAATAGAGATATTTAAGAAATCATTGAATCTCTACCCCTGCTTAAAAAACTTTACTATATCTTAAGACGCTTGTTTCTGCAGTGAGGGGACAGGGTTGTACAAGGCTGAACTCCCAGGTTCTCTCAATCACATCTATCTCCTTGTACATCAGATTATTTCTGCCAAGCTGGTTATATTTTTTTCCAAGCAAACCCTAACTATCAGGGAGGTCTAACACACTGTTCCTTTACCATCAGCTTTGTTTTCAAACATACAATGGTTTGGCATGACTCCAGTCACCACCAGGTGATTTTTGGCCCTTGCCCTTTTTATTATCTGGTATCTCTTAGGGAACCACAGATGAAACCAATAGAAAAGGAGAGAAAAAGAAAAAGCAGGAAAAAAGAAAGAGCTTCTCCTTTGCTTTCCTGGTAACGTGACATCTTGCCCTCTTGCATTATATATTTTTGTCCAGCTGATGCTTTGTCCTAGTGGAATCGTGGTTCTAGTATTAGCTCCAAATGGTAGGCAGGCATTTTCATTAAAAACAATTACTATTTCCAAACAGGAGCTGGTTCCTCAGTTCCAGCCATTCTTGCTGTAAAATGTTCAGCTGAGAGGAGCAGATTGTTCCTGCTGAAAATGAATGGAATCTGGCAGGAAAACCTCATGTTTTTCCAATCCTAGTTTTTTACAAAGAAAACACTGGGATCTTGTTGAAAAATTACAATTGTTTTGGTGGGCACATTATTTTTCTCAGTTGAACTGTTTCCAGCTACAGGAGACAAGTTTTGTGCATACATGTGTGTGTGTGTGTGTGTGTGAATATATATGTATATATCTACACATATGCACAAGTTTTTTGATATAATTGCTATGCAGAAAATTATTAATAAGTCAAGAAAGAGTAAACACATTTTTGCTATTAAAAAGCATTTATGCAAATTGATTTTTTTTAAACAGCTTCCACATTATGAACCTTCAAAAGAAAGTCAATGAGCAAAATACTATATCATAATAACGGCTAGCCTCACTTTTAATACTGGGAGAAGAAAGAGGCCAAGGTGACTGAACTGTTTATCCCTTGGTTGTTCTCACTAACTTAAAAACATTGTCAGACTGAATTATTCTGATAAAAATACCAAAGGATAGAAAACAGAAGACACTATTACATTCATGAAAGGAACAAGCCACAGAGGTCCCCATATTGATCACCCGGATGGATGCTGCCATTTGGTAATAAGCGATTTTGTTTAACTCAAACAGAAGTAGATAATAGGTCAGGCTGACCTTGGGTCCATATTGGGGTGGAAACACCTCCTTCTACTAGTTGCTTTTTCCCCTTCCATGTGAAGGATTCATCCCAGAGCCAGCAGACAGTGAGTGAGATGGGACGCTGGTGTGTCTTTTGCCTGCTGCACCCTGAGAGTTTAAGGGTACTCCCCCAGGCAAAGTTCAGACCCCATATTAGCAACAATGCATCACAACCTTCAAGTCCACCTCCTCTGACAGGTCCTGACCCTCTGTGACAACACATGGGCTGCATCCAGACTCTTCAGCTATGGCACCTCCATCCACAACCTTCAAGATGATCCGACTGCCTTGACCTGCACCTGACAATCAATCAAACTCAAAATGGGGCAGGAAAGGGACAGCACTAAAACTTTCTCTACCAAAAATGTGCAGCAACCTAGAACAGTAGCGTAGACCAGCCCAAAAGCTGATCACTTCAAGGATATGGTGCCCAGCCCTGTGATGCACTTCAATCACAGCTGCACAAATGTAACAAGTAATACAAAACCCCTTTGAATTTCCTGAGGCTGAGAAGTTGAGTCCCCAGTGAAGCCAACTGTAAGTCACTGATTTTCACTGGTCTTTTGGGTCACCTTTTGACCCAACATCAGTAAGTGACAAAGGAAATTATAATGGAAAGGATGGCAAGTATTACAGAAACTGTTCATTTTAAGAGTGACCACCTGATAGAAAAAGGAAAAATGAGAAGCATTTCCCTTTTCTGTTATTGTCCAGCTAATAGAATTTCTTGTCTCCATTTCAGTTGTTCTTGCCCAGAATTTCATCATTATAATAATAAAATTAGATAAGTTTACAGCCAAAAAGAACCTCAAGAGATCTGCTGGCCCAGCTCCTTGCAGCCAGGCAGGATCAACTACACCTAGACCCTCTGTGATGGACAGCTGTTCAACTTGGACTTAAAAACCTTCATAGAAGAGTCCAAAACATCCCTTCTGAGTTTGAGGTTTCAATTGTTTGTCCTGGAAATTAGCCTGCAGATCTACCCGCTCAGCACAAAAGCTACAACAAAACAAACCGTAGCATCACTTCTGCCCTCTCTGCCGTCTTCTGGCCTCAGCACACTGCTCCGCCTAAGCCCTAAAACCTCCCTGGGTGCACAGGGGTCAGCAGCTTCACACTGTAGGGCTGTGGCCCACTTACCACTTTCCCAACCCTGAGATCCCAGCTGCCTTGCATTGCACAAGGGCCCCAGTTTCATTGCTCCAACAGGGCACGGGACTTCACAGTCAGAATTTGAATGACACAAAGTACTTCGAACAAGTTCACCCTTCTTCTCATTTCTTAACATAATTTAAAATCAGACACTAAATAAGGTGTCAGCAGGCTTCCCACAAGGATCCAGCTGTTAAGTCTTTATTGTTGTGTTTGCTTTGAAGTCGAGAGGAAAAAAATTCTTGTTTGCCAACTTATAATTCAAAAAATGCCAGAAGAACCTTCTTGCAAACAAACAAGATGCAAACGAAATGCTGGCACCAAAGTGATGCAGTCTGTGAATTATGGAGTTATGAAATAATTTTTGAAAGTAAATTGTATGATACATAAATGTTCATAAAATTCTTTCTGTAAATAAGATTAGATTTCTTCCACAGACAGGGAGGCACAGCTCAGAGGTACCAAATGCTGTTTATGGTCAGCAATCAAGGACTGTTCACTTTGTACATAGGTATGCAGCACACAACAAAAGAGGACATTCTCGTGTCCTAGCACTACCAAAGAACTATATAATAAAAATAAGGAGAAAACTTTTGTTTTTGTAAAACACAGCTGAACCCAAAGTCCTGCAACTCATATGACATAACAAAACTACTTCTGTTACTTGCAAATCAAGAAGCCTGTGTTTGTCAGCCATTTGCACATGCAAGAGATCCAGAGTGTGTATTGCTCAAATGAGTCAGTCGTTTTCTTGTGAAATAAATTAAAGTTCTGATCACTGCTGAAGAAAGCCTTTTGTGTTCCAGCAACTTCTTTGTATTTTCTATTTGCTTTAGTTTTGTCTGATTTATACTGTTCTCCAATTATTTAACCCAGAAGCATCTATTTTACAGAAAAATAAATATGGCAGGGGCACGAAAATGGCAGACATCAGATACCAACCCATCCATTCAGGTACATGCACCAGAGCATCCACCAGCACCTGAACCCAGACCTGAACCCAGCTATGGCCACCAGGGCCTTGTGGAAACTTACATGTGGAAAACACCTCATTGTAAGTGCTGTTTCTGTTTTCATGGTATGTATGTAGCCACACACACACATTTTTCTGTGAGCACCTCGTAGGCCTGAGGATGGCTCTTCAATGTAAATGCCAAAAGACATATTGCAGGCTGCTATTTGAAATGCTCTTTTGGAGCACTACCAAAACCAAGCAGAAAACAAAAGCTACGTTAAGGCAGAAAGAGCCTGATGTGGCTGTTGCAACACAGCTGTTGTGAGGTACCTATCACTGGTTGACCACCCGCCCCACCAGCAAACCTGACAGCAACAGCCTGAGAGCCTCAGCCCGTGGCAGCAACTCTGTGGGAAGACCAGGACCAGCAGAGAAGGAGCACAAGGAAAAGCTTTTCCAACATTAATTTAAGATCCAGACATTGAAGTTCTTCATTTAGCCTTAGGAATAAGATTTTGCTTAGGCAAGCTATCAAACCCCATATAGCCCTCTATCCTTGTAATGTTCTTCCTGAGAGTAATTAGACCATTGTACCTCCATGTGCACACAGCTCTGGTAGGTAGTGTCATTCAGCCATATCAAGCACACGAAGGAGACACAAGGCGGTGGCACTCCTGTGATAACCTAAACTATGGGCACATGTCCTTTTCCTGACCCGGAGTTTAACACTCACAGCCAGCTCTGCACCTCATGGTTTTTGTTTCATCTTGATCTGCGGGCTACACAGCACATGTGAGCACTCCCCAGTTCACTCCAGGTCAAATATCCCAGCTGAAACCACAATTTCCAGTTGTATAAACTAACCTGGTTAATTTTCCCTTAAACAATTTAAAGAGTCAGGAAGCAGTAACCTCTGAGAAGGAGGGCAGTAATTTCTTCTATCGGCACATCTGGATTCAGAGGGCAATAAACCCTCTTTGGCCATAAAGGTGAAAGATCTGCGTCCATAAAGGTGAAAGATCTGCAAATCCGCGGAGCTTTTCCATTCCCTGAGTGGAAGTCTGAGTTGTTTTCCTGCAAGATATCTCCAACTCTAAGCTCAAATGGAAATCAGACATCACCAGTCCTGACCCCATTGAAGTCAAAGGCAGTTTTGTCACTGACTTTACCGAAACTAGGATTCACCCTAGGGTAAGGGGTATTGTGTTTTTCAGCAGCCACCCATGTGGAAATTTTGCTTAGATGACTGACTGCCTGGAAGGTAGCAGTGCTGGGCCACAAAATACCAGAAATGTTTCTGTTAACCCACATACTCCAGCATTTGAAACTGCAGATATCGGAGTACACTCTTGTCCTCTAGAAAGAGTATGTTCCTATACCCTTGGCTTCTTTCCTCCACCTGAAGCTGGTTATGCACCTGATGTACCTAACCTGTTGTTCAGCTGTGCTACTGAGTCTGACTGTTTATCAGGAAACATCAGAGAGTTTTTGTGTTCTCACATTGTAAATAATGTGACAGACCTTGAAAATATAATATGTCTTTTTATAGCTACTGTATGCATTGTGAATGAAAACAACTCCTGAAAATAGGCTATTACATTCATGCTTTGTGTTCACTCAAATTCTGATTAAAAAAATCCACTTATAGTGTACGTTCAGAGCATAGGGAAATGGATAAAATGTAGGAAGCAAAAAAGAATGCAAAAGCATGCCTAGGAAATTCCTAAACTAATTTCAGGAATTAATCTGGTACTCCAGGCTCCAGGCTGAATACTTTTCTGAGCTCGAAAGAACCTACATACATATGCAAAGGTATTTCAAAAATGCATCTCTGAGCTATGAGTCTGAACCAAAGTTCTTGTTATTACAGAAATGCAACAAAACTCCTTGGCAAGATTGCTTGCACACTGGTTTTTCAGTATAAGGAGTCCCACACTTGGTAACAGATGCATATAAATTTGTACATACACAGATTTGGTTCGGTAGTAAAACTGCCATGAGAATGCATACTGTGTAAAGTTAAAAACCACATTGCAGTACAATAAACCTTGTGCTTAGCCAAGCTGTTTTTACCTGCTCTAATAAGAGAGGGCCTCACAAAAATAAAAAATAAAAATCAGAGATGGAAGCAAAGCATCAGAAAATGCAGAAGGGTTGTAAAAAAGGAGGAAAGAGAGAGATCCAAATTTCAGGCTTTGCATCTTGGGCTTCTTTCCAGTTCAGAGGCATCCACAAGAGCTTCCCCAAAGTGGGTTGCTACTTTCAGTTACTTCAGTCTAGAAATTAAAGCAGGAGAAAGGGTGCCTCACAAAATTTTCACCATTTCCTGCTTCTTCCATCTGCAATGTGCTCCTTCAGAGCACTTCTGTGCTTCCATTTTTGGGCCAAGCCACAACAAGGTAGTTCAGCCATCTTAAAAATTAAATCTACTGTAGCAGCTAGAGATGAGCAGCCCTCTCCACACAAGACGTAGTAGATGCTAAATTTTATGGTTCTGAAGTGAGTCAAAAAGGAATTTGGGGAAATGAGTCAACCTTCTTTGCTGCATCTCCCTGAAGGCACTGATCCGAAGGGCAGAATTTATGGCTGTGACTGCCCCTGTGCAGTCTGTGCAAAAACAAAGAGAAACTTTCCACAGCTACACGCAGGCCAGTCACGGTCTTGCCCAGTGGAGCTATCATTGGCACCAACTATACCAGCACTTTGCGCTTAACTAGCATCATCCATCAATGGGTCTCGGAGAGCATTAGAGTTCCCAGAGGATGAAGGGATGGAGAATGACTCAATGCCTTTTCAAATGGCAAAGTGTTATTTTCATTTTACAGATGTGAGGCTGAGGCTAAAGGAACCTGGGTGACTTTGGCCCACACAACAGTGCCAGAAGTAACGTCAAATTTCCTGAACACCATTCCTAAAGCACAGGAAGGGCCACTTGGCTCCTTCACTTTCCTCACCCCCACAAAGAATTTTTCCATCACTACACAAATCAAGGAAGATACTCTCATACATTCCTATCCCCACTTACAAACTGCCTCTCTTCGAGGTATATTTTATTTCCATCCTCCCTCTTTAGCTGCCAAAGAGCTTTCTACCTCAGTACTAGCACCTTACAGAGCAACCACAAAATCCTGCAGTACAGCAGAGCAGAGGTTATATGGCCAAGACAACTGCTATTTTCATCAATTCTTCAGCAAACCAGCTGATCGTAAAAGCTATTCTTGACTAGCCTGCCTTTGTAACACCAGTCGCCAGGAGAACACAGCACGTACTATTGGCTGTGGCCCTCACTAAAAATACACTGCATTCTTGCACAACAACAAAAGCTCCCACTAGGGCCAATGGACAGCAGACTAAAAACAGTAACCAAAGGCTTTAAATTGCACAAATTACAAAGGTAGAAGAACTGAAAGCAGCATGCCACTAAAAGCCATCTGCCATCTTGGCCCGCCCATGTGTCCCTTCTCCCCAGCAGTGTTTTATATTAGTAATGATGTCTCTGTATTATGTATGACAGAGTCTCTGCTGCTTTGAGCAAGCAATAATATAGATGCTCCTTCAGCCTGGTGCTTTGCATACACACACTAGCTGGGGGAGCAGAAGATCTGTCTTCCAGTCTCTCTCTCTGGATATAGTTCAGTTGGAAGACAATATTCACATGCATATATTCTCCAAATCACATCTACATGCTGTATTATCAGGACTCCCATGCACATTAATAATACACAAAAATACACAGAAATAAGCATGGATTCAGCCATGATGTGAATTAGATAAGAATGGACAACGTAGAAATACAGGAAGAAAATCAGCAAATGCTTAGTCTGATTATGGGCCTGTTTCCAGGATATAAAAAAATATTTTGGGTTATTTTTTAAAGTTATTTTTATTAGTAGATTAATATCACTGTCACTAAAGCTGTCACTTACAAGCATCATTGAAGTGAAGTCTCAGAACTGCGTTTTGAAGGAAGAGGAAGAGGAAGCCAGCCATTGGGATAGCCTGAAAGAAGCTGCAGAGATGGATGTGGAGACAAGACTGGGGCACAGCAGTTCTGCACAAATACCTGAGATAGCTCTCAGTGATCAAGCACAGGTACAAGAAACAGTCTTCCCAGGTTAACACACCCTGTGAAGAAAAAAAAAAAAAAGAGAGAGAAAGAGAGAATTTGTTAGCCCAGGAAAGGCAACATACTGATCTGCAAAAACTGCTTTCGCTGCCTGAGCTAAAAGGCTAACCCAGGTGTCTTCATGCAGCCCTGCAAATAACACCCAAGCCAACAGCCTGTACTGAGAAAAGAGAACGACCAGGGACCAGAGAAAAAACAGAGCAAAAGGTGAGAACAACACATGTGAACAGGCAGACCATGTTATGAATCAGAGCAAAGAGCAGGTTCAAGTGAAATGACTACTTTTGCAGCTAACTTTGGAAACAACTGGAGGGAAATGAAGTGGTTTATTGGAAAGTCGATGGAAAAGTTTATTTGTTAATTATACAAGTTCATTTATTCAGAGCATTTTGCAAAACATTCTGCATAACCCACTTTCGGCTGATGCACTTTGAAAGTATGCGAATACAAAACAGTTTAGCTAGGGTTCAGTGGGTGTTCTCACAATTTACAGTGCTTGCAGCACTCCATTACCACATGACTACAGACGTTAGTTAGTTGACCTCCAACTATCTGCTCATAGAAATCTCCCCCTGCTCCAGTTACTTCCTCAGCTTTCCCAGGGGCACTTGCAGAGACCCTGACAGGCATCTAAGTTAACTGGGAGGTTGTATAAGGGACATCCCATCACCACAGTTCAGCCCTCCTCAGGAGACAGATTGAAGGCACAGGATATAAGAGAAGATACCCAGGGTGAAGGCAGGGAGGACAGAAGAGGTGCACAGCACACAGAAGAAGTGAAAAGATATAAAAGCAAAGGAAGGAGGAGACAAGGAAACCGTGCAGAGCAAAAGATGGAGGGAGAGGAACTAGCAGAGAAGAAGGAAAACAGAAAACCAAAGCCTGACAGGTAAGTCAGATGTAACTGTGGATAACAAGCAGGTTAGGGAAGAACAAGGTCTGCAAATAACAGGAGGAAGAGATGGCCCTGTGGAATAGTTGAGCCCATGAGGAACAGGAGAGTAGAATGAGCTGTCCAGGTTCAGAAAGACAACACCAAAGGATATGTAGTAAACGTGTTTTTCTTTCTCCCTGTTAGAGCATTTATCACTGTTAGAGCAGCCAGATGATAGCACACGAGGATCGTTCCACAGCTGAGCTGAGGATCCCAAGCCAGCACGGGATGTTATATATTAGCAGACGTTCTGATTTTCAGAGGTCCTGAGCTCCCAATCATAAGTCTCACAGCTATCAAAGGCAGCTGCTTTCCCCTGAAAAGCTGTCCTGCAAGACTGCATCTGAAAGTTATTTTGCTGGGCTTTTACCCATGCTTTGGATGCATCAGGCCTCAGCTCGGAGGACTGCTGGACAAGAACAGCTATTTGGCTAGCACACAGTATGGGAATAAGGAGAGGTGAATCTGTTCTTGGAGGTAATATGTTTCAGGTATTCTCCCAGGCAAGCTGCTCAACTGTGTGGTGCCTCATACATGTGAGATGAGAACATCTGATTCCATAATTCCCAGGAATATTGGCCTGGGTGTATAAAGTGCAATGAGATCCTCAGAAGAAAGGACTAATTTTAAGTCCAGAGAGTTGACATTTACTTGATTTTTCCCAATCTGCTGTTTCTTAGAACTCCAAATCTGAAGGGATGGGATGGTGCAGGCAACTGCCGATATCATTGTCATAATAGCGACATCATGGCACAGACAGCCCAAGCTCATAAGGCAGTAGGAAGCACACGAGTTGGTATATAAAAAAGGACTGGCAGCACAATGCAGTGTGCGGATGCCAGATTCATTGCTCACTGAAAGCTGCATTTTCAAATCCAGCATTTGCCTCATGTCTGAGTTTAAGCTGACTGTTACAGGGAAAAAAAAATACTAAAAAAGAATTCTAAGCCCAAGACTTTGCATCGCTCTTGATTCTTGCAGCACAAGGAGGAAAGCAGGGTTTCTGCACTGAAATACCATTGAAGTGTTCGTCTGAACTGAGCTTTCTCTTGGCATTCTGGCTGCTCCTGCCTTTGTAAAAACTATCAGGCAAGGGTTTGTTTCTTTGTGAGAGATTTAACGAAGCTGCAGACATCCATTTTAGCCAAAGTGATTTCATCTGTTTTTCCTCCAAGGCTGCCCAGCTGAAGAGTTATCATCAGAATTTTTCTCATCGCAATTGCTAATGTCACTGGTTGGTACCAACCTACTATTCACTTCTTCCAGCCCCTCCCCAGACTTGCAATCATCAAACAGTTCAGACGTTGATCAGAAAAAATAGTATAACTAAAAACTAGTAGAGAAAATAAAAACTCAAGCTATTCTTCAGGGATCTGAACGCATTCTGCTTCACACTGAAGGTGTTTAAGAGAGAACCTACAGGCTATGTCCTGACTTCTGAGGATGCTGAGATTCAGACTCATGGTTTGGCCTCATTTTTAGCCAGGATAGCACAACTACAGGACAGAAGAATTGCCTAAGGATCCGATTACAGGACTGAGAGCCCAGAAACCATGAACATCAACATTATCACCATAATTTTCCCTTGTAAATCTCTTCATTTCAATGCCTCCTCATTCCTCTGTCTGCATGAAGACAGACAGACTTGCCTACTCTTAAATAAGTCTCAGAGTTGCTGGCAGAGAAATCCTTAGGCCGAAGTGCCAATTTGATTCTTGAGCACTTGTCAGGAGTTCAGTCGGTAAAGTACTGAGATTACAAAGAGGAATTTCAGGCAAAAGGGGACCTGTTCTCGGGCTCTGAAGATGTCTTGGAGCAGGGAAGTCATTCTCTTACCAGCTTGAGATTTATGTTCTTACATGTATCACTGGACCAAGGCTGGAAGGATTTCCTTTCTGCCATTTGGGCATGCAAAAAAAGTTTCATGAAAAATTCTTCACTCAACAGTCAAAACATTTTTTTGGCGCTGAGAAACATAAGAAATGTTTAGTGAAAAAGTCCTAAGAAAACGAAATATTTCATTTCTTTATATAGGGCTTTATTTCTGACCAGAAAAACTAAATGAGGCTCAATATTGGAAAATACACTCTTATTCTTTAACTCTCATGGGGTATTACAAAGAGTTAATGCATGGGCTGTGATATTACAGGCTGTGCAAGCTTAATTTACCATCGAAAATTTACGGAATAAAACAAAAACAAAGAAAGAAAAAAGGAAAGCTTGTCAACCACTATCCATTTTTATCTAGTCAAAGACTGGCCTGAGAGATGTGAACTTTACCTGATGTACTCAGTGCAGAATGTCTGAACTAGTAATCAAATAAGTAAAAAGTAGGAGGAATCTATAGAAATTCATAATAACATAAAATTATTTGGCAAGATTCATTGCTTTTTTAAGGATATGTTACAAATTGACTTTGCTTGATGTTAGGTACAGTTATAAGCAGATATTTGAACAATGTAAAAATGTAAAAGTGTCAATCCACCAGCATCAGAGACATCATGATTTACTTAAATCAGTTGCACTGGCAAAAGATGTGTCTTCAAATTCAGAATGATGAGGTGCTGTCCATATGCAAGAGGAGCAGTCAGCTGCATTTTCATTAAGATCCCTAAATGAAGCGGGAAGATCAAGATGATGATGCTGGAAATTGTGTACAGCTGATTTAAATCCCAGTAGCATTTGCTTAGGAGTGAAAATAACTGTAGAAGCCAATTTGAAACTAATGGAGAGTTTGTTTCAAAAATTTACTTTTCATCATATAATGTTAAATTTGCAAAGATATAGCCTAAGTGTGAAAAACTAGTGGGGTGTAAAAGTACCCCTTGCACATTTGAAGAGAGATCCATCTTACCTCAATGCAATGTAAACAAACATAACAGTGCAGATCTTTTGCTTATCTAAATGAGTTGTATTCCAAACCACAGAGAGGTAGTTAATAATTCTGTAAAGACAGCCTAGAGAAGCAACAGACAAACTCCAAAACAAGATATACTCATGACTTATTGGAGAAATGTTTGCTGAAAAAAAAGACTGGTTTCTCCAGCAGTTTTGGAAAAAGACACAGGCATTAAAATAAAAAGCAATATTCAACGTGATGAAAAACGTAAGCAAAAAGCAAGAGATTATGTTCTAGCCCCAGATGAAGTGTTTAGATAACAGACAAAATAGCACTTTGTGATACACGTAATTGCTCCTGAAAAGCACAAGCAGAATGTGAGGTTATGAAATCCCTCCAGAAATATGGAAAGGCTAACAGGAGACATTGCTGAGCATAATAAAGTATTTGCAGTAATCACTACTCTGAAAGCATAGATGTCCAGAAAGAGTCCAAAACATTCCCAATTTATTGGGAATAACGCCTCTTGTTTTCTAGGCCTTCAGAGGACCCCCCAGTAGCTGCTACCTCAGCCAAACTCATATAAAATGATTAAAGAAAGTAAAAAATTATTAAACTGAAAATGAAAGGTGAGTTGAAGAGGCTTTAGAACAAATCTAGAAATGAATAGTAACCAGTCACTGGGATTAGAAAGTACATATCCAAGAGCTCTAAAACAAAGACAGTACTGAGTTACTGATGAAGGCCTGTAACCAAGTCCTCAATTCTGCCTTGTATCTTGAGAAGGAAAAGGTGAAAAATATGAAAACATTGGGGGTTTTCCTAACGGCTCCATAGAAGACTGGGGGAATGATGGATCAGTAAACCTGACCTCTGCAGCAGATAAATTACTAGAAACCAAAATAAAGAATAAAATTAGTATACACATATAAATATGATATGCTGGGAAAGGATCCACAGTTTGTGCAAAAAGAAGTCATGTCTCACAAATTCATTATTCAATGAGCATATGGCCTAGGATGCGACCTGGTCAATACAATGTGAATATCTCTGCTTACAATGAAGCTAAGCATTCCCAGAATAAGAAGAAATTAGTAGCAGGAAACAAACTGTACAATTAGTTTTCCCAATGGAAAAAGGTTTCAAATCTGTTGTTCACTATATTCATAAACAAGCTGAGAAAGCAGCACAAGTGAGGTGACAAAGTTTGCTGATGATACGGCATTGCTCAGAACAGTCAAAACTGAAGCTAATTGTAAAGAGCTGCAGAAGGATGTCGTGAACTAAGATGAAACTCAGTGGTGGTGAATGCCAACTAATGCAAGTGGGGAAAAATAACACTAGCTATAGGTACACAATGATCAGCACTGCTCAGGAGAGAAATCTTGGAGTCACTTTGAATAATTAGAAAAGGTCACCTCAGTGTTCAGCTGCTGTCAGAAATGCCCAGAGGGGCTTTTAGGAACTGCTAGGAAAGATGATGAGAGAAAAACAGAATGAAAAAAAAAATTGTCATCTTGCAGGATAAATCCACAGTGTACCTGCATCTTGAATATTCCTAGTCTCTACCTCAGAGCACAGAATGCATAGAAATGCTATAAAGAGGAGTGGAAAAGCTGACCATAGGCACAGAAGAGCTTTTTTGCAGTAAGGAACAAGACTGTAACTCGTCAGACTGGAAAAAAGACATTGAAAGAGGGATGTGATAGAGTTTACAGAAGCATGAATGGTATTAAGAATGTGAACAGGGAATGTTTATGTTAATACACAGAGTTGGAGGCACTCAATGAAATTATCAGGTAGAAAAATTAAACTAAACAAAAGGAAATTCTTCTTCATGCAACACAATTAAATTGTGGTATTTGCTGTCACAGGATGTTGTGAAATCCAGAAGTATAAAAGGGTTGAAAAAGGGATTAGACAAATTAACAGAGGAATAACTCTCTCAGGGACTATTAAATACAGTGCAGCCAGCAGTTCTGAAAGTTTCTAAAGTCCTGATTGCTGAAAGACTGGAGAATCTTTGGGTGCCTCTTTGAGATATCAGAAGGTGATGCTGTTCTTGCTTTATATTATGGTTGCTCCTCGAAGGTCACAAGTAGATGCGGAATATCTATTATGCTAAGCATGTAGCCACATAACAGAGACGTTCTCTGCCCTCAAAAATATATGCTCTGCGTGCTAATTACTGGGACCAAAGCTCTAAAAGTCAGGATACTCAGCTCCAATTTGCTGCTGAATCTGAGAAAGCACAACTCTGGATTTACATACACTTTGTACCCCAAATTTCTCCATTGACACAGAGGGAATTACAATGGCTGAATACAAACTCCAAATTAGTTGAAAGGTTAAAATGAGCAAAGACTAAAAAGGGAAGGGGCTTATATTTTGACAACATTTTTTAAGGTCTGCCTTTAAAATATAAATAAAGCACTACTCATTGGAAACTTCCCATGCCTACTAAGACAGTCTAACATCATTAGCCTTAACTCTAAATGGCAACTTCAGTTATAATGTTCTAAACATTCACCTGTATGGGCCAGAGACACGTTAAACAATATTGCTATATTACATAGGCTAATAATTTTCAGTGTGGTTGCTTGGAACTGGATAAAAAATAGCAAGATCTTGCAAAGGGGATGACTCCCAAGAGTGTCAAGAAGATGCATTTAGCTTGGACTTATTTTAAGAAATAAGAGAAAAGATCAACCCATAGGAATGCTTCACACCACAATAAAATCTGAAGCAACAAATTTGTAGTTCAACGGTGTGAATGAAGGAATCGGCTCAGGTCAGGACTTGTTGATGCTGAGTGACCCGTGTCTTAGTACATAGTGCACAAAGTGGACTGAATGGTGGTAATACCACAGTAAGGACACGATGAAATGCCTTATATGCTACTTCTGTTATGCATACGAAAACCATGCAGAGCCAACAGCTACCAGCTCGGAGAGCGGGATCTGAGCTGAGCAGCTTCCAGCAGTGACACTTCCACCCACCATCAGCTAACACTGGACAGGCTTCGTTGAGCATAGGGATTTTCTCTCAATGACTACACCTGAGTGAAGGCAGTGCTGCAAAGGATAGGAGTAGGCACTATTTTCCCAGAGAGGTATTGGAGCCAAGCTTGAGTGTACCCCCAGGCTGTAGGACCCCAGGCACTGGCTGACACAGGGCTGCAGGCATGATTTGACGCAAGGAGAATGGGGAAGCAGCCTGATATTGGGACCTTTCTTACTGGCAGCTTGCCATGGGAGGTAGGACATGCGCAGAAGTTGAAGTTAACATGAGCGCCTGTTTCGCTCGTCATTCGCAGGTACAGTTGTTGCACGTCCAGAGGGATGCTCTGTTCCCTTCTCCCAGGGAGGATTTTCTGGTTTTGTAGCCAGGAGTAAGACCATCAGCATGTTTCAAAGAAACCACAGGTGATGCATGGAGAAATAAGCAACTTAGGAACTGATCTGAAAGGAATCTAAACAGTGTAAACTACCTAGCGACAGATGGGGAAGTAAAAGAAGGAGATTCCTGCTTTATGTCACATCTGCTGTCACCTCTTGCCCTCCCCTATTAATCATTTCCCATGCACATCATCCTCTTACTTCCTTGCTCAGTATATGATATCACTTCTCCCTTACTGTCAGGTAAACACCACCTTATATTCCCCAGAGTGGATTTCAACTAGTGACCTGGAGAACAAGGTTTCTAAGCCTGTTAAAAATGCCCTAAGCTACTTTGCCCTTCCTCTATTTAATTTGTCTGCACTGCAGGGCAATACATCTTCTATTCCCAAACATGGAAATCATTAAAGGTAACAAACAAATAAATCATGATAGAAGACAAAGGAGAAATCAAAATCTTTCTTCAGTCTCAGGACCATTTCCATTTTCAAGAGAAACTTGAGGTCACGTGATAAAAGCAATGTATTGCGAGAAATTGCATCTGATACAGAGCATGAGCAATGAGCAGGAGAACTTTTATTGCCATGCTGCCCTTCATCCCCTGTCAGCCCAGACTGTCTCATAAGCAAAAAAATCAATTTCCCTTCCACTGATGTGCCATCGCTTCTGGGGTGGACCACATACAGGCCTCCCAGTTGCCTGCAACAGCACTAGAGAATGGTTTTGGTACAAAATGTGGGGAGCCGCCATTCAGGTCAGATTGTAATTATTCTACATTGACTTGACCCGAAACATACCTGACATCTGTCAAAAATGCCACAGTGTCTGTAATAACCACCAACAGCACCTTGAGTCTTACCAAAAGAAAAGTCCAAGGTATGCTGTGAGAAGGGAAACCAAAGATGAGTTTCCTCCATGGGAGGAAGCTGTATCCTGCAGTCCTGCATTATGCCCCACTCCATGATTCAGCTGGCACCCCTACCAACCTCTGTCGCTGCACCGCAGCTCCCTCTTTCACTCTGCTTCCTCATTTACCTCAGATCCCACATACCAGAGACCCCTTTTCCAACTCTCTCAAATATGGGTGAATGAGAAGTACCTCCCTCTTGTGCATAAACGGACCATTTCAAAAATATTCATACAGGACCAATGTAGGAATATTCACAATGTAGATTTGAAGTATGGGTATAGGTATTATCGTGCCTTTTTCAATAGCTTCATCTGGACAATGATTGCAAGCACCTGAAGGTTTTGGTTGGCAATTTCAGAGTTGTGTATTAGCATTTTGGAAGCATACAGCCAAATCACAGACACATCACAGCACAGAACAGGCTACAGAGTCCCAGCTGCAGCAGGAGAGCAACTAAAGATGGATGAGAGAATACTTCTTACTGCACACAGGGATGGAGTTCCCAAGGGAGCTGCCATAAATATTTCCTGCATAAGATTTTGACCCTTGTATTTTTGCACCCTTCAGGGTCAGCATCCCCACAAAATACATTGAAAAAAATGACATTTTGGCAAAGAAAACATAAGGAAGTCAGATTTAGACTGTTACGTTTCAAAACCACATTTCATATCAGGATAGGTCTCCTCTCGTTAGGGAAAAGGAACCCATTTTACAGAGAAAAGCTCACAAGCCATGCCAGTGCGTGTGGTAGAGAGAAAGAAAGAGGCCTATTTTCAAGTTCAAAACATTATACAAAAGCAAGGTCATGTTTCCAGCAGTTTTGTTGGGGTTGGGTTACATCCAGTTCCAACACTGCTATACAAGGCATATCAGACATTAAAATGATACCTCACTTGATCTTACTCAATAGAAAAGGCAAACCACATAAAACAGGTGCTAGACAGCGATGCAGCCTCCCCATAGTTATCTGGTTTACAAACAGCAAACTCTTTAGCCCTATTATTGTTTCTCTCATTTGCCACATTCTAGCTCCAAAAGGCACTCTAGTTCTCTAAATTGTTAGCAGCTTTTATAGCCAAAGATAAGTATCCATCACTTTTAATTTTCATCGTTGCATCTGTTTTGTCATTTAGCTGCAGCAGGTTGTATTACAATGATTAATGAGGAAATGGATACAAACATTTTTATTTCAAATAGCAGCTCTCGGACAAGATCTGGAAAACAGAACCAAGCCATATGACTGTAAAAAAAAAACCAAACAAAAAACCACACACACACACACACACATATACACAAACCTAAACAAATGGGCATTGTGCCACTATCTGTGAACACCCTAGAAATACAAATATCTCTAGCAAGGAAGAAAAAGGTACATTTTTTACATTTGCCTCTGTGATGGTCTGTTGTTTTTTTTTTTTTGTTGGGGGGGTAGGTGTTTTGTTTTGTTTTACAATTAATTTGGCCCTTTTTATTTCACATAAATGTCCAGCTCAAGTGTGGCACATCAACAAATATGTTCATTTATCTTTCAGAGAAAAGCCAAACATTGCATTTCTATTCAGAAAAGGCAGCATATATAAAATGTACTGATAATAACAGAGGCCTTTAGAATGAAAAATAATAATTTTTATTGCTCTCTCTAGGACATTTGCTGTAAACATGGTTCATCTGTAATTATATTTGAAAAGAAGTATTATTTAGTATTATAGTTACCTACAAACCTAGAAGCCCAAAAAAATGTTTTACAGTTCCTGCTGGATGGGGAAAAGAGTGTGAGCGCTTTTTGCAGAAAGCAGAAAAGTCTTTCAGGTGAAACCCCTTTCAGAACAGTCCTTCAATTCAGAAGAATTAATTTCATTTCTTTAATATTAGTATTACATTCACTTAGTTGTAAGATTTTTCCAGGAAAACAAAAAAAATTATAAAAAAATAGTCACATGAAACAACTATTCGTCTAACAAACAGAATGTGACAAACACAGATGAAGACTATAATATTAGACTGAGATAAATAATCTAGCTGGAGACCTATTGGATTCTACACTTTCATGTCAATGAAGCATTTGGCCTACCGATGTATTTTTGCCTACTCTGCCAGGCAGGGCTCAGGCTCTGCAGGAGAATACAGCCGTGGATCTCTGCAGGAAGAGAAGACCTTTTTTTTTCCAAGTAAAATGTTCCCTAACTCTGCAAGGGAGGTTGGCAGTAGATCTCAAACTCTGGCCTGTCTTTTTAATACCCCTACAATAGCTCAGTTGGATTGAGACCAGCTGTTGGTGCATTACCATTTGTAAATGCTTAAAGCAACTACTCCTTGTTTTCTTGGCAACATGTACTGTGGAGGGGAAAAAAAAAAAAAAAAGCACTTTCATTCAGACATTAAGAATTGCTGGATGCTAGCTTTGGCTTACACAAGCTATTGTTTGCACAGCTCTCTTCAACAAGTTTTCACAAAAGAAAAAATCCTGTAGGGATAAATTGAGCCCCTAAAATTCTGATTTACACCATCCACTCGGCCTTCATCGGAAACAAGATTCCATTTTAATCCAGCCATTTCAGGTCACAGGTCTTTCTGGGTTTCAATTTCCGCAACGCCCCCACAAAATCACCCAGATTGTCTTAGGAATGACAATTATAATTTCCTTACTCACTGTTTAAAAATAGCAGTAATTTTTTTGCCTGCTAATATAAACATAAGAAAGAGATCTGAGCTTTCATTACCATGTTCTAAAATCAGAGCTTCAGCATTGAAAGCTTGGGAAAAAAAGAAAACAAAATTACATTAGGATTATACTTCAGCATTTGAGAAATAAGAAGAGTCTCAAAATACCAGAAAGATCCTCGATTTGGTTGCCGCGGTAAAAAGAGCCTAGTCATAGTAGAGAACATGCACCAACATTTTTTATTATTACTATTCAGATGAAAACAGCTCCAGTGACCTTTCATTGCCTCATCCTTTCCAACCACCCCTACTAGAGCTTGGTGTACTGGAAGTGTCTAAGCATGAATGCTAGCATCTCGGTGGTTGCAGCTGCTAGTACAATAGGATTAATTTGCCATCTACCAACTCTAATGCCCTTCTGTTTCATCTTCTTTCCCCACCAGGGGCAGTGGTGACAGCATCTGTTCCACTGTTATTTTAGTGGCGCCTTTCGTGCTGTTATAGTTAAGGGTCTGTCAGCATTTCCATTACACACACGCATGCACGCATGCACGCATTTCTTGAGGGAAGGGACAGTTCAAATCAACCTCCAGAAAAAAAAAAAAAGAATGAACGCATTGGGGCTGAAAATGGTATAAAAGTCTTAGAAGAAAACATTTATATATTTGATTTTATGGTATTATTTGAGAGAAAAAAAAATGGAGATACAAGTAACCTATTTTGCATTTATTAATGGAAAAGAATGGTGAAAGTTGATTCGGATTGTTCTATGACCTTAGAGAAAGCAACCATGCCAAAAAGAAAACAGAGGGAAAAAACACCAAAACGGGTAATTGTTCCCTATCAAACACCTTCTTTTATTAATTTCTAGGTAACTAATTTAGATGATAGGGTATTACTTTAAAAGCATCCCAGACAAGATTTGATGAACAGGCCATTGGTTGTGGGTGACCAACTCTAAAGACATAACAGGAGCCCCAGATCTCTAAGTTGAGAGTGATAATGAGGAGAGGAACATGGTTTTCTGCAGGCAGTCAAGCATACCAAGAGGTAAAGAACATCTCTGCTACTAGAAGTGGTTTGGGAGCCTACAGGTGGGCGCTCCCAGCCCTGCTGATATGTAACGCTCGCTGCAGTCTGCAACACACGGGCTCATCCCACTGTGGCTTTGTGGGAGCTGTTGCCCACAAGCACGTCTGACTCATGAGCATTGCTTTCTGTTGTGGACAGAAAAAAAGCAAGTGCTGGGGCAATCAGAGAACAGGTCAGCTTATTTCAGCAATGAAAACCCTCTGGAAGATGACAGGTATCAGGTTAACCAGCACAGGGCTGCTTCACAGACCCCATAGGTATTTTCTCTCCTCAAGCTATACCAGCCTTTCCACATGAAATTATTGTGCACGTGCAGGTTTCCACCTATTCAAGAGAACTTTGAACTAGCATAACTCATCTGAATTCTCAAAATAAACACCCTCTTGCTTGGTAGGCTTCACTACTGAAGAGAGGTATGACTTCTGCAACAGAAGGAATGAATTACATTTTTCCAGAAATCTCTTCTTACAGAGAGAAATTCATAGACAATTTAGAGGGCTAGCATGGGCCTTTCCTAGCACCAGAGTACTCACTGTAGGACTGACATAATCTGTAATGCCAGATGTGAGCCCTCTATGGATGAATTAAAATTTGCCTCCAGTCCTACCAACACACTACCATGTACAGCACTTTCTGTAAATCTCTTCAAAATTCTGAAATAATAATGATACATTTGTCTTCTTGAAAAATACACAAACAAGGAGATTCAGAGGTAATTGGGGATTTTCAAACTCACAGCATACTAGGGAAAATAAACAGTTAAACAATGAACTTGAAGGCAAGGCTCCGAAGCCATGCAAATTTCTTTAGTCACATTGATGGTAAGTACAGTCCAGTTACTGTGATGGGAAACAGATTAATAACATGCTGTTTCTTTTTCAAGTTACATTATCGAATACCTAGGTGTCCTTTGTCACATCACTTAACTGCTCTGCATTTCAGCATCCTCATCTGTGAAATAGAATAGGTAATTAAACACTCATGAATGCTTTGGGACTCTTTGGTGGAAAGAATTATTATGGTGTCTTATTACTGTGAGACAACATGCAATTGTCTCAAGTCTCTGTAACAGCTGAGCCTAAACGGTAAAGGAAAAAAAATCTAAAAGCTCAACTGAGATCTTCTGCCCTATCCTCTGCAAGATGCAGCTACTACTTCAGTCCATTTTCCATGCTGGGGAAATCGTTCTGAGGCTGATCACACTGCAAAAATATTATCACGTTACAGTACTTTCAAAACTAGGCTGGGTTAGAAATGAGGAAGAGAAAAGAAGAAACATATCCCCCAGAAACATTACATTCATGAATTGTAGGAATTATTTAAGAGATGACTGAAAAGAGGAAACTCAAAATAACAGCACAAAATATAAAGCCTTCCCCTCACAAAAAAAAAAAAAAAAAAACACAACACCCTAAAACCAGCAGAAACCCACCCCCCACAGTGCAGACAATTTCCCAAAAGCCCATGGCAATGAAAAACATTTTATATTGCCCCAAAACTTGCCAGCAGAGAAATCTAGATGGCTACTGCCCACCTCACAGCACTGAAAAAGCAAGTGCCCAGCGGGTATCATTCTCCATTATCTCTCAAACCTTTGCCACCAGCGTACAGATAGAAGCGACAGAAAAATGAAAAGTGTGTATATTGTAAGCGTTGGTTAAACAACCCCACAGTAATTCTTATTTGCTGGAGGTTTTAGAGAGCAGATGTAGGATTGGCAGGGGCTGGGAGCTGGCTATATTGTTCTAGCACATTTAGAGCCAACACGGAAAGAACACGGAAAGCTGCATTTTTTTGTGTGTGTGCATGTGAGTGTGTGTGTGTACGTGCATGTGTGTGTGTTTGCCTTTTGCCATCGACTCATCTAAGGTTTCTTGGATTCACACTGACACATAACAAAAAAAACACTAGGTTGGTTCTCTTCCAAAAGAAATATGACTTATATCAGCTGCTGCATGAGAGTCTCTCAATTGCCACTACTAAGCTGCCTATTTTGCAGTAGCAAGTGGCCATGTGCTGTAACACACTGATTGCCTGCTTTGGTGGTATCGGTTGCTAGAATAAGGGCAAACAAATGGGGAACCAAATATAAAAAGCAGCCAGCAGCACTGAAGAAGCATTACAGCTGCCAGGCAATAACTTAGATAGTTACAGCTGCCATCACCTAGTTCACGCAAGCTTTTTAATATCTTTTGGCAGCGCTTGGTGTCACAGCACAAAAGGAAAGTTGGCACTTCCTAGCATACTTTGTTTGACATAACTGTAGGCAGAACCCAGCTGATACCTTCATCAATGTGTATGTGTTTGCTCTTAAGGTACGTTTTAGCAGATCAAACATTGTTTTTCTCTTTCTGTTGCACACACCACTGTTAAATCATAGGTTGGGAACCACACCAGATAAACGGGAAAGAGCTCAGTAAGCTGGAGTGCACGGCCAGTCCCAGCAGCACCTCAGATAAGGAACAAAAAAAAAAATCCTAAAAAAAGAAAAATATAGTACGGCAGGAGGGGCTGTGGAGGGAGGTTTAAAAAAATAAATATACTGCTTTGCCAAAATGTTCTCCCGCCTCGCCAGTAGCAGCAGCAGCCTCAGAGCCAGGCCAGATTCTCTTCTCCATTTACCGTACTTATAAAAAACCCACAAGCACAAACACATAGACCATCACATACACATAATTAAAGCATCGACATCCCTTACTGTGATTTACAATCCACACCACCAGAAGTACACAGGCGCTCCCAGGATTTCATCAATGTCTCATCTGGTGCTCTTGGCAAACCCAACCTCTTCCTTAGACACAGCGCATGCTGCACCTCATTCTCTCAGAAATGGGGATGCAGAGCTCTTCCCCTTATGTGAACTAGGGAAGACGAGCACTAAATGTGTCAGCGCTGTGTGATTTGCTGCTGTGGGACCTCATTTTGCAGGAGATTAATAAAAGACTAGCCTGCAGCATTGACTCTTGAGACCACTTTCTATCATCACGAGCCTTCTATGTGGCCCAAGAATTTGCGTTACAATATTGTACAAGGAACTGGACAGCCTCGGCATAATGATACTATTTTACAGCTCTTAAAAGCAAATATACAGAAAGAGAAGACTCTGCCCCCAGGAGCTTCCACTGGCTATGAACAAAGCAAGCCCGTAAACCTCTGCCTGAAGTCAGCCCAGGGTTCTAATAATGTCTTGGGTTAGTTTATTTGTAATTCATCCCATAAAACAAATGCACTTATCTCTTAGGCCTCTGGCACTTTAACAGGCATCAAAGAGCTATAGTATTGAGACGAACAGCTCTACAAGGTTCTTCAGGTGTAACACCACCAGGAAGTGTAGCAATTAAACTGATAGGAGGAAAAAAGGAGACAGCAAATATAATTATCTTCATTTTAAAAATAGGAAACTCAGGCACATGGAGGTGAGATGGTTGCTCCAAGCCTGACCCAGGCAACAGGGCCAGGGCCAGGAACTGAATGCTGATCATCCTGGGTTCACATTCAACACCTCACCCCACAGGCCAGTTGCACCACTGAACCACAGGGTGAAGTGGGCTCCCCTCCAGGGAGCAGAAATGGCTTCCTGACCCAACCTGCCTGTGGCTCCATGGGAGCTGAGGGCTCGAGCTGAACATGCTTGGCTGAATCCAACTCCAGAAGCACCAAACGGACCCTAGGGAGGTACTTGCATATTTTCCTAACACACGGTATCTATAATTGACATTCTTTAGGTAGGTCAGATACTGACAAATAAATGTAAAGGCATGTCAAGATTCACATGAATCTGAATTATTTATTTGAAGCTGATCTAGGAACAAACTGTTTTTAATGGCAGCATACAGTACAAGGGAACTGACTGTGGCTAGGAATGGATAAAATGCATGTGTTGGGCCTAGATAAAAGGTGTCCCATGGGAAGGACAAGAAGTTTTTGCTTTAGGACCCCAGGTGACCCTTTTGCAGTGGCAGAAAAGGAAACCTGATCCACAAAACGTGCATGTGTCCCCCCAGAATGGTCCAGGCTATGAATACATTTTGGAAGCTCCTAATACGCTGTAAAAAGAAACAATCATTCATGTACATGCACACAAAAGGACAGTCCCAGATTTACAGCCACCCACCAAGGTAGAACAGGTGGCTGTAATGTAGTAAAAATGTATTGCAAGAAACTTGTCATGAATTTTAAAAACAAAGACGCCTACAGACATAATAAAATTGATGTGACATTCAGTTAAAGCTAAAGCTTTCACCTATCTTAAAATGACAATGCAAGGGAATTCAAGGAAAAGAACTGTTCCCATCATCACTCACACAACAAAGTGTTTCACTCAGTTTGTGCAAGTAATGTCATTGATCTCAACAATCAATGGCATGGCTTCCACCT
The DNA here is from genome assembly GCF_047370975.1 of Nipponia nippon. NCBI lineage: Eukaryota > Metazoa > Chordata > Aves > Pelecaniformes > Threskiornithidae > Nipponia > Nipponia nippon. The sequence continues at coordinate 24,799,708 of NW_028262358.1, forward strand.
GCCACACAGGTAGGAAATCAGGACCAAAGACACTCAACAAAATCACCCCCAGACAAATGCTGTAGAAAAGAAATGCTTCAAGGTCCTGGCAAAGAAAGCCAAGTCCTTTCCTTCCTCTACGACAGGATATGACATCTTCTTTTCCTTGATTATTTTAAACATTTCAGGGGAGCTAACTCCAACTGTTAGCCAAGAATTGCTTCCTCTTTCCTTCATTGTGTTTTTAGTGGCAGCATACAAATTTGGAAATACTATAAATCCAAGTCACTTTTCATTAGTCTGGGCACAATAAACTGACAGACTCTTCTGCTAGCCCCAAAAACTAAAGGGGGAAAAGAAAGAAAATCTGGATTTAAACTTTGCAGGCAAGATATATCCATCTCTATGAAGACGTGGATCAACAAGTCAGCCAACCTGACAGCAGTTTACCATATCTTTTAACTGAGGGGAAAAAAAGCTCAGGTGCAGTGAGACAGGCAACAGAAAGAAACTGGGATAAAGAATGAAACAAGGATAAATAGTCAATTATGATAAACTGGTTTCCTTGGTAACTATATTTATAACTGTAATGACGTTACTATTATTTCACTAATGAACAGAAAGGTTTGATACAAAGTTATATAATTCAGGCATACAAACCAGCATCTGTTCCATTGGTAAAGCTGAATCCATATCTTAATGGAAGATGACAAACCTCAAAAGATTTGTAAATGCTTTTAAACAGCTTCTAAATGTTTTTAAACTTCCTCCTAAGGACAGGTGAGCACACAGTGCTGAATTTTTACCCTCCACATCTGTGCTTGGCTGTATATAATTCCCTCATAATCTTTGTGCCTGCAATAACACTCCAGCTCGGAGCGACAGTGGGCATAGGAGCAAAGGAGAGAAAGAGAAAAAAATCAAATGAGAAAATCTTAGGGATGATATTAGAGTTGTTGAGCACATAAATGCATGTGACCTTTACCAAATGCATGTGCACAGTTGCCATAACTGTACATTGCATCCTGACTGCTTGCAAAAATTATGTTGGTAAACAGCCCCTTCTTTTTGAAAATTCACTTGAATTTCCACTACTGACACCAGGAAATGAGGTCTACTGATACCTCTTTCTGCCATTTTAACTGTTTGGGGGAGTCCATTGAAATCCGGGTATAAATGACACTCCGTCCTATAAAGGGTCCCCCTAAGGAGTCACTTTAAAGAAGCAACTGGGGGTAGCACCGAAATGAAATGAAGGGTGTGTACATCCTGTCATCATGAATCTCTGAGATTCAGGCCATCTCTGAGAGCAGGCCATGTGCAGGATCTGGATTCCTCCTTCCCCATCTTCCCAGATTTTCCCCCAGTGAATGCCAGGATTTGAGGATGGGGGTGGGATGAAGCCCTCCGGGTTTCATCCAGACTTGCCATGAGGATGCAGCTGGGCAACACCCCTGGGTCCCACAGTTTAGACACATCTGCTAGCAGCAGGGCTGGGCCCCAGCAGTGATGATCCCCACAGGAGCTCGGGAGGGTGACAGAGCTGCTTCAGCATTGCTTCTCCACGCTCCTTCAGTCTGACATCCCCTGAGATCAGGCGCTTATCGCATATTGCTACTCAGCAACACCCTTAGTCAGGTTCTTGGGCAGTTGGTGTTATTGCTGCCTTCCATTCACATGAAAGAGGAATGGAAATGGAAAGAGCAAAGCAAACCAAATCCTCAGGCAAAACATAGTCAATGTTCAGTTTGCATTTGGAAGGAAATAATCCTCCTGATGAACTATGCTCTGAGATGGGGGCTGCCTGTGTGTCCGAGTGTGTGAAATACAAGCCTTCCGTGCCTGACTGAGGCAGGCTTTTCAGTTAGATGCTCAGTACTGATTAATGGAAGTACTACAGCTATAGCACTATAATGCTGACAAATTTTACCCTCTGCTGTCTCTTTAGGCCATTGCCCCAAAGGCTTTCATGTTCCTAAAGCTGTCATTTAAAACATTTGTGAATCAGGATGTGTGGACAATGGAAGAAGCTGGTAGAGCCAGGGAGTGCAGATGTGAAATAATTTAATCAACAGCAATTTTTCCATTTACTTCAATGGGCTTTGGATCACCCGCCTCATGAGTGGAACATGTATTGAGGAGGAAGCAACCCGAGCCAGATAAAGAGCCAAGATACCAAAGTAACAGAGTTGCACCAAACAAGAGGGTCCACAGCAGCTGCAGCCTGAGATGTACGATGTAATCATGGACCTGCACTCAGCTAGCAGACTGGGAAAAGAATGCAAGGGAAAACTGAAAATAAGCAAGGATTTAGCCATTCAAAACACCCCGAGGACAGTGCCACGAGTTACTACTAAGAAAATTTTTGTGGGAGGAAACATGTTACATAAAGTACTAGTAATATTCAAAGACCTTTGCAGAATTTGTCTGAGGAGGAAAGGAAGGCACAAAGAAACAAAGCGAAAACCTCAGAACATCAAATTTTTGGCCAAATCAGGAAAAAAAAAACAAAACTGAAAGCTTTTTATTCCTTATATGGCATTAGTATCAGGCTATGATGCTCACTGTAATAGTTATATCACACTGTGGTGCTGGGATCATTGTGTGCTAGTTGACAATGCTTGTCCTAATTGGTGTGATTAAGTAATAAAATAATAATTGTACCTCAGATCATTGGCACTTGAGAAACGGCCATTTCCAAGCACAAGCAGTGGTGAGTCCCTGGTGCACAGTTCTGTGCTGAAATGGTTAACACCATATATTATATGTCAGTAATGAAAACTAGCACTCAAGCAAGGAAATTCAAAGCTAAGGCTGACACACCATCGTTAACGCAGCCCTTTGTGCTTAGCTACCACGGGAGTCTTGGAGCAGCACATGGTGTTGTACCCCACACAATATGTGCTACTACAATACCGTATTCACAACACAATGAATTGAGGTCAAGTGAGTGACCTTAAAAAGAGCTTTCTTTTAATTCTTTAAAGAAACACCCCATGATATGTTGGAGCCCATTAAACAAAGCTGCAAGAAGATACAGTAAACTTTAATTAGCAGTGAAGGCAATAACCTCACTTTATACTTCATAATTTCTCCCACCATGTTTTATTACATGGAACAGTCATTTTAGTACCTTTGTACCTAAGGCAGCATCCATGTGGTGTGGAAAGGGATGTGTTGTTGGATATTTATTGTAATGGGGCTTCATGTGGTTGGAGGTCAAAGTGTAGGACTTTCATTTGTACATCACTGCTCTACTATCTGCTCATGTCTCTGGGTAACCTGATGTTCAAACCTTTTGTAAGGCAATTGCTGAGGAGGTTGTTCTTATTGTTACGAGAACTTGGAGAAAGGATGCTGGGCCCTGGCTTCGGCACAAGCCTACTGTGTGACATAGGGTACTCAGCCAAAATTTTTCTCACGCTGATCTCAGATGCTCTCATTTTTAGGGGACTCAGGTGCAGCTCCTAGGGTCTGGTCTCAGAAAGCCTGGGAATCAGTAGCTCCTATTGGCTTCTCAGGACCACTCGGAACCAAGTTTGGGAAATCACAAATTTATGTCCCGACAAATTACCTGCAATTTTGAAATGTTGGCCTTTTACCTCTCTGCCCTTCAAAACATCCCCCATTAAGCTGGAATGGTATTTACCTACCAGCTTGCAGACTGAAAGGGACACTGTTAACTTTTTATGCTAGATATTTATCTGATAATGGGGCATAATATCTGAACTCCTTGGGTAGACAAGGACACTATCTGCATTTTACTGGTAGAAAACTCAACACACAAAGGTTCTGGACCAGACCCACAGCAGGGCTTGGGCAGCTATATCCAGCCTGCATGGAAAAGATATAATCCTCAGAACACCCAGGAGTCTTTTGGCACATCAACTGATTGCATTACATTTTCCCCAGTTTCTACTATTTTGTTTCTGTGCCTGCCTAGAAAATGCTGTCTTGAAAAGGCTCAGTCACTCGGTGGTGATCAAGTACTTACGCCCCAGCAGGCATCCACACACCTCCATCTATCTCAGAAGAACAGCCTGGTCTTATAGGTACCTTTGGAATATGTCTACTGGAAGGGGCTCCATAAAAAAACATCATTGCTGTCCATTATCCTATACACCATGGCTACAGAACGAAGGCATGCCTAGCAGTAATGGCAGCATTTGACTTCTATTACCTACTTCACAGTCTTTGCCACACAACCTTCCTTTCCCAAATGGGTGTGCTAACTACTGTGTTAGAGAGTCCAGCTATGCTTACATCCTTTTTTTGTCCCCATTAATCCTGAATTTTACAACAAGAATTGTTTTAAGAAGAAGCATGAAGAGTATCTTCTGCCCTCATCCTGCCTAAGACTAGCTGATAGCTTGATGTGTAGCATCTAATCCTGCCAGAAAAGAGATGCAGGAATTAAGGTAGGAGAAAAGGAAAGTGAACTTGGATGTCTTGGATGAATGTGCTAACCAGTAAAGTACCAGATAAAAGTACTGCTGCCTCCTTGTTGGTTCCTGAGAGAAAAGTCAGACACTGAGCTTCAGGAGATACTTCAAGGCTGCAAAGCAGTCTCTGCCTGGAGGGAAGCACCTTGCAATCGTTTCTTGCTGGCCAGCTTCCGAACTCCATATAGATTTCATAACAAATCTATGTACCTACCTCCAGGCTGCTAATTTCACTGAAGATAGGTGTTGTGACACTTGGTGTTGTGGCACTCAGTGTTGTCGTATCTGTGCAGCAGGGCCAAAAGACCTTGCCAAAACTAGTACAGAAAACGTACCCGAGAGGTGAGGGATCCGAACCCAAACTTCCCAGTGCCATGGCTGAGATTTAAATAATGGATCAATCTTGTCTTCCTGTAGCTTGTTCCTTTTTCTTATACACACAGTTGCAAATAAAGTTTTGCTCATAAGAGTGGGAAGTGACTAACTCATTCTTCTCTAAATGTGTGTCTACTTTCTGCATTTGATGGACTAGTTCCTGGTCCACTTAATGCTTTCTCATTATATAACTACTTTTTCCAGGTGCTTTTCACACAACAAGGAAAAGAAAACTACTTAAAGACAAGAGGAGTTGGCAACCATAATACCCAAAAGTTACTGGGAGCCCTAAGAAGCAGGTCTAGGAACTGAACCTGTTTTATTCACTTGTTTATACTGGCCAGATTTCAAGCTGATGGTGCCATTTGGCATTCATTTCTGGTTTTAAGAAAATGAAGATTCCACTTAAGCACAAAACGTCAATATTACTTCTTCTTCAAAACATACGTTTGATGTATCTTGAAGTAAAAGGGCTCCCCATTCCCTTATGCCTGTCTGAAAATGTCTGAAAACAGCAACATATGCAGTATCAATGTCAAATAACACACCATAAGGCCTGATTCCCTTCTCTCACCTTTATCCATGCTGTTTAGTACCTTATTCCAGGAAGATATCCCACAAAGAGACTCATTTGCTGAGAGGGACAAAGAACCTCAAAGACAGACAGCTACTTACCACCCTTCATCTGAGTTTGCTGATGTTTTGGCCCTTGTGGAAGAAAAGAACTAGTCCTGTCCAGGTTCCTAGCAATCAGGTACACCACCTCTTGTGGATCCAAGCCTACATTCACACTCCCTTAGGAGGAGTTTAGAAGAACACAGCCCTAATGAAATGACAGGAGATGTATATACCTGTGCACTCCATGCCATCCAAGATCCTCTTTCCCAATAGCTGAATCAACACCATCTGAAGGCCAGACTTTTCAAAGCTCAAGCATGAACACATGTGCTTCTACACAGGAACATATCAGGAGCTTCAGCCAGCTGGTAGGCACACACACACACACACACAGAGTCTGCAGAATATCAGAGATATGATGCAGGTGGCTGGGAGCAGGACACAGAAGTTTCTGGATTTATAGCCCCTCTAAAGACTATTTGCTCTTAGCAGGGCTGACATAATCACTATATCCACTCACAGGTCTGCCTCGGTACAGAAGCTTGAGTGATACCTTGCAATCTCAGGTATCTCCACGAGTTCACAATAACATGGTTAGGACAATATTGCGATGTGTAAGAAAAGCAGAAGGGCAGTTTTCAAAATGCACCATCCATCACTCCAGTTGGTGTTACTTAGCACAAATACAGTAACATACCACAAACTGTGATATATTCCCACCAGTCCTGCACTGAAAAGGAGAATGCCTCCAGAGCACTATGATTAATTAAACAAAAGGCACAGTCAGTATTATAAGAGGGGACCATTGAGGTTAGAGAAGAAAACAAGAAACGTAAACTGTAGGTGCTGTTTACGTCTCTTTGCTTTTAAACACTTGGAATTCTTGAAATCTTCCTGCTGCATGGCATGCAAGGATTAAAAACAGTATGGGAGGAGAAAATACAGAAATACATATGGTGCTCCTTTGCCTTTTTTCATTCCTCCTGACAAAATATAGTAGAAACCCTCAGTAATAAGAATGGGTGAAATATTAACACTCTTTCTTTTCAGTTCAGGCAATGCTAGGGCTGTGGTGCTGTTTGGCTCCACCTGACAGAAACATTGCAAGCAGCAACTAGAATAAAACTGGAAGATTTATACAATTTCTCTCAAGACAGTCCTTCAAGAGGCAAGGCAACCTCACTTCCCTTTGACTTAGAAAAGCAGAACACCTGAGCATCTGGAAGGCTACACACCACAACTAGCATGTCAACAGCATGTAGACCTGCATTAATAGCAAGTGCGGAACACAGGTGCAGCATGCTGTCAGCAGCATGCCCTCAGTGAACGCTGGGCAGGATGCTCTGCTCCAGCACAGGCTTCTGAATTGCCTTTAAAAGTAGCTCTTGCTTGAGCATGTTACAGCAGCCTAGCTATACAGTGACAAACACGCAGATAATTGTCACAGCTTTACGTTAGAGGAAAGGCCAAAATCTAGACAACACAACGCAGACAAAACAGGCGTGTTGATATGGAAGCAAATGAGAAAATTCAGCAGAATTAACACAAGATGCATTAGCACTTCTTCCTTCACAGGTTTGGCAAAAGGGGGAGTAATGATTAATGGTAGTTTTATTTATCTGTTTTATTTTTCCCACTTTATGAAAGGCATCGCAGTGACTCACTAGGTGCCAAGTGAGAGTCCTATTGCAAGAGTCTTTTCAAAATCTGTGTTGTGTGCCTAAATCTTTGTTGCAACACCAGCAGGCCAAGTACCCAGTGTTATCTCACTGTCCAAAATTATCTGTAGAACTCTGCAAGAGTCCCAAAAACACCAAACAAATTCCACTAGAAGACGATGCCATCAATAACTCCCTTTCACACAACAACTTTATTCCTAGAAATTATTAAAATATATTCGTTTAGATTCATCCTTGATGCAACACTACCAAATTTGGCTGTGCGAATTTACATCAGGTGTGATTTTGGCCCTAGGACAGCATTCAAGAAAATTTCAATGCATTGAAGCTTAAATACTTCAAGAGGAGAAACAACCAATCAGCTTCAGAAATTCCAGGGATGCCTTCACCTCTGTGTTTTCCCTGTGTTTTTATAGTATATTGTTGCGTATGAGTTACAAATGTGTGAAAACATTAAAGTTGAGCCAACTACAAAACAAGCTAATATCTTGTGTTTTCTGAAAAATGCAAGCCTAATTAGAGTTTAGGTAATTAAAGCTTTCACAGTTATAAAAAATACAATACATTCATTTATGCAAATCTGCCACTGAGTGCGATTTCAGTAAAATACCATGTAATGCGCATAACGTCAGAATTTTGCTTACAATTGAAACGTCTGCAAAGCAAGTTCTCTTCCTAAATTTCAAGCACATGCACTGTAATTCTCTTGCATTATGGATTTAAAACTCAGATTGTTTTGTCTTCATTTAAAAATGATTAGCAGTTTACATCGGATTTATGTGGTGGCATAGCCTTTGTATCATTGAACAACTACAAGCTGATTTACAAAAGCCCAGATACACTATGTGTATATCTATGCAACTACAAAGTAATATGTGATGGCAGGCATAACCAGCGCACATAATTTATAATTAAGTGATTAGCAATATAAGCCACTATTATTAATTAATGTGTAATGCTGACATTGTGCTTGGAGCTGTATAAACTACAAGTGTAAGGCAATCTCTGCCTTGGAGTGGCAAGGGGCTAAAAATACAAGTGCTGTCTCCCAGTCCCACAGCTTCTGGGGAGCCGGGAGGAGAAAGCACCCAGCAGGAGTCCTGAAGCCAGCTCTGCACAGCCAGAGCTGCACAGCCAGGCCAGGCCACTGCAGGCTGCTACAGCCACCATCACCTCTGGAATAACAGCAACGGTGAAAGCTAAGACTCCTTTTCTCTAGTCAGAAAGCAATAGAGCAATACCAAACACATAAAGGTTCTCTAGCCTCTATAACCCTAAGGCAAAGACCCAGCAAATCCTAATACAGAGCGAGGTAGGCCTGGCGCCTGTGCCCCTGCTCGTTGGGGAGCAAGTGGGGACAAGTCTCTTTGGGGACTGCACGGATGACTTTTGCTCTGCTCTGTCACTCTGCAGAGTTGAGATCAGCTCTTGGGAGCACAAAACCTGTGCTTCCCAAGGGATCAAGAAGGATTCACAGAATACGAGCCCCCCCCACCCCCCCAACACCACGACAGCCAGTTCTCATGAAACAGCACCCAAGGCACATTTGGACAGCAAAACAGGAGTGAGGAAGGTGGTTCAGAAACATTGCCCCAAAAGTGAGATGCCACAACCACAGTAGTTAAATAATCAGGATGTGTAGGATCGCAAGAACAGCCACTGAACGTTTGAGGGAACTTTCCAGACAGTGCGCACATTTGAGTTTGATGATTTCTTTCCAATGCGGATTGAGATTTTAGCAGAAGCAGCATGTAAAAGAGCTAGTTCTAGTTCACAGCACTTACAGTGTTGCTCTGTCAGTAGTCACATTTCCTTGAATATGCAGGACAAGAGGTATGAAATTTCTTGCCCTGAAACCAGTATAGCTCTGCCAATGGTTAACACCCAAGAAGGAATAAGTACCCACTTCCATATAAAGAGGGGTGGGGAGAGTTTTTAACACCTGCCCTATGAATTAGCCAGGTGAAGTCTGCAGTAAGTAAAATGGGGTTTAAAACTTTTTTAGGGTAATTAGGTTTTGAAAAACAGCTCTAACAGATATTGTCCTTAGTTTTGAAAATCCTCTGCTTCTTTCATGCTCAGCAGTCTAAATGGGAAAAAATCCAACCTGGAAGTGTCCTTCATTATTATTTACATAGAGCCTTACCTGCTCTTTTGTTGATAAATCGAAAAGCTGTATTTGCAGCAAAATAATGATAATATACAGCTGCATGGACAGATTACGAAAAGCAAAGCAACCAGACAATTATTTACTGTGCTGCTATAAGACAGGTACTAACTTTCTTTACATCAACAAGTTTTAAAATTGTCATGCAGCTTTTAATTGCCATTAATAAGGTAGAGATAAAGCCCTCTGGGTCTTAATCCCATCATCGTGGTGTTGCAAGTTAATGATATGTTAGCCAGTGCTTTATATCACTAGCTTACAGAAGGGTCAGAAGGAACATTTCAGCCTAGGCCATCAAGGCTGTATTCCATGGGTAACCTCTAACCTGTCAGGGCTGTCAATCAACGAGCAGTATGCATGAATACCATGTTTCTGGTAAACCTCCTTTCACACCTATGAATTTTGTCAGTCATCATCCATTACAACTAACATTTCAGCTGCTACAACTGGACTGAGTTGTCAGATCTTTTCCAGATAGCGGAGAGCAATTTGCTATTGATCTTATCTCGGAGAATTAGTGATCTACTCAGGGCTTTGGCTAGCTGATGGCACTGTGAAAGGTAGAAGATTGTTTGGCTTGCTGCAGAGGACCTCAGAAGATTACAAGAATACAAGAACTGTAAGAAATCTATAAAATATTAAAGGGGCTATCAAGGAAACACAGCTTCAGATGGATTTAGCTAAGAGATGAACTAGGATCATACAAGTCAGGTCATGGAAAGTAGCTGGGCCCCAGTAATGAGCAGGACCTCTGAGAGGCATTGTCATACAGATAATAGAGATCTGCATCCAACCTACCACAAGATTCATTGGCACTTTGATCGGATCTGTCTCCTGTATAGATAAGGGCAAACAAAGAATCCAAAGGAAAGGCCATTTTCGCTAGCTTGTTATTGAAGTCTTTTTACAGAAAAATACTCTGGAGACCAGGGGCTCTATTGAATTGTTTTACATAGGAAATAGGACTGGAAGAGTCCTCCCAGGTCATCCCCTGCTATGTCTGATACATCATGTCTCATTGATGTCACAGCATCACAATCTCATTGATAAATTTCTCATTTTTTCTTGAAACCAGGGAGTCTTCTTGCCCCTGTGACTCCTGTCGGAAAGCTGCTCCAAGACTTCATGTTATTAAAAATCTTCATTCCTTTCCAAAGAACATTTATTCGGTTGGCTCCTATCAGTTGTTCCTATGGCATTCAGTACACCCTTAATTTAATCAGTTCTCTCTCACCACTTATCCTGATGATATAGTTATAGGGAACAATATACCCCTGCACAGTTTTGGTTTTGCTAAACTAAAGACACAATCTTTTATTCTCCATTTGCTATCTCAATTTAATAGCCCTTTTTCTGGACTCTGTCTTTTTCTGGATCTCCCCAGTGCCTTGTACAAAAGTAGTCAGGAATCCCACATGTTTCCTGGATATGCTTCCCCTGATGCAACATCCAGGGGAACATATCAGGGAATATTTCCCTTCCCTGCTGTTGCAGAGCTCCAGCAGTTGTCAGTCATTGTGAGATTCAGCAAAACACTTCTCTGTTACTTCCAGCTGATGAGCCTCCTGCTCAGAGCAAAAAAACATCTGCATGACCTTGTGGTTTATTAGTACTTAATTTTACCCGTTTTCCATTTCTCCTGTTGTCAGGGTCAGTCCTTCTCTGAATTGTCAAGGCCTCTCAGCTTTCTGTCTCTTACAGACTTTGTATTTGCACACATTTTCTGCTGTGGCCACAAATAAAAATGTTCAGATAGGTCACAAGACTGATCATTAATAAACTCTGCTAGTTACTGTTCTTGTCCCTTGACAGTTCTTTCAGCTCCGTTCTCAGCAATCCTCCTATAGCCATTTCTTTATATTTCTTGTGCCCTATGTTTTCCAGCTCAAATTATTTTCTTTCAGGTAGCACTGCATTAAATATTTTACAGAAATCTTGATGAATTAGAGGTACTATATTTCTCTTGGTCACAAACTCAGAGAAAGATATCACAGCAATCTGACACAATTTATCTTTGGTACCCTATCTACTACTACAGTATTTGCTAATTAATCTTTCTTCCAACAGATCTACACAAAGTTCAGTATCCGTGTATTACAATGACAACAAAGGTCCGCTCCCCCAGTCTCACTCTGCTAGAAATGAAGAGCTTAAAAAGTTAGTGGAATTACTTCAGAACAAAAAAAGATACAAGACCTGGTCTGTCTTGAAACTTGAGCCACAGTGTAGACTCATAAGACTAAGATCATTTATAGAGATGCAAAGGATTAGCCATCTCAAAATTATGACACTATCTATCTATCCCACCAGCCTTTGACAGGTTTTGAAGTTTATGGCAGGAAGCATCATTGGTTGCTGTTGTTGAGCTAAGAAAATATGGTTCAGTTGCATACAGCTACTTGCCCTGGAGTCTGCAATGGGAGTACAGCAAAATTCGCTGTGGCGTCCTAAATCACCCTGAGCTTTGCCTCAGCATTTATACCTTAGTGTAGATATCTTAATGGAAATGGGACTTAGCAAGTAAGGAATTGCCTTCATTGTTTCTTTAGCATGGCAGGACGTGCAAGCCTGCAGAATTCCCAGCCCAGCTCTTATTACAACCTTGTTCTGCACGACAGTGACTTCAATATTACAAACGTGCACAGAGCCCATGCTGCTGTGGGCCCTTTCAGACAGCTAGTCATGATGTCTGATGGAAACATAATAACATGGACAACAAGCTAAAATTACTTTCCTTTGTGAACTCCACTGCCTCACTAGGTCAATTTAATTATTCAGAGAAGATTAACAAAGAGACAAAAGTGTACCATTGCTAGACCCCAAACCATGTGCCGCTTCCCTCTTGCAGGAAAGAGGATGACTTTGTGACTAAAACAGAGCAGAGAGACTTACAATAGGACTCTGGATGTTCTTTATGACATTGGACAAGTCACTTGAGCTCTTTCTGCCTCAGTTTCCCCACCGGTAAAGTCTCCATCATGATAGCTCACAAAATCAGACTCATTTTGAGACCTTACCTATTAGAGCTTTTGAGACACTTTTAGATCCTTAGATGAGAGTTGCTAGAAACAATCATCGATTCAGTAAGTATGTTTGGAAGCAACAATTCTCTATTTCAGCTGAGTCAGTAGGGCTGCTCCTCATATAAATCTCTTAGCTTAGAAGTTCTTATGGGGTTAAAGAGCCTGAGTTTCAGTCTTGTTGAAGTAGCTTGAGGGAAGGATAACAATGTGCACAGCACATTAAATGTTATCACTCTCATTTGTCTTTGGAAGCTGGTAGATTCAGGCAAACATGAAGGCGATAGCAGACAGATACCCCAAACCCTGACAGAAATAAATGGTAAGAAATGCTTTAGCATGGATAAGGCATCTGCCCATAGGCCCAACACTATGAAATACAGGGTCCAGTTTCTATGAGAGCCATTCTTCTGACACTCAGTACTGATTCACTCAAAGCTGCCTAAACAGTCTAAATCTTTATCTTTACAGTTATACAATTTCTTTATTAAGCTTCTCAGACCTGGGCTTGTATGAAATCCAAGGGCAGCCACCAAAAACTCTGCATGTAGCTTGCAGACATCTGCAGTGTGCTTGACTGTCTTCTCGCTGGGGTGCATAACTCCAGTTGTCCAGTCTTCTCTAGAGAAACAGAACAAGAGGAAAGTTCATTGTTTCCCCGACAATTTGCAAGAAAATCTGAATTAAAAATGGAAGTTTTGTTATTTGCATGGCAAAGAGAGCAGGGAAAGAGAGGAAGTATTGTTAGGTATTGGTAATGTAAAAACATAAGTATGCTGTTATTTATGTAATTAGTTATTGCTTTCATTATGGGTGCAGTCTTAATGGTTATAGTATTTATGTATAATTACCTTAATATTCACTGAAATTTCCAAGTAGCTCCCTAATTAACTGTCTCAAATATATAATTACATTGCATCTTTACGCAAGACTTGCCTAATTAATGTAGTTACACCACTTCTTTGTGAATGTGCATTATTAAATGCTCTTCGCATCATTCTTCTGACTTCTTGTAATTCACGCTTTACAAAAATTAAGACCCTGAATTAGAAACCTTCATGAGCAACCAGCTCCAAAAGCAAGCGCCAGATGATCTTTTCTTAACAAAAACCAAATCTTACTAAGCCTCATTACCACTCCCTTTAACAAAAGCTTTCCATCTGGATCTGAAAAAAATCCCAGGTACCATTGTCTTTTAAGAGGGCATAGAAAATACGTTATACATTTACAGAGAAGAAGACTTTGCTGCCATCAAGGGTCCAAACTCCTGGACTTCCTAACTCATCTGCCAACAAGCCCATCTGGCGAAGGGATCAGGTGACTGCATGATAGCACTCCAATCACTTGACAGTGTCAGGTGGCATTTTCAAAATACAAAAAGTAACAAGGGATTTAGGAAGACTGTCATTGGTGAGACTATCCTCCAAAATCATGGGGGCCATGGTTTTAAATCAAGAGCTTTGAAACTGTTTTTGCCATGGGTTTCACTTCTGCATGTGCCACACTACCTGCCACTCTGAAGTGCCTTGCATGTCATGAGTTACCAGTGCCTCACAACTCAGGAGCTCTTGCTCTAGCATGCAGTTCCTAGCTCCACTGGCAAAGGACTGAATGCCACCATTGGTCAGCAACACACGTGAAGGGAAAGTTTCAGCTCTGAAGAATTTAATTGCATTTATAGACCGAATTTCTCTGATCCTCAGCATCCTGGACCTAAGAAGAAACTGAGTAAGAAAAAATTCTGGGATCCTGTCTTGTGGCAAAGTTTTTCTTGGGGGTCATTTATGCCTATCTTCACCTGCCAGTGAGGACATTACAAAGCTACTGAAGCGGCAGAGAGGTTAGGCCAGAGGCAGTTTCTCAAAATAGGAGGAGGCACACTGAAAAGTAGCAGAGCTCAGGAAAACTCAGCAGAGCTCTTTCTTACATAACAGAACTAAATCTGAATTCACCAAAAGGGAAGGACAAGATTTGTCAGACTGCAGCCAGGCCAGATACCAATGAGGAATTTGATTCTGCTGGTTTCATAGGTCAAACTTCCCCTATATTGGACCCACTCACCAAATCCTATTGGCCATACGGGCATGACAAGCCTAATAGTGCATTCCAGCAGCACTGAACTCACCATTTACATGTGGTCAGCTTATTCAAAGGCAGTATGTTTTTCTGGGTTTTTTGAAACAGTTGGGTATGCACCACATTTTCTGAGGAGTTATGTACTCATTAAGTGGTTACTCAAACAGTTAGGATTTGGAGAAAATCTCACCAAGTGCATTTGTAGACTCTACAACCGTTTCAGCTAGTGACACCCATCTATAACGCAAGTGAAGTGAGGGAAGAAACATGCTCCAAGGACATTTACTTAGCAGACATTCACTTGGAGAACTGAGGTGAAGGCTACTGACAGAGCTAGGATAGTTACTGTCTGCTCCACATAGCCTGGTTTTTACATTAGTTATCCATTTCTAATGTGAAATTTTGCTTGACACTTATGCATGGCAACTAAATCTCAGAGGCAAATGGACCCAGGTTTATGTGGATTTACCGTTGCAAAGTTTTCAGCAACCAGCTGTCAAAGACAGGCAATACAGACATGTAAAACTAAGGAGATCATCCCATTTCAGCTCCCACAGGAATCAGCACATACCAGTACAAGGGTACATTACATATAGACTATGCCATACAAGAAAAAACGGAACCCTGATAATTCTGCATGGATATAGATAGAATTACTTTGGTAAGCAAAGAGTTGGCATGGCTGAGCTTTACAATGCAGGCTGACATCTTCAAGTGTAAAAATGTGCAGTTAGGCACCTAATAAATAAATAGCCTGACTTTCAGAAGTGCCGAATATCAGGAAGTTAGAATAAGAGCTACTGCATGCATCTTCAAATATCCTGCCCTACGTCCATATATTTTCGCCATTTAATAAGTACATCATGTTTTTCCATAGAAGTCCATAGTACTAACTACCCGTATCAAACAACTCTGTGCTTAAACAGGTTCGAGCACTGAAGAAATATCAAATCCGTCATTGCTAGCAAATTGTTGCTATTTTAAAAGAGCCTCTTGCTTTTTGAAATAACAGATACCAACTTATATGCTGAATGAATACCCTAATTAAGCACTTTGTACTGCAATATTTTAGGTAGATGTTTAACATATCAGTTGAACATGTTTCAGCCAATGTGTGACATGTGCATGGAAAATACACTATCATTCCAATGTGGGTTTTTTCCACTTGCATCTTTTTTCAATTTTGTAGTACGCAAAGAGTTACTGAAATAGCTGGCCATACATCTGGGAGACAAAAAAACACACACAGGAAAATACAGCAAAAGGGGAAGATTCATGAAAACAGGAAACATTAAGAGGAGAGTGAAAATATGTCAAAACAAAGGAGGTAATAGACTGTCAGGACGAATGAGTTCACCAATCGGCAGAAGTTCCTCAAGAGCCTTCAGAGACCAGCAAGGTGATGTATGCCACTCCTGACACAAAAGGACAGCAACCCTTTTAACCCCCATTTTGCACACACACAAAGTATGGTGGTCTGCCCATAGATGTGCTAGTTCCACACAGAATGACGATCTCCATTTTCCAAGCCTATGCCTTACTTTGATAGCAAACACCAGCATTTAAAGAACACTGCTAATGGCAAATGCAGATGCTTATGGCCACAGTTGCCCAGCGTAGGTGCTTCGACCTAGTTACAGCATCATTCTCAAACATGCACATTGCAGAAAACCTTTTGCTCCAGCTGTGTCCATAGCCCTTTCACCAATGTTTGCACAAATAGCCTTTTATTTGCCCAAAGTTTTGTCAGTGCTCCTGTATTTCCAGGCAGACAAGGGTATTCATTTGCATCCTTCACCTTCCCTCGTGTTTCCATTCAGAACGGTTTAGTCACTCATTCAGATGCTATCGATAATATTCTGTGCATTGGGATAGTTTCACAACAGAATTAAAAAAATGGTAAATACCCAAAGTGAGCAGCTCTCAGACTGAGTACTGTTCACCCAAGCTGCTCGGGCAACATTTCAGTGACAAATACAAGTGTAGAAATCAGGACATGGTGCAACATGAGGAGCTGTGAAAGCAAAGGCCATTCTGCAAGAGATTACACAGACTTTAAAGCCTGTCAAAGCAAAGCTCCCCCCGCCTTTCTGAGGGGACCCTCAGATAGAGGGAGCCTTTGTAAGACATCATCAGCTCTTGAATCTCTATAACTTTAGACGGAAAAGCAGCCAGGTATCGTCTGTACAAAGACAAGTTCCTTGTGTGGATTTCCTCAGTCTTCTTATCACAAAACAATCTAGGAGGATTTCGACTGAGGAGATGAGGTATCGCAACGCTTTGTAACAAACCAAACCCCAGCCTGTGAGAAATGAAGGTTGTGAGGACAATTTAAAAAAAGAAAAAGCCAACAAAAAAAAAAAAAAACCAAAACAACAGTTCAGTGTAGCCTCACCCATTGGCTTTCTTTATCTTTTGCAGCAGATATGTGGGCTCTCCCCATTTCACAGTGAATATTTCCCTCACACAAAGGCCATTTAGATGCATAACTCCTGTTGACTTTCAAAAGAGAGGCAAGCACTTAAATGCATTCGTACCTTGAAAAATCTCCCCCTAGTGACACAGTAGTAAAATTAAGTCTCCAAGACTTACAATAAAATGCATTCACCGGCGCCCCATGAAACACCCCAAATAAAAATCACACTTGCTCATGGGAACGAAAGCAGCACATGGAGCAGGGCATTACTTTTGCTTTTCCAAGAGGCCCAGCCCTCTTCTGCCTTCACTGACAGGAAGGGAGAGATGCTCCTGGTACAGGATTAGCCCCCCCAGGGAAAGGGGAGCAATCGGATGGGCCCCACGGGGCGTGCCCCAGGGACATGATGATCCTTCCCCTACCACCCAGGAAGAAGAGCGGGGAAACCTTGGGACCAAGCCACAGTGGGCCATGGGCACCATGGAGAGGCTGGGGGGAGGACAAGGAGGACAAGACAGCCACTGAATGCTGCACAACAGGGGTTCTGGCCAAAAATTTCCATCAGCTTCAGTCCCAAAAGTGAAGTTGCCATCTGAAGGGCACACCCTTCATGAATCTGTATCAACACATGGCCTCTAAAAAGACTACAGGAGGTATCTCAGGCTCCTTGGGATGGCTGCTCCCAAGGGGCAATGCAAACGGTTGTTAGACACCAGACTCAGCAAGAGGTGGGTCTCCAGCACGTCTCCTTGTCTCACAAGTCTCCAAGAAGATAGGACATTTGGGGGTTTGCAGCTCTGATGCTGGAAATTGTGAGCTTGAGCTCTCCCTCCAGTGTTGCAACTGCACTGCCATAGCCATGACTGCTTCATTTTACTTTGAAAAAATGTTAACACCTTTTACAAACTCCAGTTTTGTTTTCAAAGGTACCCAGAAATCCCGTTTTGTACACTCAAGACCTAAACACGATCGCAGAGTAAAGCAGCATTCCTGGGCATCTGTCAGGCTGCAACAGATGTTGGGCCAAAAGAGAAATGAATACAGATCCTGAAAGTTCATTGTAATCCAGGACCACATCGTATTACATAAAGACCTGCCCCTCTCTGACCACAGATCCCCACAATAATTGGCCAAACAATGAACACCCCAACTCCTCCAGCTGAAAAACCTGTAGCAGCTGCCGAGGTTCTCCTATAAATCCATACACAGCAATACGCACACTTCAGACCCAGCGATCAGAAAGTATGTGTGACCCTCACTCCAGTCCCCGTGAGCGAGCGGTTCTGTGGAGCAGCACTGTGCTCAGTGGGACACCCGGAAAGTGAATCCCTAACCACACATCTCATTTTTTAAAAAGTTAATGTTAACCATTACCTGAAAGGCAGCTCTTCCACACAGTGTTGATCATTCGCAACAACAGCAAAATTAGGAAACATAGAGGGGTTTTGCAGGGGGAGGAAAAAAAAAAAAAAAAGGCACTACTTAATTACATACAGTGCTGCATGACTTCACAGAGCAAAGCTTTTCTTTAAGATCTTAAGACCACCCACAAGCATAACACATGGCCTGGAACCTGAAGAGAATATCTGAACAGGGGTCTCGGCATAAGGATGGGAGGCAGGCAGTTTTGCTTGGGCATATGCAAATGTTTGTTTCTACGGGATCAAATAAAAATTAACTATTTGTTGTGTCTGGTTATCATTTGTCAGAGCTGGGAGCTGCTTGATAAAACAGGGAGAAATAAACCTTTAAAACCTGTGACACAGGAGGATTATTTGTCTGTGCAAGGCTTTAGTCACGGTTTTTGGTGTTTTATGTATGGATGTTGTGCAGGAATAGGACAACAAGGGCTTTGTTCAACTTGATCATCTCATCAAACAAGGCTAAAAGAATAAAAGTTGGGATGCAAGACTAAATGGATATGATCTGAATGCATATTTGTGTTACATCTAATACAACTAGCATCATAGATGAACAAGATCAAATAAATGGTAAAACCTGACAAAGAGAAGAATAGATGGTGTGTGGAGCCATCTGTTTTGGAGGACACCCAAATCTGTCTGAATCAGGAAGGCCAAACTACCAGCTATTCTAAGATCCTCCATTCCAAGAGTGGCCTAATACGCAACTACACAATCAGCTTCTCTCACCATCACTTTGGCTGCAACTTTTTTGTGCAATTAAGTAATTTATTCCTTTCTTCATCCTCCTGATTCTAATGAATCCAAGCCACAAACAAGCCCCAGTTGCTCCTATTCAAGGAGTCTGATTGCATCTGGCAGTAATTGCTGAAAATCCTGAAGAGGAAACAGGGAAGGAAAGCATATTGTTTGTGGGGGTAATAGGTGAAGACCTGCCTCTCTTGACCTATAATACATTAGTGTCAGTGAACATTTGGCAGCCTTCAGATGATTAGCAATGAAGATGAATCAAGCAAAAAAAGAGGTAGAAATCTGCCTCATCTGAATCGCCAGAACTGCATAAATTTGCATGTTGATTAGCTGTTCTTTTGTCTGTGTTCCTAATTATTATGACACATTATGTCTTCATCATGCAAGATTCTGATCTGTCTTGTTCAAAATGCATGTAGAAAAAAGTGCTGTTTATTGATTCAACATGTAACTTTAATTTTTATGTTTGCTTTAATTAAATACATATTTGATTGCCTTTGACTGGTGTCTCAGATTTTTTTAACTCTTATTTACTTCATCCTGTTGACAAACAAACAGGTAACCTTTCTTTATTCTCAGATCACTTGCTGATTAAAATCCTCCCCACCCCCATCCTCGTCTTCGCTCACAACAACCTTTGCTTCCTTGTTCGAGAAAAGATTACCAAAAAAAAAGTCCTTAGGTAACAAATGAGTGGTGAAGCGTGATATCTACAGCACTGAGCGGGATTGCAAGGACCTTAACAATGTTAACGATAGCAAAGAAGTGCATGTACTACAGGGTCAAGGTAATTTTCTTATACCATAGATTCATTAGCAATAAGACCAGTAAAGCACCTGGATATGCAGGCCTTCTGATTCGCAGGATTAGTTACAATGGGCCAGATCGTGCCCACACATTTTTCCATTGACTTTCACAGTAGCAAGATTAAACTCCAAAGTTCCCGACCCCAAAGGAAGTGAAGTCCCCACCATCCCATTGACTCTCCTACCTGGTTCCAACAATCAGGACATTTTCACTGTTTCTGAGAACTGGGCAACTTGAAATTGACATTTCTTACGACAAGATTTGCTCGAGTGGCTATAAGCAGCCAAATAAAACCAAAGCCAAATAAAAAAATAACATGTAATCATTCGTTGCTTTGACCTAAAACAAGTTTCCAGAAGGTTTTCTTTGTAAAAAAAAAAAAACAAAAAAAAACCAACAAACTTTAGCAAAAAAAGAAGGGCAAATTATGATACCATTTCAGCAAACCATTCTGTTCACTCCAAAACAACATAGTTTAATTTATATTTTATTTCTTTCATTTTATTTTTTAAATAAAATGGAAGTAATTTTGAAAATCAAACAATATTTTAAGTTGATAAATTAAAGTATTTTGTTGTAGAACATGTTAGAATGTTTAGAAATGCTGAAATGAAACAGGTTTTTTGGCATTCTTTCACCTTTTTCCCCAAATTGAAACAATTCACTAAAAGCAGCACAAATTCATGACTTATTTTGTTTGACAGAAAACTGCATGTTTTAACCAAGAACTCAGTTTCAGATTAAACATTTGACCTTCTCCTCTGTCAGCTAATATTAGTTTACCTTCATTACATGTATGCTTATTAAGAACTCTGTCCTGTTTGTAGTGGGGCAAACAATACTTCACTGGAATTTTTGTTTGTTAAATAAAAATAAACACAGTAAAAAAGTGTTGTAATTTGGGAAACTAAATAGCTCACAGAACTTTGCAAATAATTCTTCAGATTGTGGGTCAAATATGAGGATCATCAACTTCGACTGACTTCCTTTAAACATAAAAATTAGGTGGTTTATTTTTTTCTAAAATCTACTCCTTTGAGAAAAGTAGTGAACAGCCTATTAAATTTTCTCTAACGGCAATAGGAACATGCCAGTCGGTGCACAGATATTAATCAAAACTATGCTGATAAAGATGCCTGAGGGTGAAAAAAACTGTATATTCAAGCAATTGATTTAGCTGTTATTTTTTTACCATTGTACCCTTGCCAAACCAAACGAGACTTGAAAAAACAATGCCTGCCGTTTTTCACTGTTAATGGTACATGATTGGCTGCAAGTGTAATCAGTTGCTTGGTACCCACTAATCATCTTGTAACACAGGTAAATGTAAATCCGTATTTGTAAGAATATAAACACGTAATTAACACGTAGCTACAGAAAAACTACTGGAACATAAAGACTTAAAGGCTTTGACATAAACCCACAAGGCAGGAAGGAAAAAGTTGCATATTCAGGCTATTCATGTTTATTTTCCTTCAGTGCCAAGAGTATTTGGTCCCACCCTAGCAGTAAATAGTAACTACCACCCTGGACCTCCATCACAGTATTGACATCTAGAAGTAACCAAGGAGCCAAAAGAAATCCCACACATGAACATAATCATAGGGAGCTAAATCGAGGCAGTTAATAGATATTCTCTTTTCTGTAATTCTCTTCCTAAGGCACTTCAGCACACACTGATCTGCACAGAGGCATCCCCAGCCTCCACAGCAGCCGAGCACAGCTGGAGTCAGCCGAGTGTGCTGCAACTTGGGGCGAAGCGCAATGGACAAGTGGGTCCTGCCGGTGTGGGTGATGTGGTGCAAGCCAGCACTCCTCACCTCTGCCCTTCAGCATGGGCCTGAGGACGGGGTGCCCACGCAGTTACCAGCACCACTCTGGGGCCAGGACCACCGCTGCGAGCTGCCATCACCAGTATCAGTACGTACATCTACTGCGAGCATCATAGCAGACACCCGGTTTTCATTCATCGCAGGAGAGATCATACTGATGAATGGATGCAATGCCGTCCCCTCCCATGGTCCTTCCCTACAACTTAATTAACAGGAGGGACCTGGCACCTCCTCATTAGTGGAACTCAACTCAGCTTCATTGTGGGATCCAAAGACCAAATAGTTGTATCTTCTGTAAATGCTTTCCATTCCTTCCTCCTGATTCTGTGAAAAAGCAAGGGCATTCTTTTACATCTGGCCAAACTTATCTTCATCTTAAAATCCTAGAAAGTGTTCTCACCCAGCTGATCAGGGGACCAGGCATTTATCAATGTGTTGACAGGACAGGGCTTCTGGCTGCAGTGGCTGCACCTCAGAACTCCCTCTGTTTCAGTATCCGTTTGTCCTGGATTTAACCTGGCGACACTGTCTGGCTTCCTCACGCTGCCATCTGTCCAGGATTGCTCCAGAGCCCAACCCAGAAGGCTGAAGTCTTGAAAGAGGGGAGCTGGGGGGACACTAACTGAGAATTACCAACATGTTGGGAATTGACTGTTGCCCAGCCTTGAGGAAATCCACCCTGTAGACATGAGTTCTTCCTAACTAACATCCGGCAGGCTTCCCAATTCCCAAGAAAGCTTCTACAGCTCCTAGTCAAAGGGCAGTTTGGAATAAACCTGCTAGAAGTGAATCTTTTAGATCTGGCACAGTCTGGATTCAAGCCAGGAAGTGGAACTGGAGCTATTCAAGTGGCATTGATGGATGATGCCCCTCCTGTCAGTGGGGAGAGGGCAGACATCCATCCTCATCCTCCTTGACTTCAGCATTAACCATGAGATATTGCTGTCTCGCTTGATGGGTGGCAGAAGTCCAGGGTAATGTACTAAAATTATTTTGAGTCATTCCTGCTGGGACACACCCCGTGACTTGTGAAAAAACATTATCTCCAACACTACACGCCTCTCTCCTGTGGACTCCTGATCTGTATTCTTTGCAGTGCTTCCCTGTGTCTACACAGAGCCACTAGGCTATATAGCATGGACTGAATCGCCAGAAACAGGCAGATGAAATACAGCTATACCTAAATTGCTGTGTATATACACACACTACTACTGCCAGCACGGCAGTGGAAGAAAAGCAGCTGGTTAAATCCAAGTAAAACAGAGGCAAGACAGATGGGAGACAGGAAAGCATCTTTAAGAGCTTGTCACTTGAGTGCACTATGCCTGGCATGACGGTGCATTTCCACAATTGGTGTGTTTATTTCATAATTTAGGAGTGCTCTTGGATTTGCTACTGATGCTAAGTTTTCCCATAGCAGCCTCTGCAAGTAACACTTCTATTCTCTTCCATTGGCTAGGAGGCTCTCTGCCACCCTGGCAGGTGATGACCTTGTCTCCGTTATTCATGGCTCTGTCACTTCTCAGCTGGACTATAGTCATTTGAAATATGCAAGCACGCAGCATTCACGCTTAGAAAACTTCATTTACTGCTGCAGTGCATCTCTTCAGTGACAAAGGCATATCAAACCTGGCATTGGGCCTGGCACCAGCTTCCCATGGAATTCCTAATTGAGTTCATGGTCTTCGTTCTTATCATCCTCATCACATCTAACACTTTGTATAAAGCTGCAGCGAAGGAAATGTTTGACAGATTCGCTCCACTAGCCCTATGAGCATTCTGCAGAAAGAATCATACACATCTGTCCAGAGCCCTCAGCCTGTGGATTGAACATCTTCAGGGAATGCAAACCTTCACCAAACTTCCCCTCCATCATAAGGCATAATTCTCCGACTTGCATGAATAATAACATCAGAAACACAAGAGCAAGACACTCCATTACATCTGCTTCTCCCTTGGCAGGAAGGTGGCAGAGGGAACTGATGCGTGACTGATGCATGGGTACAAGACTCATCATAGGAGGCTGGCTATTATGGGGATGAGCCACGTGAGCTCACTCCTCACCAGCTCAGTACTGTCCTCAGCCACCAAAGACCCTTACCTTAGCCTCTCTCCCTGTAAAAATCTTGTTTTGCTGCACAATCCCATCAGAAGGCTCTGACAAAGAGTGCAGGGTCCCTTCCTGGAGGACTTTTTCCACAATGCCTGTTCCCCATGACAGACCCTCACTCTGCAGGTAGCACCAGTTCCACCAGCAAAGCCAAAGCCTGGTCGGCGTGGTACAGTTGGCTTGGCATGGCCCTGGCACCGGCTGCACTCTGCCTCCCGGGGCAAGGTGGCTACCCAGGGGGAGCCGACATGCAGGGCACACACTTGGGTCAGCAGTCCATGTTGGACCTGTCATGCCTGGGAGTTAACCTGGATCTGACCAGAAAGAAACCAAATCTGTCTCACTCAGATACTAAAGTGCATTCTCCATCTCTATTTTTATTGTATATATTGTCCCTGTTCAAATAAGGAATTTGCATTCATTCTATACCTTGCCAGCTCCTCGACATGCGTATTATTATAATTGTTTAAACTGAGAGATTATACATTCTTCTCAGCATAGTAAACATGGTTTTAAAGGATGCTGGCAGGTCATTTGGCCTTTAAAATCACATGTTCTTCTCTGGAGTATGAACCTTAATCCAAATAAGACTTTTTTTAATTGATTTTTCAAGTACTGCAGTATTTTAAAGCATTATTGTAAATCCCATCTTCAAATAGTGAGCTATCTCTGGGTCCTGCAATCTGAAAAGATAACAGCAGACGATGGTAACATGGTAGGTCACACTACCACGAAGCACATGGAAATTATTTACCATATAAAAACTAGGAAATATAATGAAGATCTGCATAAGGGATGAAAGCACTTTGCTTAAGAGCAGTGTTTGCTGAAATTCACACTGATTAAATTATTGTGGCAAGAGTCACTTGTTAGAGGCTTCCTTACCCATAGCTAACCTACAAGTCGCTCATAATGCGGCTATTCCTAAATATGTCTATGTCTGGGGAACTGAGTGTTGTATTGCACCTAATTTTTTGCTCTAAGTACTCTTTATCTTCAGGAAAGATTGACGCTTGTTCCATACTCAGATTTCTACCAGTATAAAGGTCAGTTAGAGGTATTTATTTTTCCAGTGTATTCAAACTACTACAACAACTCCTAATGTACACCAGAATAAAAGTATTTATACAGTATGGCTCTACTTGCCTTGATTCTGTACTTGCAGTAAGAAATCACTAACATAAAGCATCTTTCTGTCAGCTGAATTGCACCTGCACAGTGGAGGTTGTGTTAATTTAATCAGGCCTGTGTGGTCTAAGACAGATTAAGCAAAGCTTGCTTAAAGTGACTGCAGCTACCTGCTTGTGATCTTCCCTGGGGAGAGGGATCACCAAAGCCACCACCGGCACCTGTGGCACAGGTCTCTGCTGTGAAAACCAAAGGAGAGGCAGATAATCTTTGAACAGACCCAGAGAAAGAAGTTGGCAGAGAAGCTAAAAGTCACAACAGGTTGTGTTCAACCATGCACGTTTTCCAACCCTAACAGCCTTTCTAAGATTTCAGTGAACTGATTGTTTTTTAAAGTTCAGGTTAGCTGGAGCATTTTCAACTATTTTTGTTAGTGTGACTCGCTGAAATTTCAAAATCAAATGAGAGGAAAAAAAAAGGACCTTTCCTCGCAAAAGTGACTCATGCTGAAACTTTTGAAAGCAGGAGCTGGCCATAAATTTTGCTAGACGTGATCTATCCACTCAAAAGAAGAAAGCGTAGGCTCTGGGGGAAATGGCGCTTCCTGGCCTTCCCATATTCCTGCACAAGGGCCTTACCTGGCTTTATCCTCCGTCAGTCTGTCAAAATCACACCACCTCCTGCTCCTCTCTTTTCCCAAAGCCTGGAACAGATCAGAGAATGTACGGCTCCTTCATTCTCACTATAAGCATTATTAGTTTGTTCCCGAGGTGAGGAGACACCTCTGAAAATGCCTGGTGTACGCCACGCCCTGCCGCCCCTGGCCCTGAGGCGGCCGGAGGGGCCCTCACCCCTGCCAGGGGCCGTGGCCCCCGCAGGGTGGAGAGAAGCCGGCGGGTTCACCCACACCCACCCTCCATTTCTGAAGTTTTCAGAGGAAAGAGGAAAACACAAACCTGAAATTACCTCAGGAGCAGATGAGCATAAATGCCGCAGGGAGCTGTGTGGACGTCGGCCGTTACGGCTTTAAACATGGACTCTGGCAGGGGGCAGCTAAAATGCTCTGAGGGACAGAGTTACAGACAGAAATACATACCGAGAAGTGGTTGGCAAATTCGTGTAAAGTGGAGGATTTGGGGGGCAGTTCAGCTCTTCTCCTCTCGTGAGTCCCGAGTGGCCCTGGCGGGAGGGCTACCTCAGCAGGCCGCAGCCGTGCCCCCTGGGCACAAGGGAGACCTGTGGCGGTGGCACGGCTCCTGCCATCGGCGGTGGGGCTGCCTCCAAGAGAAACACCGCTTTTGGGCACAGATTATTGTTCCTCATATTCCCTTTGTTTGCCATTGTAATCTCCGTAGTTATTCTCCTTGATAAACAAACAAGTGAAAGATGCAATGAGGTGTAAGAATAGATTTGCACAGGGCAGACAACTGAACATTTAATTTATTTACCTCTCCTAACAGATACCTGGGGTGACATTTATTAATAAATGGCATTATCAGGTGTCTGATATGTAGCTCACAGAAATTAATTACCCAGCCCATGGTAAAACCATAACAAGCCTGCAGTGCTGTAACATTTGTGCTAATTGAAAATGAGATAAGTGCTGTGGGTGCAATTTGCATTCAATGCAGTGTATTAATTATCTTCCGTTCTCTTCATGATAAATATACCTGACTGAACCACTCTGCTAATTTACTGGGTAATAGAGTCATAAGTGGATTCCCTTAGGTGACCAACTACAGGCATTGGGCTCTTTGCAGCATCAAGGCCTTCCTCTTTTCCAAGCACTTAAATGGCTTAGCAAACACGGTACGCTTTTCTCACAGGCTGTGCTGGAAGTACACGGCAGCAAACCCTTTTTGTGACCACAGGACTGCTGAGTATGAAATTAGGAAACACCACCCCCTCACCCCAAGACTTCTGTACTTTGTAAAGTTGAAGAGGAGGTAGTTTGCCTCCATCGATGGCACGCCACGACGTTTGATGGCAGCTCCACAAGGGAAGGCTTTTCCCCCCCTGCTCCTCATCTCCCCTCCCATTCATTTCACAGTCAGGTTATCATGGGATTTAATTACATTTGTGTGAAATATAAATTAATTGACTCTTGTAATACCCGTAATGATCAGGAAAATTCAGATTTAAAGATACTGTGTAGTTCCAGTAGATTAAGGCACTAATTGTTCTGCTCTCACCAACTATGATTTATGTGGGGATCAGGTTACAAAACCAATATGTGCTCGAGTTAAAGCTCTGTGGTACCATACAATTAGGACTAAAGCTTTTTGTAAATGGGCCCAATAATGCAAAAAGCTCTTCGCTAATCCTGGTCTTTTTAATTCAGAGGTCACGCATTGTCTAAGGCAACCGCTCACACTGTACGCAACCACTGTCCTCTATTCACCCTCCTCCTCTGTAGCTTGGGTATCTGAATTTGCCACTAACCTTGGACATGCTGTTACTAATTTCAGGGTAGGTGATGGCAATGCAAGGAGATCAGGGCCAGCGCTTTGCTGTGCTGCCCCCGGAGCAGCCTGGGCACGTTGTGACTGAGAGGTGATATCTGCCTCCCTCAGTTCGCCTTCAGTTTGCAGGCTGCGGACGGGGTCAGCTTTTGGGCTCTGCTGTCAAGTCAGCAGACATCCGAGGCAGCAGACGGACGGAGGTGGCAGTCATTCGTGCAGCTGAAGGGGCCAGGAGGTGGTGAGCAGACACCTCAGCCCCAGGAACAGGCAGTCACGGCCGGACTGGCTGCGTGGCAGCCCTGCAGGCAGGGAGAAGGGGCAGCAGCAGAGGAGGGGGGACAAGCTCTGCTCCCCTTCATCCCGCCTACCCCACAGCCAGAGGCACTTTGTTACCTAAATGCGGTCAGGTGCTTTTCCATCATTTTGTCCTTGTCTGTGGGGTGCTAAAATTCAGCTTAGCTTTCCTTGCTGAACATTACCAGAACAGCTCTCCACCACTCTCCATCAAGTATGGGATACCCAGCATATCTGGCACGTTGTGAACATGTGCTCATAGAGCAGGAGGAGGCATAGCACAGGCATGCAGTCAGTGTGCCAGACCAACTAAAAGGTGAGAAAGATCAATTCAATGCCAGAAGAATCAGTTTGCTTTTTCAAAAGAGCATCTAAGTGCAGAAGAGCTGGAGAGAAGGTGCACGTCTGCCAAAGACGTGTTCACGTATTCCCTTTTAAAACAGAGAAGGCTCTCCAAGCTCCTACCCTGTCTGTTTCTAAGCACACCAACTGCAAATACAAGTCGGTTTCACAAACATTTTGTGTGGCTGCCTAAATATTCTTTGCTTCTTGAGTTTGGTCATTTCAGTAGGAAAGAAACACTGTAACATTTTAGAGCTATTTTTAACCTGCTAATATGATCTGTGCCAGAGACCTTCGCAGTGACATCTGCAAAGGCATCAATTAGATCTCCCCATTCCTTTTCTCATTCTCTGGTAAGGAATTCTTTGGAAAGATAAAACCAAAGAAATCTTGTTTCTTAGAAAACTGGGGGGGGGGGGGGGGGTTAGGTTAGCAGTATTATTTGGTTCAGATGATATAGCCAAAAACCAGAATTCTTATTTTTCCCATTCAGTGGGCAGAGGGAAGGAAAACTTGGTGGAGTACTGGTTCTCCCAACCCAAAGCTTTCCTGAAACAGTTGCATCGCTACAAGGAGAGCAGGGCCTACCTGACGAAGAGGGATCTTTTAGTGTACTGGGGTGGCTCCTCAGCCCAGGGTGAGGGCAGGCTTATCCCACCCAAACCAGAGCTGTCTGACCCCATTGACAGCTGGAAACGAGCAGGCGTGGGGCAACATGCCCTGCAGCCGCCTTTACTTTACCATCCACCCCTTATTATCCCCGAGGCCCAAACTGGACTTCTCTCAGCTATAACTCCCCATATGGGCTATAAATTCTTTTTCTAAAGGAAGAAAAAGCCCAGTGGGGCAGGGGAGCCACGGCACATTTGCAATGCCCGAGGACCCCCAGCGCAGATGGCGGAGCCGGCATCCCTAGCAAAAGATGCTGCAACACCTGCATCTCTCGCCGCCACGCAGCCCACCTGCATCTCCCACCACCATGCGCTCCACCAGCAGCTTCAGCAGTGTCGCAGCTGATCCTGGTGCGAGCGGGGCGGCTGCCGGGGCGTGCTGCAAGGGTGTCAGCGGGTCCCATCCCTTGGGCAAACAGGGCACAGCCAGGCACAGACATGCAGCTTGCCCAGGGGTGCCCAGCAGGCTGTGGCAGGCCTAAAGCAAGGCCCTGCTCTCCTGCATCTTCGTTTTGTGCTCCATGTACTAGGCCCCACTGCCTTTGCACAAGTGCAGCAGCTAAACTGCTTTCCTGCTCTTTCAGGAAAGCCAGCACTGCATAGAATAGGACGTGAGGTGCAATAGAAAAAGTTGGGGGGAAAACATGAACAAAAAAGTCTTAACCTTTTGCGTGAAGCACACATTTGCTAAATAGAATCCTAATGGCATTATTGTAGCTAAAAACAGAGACTTGAAAATGCTGTATACATTATTATGCTCATTATCTACCAACTGCAAGAATGCTGTACTAAAACTAACTCAAAACACCTCAGGTAAGGTAATTGCTACTAATGGATTTGAAGTGTGCAAAATTGAGAGTTATTACACAGACATCACATTCTCGACTTGGTGAAGCCGTTGGATATTGTAGTTACTGGCTCACTCATCTCTCGATCGGGGAGAGATTTGAGGAAAAGGGCAAGCTCTCTTTCATTCAGCACTGGAAGGAAAATTCAACAACACAATATTACAGCAGCCTGTTTGCACCTCTGTGGTTAAGATGGGGTCAGCGACTGCTTTCTAAGCCACTGCTTCAGAAAAACATCTACAAAAATTTGCTCCAGAAGTAAATCTCTCAGGAAATATCTGAGACTGAACTTTGCATTTGTAAACTTTTGCAACTTGTAGGTCTAAAGGAAAGAATGGGACAGGAGCCTGCAAAATTATTCTAAGTGAGGGGAGCCATAAGTCCAAGTGACATATGCTGATGCAAATTAAGGCCTGGTTCTTCAAGATACTCTAAGCCACTATAAAGCCCCGCTGCCTAAAGACAGAAGACAATCTTAATAGACCCCCTCCTATGTAGGGGGACATCTGCAGGTCAACAACTGTCAATCTGAACTTTGCCAAAGCCCAGGTGTGTTTGAAACAAGATACTTCATTCACCTGCTTAAAAAATCCCATATAACAAAATATATCTCATACATTTAGTTTGTTTGATATCTTGGCTTTCAGGGAGGGCAGGATTCATTTTTTAAATAAGTGACTCTGGATAAAGATCTCTGATTCCAAACACCAATTTAACTGTTTTTAGCTACATCAGCAGCCTCCAGGTTATCCTCAAAACAAGTGGCTCCCAGGAGTTTTGCTCTCTTTCATGAAAACTAAAAATAAAGTCTACCAGAGCAAATGCTTTTCTAATCTTTGAGAAGTTAGGATAAGGTAATTTCTTATTTTAGTTATAACACCAAAGCTACGAATTGGTGTTTGGATAAAATTATGTAAACTATTGTCATTTCACTTAATATGTAGAAAGAATATGGGGCCAGTACCTAATAAGTTTAAGTTCCTTCTGATTATCTTGGGGGAAAGAAATTAAAAAGGCCGTGTATGAACGGGATTAAAGCAGTCTCTCTCCAAGTAAAGAAAGCACAAAGAAATTTGAACTCACAGCTGCAACCGAAGGCAATGAGAGCTGTGCTTTGAACAGATAACAAGCTAAGTCCTCTGAAAAATCAGACCATGCATCTCAGATTGG
Source organism: Nipponia nippon (assembly GCF_047370975.1). Taxonomy (NCBI): domain Eukaryota; kingdom Metazoa; phylum Chordata; class Aves; order Pelecaniformes; family Threskiornithidae; genus Nipponia; species Nipponia nippon. Next base: position 24,830,315 of record NW_028262358.1, read on the forward strand.
GAACTTAAAATTAGTGAATACTTTTGTACTTAATCTCTTTCTGCCTCAGTTCTTCATCATGAAATGGGGATAATACTGCCACGCAATGCCTCACTGCAGTGCAGTGAAAATAAGTTCATTAATGTTTATGAAACATTCAGTTACCATAGTGATGCGTTCTATAGAAAAGCCCATGTGGAAATTAATATTTCTGTCTTCAGAGCAGGGTTTGAATAGAACACATTTAGTAAGGCCTGGGGCCACACAATGAGGAGAAAAGAAAACAGTAAATAACTTGCCGTTGAAAAATAAAAACAATAATCAAATCAAAATGGCCTGTTAAACAAAATAATTTTTATAGAAACTTTTTCATTTTGGTAAAAGTCACTTGGTAAAAAAATCCAAGGTTTTTTGCTTTTAAATTTCACTCCTCTAATTTTCTGCTTTTGTCTTCCTAGCACGGGGAAGAGATTATTTAAAGAACCTGGAAATCACTGTCTTCCAGTTTTCAAAAATCAAAATTTTTACCAGTAAGCTTTGGCAAAAATCTAAGAAGTTAGTGAATTGGTGACCCCAAGATTTCCAAATGGGGTTCCTGAACAATCCTAACCTGTTCAATCCAGCAATTCTTCTCGTTGTACGTCCACAAGTCAGTTTGCAGAAGGAGTGATATGAGTTTCATATTTTGAACCATAAAAACAGGCACTTGGTTTGGGTTGGTTGCTTGCATATCAGGTGTCAGTTGGAGCTGTGATACCATCGTGGCAATCAACACAACTCATCTCTGAATTCGAGTCATTAACATCTTAGTAACAAGTAAATCACGAGCAAGCACAAACTTACTTTGTGTAACCTGTGCAGGCAAATATGAAGATGGGAAGACACCCCATTTTAAGAAGAGATGACTGGCAGGAGAAGAGTCTTACCAACAAACTGCCCCCAGGGCCAATGGCAGGTTCCTCTGGCAGGCGCTGGGTGACCCATGGCAAGCACAGGTCAGGGACAAGTTTGCCCAGGACTACGCTTTCTGCCATCTCAGGAGCCACTGTCAAAACTAGAACCCCATTTTTTTTTCCTTCAAATTGTTTTGCAGTCAAAAACGTGGTCTTTCCTTTAGGAGAGAACTTTTGCCAAAAAGCAAGGAAGAAAAATCTGAATTCCACATCAGAATACACGTACCTTTCATTGCAATCGATTATTCAGGTCTTTCTCCCTCTTCTCTGCTTTAGTTTTTGCTTTCATATACATTGCTGCTGTTGTATCCAATAGAAACGTAGTGGGAGAGTCTTCTGTAGCAGCTTTATTTTCATTTGGCAACCATGCTCTTTTCTGAAAGGTGAAGTTTCAAAATGTTACAGAATGACAGGATTGGGGGGGGGGGACAATAAAGTGCTGGAATTATTTATTGTGTTCATTTATTGAATTTGATACCAAGCTGGGTTGCTTACCTGCTTTTTCTTTCTGATAAGTAACACTGTTGTCCTGTTAATTTTAAAATATAGAATAATAGAGTTAATAGAATATATTTCTAATGTTCTTATGACATGAAGCAGAGGAACCTGTTCACTCATGCTCAACTTCCACAAAACAGAAGCCCCAAGGTGTGTGGCTGCCATTGCCATGAAACCCTGGTTGGCCTTACTTAGCCTTACGGGGAGGTGCCTCTGCCCCCTTCGTTAGCACGGGGTGGCTCTCCTAACGTACGCCAACTGCTGTGGAGCTTAGCCTGCGAGCCAGCACTCCAGGCAAAAGATAATATTTCTAGTTAAGCACAGTGTCAAATGGGCTTGTGCAATCCACAGTCACAAAATCCTGTTAAAACCAAGACATTAACAGGATTTTAAAAACAATAAATAAATATTTTAAACCCAATAAATTTTAACAACAGTTCAAGCAGATATAGTTAAAGCTGTTCAACTAAACAAAGGTAAGACGGGTATAATCCTTTACATTTCAAAGCAAAGTCTGAGACTAATTGGACTTTGCAGGAAACTCCACCTACAGAAAATTATTTCTTGGTTCTTTATTATACAGATGCAATTCTCAGGCAGGCCTGGTGCTGAAAAACAGTGAGGAGCAGACAGATGCTCAATTCAGTGAATACGGATTTTATTTCGGAGTACCTATGTTTCTGTATGGCACCTCGAGGTAAGGAGGCGGCAGCGCCGCTGGTGCTGTGTGCTTGCTGGGACATGCTGGGAGAGAAAGAGCAGCTGTGCTTGGAGCCTCCAGCATCCTATTGCAGGGGGTGGCCCTGCCTCACAGGCAAGGACCAAACCAGCCCACGGCCATAAACTCACCCCTTTGCGACAGAAAATAATACTGGCCTTTTTCACAAATTTCAGGAAACTTCACCAGGACTACAGAAGCTTTAAAGTTTTCCTTTAGGAAAAGCTCTTCTAAACCGAGGAAGCCTAATTATGAGGCCTGCAGTCTGCTACGCAGAGCTCTTGTACCCAGAAATGATGTGAGGGCCAATTGCCAGGACTAAACATTTAACGCATCAACAGGTGTTACATGTTATGCATCAATGAGGTGTACATCACCGAAACATAAAGACCCAGCAAGCCGGCAGCACAGCTATCAACCAGAACAACACAGCCATAAAATCCTAATTAGCCTCATACACTTGTTATGGACATTTTTATTTATTGACATGGTCAAATTAACAGGCAGCAGCATTTTATTTTAATGATAGCCTTGAAATCAGCCCAGGAAGAAAGTTAGCATTAATGTTCAGGTACTGCATGCCATCCACATTTAGCCACATGAATGTATATTTTAAAATAATAATTAAATATTGTCACCCTAATTAAGTTACCTTGAGCAGGTGAGAGAAACCAAGTTCTTAATCAATGCATATCTTGTTTGTTCTATTCCCAAGCTGTACAGAAAAACCACCCAGCAGCAGAAACTCAGCAAGCTTCACAGTTTTAAGTGTGCACAGCCCCAGGCCTGATCCCTGCCTGCTGGAAGGAGCAAATTCAGGCAAGCAGGAGTGAGAGTGCCAGGAATAGTCTTTATCTGAACACCGCCAGCCGGGGGGGGGGGGGTATCTGAAAAGTGCCCACAAGTTGGTGAACAAGATTGTTTGCCCCCAGAGGAGTCGTATACTTATTCATATACTTCCAAAAAGCAGGTGCTTTACTGAATGATAAGCTGCGGCCATAAAGATTTGTGTCCGTCACCACAGAGTGGCAGATTCCTGTAAAGCAGACAAGATGCAATGGCCATTAAATATTGGTGCTAGCTCGGCCACGCAACAGTTTACAAAGCGGGAGAGAATATCGCGGCGTATTTATTATTGCAGTGGGGAATTTAGATGATCAGCCTAATCGCTCCCGGAGACAGGTAAAGAGAAAGGAACTGAGCAGCAGCCCAGTTATCGACTGCGTTAGAGAAAGCACACAGAGTAAAGGAGAATGAAGAGCATTTTACAAGGTATTTTAAGCAAGTTTACATTTCAGTGCAGATAGACGCTTTTGGAAACGAAGCACTTTTGGAAATTAAGTCATTGCTTCACGCATTTAAAATGTACTCAGTATAGGTGCCTTCACAAACCAGATCCCCCATTTTAAAACTTCTGATTTATCCACCTTAAACAAGAATATTCCAGAAATTGCAAAGGAAGACTGGGAAATGATCTGTGTGTAATAGCTGAACCAAGCAAATTGCATATTTTGCATGAATCACTATAATATGCTCTGCTTGTTGGTAATTTCCGTTGTATACGGAGGATCACAGTTGCAAAAAGTATCAACATCCCACATTCAAAAGTGATTCAGGAGTCTAATTTCATAGTCGAAAATGCTGAGACACTTAAAAAATACCGCTTGAAATCATCGTTCACTTCATCGCGCTGGAAAGTTTTACACTAAATCCTGCTCCGTGGCTTAGATGCGGGCTGAAAATTGGAGAAAGAGAAAAGCACTTTTAGAGGTTCCTTGGTTCATTTGACTTGGTGCTTACACATATGTGTGCGGATAAACCCATCTGAATCGATTTTTTAAAAAAAAAAACAAACAGCAAAAGAACCAGAAAATCAATTTTCACTTCAATGTTCACTGAAAGATTTTGGGGTTTTGGGGAAGAGCAGGCCTGCAAGCTTACCTGAAAAAAAGTTTTGCACAGCATTTTTTATTAAAAAAAAAAAAAAAAAATAGAAAAAGTGGTCAACAACACATGACGAAGATGGGAGAAGAATCCGATTTCTGCCCACGAGGGCGAAGGGTGAGGGCAGGGTGGGCACCTCGGGCTGCAACCGCAAGCATGGGACAGGGCATGGGCAGGCAGGGCAGCTGCCCAGAGCTCCCGGCCGCTGTCCCAGCCTCCGTGGGGGCTCTGAGAGGGGCTGAATTACTGTCCCCAGAGCGCCTCCCCATCTGGGCCAAGTCAGGATACATTTTCATAGCCTTTCTTCAAGTGACAGCAATATCAGGGGGAAGGGCCAAAAATGGAGGGGGCGGGGGGGGGAGCAGAAAAAGGCAGTTTCCAGTATTTGTCATTATTATAGGTTATATATACAGGAAGAAAGTTAATTAAGCTTTAAAAAATCCATCACACATCAATGAGTGCATTTTAATGAGTACAAAAAGTTGAGGTGTTTACTGCCAATTAAAGTGGTTTTTAAATAAGCATTAATTAACACAGAAATTCAGAAGAAAGTTATACCTTGTCAAAGAAAGGCCAGTCCAGGCTATGCCCACTTCTGCTCCCATTCATACTCAGATAGTAATTACCACCAACCCTATATTTTCCATAATAATGAGGAGAGGCTGTCATGGCTGTCAAACAAAAACAAAACAAAAAAAAAAAGGTAGTGCACAAAAATACCCTCAAACTGAAGTAAACTTTTTTTTAGAGCCGAAGTCACAGGAGACGGCAGTGTGGAGCAAGGCAGCGAGCGGGGCAGTCAGACGGCCGCTGCCCACGCACGGCCCCTTGCCGGAGAGCAGAGACTTTGCTGCAGGGGGGGTAGCCTCCCCAAACCGGAGTTACGGCCCCTGTCCAGCTGAAGAAAGACCGAAGAAAGGCCAAGGAACAAGCAGTTTCATCCCTAGCGCTTCACCTCGTGGAGGAGCTGGTCCCCCTGTGAAAGCCTGAGGAGCTGTTTTTTTCCACAAGCAAGTGCTGACAGATTTACTCCCTGCTTCCCAAAGTCGGGTCAAAGCAACCACTGAAAATAAGTTCAGTTTCATGTGTCCTTCCAGCTGGTGCAACTGGTGACATGGAAAGCGGTATGGGCGTCACTTCTGCATTCTTTGAAGTTTTCTTAACAATTGTCAGGAGTTTCAGCTCTACTTCAAGTAGTGTCAGTCCCTGAGCGGGGAGCGAAGGAAGCAAATTCTCCCATCGTTAGTCAGGTACATGTTTAAATATCTTAGGAAAACCTTCCCTCCCCTAAAGTGCATCTTAGGTGCCAAATAAAGTTTTTAAACTGCCTTACTTAGAATGGTTTCTCTCCTCAGTTCCCCAGCTGTGGAGAGACAAGAACCGCGCTGCCTTTTCAGACCACAGGAGAGGCAGGTCCCATTCCCAGTACCCTGACAAGTTTTAGACAAATCTTCCCTGTAGTGTTTTTCAAGTTAATTTAAAAACATAGAGAAGAAGGATGTAGATATGCACAGACTCCTGTTCTTCATGTCCTTGTCCCTTGGCAGGTCTCTCGTGTGAGTTGCGTCGCTCAGACAACATGCAGCCTCGCTATCAAGTATATTGCTCGCGTCTATCGGGGAGTATCTGGGTGCCTTTTTCCTATACCATGTCCTCAGACAATATCTGCAGTGAAATAAAAGCAGAACATTAAAGCCCAGGGAAGTTTTGTTGAACTTAGCTGGACAGGGCCTTCAGATCTTGCACTAATCTTTCTAACATATCCGATGGGACTAGAGAGGAATATTTTATTGCTAGAAATAGTTGAGCGATTACTTCAGAGAAAGGACGGACGTAACACAAAAGAGTTTCCAAGTACCGACAGGAAGGAGTGTTGCTCATGCGAAATTCCACATTAGGCACTACAATAATAATAAAAAACCCACCGGCCCTTGTGATGTCTGAACTCCCCGACACTGATATATGGAGAGGGGAACAGAGGAGGAAAAAGACAGAGAGAGCAAAGCAAATACACCGGGATGCTTACGAGCAGAATACAGGAGCCAAGTGTCACAAGTTGACCCTTTGTGTTTGCACTGCAATTCGACCGCTCCAGGCAAAATTCCTTTAGCGGTTTATACCTGGTTTGATTTTTGTTGATAATGGCTATTTCTCACAGCATTGTGACATTTAATGCTGTTTAATCAAGACTTCAGAGAAGGAGTTACAATTTTAATTACTAAAAAGTCCATTGTAACACATTTATGTTTTCCTTAGATGGATTTGACCCAGCTCTGATTAAGGGCTGTAATAAATAAGCGTTGTGCATACAGACGCACAGCAGGAATACAGCTTGCTTCGTAACACGAGCTGCGCACATCCAAGGAAAACGCTTGCTCCCCGATGACTGCAGAAGAGCCTCGTCACGTCCCATGCAAGAAAACCTCTCAGACTTCCTGACAGCAGAGGTGCACGTGGCGGCAATCTCAGTGGCCTCCCCGGGGTGCTTGCGGTTGTGGTCACCCACTGCTCAGGGTGGATCTGCTGTACGTCGTCCTCTGAGACTCCCACCACAGAGACACCTGGACACCAGCACACTCGGCTTTTTCATCATTCAGGAACAAGGAGAACAAGTGAGAAAATTGTGGGGGATATAAATCATCTACACCTTTCTTATTAGGGCGAGCGTGGCACTGAGCTGGGAAGCATCTGGTAAATGTCAAGCACCTAAAGGAGAGATTGAAGTGCCCAGTCCCAGCGTCATCAATAGTACCAAATGCTGTGTCTTCAGCCCCATTTTTTCAGGCCCTCTGAGGTGAGGCTGTTTGAACTGTCAGTTCTCTGAGGCTGGGAATGCTCCTTCCGTCAGGCTTGCACATGAGTCGTACAAGACCGCAACATAAAAACAAAATAGTGGTATCTCTCTGAACGCAGAACAGGATTCTTTCTCTCATCCACCAGCCTTTTGGCATGCTGTCCTTTTCCAGCAGGTCCATTTCATGCTTGGCTGGGATGGGGACCATACCAGCCCTGCTACTGGCAGGAGCCCTTGGTGCTTCGTTTTTATACTAAAAAAAGTTAGCCTACAGGCAAAAATCCTGTTTAAAAAAAGTGGGGACAACAGCCATATTACCAACAGCAGGGTTGAAAGGTTGAAATCTGAAGAAACCTGACCCACTTTCAGCCATTTTCTGGAAGCTCTACTGACTCTGTTCTGAAGGTGGACTCCAAATTCAACCGACTATGCCAGATCTCTGTGGTTACCTTTCCTCGGTCCCCCGAAAAGGCTAACTTGTCTGTTGGTCTTTGTGGCTGTCATGCACTTAAAAATTATTTAAGTGGCCAATTGAGTTATTTTATTAATTATATGTCAAGATAGGTTTTTATTCCTCTTATAATGATGAAAGATGAAGGACAGAAGGAAAGTTTTTGTTTAAAAAGACCTCCAGCTGAAGGTTGGCCTATGCCCTGAGCCAAAAGATTTTGAATTACTTCCAAAACTCCTGATTATGTTCAGGGTGTTGGATTTTTTTTAGTATTTCTCATTCATCTGGAAACATTTTCATGAGCCACATAGACTTGTACAGCTCTTGGGCCTCAACATGCAAGCTATGGGGATGTACTAAAAAGAAGTGACCGCGCTTTTGAAATGCTTGAATGGCATGAAAGCCAAAATTTCTGCAGCAAACCACCCTTTCAGTGGCTGGGAGGCAAGTCTGAACCAAGCTCCCTTGGAAAAAGACTGAAAAATAACTGACAGTCAAAATTGCTGTCACATGAATGATAAAAAGAACATTCAATAAATTACGTGGTTAATAACTGGAAAACCCCCAAGAAGCATACGTATGGAGAGAGGAGGAGGAGGTAATTCCCTTGGAAGTAATGTAGGAGCTGTCCAGGCTCCAAAGGCTTCGAGTGAGGCTGCCTGGCCTGGTCAATAGGCAAAGCTGTGCCATACTCATAAGACTGTATATTTATGCTGGGTTTTTTTAGTTAAATCAATGCAAAAAAGTACTTATATGCTCTGAAATCAATGGAAACCCGATTTCTTCTGCATGCTGATCTCTGCAGCGTCATCAGAGATAGCTGACCAGGCCAAGTGTCCTTCCATAGGATACGCAGGATTTTTCCCAAGTGTGCATCACACAAGTGTAAATCTTCATTATAACTAGTATCTTGCACTGACATTAGTACTTAAAAAATAAAAATGTCAGATAACATTGGCTTTCCCTGCACTTACTAGGAAACTGATAAAAAGTCTCAAAAACCAGCAGCAGCATCAGGTCCAGCTCCATCAGTAGTTACAGCCATAAAGAGCTTGTCAGTTGCCAACGACTTCAAGCATCCACAGCCTTATATGTGATCCTGAAAGAAATGTCCATCTCCTTCACTGCCACATAAACATACAGTAACCAATCTCTCTAAATACTGATTTGACATTTCAGTTTTAAGTTTTTGTCTGACTAAACAACAGGTTCCCATTTCAGTGAGGCCTTCTCTTTTGGTCATCCCTCAGTAATATACCTCAAAAGGTATACTAGAAAATTACTGACACACCAGAAACATTTTGAAAGGACCACAGAGACACTACACAGTAAAGAGGGTCTGAAGAAAGTCTCAAAAGAAATCTCTTTTTTTTCCTCATTGACTGTGTGGCAGGAGCCCTGACTTACACCACTCTCTCCCTATTTAAGTGACAAAGGTCAATTTGAAATTTCCAAAATGGAAACAAATCTTTAATTTTAGATACTATATTTCCAGAAACGAGGCCAACAATGTGACAAGATAGTATGCTGGTATGAAGGCGGATATTATTGTGAAGTGGGAGGGAGGTCAAAAAGCTACCCCCTGAGCTACGGACAGGAGGCAACCGGTAGCACAGGTTCCATACCCCTGTGCCAGAAAAGTCAAACCAAAACACACATCCTCACGTGCCTCCGCGCACGTGCTGCAAATGAAGGTGTGGGACTCCTAAAGGGGCTGTGCCGGTGCTGGTGGCAAATCGCAGACAGCACCCAAGTTCTGCCAAGAGATCTGCTAATTGTATTGTAAAGCCAACTCACCAGATTTTTTTATTTGAAAAAACAAAAAGTACACCTTTTTTAGAGGAAAAAAAAAAAGAGATTAAAAACTGAATTAACCATAATAAAAAAAAAAATAGAGTACTATATTTCTAAGAGGGTCTGAATAAAAAGACACCCTGAAAACCTCACGTGAAACACCTCAGAGCATTTACAGGTTTCTCATGCATCATATTGTAAAACAGCAGCTCGTTCTTTTCAGAGCTGCGGAGGTAAGAGCACGCAAATGATTAAACAAGCAGGTTTAACTATCTTGCACTGACGAGGAATTTGTCAACATGGGCTCAGCATTTATGCGGATCTGCAGCAAATACTGTACGGCTGCAGGAGTCAAACAGCTGTCTGTCAATAAAGCTATTCTCCTCGCTGGAACATAATAGCACAGACTCAACATGACCCTCAGAGGCCTCTTTAAGCTGCCTGGCTGTCTCCTCCTTCCCCATCCCTCCAGAGTCCTTCACCAGCAAGCTCTGAATTAAAAGGGAGAAAAAAACGCAACCAAACAAAAACAAACCCCCACATATTAGACTCTTTTCTATCCATCTTAATATTAAAAGTGACTTAACCCTGGGCAAGTCTGTCTACACAGGCGAGCCTGAGCTAAAGCAAAGTTAGGGAAAGACAGCTTTGATTCACGGCACGTGAAGGGCTACCGACAATCCCTTTTAATAGAGCTTGAAACATTAATGTCGCCGGAGCCACATGTGACACCCATTAGGGCCAGGGAGAGCTCCCACGCATATATTTCAAGGAAGCAGTAGATTCCCTGGTCCCAGAAGCTGTCTTCATTACAAAAGTCTAATATATCAGAAGAGAGAGAAAAGCTCGGCTTTTAGAATGCATTTTTTATTATTCAGCCTTCAGTGGAAATGTCACCTTTCTAAAGCAAGCTGTTATCATGTGTCTCCCATGCCAAACACATGGCCTCTAAGGAGAGGGTTTTATCTCTACATTTTTAGTGATTTGTATTTCTCTTTCAAGAAGCTCCATGCCTTAAGGCACCCAAAACGCTCACAGCACAAGAAGGTAAGGTTACACGAGATGCTGCCGAAGAGGACAAAAAAAACCCAGGGCTGGGAGTCGGCGCAGCTTCTGACAGCAGCCGCCCTACCCGATAATTCACCTCCCTTAGTAGATTTAATTATTATCCATTTCCTTGGTTGGGACCATATTCTCAAAGAAGCAGGGCGCCCATCAAATGCCGCCACCGCATGACAGGCTGCGGCGCAGCCAGCACCACTGCCCCGGCGCCTGCCAACCAGCCAGATGCTGCCACATATTGGCATCTGGGGCCTGGAAAAGCAACCACGGTCTCCGTTTGGCGGCGGATCCTGACCCCGACAACTGAAGGAGACAAAAGGAGGATAGACGGGAGAGGGGGGCAGAAATCTCTCCTGACAATTTCGCTGGTAAAGATTTAGACAAAACCCTATTGTTTAACCGCTCTCCAAATGAATACATTTCGGAGGAGGGAAAAAAACCCCACACCCGGCATGTTCTAAATGCTGTCAGAGTCCAGGGTGCAAGGACAAGGGATTATTTATGAAAAGAAATAATGAGGAAACCAGATGCCTGCCTTTCTCAGCCCTCCGCGCTCCAGTCACCCTAATGGGGCATGTGCAGCGCTGCTCATCAAAGACTTCTCAGCCTTAAAACGCAGGGCAGGCGCTAACTAACTCTTCCCATCTCTGCCACTTAGCAAAATGCCCTGCTTGTTTTACAGGGAGGCTCAGGCAGTCAACCAGCGGCACAGCAAAAGCTGAGGGAGAAGAGTTGCAGACCTCACCCCAGCCAGGGACAGTTACTGGATAGCCATGTTAACTGCACCCACCAGAACAGCAAATACATTTTTTTTTTTAAAAAAAAAAAAGCTTATATCTCTAACACTGAGGCTGAAACTACACAGGTGTGCTTAAAGTAGCAAAGCAAATAAGGTCTCTATACCTATTTTCATGAACTTGGCTTCTCTCCTGACCCCAGCAAAGTCAATGGAAAACTCCCAGTGATGTTAATGGGGCTGGGACTTCACACTGTGCGCTTACTTTACCCTAGAAAGCCGATTAGCTCAGGACTCTCTGCAGTATCACAGAGCACCTGCTGAGGTGCCTGCAAGGAGCCGAAGCAGCCAAGGTCATTCTCCCGGGAACTCACCTCTCACTTCGCCTTACTGGGTCTCAGCTTTGCTGGGCCTGGCAGGACACCATGAGAGACCAGGGGCTGGTCACGGGGGACTTCTCTGAGGTCAAAGCAGGTGTGAGGCTGGAAAGGAAGGAGACCAAGGAGGCAGAGTAGTGGGGAAGGATGTAAAAAAAAATTTAAAAATCTGGAGAAAGGATATATGCCACTTGGCTCATGGTCCACGCTGTTGAAGTAGCTCTTCTCCATGCCTGGTTCATAAAGGAAGATTACGAGCTGGCAAATGTCAGACCACAGTGCACAAGCAAGACCACAAGTGGAGCGTAGCTAGCCATTGCCATGCTCTAAATCATGGCGCAGCACCGGCCCCTCTCGTGGAGGCTCCTTCCTCGTTATCCCACCACTGTGCGAGGTACCATAAAACTCTCGTTACTCACACACTGCTGGGGTAAGCAATTTCCTAACACTTTTACAACCCCTGCACTTTCATTTTGTGGGAGTAATGCTCTCTGTTTTCATTGGTACATGGGGATAACAGCTGCATCTAGTAATCCACTCCTGGGTCCCAGCATTCTGGGGCAACATTTCAGAACCAAAGGCACAGAAAGGGCAAGAAAATCTGTGACCAGGGCTGAAGGATGTAACACAGGACATGGATGGAGGCAGCTGGGCAAACCTAGAAAATACCCTGGGGATAAATGGCTCCGCTCATGGAAGGGGATGAGAGAAACTGGTAGAGGTGAGGTTGTACCGAGGCAAAACGGCCCTGTCTCCAAAGCACAGCAAAACGAGGTTAGCAAGGCTTTGCTGAGGAGGACCGCTGACCCCCGCAACATCTGCTCTTTCCCTGGCTGGCCCATCTTTATCCAGCTCCACCACTTGCCAATTGGCTTGTCTAGCTTATTGCCCCCAGAAGGACTTTTCCCAAACTTGCCAACCTTAGGATCTCAGCAGCAAAGTGTCAAGGCGACTGCCCACAGCATTCCCAAGAGGACACTAATTCCCCGCTGCCCGGTGTTGCACGCTTCCCCAGCCCTCCTGCCCATCACAGTGCTACTGCAGCCCTCCGGCAGCAGCTCTAATCCCTTCTGATGGGTCCCTGGGCCAAGAAGATGGAGACAGAGCTGCCTTTGGAGAAGGAGAGCCTCTGGTCTGCCAACAGGCAGCAAGGTCCTGTTGGGGCAGCACGTTAAGCTGTCACCCGCTGCCGGGAGTCGAGCATCCTCTCTGCTGCACCCTGATTAGCCTCCTCTGCCCAGCAGCAGGGGCGCAGATTTCACCACACAGCACTAGCAGGAGGTGGGACCACTTCCACCGCTTTGCCGCCCAGAAATTGGGATTTTCTTGAGGACACCTCACCTTTGGGCCAGGGCTCCCCGGCTCTGCTCCTGCAGATGGCTCAGGCAGCAACCAGCCCTCCGCCGGGCCCCGCAGCGCAGGAGACGGCCGTGAGCTGCCAGTCTAAACCACTGCTGCCAGCAGCAGCTGCTCGGCACCTTTTAAGCAAGTCCCATTCCCCCTCTGGGAGCTGGCTCTGCCACCCCTTCCCAAACTGCAGCTGGAGCCGCACAAGGCACCCGGTCCTGGGGGCTGCCTGAGCCCCTCACACACGCCCCGTGGCTCCTCTACAGCTGCCAGAGCCCCCGCTGCTGTTCGGCCAAGTCCCTCACTCCCCCATCTTGCCCCCACACGCATTCACGTAAGCGGGAGCTGCACTCCAGCCTCCTGACCTTGCCGAGGCGCTTCTCCTCCTGCGGCGCCGTGGTGCGACACCCTGACGGGGCCCAGCCCTGCAGGCGAGGTCACACGGAAAGTCCTTAGGCACTCAGGGTGGCCAAAGCCCCAGGCCTGCTCTGGTCCTCGCTACGCCCCGGCCTGCCATTTGTTGGTGGGTGCACACTAAAGAACAACCATTAACACACGTGGTGCCACGTACCGCTGCAGAGCGAGAGCCCGGCCCACCACGCTGCGCAGGAGGCTGCTAGGCAGAAGCATGGTGGAAAGAAACAAGAGGCTCTGTTACACAAAGGGCCTCTCCAGTGGCATCTCCGACCGTACCCCGAGGATGCCGTGCAGCGAGGACAGGCGGTCCTGAGGTAACAACCCGCTGAGGCGAGGGAAGGGGCAGCATTTAATAGGCCGCTGCTGCAGAGAGACAAAGAAATCCTGTCCGCGCAACTTCGCAGCCCCTGCAAAAAGCTGTGGGGCTCCGACTTGAAAGCTCCACGTGGCTCAGAAGACACGCAGAGCCGAGGGCCACCTGCGAGAGGTGCTTTTCAGCCACAGACGCTGCTGACTGGAAGAGGACTCTGGGGTGCTTCGCCATGGCCAGACCGGGCCGCAGGCTGGCCCGCCGGCACGTGCTGGGGCCCAAAGGCCCCCTCATGCAGAGCGCCGGGAGCCGCAGAGTTCAGCTCACAGCAAAGCCCATGCAGAAAGCACAAACCCAAAGAAATCAACAAATGTACTTTTTCATTTTATTGCTAAAATCCCTACCATAAATCTCACCAGAGAGGAAGTTTCTGTTTCTCCAGCTTCCTACTCAGTGTCCTTGAGAAAACAAATGACACCACACTCAGAAAAAAAAAATAAAAATCCCGTAGCGGTTTACTTCGCAATTCCCTGTACCTTGTTATGCTGAGTGCTTCATTTAGAGAAGGCTGACCTCCCCAGCCTTCTTCATCCCCGTGCCCTTCGCTGCGGGGACACACCAAGGAACAGGTTTAGCACCGGAGAGGGGCGCCGGGTGGATGTTCCGGCGCAGGTAACCCTGCCGACTCAGCATCCCAAAGGTGCGCAGAGAGTCAGCGTGACAGTGACTGCTGTCTGAGAGGTGATTTTCACAGTAGATATAGGAGCTGCGCTACAAGCACAGAAGCTGTGAATACAGCCATTAAAAGCCAAAAAAGTTATGCCCCTTGTATTTCATGAGATGCAATTTCTTCCGTAGGTCTGGGCAGGGGCCCTGGCTCGCCTCACAGCAATTCTACCCAGTGCAAGCCTTCAAACATTTTGTCTCCCAGTTTTTCTTAGTAGGACACAAAAAACATTACAGAGTGGTTCAACAGGGTGCAATGAATTACCACTTTGAGATGTCCTAAGTGTGTTATCTGCTTTACCTGAACACCCGCAGGAGAACAGGAAAATCTATAGGTTTATTTTACTGTGTTTTACATAGACTCTCACTAATTCCTGTGAACAAAATGGCACTGATTTGTTTTGCTATCAGCCATTAGGTGTAACAGAAGGAAGGTGGAATGGACTTTGCACTACTTAACAGTCAGCAAAACAGAGATGTGCACCACAGGGCTTCATAAGAGGCACCAAAAGGAAGATATCTAGAACATTTCAAGTCATGAAAGCCAAGGATAAAAAGCATTGATTAGGTAGGAAGGATTGTCTTCAACAACTAAATGTAAAGTTCAGAAACCCAAGGTCTGAATTAGGCTTGAATGGTTTTGTTTATTAAAGGAATACATGTAAACACTAATACAACATATTACATGTTAAAGGTAAAAAAAAAAAGGTAGAAGCAGGAATTTTTGTGCAATTAACTCCAGACTGTGCTTCCTTTAGCAAAACCATTATCTGAGTCAGTGGTAAAGGTATGAAAACCTGTAGCATCTCAAAGGCTTATTTCTGGCAAGCCATCTTGCCAAGTGCCCCATTCCTTCTAGTCTCCATGATCTAGATTTCCTCACTACTAACATACTTGAAAAAGAAATATTTCTGTGTCACAAACTAAAGCAAATGCTTTGCAGTGAGAGTGACTGGTCATCTGGTTTCTGCTAGAACAGTGTTTTCCTTCTGCTGCTCACAGAAACCGGCTTGTGCTCCTGTGCTATCTTATCCTGCCTTTACTTGCAACCAGCACATGGGCACAACCTGAACAAGAGAGCATTTTAAAGTAACATGGGAAATATTTTTTTTGCGGTTATCGCCAGGCAGATGCAGTGGGATAGATCAACATGGGCAACGCCATTGTCTGGTGGCCGGGCTAGAGAACCCCAGGGATGGAGTCAGGTGGCCAAGGGAAGGGAGTCTTCCCTTGAGCAACGAGCCCTCTCCAAAGTCACAGCCAGGGCAGTGCTGGAAGGAAGCTCTGGATCAGCTTGGTCTCCGCATTAGAGATTTCCGAGCCGCTCGGCGCAGGAAGTTGTTCCTGTGGCTCACCTGAGGGAGTTCCTGTTATGAAGCCAGAGGGTGGTAGGTTGAAACACAGTTTCTGAGAGTGATGTAATCTTGGACAGCGCTCCGTAGGCAGTGATACTAGTGACCTGGTTACAACCTGCGGTGTTGTTACAGCCCCTCTGCTGGCCTGGTGATCACAAGAAAGGGAAGAAAGAAAAAAAGAGGGGAGTGGAATAATTTAAAAAGGAAAAAAAGTTTCCAGATTTCCTTTGTTTAAGTGAAGTATTTTCCTTTTCCACTTTATTTGAATACACCGACCTGGTGTCTAACAGATGGAGACTGTGCAGATGCACTTTTGGGAGTGCCCATAAAATACACTGCTAAAATACAAATGGAGGGATGCTTTTTTTTTTTTTTTTGAGTTGTAAATTCAATAATCATTGCTGTCACCTCACTTTCCCAAAGGAATTTGCCCTTTGTTCTCCGGATAAAGCTGGGGAGAAGAAGAAAAAGGGAAAAAAAAAAAAAAAAAAAGAGCGAGAGCGAAGGGAACATTTAGGAAAAAACCCACAGATCCATAATCTGTACAAGCATTGCAGCGTACAGCATTTGTACATCAGGAACCCATATAAGCATGGCTGCTTAGCAGCAACAGCAGCACACAGCAAAATATTCTGCATGTCTTATATTCTTCTCCCATTCTCCAGACCTTTCTAACAAACAAACAGGTCAGCTAATTGGCTCACACCCAAGTCTTACCCACTAGGGTTTGCTCAGAGATGTCACTTAGTCATTTGGCATGAGCAAATCCCAGGCTTCTTCCTGTTCGAGCAGCAGAGTGGGTGAAGGTTTTCTTTGATTTATTAAGACTATTAACAAACAAACAGGAGAGTTCAGAAGCTTCCTCAAGCAGAAGAGCACGAGCAGAAAGGTTTTTTCCTGAAGTAGCAGCTAAAAATAGGACACTTAGAGGAAGTAAAGTTCATTAAGTGATAAAGTGGTGGCTGCAGTGATGAGAGAAGAGTTTTTCCTTTTTTAATCTATACACTTATTTAGCATTGTGTTTTCTTGCTGCTTATTAGAGTGCTAAAGCAGTGTTTATCTGGCTGAGGAAACGAAGATTTCCCTTTCTGTAGTGACTTTAACATGTAGCTCATCAAATACAACGGAGTCAAGAGTTTTAAACAGACATTGCCAGCCAACGAAGTACAACATTTGACAGCATTATTTGCCTTTTATACGCTCTTTCCACAGCGGGAAATTATATGCCATTTTCAAGACACATTCCACAGTATTATGCAACAGCTTTCTTAATTTTTAATGGATATATTATTTTTAACGTGTCAACTTTTGCATAAAGCATTTTAGTATTTTATTCAGCATATACCGTTAACAAGTTATTTGCTCCTTCCTCCTCTCGCCCCCCCAGAGCTGCACTTAGCATAGGGAAATGTTCTGTTGACACTATAAAAGATACTTTCAGCTGGCACGGTCTATAGACACTTCCATCATCAGACAAAGCACCAGGAGCACATTCCTGTTTCTACTTAGTCAACAAGCTGGCAGTGCTAAACATGCTGCCCAGGAGTTTCACCACAAACCACCCTTTGGCGAAAAGACTTACACATATGTAGCAACCAGTTGCCGTAAAAATAAGCTAGCACCCTGTACAACCAGTGATTCCTGTTAAAAGTGTTCACTTTTGGCCTGATTGCTCCAGCGTCCTTTAGTCATCACGTCCAAATGGTTTGGGACATCCAAAGGAAGCAAGTCAGGGTCCTTCTGTGCCAGAGAAACTTGTCCACTTGACCTGAGTTTGTTCAGAGGGCACGCATCTCTCATCTGAGCAGATCTGCCCATTCTATAAGGGCAAAAAATGGATGAGATTTGATGTCTTCAACACCAGCAACGCCAGCACCAAGACGCTCCGCAGGATTAAACTGCAAAAGCTTGATATAAAAAGAAAAAAAATATATATGATTCAGTGAGTAAGAACAAAAACAACTGCTTAAAAGTTCCAGAAAGGTCTAAGGTAAGGGACATCCTACCGTTTTCCTCTTCTATGAATTACTTTCAAGAGTGCGAAAGCATACTTGAAATTCCTAAAATCCAGTAAATGGAAGAAGACTCTCCTTTCCTTGAGTCTCAGTGTTACAGTCTTCAGAGACTACTGATCACAGCATGCAATTCCCTGAAGCACTGCACATTGGGACTTCATTTTAAGTGTAACCTCATTTTAAAAAAAGAGAACAGCAACCAGAGCCTACATCGGTAGAACTCTGGACACTGCGTTTACTTCATGTTAACCTTTGCTCACACCACTGCGTTACAGCTACATTGGAGACAGTGGTCTGTAGCTTTCCATTTCATAAATTGTAAGTTCGTCCTAAAACACCAGGATATTACAGCCAGTTCTCTATTTCCTAAAAAGAAAAAAAAAAGTTTTAGAGAGTCCTACAAATGGACTAAAACTGAAAAATCAAAACCCCAGTGAAAGAAACAAAACAGTGTAATGGCTTAATGGAAATTTCCTAAAATTCAGCACCTCGTTGGCTTTTTAGTTGTACATCACATGCTGAATTCATGTGAAAAGGAAATCACAATATTTACATCTGTTTAAAGATACCAATCCGTATAAAAGGGAATGCAAAGGTAATACTCCAAAGAGACTTAATAAAGACACACAAAAATATTTTGCAGTTTGAGAGAACTGTTTATACTCTATTCAATTACAGCCAGTACAAAGGCATGATTTCTTTCTTGCCTTTTCTGCAACAGCTAATAGGATAACTTCTCCCAGTTGTCACTTGGAACAATGTGTATTCATATCTTAATGCACTCAACATCTAAGTGAGTCTACATCCATAAACATAGGAATTTACACATTTTAAGATGACTCTGCTATTTGCAGTCATAATGTCACATAGTAAAGGTAGCTCGGTGACAGTCAACAGTGCTGCTCTGATACCTTCCACAAGCCAGCAGAAACAGACGCAGCCAGGGTCTCTCTGCCTTCTGCTGAAATACAACCAGCACCAGCAGGGGCAAAGTAAGCACGGACACTTACTTTCTAGAGTTTGCCTTTCCAGAAGAACTTTAATCTTAGAAAGCAGATGCAACACAAACTGCAATAGATACCTATTGAAAAAGTCATGTTGCATATTTTGTTGGTAGTAAAGCCTGGAGGTGCCTGAAAAATAAAATATTGGGTGCAAAATACCAAACCAACATAAAAATAACAACTTCATCTTTCACCAGAAATAAACAGCTCTCTGTTTTCTTAGAAGCTGGCTAAATGAAGGAGGTGTTTACAACAAAGTCACCTGCACTGGAAGCCACAGCAGGAGACAACGCCTGACACAGTTTTCTGTATAGCTGAACATTGATCCCGGAGAGTTATTCTGTGATGCTTTGACCTGTTTACCCTTGGCAGTGGGGGGAAGGAAAGTCGCAATGACAAATTGCTATCCATGCCAAGAGAGCTTTCTTCCTTTTCCTGACAAGGCTTCCTCAACAATGAATGGCAGCTTCCTTGGATAGTCACACAACAAAAATGTGATTTACTAGCTCATATAGCCAAACCTCCACCAGATAAGTCACCACCCTACACTAGAAGGCTTAACCTAACAGGCACTGGGGTGACTGTTCTCCAAACAGATATGGCCTTCTAATATATCTGCGAGTGGCAGAGATACATTTGCCACTAAAACCGCAAGTGGCAAAAGAGCCACTCTTTGGCATATTTGAAAATAGGCAATACGTTAGTCTGCAGTGAAGAACAATCCTACATTGGCAGGGAGAAGTGGACTGGACGACTTCATTTGTCTTCAATTTTAGTCTTAATGGGAGGAATTCCCTTCATCAAGTGTGATTTGGCTTTCCCTTAGCCATTTGAGTCCTGTAGCACCTGTGGGTGAGGGTAACAATTTGCTACCATCTAACAATACAAATGCAAGTTATACAAAAATGGGATTTTTCTCTAGTCACTTTTCCCTTTCTACCTTTGCCAGAAACACACAGACACATGCTTTCACCTTACATGACTTCAAGTGACCTAGTCAAAATAGGAGGTCCAAACGTCTAGCTCCATTTCCAGTAACCATTTCACAGTAATGGCACAGAAATCAGTCTGTCACTGGGTCTTTTGACTCACTGAATTTTCAAAATCTCTTTCCTTTGTTTTCTTCAAGAACTATTTTTTCCACTCTGCTCTGTTCAAAAGTACATCTAAGTGATGTCATTATTTATGCATCCACTAGCAAGATACTCTTCAAAGCCGAACAATGTAGTTCACATATATCACTTATTCTACTGAAGTGGAATAGGTCAGATCCAGGCTCCGCTTCCTCAGTCAGGTCAAAACTAACTAGAAGAAAGATAGCATTACCAGAAATTCAAGGTCCTGTACTAAAAGTTTATTCTCTGAATCCTGGCTGCCTAAAGCCAAGAGTAAACTAAACCCAGCAGCCAATACTATTCCATTAGTTTGAAAATGGTATATTAGTCTGGAAGGTTGTCTATACTTTAAGGTTTCCTACTCTGCCTTTTGTCCAACCTACCAGGTATCTTATTTACAAAAGTCATTGCATTCACAATTTAAAGTACTTTTCTTAACAAATGGCATCTAGAAGGATGACAGCTGGAGGACAGCTACAGATTTTCAACCACAGCAATGTCATAACTTCTAATCAATGTGTTACAGGTTTCATAGTACTTGCAGCTACCTTGCTGAATTGGCATCAACATTTTTTAGTTTAATTCAATTCATTGCATTTAGGGCAGAATCCTAAAATGTTTATGCATCACCAGCAGGTGTTTCAAAAGCACTCAGCATTGACCAAACTTATTCTTTGAAGAAATGGCAAAACATTCCAGTTTTCTACAGAGACACCTCACAGCAGAAGTCAAAGTTTCCAGATGCAACAAGACAGCTGAGCAAAATTCATCAGTGCTGACAAAAGACCCACCCATGTTCCTGTCAGCAGCTTTCTGTTTTTACATTTACTTCACAGTACCTAAGAACAACTTAGGTATATAAGTATTTGTCCAGTCTACACATGTACCAGTAGAAAACAGATTTTCCCCTCAATTACCTGCTGAATCAGTGATCTGGCCTCCTTTGATACATGGTCTGGTATACTCAAAGAAGTGTGAGTGTTTATTCCTGATGGATGGCACTCAACCAGAGTCTGGAGAAGAAAAAAATAAAAAAGGAAAGCAGGCAGATACATTTATTAATTAAAAATTGTAGTGTTGGATTATCTCCTAGCGTACATGCAAATTAACACACACAGCTAAAATTTCAGTGCTTCTTAGTATGAAGTACTGATTCTGGGAGGAATGTCTACAGGCACTGATGTCCCCCTGGAGATAGTTTTAGAACATTTACGTCTTAGCGCTTGTGCTCTATTGCTCAAATTTGCAGAGTCTGGGAATTTGGTGGACTTTGCTTTCTTCATGCAGAACTGTCAACTAATCACCGGTTTGATTTGGCTGAGCACTCTTTGTCTGAAAATACCGAATTAATGTGTAACAGCAACATATGGTTTCTACACTGTCTCAGGAAATAACACTGAAACTATTAGGGCAAAAATTTTGTAAATGCACAGAAGGAATGATAGAGAACTTTGATTTCACTCTGGGTAAGAGGGCAGCATGGGTTTTGGTTATTTTTTCAGTCCTGAGTTTGATACGGCTTTATCAATTTTTTCTGCTGAAGCTTGAGCATGTTTTGTTTCTTTGGTCCCATGCAGACCAAGCAAATTGAGGGTACTCAGGTTGGCAAAGCACATCTGAGAAAGACAAGCAAGGAAATCACAACTGGGCACACCACTTGTGAGAAACTACTGGCCAAGAGGTCAGTTTTATCGAGTAACTTGCCCCAGCCCTACCTTCCCAGTAAGGAGTTCAAAAAGAATGGCACCCAGGCTCCACCAGTCACAAGCTTCTGTCTCTTCTACGATAGTGCCAACCTCTAAACATGAGACATTTCAATTAATATTAAAAAGGTCAGTTACACCTTCAAAATTAACATATATTTACAAGGTGACTGTTTAATGCTGACAGAACATATACTAAATACCACAGAGCTTTCATTATGCCTGCAATTTAGTTAGCCCTTTAGCCACCTACAGATTGCATTGTTCAAACACAGCAACACTATACATTTCATCCATAATTTGCCTTTTCTGTGCATATATAGGCATTTTCAAGACTTGTAGGCATTACAGTTAGGATGCTTCTATACTCGACTAAAACTGGACAGTGACAGACAGTAAAGCAAAACATGTTTAGAGAATTTACCCTGGTCAGAAGAGCTGGACTGACCAGAGTGGCCTGAAGCATCCCTAAAAGCAGCTCAAGGGAGGTTATAAGAGTCTACTGCATGCCTTAATTTTGTCTTAGAGGGCAGGATTTGTCTCTTGGCTATCCCACACCCTTTGCTGGGATCACCATGGGAGGCTTTTCGCAATAGCCTCTCTTGTCTGTTGGGAACCAGAGAGAGATGCTAAATCTACTTCACATAGACTAACCACGGGTAGCAACTGTCTATCACTGCAGCTCCGCCCAAATTGTGCCTAGGTACAAAAAGTTGTTTTCCCCAGCATCCAGCCAGTACCCAACACTCTCTTATTGTTGTCCATGCACAAGAGACAGTGAAGAGGTGAGATGGGAGTTATAGAGTCCCTTGCCATACACATTCACATATTCTATAGCATGACGCATGCAGAAAACTTAGCCTCCACTGACTCAGGCTTTAAACTACAAAAATTTATTAAATACAAACACACCACACTGTCTGCTCTTAAACAGGCAGAAAAACAGATTGCAATGAAGATGAAATCTTCATTTCGACTGTCAAAAAAATGCAGAAGCTGCACTAAAATAGCTTTGGTGGCAAAAGCCACACCAGCTTTGCAGCAGAGGACAACAATTAGCATATAGTCACATAGTCGGTGCTGTGAAAAGCATTACGGCATGTTCGAAAAATCTTGCTCATCATTTTAGGAGCTTAGCATGAGCATGGCCAAGGAGAACTACAGATGAGTCACACTCCAGGGTCAGGGAAAGGAAGGCGGTAGCCCCAGACCTCCCCAGATGCAGAGATGCACACACACGCCGAGCACGGGGATGTGCAGAGGGCTGCCCCCTCGGACAGCTGCCACACAAGCTGGAAGGCGCTCAGCACCTCAGAGGACTAGGCTGAGGTTGCTGTTGCAAGAGCAACAAGGAAGGATGGCGCAGACATTGTTTCTTTAGGTAGGACATCCCTCACGTTGAAAAGTTTATTACAGTTAATGGCATTTGAATGCCCGATACATCACTATAAGGATGCCACACATTAGAATTTATTCCGTTCCTTACAGACTAATACTTCTATCAGTATCGAGAAACTTTTACAAAGATATAATGGCAGCCACATGAGGAACTGTATCAGCATAATTACAGGCATTTTTAAAATGTTTTAAGATCCCAGGCAAGCATCCAGATGAAGTTGAAATTATGGTAAATTGAGAGAATTTGTGTAAAAATCAAAATCTGTTCTTGCAATTTAATTTTATGTCCCTTCAGAAAGGCAGACCTTCTAGGTAACTGTCCTTGAAAAAAGAAAAACAAAAAAACCAAACTCGGGCCCTTCCACATGAACCAGCTGGTGAAAGGTTTTCATAGAATCTCTCAGTGAAACCTACTGAATGCAAATGCCTTTCCAGTCTGATTGTGATTTCCTAGTGCTGTATGTTCCAATAATGTACATCCAAAAACAAAATAACATGAATGGAAAGTAAAATCTAAAACCAAATACTTTAGGCTTCTTTAGAGCAGAGTTTTCTTTCCCATGTGGCTTGAATCCTGTGGATAGTCTAGACTAAGAGAGCTTTCTTCCAAACAAATGAAGATTTTTATTTTTAAATTAAATTCCACACTTATTCCAGAATAAGGACAGTAAAGCCAAGAGTTAATTAAGACCGACTACTACATTCTCAGTTCCTATACTACCATTAACTTCCCCATATTGACACATCTTGAATTTTAGAATAATTCCACAAAAGGAGATAATCCATTCTTCCCCAAAAACATTCAGTGGGGATGGGCCTCTTGAGTCACAGCCCAATATAAAAAAAATTCTAAAGGTGAAAAAAGCATAATTCTGAGCACAGGGAAAAGAAATATTACAAAAAATTAATTTCTGGGCTTTGGTATTATTTCCTTTTATGTTGACAATCACAGATGCTGATCCAGTTCTTTAAAGCATCAAAGTTACGCTGCCTTCTTTCACAGAATCACACTCTGTTCGTTACGGGGAGTTCATGTAACCTCACTTCCTTCACTGATGAAGAAAATGGACACAGAGTAAGAGTCAAAAAGTAAACTAGAGTCCACTTCTCCAAAATCCAAGCTCATATTTTCAACTGTAAGAACACTTTCAATATATGCCAAGTCAAAACAAATGTCACTGCAGATCTCTTCGGAGAGTAGCACTGAACTCTTCCACCCACTTTTGACCGTGACCAAAATGACACAAGTGGGATAAACTGAGAACAGTCAAGTAACACAGATTTCTCCCTGGGCTGAAGGGCTCTGGCTGGGTTCTCATGCACGCAGCAGAAACTGCGTGATAAATCATCTGTACCGACACAGAACAGAAAACGGAAAACTCAGCTGAGGGGAATATCTGAGTATCCTTTTTTACAGAAACGAAGTTTTAGCTCAGCTTTTCTCCTATTACCCAATGTCTGCTTTCCTGTTGCTTTCCCTAGCTCCCAAAGTTTCCTTACTTCAGAATAAAATAAATGTTTTTCTTAAAAAGGAAAAAAAAAAAATCATTGTGAATACTACAAATAAACATGTGTTGTTTACATTCCCTTACTTCAAACAGGTCACATTACTTCTGATGCAATTCGCTGATCATAATAAGTTCAGGATATCACATCAATATTACTGCATTTTATCTTGACTACACATCATGGGAAAATTTAGAAACTATAGATTATGAAGTGCTTTCAAGTGATACAGAATAGCTAGCTAATGTAATACACTACACAGGGCATATGCTTTTTTTAAAGCTTTAATATTGCCATAAATCTGAACTACAATATCTGCCTTCAACTAAGAAAACATTTTCATCTCAATCCATCAGTAAAGTAATTTAGACAATAAATGGTAGCGACCCATAAGCTTAAGTGAATAACATGGGGATATTTGTGCCAATTCTTTACTTCATGAACCTTGAAACCAAGGACCTTATCCACATTTGTACAAGCATAAACATGTGCACATATGTGCACGGTGTCGGTATTTCTAGGACTAGCAGTACCGAATCTGCAGAAAAAAAATATTCGTATCATTCTCAAATACAAAATCCTTTTATATCAGAGAAATAAAAAAGTAGGGTGAAAAAAAAAAATCAGTAGCTCTTCCAACTTTACTGCAACTTCATTAAAAGGGAGAACTTTCTTCTTTCTCCCTTCCCGATGCGTGCCCATACGACATCTAGCACCAAGCAGCACATGTCAACAGCAATGCTAAATTCCTGCACAGAAGCAACTTCAACAGCAGCCGCTGAGGTAACTGAAGGGAAAGAGATTTGTAAAACACTATCAGGTTCAGATAGAGACAGATGGTACAGGTAAACACTTTCACTAGCCAGCACTGTCCTCCTTCCATAGCAGCTGGTCTCAACTGAAAGGCCATTTTTTTATGGTTTCCATACTTATCTCAATATTTGCATTATACACAGTAATACCTTACTTCCTGGTAAGGGATACGGACCTGACGACGCTCTGTATTTTTTAACAGAAGTGCCAGTTCTAAAGTAGAAAAGCAGAACTTCACCTCTCTTGAACACACATCCTCAATAAAGTTATTAACTGTAACACCAAGGCTGATTTTCTCATTCTTTCTACAGCACCTTAACCTGAAATATACACTTCAGGCTTTTGCTACCACACCTCAAACATTTTCTCCCAAATACAGTTTCCTCCAGGGCTCACAATAAGGCCTCCCAATCAGCACACACCAACACTAGTTAACATAAAAGAAGCCAGGCTTAAAGGTGGACTTATAGCCATTCACTGTGCAACTCAGGCCAGATGGCTTGCAAATCACCAAGCACAAAAACTCAATCAAAAACTTCCGTAAGATAAACTGTAACATCCAGAAAAATGCTTCTGAAGTCAGCTCACAACAAAATAATCTCCAGGTAGAAGTACTGCTTCTCCAGACACCTAAGACTCAGGAAGGGCTTTGCATCGAGGTGGTTCTCCTGGAATTAAGAAGGGAATCATTTGACTCTTGGTGGATTGATAAGAATTTCAAAACCCGAGGAGGCATTTTCCCTTACCCCATGTTTCAAGCAGAAACAGCATACCTCCAAGTATTGCTTCTGCAGTGATAAGAAAACGAGGAGACCCATCTGAACTACCATCAGGTGTCTGAAACCATTCAGGAGGAAATGGACTTGTCCGACATCCTGAAAACACCAGACACAATGTTTTCCCTTTCTGTGGCCATTAAGATAAACAGTATTGCACAAAAAACCGTTAGCGTCGCTTCAGAAATTCTATTTACCTTGCACTCATTTAATTTTAAAAGCTTAATATTTTATCATATTTTACTATCTATATATGTAAAGAAGCATTTGCAGAGAACCGAGTAAAATGAGTCCAAGCTAATTTACTCTAGGCAGACTCACTCAGCCAAGATATCGTAAGATACAGTCACTAAATAACACATCACACAAGCAATCTGGTCATAATGCTTTGCCTAAAATGCTTTAGCAATTTATAAAACACAGTATTGAACCATCTATAGTTAAGTATAAAAAGTTTATCACGGTCTTTAAACAATAAAGTAGTGAGGCAAGTCCAATGAACATCCGCTAAGATCAAATGGAGTATGAAAATAGGAAGTTTGATCTTAAAGGTATTCAAAAACATACGAGCATCTACGTTCCTCTTTGGAAGAAATTTTCTCATGTCACTAGAAGAAAAAAAATTAATAGAGGGAACTCTGTTCTTTCTTCCTTTTAGCAGCCCAAAATGGAATTAAACTTCCTCTAAAATAATCACGTGACAAGAGAGACAAAGAAACTTTTTATTGCTCTGTTATCAAAAAACAAAGCAAACACTAATTAACCTTTCAGCTAGCTCCATTTATTTTCAAAAGGCATCTTCTATACTGTCTTCAAGTTTTAGCCCCATCTGTAATAACAGTAATAATTTAAAAACTAAAATATAAAATAAATAAAAAACAAAACCAACACCACCACACAGGTAAATTACAGTTTCTTCCAGAGTTATTAACTGGCTTTTATGTCAGCCAGACTAAAATACCAGATTTCTACAAATCAACAGCTTCAGTCCATCTTACTGCTTATTGTAGTTACAGAGTCTCCAAAAAAACCACAAGAACATGTACTTCACCTGAAACATGTAGTGTACTCACAACAAGCCTGAGTGCCAAACCACATCAGATTATTTTCAGAAAACACCCGATTCTCTCCCCAAACCTATGCTTTCAATTACCTACTCCAGGTTCAGGACATCTTGCTATTTTGGGAGCAGTCAGTTGTCACTGTTTTCTGTGGGACACTCAGGTGTCTTTGGAGGACCGTACCACTCCAAATGGTTGTTGTAAACTTGTTACTCTCAGCTTCACAATAATCAGTACTTTTTCTGCAGCTCCAGACCTTTCCTCGTTAATCATGCCAGCCGTATATTTTTCTTGTTAATGTTTAGTCCTGTTTTCTATTGCCAGGGCTTTTCAAATCAAGCTAGCCCATCCTTCTGTCCTTGCTGCTCGAAGCTCATTCACCTGCCCTCTTTTTTTTCCTTTCCTTTTTAGGATTATCCTGGATATTAATGCCACACAAAAAGCTAGGACAGAGTCAGAGATAAAATCTACGAAGTCCAGTCTTACACTGTAACCACGGGACCAGCCCACCCCTCCACACCTCTCAGGGTCAATGGCACTTTAATCTACCACAGCTATTTTGCTTCTTAAACAATCTACTCAAATTAAATTGCTATAATACAAAATAGCAGATTTAATGAGCGCCTGCAAACTCCTACTGAAAAACACATACACAAATAACATGCAGGTTTTCCAGAATCAAATATCTATTTGGTAAACAGAGGCAAACCATTTTTTCCTTATTCAGTAAATAAAAATTATAGCATACAGGCTAATAATAGCAACCTAGCAATTTTTATTTTCATGCCATATGTTTTAGGTTATCAGCTGCACTTTGCATCTGTATTTTCAATTGTCTGAGAGCAGAAATGACATCTTCATTTGGGAGTATAAAAATCAGGTTGCACATTGAAACATTTTGGTCTTTTTTGGAACGAAATCCTTTACCCACAAAGCCGCCTTTTTGCTTAGGTTTTGCATTGCGTACAATTAGTAGCAGGTTAGATAAAACCAAATATGCCATATATTTATGTGCAGGCTTCTGTGAAGGCTAGTTTGTCTAAATAAGGCTTGATTATAGCACACAGCTTATGAAAGCATCAGAATAATACGATGCATTACTGATAGCCAGTTTCCTACTTACATTTTCTATGAAGCTAAGCTCCCTTTGGCTTTATGATCTCAACAAGCAAATCTCCAGTTTTTAGTAAACACAGTCTGGTGAAAACTCATTGTTTGGACAAGAAAGAAAAGAGACTCCAAAGGCAGCCCAGTTCTGAAATCTCGTCCGCCGAAAACACTACAAGGATGCAACAGAATGTATCCCTGCTGCTGCAACAAGAACTCGGAGAGTGTAAATAAAACATCTCGTTCACACATCACATTTACACAAGATGATAGACCAGCAAGCCGCTTCTACAACATGACACTTCACAGGTTAGATCGAAAAAGTACCTAAGAGATTACGCTTTGTGAGCAAATCCTCAACTTTATCTGTTTTAGTTGAAGACAGTCTTGACCAGGCTGTGGCGGTAGACAATTTTGTCTTTCTCACAGGTATTAAGCATACTATGAAGGGGCTTTTTTTAAAAACTTACCAATTTGATTTTAAAAATCATGATTATCAAGAATGGAATATAATTATTACTCCATTTAAGAGGTAACAACTCTTTATATTTAAAATCACAAAGTTGGCAAAACTGATACTTAAATAACAGAAGGTGATCATTTGCATTTCAAAATTCATTTATCTTGCTTTTCCCTCAATTAGACCAAAACATGTTGATTCACAGGTTTGTGTGTGTGTTTGTTTCTTTTTTAAACTTATTTATAGAGCAGAATAATGGCCCCCCTGCTAGGCTGGCATTTGCTCAAGTTTCTGTCTGTGTAAATTGAATCTGTTACTGGAATTTTCCCCCCTTCAGAATACCAAGGCACATTAACCAAGAGATAAAGAGATACATTGCCGATACTATCAGCCACCAGGCAGGTGGATAATACGAGAGATTTTTTTGTTAGTTTTGTGGGGTTTTTTGAACAAATATGTGATAAGAGTTCTCAGGAGGTATGGAGAGCAAAGGGCTGTTTAAACAGAAGTGAATCATTCTCATTTGATCTGCTAATAACTTTGTATTCAGACATCAGCTGCTTAGTGCACTTTAGAACATTCAGAAAACAAAGTTACTATAGAGAGGAGGAAAGTTAAAAAAAAAAAAAAAACCAAAAAACAAAACACCACCATATAAACCTCACATTAGTCACCTTAACCATATTAATGCAGCAGAAAATCTCAGTTACAAGTGCTTAATTTCTTCTTTAAAAGCAAACAGGTTATTCTTGGCCAAAGCCCCCACAGTTTTACTTGAAGTGGTATTGAGTTTATAGCGGATGATTTATAATCCATCATTTCCCTTGTGGGTTAGAGAAACAACATTTGACTTATCATAGGTGAACAGCAAAGATTTAGTTTGGCCATTAATCAAAGTATAGCACAGGCGCTACTTTTAAGCATGTGCAGATAGCTTTGTTGTTGCAGTAGTTGGTTCAGCATCAACTTCTTTTTATTGAGTAGTGCTACGGAGGAGTAGAGAGAGTTATCCAGC
Organism: Nipponia nippon; assembly: GCF_047370975.1. NCBI lineage: Eukaryota > Metazoa > Chordata > Aves > Pelecaniformes > Threskiornithidae > Nipponia > Nipponia nippon. The sequence continues at coordinate 24,859,749 of NW_028262358.1, forward strand.
TTTACCAACAGATTCAACAGCACTATAACACACCACGACTCTGAGTTTGCAAGTACAATTCTTGATATGCAAATCATGACAAATAAACCCCATCTTCCGTCTGCGGTTCTCATGTGAAGTTAGGCAAATTAGAACCAGCAAGTGCAACAGCAAAATCCATTAATGGTACAATGCCACCTGCCGTCAATAGTGGAGAAGTGCCACTTCTTGCAACAGCATTAGCCCTGCTTTTAATTTATGCACGATATAAAATGACAATTGCTATTTCATACAAAATTAATTATATTGCTAGCAGGGAGTGGTATGCAGCTTTTTAAACTCTCTCTTCCCTCATCTTTTTGGCACTTCTCCATTTATGTTTGCGTTTGTTCTATTATTTTATATATACACTGCATAATCTCTTTTCTACATATGCAGTCACATTACCTCTCCGCTTTTTGTAGGATAACAAGAGCTGAGCAAGTCCTTGCTATTCACCATGGCAAGGATCTGATCACTCTTTCTGTACCACTACTACCTTGCTTTGCTTTAATACAAGGTTACAACCTGGGGGACTGAAAGCCTCAAATACAAAATCCTAGATCCTGCAAGCAAGCTCCACATAGTTGGACCTCTATTCTCCCCGGGTACAAAAAGCTTCAACATTAATACATTATTATCCCTATCCCCTCCAGGAATTAGATTCTGACATATAAATTGTAGAATTTAGACTCCATGTTTTCCTTCAACCAATAAAGCAACTTAAAATTTAAATATGTCCTCAGGCACTTCACTGCTAAGCACTTTATACCTTGTGCTGTAAAAAAGTAACACCTGAAACCTCATCAATTAAAAAGATAAAATTGTTTCAAATACATTTTTACCTCTCTCTCATAACTCTGCGATACAATTTCCTACCTATTTTAAATTGAAGATATCCTGCAATCTGTTTAAATTTCACATTCATCCTCTCCTTTTTCTTTTCCTCTTCCTCAAAAAATCAATGCAGAAAAAGAATTGCATCCCAAGACTCACCATTTGTTCTCAGTCTCCAATACCAGACCCTAAAAGACAGTGTTTTGATAAAGACATCTTCCCTTTCTTGCATACTTTTAATGAGCGCATTTAAATAACAAAACATTGAAATCACGTAACATACAAGTTACCACATCCAAATGCTATTCTATCCCGAACTCTGATGAAAACACACACCAAGCTAAACGCATGGAGACAAACTTTTACAAGCCAAATTTCACTGCATCCTTCAGCTAGGAGAGAAAAGGAGAAGGAAGGCTGAGTAACCAGAGGTAGGGCAACACAGCATACAATACTGGAAACACCAGGAAAATTCAAAACAAGATAAAGACTCACTTTGAGTCAGTTTATTTAGTCACTGTGTTGGATTATGATAAGCAATCGGAAGACCTGATGAAATCTTGTGAAGATCACTTGTTCACCTCTACAAAACTGCAGCCCTTCCTTCAGCAGGAAAAAAGCAAGATGTGAGAAACATTTATGATCAGTTTTAAAAAGCAACTTAAAAACAATAAAAAAACCCCAAACTTGCCAATTTCTCTTAAAAGTACTGAACTGAAGCACAAGTATAATTTCAAAATCCTTATTCCAAGAAGCAGCTTGCAGAGCAATGCTATCATGATAAAGGGGAGACATGGGTTCCAGGGTCATGCTACACTCCTGAAAATGAAAAAAGATCATCCGAATAAGGTTTCTTTTTCCTGTAACATCAGAGCCTAAAGAAAGCCCACTAACATGATTATTTTTTTAATAGTGACCAAAAGTTCTAAAGCAAGATTTACCAGCAGCAGTAGCCCTAAGAAAGCTGCTTTGACCTCAGCTATGTACCATTATCGAAGGTACAGGTATTAAATCATTGCTCAGAATAGAACGGCACTTGGCTCCAAAATATATGTTGTACTGCTAAGTTATATGAAATATTACTCTCCTATGCAAAAATTAGCATGAAATAGCTACACTAAGAGCACACTTTGCAGAGATAACATTAAGATCAAGAAATATGAAAGGTAAGAATCAGAGAGCAGTATCAATTCAGCCATCTTGCATATATCTAACATTTGCATTTGCAAACCTTCATCTTGTAGCTCACCAGTTACAGACACACAAAGCAAAGTGCAGCTTGGGGTAGGGGAGAGAGGGCGGAGAGGAGAGGGCAACTTAACCAAGAAAAGCCCGGATGGATACCACACCTGTGCTGTGAGGTGGAAATAATGATGGTGCAGAAAACTTTATTCTTGCATTTGGGGACTTCTAAATATTATTTCAACTGCTCCCTAAACACTTAATTACTGCAGGAGTTGGCTGGTTGGGGCTTAGGGGGCAAAAAAAGCCTCTCTTTGGATCCTCATTAAAATACAGAAAAATGAAGCTTTGACTTTCACAGCTCATTAATGACGACAGGGTGGGAAAAGGCTGCACTTCCATCTTTGCTGCTACTCAACTCGGGAGCGCTTTGTAGGAGGCTGGGTTAGGGAGGCAGGAAAACACCACTCTCTAACAGGATGTCACGCATGTTGGCAACCAGAACACGTTTCTATTTAACAACCACAAGAATTGGTGGGATTCCCCAATTTTCTTGTTCTTGAATTAAAGCGGGGTGAGGGTAGAACAAAGGTGTTGGGTTTGCTTTGATAGGTAAAAAGAATTCTTTTCTGTAATACCTGCCCTTTTGACTTGCACCTGGACAGAAAAGATTTTATTTACTACTTATCTCAAGAGGCTGGCATTCAAATTTTTGTGGAGATCCTACCTTTATTCACAGAGAGCAGCTCCTTACTGTATTTCAGTTGCGGGACTAAGTCACAGAATAAACACCTGATGCCAAACTAAGTTCAGAACTTCCATTGCTGATAACTCTTATTTCTAAATTTTTTGCAGATTTGCAGACTCTGAGCTTGAAGACTACCTGCATGCCAAGCTGCAATGCCTAGCGAGACTACGCGCTCAGCAGAAAGAGTACGTTGGCATTTCAAATTCAGAATAATAAAGAGAAACTGAAAATCTGAATAGCCTCCCACTAATCATTTCAACTCTAAAAGTAGGGGTTTTTAAGCCAGCTATGAAATTTTTAAAGTATGAAGTTATAAGTAAAACACCTGATTTTTGGCTGTCACTACCATTTGACCACTATATTAGCAAAAAATAAATTGGAAAAAGGAAAAGAGGGAGGGCTTGGTTTCAAGTGCCATCTTTGCTATAAAAACCCAAGAGATATTGATTTTATCACCCTCATGATTGATGAAAGCAGTTCTAAGAAAAGAGCTCTCTAAACTATTTCAAAGCCCACTGTAGCTCATCAAAAATGTCAAAGGCATCTCTGAGCCTATTAGGGTTGTATTTTTCAAACTGCTATGGGTTTTTTTCCCCCATGTTCTTTGCATGTATAAATTTTTGTATTTTTAAGGCTCTTAGTGCCATCTTTTCAGTCTGCCTTTCCCGTATTTGCTCTTTTCAGTTATCAAGATGTACTCACGCATAGCAAACAACCGCAAGAAAACAAAACATTCCTTAAATTCACTTAAACAAGACATTCAATATAATTACACTTTATGGAAATGATCTAACAAACACCACCACAGTTCAACAACAAAGCAGTTATGAGCCCTCTAGCTTTTTAAGACATTCAGGAAAAAGCAAAGAAAATTCAGATATTGCATGATCTCGAGCTCTATGCTATAGAGGCTCCGTGAGAAAATGAAAGCTGCTAATCTACTTTCCAAGTGAAACATTGTAGGTGATTGCTCTAACCTGGGGCACAGTACATTCTCTCTATGGCATCGTTGTCACAGGAATCTTCAACCTCCCTCCACCTGCTAAAATACGTTAGCTGAATGTGTCCTAAAAACAAAACGACAGGAGAAATCAAAACATTTTTCCCTTCCATTTTCTGCAGAAGTGAACTGTAATTACTCCTTTTGTAGCTAAAAACAGTATCATTAAGAATAATGGCATCATTAAGTACTAGAAGCTATTACTGGGGGTGAATTTGCTGCACTGATAATGAAGCTCTAGACAGGAAATGAAGATACTAATTACAAGATAAAACGCCTACTCAGTTAATTGGAAGCAACAGCGAATAAAAAGAAATGCATTTGCAAAAGTTCCTGACCTCTATCATTCAATAAGATGTTGTTTGGGTTCAAATCGCGGCACACAATTCCTTCTCTATGTAAAGCATCAAGGGCTACAACCATTTCAGCTGCCCATCTTTGAATGCAATCCTCTGGGATATAAAACCTGGAGGTTATCACTAATCTTTCGTCGAGGTCCTGAAAGATCTGATGTATTTCCTTCTCCCCTGCTACTGCTATTTTGTCTTCCCTCTTTGGTGCTGTCTTTTTACTTTCAGCTGCTGGTAACAAAGCCGAGTCTGTTTCCTCTTTCCCAAAGTCTTCAGTTTGATCGGAAAACAGCAACACTGCTTCATTTCTTAATATGTCTCCATCCAAGCTAACATCTTGAGCACCTGAGAGCGGGTTGGAAACAAATACATTTTCTTCTTTGCTTGTCACGTTTAAGGAGCAGGCTCCAAGCCCTTGAAACAGAGCCCCATCTTCTGAACTACCTACCTCTTGGTCAGATGTAAAGAGGGTCCCAAGAGCTCCCTGAGTGACACCGCTTTGTCCATTCGCTTCCTCGCGGGAAGAATCACCCACTTCTGGTGCCACAAGATTTGGCTCTTGATCAAATGTTTTGCATGGCTCTGCAGAATTATTTAATTGTAAGACATCAGGTGTTTCTAGTAATTTTACTTCCAACATGTCCCTATCAGTTTTTGTAAACTTCGTTGGCCTTGACACTGCTGCCTCTTCTGTTTCATCAGACATACCAGGCAAGTTTATTAGGAGATCAGGCCTTCCTTCATCAACACTATTTACCTCATCAAAAGCAGCATCCTTAAAGGAGATAACTGGCACAGAGTCATTTGAACCCCTGCTTATGGTGTCATGAGCTCTCACACCTGCTTTGCTCTCTAGGGCGTCCAAGCTTGTGTCATGATCTGGGACAGAAAACAATGGCTTCAAAGGCTCCGATTTCAGGTTATATAATTTTTCTCCAAAATCAAGCCCCAGGAGCTCACTAGTGCTATCTTTGCTGTCTATCCTGAAGAGTTCCATGGGGCTGTTCTTTGATTTAGTTAATGAGTCCAATATCCTAGTAGGGCTAGATATTTCCGACTCATCATCGTCAATGAAAAGCTTTCGTTCCTGAGATGCAATCTGAGAGGTGAAGCTATCACTGCCAACGACACCGCATTTCTGCAAGCAACTTCTCTCTTTGGTATTTAGACCTTCGCTCTCCAGTTTAACCACCGCTTCCTCATTTAGAGAGCCAGAATCAATTTTTTCTTGCCCGTATTCATTGCATAACGTTAAATAACTAGTAGTGCACTCTTCTTCTGAGCTGGATCCTGAGTCCATCCACTTCGAACTCTCTTGGCCATCTTCCTGGTTGCTGCTGTCATCCTGAGAGCTTGGCGTTAGGCTGCTCTTCAGTGGGACCACCTTCAGTGTGCTCTCCCGGTAGCTTTCTCTGGAATCAGTGCTGCTACCAGTTTCTTTAGGGCTAGGTGTTGGCTGCTCCAGGTAAATTTTAGTTGAACTGTATGTTCTGGGTTCAGGAATTTCAAAGCTCTCTTCAGGACTTCTGTTCAAGAACTTACTGACATAAGACCACAGTTTTCCTCCTGCAAGAAAAGGGGGGGGGGGGGGGGGAGGAAATATCTTAATTTCACTCAAAACAGAATCGGTTTCATTATGAAACAGGAAAATACCCTCATTGTCACAACAGACTATATCCTTCTGCCCACAGAGCAAGTTGGATCTGCTGCCTCAGGAGGAAATAATTACAGGGACCACAACTTGCTTTTCAAGCAGGTTAGTATTAATACATAAATATTTAAAGAGCTGTATCTGAGATCAAGCTTTTTTTTTAAAACTTCAGTAAATACTCATTTCAGAGTCTGTCTCAAGTTGCATGGTGGCGACTACTCTCCATCTGCTGTCTCAAAAGAAAGCAAAAACTAGGGAAGATCAAATGGTTTAGTGCCCACCACGAGTTCTGCCTGTACTGAATACTTCTGTATGACAGCTCCAAGCTCATGAACAATATTAGGGGAGATGGACTAAAAACTAATTAGCAAGTTCAGTAAAGGGAATGGAATTACCTCATATTAGCAGGATATTTTAAGGATCTGTTTCCCCTCTTTGAAGAAGTGGGTTTTGTTACTTAAATATGGATGTATTTCTCCCTTTAACTTCAGGACTCAAGAAAGTTTTTTTTTGCCTTGCTGCATTACACAAGGATTTATCAATACTCTTAAGTTACACTAGCAAACCAGTTCCTTCACATCAAAGACTCTAAGAAAGTTACACTTCCAAAAGTAATAGTTACATTTAAAAAATACAAAATAGGACTCTCTCTGTTTCCAAATATTGTACATATTAAAAAAGCTTACAGATTACAAAACATAATTTGCACAAAGCAATTCAAGAAGTTACTGCACCTCCTGCACATGCCAAAGAATTTAGCTTAAAGCTAGAAAGCCACCTTTGATAACTTATGGAAAAATGCAAAGTCAAGACATTTCAATTTAAAAGATTCTACAGAAATCCTGGAAAATGCAGAGGAGTTCTAACAAAATCTTTGTAGAAGAAAGAAATAAGTATCCAGCCCACTGGGCATCTGCAAAGTTTTGATTGTTTTTTTTTTTGTTTTCTCTCTTTTTTTTTTTTTTTTTACTTATTTGGATAAAACAGAGTTTTATATTTTTCCAAAATACAGTCTTCAATAGTTATTTTTAAACACTCTCCATGTCAGGCAAAATTCCTTTAGAAAGTACAATAAAAGAAGAAAGTCTTTTTCATTGCCTAGGAACAGGTTTTCTGTATTTCAAAAATAACTTATCAAAGGCAGAAAAACCTTGATACTTTAAAAATTAATTTGAATAATACAATGTGGAGTTTTCTTGCCCTCCATCCCCCTGGCTAAGACAAGAGTTGTTTTTGAAGGAAGCGGGGGGCGGGTGTGGAAGTCTCACTGGTTGTGGTGAAACTAAGTATATTAAAAATATTAAGAGGGACTTCTAACAGCTTAAGTCCACTGGTAAAAATGACAATTTAGTTCTATTAATCCACGTGGTTTCTGCCATAAGCTACAAACAGACTTAGTAGGTCAGAATGACCCTTGCCACCTTCTAGAAGACGATGAGAAAGGATGCCAGGTAAACAAACATGAGCAAATGGAAGCAATGGTCGTAGAGAAGGGAACAAGAACTGCTATATTGACCACTGTATTGCATAAGCACTTAAATACTCACCCAAAGATGCATTCCAAATACCTACAAGTGGGCCATGCCACAGCAGCAAGACACGGCTCATCAGTCACTCCCAGCAAAGCAGCAGCCCTCAGCCCAGCGAAGCAGGCTGCCTCCCCTGGGCAGCGACCGACTCTGAGCCTGCCTGGACCCAAGCAACCTGCCGCCCTGCATCGCTGAGCCCTGCCAGAAGTGCCTGATGAGCAGAACCTTGCCTCTGTAAGAAGCAGTGAGTCAATGCAGACTCTCAAGATGAAGCCACTTGCCTTAAATACGACGTGTTACACGGCTGGTCAGCAGGGCAAAGGCAGAGCCAGGGCAGTGCCGTGGCTTCTGAGCCCTACAGCTTGCATAGGACTTCAGAATTACCGGTTTTAAACTGATCTGGTAAAAATAAAAGTTGTTCATCCCATAATCACCAATAATTCTTTTTCTAATATTACATTTTTTACATTTTTTACATTTATTCATGCTTTTGCTATGGAATGGCAGGGAGAGAAAACAATGGAAAAGAAAATGAGAAAGAAAGCGAGAACATACGTATTTTTGTATACGTGCAAAGGACTTACTCCTCTCTTCCACAATTTCATCCATGACAAAAGCAGCAACACAAAAGTTTAATTTTACCACAAGACTCTGATGGAACAATATTTTCATAATAATTAATTTTCTTAAAAATTTCAATTAAATTACTTTAAGTAAACAGTGCTTGCAAAATAACTTTGCCCAGTTTATTAACTAGGCATGGAATTATTCAGAGTCATTTCATACCAAACAATAAAACCTCATTTGACAACCACGCCCCTGCTGCATTTAATAAAACACAGTCTCCCCATCCCACCTGCATTATATTAATTAGTACAAGCAAATGCTAAATATTTCTGTCTTCATATTACTCGTGTTTATTATTTGTGCTTCACAAATTTCTTACAAAAACACAAATCTTAGGTTTCAAAGGGTATTCACAGAACATGACCCATGAAGACCCACATTACATTTTTGCAGCTTTGGACAGTGCCTGGCACAACAGCACCTCAGCCTCCAGGCACAGCTTCAATGCAAATATTAGCACCATAAGTCCTTCCTCAGATGCAAGTAGTAAGAAAAGGTCTTTCTAACGGTTGAGCTTTGACCCAGGGATGCAGAAAGCTCAAAACCTTACTTCTGTGATCTATTGTCATGGTTTTTTTCCTGTGTCATTACCAGGCACCAGGTGTGCTTTCACGTGTGACACCTGAAAGGCTCTCACTGACCTAAATGTTTCGTACACCTGTGTTAAGGTAGGACGGGGCCGGGCTGCCTGGCAGTGTGAAACGTGCAAAAATTATCCTCGCACAGCTTAGCTTTTCGCCTACAGACAGATTAAGCTGCTCTCAGGACAAGTCCTGTCTTCTGCTCCCTCCACCTCACTTCATGCAAGATTTCATGCAGCCCCCACTAGATTTGGGTCTCTACTCAAAGTCTTAGTGTAGCTTAAGGAAGAAGGAGACCCCAGAAGGATTAAGGAAGGAAAACAGACGTGCTGAGATTGATCCTTCAAAACCCCACAGAAAAATCACTTGAAGAGTCAAGAGGTTCAGGCTATGTTTTTAAAAATGTTCAAAATTTCAAATGCTTTCAGCAAACCTAAAATTCGCAAAAGACAAAAAAAAAAATCTCTTTATCCTTACAGTATTCAGGAATTCACTGCTGTCCACCTGTGAAAACAGACAGAACTGCAACGACTCATTTTCTATTTGTAAATATATTATCTTACCTTTTTAAAAAAGAAGTTGCTCATTAATAATCATTTGAACTTAGAAATCACAGTGGAAACGACTACTTACTGCAACTCCAATTTAGAGTTAAATGTAAGTGAACAGACACAAAAAAATTATTATGTCCAAATATGTTTACATACAAATATTTCAAGACTGGCCTCCTGGTCAAGTGGAAATACGTAAATAACTGCTATTCAATAATTGTGTTCTATAGTGAAAAACAACAATTTTATTCCTTTCTGAAAATGTCCATTCCAGGGTCAAACAAGAGTGATATTTTTATCTGGGTATATAATTACGCCTTTATGAATGACATACTAATAATCTTTCCCCCTCTCCCCATGTGTTGTGTAAGATCAAGAAAACCCATTAGCAAGCCATGCTAATATAGTATCAGGAATCTATAAAAACTAAAATTACAGAAATCAATCCAAACAAGTAAGCTTCAGTCATTGTCAAATAGTCTAACATACTAAATAACTATAAAAGCTACCATTTTAAGCTGAAGTTTATTAGTGTTTAATACAATTCGAGAAGTACAGTATTAACATAACTAATTATTAAGATTATTTTCTTCTACCATCAACTGACTCTACAACCAGTCTAGCTCACTCTTTCTGGTTTTATTAGCACATGAAAATCACCAAGCTCTACATTCTTCTGCAGTTATTCAATGTAAAATTACTTATTAGAACTGCCTGCCTTAACCACATTTCCAGCACTCTGGAGGTTATATACTCTGCTTCGAGAGACAGAGTCTAAAAAGTTAGTGTCCAAAATAATCAACAGGAAATTTCAGCATAAAGTGACCAAGTGATGAAGCTGGCTAGGAATCTTGTTAGTTCCATAATATTTTTACATTTTTTCAAACATTTCTGCAGTTTTTTGGTATTAATAGCACTTAATGCAGGAACATCAAAGAGAAGATATAGAGACTATATAGTACGTATCATAGGATAAAATGAAACCTAACAGATCAGCAAATTTAGCCTCCTAAACATGTTTTTGCTCTAGCTGTCAAGAAAAATTCATGACCTGTTGGATTTTTCCTCACCCAGAGCGCTCAGACACTTACCATTTCAGCTTCACATCCTGAAAGACTGGCTGACTAAGGAGACTTATTCCAAAATAAATCAATGGCTTATGCTAGCTTGGCCCATGAGTTTACTCTGAAGGACGATATACTCTAATTTCTGCAGAACTGGAATGTAGCTAAGAATGCAGTAATCACTGTATTTAGGAAATCCCAAACAAAGACGAAGTGAACAGTCCAGGCTTCCAAATAATTGTGATTGGATAGGGAAGAAAAACAGAGTACTGAAAGACATCTGCTTGAATTATTCTCCAAAATCAGGCCCAACTCTCTACATCACTGCATAAGAATTTGTTTATGGGCAGAAGTACCAATCATAAGTCATGCACCTTGTGAGAATTAATATTCTTCCTTGCTGAAAAAAGAACAACCTTATGGTTTTCTTAGAATCACTGTTCTCCTTTTCAATAAAGACATGTCTACTGGCAAACTTTATCAATATACAACGACTACATAAAATTATGCTTGTACAGTTTCTAGGCCAAACGGGAACCAGACATGTAGGCACTACCGTGATACAACAATAACGTTTCACAGCATCCCAATGGCAGCCACAGTGGGGTTGCAGGGTACACATGAACTGGAAGCCAATCTCCAATCTAATCTCTAACATGACAGTAGTTACAAACACCAGAGTCTTATATACACGGCTGCTTCCACTACTGCTGGTGAATCTCTGCTACAAAGTTTGCTAGTTTAGGCAAAGTTCCAACTTCCCAATGCACTTTGAGCAAAAGTTATTATTTCAAAGCAGCCTCCTGAAAAAGTCACTTGCCAAGGACCATATTACCTTTCCTACATTTTCCGATGGCTGTCAAATCTTTACAGCTAGTACTCTCTCCTAACAACAAATCCTCAGCTTTGCAAGCCAGAATGCTACCACCTTGTTGTCTATCAATTCCTGCGTGCAGCAAGCCTCTTCAGCATGAAGTTTCTTGAGTGCTCTCCAGATTGATAGGAACTCCAGCTTGTTTATGCTTAAAGAGATTTGACAGCTTCTAACAGCCACTTAAACTTTGATGTCCCATGGAAGCCCCCCAGCCTATTTTTGAAGCATCTGTTTCTAAAATTTCTGGAGTTAGTACTGCCAAGAAGAAGCGAAGCCTTATTAACATCAGATTGGCTCTCTACCACACTAGAATTTGCCAAGTGCTTTCCAACAAAGCTACAAGATAACTTTATGGACTTTCGTGCTTCTGAGACACCCTTGAAGCCTCCAGCTGTGGCCATGAGAAAAGCCTGTAAGAGAACCCAAGACCTCACTCACCAATTCTGAGCATGCAATGGCATCATGATTTAAAAAAAAAAAAAAAAAATTACAAAAGAAAAAAGGAAAAAAAGAAAAAAGACAAAGAGATGGGGGAGGGGGGGGGAGAAAGAAGAAAAAGAAAAAAGGAAAAAAAAAGAAAAAAGCCTTCATCTTGAGCAAGAGTCTGGGATCAAGCTTTCAGAAATCCATACAAAACCTAATAGTGCTGCACTTCATAATACAGCTAAAATTTACTATGAACAGGAAATAGCAAGCTGCTTAGCAAATACATAATGCCTGCACATAACATTAAAACTTCCTCTGAATTTGCTATAATTCAAGCCATTGCCCACTTTAATTAATATTTTACTCTTTACAATGGTGCACCTAACATACCTAACATAATAAATCACCACAAAGTAATATACTTATAAATTTGACTGGCAGTATCTTCTTTCCTATTGGAACAGAACTACTTGGAGTATCAATGTTAAGAGCATTCACGAAGTTATGAAATAAAATTTCAGAGGCTATCACTTAAAGAGCATTGTCCTAGACATTTCTATCCTTTCCCAAAATAAACTACGAGTACCTTCTCTATTTATATTTGGTCTGAGATGGATGAAATTTTAAGACAGCTTTATCTATAGGGATTCCAAAGCTTGAAAATGAAGCCTTTCTTCTGAATCACTTTCCAGCATCAGCCTCCTGGGATAGGGTGACGTGCAGAGGCCACGCCATTCTAGAGGCAACAAAAAATTATTGCCCCAGTTAGGTATTTGGGATCAGGCCCTACACCTGCAATATGCTTTTTTGTATGCATTCTCAGGCAACTTACTCATGACTTTGTACCCCAGCTATCCCTCTTTAGAACAGATATCATCACTCCTTTTCCTCTCCCTTTGCCTATTCTGAGCCCAGTCAGTAAGTTCATGAAAGCAGGCGACTATGCTTAAAGAAACTAATCTTGTTAATTCCCTGAAAATCAGGGAAAGGTCCTTATAGCACATCACAATTTTTGAATGGTTTGCAAACAAGGATAGAGGTGAATCCATTTCCAAGCTACTTGCTGCCTTATCAGAAAATGAGGGAAAACCCTATGCAGTTTCTAAGTTATACCCACAAGCGTCCCAGTCAAGTGAACCCATGTATCATGTAATATCAACAACAGCCCTCACCCACATCGAAATCCCTTCTGGTCCCCACAGCTCTCCCCTTCCTCCCCAGCACAGCCTGCCAGTCCTCCATCCTCTCTGCAATGCTCCCAAGTTCTTCCCATGCTCCCTACCTCCTGTTCCCCTTCAAAGCTCTCCCTATAGAAAGCACTCATCTTGTCTGCACCTCCTCTCCCAGCTCCACCTCAAAATAACCCATCTCCCTCCCATGTCTCCTACTTGCACGTGTTAGACCCACAGCTGGCAGAAAGCCAACAGGAGCTGCGGCTGCCTCCGAGTATGTGTTTGCTGCCTGGCCAGCCAAAATGAGGATGCCTGACAGACATGACCTTCACTGTTGGCAGATCAAACAAATGGTGTGGGGTGCTGCACAAGGCTGTGTGTTGCACAAACCTGATTTAGAAGACACTTAGTAAATTAAAAATCCTTCCCCCATAGAACTCAAAACATGTTACAGCCGATGTTGGTAAGAGCAAGACATTCAGACCAAGCACATTTCACTGGATTTGTGACTATGTCAAAGATGACCAGGAGAGAGTCATTCCTTTAAGGAAAAACACCCCATCCATCCCAAATGTTAAGCTGAGGTTTCTGTTCTTAAATGAAAGAGCTCTGATCATGCAATGTCTCCAGTTTTCTCACTGTTGTCACCACGAAATTATCACTTCCAGGAGATCATCTTTGTCAACTGGTCACATTAAGCCTTCCTTAAAATTTTTGTTCTCTCCATCTGACCACTACTCCTCCCAAATTCCAGTACTTCTTCACCCCATTCTCCATCTGTCTTGAGAAGGAACATTCTTCCTGAAGAGAAGAGCAAAACTGTAGGTCTTCAGAAATTGCAGAAATATTAGGAACAGGTTTTTCAAATTATTTTATCCTGTCTCTAATCCTTTGATTATGATAGCCGTAAGGGCAGTTGGTATCTGACAAGGTTGGGTTTTTTGGTTGTTGTTGTTTTGTTTTGTTTTTAAATAATATTTCTCCAAACAAAAAATACTAGCTTATGTGGAGATTACAGTTCAGGTGAGAGTCTCCATTCAGCTGAATTACACACACCTCAAGAAAAGCAGCACTGTAAACCCTTGAGATCACCATCATGCAGTACTGTAATGTGAGGCCTTTCTTCATGCATCACTGCTCATGGCAAAATTAAGTCACACATAGCAGAAAGAGCCATTCATGTTGTAAAGTTAACTTTAACTGGCCTCATGTGACATATTGTTCAAGAAAAAGCCAAAATCTAAGTTATTAGGAAAAAAAGAAATAATATTCATTGTAATAAAATTATCTTCTCTATGAGTTAGCTTAGTTCCTTCACATCATCCATTCTGACTGGATTATTAACATTTCCTAAAAAGAGAACTATTGGCAATTCCAAAATTTATATTCTGCACTCAATCTAAACAAATATGGATAATTACATTTAGGGAATATTTAAATCCAGGTGTTAGACCAAAAAAATCAAAATGTAATTATTTTGTGCCACCTGTTCCCTGTGCATTTAACAGGAATTTTATAAATTGTTTGAAGGCACAACTCTGTGGTTCTGCTTTGAACTCCTGTGTGATGCCACTAGCTATTTTCTTAAAAATCCAGATCAGAACAACTACGCAAAATTAACCAACAGGCAAACATTCATGTTTTTTAGCAGAGTTACTAAACTCTTGTGTGAATACTTGTCATTTTAACTATAAGATGCTAAAAAGATTTACTTGCCAAAGTTTACAAAAGTAACCAAAGACTTTATCTCTGAGAGATGACTGTAAATACTGCAGATAGTTATTGCAGTGAAAGCACTCACTCTCCTGTAGAAAATAAACAGTTGGAAGCTTTCAATATTGCTACAATTCAAGTAATCCATCAGGATTTGAGGCCATTTGAAACAGGAATCAGATCCACCGCAGAATGAGGGGGAAAAAGGGAGAGTACGAAGGATGGGAGTGGGGTGTCTTACATGACATCTCTTAGGGACACTAAAAATATTTTAATTAGATGTATAAGAGATTAATTTGACAATGAAATATGCCATTGATTAAAACCTAAACCTTTGACTCTTTTCAGCAACATACTTAAACGAGAGACAAACCTTCTGCATGCTGTAACACGAGAAAGACAGACTCCTCGGAGATGATGTACTTGTGCAGACACACCATGTTGGGCACACAGCGGGGGATGATGGTCGTTCTGCTCCTGCTGTACTCACTACTTTTCCTTAGACCCTGACAGAGAACAAAAAGGTCAGTTGTACCCTCAGTTGCCTTTGGAGCCTGCTGTGCTCTGTGTTTATCAACCAAACTAATCTATCCGAGTTACTCTGGGCTTCAGAGAAACCACTCATCTGCTGCTCTATGCCCCTCGGTCCCCCGAGGCTGTGCTGATGGCATCTGGCGCATTTCCAGAGAACAGAAGATGGCACAAAGCTGCCATTAAAATCAATTACATGGGTCAATGTTTTTATTAGAATCTCTCTCAAACTAAGTCATCAGGATGACACTCAGTTATTTCCCTGTGACCTTTTTTTAAAATTTTATTTTTGTGTGTGACCAAAAGACACTATTAAAAACATTCAATTCAAGTTGTAAAGACAAAAGAATGCCTTAGCCTTACAGGTAATCCTCACATTTCCATTGTACTTTACTGAAGACAACAACCACCACAACAAAAAGGAAAGGAAAGGATTAGTCTCCTTGAGAGGTAACGATTTTTGGGAGGTAGCACAGAGATGAAGTTGCCAGAAGTGAAAAAATTGATGTGGGAGGGAGAAAGGGAGGGGAGAGAGAAAGAGAAAAAAAACCTATGTCAATAGTGTGACCTATTACAATATTGATAAACATAAGCAGTTAAATGGGAAATTCAATGTTACCCTATCTGCCAGTAGACAAAGTGAGGTTCTAATATACAATATTCACAAATAATCCTTTCCGAGGAACAAATAGGTTTTCTGTACTCTGCATATACTTAAGACAAACAATTTCAAAGGCCAGATGCACAAAGTTAAGGCAGGGTTGTAAGCCAGACCCGAAGCGAAGTTACAAAATGTTAACAACTAATTAGAGCTCCACGTCTGGGGCACAGTTTTTCGGCCCTTCCTCCCCATCAGCAGTGGAATTCATGTCAAGGGGAGCCTGAAATAATGGCCACAATAGCAATACTCATATTAAACTAATTCTCAGCATCACAGATGCTCCGAGCATATTGGGATCTTGATCTGAGCACTTTCTGAAACACAAAAGAGTAATGTGAAAAATTTTATTCTGACCAATTAACTGTTTGTTAATTCAATTGTTAGTAACATTAAACTCAGTTTTCACAGCCTATTGATGTAAAACATAGGAAAGCAATTTTGAATAAGACCAGTCGTCCATTTCATCCAGAATCCACTTTGGTCAATATCATATTCTTCAACTAAAGGAAGACGAAACACAAAGTGTTGTGGATGTACTTGGGCTAAGGAGAATTTTCACCTTCATCAGCAGCCTGCGCGTGTCCTGAACCACCAGGGCTTTACAGATGTTTTAAGCAGCACATTGAAACCGTGATTCTTTACCGATGCTTGCTAAGGTGTTGGCCTCAATAACCAGTGGCAACTCAAGTGAGTAAACCAGCACATCTGAGCACTAGCAACGTTACAGAGAAAGGAAGGGAAAGCAACTGAATACCAACAAAAAGAATTCCAGTACGCTTAATAGGGATATATGTATTAACATAACAATATATCGCAGAGATAACTCTATACATTAGATGCAAATTGATCTTTGAGTGTTGGTGTAATTTAGGAGGCCAAACTGTTTAGAGGAGTAATACAAGACTTTACTCACCTTCAGTATAAAAGTCTGTTGTGTTCTAGTGTCCATTACAAGCAAAACCTAAGCAAAAAGTGTTCAGAGAAATATTTAAGATTCACATAAGTTAACAAAACACAGTTCTTTAATGTTGAATATTCTTACAAAGAAAGTGATATAAGTAATGATTAAAAAAAAAAAATAAAGCTCTGCAGCATACATTTGATAACCAGTCTTTTTTTAGGAAAGAAATATGATTGAGAATATAGCTCTCTAGAGAACTACCAGAATGTCACCTGATGCCCAATCAGCTAAAAGAATGAATCCTAACTTGGTAACAGAAATAACCAGTACTTTACAATTACAGCAATAATCTAGCAGAACCCAATTTACAGAAATACAATGGTAGCAACACAATGAAGCACAAAAAGTAACCTTCATATAGCATTACCTTCCCATGTCACTTCACTTAAATCCTCACTGTACCTACCTTCTCAGTGCAACACTTTTCCCCATCAGGCTTCCTAGACATCAAATGTGTTGCCTACCAGTGGGTTACCAGAGGGGTTTTTTGTAGTTTGGGTTTTTTTGGTTTTGGGGGGGTTTTCTTTGTTGTTGTTGATGTTTTGTTTTGTTTTGTTTTTTCAGGGTGGCTACATCATACCTGCTTTCCAGGAAGACTAAACTAAAAGCTGGCCACACACATGCCCAGGCCACAAAAAAATGTTTTATCAACTGTAGAGTCACCACTGCCTCATTCCTCCACTGCCACTTTTGTTTTGCAGCACTCATAAGCCACAAGAGAAATGGCTGCAATGAAGTCCCTTTGTGCTGCTGTAAACTAGTATTAAGGTAACAACAAAAAAAAGAGGATTTATTTAGGGAGAAAAGAGTGGATGGGTTCGCTGCAGAGAGGAGAACACTTACAGCTGCAGAGAGCATCTCTGTTAGGAGTGCATCACCTCTACTGAAAGCACTTTAAACACAGCACAGCAATGAGAGAAGTACTAAATAACGACTACCTTCTTAGAAAGCTCCATTTATTTGTGTGTTGGAAACAAAACAAACAAAAATATATATGTGCATATATATTTGGCAAAAGGCATCTCTAGAGAGCCGGAACCCTCTGTATCCCCATCTTCAAATCACCCTGCTCAGGAATTAATTATTTTCAAACTCCAAGAACACAGATGTACTTGACAGCACCAGCTGCAAGACAGCCACACAAGCAGCACAAGTACAAGCCCAACCCTCCTCTAGGAACAAGAACAAGAGTGTGTCTCAGCACCCAGTCTCCCTAATCTCCCTGCTGTGGGGGGCAGCGATGCAGTCATGCCCTGCTATCTCTGAAAGGGTGAAGTCTACCAGGTTGACATGCTGACTTTCCCCACGCCAAGGGAACTGTGGAAACAGCCATCCCATGCAGTGCCCACAGCGAGGTGAGGTGGAGACATGCAAAAGGCCCAGGCGGCTGGGCCAGGAGGGGAGGTCTCAGGGCAGGGTTGTGCTGGCTTCCCCCAGGCAGCGGCTGCACCAAAGCAACCTTTACTCTTTGGGATGGCTGCATTCAAAACGCTGCCCTCCGTCTCTCCCCATCGCACGCCTGAGTGTCTCAAGCAAGAGGTGGAGAATTGGAGTTTTTTCTCGTAATTTATCTCTCACCAAATTTCACCAAAAGAAATGAAGTGACAGACACCTCTCCATCTCAAAGACCTCCCCTCTTACTAGGGTTGCACCCAATTTTAAAAGCTGTTCTATATCTTCTGGGGGTGGGGGGAAATCAACAGAAGTTGGTGTTACTGAGATTTTTTGCCAAAGGAATGACACACAGTTTCCATGTCAAGGGCACAGTAAGGAAAGGCAAATGTCCCCAGGCCACCGAGTTTGCTGAACAGCTTTTCAGGCCTCTTACCTGGGGCTTCCAGAAACAGTGGAAACCAGCTGAATAAATAACAACTTTTTTTGTTATCCTTGCTTAACCAAAAGGTGTAAAATTAAAATTAAAAAACAAACAAACAACAAAAAAACCCCAAATAAACAATAAAGAAAACCAAAAGAACAAAAGAAAAATAAAAGCCACTTTATAAGAGGTGCCAAAAGAAGATAAAAATGGTTTGGAAACAACTATGTGTTTACAGTCACTTTCCTTCTTCTTCTCCCAAGTTTGTTTGTAACTAGACACTGTTCACATTGAGGCAATAAATACAAGAACATATGTGGTTTTTTTTTTTAAATGTGCCCTTTGACTGTCAATATCTCCCAAACAGGTGTTGGCTAAATGATTATAAATTGGCCTCTGGATACACCTCTTCAACTGAGCCGTACAGGACTGGCGATAATATAATTAGACCTAAAAACATCAGGCTAGTGAATGCCTTCCATCTGTTTGGCAATAATGTTTAGTTAACAATAGTCTTTAAAAAAAAGCACCTTCAACTTCAGTTCTTAAAGTTATTTATAGGGCCATTCTTAACACACCAGCACTCCTGCTAACAAGAGCTTTAGCCACTTGGAAATTATTAGCCATACGGCTGTATATGAAAAGGAATGGCAGCATTTAACATCTGTATCTCTCCAGATTTACAAGCATCAACCTCATTTAAAGTCATTTCTTAATGAACAGTTCCGTGGTCTGTATTAATATTATAGTTGCATGCACAAAGATCATAAGGAGCCAAACATTTTTTTAATACCAACAGTAGGCCAATCAGTAATGAAGCTGTCAGCATAAAGGACAGAATAATAGCTTCTTTAACCCTCAAACAGGATTTGTTCATTTGTAGAGTAGAAGACACCAATTTAAAAACTGCTCATGGGTTTGCTCACCTTTATAAAGACAAAAATCTAATTTGGTACTAATTTGATACAATTGTCTTTCCAATAAAAGGCTCCTAAAGCCATCTTTTATTCCATGATAAAACAACTGCTATAACTAACACTGTCATGAAATAATTACCTTTGATAGCATACCTTATTGCACAAATACAATTAATGTATTCCTCCCTTTCATTTTTCACACTTGCTTATCAGCACTGTATTAGCATATGGTGTAACAGAACAGATTACTGAGCCTTCACCCTATAAGACGACATATAGAATGACTACCACTAACACGAATAAAGCAGACAACGGGCCCCTTCAGGGCTAGCTTCATCTGTTGTTATATTACAACATCAAAATGAAAGTAGTAGCTACAGTTTTATAACTGTAATAACAACGAATAATATTTGTGTGCCTTTGAGGTTAACTACCTAGATGTACTAAACAGTCTTACTAACCAGCTTCTTTCTTTTTCCTTCCCGTCAAGCATCATACCTTCCCCCAGTGATGATCATCTATGGCTCCACTTCACTTCATGGAAAATTATTTCTTTGCTGATTCAGTACCGACCTTTCTGCAAGACTGTTTACCTCAAAAGGGACCCAAGCAGCCCAGGAAGAGCCATAAAAGTAACTTTAGAAATTCACCTAGCGATGCTCCATTTGGCCCTGGCAGACTGCGGACTTTACATGGGCCCACCAAACCAAAACCTGCTTCAAGGGGAGGCAGCCTGCATGCATATTACACAAAAAGTGGTTTAACCAGATTCACCCAAATAATTAAAGGATTACATGAATGAATAAATCACTATCAGAAAACTGACATTTCAGGAAGGGATAAGACCAGGAAAGAGATGGTCACAAGTATATTTGCTTGACTTTTTATCACACATCCAGAGCAGAGAAAGGTGAGCAGCTCTTGGATGCTGCTGCAGAAGTGCATAACAGTAAGCCTGCCACTGACCCAAATGCCAGCTTATTCTCTTCACCTCATGCTTTACACCCAATTTCTAGACAGTAGTGCTATCCCAACAAGTCTTTCCTGTTTGCATTCCTTCACACTTCCCTCCCATTGCAAAAGGGAGTGCTTCATTAATTCTTTTTCGAAGATTTTCTTTTTAAAATGCGAAGCGACAAGTCTCCACCCTAATGGCATGATGGAACAAAACAGGATTCCACATAGCATTCCCTACGGCATAACTGTTCCCCAGCGCAGATCACACAGACGCTCGCATTAGACTAGGCTGCTCCTAGCTCACGTAAGCTGATGGAACCTGTTTTCGCTGATGATGACTACTGTGTAACTTGTAATATTTAATACCTCCTAACAGTGAGCTGTCGGCTGTAACATTCAGCATCCTATCTCAGAGGGGAGAGAGAAGAATGCACAGCAGGGCATTCCCGGGCACTGAGCAACTAGACTGTGACACAAAAGGAGACAAGGCAAAATCCTATTTGTTATACTAATGTACAAACAGAGTCAAGGTCTACATATCATGCTGGCTTTTACAGCACCGTTGCTTACTTGTTCTTTCCCTATTTTTCTGCGTTGATGACAACCTCAACATGGCCAAGAACACTGACAGGCAAATAGCAATTGCCACAAATAAATATATAATGTAAATAAGTGTCTTCAGCAGCACAGACATCCCTATTTTGTACAAGCACCTGAGCTCTCAGGCACAACCCGAAAAACAAGTGAACACGGCAGCGCTACATGGCAGCATCTCAATAAAGTGGCAGATAGCAATACCCCTCCGTGATGCCAAATAGGATTTTCTACTTAGGAAAAAAAAAATAAAAATCACAAGTCAAGGGTTAATTCTGATGCCGACAGCAGCTACTTAAAAAAATTAGCTTCTTAGATTTGATTTACAGTGTATCCAACAGCTTAGTGGAAAATAAATTAAATTCAATTCAATATAGTAGGTACAATTAATTGGAGAAAAATAAAATAAAACCTGCCTGGTAAATAACCATAGTCTAGGTTTAAGAAAACAGTTAATTTTAGGATCCTTTAAATGCACAGAAATTAGCAAATGTTTCAGTATGCTAATTTTTTTTAATTAAAAGATATTTCTGCAGTAAAAGCTCTTTCATATTCACTACTGATTCTTCATCAAATGTTAAGTTTTCAACTTAACACCAGTATAGCCGGTGGCAGCCTGAAGGTTTACCATCTGCTGCCACCCAAAGTCACGGTGGCCACCTTCAGAACATATGCATCAAAGCCCTGAGATAAGAGACTGAAGGAATACTGCAGAAGTCAGCATAAGGGGAATCACAAACCCAGAGGCAGGCAACAGGCAAGTCACCAGGAAAAAAGAACCTGGAGAACCATTAGTCACCCTACCAAGCACCCAAACAAGGTCATGGGGGACAACACTGGAAGAACTAAGGACTGCTCTAAATGCACTGCTCTCCTGCGGCTGGCATAAATGCAGTTCTCTGTCACACTGCAGACATTTGCCTCCCCAGTCCCCCTTTCTTTTCTGGTTTTTTTTCCCCTCCCTTGCCCCCTGGTCCAGCATCTAATACTGATTTTCCCCCCCCCCCCCCCCCCAGTCTCCACATGTTGTGTTTTAACCCCAGCCACTCGCTCACCCTTCCCGCCCGGTGGGATTGGGGAGAGAATCAGAAGGGCAAAAGTAAGAAAACTCGTGGGTTGAGATTAAGAACAGTTTAATAACTGAAATAAAATAAAACAAAACAAAATAAAACATACTAATAATAGTAATAATTATAATAATAATAAATTGTAGTGAAAAGAAAAACAACAGAAAAGTGAGAGAGGAACAAAATCCAGGAAAAACAAGTGATGCAACTGCTCACCACCCACCGACCAACGCGCAGCCCATCCCCACGCAGCAATCACTGCCCCCCAGCCAACTCCCCCCAGTCTATATACTGAGCATGATGCCATACGGTATGGAATAGCCCTTTGGCCAGTCTGGGTCAGGTGTCCTGGCTGTGTCCCCTCCCAGCTTCTTGTGCACCTGGCAGAGCATGGGAAGCTGAAAAGTCCTTCATTTAGTATAAACACCACCTAGCAAAAACTAAAACATCAGTGTGTTATCAACATTTTTCTCATCCTAAATCCAAAACACAGCACTATACCAGCTACTAGGAAGAAAATTAACTCTATCCCAGCTGAAACCAGGACACCACACTTTCAAGACATGGCACAGAACATACCTGTGCTTTTTATTTACTTGAGCAGGTTTTAACACTGATCAAAATAAACACCTCAAAATGCATTTGCTTACAAAAATCTGATTTTAAGTTCACTAACACAGGTTGAAAAATAGCTCGTGCCTGATCAAAGAAAATGTAATAGGATCTCTTACTGCAGTACCAGATATCAGAGAGGTTTTGAAGACGCACCAGAGCTAAGGGATTACTTTAAAACTAGCTCAATTTTGTTATTAAATTGCTGTTCTATACTGAAAACACATCATGTAGCAACATCAACAGTGGGCCACCTACTAATTCTGGTCCTTATCTCCTAAACAAAGGCACTCTTATCATAGGATAGATTCTCTAGCAAAAGTCCTACAAACTCGAAGATGTATCAGATGGTCACCTAGGATTTTTCTCCTTGCATTTACCTCACCAGTTGGAAAATCCCGTTACAGGTAGCGACAGACAACCAGGAACGAGACAAGCTGGTAACCTGATCCTAGCTTGAGTACTTGGGACTGCAAGAAAACCCCAGCAGGGGCTGGCGCACAGCTGGGTGCCGCACTCAGGGCACAGTTGCGGTGATGAGGCAGAAGCAGGCGTGCAATTCCACTCGCTCTCCTCAGTTGTGCCGGCTGTCAAGGGTACCAGGATTAAAAGATCTACTTAACACAGATTTATTCTTGTCACTTTTCAGATTACACCACCCGGACTCTCGCTCGTCTCCCTCTGTCGTTATAAAAAGAGATTACATTTGGCTAATATGAATGAAAAATGAGATTATTGCTTATCCTTGTACCTGTGCAATATGAATTATCTTCAGTTTGCAATTATTCCTCCTTTCAAACCATTATTCTAAGGAACTTACAGCTCATATATTCTATGACTTGCAATAATAGTGTACTTAAAAGACAAACGGTGCAGCTTTAAATAATGCAAATGCTAAGAAAGCAGCATATATTCAAATTCAAATTTTTAAACACTTTTAGTTGGTTGGTAATAGAGAGGAAAGTCTGCTTTCTTAGAGCAAACTAAAAACTGGCCAATAAATAACAAATGGTGAAATATTAACCTAGAAAATATATCTGGCAGCATTTACTAGAGAATACAGTTTACAATATGAAATGCCACTCAGCGTCACACAGTAATTGCCTGGCACCAACTATGTACTAAGCAACTTAGTAATAGTTCCGAAGACAAACTTAAATGATTTTGGTTTAAAAGAAAATATCTCTATAAATTATTTCTTTCTGGAGGCCAGAAGATACATATAGTACAGCCTGCACTGGAATATTCAATAGTTTGATTTCTTTTTTATAAAGGGAAGGGCAAAATCTGCGTTACTTTACCCAATCTTAGGACTGTTCTATGTCAGATGAAACAAAACATTCACTAAAGTCAAAAGAAATTTTAGCGAGACAAACAAGAAAGAAGCTAGAGAGAGACTAAGGGTTATAACAACAAAACACTCAGAAATGTTCAGACTGCTATAAATGGAAAGACTTCAGAAAAACAAGTGGCAGGTGTTTGAGGGCAGGGAAGAAGGGACAGGACTCTTTCTAGCTCGGAGAGAGACTGCATTTTAAAGTTGAGCAAGCTTTGTTACTTGAGTCTTGAAACCTGACTGTAGCTTAGGAATAATCCCGCAGCAGCAGGGAAAGGAAGGTGGTAAGCCAAGAAACCAGTTTTGATGACGACTCTGTAGTTGATTTGATATTATAGGACTTGGCAAGTCACCTAAGAAGCTAAAGGGTTATCAAAACATAAAACAGGCTCTTAAAAGTTTCTTTACTTGTATTAATAGTTACTGTTATTACTCAGTTTCAGACTTTTAACCATTTTTGCCACTGCTATTTTCCATTATGCCATGTTTGGATGAGGAAAACTTGCTAGTCAGTTGAATTCATTATAACATGTTTTCAGCCAGTTTCTCTTTCTAAGCATCACAATGAAACAAGAATGAATGTCTGCACTCAGTCGTGCTGTTTATTACAGCTCCCTTTTCCCCACATCTCTTACGTACACAGAGTTACTCATTCAAATCCACAAGATGATCTGAAGACACTTGGCAGTGTGCACCCGAGAACCAGGTGAGAGAAAACATCTGCTACAGTCAACTCAATTTCACAACTGCAACAGTCTTTAACCTCACCTCAAAATAAAATGCCCAATATTTAAGTTTCTAACACATAGGTAACTATGTCCTGTTATTCATGCACAGCACACACACTGCCATAAAAAGAGCCCATTTCTCTTATCCTCTGATTAAATTCCATTAAAACTAACCATAACCCGTTTGAATTCAACTATGGGTCTGCAGACTATGCATGCGAACTCTACATACACTCCGTACGCTTCTACTTTTTGGCACTTTCACTCATCAAGTAGACAAGTAGTAATCATACTTTCTAAATAATTAATAATACTGATTAGGTTCTTTGGCATATTTCTAAGGTCTATTCATTGAAATGTACTACTATCAGAGTTAAGACTTCTCACGACTGCACGACAGCCACAAAAAATAACCTATACTCAAGATTAACAGAATTGCTTCCAGTTCGTCAGAAAAGAAGTTATCTACTTCTAGAATCCTCTTCCGAAACTCCCAAAATAATTTTAGCAAGGCCCTGATGAGAGTATTTTATTTTGTAAGGTTTCAGATAGTATAATAAAGCCTAACAAACAGCGTATTGAACAACAAGCTCAAACGTACAGACATCTGCGAAAGAACTGATCACAGTCACGCTGGTGCCAATGCAGACAATGTGGCTTGATGGGGGACCAGGGGAGGGGATAGAAACGACATAAAAGACAGTCATTGGTTACAGAGGCATAGTTATTACTTAATGCACTCTGCTTTCAAGATGAATCTTTAAATTGAATGAATCTAAATAACAGAGGGTTCTAAAGAATAAGAAATTGGGTTTGAAACAGCATTGCGAAGGTATCCAGCAGCACCATAACAAAGTCGTTTCTTTAGGGGCCAGTTGTAGCTTCAAAGGAAAGATTTGCCTAGGGCAGAAACTCAGCACAGAATCTGCAACCTTGATTTTTAATTAGGCAAATTTTGAAAGCAAAAATCTTTGTTATTCCAAAAAGAAGTTTTCTACTTTAAGGTACACGAACTGATAAAATAATTGTTCATTCTTGGTTGGTGACAACAGTAGCTAAAATATTTAGACATTAGCCTGTTTTCAGTGCGGTACCTCTGGTAACACTAACACGAGCTTTGCTGCCCAATCAGCAGCACCTCAGAGTCCACAACATTTGCAGGACAAAAGCCACCTCTATAATTAGATTAAACCTCTGTTTTCAGAAACCTACTCACAGGTAGACTCTTCCCATAATAAACACATAAAATACCTGCAAACACCACCCAGTTTACCTTTGACACCATGAAGTGAGCAAACGCAGCAGCAGCAGCATAATTCAAGAAACCTGGTTTCCTCAAGCAAAGTGTAGGTCCTCTTGCGTCTATTAAAATAGTGGGATTTATACCACAGCCTTTGCATGAGAGCAGAAGCAGAAGGATGGGAGGCCAGGCACAGATATGGTCATTCTTCTGTGAATTTTCACAATATTTTAAGGAGTTTAATAATGCTAAGGTCTCTAACTCTCTCAGATTCAGCAGAAAAGGGTCAACACAGCAAAAATTATTCAGGTGACAAGGAAGGTGGAAAGGCAGACAGAGAGGGAAAGACGGCACACTGGAAATAAACTAGGATAAAATTTAATGTCTAATCATTCTGCCTAGCATAAAATAGTTTGAAAAACCCAGAGTTTCAGGTAGCAACAAGCATTTTGTCTGTGAAAATGAAGCCAATTCAAAACACTTCAAGAGGCTTCAAAAGAAGAACAAAGACTGACATTACTCTAAGGGAAGGCACTGAACCTTTCAGCATTTGATGGAGTGCAGGTTAACAGCTGGTTTTCTCGAGGCAGTACTGTAGCAGGCAGACACCACTCTGGGCTTCAAGCAGCAGTGGGAGAACAAGTCTGCAAACCAATCACCACCATTTTTAATTCGGTGTGTTTAAACAGTTTTAGTTTAGTTTTTAACTGTTTTTTTAAAGAGGTGTGATTTTTTTTTTTTTTTTTTTTTTTTTTTTTACACAGGATTAGGCAAGACAGGAGTAAAAATGCAAGTGGCTCATTACTATCCACACACCCATTTTCTGCTGAAACCGAATCAGCTACCTCAGGGTTAGTATAGGAGAAGAGTATTTTCAGGTAAAACTCTGCGCGATGCTGAATCAGATAGAGACTTGTGCCCAAAAGCATGGCATCTTCAACGCTGGCCCTGAAAATCAGAATCCATTTTCAAGAACAAACACGCTATGTCATCTGCTTGGCTCCAGTGAGGATACTTAAACATCTATTTGGATTTCTCTATGATGTGAGCTTCAGGGCATATGCAAGCAGAGGAGGCAGAGAACAGCGATGGTGAGGAAGGAATTGAGATGATGCTTTAAACCAAAGGCAGGGGCATCGTCTCCAGCACACAGATACATCTGCACACTTTTGTTTCATATCCACATGCATTTTGTGGATGCATTATAAAACCAAATAAAACATGCTCTGAACATTTGGGCTTAAAGCAGCTTTTCATTTGCCCCACAACTTTATGAACACTTAAAAATATATGAAAAAAGACAGCATACTCAGAATAAGATTGAGTTCGTAATAAGAAGGATCTGGAAGCCGATACACAGAGTACAAAGACACCTGAAAGAATAGTGCTCCCTTCTTCATACAATAATTAAACATTAACTCTGACCCCTATGGTATTGTTTAACCATGAGGGTACCAGCTGTATACACAGGCCTGTTACTCCTCGCACACATCTCCAACACTAAGATCTTGTACCTTTGTCGTCACCAGAACCCTCATTCTTCCCAACTCTGCCTCAAAGATCTGGACACGTTCAGCTCGCACCTGGGACACTTACTAGAGCTGTGCTCAGAGAGATCTAGGAGATTTGATAACACCAAGGACTCCAAAAGCTTCATTCTGATCAAGCATCCTCTCCAGTAGCTGTTCATTATTCTTATACAAGAACGAAGATACCGAAAAGGTCTTTCTTGGTTCATTTCCAACACTTCTGCAGCCTCTCATTGTCAGACTAATTCACAAAGTCCATACCTACTGCACCCATTTAGTGGCTACTAATTTAGGTAGTGCCTACTAATCCAACAGATAGGTGCTCTTTCCAACCTGTCTCTCTGATACATATAGAGAATGGAACACAGGCTAAATTCTGTACTTACAACTGAGGAAAGGAGATACAATGACTATGAAGTCAGAACTGAGAAAACCTTGTGTGCTATTAAAACAACCATAATACCGAATGTATATAGCCCTCTGAAGAGAAGTTATCAACTTATGCACATAATTACAATAAAACAGGCAAAGAAAAATAAAAATCAGTCTCCATAGCTAGGTTCAGTCCAACAAGAAAAAGAAACTGAGAAATACAGACCCTAAGAGACCAGCTACAGGTTTTCTGATGCATGCTACAAATGCATAAATTGACCATGCATCAGTACGTCATGCACAAACCAGGGACTACATAAGGAACTATCAAAAGGCACAAGGGAATTGGCACGGCAAAAAGGAAATGAGCCTTTACAGTCTGCATTAGCCACCACACAGTGCTGAAAAATACATCATCTTAAAAGTATTTGGTAAGGTGATAACTAATCAGCATTATCAAAACAATGCAGCAATTCTTCTGGTCTCTTAATTAGGCTGGCAAAAAAACCTGTATGGTCCTTTACTGTTTAGAGGAGTATTACCCTGGGATTTTGGAAGACATTATTTGCATGAGTCAAAAATAAGCTTGGCTTCATTGCTGAATCTCTGTCTTGGTAGGGGATTTCAATTCCAAATTCTCAGGGAAGAAGAACAGCCGTGTGTGTCGCCAGCCCCCATTTCAAGTGACAGTTCAAAAGTAGGAATTTCTGCCCTTCTGTATTTCAAGTATCCACCAGATTATTCAACTGAAAACGTCGTCCCTACCCCAGCATTGTAACCGTGACTTCATTTTTGAAAAACAGGCCTCATCCTATCGAATGCCACCAAACATGTACCTTATCCTTTAGCTCAAATATATTTTGCATGACCTTACATGAATTGCTTAGATAAAAGCCTTTTTTCTTCTACTTTTGTTATTTTAAAGTGCAGATGCATTTGAGTCATTTTCCTCTTTTGTTTCATATCCTTAAGATCCACAGCTTCAAAGACAAAATGTCAGCATGCAGTCGATTTATGACTGAACTCTTGAAGAGACACTGAAGAATTACCTTGTCAATCACCCCAAGGACTCTGAAGGCCTTCAGTTCCTCGGCAGGGCTCCTTAGGTTCCAAGAGGGCCTTGAACTTAGTGATCCTGGAGGCTAATGGAAGATATCAAAGATTATACATCAATCAGGGTGGTACTTGAAGGAAGACTGCCTGCTGAAGCAAATGCCAGGCCGAAGGAAACTAAATTTATCATAAATCAGAGAGAGTGAAGATGAAAGGAGAAGTTTTCTGTTTGTCCTTAGTGGGAGGGGGGGAAACAACTTGCAAGTAAATAAAAATGGAGATAACATTGAAAACAAAAATTTTAAAAAGAAAAAATAATGAATTTTTACACTTTCTATGCTTAATGGAACCTGGCAATCAATTACTCAATTCTTAGCCCATCACAATAATCAATCAAAGCCTTACAGGTATTCTGGATACAAAATAATTCAGAGATCACCAAGGAGGAGAAAGCAAATTAGAGGCTTTTTAAGTCTGAAGAACATAAAATACAGAATTATAAACAGGGTTCTCTGGTGAGCTTTATGAAATCCTTTTAATAACAAGGTACACAACAGAAGCAGCTCCTAAAACTGCCTTAGAAAAAGGTCGCTAGCCATGTACCGTTAATCTAGAAATTAAAACCATAGCAAGAGAACTGGCAGGTGCTAACTATTCAAGTAGTTAATATGCATAGATTTTTGTCCGTGCTATGTTTTCTAGTTTCTCAGGGCAAACTCAAAGCTTGCATGTCAAAGGAGGGAACAGTGTTTCAACTGGAAGTCTTCTGGGACAAAGATCAACCTCTTAAGCATCACATACACCTCTGGCATGTTAACAAACATTTTCAGAAGTTTCTAGTTGCCAACTGAGAGGATTCATTAGATCCTCCTCCAAAAATTCAACATGCAGCTTCTAGCAGAACCACAGACCTGGATCTCTTCCTCACAAATAAGGTAACTTCATTTGCAGAGTTGTTGAATGCCAAACTCTTTTTAAGCATAACGTGGCCTCCCCAAGTACACTTCTATTGCACAAAGGTAAAAGAAGGTGAAACTCCTTGATTTTCAGGCTTCTAAGAGGCAAAAGCTGTTTATCTTATTTTTCAGAATCCTGAGGCAGTATTTAACAAATGTCACAAAGGAAAACTCCTGGTAAGCAATTATGCTGGGGATGAAATGTTTAAGTATCAGGAAAAATTAAGACATTTTCCCTTATGATCAGAAACTCCCAGAAAAACTGGAGATCCTGAACTAGATAATTCCATTTGCTTCCTCCCTAGTGTTTCCCCTCCAACATCTTTACTGTGCTATCCTCAAAGTCCAGAGCACCTCACCAAAGCCCTCACCAAAACTGGCTCCCCTTCATGTTGCCAGTCAACCACCTTCTCTCCTTCCAAATTCTTTCCCAAAAATCAACTCTTGTTTTAGCATTGCCTGCAAAATTAAACAGAAAGGTTCAAAAACACATGTTCAAAAAGCATGGAGAAAAGAGTGCTTTTCTTTTTTGTTCACTTACTGGGCTCTATGTCAAAAAGAGTTTATTATTTATCTTCATTTATCTATCTGGGTCTTATAATTATTTTGTCATGTAAACACTGCCGAGCAAGAGTGCCAACAGCAGTTAAGAGAAAACAGTCCAGATTCTACAAATCACTAAAGGTTTTAGTATGAAAAAAAAAAAAAAAAAAAAAAACAAAACACCTCTACATGAAGTTTTTTTTCTCCAAACCTAATTTAGGTTCCGCATTCTAGAGAGCTGTTGGAAGGTCAAGGGAGTTCTTTTATTGGGTTGTATTTTAAGAGTGTGCAATTTTTCTGCAATAACGAAATATTTTCTTTGAAACGAAGAGTTGTGCTAACATGGAGTTTATTTGTTACAAGATTTCAAAAGCATTCTAAGGAATACATTTAATGAAAGAGAGTATTTCAAAATCCTCTAGACTACTGTAAAAGATTTCCACTCCTATCTGCATGCTATTCCGTTTTATAACCACTCCTCCATAATCAAGCTTTTAAAATTTTCTCTTATGCATAGCAGTTCAACCATGAATTAAGTTCATACATCTCTACAGAAGTTAATAGTGGTCTAATAATGGTACAGAATCGGACGTCTGCACCCATCATGTCTGAACAGCCCAAAAAAACCAGTACGTATTTTTGGGTCCTTCTCTAAAATATCACCAATGGTGGCACAGTCAGTAATACTGTGTACACACATTGTTTTCCATATACGCATTCTACAGTCACTTCTTACCTTAAAACGATTAACAATCACATCCACATCTCCACAGCTCCGAGGAGCTTCTCCGTTTTTATCAGTTTCAAGTTATTTTTCGCTCTTTACAGTACTTTGGTTTCACTGTTGCAAAGTCTAATAGTGGTGCCCAGTGATGAGGAGGCATCACATTCTGTTGTGAAGCAAGCCGGAAGCAAACTCTAAATACCCAATTCCCAGAACTACAGCAATTAAGCACTCTATGAAGCCGCCTGCTCCTCTGAATAGAGTAAAAATCCAAGCTCAGCATCTAGCCAATGATAAGAAAAATAACTAAAAAACTGCGCTGTCATCAAAAATAGAGCAACAAAAAAAAAAAAAAAACAAAACAGGAAGGAGAGTGAGTAACAAAAACTCTAAGGCTTCATTTCCCTTTAGAAATAAGGCATTTATATTCTAAAGAAAGTGGCAGGCTGCCTCTGCCTGCAGAAGACCTTCAGCAGCCTGTCCAAATGCTCAGCATGCTGCTCAGGTACCCCAGGACCTTCTCTCCTGTGGCTAGGCCCTATGTTTTGAAACTATTTCCAAACTACACTGAGCTGCACAGCTAGAGTTATCTGACTTGGGATCAGTGTCACCAGTTCCTTTCCTACCATCATCTTTTGGCTAGCATATGCTAATTTTAAGCGGAAAAGGATGGTGCTTATTGTGCTGCTGGCCTCTGCGAAGACCCAGCAACTTGTGGCCACCACTTGCCTTTGGAAGGGTCCAGTTTTGCAAGCTACACAATGAAATACGGGAATAGTTCTTGCCTCAGCTTTGGTATCACTGCCAGCAGTTTTAAGAGCAGGGGGAGAAAGAAAGGTACACTACCAGCCAAGCAAGAGGAAGAGCCTCTCTCGTTAACCTCATTTAAGGCAAGAGCACTATCCCCAGCCTGGTGACACAAACACCATTTGATGGGAAATGATTCTACTGCTGATGCTGCCACCTTTGACAGCAGTCACCACAGAACCTCAGGATAAAAAAAAAAAAAAACCAAAAAAACCCACAACACTCAACACTTTCACAGACAGCAGTGCAGAGCTGCACATCAAAATGCGATCTCCCCTCACCATTCGGAGGTCTGTGTCTGATGACTTCAGTAACCAGCCCACTGTAGCATGGCCAGACTCTCATCTGCAGCAAGGAGATGCCTTGCTTTGAAGCAGATACTGCTGGCCTGAGGTGTGAGGCTCCACACCATAGGTGTGAAAGAGCTTCCAGCTCTCCTGGCCTGGCAGAACATCCTGGCCCCTTCCTCACTCTGCACCACGGGAAAACAAGGTTGCATCTCTGCACGCATCTGAACGCGGACAGAGCTATGGTATGCTTCAGAAGGTCCCTGGTGATCATCAATTTGGGACTGCATCTTCCCTGAAGCTGGGACACATCTGGGGTCATGCATGTCTGGAACCAGAAGCAGACAGGAATGCAGAAGGTGATCTTGGAAGCCCTGAGACTGAATTTCTTATTTTATGTTAAATTTACATCTCGCAGAACTACAGCAGTGTATTTTCTTTGCACTTCATGTCATTTTCATGTGCATTTAATGAGAATTTTAGGAAGTAAGATATCCTATGAAAACGGCAAAGACTGGGCATCAGGCTTGCATGTAACTCTTGTTACTAAATTGCTTTGAAAATCAAAAATAATTGACATTTTAAAAGACAACAGCTCTTATAACAATGCAAAAAGAGACAATTTTGAATATAAAAAATTGGGCGTAAGTAGAACCAGAAATAATTTCAAAGAGTGAAAAAATAGGCATTATAAAAATACCAACAAAGTTAAAACAGACCCACAGCCTGTACATGTAGCTGGGCTGGGCCTCACCGCTGACAGCTATGCAAGACTGCAGCTTTCTGATGGTCAATCCAGTGCGATTCAAAGCCTGTTGCTGCAGCTCCCACTCAGGCTTCAAGGTGCCTTCCCCAGAGCTGCTACTTATAAATGGGCAGAGGAGAAAATACAGCTTGAGAATCTGGAAAATGGCCTGCTGCTGCCGTCACACAGCATTCTTGAGTATTTGCTGTTGAGAAGGCCCTTGAGGCTGCCATGCTGTGCCAGAGGAGGAAGAGAAGGGCAGCGTTTGCTGCAGCCTGTTTTTCCAGAAGGTCTGCATGCCTGTTTACAACCTCCAGACGCTGTCTCCACATCTCCCACTCCTACAGGTCACAGCAAGGCTTTTCTCAATGTTTACAAGACCCTGTCAAGTGAGTTCCCAGTTCATGGTCAGATACAGTTGCGTCAGTCCCCTGTGCTTCTCTTCAGCCTTAAGAAATCTTCTATCCATCCTTAAGCCCTCTACCCATAACCTTTCTTCAACAGTGCCAAGGGTTCTCCAAACACCTCCTCTTGTGCTCCACTCTTCACCACTCAGACTTGCCAGCAGGAGGGCGGTTGCTAAGGATGCTATCCTTGAGGGCTACCCTGTTGGCTTTTTGTTGAGGCAAGAAAAGTAACAAACTACTATTGTTCTTTCTTTGGTTTCCATGGCATCAAAGATAATTTTTGCTTCTCAGTTCTCAAATGCCAGGCCTTCGCCTCTAGGGAAATCTGGTCTTCGAAGAGGCAAGGGCCTGGCATTTTGGGCGACAGAAGAATAGCTCGCTTCCTTCTGCCCCAGGTCCCCAGAAAAAAAGCCGCTGTGCTTTACCATCACGTGGTGTTCAGATGGCAAATGGGTGGCTTGGGGTCCGCTTAGCAGGCATAGTCTTTTGAGACTGCTGCACATGGTTCAGCACACAGCTGGCAGCCCAAGCATCTGGGAGACATGAAAGGCTGAGGGGTGTAGGACAATAATTGAACCTGCACTTCTGAGCTTACCTCTTCCTTTACTGGACATTTCTCTGGCCTGGTGGATGAGAAAGAAGTAAAATGTCGTATATAAGAAGGCCAGGTGAGCCTACTTTTGATGCTGATCACTGTGGTTGTTCCTCGTAAGGGCACAATAGGACACACAAAGCTATCTACATCAGACATGGGTGACAAAGCAGTCCTGCCTTGTAACATCAGGTCATGCACAAGAACACTTTGCCTTAAATGCCGATGCTTGCTTACTAGTCAGACCTCTTCCTCCAAAGTGCAAACAGTCTGAGCGCCCCCACTGCCCATGAAGTTCTCTGCATTGAACCATGCTTCCCATAACCAAACTGCACTCTGCCCATTGTAATACAGGCACAGGTACTGCTAGGGTACAGTACTTGTCCATCATTTTCTGGCAAACGAGTTTCAGTTAAATGGTTCCAACTGTGCTGGGTTAACAGGTGTAACAGCACTTGGCCATGCTTCTGAGAAAGGCTTCCTAAGTGTACTTAGTGATTCTTCTCAAAGACTTCAGTGTTCTTCCAGCACAGAAGTGATGAGACACCTCTTTACAGATTCACATGAGCAAAGAAAGCATTGTACAGTGTTATTTAAACGTTCACATTTATATCCTGTCCAAGTTCAAGCATTTGAACAAGGCATGGTATCAGTCAGCAAGACCTACAGCAGTAGGAGGTGCTAGTGGTAACAGACCAGCCTTGCCGCAGCGGGACCAAACGCATGTAAACAGCAGTTAGAGAAAGATCAAGCTGGCGTGAAGTGATGGTGCAAGGAGGCATACACATTAACCTTGTACACTATAGATTTAATTTCTGTAGGAGAAGGACACAAAATACCTGCATGTTTCCACTAGTATCTCCCAAGAATCACAGTGTATATAGATGCAGGTCATTTCAGTGCACTTATTGTCTGCTTGGGGGGGAGTAATTCACACAATATAAACTTGGGCAGTAAAAAGGATAAGCAGTAACTAAGCTGCAAGAATTCCAGTCTGCTCAGCAACCAACATGCAGGAAGAGTCACATTCCTCACTTTCCTTACGACACTAAGCCAAAGCACAGAGCATGCCAATTCTTAGTAGTTCCTACCACTACCCTTAAAATAACTTTGGGAGATAAGTCCTTCTCCCAATTAACTTTCAGCTATCAACTTGGAGACAAGCTGTTCCTCACCACAACCGTCGTGACCCATCAGCACCATCTGCCCTTGATGCCAGCAAATTCCAAAGCTCTAAGATAAAAGTCAAGTTTATGCATTATGAAGAGCTGCAAATAAAAGATATTAAAATACATATACAGACTTAGGTAAAACAAAGCCAAATCGTGGAAACATGACTTCTTTTTTTAAAAAAGGAGAATAAGTCAGGTGCAACATTTTGCTTGTGCAAAGTCAGCTTTGCCCGAACTTGTCAATTTTGAGTTTCAACACAGAAGGAGAATAGTATTCTATTCTCACTACTTTTTTTTCCTTCTCTCATCCCAATTAATCCTGCTTTCCTTTGGATCTGCAAAGAAGGCACATGCCTTATTCAGTACAGCATAAAAGAGGAAATACTTTACCTCTCAAGTTCACATACAAAAATGCAACCTATTTCTTCCTCCTTCCCAACCACAACTAGTTTTTAAACTTCTAAAAAGGTAAAAATACGTTAACAGGTTTTTTTCTTGTTCTACGGTTTCTAAACACAGAGGTTTTCATTTAACATTGATTTTTCCCCATTTTCAGGTGTGTTTGACCCAAAGAAAGACTACCTAGTAGGAGTTCATATCAGTCCAAAATACTAAATCGTTCAAAGTACAATTCATAGCAGCAGCAAGACTCCAGATCTCACAAAATATATTCCATTTGGAACATCCTCAAAATTGTACTTGTGGGCTCTCAACATAAAAAAATGTTACCCTTCAAAATCAGTGGGTTTGCTTTTTTAATTTACTTATTAGGTAGTCGGATTTTATAAGGCTTCCTATTTTTGCAGCAGTGGTCTCCTTAAAGCATTTTTAGATCTGTGCAAAACAAGCAGCAATAATCTTCTGCCCCTTTTGTCCTCACTTGATATAAATGTAGAGAGATAGGAAGTTGGCAACTTTTATGTTTACTACAACAGGGCGGTCATTGACAATCACACACAGTTTAGCACGACTGCAGTAGAAGCCTGAAGTAAGAACAGGTAAGTGCCAACGGAATTGGTTGGGGAAGGGCAAAGTAGAAATTTATTAAAGGTGATTTGGAATAAGCTTTGTTTGTCTTTTGTACAAGTACAGATAAGGACGTTTCTGCTTAAGAAGGTGGGAATTACTACAGAAACTCCTCAAAAATCAAGAAGCAGCTGATCACTCAAGCACATCCAAGAGAGACATCTGAAGGGATCAGGAAGAATCTTCACTCAATTAAGTACTTACTTTGTGGGAAATTCATCTCTTACCCCCCCACCATGTGCTTGATTCACTTCTGATACACCATTATGTGCTAGGCTAATGGAACCAACAGCCTTTCTGCTCCCTACAGGACCAAGCAATATTCTCATGGCAAAGTCAAAAGAAATGTTACATTCTTGTGGGTTTTTTGCTTTACCTTTAAATTCTTTATCATGATTAAAAATGTTTACATTGTTAACTGTGGAGTAGAAAGAAAGCATGCGAACAAACAGGCCTAGATTAAATCAAGCACTCCTTGTAATGCTATGAAATGCAACCAACAAGAATCAGAAAAGGACAGCAACTTAACAGAAACGTAACATCAAAATACTCCTCAGGCCTCCGGAAAGAGGGAAATTCTAGACAGTTTTTGAACCTCAAGCTTGAATATGCTTTGCTAAAAGACACACCAATTTAATTATACCAAATTCTGGTTCAAGAAAAAAGAAATTGAAGCTTACCATAGAAACAGATGCATCTTCAGAGGATTTATGGTAGAGACTGGAAATTTTTTCTGCACGCATAAGGTATTCTGCAGTCTTCCTTTTCACTGCTTCTCGACGAGTTGGACTTGATTCACCTCAATGGAGAAAAAGCAAGTTATTTTTTCTACACAGAGAAAGGTACTAAGTAATCAAAGCACATGACTGCTTTGATTCTACCTTTTTGATTTCCTTTGGGTTATTCATAATCAAACCTACAGATACGCATCTTATAAAAAGCAAGCTCTATGATCTCAGAGTTCTACAAAAATAACAATATAAGCCTTGCTATAGACTACGGTAAATAGAAAGTCTTACCTCATTTTTCTGTGATCTGGTATATGTTCCTATGGTAACATAAGTAAGAACTGAAACAAACTACTGATCCAAATATTGTACCCCAAAAAAAACTCAATTAGGGAGGACACGGTAAGATGTTTATAACAAAACAATACAGAAACTTGCTTTTTCCCCATGTTTCTAGTATGGGCTTTCCTAAGGATAAAACAAAGTCAGAAATGCTATCAATAGCCAGAAGGCAACATGAGAGACACAAAGAACTCTTGCTCACTGCTTTCTGATGCTACCTGCTCCTTGCCTGTTGGCTTGGGGTGACACAGGAAGAAATGAAGAAACGTTTGCACCAACTAGTTCACTTCCGAGATGGCTGAACAACTTGTGTGTTATACCTAATCTATCCAAACTCTTGCAAGAGGTGAGAATATTGTGATATCGCACAAATTCTGTATTCACTCTAAAACTTAAGTTTATGTTTAGGCATTCACATCATAAGCAGTATATTGTTATAATAGACTCAATTTGTGATGACAACACCCAACCATTCAACCACCAAGCAAAGATAAAAAGATTGTGAGCCACAATTATTTGTAACAGAGAACTGAGATTACTATGCTGAAAAATAGTTACAGACAACTGTCCCAGAAGAAGTCAGAGCAATAGCAGAGACTTCGTATAGCCCTGACAGTCTCTTCCAGCCATAAATGAGGCCATCCGAGACTTGCAGAAACACAGCCTTGGCTGCGACAGGCTTCTGCACCGGCAGGTGCAAGCCAGCACCGATGCTCAAACAGGGCAAGGAACTGCAAAGATATCTGCCTAACAGCTACTCAACATGAAAGACAAGGCAAGGAACAGGAGAGGTAATAAATTAAACACGCAAGTACACAAACCCTAACAAACAGCAGATAACAAAGACAATAACAAAGACTAGAACTCATAAGACACTGATCAATGGGCCATGAAAGGAACCTCTGAGTGTAACCTTGAAGAAGTTCAACCAGAAACTTGGTAACTGATAAGAAAAAAAAGAGGATTATTGTAGGTTATCAAGAATGAGTCTCATAAAAAAGAGGAAACTTATTATGGGATGTATGAAGGAGAACTTACTCTGTAAACGCTTGCATGCAAAAATGACTGTGGGAGGTTTTCAGAGGGGATTGTGGCAATGTGTAAGACTTTGTGAGATGTTTAGGGGCAGGATTAAACATGAGGAAAGGGGGGGGTCAAGGGGGTGGGGGCACAAGCATGAGAAAACAGAGGTGGGAATTACATGGGCTGATTGTGTGTAGGCTACTGGCCAATACCCTTGTCTGACTGACCCCTGTACCTGACCACCACTGTCTGTCTTACCTTCCTATTAAACCCTACTCCTCACTATTTTCTGCACTAGTGTGCTCATTATTCTCCGTGCATAAGATACGCCAACAAACTCCAAGCCAGATAAGCAGGCAAGTCAGACAAAATGTCTGAGAGCTGGATCGTGGAACTGGGAGACAGCTACCAGAGAGACCTGAACAGCAGGTCTTTCCCTGACCAGCAGTAGTTCAAAAAAGGTTGGTCTGCTCACGCTGTCTGTGGCTATGTAGGTGTCTCTAAAGGCAATACTCCTCTGCCTGCATCAATCTGTTTGTGGTCAAATCACGTCCATACAGGGTACATATGTGCATATGCAAGCCCCGCTCAGAAATTTGCACTCAGCTTCACTACTGGTAGGGCCCAAAGAAGGGGTAAGCTGTAGCCATGTCTCTCCAGCAGCTCAGGGCAGGAGGAATCGCTCTAATCCCTCAGTCAGCCAGATCTGGCTAGCTTTAACACGGACTCCCTAATAAAGGAGGAGGAGCAGGTTGTCTGACTGCTCAATTTTCCCAAAACACTTTCAAGATGGCAGGTAACAACGAAAAACTAAGAGGTCTCTTCAGAAAATTCGTCAAGAGTTCCTCTGCTGTAGGCTCTCAGAGCTGCTGTTTTCCCCCTGCCCCACGCAAGAGGGAATGAATGATTGCTCTTGCTTTTAACAATCCTTAGACTCAGAAAGTGAAGAAGGCAGAGGCTCTTTTCCACTTTATGTTGCCATGGTCTACTACTAGTCATTTTGACCCTATTAAAATAAAGACTCTCCCTCCATTTCACACCATGTCTACAAACTACCTAAACACACAGAACCGTCACACAAACTCCATCAGCAGTAAGTAGAAGAGACTTATGATCTACTCCAAGCTCGGCTGTAAGTGATCTATTGTAAATCTTATTATCCACCTCACAGCAGGAGGGAAAAGTGATTGTCACCTCCCTGGGCAGTGACACACAGCCCTGCTCTGCAAACACCTTGGACTACACTTGGTTTGGGAAGAAGCTGGACAGTCAGAAATTCAGTGCACTTTCAGCATACGGTATTATGGATATGTAACAATTTCTCAGTCATTTCCCTCATTCTAAAGACAGAGGGGACTTCGTACCAGGTCCAGCACCTCTAATATCAGCCTCCACTTGGTAGGACTCATCTGGGGAAATTCCCCTACATGAGACTGCCAGTCTTATTCCCATCTAGGATTAAAAAAAAAAAAACCAAAAAAAAAAACCCACACAACTCAATTGTTTGAACTTGGATTTGGCTTTATCAGAAGAGAATAGATACACAGTATTTTATAAATGTGTGTTGCAATTTCTTAAAACATGACTAACGCTCTTGCTTTCATCTCTACACTTAATCTTATGGCACCATAAAACTTCCTTGTGCTGATGCACTGGTGATCACCCACATTCTCTTAGACACATGAAGTGGTAGTCACTCAGGGAAAACAAGTCATCTGCACAGCAACAATAAACTCTTCAGCCAGCGCTTTCCTCAAGCAGACTGGTAGAAAACTGCTAGGTTAGTGTCTAAGGCTATCATAAAAGTCAAGCTTACTGCTTAATTGTTAGTTATGTGTATTTAGTTGGGATGTTTATTGCCTTTTTTCAATGCTTCAGTAATTTTACAGTAATTAACACAAACAAGCTAGGATGTCCCCTTAGAGCTGTCTTTGTTCTCCCTACTTTCACAAGACATTAATTTCAGTTTTCCTTCTACTTTTCCTTCCTGAGTAATTTGTTAAATAACATTTCCAAACTGTTCACTCACTAAAATCTTCAGCCATAAAAGAGGGTGTGGATTCACAAAACAACGTTTACTCAACAAGTTCTTGCATCTTA
Source organism: Nipponia nippon (assembly GCF_047370975.1). NCBI lineage: Eukaryota > Metazoa > Chordata > Aves > Pelecaniformes > Threskiornithidae > Nipponia > Nipponia nippon. The sequence goes on from NW_028262358.1 coordinate 24,899,898, forward strand.
TTTGTGAACAAGATCATTAGCAGTTCAGTCTCTGAATACTGTAACAGGTGGATGTGTGAGAATTGGATTTATGGAAGTAGGATTTTGGCTTTTTATTCTTTATTTTAGTTTAACCAAGAAAATGTAAAAAGTTACATTCCAATACAAATTCCCATTTAAACAGCCAATATCTCACAAAAATCTGTAAAGAAACACAGGATATGAATTCTAAAAAAGAAAAAAAAAAAAAGAAAATGTTACTTAAAAAGCCTTAAACACAGGGTGATGAGTAATAATAAAGACCCCATTAAACTACAAATAATCTTTAAGCATTTATGCCAAATTTCAGGTCATAGAACTCTTCACTTAAAACCTAATAAATCGCTAAAACACAGCACTAGAACAAATCCTTATATTTGACAGATGTTAAAGCTGTGATGCAGACTTTATGCATTTTTTTTAAAGACAATATTGCATTTTATTATGGGATAGTGTTTTTAGTTACGCAAAATGTGTACTCAAAAGAATCCACTAATTTATTCCTAGTTAAGACCTTTTGATTTAAACACTGTGCGAACATATTGAGCTCCTATTTCCATTCTGTGGTTAGCCCACAATAATCTAAAGTGGTATCTCTCTTTAATTACAATTTATAACTTGAAAGGCATTTTTCTTTAAATGGCAGCAAACAGGAAATGTTTAAACTGTGTCAAAGCCTTTGATGAATCTTTACAACTGCTCATAAAAGATCATCCTGCTTAAAATAATATTGATTTTTCATTTATTTTCCTAGATACTAGAAGATTTACGTTTCATCTGATCAGGATCAAAGCTTCTCCCCCCTCCTGATCACTAGGATTAAATCAGCAATGTCATTTTACATGTTTAAAAACTACACTGCTAAAGCAAGATATAAAAGTGTAGCAAGGCTGATCATAGAGACCTTAGAATAAAAACCCCTCAAGATTCCCCGTCTCTCTCCCTCTCTCTCCCTCTGCATTTGCTGCGGAGCAGCTGTGCATCACACAGATTCACATGAATGAAAATATTAAGGCGAGAAACCACCCACTTAGTTTATTTTCCATATTACTTTCCTGTAATTATTTTGTAAACTGTTCACACAACAATATATAAAAACATCTGCAAAAACAGGTAATTAATGTGTCAAGCCAAACTAATGCATTTTTTATGGTGTCCATGCTTCGTCAACTGTAATTATAACTCTTTTTAAGCAAATGATGATGTGTTTGTTGCAATGTGCAAGTGGTTATTTTAGATGCTCTGTTTACTATTACTGCAAACAGAATATAAAAACTCTACAGCTACTTTGTTGCACATATAAGCCTTCATCTACACAACCACAAGCAGGCTGCTCCCTCATTTTCAAAAGGCTTTGCCTATTTCAAAGAAATAAAAATATCTTACAATGAAAATTGGCTTTGGAAAGGCTGACCAGGCCACCCGCTGACCAAAGTAACAGTAGCCAGGACATTAGGACAGCAGCCAATGATTTAAAATTTGTTCTTTAATTTTTATTTCTAAGGACGGCTCAGCTACAATATATTTACAAAAACAGACGTTCCTAACAACATTCAAATGATCTTGAGGGTTTGATAGAGGAAAACCACAAATATCAGAATAATTGTGCCACTGACTTCATTTGTGACTTGCCTGCTTGTTTTCCAGTAGTCCACTGATCTGAATGAAAAATACAGAGAAGCAGCATTTCCACAGAATAGGCACATAATAGTAGCACCTGGGAAAATAGCAATATTTGTCTTCTACTCAAGAGTCTTCTACTCACACTGCATAGCGCCTAAGAACAGTACATACCTTTGAAAGATTAGTTAACTCAATGTTGAAGTGTTAAATGTTCAGCTCAGTTAACTGTTTATTCAGGCATCAAATCTGCTGTAATTCTATTGTATACGAAAATTACTTGTGTTCAGGTATTAATAGCAAAAAGCTACTGAAAGGGGACCATACCCAATAAACTCAAACACACACAAAAAAAATCTGGGCAGTAAGGGTCGTGAAAAAAATCTGTCCTTTTCCTTAAAATAATCTGGGATACTAACAGAACACGTCTCAGATGCATAGAAGTGCTCTCAAACTTGCTCTGGTCAACTATTCTCCTCCACAGATCTAGGATGAAGTCATGTGGAAGATATGCATCTTACTGGATGGTAACAAAGATAGCTCTAGTCACCATTTACTGTTAACATATACAGTATCCCACATTCAGTAAATCACAGTATATAGCACCCACCCAGGAATTCTAGATATTCCTTCCTTCCTTTGTGTCTGACCACCTCCAAATCATCCCCCACTGGGCATTACAGATTTTCCTCAGGAAGAGTCAGTCTGTCAGGACACCATCAGTGCACTCCCTACCTAACTAGCTGCTTGACCAGGATGTAGATATTTGCACAGCAAAGGTAAGGCTAAAAAGTTCGCGTTACCTGTCCCAATCCTCTGTAACCTCCATATTCCAAATCTTCCTGCTTTTCTCTCAGAGTTACTAAAAATATATGTAGGCTGCCTTTATTTAAGAAGATATCAGAAGAGATTTGCTCCAGGAAGGAATGTCCTCTTGCAGAACACGCTACAAGGAACTTGTGGGAGACTGCCTGTTGTGCTAACCCCAAACTCCACGTTCTTAACAATTTAAACAGTAAAACTTTCTCTAAATACTGAAATCTTCAATGAAACATTTATAATTGCCAAATCTAACAGCTATAATACCATTTTTTATTTTTAAAAGTTTCTTTATCTTCTTCACAGTCTTCCTGCACATATCACCCAGCTGGATTGCTGAATTTTTCAAAGAATTGCTCTCTATAAAAATGCAAGGGAGTAAGCCTTAAAAGATTTATTTCTTCTCACAATGAAAAGAGGTTTAGCAGCACCTTCCTTATTAGTGGGTAGCCCAGCTGTTATTTTTGCCTAATTGGTTCAAGAGGACCTCTGTTCTTCTTAGGGCAAACACTTCTTACATCATGTGAAGCAGACTCCTTTGTCCATATTAGCCAAACAAAAGCTCAGGCACACCGTAAGTGACAATGCGACTCATAATCCAGCACAGGTCTGTGACCACTTTGGACACAGTTTTATAACCCCAAAATTTATTTCAGGAAGGGGAAGAGCTGCTGATTTTGGAACGAGTCTCCACCAACTTTCACAGGAGAGTGGGTAACCTTTAATTTTCAAACAATTACTTCAGTGAAATCTGGCAGGTGCTGGGGTAGATGCACACTTCAGCACCAAGGAAAGACACTATAGATTTTAGCAGCAGGTGGCAGTTTGGAATTGTGAAATAAGCCCACTAGCTCATAGTCTCTAGTATGCTATATATTATATTAATGATGAACTGCTTTGAGGTGGTGGCCAAATTCTGCAGCTGAAAAAAACTGTAAATATTAAAAAATAAGAGCAAGGTTAAGCCCATTATGGTAAAACAGTTTGAAGTGTTCTTCCCCGCCCCCAACATTTTGAGAGAGTCAAAATTTATTAAGATGTACCACATTTATCAGAACCATTCTTTCTTGCTTTTTGAAGATTCAGGACAGTACTGTACTCTAGCAACCAAGAAGAAAACCCACCTAAAAGTCAAACCTCTCACACTGAAGCACAAATGTGTGACAGTGGGTGAACACCTAAGAATTCTTCTTCCAACTTTCCAGTGTGCTCATAACTATTATGTCTATGGTTTATACCTCACCTTCCTTCCAGGTTGCTTGAGACACTTACAGATCTACACTTCCTCTGAAGTTACCAATTCTGCATCCTGTAGAAAACCTAAGGTTACACACCAGTGGTGTAAATGTCTAGGTAAACACCTCTCCGGAAAAAAAATGTTAGCATACATGCCAAAGTTAAGATTATATAGGTGAATGGCATGGGTGAAACGTATTTGAGCAACCGGTAAAGCAGGAGTCAGTAACACTCAAGACAATAAAAAACGTTACTTTCCAGAAACACTGATCAATAAACATCTGTTTATAGAGAAACTCTCACATTAAATCCACAAGGTGGTGGTAGCTTTTCATGTCCGTGTGTGACTATCTGGAAAAAACTAAAATGAATGGTCACACAGCACAGACCATTTCAAGGAGGAAAAGCTTAACTTCCCATCCATCTGCTAAAACTGGTAGTCTTCAACTGCAAGGTATTTCACCAAAGCAAGACTTCACAACATGAGAAATATTCTTGAACACTTTCCTGTGTTCAGGAAACCACATAAGAACAAGGAAGAAAAAAGAGCCCAGTGAGCGTTGCAAGACCGAAGGACAAGCAGTGGCATCCTAGCACAAATGAGGAAACAAAATGGTGACAGCAGCAGTAGGTCTTCCAACAGAAGCACCACAGGAACAGGAGGAGAGCACTGACAGTCAGAGCAAGGGAAGAAGTTACACGGGCCACCACCACAGAAGAGAAAGATTTTCCAACTTCTCTGCACTCTTCCTTCTTAACTGAAAGGACAAGTCCAAATTACAATTAGCAACCACAAACATTCCTTGTTTCAGAGCAGAGGGAAGCCAGGCACACAGACACCTACCCCTTCAAGTAAGAACAAGCTACTGCATTTTGAAGCACAAAGTATTGCAGAAAGAAAGAAAAAAGAAAAAAAGACAGATTAAAAAACAAGATTCATCAATCCTGATGGTCTAATAGTACTCCTATCTATGTATTAAATATAATTCATATGTACTTTTATATAGTACTACGGGAAATGGTATCTTTCCATGAGCAATCACTAAAATCTCTAAAACAGAAGACCCAGCAGCAGGCCCTGTAGAGATCAAACCTATACTAGTCCTTCTATACAGCTCTGAAGCTAGAGAGGCTATTTTAAGATACTGGAAGGGAAAAGGGAGACAGGAAAAGAGAAAAGGAGGATGTGAAAAGAGAGAAGGTATATATGCAAGAACCAGGAGGGGGTAGAAATCAGAGCACTGATGATCATGTAGAATCATGCCCTTAAACATATATATGCGGTTTTTCTATTCCAGCTAGTAATTTGCCTCAATTCACCTACACTGCCTGAGGCATTTAATTCTGCAGCCAGAGACTTCAATTTTCTCACCTAAGGACAGAAGCGGCACTGTAACCTAGATCAGTCTGTTCTGTCTACACTGTACACTAGAAGAAGTGTGGCAACCCTACCAGGTCTTCTGATGGGAGGTAGAAACCCCACATAGCAACAGTCAAAAAAAGATTAATGCACTTAGCTGCAGCTAAGTGCTGGCTAACAACAGCTGGGATAAAAGGCTGTGCAGGCAGCAAGAGAGGTCTGTCAAAGAAGCTGGGCACAAGCAGCAACCTGGCAAGGAGCTGCTATGAGGACAGACTCAGAAATCTTGGAAAGGTCAGATCAACACCAAGCCAACACAGCTAGCTGTGTCCCCCAGAAGAAGGAAGAAAGAACAGATTTTTAAGACCCACCTCGTTACATATTTATTCATTCTTTAACAGCTACATGCTAGGCAACCACATTCAGAGTCATCTCTGCATCACGCCCTACATGTTGGCTTACAGGTATTGCTACAATTCACCTTTACGTGTATTGTAATGCTCTAAGCTGTGCAGCAGGTGCTAAACCCCAGACCTTTATCATCCTCTTGGTGCAGAGAACTCTTGCAGTTTAAGTGGAACTTTGCCTTAAGTATTCCTTTACATAGCTGAACCTAGCTATGGCTATATATTAACCAATATTTATATATATGGCTATATATTAACCAACTTCACCATACTTTACTGGCAGATGCTGTATTTTACTGCCTTGCCACAATGAAGTGTCTAAACCCAGTACTTTTGCATATGGAATGACATCCCTCAGGGTGATCCATCCAGCATCTACTGCACAGTGATGAATCCTACAGCACTGATCTGCATCAAAGCTCTGTATGGTCTGCAATGGGCTTGGAAGCCAACGCATTTCCATTACAAACAGTTTGTAGCCCGTATTACCATGGGTTTCAGCATCACTGGCAGCACAGTGGATTAGATGACTTTTTTTTAAGCAAACTACAGTATTTCCAACATCCCTTCTTAATCTAGCTGCTTGTCAATAGACAAGTCCTCTCACAAACATCTAACTTTCTGAAACAGCAGCTGTGATTTCAAGGTCGTATGAAGCACTACGAGAGAGGGAGCACTTTGTATGGTTGCTTAGAAAGCCCAACCCAAACAGTCCTTACAGCATCCTCACGGTCCAACAGCAGGAAACAGACAGTTTTCAGCTCCTTTGGAAGGAACCGGGGCAGGAAGATTTTGTCTTGACTGGTTCCAGCCTCAGTGGAAGTGTAAAGCTACAACAGCGAATAAGGTGAGTGATGATACACCATAGGAGCACAGAGGTCTGAGATCAGGTGGGGGAGAATTACAGTTCCGTCAGTCACCCTGTCATTAATCCTTCCCTATGGGGCCAAGCACAACTCTAAGGTTTCCCTGCAGATATCAGCTCACACCCCGATGCATGTTCTCAGAAAACAGGTCTGTTGTTTCCTCAAAGACGTTGCTCCAATCAGGCACAGCTGCTGGGTAGCTCAGAAACTGCCTAAGAGATTGTTACTCTCAATGAGAAACACTAGTCAGAGGACTTAACAAGGGAAAGGAATTTAAAATAGCTACTGTGTTTTAACAGAAGTTGTCTTCGTAAGTGCCATTCAACAAACAAGCAAAGGTGCTTTTCACTCTGGAAGCCAGAAACGCTCTCATGGAACAGCCATGGCTCCTCTTTCCCTTTTCATAAAGCACTGTCTTCTTGGCATTCTGTCAAGCATGCTCCTGTTTGCATCCCTGGCGCCATCACAAGTTCAAATCATAGCCCATCATAATCCCAGTAATTAGACACAAGTTGGTTTGTTTTCAGTATATCCAAAAATATCATCTAGTTGTCCAAAGTATTCCCAGCATTTCATTGTATATGCATTTCTGGGTTAAAAGTCAAAGTCATTTTAGCAAGGTTCCAGTAATTTGTGTAATTTTTGTTCCAGCTCTGTTTACTGGATAAACATTAAAACAGCACAAAGCAGTGCAAAACTGACATTTGCAGCCCACTTTCAAAGACATCAGCAGCTTATCTAGAAGTTGTAGATACCTAATGCAAAATACAGATACCTAGAAAACAGCTTGTGGCTGCTAAGCTGGCTTATGAGGCACCACACACTTCAGGCAACAAGGTCCATGCTGCCTAGCTGAACCAGCCCCCTAAACCAAACAAATACTCATTGTGCCCAGCCACAGCTGCTACACATGTGAAAACAAACACCCCCAAATCTCTGACAGAGTAAATGGATCATCTCCCTTCAGGTGTTAATGTGTAACATGGAGCCTTGTATAACACATTGGCTTTCTAAACCACATGGAACAGATCTTGTACTTTTCTACACAAATTCGACTGACCATATTGTGAAGCGTTCTTGCTTCATCATGTGCCTGAAGTTACTGAAACCCAGCAATAAGAGTAGTGGTAACTCTGTGTTTATCACAGAGCTCAGACTGCCCAGATCCATAATGGATATAACGTGAGAACAGTTGGAGTTGTAAAAAGAGGAGCAGTTTATACAGACAGGACTCCCTCCTTTATTACAAAAAAAATTCCTTCCATAATTTTAGCCTCCTGATCTATTTTTTCCTAACATAAACTATGTCCTACACCAAAGTCAGGGAAAGCACTGCTTCGCATAAAACACAGTTAACTTCCAGCCTAGAAGTTGGTGGCTTGCTATCGATTAGTGCATTTTTTCCATCACTAGGCCTGAAGCAATGCATTGACCTCAAAGTGCTCTGACATGCTAACAAAACAAAGGAACAGCTATAAATGTGAGCCAAAGTTTGTATCAATTAATATACTTATCTTCTGGTATGCTTAAAAAGGCAGAAGATTTGAGCTCCAAAAGGTTTCAGCTTCTGCAGAATTGTTTAACCATCTTATACAACCCTTACAGGCCTGCTTTCCAAAAGCTCCAAAATCCTGTACGCAACAATATCCAGAAAACGCAAGAGGGGCAGCAGAATCAATACGTATTCAGAGGAAAAAGGAAATGATGGCAGCCATTCCCTCTCACTGCACGCGAGGAAGCTCTGGTACAAATGAAGCAGGGAGGTACAAAAGGTACAGGCAGCCTAATGGATAGTCCAAGGGCTCTGCTGCCAGTCCAAGAAAGTGCTTTCTCCTCCTTCCCGCTGACAAACATGTTTAATATTAAACGCATGTACAGAGCAGAACTAGGCCCAAGATGTATAAAGAGCAGATGCCCGGAGTCCAAGGTATACACCAGTCTCTCGGAGCACAGACGGCGTTCATTCCCCAAGCGACATGCAGATCAGGCCTTTTGGCAGGACTGTGAATAGGACATTCAAAGATTTAGTACTAAAACTCTGCAAGAGACTAGCAGAGGAAAATACACATGCACCTTGCACAGTATAATTACCACCTCTATGCTTGTGAGAGCATGCACACACAGCTGAAAATGAAGTCAAGAGGTACATTTCTTTGGTGTAAGTATATGCAACACCTGCCTCATCTAGCATTACTGCCATCAGCTCAGAAAGCTAGAAAGTTGTCAGGAAAGTAACAGATTCAAGTGTGCTCCAACTGCCTTTATAGAGGCCAGCTACTTCAAACTAAACAACACAAGTCTATAAACTTGCAGTAATAAACTTACTCATACACGACTTTGACAAGGCAGCCTTAAAAAGTAAGTAGATCTTCTTGTACCAAGCCTAAAGGAGCGGCTGGCAACAGACACACCCTTATCTTTCAGATACATCTAACCAACTTATAGAGGTACTGCATTTCCGAGGTAATTCTGAGAGAAGTTTCAAACACAGAGGATGGATGATGTTTCTTTTTTCCCCCTGGTACACTGGCTTAATTTCCTGATTGCAATTCTTCGGTGTCAATTTCTATTTCCTTGGTGCCACCACGTGGCAAAAATATATATTACCATTTAACATGCAAAAGCCACTTCCGGTCCATTCTGAAGAGATGCCACACATTCTGCAATGGCTGTACACTGAAAGGCAATGTCACTTTGTATGGGTGTGTAAGCATATATGAACGCTGTGTTTCACTTTCAGATATTACAAAGGATAACTTATACAAAACAGTCTAAAAATAATCAATGGCAGAAGATCATAGGCGTTTTGTAATAATTGCACCATCCTTATCTTTGAAAGGAGCATGTTATTGTCCATGTGAAATACATAACCAGAGGTGTTTAAATAGCTGAAGTGATTAAGTTAAGGTTGGGGTTTTTTTATTGCAACAGAGTAAATATTCACATATCAGCACTGAACATATCACCCTCAAAGTAGCTAGATTAAAAAGCATGATACAGATAGTTATTTGTGGGTTTTTTGTTGGGTTTGGGTTGTTTGGGTTTTTTTTGTTTGTTTGTTTGTTTTTTTAATGTCCTCATAGATCCTGAGGAGGCATGTATTTTTAGGAAGGCGTTTGAATCAGGCCTGTCATTACAGAGAAGGACATCAATGCCTCCTTGCCAGCTTGCAGAAGCTCCAAAGAGAAAGGACAAGATGAGCTGGATTTAGCCAAATCTAGTGTAAGTGCCCCACAGAGGACAAACATTCATTTCCTTTCCACCTCCACAACCATGCAGGGTAACACAGAGAAAGAAGAGCTGACTGCTAAGAACCAGTCTGTGTACGTTTATGTTCCCAAGGGATAAGATGCCAGTTAAAAAGCAACTCACTCCTGTTATTCCCTTCCCCGTGCTGTACATATGCAATGCCAGGGACTGCACAGAAAAAGTTGCAGGTGCTGGCTATACACCTCTTCATCCATCAGGAACACCTCTACCCACACACATGCAGAGGTACCACCACTATAAATTTATTAATAACCCCCACTGTACTATCTGAGTGGCATCAGGAAAACAGGGCAGAATATCACACTTTTCTAAGACTCCTTGAATTTCTTCCTAGCCTGAAAAGCATGGATACCAGTGGGCGAGAAAAAAGGATTAGCAGTCATCTGAGGTAGCTGGATGAGCAGCTAGTCAACAGGAAAGAAGCAAAAGTCCTTAGAGGAAATGTTAGCAAATGTAAGTAAAAAGCTCAACCTACTCTAGTTTAACAAGTTATTACACATCAGTTGAGCAAGTCACCTACAACACGTGCAAGAATGGCCTTTCAAAACTTCAAGGTAAACATATTACCGTAAGTTTTACCACAGATTCAAAGCCAATATGTTTAATCACTGCCACAAGTCAAGTATGCATGCATAGTTACCACAGCCCAACTGATGTGCGATAGCCTGACTTGCGTTCATGCCCTAACAGTTTGCAACTGTTGAATAAAGAAAGCTTTTTGAAGCCGAACCTCAAACTGTCAGTTTGAAACTGCATCATGGCAGTCTTGCATCATGGCAAGACGACAGAAGTGGCTATGACGAAACAGGGTATTCTTCAGAAGACCATAACTGAATGGCATGCAAGTCTATGAGGAAGTGTATTAGTAAAGAAAGGATAGCTGGGCTCTCCAACAGAAGGATTGCCAGCACATTCAATATCAAGAATGAAAAGCATTTTGATAACACGGGCAAGGCAAGAAAGGATGCTATTGAAAAGCCGCAACAAGCAGCAAAGCAGTAACCCTACTGACATCACTGGGACTTGAAAGAGGTAGATTTACTTTTGCCAGGAAGTAAAAAGACACCTTAAGCAAAGGCTATATACATATCTTGGCCCACACCCCTGGTTTTTATCAGTAACCTATCCATTATTTTTTGCCAGGCCCCGTTAAAGCAGCTCAGCAGGTAAATTTCACTCCTAGAACTGTTCAGAGGGTCTGGACCACTGCTGTGCATCCTACTGAGATGCAGCAAAGGCTTCTGCTTGTATGTGCTTTCGTACATTAGCATTTAAGTTCAGCATAACTGAACTTAAGGAGCATAACTTAACATTAAAGAGCAGCATAATGCATCTGTGCTGTACACCGTCAAAGCCACAATTCTAATCTTACTCATTTGACCTGTGTGGGACAGAAGCACAATACACAGACCCTGAATGCACTCCAGGAAAGAACAAATCTTTTCCTGTGCTTTATAGTTTTAAGCCATTGTTGGACAAAATGCAAATATATGAGGTTATCGCTCTAGATTCTCAAGAACTAGAGATGGAAAGGGAAAAAATTGTTCCCTGACTGACAAGGTGCAAGGAGACTCCACAGAAATTCCCATGTAGTTGCATCTGGCCAGTTAACAACAGCTTTTGCAGCATATATTGACACATCAAAGCCTTTTGAAAAAAAAATAATCCTGTTCTCCTCCAGCAGTGCAGGCATGTAAGTTTGTATGCATCCTTTAGCTAGAAAAGGAAAACAGTTTAGTGGAAGAAGCAAGAGGCTGTGAGCCAAGAATAGTTCTAATCCTGTTGTGACTGGGAAGTTAACCTGAAGTTAGCCTCTCCCCAGGCGTAAAATGGGGATAATTAATCCTCACTTAACCATGTAAATTAAATAAAGTTTCAACAGTGCTGCAAGTGCCACACATTAATTAATGGCTAGGTAAAAAAAAGAAAAGAGACAAAAGTGGAGCACTTCGCTACCTACCTGCAAGTCAGAGGTTGTGCCGCAATTTTAAAAGAGGAGATATTTGACACTTGGAAGATGAGACCCTAAATTACCATTCAGTCTTAGAGAGAAAGATTCCTCTCTCTCTCTCATATGCACAGCAGCTATCAAGCACATGAAAGCCAGGCACACATCATTCTGCATTTTATATCACCTGTTTGCAACACTGTAAGCTGATGTTAACTAAGGAAATGCCATAAAACAAATACCCATAACCAAAGGTAAGGCAAAAATGGCGGGAAGATCCATACCTTGAACACCTTCCAGAAGCAGATCAACCCCCTTTCTATAAAAGCTGAAGGCAGTTTCATAATCTTCCTCCTCCTCCTTCTTCAAGGCCAGTTTTATCAACTCGCCTGCTTTCTCCAAGTAATCTTGTTTGCCAGGCTTGGGTTTTAAGCTTCCAGTAAACAGACCATGGCTTTCCCTCTCTCCTTCAAGTTTGCTCCACTCCTGCTCAGGTGCCAGAGTGCTTTGTACTGGTGGTTCAGAAACAAGGCAAAGGCCAACAGCTCTACTGGGAGAACTTTGGTTGGATGCCATTCCATCATCTAACTCGGCAAGAGAGTCTACATCAACTGTCAGAGAGATCAGGTCGCTGTCACTGGAGAAGCCTGAAAGCACAGTCAGAAAGACATCCATTACTCTAGATTTCTCATATACCTTAGGAACCTCCAAAATTCTTTATCCCATCCAAAGATTTTAGCCATCTTCTCACTTACACAGCTTCCTGAGACTTTGTGCACAGAAATTCCCTGCATGTCAAGCTGTCTTAAAAATTATTACCTATAGGAACATGGTTTTTAAAGTTTGCTACAAACTCCACAGAGCAACTGGTCTTCATTTTAATACTGGGAATGAAGACACCAACATCTAACCCCCAACTTAAACTTTCAAAGCCTGCACACCGTTGGGCTCCAGGAAAATTACTCTGTGTGAGTACTATTAGAAAAGTCAATCAGCAGGAGTCAGATTCCTGTTGCAAGAAATCCCAATGTACTGTTTTAAATCAGTAAGATGAAGCATCCCAAAACCAGTAAATTAGGAGTTTGAATTAACACAGAGTTACTGTCAACTTACACATCAAGCAGCACTCTAACTCACATCTACCATGTATGCTCTTCTTTCATTGCTAACACATGGTAAAATGAATTAGCTTACAACTCCCTCACTGAAATTTGAGCTAACACATTTCATTTTACATTTGCCATAAGCTAAAAGCACATATACTTACTGCAAGCTGACCTTCAGCAACTAAACCACAGCAACTTAGCAGGGTTATTTGGAAATAAATGGCAACAAAGGTATTTTACACGTACACCATTTCATTCTGTAAGGATTATCATCCATGAAAAGTCTTCACTCATAATTGTGACTTTCTAATAATTTAGATTCCACAAATGTAATGGAAACAACCTCTAGATCTCACCTCCGCATTCCGATTGGCTCGTAAGTGTCACATCATCAAGCCCACTTAAATCCTTTCGAACTGAAAAGGACAAGAATGACAAAAATGTATCTGACATCCTTTTGTACAACAGATGTTCACTTGCCATCAAAACGAAAGGGCGTAACCCTACTACAGGTAAAAGTACATAATACGAAAGTGCTCTTTGACTGGCTATCAGAGACATCCATTTGGTAATACACCATTAAAATTGTGACAGTGGTATTAGATTTGCCATTTCTCATTGCCTCTGAGGTTAAAAAACAAAACACAGGTGCTTGCTTGGGGGGGGCTAATTCAAACCTCAGCACTCCAACTCACCTAATTTCAATAGCAGCAGCATTTTAATCCCTATCTCTCACTGCTCTAGTGATTTACAGCTAAGGAGACTTAAAACAGGAGAGCCTTCAAAGCTGGGACCTACACACCAAGGCAAAAAAAAAAAAAAAAAAGCCAGCTTTCAGTCTCAAAAATGTCACGCCAGAATAGTACTCTGCATGAGACATATGGAGTGAGCCACAAATTTGGCAGTGCCACCTGGATATCAAGTAGCAGTTTGTTTCATCACTTTGGCACATGTACCCACTGAGGCAATAAAACAGGCAACAAGGTCAAGACATTTAGCTGTTTGAACATACAGAGAAAGTAAATTCTGAGGTAAAACCTGGTGTCTGTTTTCTTTTGTATTATCAACAGAGTGAAGAGTTTATCCACATTATCAGGTAAAGTGTTCCGATTTACCTGCAAAAAGCATGTGGCAGCAGCAAGGAGCTGACTCAAAAGGCAACTAACTCAAACTTTTTTTTCGATTTTGCAACTGTAGAGTTAGAGGAAGTTTACAATTTATGGAAGAGGAGTAAGAAGGCGCTGTAGAAATGCTGCTTTTCTAAAAGCTAGCAGTTCCTGATCTTTTCAGGGGAGGGGCATAGGGCAAAGTGTCCATGAAGAGAAGAAAACTGCCTGTGTAGCCCCAAGTCCTGCAAGAAAGAAGGCAACCTCACAACATAACAATTGGAGGAAGACAGAGGATTCATTAATTAGTGTATTAATAAAGGGCCATTCACCTGCCCAATATAGGGTCAGCAATGTCAAATTTGGGTGCAGAGGACAGAATTTATGAAACAACACTTAGAGGAGTCGAGTTATTTTGTTCAGCGAAGAGAAATTGCTAGCTAGGGAACGTATAGGTGGAAGCAGAGCTGACTGATGGACCAAGGGTGCAGACAACGAATGGAAAAGCTGGGGGTTTGTGGGAAGGGTGTGCTGGCCACCCACGCTAGATGAATTAGAGCACATCCACGTAGCAGATTTCAGACAGGCCTAAGTTCCCTTCCCTACAGTCCAAACAAAACCACGTTTGCTCTTCTCTTGCAGGCAACTTGACCAAAAGCCATATGAACACAGCTAGCACGTCGCAGACCCTGAGCTAATAAACTTGGCTTAAGGGCAGGTTTAGAGCCCAGCTCTGGCCCCACACAACCACAGTCATGGGGCTTACAATCAGCCCGAGGAGTAGGAAGAGTCTGAACTGCTTATGCTTATTTCTGCGAAGATAATGTGAACATGGTAAAACAGAAGAAGGGGGAAAAAAAGAATGGGAAAAAAAAAAAAAAAAAGATTAGCTTCCCAGTGAATTTCTCTAAAGAATTTGGCAATTGGTATAGAAAGACTTTTGGAGAGGAAGTTGGATGTATGAACAGTATCCCATGTACCCAGAGAGGAAGACAGAGTAAGGAATATTAGATGAGTATAATGAGGCCGAAATTGAACATAAATTCCTATACTTGTCTCTGCCTTGTGCAATTTCACCAGGTATATGAGGATGAAACGCAGTTTCCAAAAATTGGTTGAAAGTCTGGGTAACCTGGCCTCTTGAAAAGCAGACTCCTGTGAAAGCATGAACTGCCAAACTGCTTTTACAAGCAAGATACTTATCACTTATTTTGGTACAAAAACATTTCTACTACCATCAATTTGCATCTTCTACCATAACATGCACACCTTCTGCAGAGTGAACTTCGTCTGAGAAGAACAGATAAAAGTGAGAAAACACAACCCGCCCTTATAAGCAAACACCAGCACCTGTTAAGGAATGGGTTTGATACTCTCAGTACAACAGCTTGAGAGGAGCAGTGCCCACGCGGACGCTCTTGAATGTTCACAAAAACTAACACAGTGAACAAGTCACAGTTAACTACGATAATCAGACTGGGAAAAATTAGTTGCAGGCAGGATGCCCTGAAGAGAGGCAGGGGAGAGGACTCGGAGCCGAGTATTGCCACTGCCATCTAGAGGCCTTAAAGACAGATGTTTCCTTCTGTCCCTACACCCTCCCCTGCCCAAAATTTGGTTTAGAAAATAAGAAAATATGAGCTGGAAGACACATAGGTTTTTAGAAAAAGATAACTCCACAAAAGTCACATTTAGCATCTGGAAATCTTGTGCTCATAGTTGTTGAAAGTATCCCCTAAAAGCACTCCAGCCAATTCAGAGGAAGGGCATCAAAGAATTTTTCTACTTTGCAGCACTTTTTTTTTTTCTTTTCAGTATTTTATCTCACATAAAGGAAGTGTTTTTCTTCTTCTAAAAATGAGGCCCTTGTGAATAAAGAATAGAAATGTTCACGTTACACATTTTTAGAAGCACTTTTTCTTTTATAAGGCCCATTGTAAATTGGGTGCCTTGTCAAAATCTGGAATGTTAAATTTCACAGAAACGGTGCCCCTTTAAAACCAGTTACCCCTACTTATGATAACTACCCTCTGTAATTAAACAGCTCTATACCCTCCCTTCACAGAACAAAGTATCGCGGCTGCATTAGTTCATTAACATCACAGAGTGTACTACAAAATAAATTGCAAAACTCACTGCACATGTAGAATGTATAATACAACTGAGTGCTTAGTTATTGTCATTGAGAGATCCTAGTGGGAAGTCACACAACCTCAAGCAAAAAATAAACAAATGAACCACTATTAGAAAACACAAGCAGTTCTTGTTATTCAAGCAGAGTTTTAACAAAGTTCTACACCAGAGAGAGAGCAGAGGAAATTAAGTCGTTAAGGAAAAAAAAAAACCCTCCCAAATAAGCTTTACAAGTGTTTGTATAATATTGCATATTTATACATCAGTGTAAAACAGTTCCAAAGGAAAATCTTAAGGGTTGGAAAATAATTTCTTAGAAGTCACAAGGACCCAAACATAACTCAGAAATACATAAGTATCTAAACGATTGCATGGTACTTGGCAGATGCTTAGAAGCAGAGATGCTTAAACTAGCCCAGCCTCCAGAAGCAGGCAAGAAGCCGTAGCACAGTATTTATTTGGGCTGACTGACCCTACCTTACAGCTATACTATTTAGTGCAAGTGAAGTGCCACAAATTACCCTGTATCTGGTATCCAAGCCAGCACGTGCATCTCTACAGCATGCTAAAGAAATGCAGTCTTAGGAAAAGGGACACACCCTCCACTGGCAAGCACAACCAGAAAATATTAGCAAGCTAAGGGAGGGATTTCCAATTTTCAACTAAGCATAGCCCACACTGGCTCTAACACACAACACCTCAGACTTTCAAGAATAGGGAGTTCTTTTCAGGAAAAGAAAAAAATGCTGACAGTTTGTGTAAGAGACTTAAACAACTCACTTATCTCCCCGAGCCCTGCAGTAAGCTTTAACATTCCCCACTCCCATATGCTCAATCCAGAAGACATATTTAAACTTCTAAAATACGGTATCGACTCTCTTCTGGATTTTGCTAAGCACTAAAAGAATGATGACACCCAGGGCACGAACAGCTGAATGAGAACCCTCTGAAATAAATCTTAAAATCAAATCTTAGACATAATTTCAAATCTTAGACATATTTTTCATGCTCTAGGCAAATTCAAGCAGTCATCTTTGTATTTATTGATCAATCACAAAATGGTTTTAAAGTTCTTGGCAAATTTTTGCAGCTAGAGACTTGGGTCATAGTAAGTTGCGAACACTAACACACTGCCCAATCTTTTGGAAGCAGGCAGGGTTACGCACATTTAAACCAGAGGGGACAGTCCAGTGAGCACCAAAAGCAGTTCTTTTTGAGCGATAGAGCACTAGGACTTCTTGAACGCACTAGACAAACTCCCAGAAAATTTCCTGTTAGAAGCAAACTTCCAGCAGTGCAGAGAGAGCTGAGAGATCACTGAGCCTAACTTCTCTTCTGTTAATCCCAGCTCCGCCATTTCTGTCATACCAAGCAAACAGAAACTGGATGCCAACACTCCTACAAATATGGCACTCGTCATTTATGTGCTGCTTTAAAACAGATCATGCTATAAGGTTACGTGAGAAAAGAAAGCAAACCTTCAGAGCTGCAGTCAGACAGGTTGTCTGTCAGAGGGTCAGACAGAGGCTCAACAGGACCAATCAGTTCAGACCCATCATGCACCTCTCCACCCTGAAAAGAAAGAGGGAAAGGAATTATTTAGCTGCTGTGCTCTATGAAAAGTCTCATTATATAGAAGTGATAGTCAAAATTAAATTTCCTAACCAGTGAATGCTCCATTACTTTAGAGTTAATGCATTTAATTAAACTATACAAGCCTGCAAAATTAAACAAGGACTTTTGGTTAGGCCACGTTCGGTTGCCACAGGCTGTCTAGGTACCTAAACAGTTAGCCTACTGCAGCTTCAGAGTCCTGAACCATACAGGCTGCAGCAGGTCTGCCTACAAACCCCAGAGTTTAACAGGGAGAGAACAGCGATTCTCCAGCTCTCTTGTGGTACACACAGTCTGTGCCCTGCAGGGGTACTCCCTAGCTCAGCAGCTCCCTCATGCAGGAGTGTTTGTCCATCAGACTAATGTCCCACCCATGACCCACCATCTTGACTTCAGTCATAGTCAAGACTGGACAAACAGGGAAGATAAGGCCAGACCAGAATATAAAGAGGCCATTATTCTCTCCCAAGCCTGGAAGAAATCAAAGGTAAATGAAGTAACAACAGGAAAAATGAATTGCACTAGAAACCATCTAAATGTTTTGGTTTGGTTTTTTGTTTGTTTTGGTTTTTTTTAATTTCTGCTTCGCATCTCAGGTGCACGCTTTCCATGCAACTTTAATAGAAACTGCATCATCTCCAAGGCAGTGTTACAAATGGACATTGCTAATCCATCCTGAACTAGCCCAGTGAATTTTCACACTAGCCAGCCCATTTTTGTGGAGTCTATAGTACATAAATACACACAGTACTCCCTTCAGCTGTTTCTAAGACCTCATTGTCCAAGTCTCTCTCTCCATGGCTATTTGTACAAAAATCTGAAAAGGAACAAAACCACACGTGAGCAGAGCTAAAGGACACTGGCTGAGCTGGTGACTGATCAAAATCTAAGGCCTTCTTACAGGAAAACATGACCCATCTGCTAACAAATGAGCCTAAATTATTACACTTGCATAACTGCCCTTGTAGACATACTTGCTCCTATAAAAATTAATGCCTTTCTAGTTTTATTCATTGCCTTACAAAGCCAGAAAAGGTCCACTGGAAGGCTAAAACTAATTTTGTTAAGCAAAGGAGAGGAAAAGAGCTCTGAACAAATACCCCAAAACACAAAAGTATTTCCAAAGAACTGAAAAAAAAACAAATGCAAATAAACTGAAAAGTGAAATATTCTAACTCAGTCTCCCATTCATTGTTGCCACCAAAGCTTAAAGAAAATTATTTTAAGTATTTTAAAGGGCTCTGCAATAACTGCATCATGAAAACAAGTGAAGATTTTTAAGCTTCGCTGTAATTTTGCTTTTGCATACGTATCATTTAAATATACTTAACACATCAATACATTTAAGTCCCATCTCAGCCCGATGAGCATTTCCTTAATTCCAGGGAGTTACTGTCATGTTTACATGTAAATTTATGCTCATGTGTTTGCAGAATGTTGACCTAAACTACTGAAAACAAAGCAGTTTGAGGGAACTATTGAAAACAAACTGCTTCAGACATAATAAAGAGGAAGTCCGGATCAACGTATTGTCCTAAACTACGTTTTGGAGACTAGTTTTCACAACACTGTACAAGCAGCACATTTGACTAGTTATATGCCAAATTTGTTGTCACAGACCTGAATCCATAACAGGCCATAAGAAAACAGTCTAGACATTCTTCCTTCCTTTGGTTTGAAACTGTAAACACCTACATAAAATATAGAAACAGTGACAATATTTTTATTACTTCCCCACTGAATACCTGGATTTAGTATCATGGGTTTTGCTCATCATTCAATAAAAAAAATTCCAAATCCCTTCACCTGAAGTTCCTGTAAAACTTTCCACTTTGTAGAGGTGTGGCATGGGGTTTTTTTTAAGCCACATTTCTAGAGTGAATGAAAACTCCCAGTCACTTCACAAAGCATGTCAGATCAGCTCACTGTCACTCCGCAGTTTATAATGTAAAGCAGAATCAGCACTATACTTTATTCATATCAATAAGAAGCAAATACTTCTGCAAATACTAACAAACCTTAAAAAACTCTTCAAGCTGTTTGCTGTTATAGAGAGCAGGGATATTAGCAGAAAACTGCAACAGATCTTCAGCACATTGCCTTCTTTCTTCAATCACAGTTTCATCAAATCGCCCTGGAACAGACACACAAATTGACAGCTTTAGAAACAACTACACATTTATTCTGCAATAATAACCACCAGGAAAAAAAAAAAAAAAAAAAAAAGACAAAAGCAACCTTCTGGAGACAATGCCCTGAGTCTATGAAAGTCATTCCAATGCTTCAGGAGAACATAGCAAATCTTCAAACTTTCTATTCTCAATTGTCCCTAGAGTCCCGTCTTCTGCAGTCCACTCAGATGATGAAAGCTGGCAGCTACGACAAGAATCCTTCGCCCTCTCATTGTAAGAATATGTGAGGCAACACTCTTGATTAGCCAAGAGACACTAACGGATGTCCAGTGTTATCTAACAATAAATGATACATGCACAATTTGACAATATGCCAGTCAGTGTCAGCCTTGATTATGGCCCCAATCCTGTACGGAGCTGAGCATTCTTCGCATAGTCTCAAGAACAACGCACAATATGAGCGGATAGTAAACGAAGTATTGCTAAAAGACCCCAAACAGATCAGCAATTCCAAGGTGCCATTTATGGAGGAGACAGAGTATAGGGGAGATGGTGAAGCCCTGCTACCAGGCACTGAAGCTTTCCTCTGAAGTAGCTCCATGCAGACAGGGTCTCATCTCCTCCTGGATTCAAGAGGTAAGCAGAGCTGGGAAGCAGCTCATTTACCAGAACATATGATCCTTCCCTTTTCCCTACCCAGCACCCAAGACATTCCAATTAGAAAAAACTTATTTAAAAAATAATCCCACAGCTCACCTGAGAGATTTGCTTCTCAGGAGAAAGAACCCTTGGATTGCTACCTTAAATTCACATTCTTCACAATTGCACACAACTTCTTTTAGCTTTTCATATCAACATCACTTTGTTGTTGAAATAGTTACAAGTTTACAAAAGGAAAAGAGCAGAGGTTAACAGTAATAATTGGAGGAGAATGGAACAGATACTGGAACAGCTATACAGAGGGAAAAAAAGGACTGGGAAGACAAGCTCAAGAAACAGTGTTGCTATAACAGCATGACCAGAAAAATAAGAACCACCTGTGACAGCTCTGTGGCATTAACCTTTGAAGAGGACAAAAGAAACATTGACTACAGAAGCAAAATTCATTTATACTCAGAGCAAGCAAAAACATAATCCCAGAAGAAAGTATCAAAGCAGGATTCTTTCCAGAAATTCTTCGGGTAAATAGCTCCTGCCCATGTGGTACCAGAAAAAAGAAAATAAAACTAGAAAGACACACACATACTCACAAGATCACAAACAAAGCTTTTGGGGGTTATTCTTCCATGAAAGGAAAGGAAAGACATTGTTGGGCTAATTTTCAGCTGGATCGGTTCCGTGACTTGTTCACCCTGCCCTTTCAGCTGTACAAACATTAGCAGCCGCACAAAAGAGCGAGCAACAAGCAAGCAGAAAGGCGGCAAAGGCAATGCTACCACGTTGAGTGGCAACACTGAAATCAGGCTCTATTAAACTCTTCATCAAACTTCCTACGTCTTCAGAGCAACACTGTGGGTGCATTAGGGTTTTTGTTTCATTCCACACGAAATAGGACATCATAAAAAACAACTTCCCTCAGTAAAGCACAGCAGCATGGGCCAATTAAATCAATCTGGAAAATAACACGAACGCTATTATAACGAACCAGAAAATCAGTTGCAAAGTAAACACCAAACAAGGCCAGAAACAGGTAACTCCTGCAAGCAAGTAATTCTATAAGATATTTTTCCTGGTTTCCCAGGGATCTCCCTCTCCCCAATCTACTCTCTCATCAAATCCAATAAAAACTAATTTTCCTCTTCCACATCTTCTCAGTACTTCCACTGGGCACCAGACAGGACACGTCAGGACCAGCGCTGCCAGGCTGACCAGCATGCATTCACCAGTTGTCCAGGCAGCTGCAAACCTCACAGGTATGAGCTGAGCCTGCCTGGCCCTTGGTAGCCCCACAGCACACACTCTCTTCTTACTCAGCTGCCGTTTCACAGACTCTGCAGAAATGCAATTACATTTGCAACCGCCTTCCCTCTCAAATTTAGCTGATATTAGCCACATGAGTAAGAGGCTTGACTTTCTGACAACACAATTACATAAGCCTTACTTTCTTAGGAAGCTGGGCTAAAAAAAAAAAAAAAAGTTAAAATACATGTTTGAACAGAGCCATTGAAACGTTAGTCACTGTCACATTTTCCAGCTCATCAGCATCATGATACACTATCAGGACAATCACTTACAGAACTAGAGGGCTTTGGGGGAAGGAAGAACATAATTCAGTACTGGTTTGTTCAGAGACTATTTGGCATCTTGCTGGCGGTTTCATTCCCAGCCAACCCTGCCTAACTCCTTCCCCGTCTCCCTTTTTTCATACTTTCAAGCAATCTTATATTGCTCAACACTTTCATTATCACCTTTCTCAATCAGATGTTCAAAGCTGCTTAGATACCCAGCTGACTCTTCAAAAATGTCTATCAGGAAGTCTTCCTGCATCTAAATCAATGTTATTTCCACTATTCTTTACATCTCAGACACACGGAAACTTCGTTACAGGGATCATGTCTTTCCAGGGCTGCAGGAAGCGTCAGCTACAATCTTAGCATATAACAAATGCATTAGCACAGTTCTGCTATTCCTCCAGCAATGATTCATTCAGCATTTCTTACATACAAGGAAGCCAAATGTAAATTCCTGTAAAGAGAATCCGCAATCCATTTCTTGGAGCAGATCTGAACAACAAAACACCTAGCAAGGTTTGTGTTCATGTTTCAGTTAGTTTCTCACAACACTTCCAACTGTACCTGACATCTAATTCTTAAATATGCTACTTCATTTGGTGTTCTCAAATCCAAAAAATATTCTTATCTGAGCTTTATAATGTCAATCAGCTTTCTGACTCACTGCTAGCAAGTTACCAATATCTGGGTTTTTTTGGTTTCTTTTCAATCGGGAGGGTGAGTATTTTTTACACTAGAGTACATTTCTACAGTTGTTAGATAAAGAAATGCTGAGTACAGATTTACCAGTATTTTGGTAAAATGCCATGTATAGCCAACATATAGGAATACTTAAGGTGTCCAACAAAAAAATAGTTTGAAAATACTGAAGAAATTATGTTGATGCATACTATGGAAGGAGAGTAATCACTTCCCAGAAATAGGTATCATAATTGCTGCAGAACAATTCAGAGAAGCTTTAACAGCTGGATCTGTTAGCACATTTTAGATTCCCATGCTTGAGGCCATTATGTTTTCTCCATAAGATGGGTGGAAAAGGTTCAAGTGAAGTGCAGAAAACGTGAAATGATTTCTTTTTCCCACCCATAACAAGTTTCATGCTTTGATGTGAGCAGCTTTATTGTAACAGCATAAAAATACATGCACTTGCACATTATAATTATCAAAAGCTATGGTGTAAAACATGCAATGCATTTCAGTTCTGCAGATGTGGCAAGTCTTTGGTTGCATGAAATATGGAAGCACAGCATGACCCATTTGTTTTTAAATACATGTCAGTTCTCCACACCATCTCCTGGAACTCTGAATGCTGAACTTGAGATTCTGCTCAGGTTTAACACTCCTACTACAAGTAAGTTCGACTGTCAGAACCATCGATGCTCATTTTGCAAAATGTACTCTCCGCAAAACAATATGTATACGTTAAAGCACTCACATCCAAAAAAAAAAAAAATCAGCAAGTTGCCAGCAACTACTGGAAACACTAATTAGTAACTAGTTTAAAAGCTGCAACAAGTGGAACATCACCATAGGGAAGAAACACTGCAGAAATGTTCCATTAAAGCAGCTTGAAAACAAAAGATCTTAATAGAGATGGACCTTGCAGCTCACCATTAACTGAATGAGACTGAAAACAAGTTTGCCAAAAACTCAAAATCTACTAAAATTACATCTTCCCTCTAGTACAGAAAAATACTAGGACTGATCTGACAATAAATGCTTTAAATTAAAATAGAACAAACAGCAGCTATTATGTGTAGAAGCGAGATGGAAGAATACACAGTAAAATTTTATGCTTTAAATAGAAAAATAATTCTTAAATTGAAGAGTCAGACATTTCTGTTCCTTTCAGCTATGTTTAAAATTTGTTTTTACATTACCTCCTCTTTCCTGTATTCTTCTGTGGCTCAGCTGCATTCAAATGTAGTGGGTTTTGGTTTGGTTTATTTTTAATTTCAAAGTGCTTTTTGTAAATAACTACATTGAATATTCCTGTAGATTTCCTTCTTTTACAATGTACATTGCAGCCACTTTTGTTCAGCAAATACAATAGAAGAAGGATGCCTTTCAGAAGGGGATTCCACTCAATTCTTCCCTTGCTTACAGAGCTAGTGTAAAAACAGCTAATTTACATTTCTGGCAATTTGAAATTATTTAAGATATTAGAAGCCCATACTCTCTTCTACTCTGATTTTCTTTTCTTTTTACCCCTCTCTTTTCTCCCCTGTGAATAGCTACCATATCTTCTACCCGAAATTAAATCGTGCTTTGCAAATATTAGCTTTTTAAATAACTTGTCCAGTGAGCACTCTACTCTGTAAATCAGATATAAAATCATCTCAGAATGAGACTAATACTACATTCTCTATTTAACCATTAGTGCACAAGTTCTGACATAGCACCGAAACTTACCCCGCTTCCAACTTCATAAATAAGCAAAAACAAAAAGCCATAAAAGTTGGAAACAATTTAGCTGATGTGAAAGACTAAACCAGGAATTTCACCCAGCTCTGTGCAGAGAACCTTGAAATTTGCATCAGAGTTCAGCTTCCTTGTATTACACTTAGCCAGTCCACACAACAAGGGGTTAAGTCAAAGGCTCCCCCAAAGCTGTAGGGGCAGTTCGAGCTTGGGTTATAAGCTAACTTCAACTTGTTCAAAGCTGTTTATGTTAGCATATTCTTTAAGGCCTCTCAGTGCCATGCCTACATGCAGTAGTCATCAAGAATAAACACAGTACCACTAGGTAGCAAAAATTACAAGTCTGTGGCAGTATTTGGTCCTGAAACACCATAAGGAAAATTTGTGCTTTCCAGGCTGAGGTTTTGCCCCCGGGGGAGTTTTATACAGTTTCACCAGCACTCAAGGCAAAGGAGGGCAGCCAGCAAATACTGCTACAGTACCATAACCCCGGGCAGTATTATAGTGCTGTCACAAAGTGGTGGAAAAAAGGCTGACTAAACAACCTCAATTTTGGCACTTTCCAAACTGACAGGCTTGACTACCCCAAAGTAATAGTAAATGTCAAAAAATCTCACGCCAAAAAGCATACTACAACAAAAAAGGATAATACAAAAAAAGCCCTAAAAATGTAGAAAACACACATAAAAAAATGCTAGGGCCCACAAGTGCAAAAAAAGCTTATGCTAAATGCATGCAAAAATGCTAAAACTGTTTTTTGCCCATTTTTCTATGTGTGGCATGTAGTCAACGCATGCCAAAAAACACCAAAAGCATACTGGACACTAAGACATGCTAAAACCGTGACGCAGGGAAAAAAAACCATGCACAAGCATGCAACAGATGTATGCCAAAACATGCAAAACGAACACTGGATGCTAAAACATGCTAATGTGCAACACGGGAAAAACATGGAAAAATATGCAGTAGATAGATGCATGCCCAACACCACTAAAACTGCTAAAAATGCTACATACAAAAAACCTGCAAAAACAGGCACTAGATGCATGCCAACACACAAAGATTGGCTGGATGCTAAAATGTGCACAACATGTGGAAAAAACATGCAAAAACATGCATGATAATGAACATGGAACACAGGCACAATGCATGGAAAATGTGCAAATACACACAAAAGCATGCACTACATGCATGCCAAAAAACACCAAACACGTTTTAGCATTTTTAGTGTTCAGCAAGAAATATGGAAAAAATACAAAAAAGCACATGGTAGCAGGATTAAAAAAAAAAAAGCCAAATCGATGCTGGATGCTAGAAACACTTAAAAGCACGTCATAGATTCACACCAAAAAAAATGCCTTAAGTGTGCTGTGTTTAAAAACCCATCAAAACTTCTTAGAAATACTGTGGCAATGGAAAACAGCACTGCAGCAACGCCTCAGAAACTGACAAAAAATTTAAAAAAGGTGCAAAAGCCTTGGCAAAAAAAAGAGTGCATGGGAGATGCATGCCAAAACACACCAAACATGCTGGGCACTCAAAACATCATCACAGCAATGCCAAATGTGCCATGGCAACGCTTTAGGAACCAAAACCCACACCAAGAAACCCATGCAAAATCCACACCAGAAACCTTGCCAAGAAGAGCAGCACATGGTAGATGCATTCAAAAAAATGCCAAACAGGCTGGACACTAAACACCAGGCAAGGGGTATACAAAGACCATAAACACAGGCTGGATGCTTAAAAACAAAAGAAACAAAACCAAATACCACACTAAAACAACTGGTAAACACCAGGGAAAGGCCTTAATAACCCCAAAATGCCTTAAGACACTGAAAAGCCCACCCAAAAACACCTTAGAAACTGAAAAGCCTGCCAAAAACTACATCAAAAAAAAGCACATAGTAGACTCGCACCAAAAAAATGCCAAACATGTTGGAAGCTTAAAACCCTGTTAAAATGCCCAATAATTGCAGGTGGTAGATGTATGCCAAAAAAACACCAAATATACTGGACACACAAAAAAAACACTGAATAACTCTTAAAAACCACTGAAAATCATGCAGTATATGCACACACACAAAAAAAAAAAAAACTACCAAAGCAATCCTGGACAGAAAGAACGCTGTAGCAACACCCCAGGAAACAAAACCACACCTAAAAATGCCCCAAATCCACACCAGAAACCTTGCCAAAAAAAAAGACCACTCAGTAGACGCATGCCAAATAACACCAAACGTGCTAGATGCTAACCACCATGCAAGGTGCATACAAAAACCCATAAACGCGGGCTGGATACTTAAACAAAAAAAACATGAAAACAACTTCTAAACTCCATGGAAATGCCTTAGTAACCCCCCAAAAAAACCCTCACAAACTGAAAAGCCCCCCCCCCCAAACATCTTAGAAACCAAAAAGCCTGCCAAAAACAATATCACAAAAGAGCATGTGGTAGATTCATGCCAAAAAAGGCCAAACATGTCAGATGCTTAAAAACCCATTAAAATGCCCAAATAATTGCATGTGGTAGATGCATACAAAGAAATGCCAAACATGTTGGACACTTAAAAACAAACACTAAAAAGCAGCACCAAATCTGTTCTGCACAGTTAGCAAGACCTTAGAAACACCTCAGAAACACTCAAAAAGCACACAGTAGATGCATGCCAAAAAAATGCCAAAACATGCTGGACATGTTAAAAAATGCTGAAAAATGCTTAAAATACCACCAAAAATCATGTGGTATATGCAGGAAAAAAAGCTACACCTAAGAAATGCTAGACACTAAAAAAACAAACAAACAAAAAACCCCATGCTGCAACACCACCTTAGGAACCAAAAACCATGCCAAAAAAAGCACAGAATTCACACCAGAAACCTTGCCAAAAAAGAAAGCACATGGTAGATGTTTGACAAAAAAAACACCAAACATGCTGGATGCTCAAAACCACACAAGGTACATACAAAAAAACCCTACCCGACCCCAAAAACACCCAAACAAACCAAACACACAGGCTGGATGCTTAAAAAAAAAAAAAACCAAAAACAAACCCAAACAACACTAAAACAACTTGTAAACCCATAGAAATGCCTTAATAACCCCAAAAATGCCTTAGAAACTGAAAAACCCACCAAAAGAGAGCACATGGTAGATGCACACGAAAAAGCACAAAACACATCCTGGACTGTCAGCAATGCCTTGGAAACACTCAAAAAACAAGTGGCAGATGCACACAAAAAAAGGCCAAATAAGCTGGACACTTGAACACCCACAGAAAACTGTGTGGTATATGCATGCCAAAAAAACACCAAAGAAATCCTGGACTCGAAAAACACCGCAGCCATGCCTTAGGAACCAAAAAACACAACAAAAAAATCCCCAACATCCACATCAGAAATCTTGACAAAAAAAAAAAAAAAAAAAAAAAAAGAGCACATGGGAGATGCATGCTAAAAACCACCAAACACCATGCTAGGTGCATAGCAGAAAAAAAAGCATAAAACACAGGCTGGATGCTTTAAAAAAAAAAAAAAAAAAAATACACTAGAACAACTCATAAATGCCATGGAAATGCCTTAGTAACCCAAAAGCACTTTAGAAACCAAAAAGCTCACCCAAAACCAAACCAAACCAAGACTGCATGGTAGATGCATGCAACGAAATGCCAAACACTTGTTGGACACCTAAAAAATTAAAATACTTGGAAAAAAGGCTCAAAAGCACATGGTAGATGCACACCAAAAAGCATCAAACCCATTCCGGACAGTTAGCAACGCCTTAGAAACACCTCAGGAACACTCACAAAGCACGTGGTAGACGCATGCAAAAAAGACGCCAAACATGCTGGACACATTAAAAAAACGCTGTAAAACGCTTAAAACTCCATTGGATATTGTATGATACATGCGCATCAAAAAAAACAGCAACAGTTTGTGCTAAACAGAAAGAACACGTGCAAAAAAAAAAAACAACAAAAAACAACAAAAAACCCACCACTAAAATAACTACAACACACTGCTAAAAAGAAGTGTGGTAGATGGAGTCCTGTATGGAGTCATACCACTTCACTGAAAGTCCACCTATAGCTCATTCA
This sequence comes from Nipponia nippon, assembly GCF_047370975.1. Taxonomy (NCBI): domain Eukaryota; kingdom Metazoa; phylum Chordata; class Aves; order Pelecaniformes; family Threskiornithidae; genus Nipponia; species Nipponia nippon. The sequence goes on from NW_028262358.1 coordinate 24,928,282, forward strand.
TGATGACATATACATCGGGATTAAGACCTTTGGCTTTTAAGAGCTAATTACTTTTTGCCCTGTATTTCTCATGCAGAGTCACAATCCTCTTACAGGTTGTTCTGGTGAAATAGTGAACTGCTATATGTAAAACTGAACTCAAAAGCCTAGCTAGATAAAATTGATAATAACAATCAAATTCCTAAAATAAAAAATTATTTTCTGCAACAACCGCTTGATACTTTACTATAACTCATCACTAATAATCACAGACAGCTCATATATAAAAACCTCTGTTCATTGTTCAAGTGCTGTTCACAAAGCTAATATAGACTTTATGCTCCTGAAAACAGGGAATGTACATTGTAAAGATACAGAATATATAAATCAATAAATATCTGAGGTAATATCTCTAACATGGGAGCAAGAATATAACTACCACTGTTAAAAAAATAAATAAAAGTACCAAGCTATACCAGCACACCTACAAGTAAGAACCAACAAACCAAAAAGCTGAGTAGTAAAAGCACATGGAAAAGAGTTCTATGCAGCTACAAAACAAGATGTATTTATAGGTACCAAGTTAGCAAAGAATTTCAGCAAGTCAGGAAGAAATTATGCTTACCAAATACTATCGCTTTGGCAAAAGGTGGGAAGAGTTCTGTATGTCTGCATAGGTTTTTATGAATTTGCCAGAGATCTTTGTGCAGTTTCTTAAAATCCCGGTATCTCTTCCAAACGACTATCTGAAGCAAAGAAAGGGGAGAGAAGTAGTAGTGAGGTTCATTGTTTTCATTGCATCACATCACAAATACATTTTTTTAAGCAAATCAGACCACTACCTTCAGCAAATGTGTTTAACAAAAATATACAATCTGAACTGCCAACTGTAACAACCATTTAAAAAAATGGTCATTATCTGTCCTCAACCCCCATTTTGACTAACAAGACTACAATGCGCAGAAAAAAAAAAATAAGTAAAAGCTGAAAGAAGGAAACAGAGAGGGCAAAGGCAGCACTGTTTCAGTCACACCGAGATCCAGAGCTACACAGGAAACCAGTAAGAGAGGAAAAAATGCCAAATAAGTAGTGTTGCACTATCCAACACGCAACAGCATGCTGTGCTTGGTGCAGCTGCAGGTATGGGGAAGAGACACAACAGCAAAAGAGAAAACGAGGGAAGAGAAATCAACACAAGTAAGGGATTCTTAAGGACAGCACATTAAGCACCCAGGACTACAAACCAGCTCGTAATTTGTTCATGTAAAATGCTGATCCGGTGTAAATGCAAGCCCACATTTTAAATGGTTTATTACTAACAACCCTGATCAAAAATTTAATATGTTCCGTTTGTAATCTAGACAAAATCTCCAACTTCAGGAATGCAAAAAGAGCATTGGTTCATTACACCAGCTTTTCCTGACCCATCCTTTCCAGAAAGCAGCAGTCATCTACCAGCCAAGTTCCTCCCTTACCCTTCTTCCATCCCATTCTTTGAATTCTTTCCATTCAAGGAAGGAGGAGAACCCAATAGGAAAATCAGGCCAGGGAAAGAACTGAGCAATACAATTTACACTTGACTGCTAACAGGTTTGCTATCAGGATGAAAAAAAAGAACAAAGACATTTTATATCTTGGTCTCGTTTTTCGTCAGACTCAGTAAGCCACAGAATAAACCTCAACACTAATATAAAGTGATTAAAGTAGAACAGGGGGGAAAAAAAGAGAGACTGCAATGCATTCAGCAGTTGATTCCAGGGTTCCATCAGTCAAATGGCTCAAATAGCTTAATACAACTAACGACAATTTAAAAGATTCCAAGTATTTCTGACTGATTTCACAGGTTGCCTTCTCATGACCCGTCACAATTAAAAAAAACCTACTTTGTTCAGGCAAATCCAATTTAGAGCTAAGTAAAAGGTTTAATTTTAGAGGGGTGTTTTGTTGTTGTTGTTTTGTTGGGGTTTTGGAGGTTTTTTGGTTTGGTTTGGTTTTTTTAACACTAAGGTCAGAGGCTTTCTAAGTTTCAGCAGATGCAAGTCCTACCTACAGAACAATGCAGGTATGAGGTAACAGGACTGTTAACAGCGCTTATGCAAAGCTTAATATGGCAACATTCTATCCACCTTATAAAACTTAGCTATACTGAAACTAGCAGTACTGATTCAGACCCACCTATTGTGCACACATTGCCAGGACTCAATTACAACTAGTACTTGGTGGAGTTCAACAGACAAAGGAAGAAAAATCAGAATCTCTCAAGAAGGCCACGTAGTGATTTTGCTATCAGAATCAGTAATTTTTCCATGCTGTACTTCCGTCTAATTCAACATCCAGAAAGTAGATGATTAGCACTTCTTGAGCAGTGTGCATATAGAACATAAAATTGCTTAAGATGGTGAAGTCTTGAAAGATCAAGTTACTGTATTGTCAGTACTTGGAGACAATGTGAAGAGCTGCCAGAAAATAAGAGCATGAGATTCTGTTCCACTAAAAACGTATCATTTTTTACTGCTGCAAGTGATCTCTCAATAGCCAAGAGGAAAAAAATAACTAGCCATAAGCAGCTTGCATAGCAAAAGCAGTCAAGGTCATCCTAAAACCTTTCACAAGCTCACGGAAATCATGCCTTTGCATGCACGTGGCTCAGCAAAGTTAGCAAAGTTCCCACTCTAACGTACTCATTAGAAATCAGATTTGGAGGAAGCACACATTGTACTTTGAGGCCCAACAAAGCACAGCAAGTGGATCATAAAACATATGTCAGACTTGTAATACAATAAGGTGCTTGTCATGGCTAGAGCCAGTAGATGTCTATTAACTCATGCGACTCATCTGTTCCACAATGAACAACCCTTTCTCCTCCGTGAATGAGTAAGATAAAAAAATCTCACAAGATTACCCTAGCTACAATCGCCTCACATGCCATGTTGCCACCACCAATCCGCAGAAACAAGGAAATTAAAGTTAAGTCCGCTAGCCATTCTGTATCTATTAACTCCTCCACGCACAACTTCACAATAACTTTTTTCATCCTTTTGAGAAGAAAACCCTTACAAAGTTATCTTCCTTCCTGTCCCAGCAACAACAGCCGAGGATACCTTGAATTGGCTGCAGTGGGAGAGATGCTGTATTAAAGGCTTGTATCCCACAGGGCAGTTAAAAGAGGCGACAGAAAACTGGCAAGTAGAGCTGAGGTCACAGTACACAGTTGTACATATGTAATGTATGTATTAACATCACAGCTGTGGCATTAAAAGAGACTTCTGAAGGAGTAGGCAGGCACAGCTAATGGTCCTATATGGATACAGGAAGGGGGTTGCATGAGACGGATCATAAACCAACAGGGTGGTTGTGTGCACAAAATTTTGCCTATTGAATTTCTAATTGAGCATTTTGGATAACTGAGGTAAACTTATTTTCAGTGGGAACAGATTAGGAGCATGTTCTTCTTCTTTCAAAGGCTGCCCACAATTCTTTTTCTATCATAGGAAACCAGTATAACAAAAAAGCTCCCAACTTGCATGGGTTTATGACTACAATTCACCCTCACGGCAACTACCATCTAGGATGTTCCTTTTAATAACTAGGAACTTTCAGATGCTTGCTTATAATAGAATCACACCACACCTAACACGCTACCACGTGCAAAATAATTAATTTGATATAGTGAAGGGTGGAAAAGGGCAATCATCAACAAGTTCATAGAACATTTAAGTCTTCTTACGGACTAGAGTTTGTGGAATCCTGCACGGCTAACCTACCGCCACAGATCAAAGCAATGACCAAAGCAATGACTAAAAGATATGCTTTTGCTATTGTTTCAAAACTACATAACATATATTCATGCAATACTCTAGCTGAAGGACACTTACAATATATTTTTCTGATGAATGGTTCATCAACAGCTGCTATAAAGTGTTTTTCCCACAAATGAAGATTAAGGTAATGGCAGAATGTGCTCATGGATAGGTTCAATTCAGGAGTCTCCCTGGAAAAGGTGAACATCAAGCTACAAACTACAGTAATGCAGTTCTAAAACTAGATCCGTGATCATCTCTGATAGGCTATTTTAATCTTCTAGAGATTAAAAGAATGCAAAAAGCATGAATGCTCATGTTTGTCTGATTCTCAGGATTTCAAAGAAGGATGCAACAAAGGGGTGTTAGGTGTATTAGCCAATTCTCACCTCTGCCAAGCCACTAATCAGTAACTCATGTTTGACCACACAGAGATGCAATGAATTCATTTATGGGCTCTTCTTTCATCAACTATCCAGGTTCTCCTCAACTGTAGTAAGAGACTGCACCAGAAATTGAACATATGCATATGTTACACAATGTCTGAAAAGCCATAAGGTTGTGCTTTTGAAGGAAGATTTTGCATGTACATAGTATAATAGTATCAATGTCAATTGTCCAGAAGAAATCAAGAGGAAAAAAAATTCTCTAATCTAAAAAAAAAAAAAAAAAAAAACAAAAAAACCACGAAAAAACCACCAAACCTACAACCCACACATGCATACCGTATTTCTTTGTCTCAATGAAATGGTTCCTGACAGTCTTTTGAGGTTTTAAAGAGGCACAAGAATACAGCAGACCCTTATTCAGAGCCTTGTCGGAAGAGGCAAAGAGTAAGCAACTTTAAAATTTTATCAAAGTATATCACTGGAAAATACTTAAGGAGCCTCAGAGAGATAGCCGTAATATATGACTTGCAGTCTAATCTCTCTCAACTACTCCTATGCTCCTCCATTTTCCCTCTTCACTAACAGACAGTAATGATGTAGGCTTTTCAGTGAAGTATTGGTTAAAGAGGAAAAGAGTACCCACAGCTGAGACCTAAGACTTGGATTGTAGACTGATCTCTAATTTTACCAGTAGGAGTTAGAGTAACCATCAATTTGCCAATTCCAGCCCTGAGAAAAGAGCTTGCAAAGTTATCAAAGCAGTTTTGTCATCAAAAGACACTTTACTCCCTAAGACTTTGTTTCAAGTCACGATTCATCACTGAGGGATGAATTGCAACATGTTACACTAGCTACTGTTTTCAACTATGAAAGCCAAATAGAAACATACAAACACCTGTTTGCTCAATTACAATAACAAAACACACAGAAATTGCTAAAGTACATCAAAGATGCTTCAAAAGGCATACTGTGATACACAAAGACATTTGCACAAGTTTAAACTGTTACCTCCTGGACATCCTCTGGATTTTTTCTTGAAACAATCTGAAAAGCAAAACAAAAAAACCATATGAGCACTTGGATTTTCAGTTTGGAAGTTAAAGAGTAACACACAATGATTTGCTGCCGAAGAGAAAAATCTGGAAAAAGGCAAATGGTTCCACATTCCTCTGTGCTCAGAGATGCTTTCATTTAGTTTTAGAGAAGTCTAATATCCAAATACAACACGGTGAGGTATTTTAGCAGCAGAGTCAGTCACTGTGATTAGAAATAAAGACGTACATTCTAGGCAGAATGGCACAGAAAGCATCTCACAAAGCAAAGCTACGTAGAGCACATCCCCCATCATCTTTCCAGTCTCTTCCTATTAATTCATATTACTCCCAATAAGCGGAGCTAATTAAGGCTACTTGGCTTAATATAAGCTGCACGCAACCTCACTGTAAATGTGAAGCTTTGCACTTACTAAGACAGTATTCCTACTTTACTTACAGCCATCAATGCGCACAAATGTCTGACTCTATCCTTGTGTATTTGTTTCTCCTTAAACACTCTTTGCCTAATTAATTATAAATGACTTTATCCAGAGGAAAATTGCAGTGAAAACGAGGCTTGGCTACACACCATAAAGAAGCCCGTATTTGGTCAGGATTTTTTTTTCTTTAAATAAATATTGATCGCAAAAGCCTTTGTAATCCAAGTTCTGTATTGGGCTTATAAATAGCAGTAAGAGCATATCCACACAAACAAACAAATCAAATCAAGACATCTTTAATTCATAACTGCAATTATCTTGTGCAAATCAGTATATCCTTCATTATAACTCAGCCAAAGCTGTTTAACAAAATAATTAGCCTATTGTTAGCTAAAGGAAAATAGGGCATTCTCAATCCGAACTGAGACTATCCACACACTGACACACCCCAGAATAATTAATGCTGTGAATAGGTGATGCATATAGGCAAGCGCGAGGAGTCCATGCTACTTGCACCCCAGAGACTAGAATACCATCCCGCTGTACGGCAAGCACCACGCAGCTGTTGCTCTAAGATGGAAGTCACTGAATCTACACCCTCCTCTTGCTAAGGGACAACAACATACCCCTCATGCTCCCCACAAACTAGCTCTCTTCCTCCCTTTCATTTTTCAAGAATCCTTGCCAAAGCCTCCCAGATTTCGTAACATCAGTTTACTACACAGACCAGCCACTGTAATCCTTCACACATTTTGGAGGAGACAGGACAGAAAAGAGAAGTGTTACCTTCTCTAGCAATCCCCCAAAAAGACCTACAACATTTTCCTTCACAAGTCTAAGTTCTTTCTCTCACCTCACACATCAAAGTCCTCTTCTTCCAGCGTAGTCTACATTGATAAAACCTTCCTCAACTTTTCCTCACTCTTGAGTAATCTAACGTTTGGCAACTTTACCAAATTTTAACCTTGGAGGCTGTTGCTCCTTCATTCACTACCAGACAGTTCAGATGTACAATTTGTAAAATATTTCTAACCTTCTTTTCTAATAGCTGGCGTACTTGATGCAAGGAGCCTGTAGAGCTGGGGGAAGAAGATATCATAGGCATGGCTACACATCACAGAAGAACACCAAAGGGCACACACCAACTGTTTCGCTTTGCAGTTCACCTTTAGTTAAAGCCTTGCAACAGTTTTGGCAGCTAGGTAAGTTACCAGATGGGCAGAAGGAGACCCAGAGAGATGAGTAATTACCCAGCCAGTTAGTAAGAATCTGGAATAAAACCCAGAGGCTCTGTTTCACACTTGTTCTAATGTTACATCGCCTTCTATATGTACCAGCCATGCCAACTTTAAGTCAGTACGCAGTAATTTATGTGTTGTCCTACTTTGTTCTTCATATCCTTTTCTGAAGGTCAACCTCAGAAGAGGTCTGCCCCTTCAATCCAACCTATAATCAACCTAGAGACTTGGCAAAGATGATCCAATCCCCCAAATTTTCAGTGCACTTTTTTAATTCCCCCACAAGGATCAATGCAGTCAGCTCCTTCTGTAAATCTATAATGCAAGCAACTTTAATCTATTTTTTAAAATATCATTAGGATACCCACGAATGAGCTAAGCAATGCATAATTACTGTGTTAGGCTCTGAAAACAGAGATCCTACATGGATCCTCACCATCAAAAAAAGTATTTCAGATTATCCTGTTCCTTGTCTGACCTGCAGATATCCAACAGAACTCATTAGGGTTTTAATTATCATTAATAATTGTAATCTTCTAAATTAGCTGACCTTTTATTAGCGGCCTATATTTTCAGATATCATTAAAGAACACTCCTAGTATCACAACTTGCCAATATCTCTTTCTGTTCTTTAGCCTTTGGAAATAGATACAAAAAAACCCCAATATTCATTTAATCTTGTCGGCACTTAAATTATTTACTTGTAAACTGTAAAATAAAATATATATTCTTTACTATACAAATATATTTTTTAAGAAAAATCTGCAATAAGGATAGACCCCCCCCTTAGCACTCAGAAGACACTGCATGAGTAGTTGTGCCTTTGAGTCAGATGTTTAGGCCACACTAAACAAGTGCTTTCTCATCCACGATTATTAATCTATCATTATATTGGAACAGAAAGTTCCTTTAACTTCATTTCACAAAGTATTCACTTATACACCACTGAAAGCAACCAGAAATCTCCACTAGCAGGTACTGAGTACCCTAGATCTCAGCCAGAAGGATATTCAATACAACAGGAAGATCCACCTCACTTTTTTCCTGGCAGGCCCCCAAAGTTGCTGAGCATCAGATCAGCAAGTACAGCTGTAGTGCTGTGATATCAACCATGGAGCCAGATCACTGCAGGAACAGGAGGGAGGAATAGGAGGAGAGAAAAAGGGAGGGTAAGAGATATGTACATTGAATTATTTTAAAATCATTTTGTTCAGCATCTAGCTCCCCAAATCCTCACTTCAAGTACTATGTAACAGATTACCGGATAGAGCCCCACTGAAACAGAATTTATTTATACTTCTACATTTGTAAATCCAAAGCATCCTTTGCTGCATAAAAGAGAAATATTTTTTCACTTTGAGGATTTTAGATATCAAAACACACTGAAGAACTAATGATCTCTGGTTTGCTCAGTTTAATTTGGACAGCTCACAGACTGATCAGCTCCTTGCTCTGTACTAAACCATGCGTAGTGAGCACACCGCCTGATTCTGCACTGCCTCGCTTGGGAAAGCACCAGAGCATCTACAAGTTATGGGACACGGAGAAAGAGTGACATTCCTCACTAGTTAGCCACTACTTGCTCTGGAACAATTCTGCATAAACCAAAATACCACAGAGCATTTTAACTCACTTCCGCCAGTAAGAACAAAGTCACCAGAATAAAATAAGCTGAAGTCTTGACTCATTCCTACTGCTCCCCATCGCACTGACACAACTTTTTAACACACACACACACACTTAGCCCATCATGAGCTACTGCAGGAAGACCTGAAGGCACTGTTTTCCTTGCATCTATCTCAGGAAAGGCTTTTTAGATTAAAATCTCATAGGGAAAGACAACTTTTTTTTTCTTAAAAAATACATTATATTGGACTAAAAAGAATGGTTTAAACATGCCCCATATTTATGTTTGGTGGGCTTGTATACATATATTTGACAAAAAAAAAAAAATTTAATTTCCCAAGTCATGCAGTGATCATATTCGAACAACCTGAGAGCTATAATATATAAATATACACATACAGAACACTGTATTCTTTGAATTAAGGGAAGGGTGCATATAAATGTACATTGCTCTCACAGGCAGAACGTCTACAGCGGCAGTAACAACAAGATCACAGGTCACTGAAATAAACTCTGTCCCTCTGTGACACTTTCTGATGCTCTCACTATACCCCACCATACCTGTGACCTGAACTCCCACCCTCCTTGCACCTGTCTCCACCTATCTACTTACTGTCCCTCCCTCTTTCACTTAAATAGGAAAGTGGAGGAGAAAAGGAAGCAAGAAATTTCCCTAGGGGAACAGAAGGAGCTTTCAGCAAAACTAGTACCAAGCCAGCTCTCCCAATACCCATTGACCTGCTTCAGCTTTCCTTCTTCTCCTACTAGGCCTCTTACCCACCCAGACCCTCTTCTGCCCAAACGGGGTTGCACCCTAGGCACGCGCAGCCCTTAAGAAAGGGGCTGCCTAAATTTCCAATTCGAACAGCGCTGTGCTTCCAGCGTGGGCGTGCTGTACCTACACACGCTGCTCCTTCATTTTTCATCCGGAGCTGACTGCACCGCGGGGCGGGCGGGAAGACAGAGCAATTCCGCTGTACCCCATCCAAAGAGGTTTGGGGGGGGGGGGGGGGGAGGGGGAAGAAAAAGACATAGTTGTTTGGTGTTAAGCTATTCTCGTACGCCCTGCAACAAACAGGGAAGAAATCGACAGTTAACTGCAAAGCGCCTTTCAGGCAATTACACCGTTATGTGAAGCGACAGCTTTGCAGGAGGGGACCGAGGCTCAGCTCAGGAGAGGCCGCCGTGTCCGACCCTTCCCGCCCTCCCACCCGTGTCCCTCAGGGCGGGTTTCCACGTCGCGACCGGCCCGATCCGCGCAGGGCAGCCGGGATCCCCGTCGGCAGCCCGGCCGCAGGCTCCGTTCCGCACACAGCGGCGGCTTCCAAGCCCCGATAACGGGCGGGCCGGCCGCGGGGACCTGAGGAGGCGAGCGGCAGGGCGGCCGCGGGGACCTGAGGAGGCGAGGGGCAGGGCGGCGGCCCGCGGCGGCCCGGGCAGCCGGCACGGAGGAGGCCGGGGCCGAGGCCGGGGCCCGGCCGGGCGCTGACTCACCCGCGCCGTGACCTTGTAGACGGTGTGCCCGCGGGGGTGCCGCCGCGGCTCCGTCACCGTGTAGAAGCGGGCCAGGTCCCCGCCGCGCTCCCGCGGGCTCAGCATGCTGCCGCACGGCCGCCTCCGCCGCGCCGGGCCCCGACCCAGGCGGAAGCGGCGCCCAGCAACGCCCCGCCCCGCCCGGGCGGCGCCGGGGGCCCGGCCGGTCCCGCCCCGCCGCGGGGAGCCCCGCCCGGCCGCCGCCTCCGCCCCGCCGCCCCGCCGCCCGCCAGGGAGGGCGGCTGACGGCCGCCGCCCGGGCGCTGCTGCGCGTGTTCGGCGGCGGGGCCGGGGCCCGGGCCGACCCAGAGGCGGGCGCTGCGGCGGTTCCGAGCGGTGCCCGGGCGCCGCAGCCGCCACGGTGCTGGGCAGCCCCCGGTCTGGCCGGGCCCTCTCCCTCCCACATCGCTTCCAGCTGCCGGTTTTGAGTGTCCCCGGTTCCCAACAGGCGGCTTGGATGTGGCCGCCTTTGCCAGAGCCCGAAAGTCTTCATGGCGTGGGTGAGGCCAGGGTGCCGCGGTGGAATCATCCAGCCCGGCGGCAGTCCCGTCCTGTTCCCGGGGCTCGGCTAGGGCACAGCTGTGCGGGATGCACGCTCGGCAAGGAACACCGAGCCCCTCTCAAATACAGGTGCCCCATGGCATCTACAAATCCGTAACAAGACCTTCCACTGATAGAGCTGGCGCACCGCTTCCAGCGCTTGCTATGGGCTATTTTAAGATACGCTGCCCTAAATCTAAAGGCCTGCGATGCAGAAATGACTCACGGAGTTCAAAGAGGAATGTTAACAGAAAGGCAAGTTTGATGGTTACTGAATCGCCGTGTTTTGTGTTTCATGTCTCCTCCAGATTCTTTAAGCTGTACCTGGACTTCTCCCCACAGATGGGCACAGACCTGTGTGCACAGGTCTGCGAAACGCTTTGGTGTGAGGAAACTCTTCAGGGTCTGAGGTGTATTGCCTCAGTTCAAAGGAGCGCAACTTTGCACTGCAAGACGTTCTCCTTTCGTAAGATTACGGGTCCCTTCAACTACTTGGCTCTAGTGGGATCTGTACCAACGTAGATCTATACAAACAGAAATCACATTTCAGATTATACAAACTGTTAAGATTATTTTCTTTTTTTTATCACTGTGTTTTCATTCATTCAATAGCAGATGTTAAAAAATCAGCTTTTCATCACCAGGTTATTAATATCTCTGATCTCATGCAGGTCTTTGACATAAAGAAAAATACTTAATTGCATTTCTTTGTAAAAGGTGAGAGACTCTTGTACTGAAGCTCACGGTAAGCAAGCGTCTCTCCTTTGAGGATGACTGAACTGCATCGTGAATCTTTACAGCATTCCCAATTATTGCTATGTAAATGAAAGGTCGTCTTCTATAACCACATTCATTTTCCGAGTTCCAGTTCAGATGCACTTCCACAGATCTGGAAGCACAAGCTCACCGTTGGGTCTTTCTAAGCAGTTTCAGTGTGACGCTCTTTGGAAGTACTGCCACGGTTTCACCTCGTCCTTGTTCCTAGTGATTACTAAATCACTGTTACTTTTAATTTCGACACTGCCCTCGCTCAATTTGTATCTCATTGTAATGGGAATTCCAAGCTGCACGCCAGAGGCAATGAGGTCCTGCAAACATGCAGAGTCAGGGAAACAGGCATGAGTGGACCAGCTGTTCCCCTCCCAGGCCTGGTCTAACAGAAAACGGTTGATTTGACAGCCCTGCAGAGCCTAGCAAAGTCAGGTCCGAGGAGCTCTACACAGAAGTGTTCTAGCATCCAGATACAGCTGCTTTGAATAGTGCTATCCCAGAGAAAGGTCGTTTTCTGTGGGGGAACACAATGACTCTCCCTAACATGTCAGAAACAGTCCAAATGTGAGTTTTATAGCATCCTGCCTCTCAATTTTTTTTAATTACTTTGACGTTCCCAGCTATCAAGTTACTAGAAGGATTCTTTATCCTAAGAATTGCTTGATAGGTCTAGTCTATTTTGCATTTTCATAAGGAATGGGGAAGAAAGAGGACATTGATTGTTAGACACTCACTTGCCACTCTCACCTATCTTCTGAGAGAGGAAGAGTATGACTTTTACATCTTTTGACAAGGTGTTGGTACTTCTAACTTCATGGAAGTAACTATCAAAAGGAGCACCTCAGAGACAATTTGGTCTTGATCATCATTCTTCCAAAGCAAGTTTCTAAGCCCCAAAGCTAAAAGATATGCATAAAACTCCACTAGATAGTGACTGTTTTCTTATACCAATGATGATGCAGTTGAAGTTTCATTGAAAGAGACTTTCCAAGATGAGATCTTCTGTTTGGAGTAATTTTAATGTACAAATGAGGGAACCTAATCTGAGGTTTGTTTAGATCTGAAATGAAGGGGTTGGACAGAATGATCTCAAGGATACTTTTTTAGTCTCATTTTCTCTAATTTTAGCTATAGGAAGCTTGCAGGTAATCAGATGTCGTGGCATCACATCCAAAAAACAAACAGCCAGTTGAAAATACACTTGCTCAAGTAAACAACATTTTTGAGCATGGTGTACTAATTATTTGATACATCATGCAGTTTACATAACCCTCTAGTGTAATAACATGATTAGACAACCAGTTCTGGTATAAATTTGCTTATGAAGCAGCACTTGCTTGTAATGTCTCATAAGATGTAGTAGTTTTGAGGTTTTAATGGTATAAACAGAAATGAATGGGACTGAAGCCATCATTGACTAATCCCTGATGAATTATATAATAGATCATATTTAAATTTCAATAGCCAACTGATGCACCTTCTGAGAAAAAAATTCCATCTTGAAATGCCATCTAACTCAAAAGTTAGCAATTTGGTGTGATGAGGAAGGGAGAAGAAGCAGTAGGAGTGGAGAACAAGACAAAGAAGAGTATATTGCAACTGTATAACTCCATGGCTGAACCAAGAAGGACAATAAAAAAGATCAGATATATGGAGTAGCTTCTTCATGCAGAACAATGGAGTAGTCTGAGGTTTTTCAGCATGGAAGAAGGAATAACGTGAGGGGGCATGATAGTGGTCCATGAAATCATGAGTGGCATGGAGAAGATGGATGGGGATGGACTGTTCAGTCTCTCTTAACACAAGAACCAGAGGCCAGTGAAGCTGGTATGAATGAGGTCATAAACTTAATAATAATAAAATGGTTCTTCACATAATGAGCGCTGGACCTGCAGGACTCTTGTCAAAGGATGTTGCTGAGGCAGAAAGTTTGCAAATTCAAGTACTTGGGGGAGAGAGTCACTGAGAGTAACTAAAGAGACAAACACATCAGGCTTAGGAAATTTACTGAGCTGAAAACAGCTAGAGGCAGGGAGAGTGTTCATTTGAAGTTTGCCCAGCCCCTGCACATCTCTAGGCATCTGCTGCTACCCGCTTTTAGAAAGCAGGAAACTGAGCTCAGTGGACCATTGATCTGAACCACCGTGGCTGTTCTTATGTGCAGTATAATCAATCAAAACATCCCTCAGTGAGTCAGTAGTCTCCATTCACTAGGGAGTTTCAACAGCTCAAATGACTCATAAAATAATTTGGCTTCTAGTTACAAATCAGAATTTGGGGATACCTATTTTGAAGAATATCTCTTTAACATTTTATAGCCAACCTAGATATACAAAATAATAATTAGAGGAGAGTAAACAATCCACAATTAAGTGTTACTGGCTTATTAAGACTTTCCTAGGTTAAGGCAAGAAATAATAGCAACACTGAAATGAGAAACAATTTGCATCATATTAGCAGGTTAATGTTTTTCTTATCTTCTATTCTGTCTGTTACACAGTTAACTTTTATGCTTATCATCATATCTTCATTTTCACTAAGGCTTATCTTAAAAAAAACCGAAAGCTTCACCCCTTCCCTTTTCCCAGCATCACTACTGAGATTACTATTATGTAAAAACCTTTCAAGTGACAGAGTAACTTGGGTGTCTTACACAGGTCAAAATACAGAAAATAACTGCATTCCATGGGAAGGTTCCCTCTACTCCTAAAAATAACAGCAGTTGTTGTTGTTGCTATAGCTATGGCTTACTGTCTTCTATCTTAGAAATACATCTAATACATAAGAATACTTCAAAAATATAGAAAAGAACAAATTACCAAAATAACATAGGTCTGGAAATTATAGTTGGAAGATCTTTTACTACCTGTGTATTATGGAGCTAGGAGCTTTGCTCTCTTATTACATTGTGAAGAAACTAACGGAAAATGGATGGGTGTTTTTACCTTTTGCCAGTAAGTAACTTGTGTCCAAGAAGTGGAAAACCCAACGTGGATTTGACACATTGCCAAACTAGCACGCTCTTAACATAACTACATGATTCCAGTTCCAGTCTTCCCTACCGCTCCTGGGAAAACTTTAAAATTACTGTTATTTAAAGTCGCTTTTATGACACAAGTAAAAGGAATGCAGAGAAACAGTATTTTACTTGATTACAGCTCCTGCACAGCATCTGCACTATTCAGCACTATTGTATTTCACATGCTTTGTACTACATTTCCTTACAGTAAACGGAGCCAGCATTTACTCTTGTCCTCAGAAGACCTCAAGAAAGCATCTTAACTGCTTATTCATGCAACATGGACAGGGGGAGGATTGTTTACGCAGCTGGTAAGGAGTGGCGGGTCCACCCGTGGGGCCTGCAGGCCTCCCAGCCGTCCCTCGGGCCAGGTCTCCTCAGCCTGTATAGGGGCAATGGTCACTTTGCAGGGTATCTTCAGGCGCATTTTAACCTGAGAATGTTAAAATACTGTCTCAGGTGAGTGGGTTTTGTTTTTCTGCAAACAGCAAACACGGTGCTGCTGCCTTGAAATGGCACCGTCAAACACAGGGCAGCTCTGCCTTGAGACCCTTTGACCCTACGGGGACAGATGCTGATCCCAGGGAGGAGACCGCGTATGGAAACTACTGCATTAGCACAGTGTTACATCCATTTAAAAGAATCAAAACTCTGAAATCAAGCACCTTACAACGCGCTTTCGCGGCGCTCTGGAGGTGCCCCCGGCGGGCCGCCAGCGGCCAAGACGGCTCCCAGCCCCTCACCCCGCCCTGCCCCAAGATGGCGGCCTGGCTTCGGCGCCAGGCCTCCCGGATCAAGTATGGCTGCGGGGCGCGGCGCCGGCCCTCGGACTACAAGTCCCAGGAGCGAGCGGGCGTGGGGCGCGGCGCGGCCGCCGCCCGTGCCGGGTAAGCGGCGGGCCGGCCGGCAGCGCAGCGGCGGCGGGCAGAGCTGGCGCTGCCCTGGGATGACCCCCTCTGGGGGTGCCGGGGCTGCGCGGAGCCGATAGCGGGGCCCCCCTGGGCCGGGCCCGCACCCGGGCCCGCCGGGAGGTAAAGGGCGCGGCGGGGGGTTGGGGGGGGCGCGGGGCCTCGGCCGGGCCCGGCAGCCGCCTGGGCGCCGTGGTGCGCGGAGCCGCGGGGCAGCCGCGGGGGGCTGTGCGGTGGCAGCCGGCCCTCCTCTTCCCCGCCGCGTCCCGGCAGCTGCCCGGCGCCCGCGGAGACCGAGGCGGCCTGCGCGGGGGCTCCCCGCGGCTGGCGTGGCCCCGGCGGCGTTGGAGCTGTCCGCTCATGGGGACCCCCACGCCCCAGCTGGGTGTGGGGGTACGGGGGAGCGGCCCGGCCGCTGCCGTGGGAGCAGAGCCCCCGGCCCGGCCCGGGGGTGATTGGCAGTCGCTTGTTTTCAATACCCGCCATTAGCCAGAGCAGGGCCGCGGGAAACAAAACGCAGAGCGGGCTTGGGGTTTTCCTCTGGCGGGTGTAGGTGGCTGTGGGGCAGTACTCGCCTGGGGCCGGGCTGTTAGGAGGGGAGCCTTTCTCGGCGCTTTTCCATAAAACAGGTGTTTGAGCAGGTCCTGGCAAAGGAGAGGCGCCTCGTCCGCCGGGCTGCCCCCTCAGGCCGGGCCGTGCCGCGCCGCCCCGGGGTGCGCTTTGCTTAGCTGTCTGGCGAGCTGCTTCTGGTGTGTCGCCGTGGAGCTGCTGTTTCAGGGCGAGGTGGTTGTGCTGAGAGCTGTGTTTAGGCTTATTCGCTAGGCTGAGTGGCAGCTAGGAGGTTCTCGCTCTAGTTTAACTTCAGGCATACCAAACATTGTTGTCTTTTGCTTGTAAGCTCAAAATATGCCTTATTTAAACAACGAGGAAGCTGAGGCAGATTGTCACTCAGCCATCCTTCCTGCGTTTTTGTTGAGACTCAGATTTTATTTTTTTTTTCTGGAAAAAAAGAAAAAAAAAAACACCTTATTTTCATGGCTTTAATCACTAAGCTGCAGTTTTCCCACCTGGGAAACAAATAAGAATACAAACTTGCTCTATAAGCTGGTGCCAGAGATGGCGTGAGAGTGAGTACCTCTGTTTCCCCGTCTTGTTGGCATTGTGGTTTGAGCCAAGTCAGTCGCTTTTTAAACAAATTTCTGACTGTTGAAGGAAAGGGGTTTTCTGATTCCTTACAAATAACCTTATTATAAAGTTAATGCAGCATGCAAAAATGACCTTTTGTAAAGGTCATTCCACTGAGCACTTGAAAGATCTGATGGTTGAATTCAACAAGGCAGAAAAATTGTAAATGGTTATTCAGATGGATAGAGTTTGGAAATTAAATGGCATTTGTAAATCTGAAGGGGAAAAAAGATACAAGATTGCTTTGTAAAGTCCCACTTCGCATATAATGTAGATAAAGGTTTAAATATCTTCTATGTATCTAAAAAGGTTTGAATATCTTGTATGTGTTAACTTGTAGAGAAAGAATATCTTGTATAAGTCATGACCAGGATGACTTGCATCTACAGTCTTCTGCAGGTGGATGTAGTTGTGTGCAAGTAATGAAACCCGTGCTTTCTTTGGTAGACACTCCATGCTGCCCCGCCACGTGCAGAGGCTGGGCAGAGACTGGATCGCCCACTGGAATGGTTCTCAGATACTTGCCTTGAACAGCCCAGTCTCCAGCTGTATGAGATGGGCCGGACAGTATCCCTGGGCCTCGTTTCCACTTCCTGCTCCAGTTGATTTCTCAGCAAACTGGAGACTCCCTCCATTTTTTGGACCTTGGAGACAATTTCAGAACTCTAATTGGCAGCTTGATAACTTCACGCAAAGTTCTTGTTTTCACCTACCTAACCCCAGTATGAAATCGGAGGGAGAAGAACCATTGACAAAGAAGAGAAGACTCAGTGGCCAGCATGATACTTCAACTCCTGAAGAAGAAACAAACTTCTCTAATCAGAAGGAAGCATTGTGTCTTTCTGAAGAAAAACATAGCAGCAAGAAAGGTAAATGATGCTCTTTGCTTATTTTTCTTGTTTATTTGTAATGCTAAACATGTCTAACAAGTTATAAGCAACATTGCCTGCACCTTTTGAGTTACGTTTTTTCTTGGCACCTCTCTCATAGAAAACACATGTCATAAAATGTTAGTTTTGTAACGCTGTTTAGTCTGTAAACTTGTATTTTGTGCTGTCAAACAGTCTGCCAGAACTAGGTTTGCTGTGCTTGGTGGTAGAACACAGTCAATTATGCAAGGGATTGCCCAGCTGGGAGGTCCCGAGCTTGGTTCAGACAACTGTCTCTCAGGTATTTGTTGCCAGATCAGATCTGTTAACTTGGGAACTCTCTTAAAGCAAAAAGATTTCGCTAAGTTACAGTAGGGCAGAGCTGGGCTGGCAGTTGTATAGCTTCATTCCTTATGCTGTACCTGAGCTCATAAGCCCTGCTGGACCTGAACTGGCTTCTTTCCGAGCCAGTTGAGTTATTTGTGACCTAGATAACTGAGAATTAATGGACTGAGATTTAATGCTTTTTTTGCTTCCAGTGTGATTGTGTGGGTTTGTTTTTACAACTGTATTCTACCACTGGCATGTTAGCGAGTTTTGTGTCAGACCATGACTGGTAGAGTAAACAGCAAATGTGCTTATCCAGATAAATACAATAAGAAGTGCAAAGATGTCTACCCAACTCAGTTAGAGACTTTCATGAAGCTTGGAAGTGTCTGCTTCAGCTTATTACAGATGTGATCTTCTACATAGCATCCAAATATTTTACTGAGTATTGTGGATATTTACAGTTTTGTCTACTGTGAAACAGATAGAGGGGCACAGTCAAAATTGGCCCCCTCTTGCATAAATCACTTCCTTAACAAAATAAACTGGAAGTTGTATTATGACTGAAAAGGGCAGCAACCCCAAAGGGGTTTTTGGACACAAATACCCGTAGAAACATCATATCCATCTTCAGGAGCTGAAGGAAGGGAAGTTTGCTTTGTGCCTTTATTGCCGAGTCCTCTCTCAACCCCCTTAGCAAGTACATTTTGACATACCTTTATCTCGGAGAGCAGTTGGCATTGTGGTCCTTCCTAGGTCCTTCCTAGTTATCTTTTATTCGCATATCGTAAGGTGGCAGTAATTAAAGATACCTGCTGAGGAGCAGTGTGGCCTCTCTCCCACTATAGAAACAGTACTTAAAGCCTTGCTGTATTCATTGCAAATACTAGATAAAGTCCTGAATAATGTAAGCACAGCGATGGAATTTACTGCCCAAATAGGGCAGACGCTAACAGCTATAGCTGCAGGCTGCCCATAGTTGATAGCACAGATAACTGGACCTTGGCATGCTCTCAGATGAGTTGGGATATAGTTGAAAGGCATCTTTGTTTATGAGTTTTGTAAGTGGAGAAATACATATCTGAAAAATAATTGGATGCTTAATGATGGGCAGATATATCCTTACAAACTTGGATATAATGATACTAATAGTAAGTAGGAATGGCAGAAAGGCAAGTAAGCCTTTTCAGAAGTTCTTGGTAATTCTGAGGCTTACCAGTTTTTTAATTTCTCATCCTCACTGAGGGAAATCAGGTTCATTATCTGTTTTGGGACCCCTGTAATGGACCCTGTTGCAGCTTATGGCTGAGTTTGTCAGACTATACACAGGCTAGCGGTGAACCCTTTGTTTGATTCCTAACCCTTTGTTAGTCATGGATAGGGAGATCAAGATGTCCATATGCTGCTCTAAAGGGTGTATCCCAGACTGACGTACCCCATCTCCACTGAGGAGGTAGTGGCAGAAGGTAGCACAAGACTATGTCAACAGACTGGGTTTGGCTTACCAGTTTGACAGCCTTTCTACAGGGAGCAGGGTGGTGTAGTCTGACCGCAACGATCTCCTTAGAACATGCCGGTTTCCTAATTTCAAAGCAGTTTGAAATCCACAGCATATAATGGTTTTGTGCTGTGTTTTGGGGTTTGTTTTGTTTTTTATTGATGCTTATATAAAGTTCATCTTAAACAGAGGGTCTAAATCACTGCTAATCAAATGAGCTTTTAGAATTGCTTAAGCAATTTAGAAGACAACTAGTTGTCAGTAGAATGATTTCTAAGAGCAGTAAGAAGTTGTATGATGTATTACATAACTTTTTCTGCTTCATCTGCTTTTAACAGGAACCGTCAAAAGACACTGGGAATATTTCTGTCAGCACAGTAGAACAATGAAAATCTTTGAAAATAAAGAAACCGAGCAAAGCAATACAGAAAGTGAGGCAACATTTGATTTTACAGTCATGTCCTACAATATCCTCTCACAGAATTTGTTAGAAGATAACTCCCACCTGTACAAACACTGTAGGCAACGGTTGTTAATCTGGACGTACAGATTTCCCAACATTCTACAAGAAATCAAACAGCTGGATGCAGATGTGAGTAGAAGATGAGCATGTGGATATTTCTTAAGACCTGGTAAACTGGAGTAGCAAATTCTTGCTGTTCTTTATTTTGATAGGTGGGCTGTCTAGTGAATCCAGCTGAGCTTTTAGTTACGTCATGCTTAATGATTTTGATTTATGCTTGTGCTATTAGTGTATTCTGTGCAATCTGAACTTACAGCAAAGGCAAACTCTACAGCACATGTCACTCATAGTTGCCTATTTTTTGTCCATAACTTCCTGGAATGGTCTTTTTGACATGACTTTGTTCTGCTGATACACTGCAATTTTTTTATAATTCCAAAACCTTCTTTCTTCACATAAATTTTTCTCAAGTCTGTGCCTAGAGCATGCTTGAGTAGAGTGCTGTAAATAAGGCATCGATCATAGGAACTGCTATCCTTGCATAGGCCAAAGGTCCACCTTTGTCGTGTTTGTAACGGTAGCTAATGATAGATGCTCGGAGTAGGAAAACGGGGTACCTTTCTCCAGGATAGTCTCAGCTTCTGGGACTGTACAACTTAGGAAGCTCTGGAGCTGGAGGCTCTCTTTAATTGCGCCATAAGTTATTTAGTGCAAAGGAAGTGCAAGATTGAATAATTGATCATATTTGCAAACACTTAATCTTGCACACCAGGTTTTTGTGGAGGAAAAACAGTATGCATGCACACAGGAGGGTCAAATTAAGGCAACCTCCAGAACTGGCATGTTCTAACTTCCAGGTGTGTGACTTTGTTTAGGTAGTAGTTACAACAAGTGTCTGTATACTCACTGAATCAAAAGTCCCTTTCTAAAATCTAGCTGCTAATCCTTCAGAGCCATTTGTTAGATCCGGTCATGGAGAACTTACAATCATGTCTGAATCCTTCATTTGGAAGGCAGTCTCAAATGTTTTATTTTTTTGATTGTATGAGGGCTGGAGTGATGAGACTGCTATGTGGATCTCCATTTTCTTGAGATTAATGTTCAAGGTTGAGAGAAAGGTGCAGGTGTTAGTAGCATTCATGTGAGACTGATGCAAACATATTCCCAGGTGTTCATTTCTCTCTTCATCTGGTACTCTGCTCCATTTGACTTGTCAACAAGCTTGCTGTTCTTTACTGAGACATAACTCTGAACTTCTGTTTATATTGGGGTCTGAAAAAATACCTTACCGTGTTCTTGGTTGGCTGTGGGCTGGAGATTAAAGTTGCCTTCAAGCTCTTCCTTTCTTCCTCATACATACATACAGGATGTATAAATTTATCTTTACAGTGAGATACGTTAGTGGGCTTTCTGGGAGGAGCATTGGGCAGAGGGACTCTGCCTGGTGCTGTTAGTGGTAACAGACAGTTCTCCAGCATGGAAGGGCTGGAGCCAAAGCCAGCCCCTCTAGCAAAGAGCAGTTCAGTTCAGGGTACTTGCTGAGCTCTGCAGAGCCACACAACGCAGCACTGGGGTAAAGAGGTGATGCCGTGTATTGCACGTGTTGCGTCATGACGAGCAGCTGCTCACAGACCCTAGTTGAGGCAGGCGCCCTTTGTGCAGTGGAAGTTCTTGCTACAGGACATAAACTTTTAACTGATACGTTATTTTGAACTGTCACCTTAAAGTGAAGCAGAGACTTCAGAATATTGCTTGAGATTTGGTTCTTTTTTGAGACCTTGAATGAGCTAGTGTCAGCTGGGTAAGCGAAGTCTGTTGCTGCAGTTCAGCAGGCAGTGCTAACTCATTATCCTTCACGAACTCAGTCCCTTGTCAGAGTCCCAGAGTGTCTGTAAATCTGTGTGTTACTGCAGCGTGCAGGGAGAAGGCTCCAAGATGCTCAGAACTCTCCTAATGGAGTATTTTGAGGTTGATCTTTGGTTCAGGTTCTCATAATATGGAAACCTGCTGTCCACGCTGTAGTTAATGAAAAGTGTGGCCTTGGCCTCTTCATCCCACCTCTCTGGCATTTATCCCTCTCCTAAACTGCTGAGAATGTATTAGTGGGCCACTACTTTGATTAAATTTAATTTCACATCTGAAAATGTATGTCTGTCTGAGAAAGGATGAGGGGAATTGGGGCCCTCTTCACAATCTTAAGGAGCATTTTCTATAGGAGAGTGAATCCTTTTGTCGGATTATGGAGGCAAAAAGCCTCTGAATTTTTTTTAATACCTATACAGACTGGCCAAGAGAGATATGATGTGGTAATATTTTGATGTACTTACTAATATCTTTTAATTAAAACTTTTGCCTTAGGTACTCTGTTTACAAGAAGTCCAAGAAGACCACTATAGAACAGAGATCAAGTCAAGTTTGGAATCCCTGGGTATGGTGAAACTCTTATGACCAATGCATTGTCTTCTCCCCTGCCCCAGTACTATTTTCTTCAAAAAAACTCCCTTAGATTGTAGAATCAAATCTCCTGCCATCACATGCAACAATGTTGTGTACCCCCTTTTATAAATTCAAGTGCTCTCTTGAAACCACGTTAGTGTTTTCTACCAGTATTCTGGTTGGATAGCTTTCCTAGGGTATGTTTTTTCTGGCTTGAAACCTTCCAAATATCAGCACTAAATTTTATCCATGGTCAGTTTGTATTCCTTAGTTTTTATACAAGTACTGTCAGTCAGCCTGAATAGCGCTGTCTTATCGCTCTGCTGTGTGAATTTATGGTAAGGAACATGCTGCTAGGGGTGTGATTCCATGGTGGTTTAAACTGGTCTAAATCTGTTGTGCCTTACACGTACTTCCAGTCCCAGGGCCCCGCTCTCTTCCTGGCACTGGTACTTGTCTGATGCCAGGAGGAGCCAGTTCAAGGAGCAGCACTGGACTGATACTTTTTTCTTTCTTGGTTAGTTGGTGATAGTCTAGCTCCCAGAACTGAGTGTTTGTACAGAAGACAGAGTAATGGCAGTAACGAATTAAATCTACTTGAAATTGAAACAACACTGTAAGGCCAGGCTCATGTGGGCAACTGAGCTTCCTGCTGCTGTACATGAGGATCTGGAGCTCTTCCTCTTCCCCTCTCCGCTCCCAGATGCGTGTCCTGCCCTTTCCTCTGGGCTAGTTCTGACACTCACTAGACCCTTACCCTGGTGAAATCCACCAGTCCAGCAGAATGCTATCCAGACTAATTTTACTTTCCTGGATTAGTTTTCTGTTGGCTTACTTAATTAACAGCAAGTGGCAGGAGCACATGGCCTGGACAGAAAGTCTCGTGTTCACTTTTCTGCGTGATCTTTACATAGTCTTTGGTACTTCAGACTGGGTGTTGCCTGCCGTGTGAGAAAAGTAGCGTGAGGCTTTTCTACTTTATTAAAAAAATAATTTCTAATTATACAATGGTATTTTATGTTTTTAATTGCCTTTCTTGCAGGGTATCACTGTGAGTATAAAATGAGGACAGGGAGAAAACCTGATGGGTGTGCTATTTGCTTCAAAACTTCCAAATTTAGCCTGATCTCATCAAACCCTGTGGAATTTTTTCGCCATGATATTCCACTCTTGGACAGGGACAACGTTGGACTGGTGTTGCTTTTGCAGCCTAGATTTCACTGTAAAACTAATGCTGCGGTCTGTATAGCCAATACACATCTGCTGTATAACCCAAGGCGAGGGGACATCAAGCTGACCCAACTTGCAATGCTCCTGGCAGAGATTGCTAGCGTTGCCCCTCAGAAGGACGGTACCTTCTGTCCAATTATCATCTGTGGCGACTTCAATTCTGTTCCTGGTTCTCCGTTGTACAGATTTATAAAGGAAGGAAAGTTAAATTATGAAGGACTTGCTATAGGGAAGGTAGGCTATGCTTTTCACTTCTCACAAAAAAAAAAGGTTAATGCTGATTAAAGAGAAATATTTAATTGAGTGATCCTACATGCTATAGCTTGGCTTGTGATTATTTCCCTTGCAGTACCAATCTTAGTGCCCTTTACACAGTCTGCAAAGCGAAAGTTACGGTGGAGTTACTAAAATAAGCTTGGCTATATTAGCTGTGCCTTACAGAATATTGTACCTACTTCTAGCATTCCGAAATTAAAAACTTGCAAACAAATTAATTGTTCTTGAAAGGTAGTTATCCACAGGATGATTTTATCACTGTGTTTTAAGTGTCCCAGTGTTTAAGTAGGATAAAATAACTACTTAATCAAATACCTACTGTGTACTCTATGGAAAGCTGACTCTTATTTTAGACAGACTTTCAATTACAGTGGCTAGAATAATTGTAAAAGCAAAAATGCAATTACATGCTGAACCTAAGCTGTTTCAGGTTAGACAGTTCTTGTTGTTAGCTCTTGTATGTAGCTGTTGGATGTGTCAAGTGCTAGTTAATAGAAAGTAACTGGAGTACATACAATGAGAAAACATGAAAAAATAGCCCCACTGGTGTCTGTTACTAGTGGGTTGTTGTTTCAAGCCCCGCTTTGACTTGACTTGCTCCCAGAAGAATAAGCATCGTGAAGATAAAGTAAGCGTCTGCTAGGGAGCTGTATATACTCAGTCCTCTTACATTGCTAAAAGTGTTCTTGGTAGTCTCTCAGCTTAGTGTCACAAGAACTATCTTGAAAAATTGGGTAGCTGCAAAAAAACTTGACAAGAGTAAACAAAGGAGGTGTACATACGGGGTGGTATTATTTTTTACAGAGATTTGACAAGCCATTGTAAAAGATGTATTCTAGGAGGCTGGGGTGTTTGTTTTTTTTTTTGCTGAAACTTTAAACTTTACAAAAAATGTCTGCTCATTTCAATTTTTTTTAAAAATCAGATTTCTGTCTGAAAAAAACTCATGTTGTCTTTTCTAGGTCTCTGGACAAGAACAGTTTCCAAGGGGACAAAGAATCTTATCTATTCCAATTTGGCCAAAAAAATTGGGTATTTCGCAAAACTGTGTATATGAAATAAAACAGCAACAAAAAGAAGAAAATGCAGGTCAGTTTCTAGGTTGATGAATTTTGTGGTCCTTGGAAAGTATCATTCAGGTAGCACTGAAAAACAGATGATCTGTTCTAGTGGGGGGGAAAAAAGTGAATCTTGAGCTTGCAAAACTTCCTGTTGGGCTCACCAGAGTGTAAAGTTATTTGTTCTCATAAGCATTTGCAAATTTTAATCTTTAGAAGATAATAGTTAGAAGTTGCCATTCGGGAGCTGGTGCATAATATTTAAACTCCTGTGTTTTCATCATGAAAGCCAGTTGTGCTGTGACAGGGAAAAGAGATGGAGGAATGTAGCATGTGTATGTAATGTGAACCCATGTTCTGCTTCAGTGTTTATGTATTATAGTGCAAGCACTTTATGTAGCAAGTGGGAAAAGCAAGTGATTCCCTGCTGAGTATTATTACATCTTTCATCCACCACTCTTTCTTTGACAGAAAAAAACAATTTTAAATGAATGGGACATAATTTGAAAGAGTCTTTGGAGGGGATCTTGCTAATGGAACAGAAGAATTTAATCCAGCTTTGAATTCTATCTTGCCTGCTGCAAAAAATAAGTGTACTTAAAGATATCTTTTTCTGTAGCTTTTCTTTTCTGTACCTCTTCAATATTGGTCTTGCCTACATCCTATTTTTAAATGTAAATTGAATGTATTTTTATTTTGCAGGAGAAAAATTGGAAGCGGCAAAACTGGACAACACTCAAGAGATTGTAATAGCATCTGAAAAGTATGTGTTGGGGGGAAAAAATGGAAGCCCTTGACTGGTTCCTAGTTTTGGGGGTTTGTTTTGGTTTTAGGCCAAACTTGTATCTGATTCCAGGCGTGGATACAAGGTGCTCACCCAACCCCGTCTGCCCATGTGGCAAAACATCATCTTCCATTTAAATGTGGAAAGGCTAATCAGAGAGCAACAGACTAGAACTGGAAATAACACATGGAGTGTGTGTTCTTGCGGGAACTTGCAGATATTATTTCAGAATGCAGAGGCAAGGTGTCAGTGCTGTTCAAGGGGTACTTTCTGTCTGCTTATTAAAAGAATGCCTTTGACATTTTTTGTCACTTCTTGATATGGACGGGACATTTTGCCGTGTAGTGACATCATAGGAAAGCTGTGAACTTCAGTCCAGTTGCAGAAACCATGTTTTTAAGGGGGGGGGGGGGGAATTCAACAAAAAAATCCCAGTGCTGTCCAGCTGCTTAAGTGTTGGCACTTCTCTCTCTTTTTACTGTTTTTGAGATACCAGTTTGCAGATGCTAATAAAATCCTATAATGCAATGTGAAATTGGGGTAAAGGAGGGAAAGGAACTGGAAAGATCATAAAATCTTCCTTGTCAGGAGTTCTATGGGAGAATTTAAGTTCTTTGATTCCCAGAAACTCAGAGTATTATGGGTTTGGTAGTACAAATCTTACTTGGATCAAAACATTTGCTCATTAAACTGAAGGAGGAAGCTACCGCTAGACTGCTGAGAAGGAAAATGTAACTGCTTTTTGAAAGGAAGAATATGTTTGCCTTTACCAAACTGGTAAAGGCCTATAAAGTAAGGAATTGCCCTAACTGTGTATGTGTGTGTTGTACCAACTGGCATGTTTGTCAGTCTTCTCTAAATCAGGCAGGTGGCATGCTGACGACTTCTTTTTTTTTTTTTTTTTAATTGCTTGGTTTTTAACCAGAACACATTGCAGCTGAGGTTTAACATGCAGCTGTGCCAGGTGAGGCCCGTATAGCTGAGGGGTGGATGATTTGCAGAGCTGGTAGGAGCAAATGGCAGGGAGGGAGGGAGGAGTCCTTTTGCTGAAAGGTGCAGTTTGCTTTCAGGTTTGAAAAAACAGGTGAGACAAGATGGGCTGAACTGAAGAGGAACAGACTGACATATGATGGGGAGAGACAAAATGGGAGCCTGAGTGGAGGAAAGAAGATTAGGCATAGCCTAACTTGAAAACACTTGACAGCTTTAGTTTAGGGGAGGAAAAAAAAAATAATAAAAATCTTAATTTCTGTATATGCTGAAGGGCCTGGTTAATGAGTTCATAGTTTGTTGCTTTCATACAAGCTGCTCTTGTGGATACTTCTACCCATGTGTCAGGGAGAGATTGCTGAATGAGGACACGTGAAATCTTACAAAGTGTAGGTGGAGGTGAAAGGTACGTATATTTAAAGTGTCAGTTAAGCCAGTTTTGATAGGCTCTTAGGTATCTGCCTTTTACTTGAAAAAGCTGCCTGCATTTTGCCTTCAGAGGTTTAGGCTGCTAACACAGAAGGCTATGGAATTGATTGCATGAGAGAAATGCTAGTTTGCACATCCAGATAATTAATTTTGTTTGTAACCAGAAACTATTTGGTATTTCTTCATTTGTTTATTATTTCTAGGAAAGATAAGAAAATAAAATTCTTTTCTTTGATTCTTGTTTAGGCTGTCTTCAAAATTGCAGCACCATTTTAAATTATCTTCAGTCTATTCTCATTACTTTCCTGAAACTGGGATACCAGAAGTAACGACTTGTCACTCCCGAAGTGCTGTCACTGTGGATTATATTTTCTATTCTGCAGCCAGTGATGATACTGCTGCCCAGCCAGGTAAAGAAACCAACTTGTAATTATTTTTCACAAATGCTAAATGGGAACATTTGGATGCTGTTCTAAGGGAAACGTAGTGATAATTTAATCCATATGAAGCACCTCAGAGGTTCGTGGCGGTGCTTTGAATGTCAGCCATTATCTGAGAAACGTGGCTGGCCTTGTCGACTCACCACACCTGGACTTGTAGTGCCACACAGGGCAAACTTTTTCACCCGACTGATCATTCCTGTAGTTGCCATCTCAGCATGGAGACAAGAGCTGAGGCTACAGAATAGCAGCAATGTAAGTAGCACCCGAGAAACACTGCTGTCAGTAACTCATGCAGGACCTTAGTGGGCAGACCTACAACAAAGCAGTATTTCCAATCAGCTAATCAGCAAAATGGTGAACGGCAATTTATGATGTGCATTAAAACTGATAAATGAACTGTTTCTTAGAAAGTTACTTTTCAGATAGTCTTGATGTAATGTCTGTGAAGTAAATGACCTCTGTGGCCTTTGCTCTGAGAGCAGTCACTTGCACATGCCCCGTTGTCACTCTCTTGATTGCAGTTGCAGCTAAAACTCACCAGATGGTGCAAGAAAGACACGGTACCTCTGCGGGTGTATTTCTTGCTGGGTGACAAAGTGCCATCCTTTACTGCATTTGTGCTCTTACCGTGGATGCTTCTGAGCAATGCGCTTTCCGTGTCCTCATTAGTTCTGTGCCTTGTGCCATCGTCAAAGGTCATTGCACGGTGCAGTGCTATCAGATAAATGGCTCTGCAGAACTCGGAACAAAGAAACCTGGATTCTGCTCCTGCTCCCACTGTAGATTGCAACTGATTTTTATAAATTGACATTGTTTTCAGTATGTGAAATGAAAATTCCAGGTACGAGGGATGAAGGTGGTGACTAGATTGTTAAAATTCATTGAGTCAATGCACAAAAGTGTCATTTGTCATAACATGCACAGTAAATGCTATCTTAGTGTAAAATACCAAATACAAAAGCTTCACAATACAGAAGAAAAAAGCTTTGACTGAAAAACTAGGATATGAGAAGTATCTAAATGACTTCTGAATGCTGTGTGATTTAATGGAGTGCTGTGTGATTTCAGAGTGCATCCTTGTGCAAAATTTAATCCTAATTCACCTGTTTGTATATTTTGTTGCACCATCATTGCCCCAGCAGAGCTATAGCACTTTTTTCTTTCTGCACTTGCTTTTCAAATAGATTCTTCACCCCACATCAGAGTACAGAATGGGACCAAGCTTGAATTCTCCAAGTAGTTTAAACTGGTATAGTTTTTATTCATTAGTTCTTAGAAACTAAGTAATAGTCTGGATTTTCAGTTTTCTGATGACCCGGGCCTCTGTATTAAAAGTTGCAAAAGTCTGAACAAGTGAGTACTAAATGTGGTCTAGGCTGGCTGATGGCTTTTTTCCATTTAAAGGTTGTTGGGTTTGTTTTTTAAGCTTTCGTGCTTTGGTCTGTGTCATGCCTAGCAAAGTACTTGGTTTGGTATCCAGGATTTGCTGTGAAAGCAGGGTTCAGTATCTACCTGAGTCCTGCAGGACTCAGTTTTGCTGGTTCCAGAGTGCTCTGAGCTAACATTAATCACTGCAGGCAGACCGAGCTCTCTGTAGCAACAAACTGCTCCTCTGTAGACATGCAGGTGCTGTGCCAAATGATAAATTTGGCTCAAGAGCGGGGCGGACGTGTGGTCTAGAACTACTGAGACATCTTTGCAGCAAAAAAGCTTTTCTTCAGAGCAGCAGTAAACAGCTGCTGGGTTGTTAGAGAACTGGAAAGCTGGCAGATGGTAAAGGAGTGAAGCTGTTGAACTATCTGAGGAGTTTAACAGTGGCTGGATAATCCTTTAAAATACGCCTGCTGGTAAGCCAGTACCAGGTTGAGCCAGGAAGTTCTGAAGTTGCTGATCACTTCCATACAGAAAATATTTTGTCAAAGAAGTTACAGCTGCTGTTTGTGCTGGTTCTGAAAGCACTCAAACTGCTCAGAATTGTCTTGGTGCTCTCAAAGCAATAGCTAGGGTTGCTGAATAGTCATCTCACTCAAGCAGATTAGCTTAAGAAGTCTAAAAGTTTGACACATCATGGAAGGGTCTTGTTCTCAATGGAATTTTTTTACCTGAGTTGGAAAAAGCTTGTTAATCTTTGCTGATGATAGTTTTCTGGTTTTTTTGTTGTTGGTTTTTTTTAATGAGGACACAAATATTTTAAGTATAGTGTCATAATAAGGTGTAATAGCAGTAAGGCTGTGAGTCATCTTCCCCTCTTCCATGAGCAATGTGGTGTTTCTTGTGTATGTGTGGTGGGGGATTTTTTGGTGGTGTGTTTTGTTTGTTTGTTTGGGGGGTTTTGGGGGTTTGGTTTGTTTTTTGGGTTTGGTTTTTTTTTTTTTGGCAATTACAGGAATAAGTAGCAGGAAATAATGAAGGAAGATCCCTTTCTTGTGATGAACAGTTAGTTAGGAAGGGAAATACCAGAAGGCTTTCATCCTTATGAGCAAGAGTTCCTGTATGACTTGCCTGCTGGAGAACTGTGTGCTTGAGGATACAGAAATAAAATATTATGTGAACCAGTAACTGTCAAAAGATGCTTAATTTTGCAAGTGTCAGCTCTGTTTAGCAATGCTGTTGTGCTAGGGTATGGGAGTGGATTGTGTGAGGCTTTTCCAGGCGAGTTACAATGAACAAATAAATCCCTTTCCCTTTCTACCTCAATTTATCCCTCTGCAAAATGGAGGGGTGGTGTCTTTCTGAGTACTTTGAGCTCTACTGATCATAAGTTCTACTGTGAGAGTAATAGTAAACAAGAATTTCTGAACTACCTTATTGGTGATTTTGCATGGAACAATAATGACTTCAGATTATTTCTGCCATACTGTTTTCTTCCTTCTGCATATGTATGAATGTGTGATTTTTAGCCCACACTGATGAAATTTCCACTTTTTTTTTAACCAGGAGCAGAGGATTCTTTTCATGGAGGTCTAAAACTTCTTGGCAGGCTGGCACTTCTAACAGAGAAAGATCTTTGGACTGTTAATGGTCTTCCCAATGAAAATAACTCTTCTGACCACCTGCCATTGCTGGCAGAGTTCAGGCTTATTGAACGGTAATATCCAAAGGACTTTTTGTGTAGGTAAAGTTACCTTCACCGTCTCTCTTCATGTGATTATTATTTTTTTTTTTAAAAGGTTAATTCAAGCACTGCTGGTCCGGTTTAAATAAGTTTGCATGCATGCTGATTTGTTAGTGTTGTGTAAAGTAGACTTTTTAAAGGTACTTTTTTTTAAATGTTTAAATTACTTTATGAAGTCTTTAAGGAAAAAAGAAAAGATTTTACATTAGCTTCCTCTTTGATAATGGAAAACACCTGTGCCAGTCTCAAAATGGCATTATTTTTCACAGAGATGCTGTAAATGGTTTTTATTGTAAATCATAGTAAAACTGATTATTCTCTAAGAACTGTGTGCTTCTTCAAGTAAAGGGGAGTGAGTTTGTGTGCATGCCATGCTTGATAATGAGCTGCAAGTAGTGTTTTACTACAAAGTTGCTCTGTAGACAGTTCTATCTAAATACTTTGGCAAAGGAATTTCCTGAGTTACCTAGAGTGTAGGCAGGGCAGAGGCTGCAAGATTGGACTTCCAAAAGAAGAGGATAGCTTTGCAGTAAGGCAAATGTTTACAATTGAAAAAGTTACTTCTTTAACTTCTAAAAGCTTAAATATAGGTGGCATTCACTGGAATCTTTTTTAAAGTATCTGAAATAAACCCAAGTTTAATGAGCATGAAAACTTACAGGAAACAATTGATCTACTATAGGGAAAAAAAAAATTGGTATCTTGAGGCTTCATATATATTGAACAACTGGAGGAAGTTGTTTTTTCTCCATTTAGTTATTAAAAATTTCAAGTTGTATACTGAAATGACAGATCCTGAGGTATTAGATGACCAAGATTTTATATTTACTCTTGTAATGCACTGGTAAACATTCTGTGCAAAATATGATTTACAAAATTAAAAAAAAACAAAGACTGCCTGAGTGGAGACTTGCAGGGAGCCAGGGAGGCTGGAAACAAGTCTTGTAGCTTGGTCAAACTACAAAGGCATATGTATGAAAAACTGACTTAAAAGTAACACTTAGAATTGTCTTTCAGTGTAGTGCTGGAAAACCTTGCACCCATGTTCCTGAAATCACATCAGATGCATTCGTCTCCCAGAAACACTTGTTTGTTCTTCTCCAGCCTAATTTTTGGGATTTTCATCAGGGTTTCCTTCTCCTGACTGCAGAATTACAACTGTGATTACTTTGTGCTTTGAGAATAATGCAGGAAGTACAGGGGTAGTAATTGCAAACCCAGTTGAATTGAAAAAGGATTTTGGTGTTACGCTGAAAAAGGTGACTACCTACTGAAATATTCAGCTTAAATTGCTTGGAATTTGGAAGGGGGCTATTTTTCTCAGAAGTAATTGTGACTGAGGAGCATTCCTCTACTTGTTAACAGTCAAGTTAATGCTACCTATTCAAGACTGGACTCTAGTCAGATACTTAAAATCAGACATTCTCAAAGCTGGAGCTGATAGATGCAAACATACTTAACCAGCTGCAACAGATTTCTCATACATACTGGTTACAGCTAAAAACATTGTCCAGCTGTAGCAACCTGTGTAGCCTGTTAAGAGCAAGGAGGTTTGCTAGCCTGGAGGGCTGTGCGTTGTCTCCATTGCAGAGAGAACTGTGCGACCCTAATGGTGCTGTCCTAGAGCACTGCGGGCAAAGAGGCTGCTGAACAGGGGAAGGTGAGTAATAGAGAAGTTCAGCCACTTAGAATAAGCTTTAACTTGAGCATCACTTTTCAGGCTTGTCTAAAGCCTCATCTCCTCCAAAGCAGAGGTTTCACATCAGTTCCATTCTCTTTTACACAGAGCAGCACTTATTTAGGCCACGCCAAACACCTAGTTACTTACAATGCCGGTTTGAATCTTAAGTTGTATACTAATTTAAAAGCAAATGCTTTGGACTTGCTGATCAATTGTTTCCATATTTGGCTTGTATCTGCTTTAGTTTGTTCCCATTTGTCCTGTCTTAGATGTTCTCTGGAAGAGAAACCTGGACAGAACAAAAAAATAACCCTAAGTCATTAAAAAAAAAAAGACTACCATGATATTTTATTGAAGTTTCATGCTGTGCATAAACATACAAGTGATTAAAAAACCCAAAAAGTCATGCATGTTTGCTACACTATTTGACCACCTTGCAGTAAGTTAGAACAGTCACTAGAACCACAGTTAAGACAAATGCCATTGTAAGCAACTTTCAAGAGAATATTTCAGCTGAACTTCAAAAACAAGAACCAAAAGCAATTCTTTGTCACGCACCTCTACAGCATTAAAGAGTTTCAGTATAAAAGTCTGAGGTTAAGAGAAAATAAATTGTGCTGGAGAATGGTAAAGACTATACACCAACCACCATTATTTGAGCTGAAGTAAACCATGGTTTCATAGAAGAAAACTTGCAACATATCAGATAGCTAACCTTGTGCTATAGGATACACCTGATCAAAGTAAGTTTTTCACATCATTTTACCCAGGAGAAATCTAAGGGATACATGGGAAAAAAAATTGTTTAGGTCACAAGACACTGAGCAGCACAAAGTTTAAAACTGAAACTCTAGAGCTGATATCAAATTACACAAGAATTTCTACCAAAAGAGTATTTCTCTCTCTTCAATTTCACTCCTGAACCAAAAAAAAAATCCTATTGTGAACACAGGAGTGGAAAAGTTTGCAGAAAGAGGGATGGGAAAGGCCTCCCTGTAATTGAGATGGTAATCTTGTATAAAGAAGTGTAACACAACACATTTGAAAAGTCTTCTTTCTAGACCTTCTGAAGTCTAATTAGTAGAAAGCCTTTTACCATTTGTAGAAGGCTGCTGCGTCTCGGTGTTGTCTTCCTTTCCTAGGTAGGTGAGATTCATTGAGCAATGAGGTCTGCATACAAGCGATCATCTCCTTCTGTATCCATTCAAGTGCTGGCTGATACAAGCATTCTAGGAGCTTAAATCATTCAATTTGAATAAGCATTATCGTCACTGTGTTACAATGTCCTGTCTTCATCAAGATCCCCAAAAAAGTAAGAGCCCAGGAGGGGAGGTACGCAAGGCCCACAGCAGTATCATCTATAAGCACAGCACAAAGGGTAGAGGCCGGACTTGTACAATAATCCAGTTTCTATTTAGGCACCTAATGAAATATTTTCAGGAATGCAGCATTTGAATGCTTCCAGAGGACTTCACTAATGCGAAGGGCGGACCCCAATGAAGGTCTTGCCATGTCACTTGAACGCTGCTGTCCATCACAGGTCCTTAGCTAAGTCTTAGAACAAAAGGACTGAGTAGGGAGGAAGCAGACAAGCTTGATTTTCAGCTATTTCAGATGCACAATTTAATTTATTGCTGAAGTTGTTCCAATACAAGCTTCCTTATTCAGGTCTGACTAAGCTGTTGTTACTACAACACATATAGGAAAAACTCCCTACAGCAGCATGGCAGAAGGTTAACTTCAGCCTGCGATCTGATCTTAATATAAGATGTCAAGGCATCACCATCTGAGACTGCTCAGCCTTTCAAAGACAAGGTTCAAAGTTACACACAAATGTTGAAAGAAAAGCATATAGACTCAGGTTAGTAATTCTGACCTTTTTTGCATTATTCCAGGAACACATATGAGAAACAAACTGACTAGTAGGTGAACACTTGTCTCTACAGAACAGCAATCTCTACATTTTGTGCTTCAGCAGTGTAATCCAGAAAGTCTAAAAGCTTGTGACAAAGTATAAAAAAATTCTGAAAGCTTAAAAATTCATTATTCATCAATTATCATCATTTAAAAAACCAAAACCTCATATTTTGCCTAATAAGATGTCAGTGTTTAAGAATACACTTGCATATTACTATTACTTAACATCTTTCAGCAACATGCACAAAGTAATAATATAGGTGGCAGTAAAACATCCAGTGCTGTTTTAATACTACCAGAAATGCTGGGAAACAGTACAAATTAGTTACAAAACAATTAATACTGATAATTTTGCATATCTGTTAAGTTTAGTGAGGTAATGTTGATACTTTAAAAACTCACACCACTTCTGCACTGCTTGTTTTTATTGCTGAATTAAATATTAATACTGAATGTGACCTTTTTTTTTTTTTAAACTGCACTGCACCCCAGCACATCTGAACACTAAGAATATGATTTCTTAGTTATCCCAATGCTACTACCCAGCACAACGCCCAAATTCAATTAATACTTGTGCAGGGAAATTGTATTCAGAGAAACTCTCACACCACTGGAGTCACCTGCTACATGATAGAGGGGAAAAAAAGTCTTATATCCTGCTAAACATAATTTTAGGTTCTCTTCACTGATGCCTTTTCTATGAATTGAAAGAAAATAAATACTGCCACAAAAAAAAAAATCCCCCCTTCTATAAGAGTCCACAAGTTAATAAATAGTCCCATTCCTTTTTCCTTCCAACGGAGTGCGGGTGAAGTGCAGCGGGAAGCACCAGGGAAGCCCTCTGTCCGGCGTATGGCTTTGTTAGATGCGGAGCTGGTAGCCTACCTCGTTGAGCGTAGCCAGTTCTCCTTTCTTGTCCACCACCGCAGGCCTGTGAGCAAAGGAGGGAAGAGGGCGCTGCTCACCAGCAATCCCAGACTGCAGTGCAGGAGCGGAGAGAGCAGTTGTCAAATCAGGAACGGTTTACTTCAAAATAGGACTGACTAGATCTAATTTTCTCATCATAAGCACGATCCTGCTGAGTTGTCACATCAACTAGTGCGATCAAGCTGCTCACGTGGTTGCCTCTGAAGCCAAGCACTGGCGAAAAACAAGTCGTCCCATCCTGGGGTCCGTGATCTGAGCCTGGGAGCACCCCTCTCCCGCTGACTTGAGAGAGCGCCTAAATGAGTAGCTAAGACTAGACACATCTCGCCCGTGATCTACCCCAGAGCAGGACTCCGGCTTTTGGAATAAAGTGGGAACTGCTGAGAGCAAACAGGCAAGGCCTCTCACATGGCCACAGCATGCTGTCTCTCTGAACCTGACCTTTCCTCTTGGCTAGGTCTGTGTGAAGGGCTAGAGCCCACCAAATAGAAAACACAAGATGAACTCCCTTCAGTCTCCAGGCATCTTATATTCTGATACAGTCCAGCCATTCACTTCAGTAATCACACATGCACGTATGCTGTTAGGTCATTTAAGTATATCAAACAACCTGAACCAAATGAAACCTTGAGATTGAGCAATCAGTCTCTCCCTCTTCAGCAAGCCATGGAAAAGCTCCTGCAACAACGTTGTCAAACTGAAAGAATCCTGGCGATTTACAGTCTGTGGCAGTGTCTAATCTGAGAGCTTATTCCAGGCTCTTAGCTATTTTCAAACTGAGCCATATGTTTGCTTTTCTAAAGAAAAACATCGTTTAAAATACAGGTTTCTCCTAGTAGACTCTACAGCATGTCCGCTTCACTGCAAAAACTCAGCTAAAGCCTGAGCAGTACAATGTGAAGCTGGTAATAGCCCCAGTGCTTTCCTACAGCTCCTCAGACCTGGTTTCCAGCTCTCACACTTACTTTTTGCTCACTGGGCGGCAGATGTGACCCATGAGTTTGCACACGCAGGGCTGACACTTACCTCCTCATTGCACGCTGCCTGCTTGTTTCTGCCGAAGCCGCTCTGGGCAGCCAGCCGGGCCACGGGAGCAGCAGTACCGCTGCAGAGGTGGGGATGAATAGCTTGCGCACGCACACAGACACCTGTGTGGCAGAGCCTCAGAAATATTTCAGAATTCTTTGATTCAGTAAGTGGTTGTTTGGTTTGGTTTGTTTTTTTTTTAAGAGCAGAGCTGCTAACACCAGATCTCTGGTGAAAATCTACACAGCATTCGAGAGCAGGGGACATTGCTACAGACAACTGATGCTCTTCTGCCTAGTCACACATTGAATGCAACCTGTTTTTTTGCCACATATCCGAGCACCTCTGTTAATAGCCCCATCCTCCACTTTGCAGCACTGCCCTGCTCCCTGCCTCATGTTTGTCTCAGTTTGTAAGTACTGCACAGAAGCAAAGGAGTCTTCACTGGTCTCTCTCACTGGCAGGAAAGGATCGCACCTGAAGAAGTCATTGTAAGATAGTTGGGATTTTTCCACTTTATTCCTTCAGAGCAGATGGGATTTGACTAGCCAGAAAACAAGTTACAAGCTGCATCCCTCAGAGCTTGCGCAGGAGTCCGAGACCAGCAAGAGACCCACTGTTTCTTCCAGAGCGTCTGTCCCTCCTCCCTCCCTCCCTCCAATTTAGGGATCCTCTTCCCTTCCCACCCTTTTCCCCCTCCCTCCCTTTAATTAAAACCAGAATGTGGTTTTAATTAAAGCACACCTGGATGGTTCTACCTTCTCTGACTATCTAAGAGAGATGGGGAGTCACTGCACACCCATGGCAACACGCCCATTTCCACTCCATGACAATTCTCTAGCTTGTAGCTACAAACAGACTGTCCTCCATAAGGTTTCTCTTCAGGGTTTTAGGAAGAGGCAAGGATTTGTTGGAGCAGAGGCACCGCAGCTCCTATTTTCCTTGGCTGGCAATGACCTGATGTCAAACATCCCTTCTGAAGCCAGGGACCCCTGCTATACTGGCCCATCAAATTGCACCTCCTGTCCGAGGTGCCGTGATGATGAGCACATGAATAAACTGTGCATAGCTGCTGGGTACACAGTATTCATGAGTTGTCTGCATTCCATCTGCCTGATTTTGCACATCCTAATATAATAAATATAATATAATCCTAATATAATCCTGCCCCCTTGTACATCCTGATATAATGGACTAACAGAATGTTCCTTTCAACAGCTGAAGTAGGCCAGAAGCACACAAGGCCAGTGTTGCTATGACACTCAGAGCATGCATGTGTTAAGCCTCAGTATGAAATTAAAAGGAAATAGATCTGGTGAACTGACATTTAGGAGCAGAGCGTGCTTCAGGCTGCCACATGATACTCCCTTCCAAACTCGTATCAACACTCCCAAACCCCTCCAGCTCCAAGAACTTCTATTGAGGACAAAGCACTGCGTTGCCTGTTCCAGCACAGTGACTTGCAATTTACAGCACCGTCCTGGTCTGGGACTTCAGAGGATGGACAAGTGGACACAGTAACGTGTCAGACTTACCAGGCAGCTTCACACCACCCTATATCCTCTTTATTCATCCTGTCTGCTGGCCACCCTTAGCAGGATCACACCAGCTGTGGGCTAAGAGCACATGGACCTTTACGTAGCTCAGTTAATGAGCTGCAATTTGACTACACGCCAGTCTCCTAGACAGGCACGTACCGCTTGTTGCATTGCCACCCGTGTCCTGCAACGTACTCTATCTGCCTTGTAGCTGTGTTTCCAGGCTAAAATGCTATCGTGGGCTTGCTAGCGGCCACCACCGGCATTTACCTAACAAACTAGTAAGGAACCAGGTTAAAGGGTTGAGGCTGTAAAATCCACTTCTGTCCTTAAGCACCGCTTCAGCCTCTGTCCTTCAGAAACAATCCAGCAAAGACATTCCAGTTCACCATTCCAGTTCACATATCTTTCACTGGGAGATTTCTCCCAGCAGGCCCATATGATTTTATTCTTGACAAAAACCAGGCTGTAATAACAGCTTGTCATCAGCAGGTGAAGCCTCTCAAATGAATGTGTTATTCAGCCCCTGCCAGCTCACACTAGAGCAAAACACTTCTCTCCCCCTCCCCTGCAAGCTCTAAAAAGCTGTAATTACAGCATGCGAGTAAGAGATCCACAAAGAAACAAAACACAGTGTTGATAAACACGGCCATTCTTTAGCTAGGATTTCAGCCTAAAGCCTAGCAAGCCTGGAAGTCTTTCCTCTTCTGTGTGTAACACAAAGGCTTCTCACTGCAGCTAGGTTCTCAGAGATCCATCAATATGTCGAAGAAAATACCGAAGTTTCCCTCTTGTATTTCTCACCCCGCATATCAACCACTGTATATGCTGGTATGTGTCATTCAGCTCATCCCTGATGAGGGGATGCCATTCCCCCTTCAGGTCTCGGAGACCTCCCATTGCAGAAACCAGCAGATCTCGATTTTGGAAGCGAAAGGGTTTTATTACCAGCAGAGAACTCCCTACAGCAGCACGCTCCTCTGCAGCACCACTCCCGCCAGGGCAAAAGGCACAGTCAGCCTTCGAGCCACAGCGCCACTGCACAGAAGCATCATTTTGACATCGGGAACCCAGTTCTTCTCCCTGGCATCACTTTTCTAACAGAGAGCAGCCTCTTGGGTCGGCTCAAGGGCCCTGAACCTGCCGAAAGCTCCTTCACTGCCCTTTTCCTTCCAAGTGTACTGGGCAGGCCTGCGAGGGCGCTGTGGAGGACCCGCAGGGCTGTCACGCAGCCACAAAGCATGTGCTGCAAGAGCTCCCACCCGCTCTGAGACACTTCAGCACCTTCCGCCAAAGCAGAGATGAAGGTCTCCTGTGTGGAGTCTGCTCTCGGTCTCCTGCTCTCTGCATCATGCTATAGCTGGGTCCCGAATCTTCTTACCATGGTGACCCAGGGTTTATTTTAGAATAACATATAATTCGCTCTAGATACACAGCAACACAGCAGAACCACCGAGCAGGTAACAGGTGCCGAAGACATGGCAAGGCGACCAGTACTTCACTTGTCTTTCTGTCCTGGAAAAGCAAAGCTGCCAAGGAGGAACCAGCCACTGCAGAGCAGCCACGTGCCCAGCAGTTTGCTCAGGAAACAAGCCCAACTGGCAAGTCTCCAAGCCCAGCGAGACTCACCCTTCTCTCCAGGCATGCGTGATCCACTCCAGCAACCACAGAAGCGCTATCAGAAACCCAAAGACAAAACCATCCCTCAAAGCAAATCTAGGAGGTGAAGAAGCCTGGAGTAGCTGAGCCCATTACAACTATAATTATCCATGCACTAAACAAGGTGCTCTCGGTGATGAAGCCCAAAGTACAGCATTGTGGACTGAGTGTGAATTCACATGTAAAAATAAAAGCCTGCTGTGAAATCGTCTGCTGCTAAAGTATCTTGAAGTTATCTTTAGAAGGTTAGCCTAATGTCTTTGTTAGCTGTTTTAAAATAAATAAATAAGTGCTGAGACAGTAGTCTGGGAGCCTATTTAAAAAGCAATGATCATAAATATGTGGCTAATCTAGGTTACGTATAGGCTTTCACAGTTGTCAGCTTCCTGGCATGAAGCAGTAGAGCTAAAACTCAACTCTTCCACATCTAAGGTATGGGAGTCTGAATTGCCAGTGGCTGTAAAAGGCCTGTGATCTGGAAGCTCAGTTTTATCCTTCTAGAGGTATTGCATTCACTTAGTCCATCCTTCTCCGCCCAGTTAAAGAAAAACTATTAGCTACGACGTATGAGGGAAGCGGTCTGGGGTTTTTTTAAGCCGATTAAAATAAAAAAATACAATGCAAGTGATGTTTCTGCTTTGGCAAGAAAAGGTTTACTTTTTCACCATCCCTGTAAGTCAGACAGTCCTCAGCGAAAACCATTCCATCAGAACAGCTCCATATGAAGGCTCATCACGGAGAATCCAATTTCTGTCTCAGTGACCATGACAGCAGGGCACCCCACCACCGCTAGCAGGTACATCCTCCTGTTTTTAATACCTATGTCCGAACACCCTTAAACGTGATCAAACTACTTTCCCTCCTGTACAGGTCCCCTGCACGCCAGGCTAGGTTCATTTCTCTGGAAAGTGGACTGTGTAAAGACTGAAAAAAGAAAAGGCGAAACCCACGCTTCCACTTTCACAGTCATCCAACACCTCATAGAATTTAACCAAGCAAAGGCCACCAGGGCCTCCAAGGACACCACAGGGAGGGGCCATCGGGCAGCAGTAAGCACAGCAATGCCAGGACACTGGCAGCACTGGCAGCTTCTGGAGCTTCTCAGGCAACCAAGATACCTGGTGCGGTTTTCCTACATACGCCAGTGTGCGCATATAAGTTTTGTACAGCAAAATAATACATCATCACCCTCAACTTCTGACCCACCAGTGATGGCAGCAATAACACTCACGATTTGTCTCTTCTGCACACGCGTCTCTGAGGGCTGGCTTGCCTTCGGCGAGGGGACAATGACTTACCCCGTGATCTCTCTTTCATCGGAGAATGGGCACTTGAGGGTTTCAGAATCTGCGAGAGATGGGGGAGGGAAGAAAAAGGCGTTCAATGAAGGCAATGATTCACTGAAAATAAAAAATAAAAATAAAGGGCCTCATACAGTAGCAGGAACGGCACACAAAGAGCCTTCAGTCCCTTAGGGCTTATTCAAACCCTGCCCAGGTTAAGAGGAACCCAAAGCTGTTATCATGTGACAGCTGTTCAGGGGCCCCCTGCAAAAATTAGTTGGTGTTACCAATTCAGTTCCCAGCTAAATACTGAAAAAAAGGTCTCCTCCGCAGCCTTCTTCAGAGCTGGCAACAGCAAGGAATAGGAAACACGGCTTTGAGCCTCAGCTGAAGGAAAGTAACACAGCCAAATCGCCCTCTCCTGTTTTCCTCTGCAAACAGAGGCGATCGCCTCCCAGGCTGGCAGTTGAACTCTATGAGACAGCGGGACTTTTCAGTAGGTCTCCTGTCCATTCACACACTTGCCCACATCCCCCAGGCCCTCCAATTTCAGAAGTCCATCAGCATGGCACTCGCACTCCAGGCTATTTTTAAGACTTGGTCCTCCAAAGTCAGCGCCCTCACAACGGGAGCCCTCTGAACCAAGTAGCTCAAATTCTGATTTAACTCACAGAAAGGGTCAGATTCAGCCTTCAAGGGTTCAAGGCTGTGGTCCTGGCCTTGAGGCACTTACAAGGGCTGCACCCAACGTCACAGCTCAGCACACACACAGAGCTGGTCCCTCTATCAAAAGCAAGTACTACGTTCAGTAAGTCATCCACCCATACTCTTCAGCTAGAGCCTGCTTCAGCTGTTTGCTCTCTAGATGGTATTAAAAGTGCGTGAATAGAGAAGACAGGGAAAAAAAGCTTCATTACATCTGTGATCAAGCACATCTACTTAAGGTGACAGTATGGTAGAAGTTGGGCCTCAAAGACGCCTTGGCAGGGCAGGAGAGGTGGCAGCAGGACATAGGGGCTACGATGTCACTGGCGACACAAGGTCAGGGCGAGGGGGCAGGTGCCTCAGCCAAAAAGGCATGCGGCTGCTACGTAGGAGCCATTCCTCAGCAGGGCAGGGGACAGGAACCCAGAATAACTTGGATGCGAGGCCGCATGCCTCTCCACAAGAGCCAGCCCCATACTTAGCAACACACCTGCTCTGCTCCTGCCGCCAGCAGCAGGCTGGAAAGGCACCAAATCCCCTTCCACCATGACCACAACCAGCTCCTCGCCCACGCCAGCCCCGGAGGCACGGTCAGGGACACCCCTCATCCCCAAGGGCAGCCAAACCCTCCAGCTCCCTGGCAGCCTGCCCTGTCTCCCTGTCGTTTCCCTCTGGGTCTCTGTCCAACCAGTCAGTGGGGAAGCACCAGCCTGTCAGGGACTCGCTTTCCTCACCCTTCCCATGTAACCTACTCTGTGATTTAGCTGAGGGTGGTGGGCATCAGGTGGTGCAGGGCAAGCCCACCAGCATGCCCTGCAAGGTGAAGCAGCCACTGACACGGCTGTCCCATGGCACCCCTTGCAGCTCAGATGCAAAGAGCAGAGATCCCTGCCTGTGAGCAGGCCACCCACCCCACCAGCTCCAGCCCCAGGCACACTAGTTCTTCTCAGCCACCTTCTGGAGTTGGTGAAAAAAGCAAACTGGGGAATAGCTCCTTGATGGCCAGGGACAAGTATGGGTTCAAGTGTTTCCCAGGCTGAAGGGGAGATCTTTGAGCTAAAAAAATAGATATAAGGGCTTGAAAACACACCAAACCCTGTGGGAGAACCACTGAGACAGATGTAAGCACACCCCCAGCCCACCTGATACCGCCTTAATCTCAGGCCGGGGTCAGTCTGCTGACATGGAGCAAGACCAGCCTCTGCAGGATGGGACTAGGCACACCACCTCCAAGTCCACTGCCCATGCATGCGGACCTACCTTCATCCTCATATCCCTGGCAAACTTCTCCAGCTCCTTCCTGACTTCTGTGCGCATCATTTTGGACACATTGAGGACCAGCTGTTTCCACTCGATGGGCTGAAAGCTGTGCGGCTCATGTGGGACGTATAATCCGATTTTTACTTTTTTGACTGAATGCAAGTACTTTTTATAGGAGTCTTCAAATTCAAAGATGAGGTCGCTCAGAGTTCGGTAAGTTAGAGGTTTGTCCATCAGATCTGATCGTCTGCTCATGCCCAGTGAGCCGTACCGGCCGTTGCAGTAAATCCCGAGCACCACATGATGAAAATAGTTCCCTGAGAAGTGGGTTTTAAAGCTGATGGGGAATCGTTCCACAGAGGGCTGCCCGTTCGTTAAGTATCTGGTGTGCACTGTGTCAAGGCAACAACGGCGCTGGGAAGGGAGCACGCACGATTACACCTGTAAGACTTCTTTAGCAGGTTTGACTGCCAGGTCAAGTGCTTTCTTGCAAACACAAATTTATTCTCACTGTGCCCCAGAAACAGTTAATGCTACCAAAGCCCATTTCACTGCTTGGAGAATACGATGCAATGGTTCAGGCAGGGAAGGGCCTGACTTAACCACACTTGGAGGGAAGAAAAAAAAAACAAACCACCACACACACACACCAGAAGAGAG
Source organism: Nipponia nippon (assembly GCF_047370975.1). Classification (NCBI taxonomy): domain Eukaryota; kingdom Metazoa; phylum Chordata; class Aves; order Pelecaniformes; family Threskiornithidae; genus Nipponia; species Nipponia nippon. The sequence continues at coordinate 24,971,318 of NW_028262358.1, forward strand.
ACCACCCTCCCCAGATCTGTGGGAACTCCCCCAATTTGATACCAACATCAAACCCTACACTCCTAAAAGGGAACAGTGTTTCCCTCCATTTCATGCTGGAGCTTGGTACAACTCAGGTTACTGATCCTCATTTTCCCAAATCTTTCAACAGTACAAAAAATCTGAATGTATTCCTCTCCAGGGTGATAGTCTGTCTTTCCATCTGTAAACCAGCCCTCGGCATGGCCACTCCTCATACAAGAATTTTTGCATGTTACCCTTGTAATGCATTGCTGAGACAAAGTAAAGCTCCCGGGAGGATAATCAATTACACAAGCACAGAGACATGGTCAGGACCAAAAGCTTTTAAAAAGTGAAACATGTCCCCTGAATCACTGACTGGCCATTTCAAACGCACCACGTGCAGAGGCCAGGGCCAAGCTCCGTAACAGCGTAGTAGGTGATCTCAGAGGGAAACTACGCGCAGGTCCCAGGTTATCTCCTTGGGAGGCTGCTGGCCTGTGCCAGGGAGAGGAGAGACTTAGATTCCCTCACGCAAGCAGGTTTGCGTCAGTGCCTACGTTGCACACGGCTCCCTGCTGCTAATCCCCGGACAGCTGAAACCCACCCTGGCTCCGTGTGCTGACACCTGGCCCCTGGGACAGCAGGCACCCTTCCCCTCTGCAGCTGAGACCCCCATCCACGCCTGGCGAATGGAGGAGGGATGACCAGAAAAGGCTGCAGCAAGATGCCCCAGCCTGGGGTTACTCCAGCCAGAGGCACCTGCTGTAACCCCAGAGCCATTCCCAGAGGTAGACGCGGTCAAGGCGGTCGGTCAGGGCGGTGCGGCTACAAAATACACCAGCCAAGATCGTGTCAGGGCAACCTGAAGAATGTAAGAATGGGGTTGGTCCCCACTGGAGCTGAAGGAATGGGCTCACACCAGGGTCCTGCTCTGGAGATCTCCAGCATCCCCTCCTCCCCCTACCCCATGCCCAAAAAGGAGGTCTTTAACAGCTGTGAAACAAGAGCCACTGCACAGCTGAGATGCCCTGGGATGTTACTGCAGTCAGCCTTCCTCCCCTGTCTGCATAGCACGGCTGCCCGACAGCTGCTGGGAAACCGAGAACACAAAACGCCTTTGTACCAATACCGTAAAACACAATTCAGGCTCGGTTCTGATTCTGCCCAGCCTGACAGCCCACCTCACCACCAGTGCAACTCCTCGGGACACTGACTCCCTGCCCGCACCCTGCATTTCACCTCTTCTCTCTACAGGGATGCAAGAAAAGCATCCAGAGGCTCTCATCTGTCTCTAAAGCATTTTGTCAAGGGGGTATTTCACCCACCTGACGCTTATTGAATTTCACATATTCAAACTTTTGCCCTCCAAGTGAACACAGAAACCATCTAGTAGGAGATTCGTGAACTGCCCAGTATCTGAGATCGAGAGCAAGGGGTTAAACCTCTGCACAAAAAAACACAAGAAAAACATATCAGCAAAAATCTTTCAGAACAGCCACAGGGAAGCTTTTTGGTTCAATGTCAAACATATTTAATTGTGTTCAATGCTAGATGTCATTGGCTTTAGCAGTCTGGAGAAAACGTATTAGAGGGTATAGGAAGAGACAGCACTACGGGCGCAGCTCCTAGTGCACTTCAGCATCTGCATGACAGCAAGTCTGGACGAGCGTGCAAAGCAGAGCGCAGACCTCCCTACAGCGCGCACAACCCCTCGCCCAGCCAAGGCTACGTGCGCCCACCTCTGCCCATCTGCTGCCCCACCTACATCAAACGCGAGCACCCTGCAGCAAAGCTCACCCCGATACCAACTGCACCGACACAGAAGAGAAATAGCTCTATTGCCTTCGGTGGTCTCACCAGATCGCTGTTGCGTTAGGACTAGCTTCTCCAAGAAAAACCCCACACAGTCCGTAGAATTGAAAATTATAAATACACTGCAAGGTCAGAATGGGGCCCAGCGACATTATATCAACTGGAAAACTCAACCCACAGTCACCTCATTTAAAAGGTCACCTTGCTCCATGCCTTAAAAGGAGCATCCTGCATACATCAAAGTCATGTTACAATAATTTTTGTCCTACAGACAGATTCTTGCAGAAGCCCATTGTATTTATCATTCTGTGTAACTGAAAAAGCAGTATCTTTTATTAACACCTATGAAGCTTTCAAACATCACCACTATTTTTCCCCCTCATTATGAAAGCGTTTTCTCTCTGCTCCCCAAGTGCCTTTCTATTAAGTCCACACAAAGCTTTGGTGGCCACCTGCCACACATACACACTTCTGCCACGAGGTCTCGGAGAAGTTGCAATTTAATCTCATTAAATACTAGGTAGGAGTAAAAGAATCTTTTGAGGATGGAAATTACCCACCATCAAATAACCCAGCAACAACCGCTGTGGAAATTAACCTTTAGGTACAGGTTGCTTCTGCTAAGTGACTAGTTAATGAGAGTCCCCACCCGAGATGAAATACACAGCAAATGGGCTGGAAAGGCACGTCAGATCTTCCCCTCCATCCATGCATCATTATTATTTCTTTTCCTTTCTGCTCTGCCCAAGTAGAGCTGTATTGTGGCAAACAAAAGGCAATGACACAGCAATGCCGCAGCTGTAATCACACTTTTGAGCTGGGACTGTAACTGCAGGATGGAGAGTCAGGGAGTAAATTATGTGCTACAATAGAGAAGCAGCACAGAGCAGGAGAGGGCAAAAGCAGCTGTAACGAAAGCTCGGTGGCCTCCCGATCCCAGGTCTTCGTGTAAATCAAAGCAGCAGAAAAACTGCACTGGAGGTGCTGATCTCCTTGGAGATCACACAAGAGGGACACTAATCTTCTAGCTGGCCACCTCTTGCCCCAATATCCCTCCTCTTCCCCCATACCCAGTAACTGCACAAGGACAACACCTGGAGATCCACCAGGGTCTCACAGGAGTGGGCTGGTCTGGCATGTCCCAAGAGATTCCCAAACCCTGCCCACCCTGACTCTCAGCTCTTCTGCAGGCTCATACCAGGCCTTCAACCTCAATTTCTTCCACCCCACAGAGACCCTAATGCCTGCCAGCCAGGGCTGCGTGTATTAGGCAAATGATGAATTCTGCTTTTGTAACCCAGGGGGCTAATTTAGAAAGGCAGTGGGGCAAACAGGGAGTAGCATCCTTACTCAGTTCAGAAGAAAAGGGGAGAACTAATTAAGGCACTAGCTGAGTCAACACCTTAGTTTTAAAACTCTGGAGCAGAAAACATCTGGATGGGTTTTCTTTAAATCTGCACACTCACACAATGACTCAACCAATGCCCTTCTGTGATTTGTTTTTTTGTGTGGTTTGTTTTTTTTTCTTCTACCTCCTGGTGGGCTCCAGTATCAAAAAAGTCCCACAAAGAAGCCCCAGCATCTTCCCCCCAAGTACAGACCCTTCCCTACACAGGTGCCCCCACTGCAGAGCAGAGAGCAGTTCCCAGTTCCCAGCCAGAAGAAAAGACTTGAAGCTCTTCACCTTACTTATTTACCAGCATCAACTTTTAGAAAAAAATGTTCTCTTTTGCTTTTTTTTTTATTATTAATAAATAATCAGAGCAGGATCTTTCCATGTGCCAGCACTGTGGCTCCAGTCTTCGAATATTTCTGGAACCAGGTCTTAGCAGCTGATAGCACCCTCTGGACAGCACCTGGCTCTCCATGGCTAGGTGAGCTTGGGTTACTTGCCACCAGCAGTTTTCCCACCGCTGCTAGGAACCGCAGCCAGCTGAAGAGGAGGCAAAGGGACACGCCGTGAGGACCTCAGCCCACCTGCATCTAAACCGGCTTCAACAGGAGTTTAGCTGGGGGGGGGGGGGGAAAACCTGGTGCCTTTGCCAAGCTGACAGGCAGTGACTGTGCAAGGGGTGCGCTAGCGGCAGGTGAGATGAGCGCCATCCCTGCGCCGTGCCCCCTCCCTGCGGCACCAACAGGGACCCAGACCCGCAGAGACCCCCAGAGGCAGGGGATGTGGGGAGACCCTCCTCCTCAGAGCATGGAAGGAAAAAAGCCCAAACCCAAGTCAGTGCAGCAAGGCCCTGCAGAGCACACAGCAGCTTGAAACAAACCAAGACATTCTTCAGTTTCAGAGATAAGTGCCCACATCAATTGTTTGACCAGCCCAGCTCACCAACACTGATGGCCATTCAGGTCTAAGCACCCAGGTGTTGCTGATGGCCATGCAGGTCTAAGCACCCAGGTGTCTCAGCACCCAGACTGGCAAGTGCTTCTCCAGCTGCAGGAAGACCCAGCATCACACCTGACACCTTCTGGTGTCTCCACTACAAGTCCCACTCTGCCTTGCAAACCAAAGACAAAAAAGGGAAAGCCAGATGAACCCAATATTGAGCACGAGTGCCCATTGCACCACTTGTGCTAATCAATTTGTTATTTATTCATTTGAAATTCTCCCTTACTGAACTCAGACAAGATGACATTGCAGCACTTCATGTCTTAAGAGCCCAGCAGGGGTGTTTCTTGCTGAAGTCTGGTCAAGATGAGCACAGAAAGACACAGGGTGTCTGGTTCCCTCCTCTCCTGCCACTCGCAAGGGCTGGAGAAGTGTAAGCAGGCGCCCCAGCCATCGGAGCAGGCTGTGCCACAGGGCACAAGCAAGCTGGAGGGGATGACAGCAGGCTGAGAGGAGCAAGGAGGCAGCTTTATTTACGCTAGCAGAGCTGAAGGCTAGCGCCTTCACAGAGCACAGAGTGAGGAGGTGGAGCAGGAGGAAAATAAACCTCATGCTTCAAAACCATCAGATAAGGCTTCAGTAAAAATGGAAGAGCTATTTTCCAACTGCTCGCAATGTCAGGGGGCCTCCGACCACCAGCAGTAAACACTCGGAGAAGTTTCCAACCACAGCCTGGAGTCAGACTGCATTTCCCACAGGCTGCAGCAGTGCCAAGATCCCTGGTTTAGGATTGCTTTATTGTGAGGCAGAGTACTACTGAGCCCACATCTGGATGTGATCTGCACAGGGAGCCCAGGTTCCCTCTGGCAACTCCGGTGCTCACAAAGGAATGGCTTGAGCAGCTGGCTCAGCCTCCCAAAGCGGGACTGCCAGGCCAGCATCGCTTGTTTTGCTCCCCAGTGCCTGGCTGCAGTCTGAGCTGACTAGCTTAAGATTAGACCATGACAATGGAAGCGATTAAAACTTCTCTCCCAGCTCTTCCTGGCTACCAGAGGGGCTGTAGATATTCAGCAGGACCCTCCTTGCCCATGTTTCAGTTAGCAAGTAAGTCGAGCTGTGGACAAGCATGCAGGAGGCAAAGAAAGGCACCGCGGGGACATCAATATCCCGCAATGACTGTGGCAGGAAACTCTCCCCCCCACTGAAAACACTCACTCCCAGCCCAGGGATGTACCTGCTACGCAGGAGGAGCAGGATGGGCCCAGGTCCCCAGCGGTGATAAACATCATCCACTGATTAAATGCGCAGAAGGCATAGTGCAGAAGCTATTAAATCATTTCTCCCTCCTGAGGCATTTCTGCTTGTCTCTTCCTCGTTTAATGATATTATGGATAGGGGGAGGTCTAATACGCTGCATGGGTCTGACCGTCACCTCACGTGAACTGGGAGACGCATACTGAAGGCAAACGGGAGCAGAACACACACTGCAAGACTCCCTGAGGATGGATGCACCATGCCACTTCCCTCTCCCCCTCTAATATTTTGTTCTCCCCATTTTAATAAAGCGAATACAGCACAGATAAAATTCCCTTGGCACTTTTGGTTTACTATTCCCTTTCTTGAGCACAAGTAGTTTCGATCCTTGCTCAGAAAGGATGGGCTGAACACACCATTACTCAGCTGATTTACAACCGAACTGAGAAATGCCCTGGGGAAGACAGCAAGAGGAATGCCTCTGGTTAGGCACTGACAAGCAGACCATGTAAGAAGAGAGATACGAAGCCAGTTCAGACAGCTACGCAGAGAAGAAGAGCCATGCAGATTGCTGCAAAATAACACTGGAAGATCTGTATGAGTTTTTGGTCATCTCACAGCAGCTGCTCCCTTGGTCCGTGCAGACAGGGTAGCTCAGTATTCTAACTCACTGCCCTATAAAAACACTTCAAGATCTAGTGCGAAGACAATTATATAAAACTTAATTCTGCACCAAGAGGGATTACAGAAGCATTTTATAAGAAGTCACATAGTAAAAGGCAATTGCACGAGCCAACAAGCAGCTCAATTAAAATGACATCTTGCTAAGCTGCTCTGTGCGAGTCAGCCTTTGAATGAAGGCTCACACCGCGGGTCCGCTGTAGTGGGCTGCGCTCCTTTCGGTATCCAAGCAACACTGCAAAGCCTGCCAGCACACAAATTACAAGCAGTACCTTATTTCCAGAGACAGGGAAGGGAACCAGAGGTTAACACACACGCGCAGGGATGCTCAGCTCAGGTATATGTGAAGGGATTGGTTTGACACTCAGGAGACAGTAAGCGCATCTCTTATCTGGTAACCGCCTGACCTTGGAAAGCAAGTCGCAGCTGCTGGCCTGTGTCCTCATCCAGAGGGCGATGCTGAAGATCAAAATCTCACGGCTGAGAAAAATCAACAAACTTCCCCACATGCTGTTACAAAGATGCCTCCCAAAAACCCACATGGTGCACATGCAGCACAGCACCACAAGGTTCTGCAGGCTTCGTACCGGCCACTTTCAAGGCACACATATTCAGACGGTCCATCCACTCAAGCAAAATACTTCCATTTTGTATTGCATGGGTCTTTTAAACTTTAACGCATCTGTTACTGGACCATCACCCCAGCAGACAGCCCCTGTTCTCACACAGGAGACTTCCATGACAGTAAGTAGAAGCATAGGAAGACAGGCCTGTCCCATACCGTCCCCTGCCCAAGCTTTCTCACAAGGTAATCTCAATTAAAAAAGGTTTCCATAAACATTTTTTTAAAGTAGCATCTAGACACAGAAAGATTCATCCAAATCTTAGAAGTCCAAAGAAACTTCAGATGACAACAAATAGTATACAACAGAGCTTTCAACTATTTTGCTTCCCCCACCTCTTAAAAAGAAAAAACTGAACAAAAGTCAGCTTTGAGGCAAGCAGAAAAAAAAATTCTTTCCAAATGAAAATAAAATGGTCAAAACTTTCAGATCAGCAAGAATACTTTCAGGTTATCTTGGTCATCTGTATGCCACTAATCACCCTCTGCTTGTGTGGTATGTGGAATAATTGGTTTAGTGCTAGAAACACAGCACTAGAAACCACACTGGAGCTTATCAGCACTGCAGAGCAGCATCAACTCCACCTGGGGATTATTTCCCCCACCCCTTTGGGCCCCAGATAGTTTGGGACACAACCCTGACACAAGGGCAAGCACAACAGATCCACTGACATCATTTCTGTTTCTGGGAGGCCATCGGTTTGAGTCTCTTGCTGACATCAAGCCCCCATGACCCCCATCCCTCTAGCTGCACACAGACCCTGCCAGCATTTGCAGGGGAAGCCCCATCAGCCAGAACCACCTTTCAGACTTGGACCTGAAGCCTATCCCTGGCGCACGGGGAGCTGAGCACAGCCACGAGCAGCACCCGGTGCCCACCACAGACCTCCTAGCACAGCGGGGACTGCATCCAGCATCGAGTCTCTCACACCACACATGACACTTGCTCAGCCCATGTCCCCTTGCCACCCCGCAGTAGCCACCCCCTCTCATGAGCCAGCATCGGGCACTAGCTGCTAGCCTCTGCCAGCTCCTTCTCCCACGAGAGGGGGCAGCAGCAGCAAGCAAAACACCGCAGAGACATGCCAGAAGCTGGTTTGCTTTGGGTTGGGTTTTTGTTTTGTTTTAAATCAAATTTGGTCAGTTGTGGTAAGACGTATCCAGCATACAATTATTCCTGTAACCCTGCCTTGCCCTCCTCTAGCATTTTAGGACGATGCAGGCTAATTTATCAGTAACAGCACAAAAGGATCAAGAAACAAGTCAGTCTCTAAATGAAAATATTCTTATGGGTTTTTTCTGAGACTGAATAGGAAGCAAGCATTACATTAAGGTAAAGCTTAAATGTTTAACTATAATACACATTTCTGCACAAAGCACAGCTGTGGGCTGAGAGACAAAATCTAACATAACTTTGCCATGTAAACATTAGACAAACATAGGACAGAACCTGTGTTCCTCAGGTGTTACCAAGCTCCAACAATAACTGGCAGAGAAACACTAACAAAGAAAACTGGGATTGTGTAAGACAGATAATTATCGGGGCACTTTGGGTCAGATCCTGACATTATGCAGATTACCAAGGCGTGAGGCAAAGTCAGCACGGCCAGAGCACGACACTTGTGAACTGGGCACGTGGCATCCAAGCTCCTACCAACAAGCCTAAGCAATTCAGCAACTTGTTGATCAATACCACAGCAGTTCCCCGAGCTGCTGGCACTCACCTTTGGCTGTGACCATCTCAAACACCATGCGGGAAGGGTAATATATTAAATGGTGCTGCAGTGGAAAAAGCCACAGGCATGTGAAAGGATACATCCCCAGGATAACTGCTTCAAGGCATTTGATAGGTAAGGACTCCCTAGTCATTTCTTTTGCTGTCTCCATTAACCTAGGAGAGAAACAAAAAGGTTTTCAGTCCTTTCAGTTGGAGCAGTTGACAGGAATCACAGGGTCCTCTCGTACACCGAGAGACAGGTGCCTCCGGTTCTTATCTCAGCAAGCACTGGTGAACTTGATTCTCCTCTTCAGTGATTTGCCAGAGCCCTGTTGACTTCTGGAGGACGACTCGGGGGTGGGGGGGAAGTGTTTGGCATCTCAGTGCCTTCCAGCCTCTGAAGATGGGTTGGAGGAATGCAGTCCTCTGCCCCTCCAGCAACTCCATGAGCATCACTTCAGACTGTTAACGCAAAGCCCTGCTAAGCTGCAAAAGCTGGCAATCATGCAAGCTCCCACAGCAGGACCAAGTTTAGCTTATTTTCAAAATAACCCTGGCTCTCCTCTGGAAAATAAAAGGGAAGAGAGGATGGTTACATGATGGCCCCCTGAAAGCTACAAATGCCTCCATGAGCCTATAGCTATCGGTGCAGACAAGAATCTAATGCCTTTTTTCCAAAGTCTGCTCTGCAGAAAGCTCTACCAACACAGACACTTCACATCACTGCAAGCTGAGCTATCATCCTGCTGCTGCTCCCTACCCCGTGTGGACTGGGAAAGTGGTAAAAAACAGATTTCCTGCCAGAGTGCAGCAAACTGCATGCCCAGGATCTTGCAAGTTCACAAAGTTTAGTTACAATATGGACTCTTATCTTTGGAGTAGAGTTACCTGACAGGGACAACACAGTGATGAAAAACAAGTAACTTAATCTCAGCTCCGCTGAGAAAGCTGTCGTGCCAGACTGACACCACACCATCAACCAACTAGGTAGCCTATCCCCTCCTACAAGCAGATCCTGAAATCCTGAAGAGTTAAAAAAAAAAATACAGGAAGAATATTTAAAAAGGCCAGAAGAGTCATATTCAATGACACACTGAAAAAAAAAAAAAGCTAAAAACCAAACCAAAGGATGACTTCTATTTTGAAGTCTTCTCTATCTGTATCCTTTCCCTAAGAGCTTTGTAAACAGATCCCTACTCTAAGGAAACACAACATTAAATGATAAAAATATTTGTATTAGATAAGATAATGAAAATATGCATCTGAAACCATTAGAGTTTGTTCCTCCCACTTTCTAATTCACCAATCTCATGCACTTTAAACCTTGTATTGACTGCAAATGGCAATACAGCTTCCACTGCTATTACAGCCTGTCACAGCTATTCCATGTCCCATTTATCCAAGTTAGAAATTATCTTTTCATTTGTAAACAACTGCCCTTTACACTCTGCCTGCAGTACAGAAGACAAATTAGAGTTAGCCTGCCTCCTACGTGCTCACAATCGGCCACAGAAACCCCACTGCTGGAAGCAGGGAGCAGCTCCAGCAAGGGCACACAATGGGGCCCCTTCATCCCCCACAGCGGCTCCTCAGTGCTGGTTGCAGCAGTAGCCACTGCAAAGCCCCGTCTCCATCCGGCAAAGTACTACATGCCGACGATGCATGGGAGGTACCCACGAACAGGACAATCCACTGAATTTCCCATCTTCTAACTCCATGGGAGGGTGGGGGGAAAAAAAAAAGTCACAGCTGATTAAGAATGTTTAACAGAGGCAAGAAAAAGCTCAAGTTGTAAAGCTATTTAGCTTCAAGCCATTTAGTGTGGTGTATGCCTGGTTAACATGGTCCAAGGGACAGGGCCAGCATCTCCTCCTCAGGTCCACACCTACACTGACCCCGCTGCCAGCAGGCAAACACAGTAACTGCACTGGAGCTGCATCGTCACCACATGCAGCATCAGGTCTCCTAACACCTACTTTTATAAGCTCACTGCTGTCATGATTTCAAGGTATTGTCAGCATGGAGATAACATTAATGACTCCACAGCCAGGGAGGGAGTCTTCAAAGTAATTGGCCTAAATGAGCAGTCAAATTACTACCAACTTATCTGTCACAGCAACACTCACACTATTTAAATACTAAGTTGTATTTAACATGCACTTTGTTTGCAAGCCACATATGTGCTGGTTCTGAAGCACAGCTCTCCAGGATGCTATATGGTTATTAAGACAGATTTAAATCTAACAGAAGAGGCATTTTACTTGCTTAAAAACACGCTGCCTGCTAGTGCATGGGTACCTCGGCTGCCCCTTCCAAGGCTAGCGGCAGCCCTCCCTTCCTTGACATAGCATCATCAGATAGTTGGGCTCAGAAGGGACCCCAGGAATCCCTCCTGTCCCACCCCTTGCTCAGAGCACCTGGGTCCAGGAGCTGCAGCAGGTGCTCAGTGGCCGCCCAGTACCTGGCGGTTCAGACGGCCGTGGCCTCTGGACCGTGACAGTGATGAGGATCAGTGCAAGGGCAGCATCAGTCAAGAAGCATCACTGATGATCAGCAAACAGGCGTCCATCTGCACCCACGGGGCAGGTCATGCCCTTGTGTACACCCATCCCGGAGTCCTGGGGAATACTCCGCAAACAGTTTGCTTTGATTCCTCTGCGTTTGCAACACAGACCACAGGGTTTATGCAGATGACCCAGTTCAATAACCACTGAGAGAGTCTTTCTTCTGCTCTTAACAAGCTTGAGATGAAGCATGGCCTTAAACCCTGTATTTGCATTGGAAGCAAAGCCTTCAAAGAATCCCCAAGCCACCACTATGCCCAAGGTAGCATAAGCCAAATCTAAATCACTCCTCACAGATAATTTTCTAACCTACTTTTAACTGGGTTCTCAAAGGCTTGGGAAGCCAACAGTTAATCTATCCTATACTTAACCTTGCATCTAAGAAGGTCCTCTAATGTTTAAACTAAATCTTTCCTTTTTTGCAATTTAAATCGGAAGCTATTTCTGCTATCCACAGTGGGTATAGAGACCATTTATTATCTCTTCTCTTGCAACTGACATTTGTATACACGACAGGCTGTAATCTACCCTCTCCTCTGTAAACATAAGAAAGCAGATATATTTTTTTGCCTTTTCTTTTCCATCCCCCCCTTTCTCTCACCCCAAATCTTCCCTTAGGTCATGTTTTCTAGACATTGGGCAATCTTTGTTGTTCTCCTTTTGGATTCTCCTCAACTGACTCGCATCTCATGGTCCTTCAGCTCAGCCCACCACACCAATACAAACAGACCAATTTCCTTCTGAATCCAACTTTCAGTATATTTTTGCTACCAACCCAGTGGTTTTTTTAAGATCAGCTCCATCTGTGCAAAACTAGCCTTTCGTTCTCCATTGTGTATTCCCACAGCTGTCTATTCCCAAATCCCTTCTCTGTATTTGCCCTTCCTCATATCTCTCCTGTTTGTTCCAGCCCAGCGCTCTCTTACCCTTCGAGATCACTCTGAATCCCAATTCCACTTTGCAAAGCCTTGTCACCTTGTCCAGCCTAGACCACAAGGCACATCTATTAGCAAACAATTAGTCTTATCCATACCATTAATGAAAAATAACATTGACCTGGGACAGAGATTGCATACCTCGACTGACAAACTCTGCTAGGCAAGAGCAAGCTATTGGTTAAGTACCACTTTCTAGGTGCTGCTTTTCACCAGGTTGGGCCTTGTCAAATCAGTTTCGTTTAGACTTGAGGTCCCTCCCTTATCGGAGGCTGCCAAAAGCCATACTAAAGCAAAGAATTATCACAACCACAACTTCTCCCTGATTGACAAAAGCTCTTACACTCTCATAGAAGGAAATTATCAGAACCAAACCATGCCAAACTAAATTCATGTTGCCTATCACTTACCACCGTGTTATGTTCCAGACACTTGATTATTTGCCCTAGCATTTTTCCTGAAACTGCAGATAAACTCAAATAGTTCCTAGACTTACCTTTTCCCTTATTTTTTTTAAAGGCTGGTATCTTTGCCTTCCCCAGTTTCCAACAGGAGTATCCATCCTCCCCACACCCTCTAACCGAAGTATTAATGTCGTGGAGGTTGTTTGTCAGTTCTCTAAGAAAGCATCCAGCTCATTTGAAAACAACTAATTATGAGTGCTCTTTGACTTGTCCTTTCCCTATTTTCTTTCACTCCTGAATTCTTACCACGCTGTCTCAGATGTTAATCGTGACCAGAAAGGCTGCACCATTAAACTTGTGAAGGAATATTTAAGGAAGGAGGGAAAGAATTAAAAAACAGCATCAAGCATTTAAATTCCCTACCTGAGCAGGGTTTGTTTCCGGGATTTTCTTTAAATCTTTCCAGTTATCTGAACAGACTCCACATATGTGATACTCTAACGCAGTACTTTTCCATCTCGTATCACAGTTAGCTGAGAACTAGCTCAAAGCCACCTTCTCCACAGAGCCCAGTGAGCATGGGGGCAGCCCATCTCTTCCAGCAACTTGGGGAAGACTGCTGCAGTCAAAAATAAGCATCATGCAGCTTCCCTCTTCGTGGCATTTACACCACTGTCTAAAAGTCTGCCAGGCAGATCTCTATTCCAGACCACAGTGAACATTCCTGCCTCTAACAAACAGGCTGCACGTTCCTCCCTCAAGGTCTAGTCCTCAGCAGATGATATTTCCTTGTAAATTGACTCGAGGTTTTTCTTCAATGTTTTCAGAAGCCCACCTGGATTATCTCCCTTGCTTTCTGCACTAAGAGAAGGCCCATAGAGGAGATAGTTTTGCATCTTTTGGATGCTTTCTGTTTAAAATGGCAGTGACTGCAGTCATCTCAGAGGAGCCATGAATTCCTTTTGCTCCCAGGTTTTTCACTAGGGGATCCAATCTCATAAACAGGTTAGAAAAAGCTTCAAACATTTCAGCATGCCCAAAATTGGAGGATCTCACCAGCTGGCTCCCCATCACACTAGAGGCACTTCAGAGATGACCATCCTTAGGAGGAGAGGTTACCCATTACCTTCACCAGAAAGACTCCTACAGACTTCAGTAAACTTTGAATTAGTGAGATCCTCCAGCACATTTTCCACTAAGTTCTCCTTCCCTAGGCCTCAGTACTTGCATGAGGTCCATAAAATCTCCCTCTCCCAAGTTTTTCTAAGGCTCCTGACTGTTTTATTCTTCCCAATGAAGCAAAGAGAAGTGAAAGGCACCAACAGGAGTAAAAGGAGGTAAAACAGCGGAGCAGCTACTGCTCTCGTGAATCTTCTCAAAACCAGTTTGTTTCAATGGTAAAAGCAGTTCTACCACATGCTGAACATAGTACCGTATCTGTAACGTTCTCTCTTTGTGCCAGAGAGAAGCAGATGTTCAAATGCCTTCTGCAGTCTATTGTCTGGAAATGGTATGAGCCCATTTTTCTTTACAGCCCCATCAGGGTTCCTTAATAACATGGTGTGTTGAAACAGTATTATTTTCCGCCCCCCCTTCCCTCACTGTTATTTGGTTATATCGCTCCCACATGACTGCTTCTACCACGCTTTTATTGCAATTGATTACCCATTATATCTGCAGTCACTGAATGTCTCTCCATCTTCACAGAGCAGCTTCTGAGCTGTAATTTCTCAAAGTCCCCAGAACCTACCCAAACATCACTTTTTGCTTCAGTTGTAGGTCCCACTGATCAGCTGGCACCTAACTGGAGGGAACAGCACAATACCGCACCTATCTACCACCTCCCCAGATACACTGTGGAGGACAAAGATATTCGTTCCTTATTGTGGCTCATGCCTGCATCCTAGAACAGAAGCTTGCAGAGGGCTTATTGCTCCTTGCAAAGCTAGTAATAAAAGTTTGTTGGCATTGAATGCAGTTACAGATATTACTACATATCTAGATACATGCTTTTTTTTTTCTAAAGCTCTTGCTTGATCTAGGCTTGGGAGTTTTAAAGAATGACTATTTCAATTAACAGTGCCATTTTTTAATCAGAATGGTTGTGCCAACAAAAGCTGTAATGTAGGTTTTGCCAGCATAATCCTGTACGGGAAAAGGAAAATCAGCTCAACTGCTGTCTGAAATACTTGTATTGCATGCATACACAGATCACACATACCATGGATCAGTAAAGCTGAATTCCATGGGGTGCCCTTTACCTGCCTAGTATGAAAGGGTACATCACAAAGCCTATGTAAAGGACACCACCCCAGGTCAGGATACCTTGTATACTCTATTAGCAAAGCACTCTTACACTGGATGTAGCTACACCTGTAAATCTGGGTTTTGTGTGAATACAGCAAACTCGGGTTAGATAAGATGCATTTTCAGACACAGTTTGCTAGTACAACAGGAACACCACACACAGTTTGCAGGATCACATCTCTACCACCCCGACTCACACAGCTACGCCAACAGAAATCTAACGTTTTCAAAAGCGTTATCTGTAGTCTAGACAAATCCACAGGGTGTCTGGCAGTCTAGAAGCAAGTTGATAGCTAACAGTGACTTTTTCTTAAGAGAGATTGTAAATACTGAACTATAGCAAGCCTGTATCCCTTAACATTATGAGTTCCTATAGATAATTTATACTCTTCTTCCTAAACACAGCCAGGCATTTTTATTTTCTCATGCATCACACCAATGCTGACAGTAAACCTCTATAATATCTAGTCCTCCCTCCATAATAGAAAAACTCATTAATATGCCCTAGCCGCTTTAGGACACTTTCACATGAATTTATGAATATTCAATTTCCATCTAGCACTCAGCTTCTTTGTGTCTGGCCACTGCTCTCTTGAAGAGAGGCTGCCAACAATCTCATAATACTTCCATTAGCTTTGAGCCCTCATATTATGAAATAAGCAATATGTTTAATATCAATAAATCACAGCTCTGGGAACAGCCTCAACTTCCAAGAGCCGGTGGCAATTAGAGGTGCTCAGCATCTTGCCCGATAAACTTGCAAATACAAACTTTGTCTTGCAGCAAGTGAGGCCTTTCACACCACGGAAACTTGCTCAGAGCAGCGCTTGTCGCCTCAGCACAAGACGCCTGTTGTCGCCATGCTGGAAGCAGATTTCTTGCGAAGTGGAACACAGCTCCCAGGAAAAAACTTGCAGGTGTGGGCGATTTTTCAGCTCTGATGAAAACTGGCCTGGCCATAGGAGAAAAAAATCACCAAGGACAACTGCAAGAGAAGATATCCTCAGCTGGTATGAATAGCCATGCACCCCAGATGAAGGAAAGGAAAGCCTCTAGGGACACCTCAACATTACGGGGCGATCCACGTGTTATTCCCCTTCTGAAAGTTGGGGAAACCAAGACAGGGCAAGTGCTCAAGCCCTGCTGCAGTACAATGGGATCTGAGCAACTAAGTGTGCTCCTAACAGCTCCACTACTCCTAGCACTCCCATCCATCAGGTCAAGGAGCAAAGCAGCACAGGTCTCAGGACTTAACGCTGTACAAGTCCAGCATACAGCAGGTGCAGGCAACTGTGCCTGGCAAGCTGGCAGCAGCTGCCCGGAGGGGTTCGACCATTTCCAGGGGCACTCTCCTTAACTCTGCAGAAGTCCTGCCACCACATACCAAGTTACTCACAGAAGTCCTAACAGCAACAGAACAAGGAGAAAAGTCTGACACAAGTCCCCAAGCAAACACTAAGGCAGGTAAATAGAGGAAATGGCACCACTTATGAGAGGATTCAAAGCCACGGGTGCATCTCCAGCTGCGAGCACTATATTGGCTCCCTTCCAGGAAAGGGTACCGTCCTCGTAAGCCAGGCTTTCACCCAGCCCAGGAGGACACCAACCTTTCAAGTGGCAAGTGCTGAGCACAATTCATTTTCATCCTCCACTTCCTTGGAAAAAAGTAATGGGACAAATTTAAAAATGAGTGACCCAACACCAACAAGTGAAAACTGCAAGTCTTCCCCACCCTGTGCATTCAGCTTTGGCCTGCAGCTATGCAGCTCCCACGCGGCTGCTGAGCAAGACCAGCCCTTCCCCTCATTGGCTCTCAATGGGTCTATTTGCCACCTCGCAGCAAGCTGGGACCCTCCTTGCAAAGGCCGCAACATACACAGTTTTGGCCCTGCCAGAGGAGCTGTGGCACGGAGGAGACAGCCCTCCCATGCCATGGTGCTACAGTGCTTAAATGCCTTAAGTGATCAGCTGGCATGATGTGGGACAAGGGCACTAGACCAGTTCCAGAGACACTTACCCACTTAGAGGTCTGGCTTTTCTGATCTCGAAGAACTGTGTTCCCGTGTGATTGTATCTGAATTATGTCTGTTAAAGGAAAGTAACTTAACAGTCAAATAATAAAATAACAATGCTCAAGAGGTGAATTTCAGTTCTGATTTCCTGTTGAAACATAACACAAAAAGCCATTGACTCACAACAGAGATGAAATCCTGGCATGTGAAATAAAGCAATTTTTTCACTTATCTTTTTATATGACATATTAACCGGCATTACGTGGAGAGTCAAGCAAAAAGGTTGTTTGTCTAAAACGACACTTAAATTTGACATTTGAGGGTCATGAATTCACTTTTCCTCTAGGTTCCACTCACTAGTAGGTTAAAAGTTTGGAAAAGAGTCTCCCATTTGGGCAAGAGAAAGCTTTTATAGTCTAGCCAAACCAATCAACATCATTCATGGTTTGAAAGAACTTACTTCCTTTGTAAGTTTTGAACTCAGTCAGCCACATAGCTCATATATGACCTGTAAACCAAAAGCATGGCAGATGCGTCCATTTACATCCAGGAAATATAAATCATTCTCTAAAAAAATACAGTGCACTTGAAATGGAAATAACCAGCTAAGTGCAACTCAAGAACATTAGTTAATACTATGAGCATAGGAGAAAAGTTCATCACAAAAGATGCCAGCAGACAGTCACCCATCAACCAAAACTCAGCATCACTTGCCTAGGAGTGCAAGCTACCATGCAGCAGCAGCAGCATCAAAAGCAGCCTCCTCCCTGCTCCTTGAGCACAGCTGTTCAAGCAGTAATGCAGTAAATCAGAGCAGGAAACTGATCTGTCCAGTAAAACCAAGAAAACCCCAACAACAACAACGTCACACCATCCACTTACTTTTGCTACGTTTTTTTTCCAGTTGAATCTGTTCCCCAGCCTAGTTCCCAACATGGCCACGAGAACATTCACGCCAACAAAACTGTGGTGGTGATACCAGGGCAGAAACAGTTGACCCCATGGAGGCAGAGAGTACCTTGTGAGGCATAAATAGCACAGCTGCTAGCTGTATAACCACGGTCTAAATAAAAACTCCAGCTCGCACCAGGATGCTCCGAACTGACTTCAATTAGAGTTCAGAGTTCTCCAGAAACAAGGCTTCGCTTCCCTCCTGCCTTCAAAACCTAATTCATGAGGCCCTTTCAGAGTGCTCTGAACAAAGCATGCAGCCACTTTTAGCCCACAAAGGAAGCCCAGACCCTGTTCCCCAGCTCACACTGAAGCTTTTCTGAACACAGATCCAAACCCTGTGCCTAAGGTCTGCTCCTGCTAGGTAGCAGAGTACAGGATTTCAAGACCACTGGGGCGGAAAAAAAGAAAGAATATAATTTTTGGAGCTCTGTGTGACACGGTCTCCTTTCCAGCACAACCCCACTAAGCAGCGACCCTCTCGTTCTGCCCAAGTGGCCGACATGCAGAAGAGAAATATGCCATCCCCCCACAGAGCAGGCAGGCCCCAGCCTCCCTCCCCAAGGCAGCTGCTGCGGCTCCAACCCCTGCTGCCACCTTGATCCCAGCCGCTGGTCCCCAGCAGGCTAACCACGCCTGCTATTTTTGGATGCTCTTCCAGCTGCCATCCATATCCTTTCTTAATCCTTACCAGGACTTTACATTCATTCCTCATCCCCACTGCTTCCCCACACACACACGCATGTACACACACAAAAAGCAAGAGTTTAGAAAAAAGGAAAACAGAGAGAAGAGCAGCATCTGGACCAGCAACCGTCTCCTCCGACATTATCTGTCAGCAATGGAAACGGTCAGGTATTAGGTGTGGGGCAGTGACAGGGAGGCTGGATAGATGCGTACATCTCATGAGCCCCCTAAGCAAGGCGAGACATCTGGAAGGGGAGATTCCTTTGGTCAGTTCCTGTGCCACAGGCAAGCCTGCCCACCTTGGAGTCAGGACAGCTGCTTGTGCCCCCCACCCCAATGACAAGCACCCCTGCAAGCTGAGCACGTAGGCAGTCCTCAGAGAGCCTGCAGGGGCTGCCAGGGCAGAGGGAGAAAGGGTTTGCCACAACACCAGCTCTCCCTTAGCCGCTTTACAACGAGATGCCATATTATTTCTCCAGGCATCACAATCTGATCATAATATCCTCATAAACCAACTTCAAACTAAGCATTTCTACTCCCACCGTCACTTCAGTTAAATTCTTCAGTATCATTTAAAGTTAATTACATCTTCCAGAGGATTGCTGTGACAAGCTCAGTGCTGCAGGTGCTATCACAAATCCTTAGAGGCATCCTTTCACCCCTGAATGATCCCAAGTCCTCACAACCAGCTAGCGCTTCGGTAAACCCCTGTTAACTCATGCCAGGCACAAGCCAGCCTTCTCTCTGGAGACCACACACTGGAGAAGGATACTGCAGCATCTTCATGTAGGTCTGTATTGCCTGGAGCCATTCTGGGATCGACATGGAGAGCTTGTAGTTTGGCACTGGCGGCACTGAGGGCTGGACACACAAAAGAAAAGATAAAGAGGTTAGACAGTTACCGCTCCCTGCGGAGCAGATAAGTGATTTACTTGGGCAGTGGCATGCGCTTAGTACAACGCAACACGGCAGCACAGATGGCTTGAATCCCACATGAACTCAAGCATCAGGCAAAGTCATCCCGCTGACAACAGGGGCTACCCGTGCACCAGAGCCAGCCCCATCTCTGCTGGCGTGGAGAGGCCAGGGCAGGCCCCCGCCACAGCAGGCTGCTCGTCCCAGCCACCAGTGTCCCTCAGACACCACCCTATGTGGACAGGCAGCCCAGCACAGAAGGCAAACACTTTCTATTTTCTCCTTCTAGCACAGGGCAGTTTGGATGAGCAGAGCCCCAGCGCTGGCTCTGCTGTCCTCCCTCCCACGAGAAGCCATTTCAAGTCTAATTTTTGGTTTCCTCTACCATGAGAGAAAGATAAAAGGAGACAAGGATCCCAGGCTGCATGATTTCCCATCTGCCGCGTGTCAGCGGCACACTTGCTGGACAGGGAGCGCATGGTACCTAGAAGACCACCTGGGACCCAGATATTTAATGATATTAAGACACTTAAAGATATAGACTGGCACCGTAATGGGATTTTTCCAAAATCCCATAAGACATCTGCTTGTGCCTAAGCACTTTAAGAAGCCGGGCCCTCAATCCATATTTAATCCCCACAGCTACGTGGCTCCTGAGCCTGAAACCATGCAGGAAAGGGGCAGGGCCTTGTCCCAAGTCCCCTTATTTTAGGGGCGAGACTGCAAAATACGGGGCAGCAGATGTGAAAGCGGGCAGAGTGGCTAAAAGAAGTTAGTACAATCCTCACAAATGTAGTGGAGGAAACAGTTGTTTTAAATATTAATGCAGACCCAAATTCAGGAACCAACAACTTGGGCAGCTGCGACGCCAGGCGCAAAGGAAAGCGTGCGGCATCCGTGGGCTCGTGACATCGCTACAATAGTTTGAAGATCATGAAGTGAGATATCACTGTTCTAAATACACTTCAAGTCAGGGATTATAGATAAGAAAAGCAAGTTCAGGCAGTACAGGGCCATTTCTGCCCCACAGACTTTCCTCTCCAGTTCCCACCTCCACTAAGATGGAGGGATTGTGTGTTTGCTTTCAGAGAGCAAGCACCGATAATCCCAAGACAACCAAAACGCAACATTTACTACATGTAGCTAGTTACTACCGTCAAATAGTAAATACATCTCGGAGAAGGGAAAAAACCCAAAAATAGAGACTCCTACATTACTGGCACACAGAAACGTATTTTAAGCAGCAAGGAGACAGATGGCCAGGCCTGCAGCATGCTGCCGCCATCCCCAGCACCACATGGGAGACAACCACACACACAGAGGTTTCTTCTCCATAAGAGTGGGAGTTACAAGCAAGGTTCTTAATCACAATCACAAACGCTTCTTAATCACAATTTCCACGCCTAACCTCTTCATTAGAGGCAATTTTTCGGTTTCACAAGTTCCTTCCGCCCCCGGCCCCTTTGGTCTGGACGAATTATTCACTTGTCCCTCTCGGCACTAAGGCAGGCCTGGACTCAAGGCACCAGACAGGGCTTGAGTTTCAGAAGCAGCAAGTGGCTGAAAGAGGGAATTAAGGCAGGCCTGTCAGATCCTTCCAGGGGCAGTCATTCCTGGTCCGATATAAATACTTCTCTTCAAAGACAAAAAACTTCAGGTGCACACATTGCACAGATACGACACAACATGCCACAGCAATGCGAGTCCCAGCCAGGAAGATGCCTGGCTGCTGCAGAGCACCCCTTTCCCAGCTCTCCATAAAATGGAGGCCCCTGCCCAGCTGTGGGACAGGACAGCACCCCATAGGGACCACACCAGTGCGGAGGGACACAGCCCTTGCTGTAACCTGCAGCAGCCACCCTTGCCATGGGTGTCGGGTTTGGACCTTCAGGCGAGGTGCTTCCCCACCTTCAAGGTGAAGGATGATCATGTCAGCCACTGGGGCACACTCGGGTAAAGAGAACCATGGTTTTCCCAACGCCTGATGAGTATCCCATCACCTGCCTGTTAAAGTCACCTCGGCAGGCCTGCCAAGCCAGGAGGCACAAGTCCCTCTGGATCTCAGGCAAGGAGGGAGAAGTGGCCATCGGTCTTCCCCCACACAGGACAGCGCACTGCTCTCCTCTTTCCAGTGCCGGGTGGGCAGTACACAGCACCATGCCACCAGCCAGGCCAGTTGGCAGTGGACCAGCACCCACCGCTCCCACTCCCTCCAAACAAACCCCATTTTTTCCCCCCCGAATTCCTGCCCCAGCTGCAGGAGCACCGATCCCGGGCATCCAGCCAGCACAGAGCAGAGGCCAGGGCTGCACGATACCACAAGTAAAGGAAAGCACGACATTGTTGTGGTTGAGGCTGCAGCCCTCCAGCCACCTGTGCGCGTCCCAGCGCAGCAGCCAGGAGGTGGCAAGGGTTTGTAGCAGGAGGCCAGAGCCGCCGAAAGGAAATGCAGACACAGCACAACAGACCATGAATTTATAAAGCAAGTGAAATTCAGAAACCAGGCAGATGAAAGGGCCTTCATCCAGTATCAGTATTTCCAAACAGTGGCAGCTCCAGAGACAGCAGAGCTGCTGCAGTGCAAGAGGTTGTGGCAGAGCAGACCATCATCCTGTGGCTGGAAATGCTGTAGTCTCAGCTCACCGCAGACATCCTGCATGAAACTCATCTTGCCTGACTCCACTGTGTCTCATTTAATGACCAGAAAGTCATCTTCTGCTAGCTCGCCCTGCAAGCACGCTGTTACTTCGCACAGATGAAGCTGGCAGGCTGGAGCCCTCAAAGCTGGTGAGAGGTTTAATTCACGAAGATCTACAAGTATCTCCAAGATCACAGGCCACGTAAAGGATTGCACAGCCCTTCCAAACCAGGAGCCCGCACCCCTCCCAGAGCTCAAGCCAAGTCAGAGGTGGGGGATGCAACCAGGGGACCCCTCAGGTTCCAAAACAGCCCCCCTTGCAGACAAGCCAGCTTTTCGTGAGGACTCTTCCTTCCAGGAGAGATGCAGCCTTGCACCCCTGCAGTTTGCATTTGTTCCAGTAAGGACAACCTTATCAGTACAGTAAGAAGCTACTTACCGCCCTGCGTGTATGATCACTGAGACTAATACCAAGATGATTAGAGCAATCAAGCAGAGCTTCTTGGGGAGGGGATGAAAACTCTCTCCCTTCACTGGGGATTAAGAACAGATCAGATGCAAAAATGGAACAGCTGCACATACCACTCACTCAGCCTCCACCAACTACCAATGCAAGCAGATTACAAACCATCTTCTCACAGGCACAAGTTTCTCTCATCACTCCCAATCAGCACTACCTGGTCTTTTGCATACCCAGCAGCACAAGCCAATTTAAAAAGCTGTACCATCATTTAAGGAACAACCCTCCCCTCCCATTCCTACTTCGACCCAGAAATTACCAACACAGCTTTAGCAACCCACTACCACTTTGTAGCAAACAAATCTGCTCCTAACCTTCATTTGCTCACCTGAGCTGTGTCGGCCTTAATAAGGACCAGGTGGTCCTCAAGCTACCCTCTGACCCCAGAGGTCCCAGGCTTAGCCAGCAAGAGCTAGTTAGTCATAAGGGACAGCAGGCCCTTCTGCCCTTGAAGAAGTTAATCACTGCGACAAGGAGTTTGCTGCTGGACAGTGCTGGAGGAATGCAGTACAACTCTTACGGCATCCTCCACTGATCAGCAGCTAGTAACTAACATCAAATGATTTAGCCAAGCAGATTTCAAAACATTTTTCTTCCTAGCCAGCTTCAGCACATGCCACACCAAGTCAGCCTTGTGCTTCGGCACTGAGGGAGAAGCCATGGGTGATGCTCTCTGAGGTGCTCCGGCAGGCAGCATGCCGGCACATTGAAGCCACTGGCATGTCTCTCACCAGATGCTTTGTCGGTCACTACAGATATCACCAGTAAAAGTTACAGGCTTTGGAGCTGGGAAGTATGGGAAGGAAATCAAGTCCAGCATGTGCTTTGACATCCCTTAACACCAAACAGATCTGCAGGCTGTTTAGACTAGTATAAGCTGGTCATGCTGCTGAAACGAGAAGTTCTGCCCTCTCCCTGCCCCTTCATTTCTACCTCAAGCACTTGTGCAAGTACGAGATGAACCACACCAAGAAACTGCAAACAAACCCAGCATAACCAGATTATTCTTTAGCTGGATCTGCTCCCCATCCAAACAAAGGCTGGTGCCAGCACAAGGGAAGCAGAGAAATGGAGAGAAAAAGACTGCCCCTTTTGCACTTATGCTGAACTAAACATTGCAGAAGAGAGATGAAAGACCTTTTCAGCCTGCATCTTATTTGACAAGCACCTTTGCAAGACGGCCCTACTCAATGTACTTTCAACTCCGTGCACAGAATTTTTCCTTTCTACCCCACATAAAGAACAAGCACACACATCACTGACAACCAGGACCGCGACAACGCCAGCCTAACCATCTCACCCCAGCACACAGAGGGGTACGAATCAACGCCGACTTCAGCGGCCAGCTCGGCCAGCTCGGATTAATGCTGCTTGGTGGGAGGAGCGAATCAAGCTCAAAGTCTGCCAAAGCCGACAGCGTTAAAGACACTGTGATTGGTAATGCAGCGCAGCGGTGAGAAGCCTTGGAACATCAGCAGACAGCAACATTTTATTTGCTGTCTGGAGGAAAAAGACTTGGGTCAGGCAGAGCTGTTTGGAGCTGGTGCCGAGGAACTTACAAGACAAAGGCATCTGGAATCTTTCCGTGTACTGGAAATGAAACGTCTGAGTTTTAAATCCCTTACGACACTTCAGGAGCAAGGCTGTGTTTTAGGAAATGCCTGTGTTCCAAAGAGCTGAGCAGAACGTGCTTTAAACTGCACAAAGCGCCTCACTCGGTCCCTGAAGATCTCTTTTAATTGTTTGCCGCTTCTTCCTCCCCAAGATGAAACAATAATTTTCCTTCCGCCTGTTCCCCAAGACACCACCCCAGCCCCCCAGCACCCCGCGGCACAGGCCCCCGCACCGGTTTGGGCCTGTCCGGAGGGCCGACGCCCCGGCCTTTCCCCCCTGCCCCTCGCAGGGGCCGGAGCCCCCTCGGGGCTGAGGCCTGGCGCCCTCCCGTCCCCTCGGCGCCCGCAAAACCCGGCACCCGCGGGACGGCGGCGTTCGGCCTTCGGGCCACCCTCTCTTTTTCTGTTTGTTTTCCAAGGGGCGGACGGGGGCTTCGCCTTACCCGAGCCAGGCGGGCGGCGCTCCGGATGGCCGCCGCCACCGCTCCGCCGTCGGGGTGCACCCGCTCCACGTGTCCCCACATCCGCTCCCAGGTCTGCCCGTCCATGGGGAAGCCGCTCTTGTTCACCAGGAAGAGCGACCCGCCGTCCCGCTGCTCCTCCTCCTCCGAGCCGCCGCCGCTCCCGCTCCCGCCGCCGCCCGCCGCCCGCGGCTGGGCGCTCCGCGACCGGCCCCCCGCCTTGCCCACCGCCGCACGGCGGCTGCTCCCGGGGCCGCCGCTGCCCGCCGCCGCGCCCGTCATGGCCCCGCGGCCATGCCCGAGCCCGGGGGCCCCGCGGAATCGCCGCCGCCCGGGCCCTATCTACATATATATATATATATATATATAAAATATATATACGTGTGTGTATTAGGTGCGTGAGGAGGAGGCTGAGCGCGGGGACGGCCCCCTCCCTTAGCGGCGGGCGCCCGCCCGCCCCACGGCACAGCAGCTGCCTCGCCCCGGGCGCCCCGGCCCGGCCCCGCTCGCCCCAGCCCCGGCGGCGCTGGGGGCGCGCCCCGCGCCGCGCTCCATGCCGCCGCGTTACCACGCTACCGGCCGCCCGCCCGCCCTCGGCGCGCTCCTATTGGCGGCCGCAACAAAGAGGGGCGGGGCTCGGGGGGCGGGACGAGCCGTGACTGGCGGAGACGCTGGCTGGAGGCGCCCCCTGCCGGGCGGCCCGCGTCACCGGAGCCAGGCGGCGCAACCTAAGCCTCTTCTGCAGCTGGCCGGCGTGGGGCTGCAGCTCCCGGCCTGCCGTGCCGTGCCGTGCCGTGCCGTGCCGTGCCGTGCCGTGCCGTGCCGTGCGTCCCGGCCCCCCGCTGCGTGAGGGGCCCTTGAAAATCAAACTCTTAATTGAGGAAAGCTGGGCTGCTCCGCTCTTCCTAACGGAGCTGGAAAATTCATTGTTAACCATTGAGTGTGACAGTGATGGCAGGGATGAGTGGCCGTGGTCTCATTGCAGCCCGCAGCCTCCCTTTGCCATGGACGGCTCATGGAGTGGTGCTCGTCCTCCAGGGGAATATTTCCTGCTCTAGTGGTAGGAGCACTGGGTGCCCGACCCCGGGGTAGGAGGGAGGGTAGTCACAGTGCAGCCTTTCTCTAAGTGTTTTGCTGCCACGCAGACTGCCAGAGGGCCAGGTGCGTGGTCCGTGACTCAGAGCACAGCCCGTTGCTCAGGGTGTCTCACACTGCTACACACAGCGGCGATGTCCTGCCTTGATCCCCTGCAGCATTCAGAGGTACCTGCCTCACACATCTGCACACACTGCTAACGCCACAGAAACAACAGCATCTGGTCCTCCTCTGCCCGTGCCCGGTGTGATGGAGCTGCATCCGAGAGCAATGGGGAGCCTGTCTCTTCCCCCAGGGCTTTGCCCAGCCGTGTCAGTGGCCTTGCAGCACCTCCCGGGCAGACAACTCCCTTGCTGCCGCTGCCATCTCCACCACTTGGCTCCATTCCCCAATGCTTCTTTCCATGCTCGGAGGTGGGTTTTTTAGCTCTTTATATCAAGCACAACAGTGTCAACCTAATACAACTCCTAGAGCTAGAGGTGACTCCCGATCAGAAAGAAATAGTAGTCTGAAAAATGTTGCTCCCATCCCCTGCCTGTGCACTCAGATACTGCTGTCGCTCTGATTCCCTGCTCCCAGCCAGGCTGGGCGCGTACCTGTGCATCTCCTCAGCAGCTGCAGCTACTGATTTTCATCGCTCGCCATAAATAAATCTCTCCAGTGCCCTAATCAGCTTCCTGAAGGCTCTTGGGAGCCATGGGTGTATGTTGAGTTGCTAATCACTCTCCCCAGGAGTTGACATCTCTGTGAGTCCTACCAGTAATCTTCCCCTCCGCATCCTGGCCACACAGCATGCCTGAATCTCCTCAGGAGGTTTAACATAAGAGAGGCCGGAGAAAGGCTGTCCCATCAGCTAAAGCAAACCAAGGGTTTCAGCTTGCACACCTTGCCCAGTGTTAGGTTTCAGCCCTTTGCTGAAGAAGCTTTGCTCTAGGGAGCCCCCCCGAGCTGAACGTGGGGACTCAGTGTGTAAATGGTGATGCAATTGGGGGAGAGGAGGAAAGGTCAGCGTGGGTTTTGAGCTGCTGTGAAGTCTTCACCCTCACCACTTTTTCCTGCATTTCCCTAATGATCAGGCAAACATCACAACCGGAGGGCAAATGTGCCCCCATGCCTGCCAGAGGCGATCTGCACCCCCCTGCTGGGTTTTGGAGCAGGATCCCAGGGGAAGCG
Organism: Nipponia nippon; assembly: GCF_047370975.1. Taxonomy (NCBI): domain Eukaryota; kingdom Metazoa; phylum Chordata; class Aves; order Pelecaniformes; family Threskiornithidae; genus Nipponia; species Nipponia nippon. The sequence goes on from NW_028262358.1 coordinate 24,998,017, forward strand.
CAGCCCCTCTCTCCTTCTGGAGCGCAGACGAGGCTGCACATCAGCGAGATGTGAGAGCACCAAGATGAGCTCCAGATGGGAGCTGATGAAGCACAGAGACCTGGAGAGGCTGCAGATGGCTGCAGCCACAGAGGAGAGGGCTCTCGAGGAGCAGAGGGAGGCTCAGGCAAGGCAGAACGAGGAAAGGGAGCCTGAGAAAGTCTTCAAGCTCACTTGAGCAGAGCTAGGGGAAAGCTTGAAAATCATTCAGGCCTGCACCTTAGGACTAATGGGACTGCGCAGGTGGTGGCAGCCATGTGTGAACAGCCCAGGGGCACACTGCGTGTGACAGAGCCTGGAGCATTGGGATTGCGCAGCAGAAAGTCATCATCAAGGATGCTGATACACAAACTGGCAGTCACATAAGTCCTAGAGCCTTGTTCAATGTTGGAACAGGCAACAGTGGTGAGGCTGCCACAGCCTTGCTCAGTGCTGCTCCGCTGCCCAGAGCAGCCAGGAACCCTCAGATCCTGCTTTCCTACACCCACCCGCTTCTTAGCCACCCTGAAAATGTGAAGACCAGAGTGCTTTGCAATTCAAAGCCTTCTGCATCCACCATGCCAGGGCATGCTCTGTGCCAGAGGGAAGGACTCTCCCTGGCCAGGCAGGTGAGGGGCATGGCAAGGTTGGGACACCACAGCCCTGTCCGTAGCAGCCCTTTGCAGCACCCAGGCCCCTTCTGATCAGGACCAAAAGAAAAAAATCTTACCAGCTCCTCCTTGATGCTCAAGAGGGACAAGTTGAACTCCCAGAGGCCAGCCAGTGTGTCCAAGGCCAGCTCTGGGTTGGACAGGCAGGGCAGAAGTTAGCTGAGGTCCTGAAGTTAACGGCAACTTCGAAACAATAGCCTAAGGGGATAAAAGCAGAGTTCCCAAGTCCCTACAGCTAAGGGAAAGCTTTAATTACACTCTTCCTAGCTACAAATTAGAGTAAAAATAGAAGAATGCTGCCTCGGTTTAGCCCGAGCCCTCTCTGGTATTAGTCCTGAACAGACATTCAAGACAAGTAAGAGCAGGGCAGGATATGCAGCGTGTCCCCCTGCACCCCCCCCACCCAGCATCCCATGGCTTTCACCTCGCAGGACCACCTAATTTTGATATTGTAACTCTCAGCAGAGCTGCCTTCTTCCCCACTCTGTTCACAGCTCTTCCTCTGCCCTGCCAGTGCTGCCTGTCCCCTTGTCCCCAGGCGGCTGCCTGGTCCCCGCTCCAGTGCCAGAGCCTTTTGGTTTTGAAATCCAGTCACTTTGCATGGAGGTACCTTTCTAAAGCTAGCTCTGAATAACACCTCGAACCTACAGCCTTGTTCCTAATGCAGAGCTTGTTGCTACCACAGCTGCTTTCTGGGTCAAAGGAACTAATTTGATCATAAAATCATGTAAGAGGGTTTTAACCTTCATTATTTCCAATTGCAGGCTAATTTAAATGCAGTATTCAAAAGGCCCTGCAGCGCAATTACACATCCAACTGTGGGAAAATTAATGGCTCTTAATTGTACCATGGCAGCAAGGTGATACAGCATTGGCACTTTTTTCCAAGAAGATTTCTTCTCCAGAAGCGTCACCTCTGCACCCCCAAGGAATCCCACTAGCCCCTTCCCCAGCAAGCATCTTCTTGCGCACAGCAACAAATTCAGCCCTGCCACGTAGCAAACTCTCCCTGCCCTGTGATATTCTGCATGCACAGAGGCAGTTTATTTATTTAGGCTTATTTGGGAAAATACTTCCTCTATTACGCATTGTTTCCAAGCAGCCCTTCTTGCTGGCTCAGAGCAGGCACTAGGAGGGAGCAGGAGAAGGCTTCCCTGGCCCGCAGCTCCAGCCCAACCTGGGCTCGGGGCAGGCACCTGCTGGCTTTGCTGGCGAATGTGATGAGTGCCTGTGAGGTCTCATGTGCTCTTTCCTTCCATCAGGTAGGTGAGAATCGGTGGCAGCATGATAGATCTGGACCTGTGCTGTTATCCAGGTTGGCAAAAGTGGACGCTAAGTGCTCTGCACTCAGTGAAGGTTCCTGTACCAGCACTGAGCGTATGAGAGGCGGGTCGGTTACTGGTGGAGAAGGAAATACCTCCGGTACCTCCGGCTGGCAGCAGTCAGTGCAAAAGCCTGAAGCCTGGGTACCTTACGAGTATCCCCAACTCGGGTGCACTCTTCTGCTAAAGCCGGGCCAAGTGATCTTCGTGGCCTTTTCTGAATTTAGGAACCACTGTATGTCCAGAAAAGTAGCAGCAGTCTGAAATGGTTCATCCTACAAAGGTGCTTCAGCTTTGCAGAAGGGAAGGAGGGAAACACAGGTTGAGAAAGTTTGCCTGACATAAGTGAATTGCATTATTGCTATGCAAATATTAGCCCATCTCCTGAAAAGACCACGGTGACCTCATTTGATCCTTGAAAAGAAAAATAAAACTTGTTTGTTTGGGGCTTTTTCTCAAACTGCAAGTTACGCTGGAATTGGATTGGGTTAGTAATGAAATGCAAGGGTAAACTGTGATAAGGATGTAACCATGGTAATTTGGGAATGGCTGTTGATGCAAGTTTGCAGGAGTGATTTGCGTAAACACTAAGAATGATAACTTTATGTATTAATCAGTGTGATCATTGGGAAAATAAATATGTAAAGTAGACCAAAAAAAAAAAAGAAAGCCTGTAAAAGGAATGCTTGAGGGTGTGCTGCTTTGAAACTTTCTCCAAGGTAGCCCTTTCTGGAAACTCAACACACTATTTATTTTGCAATGGTCTAGCAGAAAAAACAGCCATCAGCTGCTCTGGCTTTAGCAATGAAGAACATCAGCAACATCTTTTGATTTCTGCCTGAGCAAGGAGGAAGACATCCTGCAGTAATTCTACTGCAGCAATTCATTAAAGTGTTTATTTTAGATGGGTTTGTTTAACCGGGCTCCAGTTGATCTCAGGCTAATCCAACAGGCAAGATTTCCAGCATTAAAAAAAATTGAAGTGGCAGGAAAAGCCTATAAATCAGGCCTTCCCAAAACTGTTTTGCAAGTTTTCTCTTTCCACCCCTCATTGCATGTCCTACTTGGCCTGAGCCTTTGCTGGCAGTGAAATAGCCCTTCCTCTTCCGTACTTTATTATAGTCACCTCACTCTGATCTCCAACTGATAACACCAGATAGATACAGATGAAATTGTTGTTTCTCACTGGTACAGCGTCAGCGTGCCTATTAGCCTGCCTTACTCTTTCTGTCTGGTTCCAAGGTTTCAGTCCTAAATATTGCTGTAGCTTGGGAAAATATTTACGTCAATAGTTTGCTGTGAAGGTCTTACTTGTCAGCGTATCACACGATTTGGTCTCCGCAGCAAGCTCTGCTTATAAAAACAAGGAAACACTAATGTAACCTTCCATAAATCTCAGCAATCCATCTTTTTTTGGACTAATTACTTCTTCTTTAACCTTTAATCAGAGGGTAAACTACCCAGCACAATCACTTCTCTTCAGGGGCCCCGCATAATAAAAGTACAGGTAGTAAAGAAAGGCAGTGGCTAAAAAAAAATCTGCTACTCAGAAATGAGATCTCTTTTCAGCAACCACCAGCACCTGCAGCCCTCGTCACAAGGGAGCTGCTGATGGTCGCACCAGAGCTGAGAAGCAGGACTTAACCTCCGCTGCCACGCAAGCACCTGAGTCATCCCTGCTTGCACGGAGAGGGGAGCGTACAGCAATGAAACCCTGCCTGCTCAAGATTAGAAGCACAATTGTTGGTGCTGTTTAGAAACTGATTAAGCAACGTAGCTGTGTTATGGGATACCCTATGCCCTCTAGGGTTAGTATGGTGCTGGTTGGGAAACACTCTGAACAAAGGTTGTCCTTATGTATTAAAGTTCCTCAAATGCACTGTCTTTCCAGGCAGTACTTCAAAGTGGACTGAAACAGTGATTAAGCTGAGCAACAGAATATGTCACAAGCCCAGAAACCACAAGCCCTTAAATTCAGGTGCTGTGTGAAACCTGCAAAGAGAGAAATGCATGATACACTGTTTTCAATGTCACGGTACAACAAGGTATCATCACGACACTGATGATTTCATCAAACAGTTTTTGATCTGAAGCATTGCTTCAAGCATCCCTGGAAGGCAGTGATCTGCAGATTAGGATTCCCCCTCTCTAGAGAACAATTGAACAGTAGTCAAAACACTGCAGGAGCCCCTGAAGGTGAGAGTGAAGTTCAAATGTTGCGGTCAATTAAAAATCTTAAAGCTCTTAAAGGAATTACAGTCATCTGGAGCAAAATGATTTCTTTCAGTCATCTTCATTGTTTGCCATCACGTGAACGATATTCATTTTCAGAGGTAACTAGCAGACTCAAGAAGCCTACAGAGCATTTTCTGACTTTGGAATCAAAACCAGAAACATCCTAAGTGCGATGACACAAGCTGCAGACTTCAAGGAGGCTCCATAATACTCTATGTCCTCTTCACACACATGGACATTTCAACCCTTGTGAAATTCTCACAGCTCAAGCCTGAGCAGATGGAGCAGGTCAGAGGAAAATCACACGGAACACGGTACTCTTTGGTCCCCAAAAGCCAATGGACCTCCATATCGCCACTGGCAACGGTCTGGTTTGGGTAACTTTGTCAAGCTTCTGAGCCTTCGAGGGCTCCTTTACCCTTTTGAAGCTTCTGTGGAGCAGTGACAAGATGAGAAATCATGGGATTTCTAGGCTTTAGACATTAGCTTCTAAGTGAATTTTAGGCTTTTAGCATTAGGCCCCTAAGTGAATTTCAGTTGTTCTCTGGGAACAAAAGCTAGATACACAAATTCAAGTCCCGTGGAGCCAGTTAATCATCCAAGGGTGAGTCATTCTCACCCTAGCAGGACAACACCTCTTCATTCAGCGCAGGATGTAGGTTTTGTCTAACGCCTGTAGGGTTGTTCAGAATTAGCTGATGAATTATTCTGAAGAAATCAAGTTACCTTCCAGGAACTGATGGAGAAAACAGCATGTACAGGCTTAGAAACTGCACAGTTATATTTTAATTTCTTTTTCCCTTGGCAGCAGCTGGACAATTTAATTTCTAAAAGAATAAGTAAATTTGCAGTCATCTGCAGTCCCTCTTCTACCTTATCCAAACTAGTGATCAGCATCTGAGCAACCTTAGGACTGCCTCATTTTGAAAAGAAAAAAAAATTGGGAAGTTTCTGGTTCAGCCCAGCACAGGCTGGGAAAACTTCTGAAGCCTTGAATACTTCCCTGGGATTTTTCCCAGCAAAGCAACGCTGTCAGGGTTAATCCCTGACATCCCTAAGTCATGCTGCTCACCAAGAAGCTGGGTTTAGTACATGCTACATAATTTTTGAAGCACACACGAGTATAGGTAGAACATGAACAGAGTTAAACCAGTAAGAAATTGCTATTACACTGATAAAACGGACATCATAAACCAAAGTCACCTAGGCATGGAAAAAGGTGGTTTTTAATTACACCTCCCCGTTTTCCAAAACCAGCTTGCTAGGATGCACATTCACTGCCTCATCTACAAAGCTGATGAACTCCAACCTGCGGACCCGCAGTGACAGCACTTCTGGGCTTACACGAGGCATCTTTAACCAGTTTTTTTAAAAAACAATTGCTTTCATGATAGTTTTCCATCTGTGTGGAGTTTATAGTTTTTGTAGGGTCTTGTCTCTGTTTCTAAAACTCATAACGCAAGGCCACAATTCTGACAATGCCCCTTAGATATTATTTACAACCTTTTTTAATGGCCTAAGCATTGTTACAGGCAGAAGCAGTTTATTGAGAAAAGACTGGAAATCAGCATCCAAGAGGCTGAATTTTGACCCCACCTGATATTACGCAGTTATTACCCAGCCTCAAATCGCTAACTATGCCTAACCACGGCCAGTACTTAGCCTTTTTTTTTTTTTTTTTACTGCGCCATATCTGCTGGAGTCCTTTCTACACAGTTCAGGATATTATTGTTTTGTCTTCTGAAAGATGTTGTTTAATTGACGATATAAATATTGATTTAGAACATGGTCAGATAAGGCTAGCTCACTGTGAAGTAGAGCTGGGAAGAAATCCAGCAGGCTTCTAAGAAACTTTTCCAGTCTAGGAAGCAGCTGCACTGTTAGGGACATGCGTGTTTTATCCATGCACAAACCGCATCACTTTCTGCAAGGGGTAACACTTGTTAGTTTTGGATACATAGTGTCTCCTCCCACCTATAGAAATAACAACAAAAAGTATTTTCCCTCAAGAATGGCTTTGACTAATCATAGCCATGACAGCTTCACATCTCCCACTTACCTGATGAGGTTTCTGGCGTTTTCTTTCACGAAAGACTGAGCGTCTGCCAAAGAATGAACTTTAAGGCAATAATGATTTGCTGTGATTGTTCCTTCCCAGCGGTAGGAATGTTTAAATACAATGCTAAATGGGGATATAGCCCACAGCTTTTGTAGAGATACTGTAAGAGGAATACAACCCTATAGTCCTGGTTGTAAAATGAAGAGCCGATCTGAAAGTTCATCTCACTGTTGTACTGGATGCTAGGGCTGCTTTACGATAAAAGGCTTGGGATTCCTGTGCTCTGCAGCACCTGCAGCCTCCTCCTGTGAAGAATCTCTCATGTAAAACTAGCTGAGGTAATTCCAGTTTTGTGGAGAAGGGAGATTACAAAAAAACCAAACCAAAGCAAACCATTTTCTTACAGTGACTCTACTTTCTTTGAAGCGGGTTCCTCAAACTTACCTGGCTCACAGCTGATGTGGTGGGGATCAACACTAAACGCCGGAGCGTAACTGGCAGAACCCTTGCAGAGCGTTCACAAGGGTCCTGCTGTGCTCCCGCTGAAGACAACTCTGATTTTAGAAACAAAAGTTGGGCCATAACTGAATGCAATGTCTCACTCTATCCTCTTTAAGAAGTTATTCTACCTTCTCTCCCCACATAATCTCTCTATGGCTGGGTGCTTTATTAATATTTGCACTACCCTTAAGGAGATGGCACTGGATTGCTCTGCTTTAGGTGTTAACTGCACTTTCTTTTCCTCACAGACCTTTTCCAAAGCAAAGGAGGAGAAATCACTGTGCTAGAGCAGAGCGACTCAACTCCTGATGCTAATACTTTAATTCCATGGCCTGAGAAAATGTCTCTGCAAGCCAATACTCTTGTGTATAATACATTTATATACCTTGCACACATGCACTCTGAATATATGTGTGCACGCATGTTTATTAATGACGGGGTATATAATTCACTTGGAAAATTTTCTTACATTAAATGGCAGCTTTTAAGGAAAAAGTTGAATCACTTCTAGACCATCAGCTGTATCAGCAGCTGTCAAAAACGGTAATCTTGGCTCCAATCCAGTTACATGTTATACATTTTATTAGTAACATATAATGGTAAGGAACGATGCCACCCACATATACACATAAGTACAATATTGCAATCAGAGAATATTCATAAGGATTTTTTAATTTTCTCTTGAAACAAAGAATAGGACACTAACAAAAATAAAATATTACAGCAAAAATCTTTGCTATCTTCATGAGAAGAACAAAGACGAGCAGTAAATAACATGGATCTTACATGGAAATACATTTCTCTTAGGAATATTTTTTGCTTAATTCATTCTAGTTCATGCATTAACATCACTTCTCCCTCTTCACAGACTTCAGACTGAATGGTGGTGGTGGGGAAATTACATGGGATACAATAATTTAGTTTGTGGTCTATGAATCATTAGTTGCCTATAACCCTTAAGAAAGTGGTACATACATGTAGTGAAAGACAGCAACCGAAAAGGTCACGTTCCCATTCACGCAGGAAAACTCATGAGTTCACAGAATGGAAAATGAAAGCAATAAATGCTTATAGCTTAACCCAACTTCACTTGGTTGTAGATGCACAAGATGGTCCAAAGATTTCTGAAAAAGCATTTTTTCATTAGGCAACATGGGCTGGCAGCTCTAATTACACACTCCAGTGATTGTCTCCGAAACAACAGACTGTCTTGAACAAAAAGTGACCAAGAAGATGAAGTTAGGAAAGCCCTATTAACCTGCAATGATTCATATGGATTCTTCCTGTTGTCCCATATGAATACAACCTCTTCCCTTGTTCTTTCTTCCTCGTAAAACATGAGTGGTCAGCAACAGAAGGAGATGTTATTAAAGACAAGCACCCATCTACAAAATAAATGCTCTGAAGGACTTATCTACCAAGCTGAAGAAGAAAGCTCCTGATTGCAGCAATTCCAGACTATACCTTACAGGTCTGATATTTTCACACCCAGCCAACAGAAATGAGGGGTTTAAGGCCATGTTAGGAATCCTAAATAAAAATGGGTCAACGTTGTCTGGGTGTCTCCCACTGAAGTTAGCAAAAGTTTAACATGGCCTGGAAGAAACAAAAGAACGATAGAGTTATTTTAAAAGCTAATCTCTGAATCTTGTAGCTGAAAGTTCGCAATTACACGCCCTGGTGGGCCCCTGGGAACTTGGGGGCAGCCCCCCTGCTTACGCTCACCGTTACATGCGTTCTCTCGCACCCTCTAGAATTCTCTCGAAGCACTTAAAAGCAAAGCATATTGAAAAGCAAAAGCTGACGCACAGGATTGGGATGCCTCTGCTCACTTGGTTTCCCAGTCCATCCTCTTATAGTTGACATGTAATTCCATTCATTAAACGATTACCTCTTTAAGCAGTTACAATTTTTAGCCTCTACTCTTACTGGAGGGCTGAGCCAGAATCTCAAGGTTAAGAGAGTCAGAAACCCTATTTCCAGTTCCAGATGGATGTTTGATTGGGTGGATGTTGTTTGTTTAAAAATAAAAATTAAAAGCAAAAAGGCCAAAGCCCCAACTACCCCAAACTTCCTTCTGCCATGAGCTAGAACCTGTTTCTTGACAGACAGATGATACGATTATTGCATAAAATACTGGTTTGTTCTTTATTTGCTCTTTATTTTGCGGCTGAGCCTTTTATTTAAATACTTTACCGTTGCCTGGAAATAGCTCACAGGTTTCCAACTTTCAAGCTCCTTTTAGAGACAGAGAATTAAATCCAGGATGTAATTAAGCCTTCATTATTAGGAATATTTTCTTTTCAGGGACCCAGCAGGGTTTCCAGCATGCCAAGATCTTGTCTGGACCTTTTCAGAGGGTAGCCAAGATTAAAAAAAAAAAAAACAACAACACACCACAAGGAGCCAGAAAGGCTACATTTTTTTCAACAATCAGCTGAACATAACTAAAGAAACTGGAAACTAGTAGCGAAGAAAGGAATTAAAAAATAAATTTTAAAAAGGAAGACAAAAGCTCAATCTTTGAATTTGACCAGTGTGTACTGGACATTTCGGAAAGCATCCTGGATACTGCCAAAGACTTTCTACTGGACATTTGAAAACAACTCCCCAAAACTGCAAAGATATTATCTTGGTAAGATTTTGCAACAGCAGAAGTACAAACCAACCAGGGGCCATGAACACAAATATTTACTGAATCTGTACCTTGCAAAGAAGGTATATATTTTGGCACACATTATTACCATTTTTCCAAAAGGAAAAGCCACCCACAGATATCAAAAGGCAAGAACTTTCACTCTGCTCACTCAGGCTGAAAACGTGTACATCCCTTGATGGGGCAGCTTATATCACAGCAAGTCATTAAATGTAAAGAACTGACATAATGAAAGTTTCTCTGCTTCCACTCCTATGCTCTTGCCTGCCGTCTGAATATCTATGAGTTACTTTTCCTATCTTCAGCTACCTCACCAGAGCACTCTTCTCATAGAGCTCGCCTCTGCAGGAGCAGCAAGGTGTGCCCATTTTCTCTCTAGCGCTGGACCTGGCAGAGAGACACACACCCTTTTTGGAAAGGCGAGTGTTCCAAGCATGCCTAGCTTCTTCTGGTATGTATACTGCCGTTCGCTCTTCCCACGTCTGAAGCATTTATCATACAAAACGTTAAATCAAGATCATCAAGTTTAGAGAGCTAAGTTTACAGGGTCCTTTTTACATAACAGGATTCTCTAAATTTACAGTGAAACAAGAAAAAGAAAAGCATTTAACGATACTTATCATACTGAAAGACTATCTTGGAGTTAAAAAGTTCCCCATACCCAACTGTAACAATCCATGGAAAACTTTGAGTAGGATTCCACCTTCTGGACAGCACTACATCTGTGGGAACTCAAAGAGACGGCATCATTGATGGTACTGAACCTGCAGGCTGAACTTAAAGGCTGCTAAAGCTTAAACGTTTGCAAAAAGTCTGCTAACTCAGGTCTGACTTTTTCAGTAATAGTAGTGCCTCAGTATTATTGTAGTGCTATCAATTCTGTAGGCGTGTAGAGAGAGCACAAGGTAGAGTATTTTCAGCAGCACTGCAGCGAGAAATCCACATACCAAATTCAGATAAATGTAATAACACAAGATGAATGTTAATGAAGTCTGCTCCTTTTGTAGGTAAGACGCATGATATGAACAGCAAATATTTCATCAAAGTGAAACATCACTATTTTCCTTTCAGTCATCCTTACAGCTTTTAACAAACTGCAAGAGACACAATTTAAGTTATACAAGCACAAAAATCTCACGAGACAAATGATACAATTCATAACGCAGAGAAATAAATGCAAAAAAGGACAGAACACATTTTCTGATACTCCACAAATATTCAGAGGAGGTTTAACACAAAAACCAGAATTTCTTCAGCAGCACTGATTAAACTCAAGATGAGGCAAGGGTCTTCTTTACAAAGTAAAGGCACCAGCGCTTTGTAAACACGTACTCCTCTCACTTTTAACTGAGAAAGCACTCAAAATATTCCGTGGAGGCAACCTGTGCAGCAGCGTTCCATTGCCTATAAATACTTCACAGTAGAGATATCAAAGGCCTTTCTCCTCCTTTTTACTGTATTTAATAAGGAATGTTTTTTCTTCAATTTATCTAGCAAGAAACTCTTTAAATCTCCCCAGAAATGTTAAAAAGAATCTATAAGACAGTGTTTTCTCTTATCTGCCCTCTGGTGTCTATCAAGAAGTTTCAAGGCAAAAGAAATATCAGATGGCAGTATGAAACACACGTTTACAGTCATCTCTTGTTTTCAGTATTGTGCTATAGACAGTTCCCCAGAAGGAACCGTTGGCTTCTATTAAAAATACGGATACATTTTAAAAAAAGGAACTTGTGAACATCCTCCAGCTGTGCAGCTACCTACTCTCTGACTTTTCAAATGCACTAGCAAAGACTGAACAACAAATTAACTACCTCTCAATTCTTTGGGGAAAAGAAGATTACACACTTCTGATCATGATGACTGTACTTCAAGATTCCAGATTTTTTCAAGTATGCATCCTGAATGTACATGTCTCCCTAGCATGGAGACTATTCACACAGTTTGTTACTAATGAAACCGCAAAACTTGAAAACTGTTAAAATAAATATTCCATACAAAGGTGAACTGCTTGCATCTTGGGCAAAATGAACTCAGCATCTTCATAGTTTCCACTACACAACTATCACCAATATCACCAAACACATTTTACTACCCATACACACAAATCCAGTGATTACACTAATTAATACTGTTCAGTATCCAACCAAACTTGTGCATTTCTAAGTCATCTTCTTTCAGTTTTATAAAGCCGACTGAATTTTTAATGTAGTACTTTCAGGTTCTACAGGACTCTCAACTGGTACCTGGAAAGTGGGGGAAAAAAAAGCAGAAATTAAGCTGTTATACAGCAGAAGCTATTCCTAACCTCACTATTCTTGGGTAATTATTAGGTTGGACTCCAATAGTATATGCAGTTAATTAGCCAAATTAGCAACTTTTAGAAAGCCCTATTTTCCCTTCTCTCCGTAATAAAAAAAAAAAAAATAGAATTGACCTTCTTAATATAACTCTCAAGTATGTATTTACAGCATATAGATATTTATCACATGGAGATTAACTCTCAGGTTTTTTTCTCCACTACGTTTAAATACAGTAGAACCTTGATAATCAGGGTTTGGAATCAAAGTGCTATTGCACCTTATTAACACAGGCAGCTCTCGATTATTTATGGTAACATCAAGGTGAGGACTCCAGGCTTTTGTTATATCCTGGCTAACATGAAAGAAGTTGTGCGACAATCTAGGCTCATTAATAAGGCGATAACGGAAAACAGAACAGTCATGGACCACTGCCAATAGTCAGCATGTACACCCCCAGAGACAGCGCCGACCCAGGCTGGTAAACCCACAGGATGCCATACGGGGCACACACAGCTGCACGGGTTTCAGGTTCACATTAGCTCATATAGCACCAGCTTGGAAGTTTCTCAACCTTATGCAGACACTAATAGCGTGCACCCAATCGCAGATGATCAAAAGCTGCTATATATGCAAGACACCTAGACATACAAAGAAGCATGACAGAGGATTGTGCAACATCTGACTCCAAAAAGCTGTTTCGTTATCTCGAGCCAAATGATCAAAAAACCCACAGCACTGAAAAAAGTTTCCAGTGTCAGCCTTATTTCTATTAGTAACTGTGATAATTTGGAAAAGCTGCTGAAACATGGTCTTGGGACCTCCTGAACAGCAGGAAGTGCTATGCTCGCTCTTCGTGTAAATTGAGATGGTGCTCAGCAGAAGGACCCAGCTCTTCCCGCAGCACAGGACAGAAACTGCAGCGTGACTTCTGTTCATAAGCCACTGACCACTTAGAGGGACTGCAGGCATTTTAAATAAAATATGTAGTCTATAGCACAGCACCTCCTAACCTAATACACGAAAAGGCTTCACAATTTACAGTGCTACCCGCAAATATGAAAAAGCACGATTCAAGGCATAAAATCAGAGATTAATATTAGCCACTTAAAATTCAGGAAAACGTGAGAGCAGAAGGTCTTTTATTTTTTTCATGGGAGCTAAGGGGAGAAACAGACATCTCAGGGCAGCATCCCATGTGGCTCTGTTCTTCCAAAACAGCACGGAAACAGTCATATTATAAGTTTTTGTCAATTACTTTTTTGCTGTTAATATTATTATGCCAATAGAAGCCAAGCATTCAAGTACAGTAATACAATCACAGTAAAAGAGTCACCACTTACAGCTTTAACATCCAAATTCATAATCCCTGAATTCACATTGTGTCTTCGCAAATCTGATTTTATTAATGCTGAAACAAAAAATAAAGAGAAAGCTGGTTCACAACTTTGCAATGACATGCATTTCAAGGGAAATGTTTGTACAGTGCAAGCACAGGGAAGCTGCTTTCAGCACATATTCAAAACACCTGTACTCACTCTTTTGCGATTTGAACTTATTGACAAATTGAACTTGCTCCTTACAAAATACACACCGAAAATTACAATAAAAGTTTTTAAACCATGAGTACTTAAAGCAAAGCTTGATGGCTTTAGCACTTTCAGCACATTTGTAAGTAGCAGCATGTGTAAGTCACTGGTACAGTTCAGGAATACATCAGCAGTTTCTTGCATTTGGAAAACCACAAACTGTCTCCATTTATGTATTTGCTTACGTTTACTATCCTACTCTGGAGACAGACATCTGCCTCAAATTCAAGACATGATTCAAGAAATGGGTGACAGATGGCTGTCCATATATTAGCAACATCATCTTTAAAACAAAGGGTGTGCGAACAGCAAGTATTTAAAGTGAAAAGCGAAGCAAAAAAAAACCCCAAACGCTGCACTTATAATTTCTGTCAGCCCAGACAGGAAATCACATATTTAAATCCTAGATGTCTGAGACATCTAAAAACTACCCTGAAATTCACTATCTCAAAAAAACCTACACATTTCTACATTAAAGAAAAATCATTACTTACATTTCTGATTAATTACCTGTTAGAATAATGCCCACAAAAATCCAAGCACAAAGAAAAAGGTTTCCTGCACGAGGACTGTAGTCTGTTGTGAGTTTTCCTTGAACAAGTGTAAAGACAATTCCAAATATCTATAAACAAACAAGTTACTTCATCAGGATGGCATAGAAAAGAGTCATTGCTTCAGGTCACATCTTATAGAAACCAAATTAAAAAAAAATTAAGACTACAGCAACACAACAGAGACTTAGCAGCCAAGTCTAAGAAAGCCTTCTTAGATTTGAGCAGAGTGGCTTTTCTGAATATTATTTCACTTCAAGAAACAAAATTATATAACCTGTGCTGATGCATTAAGGAGTCCTGAGGAAGTGCCTTCAGACTCTGGGTATGTAATTTCCACAGCAAATTCAAACCCAAGTGGAAGATAGCCAGTCATGAAGAACCTGTTGAAGAGGAGAGTAAGAGGATGACAGGTGTGGCCTTCATCTATTACTACAGCTAAGAAAATCAAACATAAACATGTGGTGTTATGAATTAGCTGGTGTTCTGAACTGTCTGTTTTCAAGACCTAACATGATTCAATACTTGCTTTGCCTGCTTCATTCCCCCAACTTCATCCAACAATTTTAGCCATACATCTCTCTTTTTAGGACAAAATGTTTTAACATACTTGTCCTGTTTCCCATAACCACCTGCTCTCCACTCCATACATACGAAACAAACTTCTCTGACCAGTCCACAAGCCACTCCATAATTGAAGCCAATTACTTTAAAATGAAAGACATACATGAACATCATCATCTGATCAGCCCAAACACCCATGCTGGAGGACAAAAAGAGACCTTCAGTAGGGAGTGAGGCTGGACACTGGAAGGTCTGCTAGAAGCTGCTGTGGAAGAAGCTGAGGGGACCGACGGCTGACAGGAGGAGCAGGGGCTTAATGCAGTTGAGGTTGGTAGATTGGTTTTTAAACTGAAACTCACAGGACATTTCTGACTCTACCTTGTAGACTGCTGTGGCTGGATACAGCACTACTCCCTCAGCACCTTTTGGGACTTGTAGATTATGTGTCTATGAGAAGTGCTCATGCTCTTCTGAGCGAACAACGCACCCAGCACATTGCTTGGGCTATTAAAATATAGATTAATCAAAATGCACAGAAGCCAGTCTTCCTAGATTTGCGCAGTTAAACTCTAACCACTTATCCACTGGTGAACAGAAAGATTCAACTTTACTGCAGACAGCTTTTAGAATTGGAACCAAACAGATTGACCACGTACAGACTTCTGTTAGGTCCATAAAAATGTTAAATGAAATTAACTGAAAAGTGAGTTACTTTAGATTTATTCTGATGTAACAGAAGGTGAAACCCTAGTAAACCCTATTTGTACTGTGCACTATAGGCATAGGTTGAGAGCATAGTGACAGAATATACAGTAGAATCCTTTAGTTAAAAGTTAAATATTGTGTCTGAACAGAAGTGCAGTAAGTCTTCCAGTCCTCTTTAATTGCTCACCCAAGCACTCCTCCAGTCACGAATACTACTATAAGGTATCCGAGGTCCAGAGTGAAAGTAAATACCAGCAACCCAATGAAAGAGAGTATGTAAACAATCAAAGTAGTTTGCCTGCAACCCAACAGAAAAAAAAAAGAAAATTAACATTGTTAACATAAGGTCACAGCACATTGCTGAAGAATGGAAAAGTAACATAAACATTACTTACTCTCTAACAACTGACATTCTACACCTATAAAAATTGCTTCATGTAATTCTGACTCAAATATATCATGCAATGAGAACGTATCCCTTCCCAAACTCTTCACTGCCTTGGTTATATGGCTGCTTCACTCAAGACTAAAAAGACTTACTCAGACTCTCAAAGAGTGGACAATCACAGCAAATACTATTACCTTAAGCCTGTTCTAGTTCTCCACTATGTTGTGCCTCTTGGCCATTCTGCAGCACTGCCCATTATACAATACATCAATACATGAGCAGCCAAATCGAACACTATTAGCAATAAAGTCAGCCTAAGAGGCAAGTCAAACAAATCTCATTACAACGTTCTATTTATTTTAAATCTGGAATAAGGGATGTCATCCAAAATATTAAAGCACGTATCGCTTACTTATAAGCCAAAACACATGCAGAAAGCAAGCCAATCTACAGCATTAACATCCATTAGGTTTCTAGAGCTCTTGCACGTAATGTACTAAGAGTCACGGGGGAGAACTACTCCACCGCAAGCAGCGCATCCGGGCACGGCTCACTCCTGGCGGGCACCGCACCATGGGTGATGGACCCGGGAGCTCCTACCCCAGAACAGACTTCTGCTCCATGGTCACCCCCTGAATTAAAGCAACTGTTATGCTTACTAATAGGACCAGGAATAGTATGAAAAAAATGAGAATTCATCAACTGTCCATTTTACAAAACGATGCAGAGGTTTTGAGCCTTTATGCATTGGGCCACCTGGCCACTGTATGTAGGACATACAGTGCTTCCCTTGTTAGCCTTACACTCCTGAAGAAACAGGAGTAGATGGAAAACCCCTTGCATCTTTGCATTCTCCTCTGTCATTTCTTTTGGCCAAGAGCGAGTAAGAGTCTCAAGCTTTTGCTGTAGCCTCAGAAACTAGTCTCCATCAAGGCCACTAAAAGATCAGGGATGAACTGCATTTTATCATCAGTTCACTTCAGCCCTTACATTGCAGTATTTTTCTAATGCAATTGCACTGCTCTCCTACCCTTAACCCCATACATGCCTACCCACACTTACTTGTATGTTTTAGTGTAATCCAGCCACAAACCACAAATAATCGAACCCACCATTCCTGCCACCACCAGTGTCAAGCCAATTCTCCCAGCGTTCACTTCTTCTCCCTTTCAACAAATATTTATATGGTGCTCATTAATAACTTGCTTCCACTCAGAGTCAAGTTCAGACCTCTTGGCAGACATAAGCGCAAACAAACATTCCTATGACTCCCATAGCTGTATGGTGCAAGAAACTGTAGGGGGGGGTATAAAGGAAACCAAACGTCTGAGCACACATAGCACCTACATAATAATAAATAAATAATAATAATTGCATCACCTCTGCAAATGTACAGTTAAAAAAAAATTACAAAGAATACCCAAGAAACTTACCTCATAATGAGTTACTATCATCTGGTTTAGTAACGTGGAGACAGAATAAAATGCCCCAGTCATAATACCTGCAGTACCAAAAGAAAAGCTTCAGTCATTCCAGATGTAGCCACGGAGATCTGCTACCCTAAAGAGTTAACCTTCTGATATATAAGATTCACATCAGAGGCAAAACCTTTTATCTGCCAGGTAAAATCTCTTCGCCAGACCTACAAATGGTATTTTGCATCCTGCCAGATTTTCCAGCACTGGCTGCTGAGTAAGTAAAAGTTTGACACTCCCTCCCCCATAAAAAACTACCCCCACAACTAAAACTCAGCGTGCTTTCAGCACACATTTGAACTGTTCTGCCAGACTACAGCCAGACAGCACCACTTACCGTAACTGATCAGCAAAAGTACAAAGGGAATATTTTTGAACAAGTTGATAATCGACTGCTTGTAGGAGTAATCCTCGGGAGGCATAGTTTGCAGGACTGCTTGAGAGTGACTAGGAGGGTATTTGGGCTTTTCTTCAAACACTGGGGAAAAAGAAGAAGGAACAATTTTGATTTGTCTTTACCAGACTAATGCTTTTTCTTTTTGAAGTGTTTCGGTCGGATGAATTTCAGAAGACTAACTTGTGGTTTTTAACATTTCCATGAAAAAAATATTCTAGATTTTCTCATGGAAGAATCAAGTCACAGCCACAAAGGATGGGCTAATTATTTGGTCACATCTGATTGCTACCAACGTATGGTCAAAGACAGACTTCATCTGCAAGGTGTCTAGACCTTTGTATCTGAATTGTAAGATTAACAGAGAGAATTCACATTGTATCATCACGTCCTTGTAGCAAAAAGCCTAAGTGAATTAAATACTCTGAGAGAGGTCAACCCACGTGAAGCATGACATACAGTAAACTGGCTGTCGCTTAACCCTGGTGCAACTGGTAAGCGAACACAAGTAAATTGGAGAAAATATAACCTCAACTACTTCGAGCAAAATCAGATGCTTTAAGTGAGATGTTGTAAACACTCCCTATGCTCACCATTGAAATTACAAGAACGGAACACTTACCAACACCTGTTAAGAAGAACAAAAGTGTGGACACCATCGCTGTTCCGTAGAACATGATGCTGATGTTATGTGCCATTAGATTGATATCGTTAGGTGTATTTGGAACCAAAACAGGTGGCAACAAAAAGCCAATTGCAGTGCCAAGCTGTAAAGCAAGAAAAGAAAACCAAAAATCACTTCTGTGAACATAAAAATTAACAGAAGCAAAAAGCCTTACCAGGTAGAACTCAGAATTTATATCATAATAAGTATTAATAAAACTATGAAGGAAAAGTGTTCCTTTAGTATCACACTTCTGAGCCATTTGCTCCCAATGACATTTCACAACCAGGCCTTCCATAATTCAGGTTATGGAAGGTTGTAACCTTTTCATTTCCAAATTCAACTACAATACCACACCTAGTATATAGCACATTTAACAACCAAGCATTAAGGAAGGTTTTTTTTGCAGAAGAATCTTTCACAGGAAAATACTGTGCATGCACATGTATTTGTCTCAGTCATCCTGCAGCTGAAGACCTAGAGATGACAGAAGACTCCAGCTACTCCTGTAAAAGCACTCTTCTCTTCTTCTCGATCAAAATGCTCCACTTGATGTCACGATCCTGCCACTACAGTAACAAAGACTGACATGCAAGGTTTACTGCAGAACTGACCGAGCAGAGAAGAGCAAGAGAAAAGGAGCGTCCTTATTAAGAAACACAAAACCAAAACGTATATCTGCAATTGTTGCTAATGAAATAAAGAAAAATCACAAAATAAAGTAGTAGTGGGTTTGTATCTGGAGTCAATTCCAACATAGCAACTGATTTTATATAAAAAAAGAGACAAAAAACAAGGAGTGAAATTTCGGGTATAAAGCATTTTAAAACATGAAGGAACAACAGTCTTCGATTACTCTCCAATTTCTCTCCATTGCTCCTCCAAAACTAAACTGCATTTTAAAGTGTTAGAACAATTTTTTTTTTTTTTAACTAAAAAACCCTGTCTCTATTTCAGGTAAAAAAAAATAAATAAAAAAGAGCACTAGAGAATGCTAGAGTAGCAAGTCCAACACTCGGAAAGTACTCAAATGAAAGGTGTGCCAATGTGCTTACAAAGCACCCTTTGTGCATATGCCCGATGAGGGTTTTGCTGCTTCTTTTTCGACCAGACCATCAGATTTACACAGTATCCAGTGCCCACCTGAAGAATTTGTTTCTTTTTATCCTCACCCGTCAGTATACGAATCCTACAAACATTAACTGAGCACACAATCACTCTTTTTCTTAAGGTATGTTTTTTCCTTCCCCAATGTGAGCCAATACAGTACCTACAATACTGCAAGAAAGTCAAGTGATACCATTTTTCAACTTTTACATCTAGAGAGGTTAAGGCCAGAAGGATCGAGAGTTCCAGTGAGTCTGGTGTGGCCAGTTTAAGATGATAAACACTTGTGGAAATCTGGCACTCCTAACAACCCTTGACAGGTATATCGCTGCATTCCCAGTGATTTGTGTTTTAACTGCAAATGATCAGCATCTCAAGAGATAATGGGTGCAATCAGATTCTTGATAACTACTCTGTCCCTCCCCTGCCTACGGTCCCCAGCCCTGCTTGCTGTAGCTCTGAAGCTATGCAAAATATCTGATAAGAAATCAGATGACCTACAGCCCAGTTGGTTATAGCAACCCGATTCTGTTACATAGTTCACCTTGTGCAACTAAACAAGTACAGTGAGACTGTACTGTAATGCATATGCAGAAGTGAACTGCATTGGGATATACAGACAACATTACTTCTGACTTCCAAGTGTCTAATTTGTCATTTTACTACTCTTTCATTCCAGCTTTTCAGAGGTTTGGTTTTGGGTTTTTTTTTTTTTAAGAAAGCAAAAATTGAGGACAGAGAAATTCTATTGTTTGACACCGTATCAGTCTTCATGGGTCACAAGCAGAACTGGGATCCTAAGACCTATGCAGCACACAGCTCTGAGCCAGCGGGGTACAGCATAGCTGCAGAACAAGCCGTTATCCTCTGCGCAGGACTGCCAGAGGGAGACGACGCACGCTTTGTGCGTTTCACAGGTATCTCCCAGGTAGCAGAGGACCATCAAGCACATCAGCACACTAAGATCAGTCCTGGCTTCTGCAGGGGAATAAGCTCCAGAAATACCTAAGTTCTTTTGTTCACACCTCTGCTCCCATTTTTGTTGTCCATCCTTCTCCTAGTTCCTATCCACAAAATCCCTGCTCCTGTTCTTCCCCACTTCAACCCTCACATCTCAGCACCTGAGTGAAGCATCAGTTTCAGACTCCCAGGTGGATCCTTGGGACCGTACTGGAGAACTGAGACCCCAGCAACTCCTTGCTACTGGGAGGACTGGTGCATGTCAGGAATAGTGAAAATTTAGCTGTCGAAGACATCTTTAACCTGATTCCAGGAAGCAGATGCAAATTTTTTGCTCAAGTGCCAAAACAACCAACCAACCCACCCCCAAATCTTCAGTCCAAAAGGGACAGCTGACTTGTCCACTGGAAGACTTCAGTGCAAAAACTAAAAAAAAATTGTTTCAGAAAAGTATTGGGAAAACTGTAAACAGCCAGATATGAGATAATGAGCAACCCTAACTGTAAATATGTAACGCTAATATTACCGCTGTAATAATTCAAAGTGCACAAACATAAAATCATTAGACTCACATGAGGAAAAACAAATCCCCTGTTACCTTAATCAAACCGTACCTATGACCTCAGCCTGTGCCAGTGATGTTGATGGGAATCTTAATGTTTTGTTGCCACAAAAAAGCAGGGACAGTGGCAGGGGGCGAGAACAAGGCTATGGGAGGGAAAAAAAAAGATCAGCACCACATCACCACCCGTGCTTTCAGATACGCCTGTTACAGCTCTGTGAAACTGGCCAGGACCAGAGCGCTTGAGTAAATCAACAACTCGGTTACCAGCTCCGCACGGTGATGTGAACTATCACAGCATTACAGAAAACTTCATGAGTCACCAAGGCATGGACTACTGGCACTTAGTGACTCGAGGCCGTATTTTAAAAGCAAGAACTAATATATGTTGGCATTGGGGCTCTCCATGAAAGTTCAGGTACTTCACCCCCCTCCAGGTGGGAGTGGATTTGGTCAGAGGGATGATGCCAAATTCCAGAGACAAGATGCCAAACGCAAGAGGGAGAAAGCAGAGCAGGACAGCTTCTGAAAAGGGTCGTGACTGATGTACTCCAGGCAGCTGACAGAAGCGTGCAGGCTGCCACACGGCCAGGGTCCTGCAAAGCAAGGCTGGCCAGGGAGGGTGGGATGTAACATCACCCCCGCACCTGCCCCCGCTCCATCACTTTTCCTCTCCCCAACGCTGCCCCGTAACCATTTCTTGGAGAATGGTTTTTCCCACTTGAACGACTTATTTTTACATTGATGCCACGCCGAACTCTAAGGAGGCTCACTTCTCCAAAGCCTCCCTTGCCCCCCTCCGCCCGCCATCCCTACCTGGTTGCCCAGCACGGCCACGGCGCAGGCGGTGGAGACCTCGGTGGGGCCGAACCAGACGGAGGCGACGCGCGAGGGCAGCCCCAGGATGAAGACCTGGGCGACGGCGCAGACGGTCTGGGCCGCCAGGGTGAGGGGGTACCGGTCGGGGGCCAGGCTGGCACACTTGAGCCAGGCGCCCAGGCCGTTGAGGCCGGCGCCCAGCAGGGCGGTGAGGCGCAGGCCACGGGTGTCCAGCAGCCAGGTGGCGGGCAGGATCAGCGGCACGTAGGCCAACATGTAGACCATGGAGAGCCAGTCTATCTGCGTGAAGGAGACGCCGTAGAAGCCGGCGAAGACGTTGCTGAGGATGCTGTACTGGATCCACTGGAAAGCGTTCACCAGCGAGTAGCAGCTGAAGACGGCCAGCACCGCCAGCCGCCGCCGCGACAGGCGCGGCTCCACCCGCCCGCCGCCCGCCGCCAGCATGGCCTCGGCCTCGGCCTCGGCCGCCGCCGCCCGCTCCCCGCCGCCCGCCGAGGCCAGCCGCCCGCCGTCCGCCGCCTCCTTGCCGGGGAGGAAGCCGTTGCAGCGCTGCAGGGGGGGCACGGCGGCGGCCGCCGGCATCTCCCCGCTCTCTCCCTCCTCCGCCTCCTCCTCCTCCTCGCCGCCGTCCTCCACCATCTCGGCCGTCTCCCCACCCAGCTTCCCCGCTGGTAGCGGCGGCGGGCGCAGCCCGGCTCTGCCTGCCAAGGTCACCCGGCTCCGGCTCCGGCTCCGGCTCCGGCTCCGCCGCCGGGACCACGCCGCCGCCCCCAGCTCGGCCCGGCGCACGGCGGGCCCCGCGGGCCGGGGCGGGGAGGGGCGGGGCGGGGAGCGGAGGCGGCCTCGCGGCGGCGGGCGGGGCGGGAAAGGCCGGGGGCGGCGGTGAGAGGCCGCTGTTGCCGCCCTGGTTCTGGGAAGCCGTCGGGTGTGCGTCTGTGTATAGGTATTGCATATATAGTGCATATATACAGGCACACACACTTCTTACAGTCTTTTAAACTGAACCGATAAAGGCTGTCCGTGCAGGTGACTGAGAACCATACGGCGGCGGGAATGATGCAAATGATCCCCACGACATCCCCGAGGCAGGAGCAGCATAATCTCGTCATCATCTGCGATGGCGTTCTTGGCCGGTGTGCCCTGCGCGGTGACGGACCCGCGCTCGGCAGCTGGTCCCTCGCCTTCCTCCCGCTGGGCGCCGCGCCGGCCGCATCGGCTCTGCCACCGACACGCGGGCCGCACCGCTCCCCGCACGGCCAGGGAAAATCACTGGCCTTCCCCAGCCATAATAAGATTTATCCCTTCGCAGTGACGGTGCAGAGGAATGTACTGACGTGATAAGAGACAGAGGTGGAGGCCCGAATTGCGGCGGAGGGTGGCCAAGATGGGAGCCATCATGAGGGCGTGTGCATCCACCCCAGCCTTCGTTGCCTCCAGAGCCGCAGGCAAGGCATTCCTTGTTTCCACTCGACCTCTGCAATTTGATTTGACACATACCCCAGGAAACTGGCCGTCTGGCTCACGTGCGGAGGTGGTTAGATATGACTTCAGTAAGCAATCTTCCCTCACACCCTGCTCGGTACATGTCTGCACAGGAGCAGTGTCTGGCAGCCCATGTCATGGTTTGTTATTCTGCTGCTGCCGACACCGTACCCTAAAAAAAAAGACAGATTGTTCTCCAAAGAGCATTAGGAAAATGCAGAGATATTTAAGTTTGTTAACAACGTCAGAAGTATTTTACTGGCTTCTGTGGGAAATCATTTGGTGTGCATTCAGCAAATAACACACTGCACATTGTTCACGGATATGTCAGAGCCTAATCAGATCTGTGTCTGTATGGTAGTTCTCTCACTAAGTATGAGTTGGTATTTTACTCAAGATCAGATGATCTATGTAAGCCACAGTTCCTGATCTTATTTACAGCATGAATAATAATATGAACACATGCTTCAAAATATTAATTTGGCTATGTTTGCTTTTCCTGAGCACTTAACTGAGCAACGGTAGTGATGGTTGCGGGCACCATGGATTTCTAGAGACTACTGGAAGTGAATCCTGAATTTGCAGATCACAGGTGTGTGTCAGAAACCTGCTTTTCAAAAATAAAAAGTTACCCGTGTCAGATTCAAGCCCTTCTTGCCACTTTCATTCATACCAAGAAAAAGCCTGATCTATTTTTACTTTTCCTGTGTAAGATCAGATGCTGGGTAAATTCTTCTGAATTACTCTGCCTGACTTCACAGTTCACGTGCTACACGCTATAGCAACGAAGCCTTTTTTAAAACGGGATTTCAAAAGGAAGAAGTACAGTAGGAACTGAAACAAACATTATCAAAGCAACAGAATAGCCGGCTTTCACTTTAGGAATGTATGTCCGTGTTACACATTGGCAGAAATATGCTGAAAGCACACCTGAGACTCCGTCTATGCTAGTACTTCCAGCAGTGCCCGTTCATGGTCGCTGGGACCCAGTCATCCACACTGCTGAACTGCTACAGCAATTCCTGGCGCAGGCTGTGGGTTGGCCTTGGGGCCAGGGAAAAGACCATGACACTCTGGTTGGGTCATATAGATGTAATGTTAGTGTCCTAAACAACTCTTGTTCCTTTTGAAGAAGGTGTAAACATTGATCTACAGCTGATTTCATTTAACATTTTTTCCCGTTGAATTTTGGATGACCTCAAATTCCATCCAAATATAACATTTATTCCTTAAAGACAGAGGAAAATAGGCTTTGTTCGTCTCTCATTCTTCCTTTTCCTACTGTTACACGCTTGGCTCCGCACAGCAGGCAGAGCTGCTGCCAGCTAGGAGCCTCAGCGAAAGGTTCGAATTCAGCCTGTTCTAGAATGGCCGGCACGCCTTGGGTTTCACTGCCACAGGGCCCACAGAGCACCGTCTCCTCTGTCCGCCTGATGGTCAGCACACACAGTGATCTTGCACGAAACATCACAGGGATCTTGCACGGAAGAAATAACGAGACATCAGGGAACCGTAGAGAAAAAGAGGCTAAGCCTGGCAGTGGAAGGAGCACCTGGATGAAAGCTGCCTCCCATGAGGAGAGGAGACTTCTTCCAGAAAGGAGTACGTTTATTTACAACAGATCAACACGAAGCCAAATCCACCTTTGCTACAGCTGCACTGATCTTGGTCAAATAAAACCAGGTTGATTTTGATGAATTACGGTCAATACAATTCCATCTTTGGGGATGTTTATCTCCAGAAGTACCTTCCTAAACAAGAAAAGGAAAAGGCAAACCAAATTGACAGCATCGAGGCAAAGCTTTGATACCTAACCCCGACTTTTGACACTGTTGTATTTCGTAAGCTTCACAACCATGACTTCTGATTTATGCCTATTTGTACGAGAAGCGGGGCCAAGGACGTAGTTGCCTAGCAAGAGAAAGCTATCTCATGAGAAACATCCATTCCAGGAGTTCACTTAAAATGCGCATCCTTGGATTTCTACATTTCATGGAGAATTTATTAAGCTAAAAACAGAACACTGATGTCAAGGTTTACAGTACAAGTTTAGCTTAAAACTGCTGCTGTCCTTTTTCAGTCTACCCTCTGACTGAAAATTTAGGCTTTCCTGAACATTATTATTAGTGATAGAGCCAGAAATTGCTCATGTATACCCAAACATTAACAAAGTTGTTTTCCTGAATGCTGTGAAAAGGCTAAAATATGTCTTATGTATCAGGCAGTCACTGGGAAGTAGCTGATACTAATTTACTCCACAGCAATTATTTTCCTGTGCCCAAATTCCAGAATTCAGGCAGAGGCCAAGCACTCAAATTATCAGGCTGGACAAAGTTAAAAAGCAATTAGAAATGCAGTATCCTTATTTGTTGTGGTGTTATTGTTCCTCCTGTAGCATATGTTCCATCGAAAGAGCAATGTATTTTCATAACTATTTCCAACCTTTAATTTTATCTTGCAGATAATGCCATCTTTGTACAAAAAATGGCTCAGAAGGTGCCTTTTTGTTTCAGTCCAGGGCATTTCACAAAATAAAGGAAACCTAGCTATAGAGTGCTGCTTTCAGGGTGCGATTAGCTTTCTGACACTCCTAGCTGGATCATTTCAGTGATATCAATTCCTAGTTACGTCCTTCTTCTAAACCTCAAAATGGTATCTAAGCCACCCCCCCAAAAAAAACAGAAGTCAAACCATCTTTGTAAAACTGGAGGCCAAGGTTAGGAGTCTGAAATGAACAATGATGTAGAATGTTGCCAACATATCAACACTTCTAAAATAAAACTAGAATTTCTGTGTACAGCAGGCACACAGTTAAGACTTCCAGATTTTCTTTTTTTAATGTTTCAAACCATGTATTTCAGTCTCTAAAGGAAAAAAAAAAATTAACATTATTTTATAATGCATTTAACTCTTGGTTATGATTTTCAATGCAAAAGTTGCTTTCTCGATGCAGAGAAAACCTACATGGCAGGAGTGCACCAGGTACTTGCCTTCCAGACAAGTTGTTTAAACAAGAAAACTACAGCAGCTTCAGAAAGGGATTTCAGAACAAAAGATCTGAAGTTCCAACTGAGCTAGAAATGAACTATTTTAGCAGGATATTAAACAAACCTCAATACACTGGACTTGAAAGAAAGTAGTCAGAGAGTCACATGTTTAAATTTCTTGATTGAAAGCTATTAGAGAATACAGGGGAAAACGTAAACATCCTCTTCCTCCTGTGCAGTCCTCATTCCAACAACACTTGCCCACTCTCCCCACAAGATAAAGCCATAATCCCACCTGGAGAATGAGCGCTTGCAACGCAAGGCACTTAACTGAAATTTGTTTGTAGCTCCCGGTGTTTGTCTGGACGCCTCAGTTTTGGAATATGACTGCCCACAGTAGGCACATGTTTGCCAATTACCTGGATTCAATTTTTGATGTACTGACGGGAATATAGAAGTATACTTTTGAGTATCAGAGAAAAGGTCTGAATTTTAAAATATGGGTAATGAACTTCTCTACTGTAAACAATAGAAATTTGTCTTTCTGGGTGTCTCAATCCATATAAAAGATGCAGAAATGTACATCTGGTACTTCTGTCGGGCTGCCATCTGTTTTTCCTTTTGTAGTTAGCTATCAATTTCGTATATGTAATGGTATTTTACCCCCGAGTTTCTTACCAAAGAAAATGGGGGGGGGGGGGGGCGGGAAATACATACACAAAATAAATTTTGTGTATGAAAAAATGTGAGCAAATACAGTAGGTAAAATTTATTGGGTTCTTATTTGCCAAGATTAACAGGCTCTGCATATATTGCAAAAATACAACTTCCGTCTGAATCCTTTATACACAGTAAGAAAAGTGTATATGCCCACAAAAATTAATAAAAAGCACAATCTGCAGAAGGGTTGTCTTGGATGAACATTCTCGTTTTTGACAAGCACTCATTCACTCAAAGGTTGGTTAACTTTGGGGAAAAGCTTTGAGGCATTTTTGTTGTTGCTTCACAAACTCCTTCCACTGATATGCCTTTCACCGCAGCAATGTGCAGTCAGGCAATCCTGATCTTCTCGGGTTCGTTTCTTTCCTAAAAGAATCAAGAAAGGTCTTTTGTGAGAGAGATCAAGTGACATCAACCTGACCCATCAAAGGACCGTGGGACAGAAGTGATTAGAGAAGCCATGCAGATGCAGCCAGCTGCATCTGAGTAGGTTGGCTTGGTTTGCCTACAGCGCGAGGAACTGCTAGGCTGCAGTTCATCCCGTCCTAAATAGTACACTGGGGAGATATTGCAGGTTTACACTAACACAGCCCATCTATCCACTCAGCGTATAAGAATTCAGTAACGTGAGAGGAATTGCTCCCTAACAGTTTTCTCTACTGGCTATAGCGGGATCCCAAGTGCCTAACCCAGATGGATCCATTCTGTGGATGCAGAATGTCCGCTGAGAGCTCCCGCTCCCTGCCTCATCTACGTAGGAATAGAGAGCAATGTTGAAGCAATTAGCTGGTGAAACCACCGGTCAGAGCGACAAAGATAAAATGTCCTCTCCACTTCTAGGAGGTCTCAGATAACTTAAGAGTTACAACAATTTAAGGCACTATACTCATGAAAAAAACACCATAACATAACTTAAATTTCCCAACTCTCTTTCACTACCTGATTCATTGCAACTTACTTGCCTGGCCCATGCACACACATCCTTTGAAAATTAAATGGAAGGGACATGTGAATTTGGAGCCATTAAGAGCCTAGTACAGAAATGTGCTTGTATTTTAGAGACAGATTGCTCACCCAAGCTTGAGAAATGTTGCTACTTTTACTATTAAGGAAAACCAAATATTTAGTAACAGCTTGAAGTTCCCAGCTTCTCTCTGAAGAGGTTATCAGCAGGAAGAGAGCCATGTTCTTTAGAAGTCTACATCCATTCGATGGGGAAGATGCTGGCTGACCTCAGCTTAACTGAAAATCAGCAGGAATTTTTTTGTTTAGACTGAATAACAATACAAGATGCCTGCCCAAGACCCTGACTGTGACAGTACATTATGGAAAATGCATGAGCATTCCAGCAGCGTTAATCATTTTAATAGGAAGTCAGACAGACAGACAGACACCAAGAGGGACTCTCCTTGTTGGAGCTCCTGTCTTGGTGTAGCACTCCAAGCATTCTCCAAAGACCCTTGCGAACAGTTGTCTTTAGCAGCACACCTAGCAAGATATAAGCTATTTCAAATTAGCTGCAAACCCAAAATCTCTCACAGAAAATTCCCTCCCTTTTGTTATCAGGGGAGACAAGCCTAGTGTCCCTACCAGCCATGCCGTTACTGCCACAGCCGCCGACCAGTGGGCAGCTCCTCTGCTAGGACAACCTCAGAGCATCTAGAGCTTTTTGCATGTGAGTGACAATATCTACTTCATCCAGATGTTTAGAGAGCAGGGGAGAGCCTGGCCTTCTGCTTCCACCTCCTGCCTGTGCACTGACCCACTCAACGCTACGCCCAGCTCCTGACGGCACCACTGGGAACGGAGGGCACTCAGCACCTCCGGCACTCACCCAGCACCTGACATCCCTGAGGTGTCCACAAAGACATTCATCAGTGTGTTTTACTGGAGCAGTGGTCATATAATGTCAGCCCAACAGCGGAAGTGTTGACTTACAAATTGTTTCTCTATCTTGTGAGATCCCTGTGGCTCCTACATATATATAGAATCATAGAATCATTTAGGTTGGAAAAGACCTTTAAGATCATCGAGTCCAACCAGTGACCTAGCACTGCCAAGTCCACCACTAAACCGTGTCCCTAAGTGCCACATCTACACTGCTTTCAAATACCTCCAGGGATGGGGACTCAACCACTTCCCTGGGCAGCCTGGTCCAGTGCCTGACTACCCTTTTTCGGTGAAGAAATTTTTCCTAATATCCAGTCTAAACCTCTCCTGGCACAACTTGAGGCCATTTACTCTCGTCCTGTCATTTGTTACTCAGCAAAAGAGACCGACACCCATGACACCCACATGTATATACATGCATATTAATTTTTTTAAAAATAATAAGACCAGGCCACTAGGAAAGAACATATGTAAAAGTGACATAGCACTAAGGCTCTTAAAGTGCACGAACTTTAGAGAGAATATGGGAAAAGGATTTTAAAGGAGCTTAAATGTAGGGACTAATCTACATGGTTTTGGCTATACCTCTTTGTTTGGAGCAAGGGAAGGGGAATCAGTCTCCAAGCAAATGTTCTCCAGTGGAATCTGTTTAATGATCTTCTCTCAGCAGTGCAGCCAGGAAAATAAACAAGACAGAATAGCCCTTGAGAAGGTCAGTCTCACCACAGCAATCAATATAGCAACATGCAAAGTAAGTACCAGCTCTGCCAGAATGGCATTCAGACTGTTTAAGCCTTTGGAGATAATCCTATATTTCCAATGAACTGCAAACACAGGCTGAACAGAGTATTTATGTCCCTTAAGACCTCAGACAGGACCAACAGCTTATAGCTTTTAGAAACCTTAGGAGGGGAATGAAGAGGAAATAACTTGGGTCCTGAGAATAACTCTGCTTTGGGTGCTTACTTCTCTCTGCTGTCTGTACAACCACCTTGGGCTCCTAGGAGCTACGCACAGGACAAAAGCGATGTTGGATGCCAGAAAGCAGCCCCACAAAGCTGCTGAAAAGACACAGGTCAGTTTAACACACTGGTGAAGGAATAGCACAGCCATGACCCGGCTGGCAGCTCGGGAGCACCGTGCTCAGAAACATCCCAGCATCCCTCCTCCCAGCCTAAGTGAATGGATAGGGAGAGCTCATTATTGCCTCCTTTTAACCTAGGCAGATTTAGCACTCTCGGTGTCTCTCCTCTCAGCTCAGCTCTTCCCAGGGTAAATATCTGAGGGCTGGAAGTAAAAGACTTTGTGCCTCCATCAGGCCAGAGGGAGGTGAAGGAGCGGCCAGAGCCTGGGGCAAGAGCAGACCTGGGCAATGTTTGGATGGATGGTGGTGAAGGTGAAGCTCCCACCACTCCCTGACAAGGGGTTGGCTTGGGAGAGGCTGCATTTTTGGGGAACCAAAGTTACTTACATGTTTGGGAAACTTTCTTTTATTTGTAAACACCAAACCATTTCACTGTGAACTTCATACTGAGCTTTCAGTTAAGAAGTGTTGAAATGGTTGGTTTTGCCTGGGAAATACTGAAAAAAAATTAGCCTCTCATTCCAAAATGGGCAGTTTTGTTTGAAAACAACAGCTTGTGGGAGGCTCAGCTTCAAACTGCTACGTGAGGTCTCTTTCTCGTGGTTTTCTCCAAAATCAAAAAAAAACCCAGGTCTCATTTTCAGTCCAAATGAAAACAAATTTACGGGAGCATGGACATTTTTCATGGCGTGGAAGTCACCCCCTAGCCAGCCACAGACAACCCCCCATCCCTACTAGTATCACTTTTCCTTCTGCATTCGTTCAGATACTGGAAAATGATAGTTGGAAGAGAAGGCAAAAGGCCAGGGCTCATGCAATCCAATTATAACCCTGCTGAAACGGCTTCCAGGAACTCTGCAAGGACTAACCTGATCATGCCTTGTAACGATCAGAGGAAAAGAAAAATAATAGCCAGCTTGTACCCTTTCCAGAGTGACAGACTGTCTCCCAGCAAAGTTATGGAGCAGTATGTCCTGAACACCTACAATGTATGTAAGAAACCCAGGGAGCTGGGATCAGGCTGCAGAGTTGAGCAACCCTAACACTGTGTATCAGGTTTTCTTATAGCAGGACAAGACGACTCCAAGATTATAGTCAGTACTAGTCGCTGAAAAATGCCAAGCTTGGATTTGTTAGCCCTGCCCTCCATATGGTGAAATGGCTGCTGAGGTTCCCTCAGCCCACTGGTAGGTAGGCAAGTACCACCAAACTAACTTCTTATCAGTCACTAGAGGACTGGTAACGGGCACATTTTTCAATAAGCACCTGCCTGGCCCATATTAGGACTTGCAAATATAGGAAAAATCTTTGCTGTAATTGCTCAGCTACCTCTCTTCCAGGTCCACAGCCCCTTTTTTCTGTGCTGTTGTCTTCTGCCATGCTTATATTTTAAGGTATGCACAAACATAACTGTTCTTCCATGAGTGGAAAAGGTATACATTTTTTGCCCATTAGGGAAGTAAAATTTGGAATATACACATCTGCTTAAAATAGTCCACAGGGAGAAAAAAACCTAATGAAATCATACTTTCTTACCCTAATTCAAAAAAACCCACCGTATTGGCTAATGCTGAGGCAGTAGCTGTTTTGCTGCACTACCTTCACCATTCTGCCTGAAGTTACAGTGCTTTGCTTGGTCTCCGTTTCACTGATTTTTCATCTGATGTACTTTTTCAGGTGTACTTTGTGACTACTTATGTTACTAGGTCAATACTAAGTAGCACCCCTGTGCTTTCCACCCGGCTCTCTTGACATTCCTGAATCTTGAGACATTCGCGGCAGAGATGCATTACCATCACCTCTCCGTAAGCAGAGGCAATACGTGCAGTTCTTGTACGTGAGCAGAGTCATCTCACCGATCACTTCCAAAAAATAAATTATTTCTAAGCCCAGGTCCTGTACCCACTGTTAAAAACCCAGGAGCAATGCCTACGTTCCTCCTTCAGGAAAGCAATTGCTTGTCTGCCAGCTGAGCAAGGATGCACGTTTCTGCTCAACGCAAACACGTGCCTTAGAAAAACAGAGTAACGCTGAGCGAGTTCATCTTTATCTTTAATACTAGTTCGTTTGCTTTTAGAAAGCAATAGCCTTCCATTAGCAATAAAGAGCAGCTGTGGAGGTGAGCAGAGTTAAACTTGGCACTCAGAGCACAGTGGAGAGATAGGAGCACAGGCCACTCGGGAAGACAGCCATGTGCGGTTCAGAGGTAGGCTTTGCACCCCCTTGCTGCGCGCAGCCGCAATAGCTGTGGAAAAGCAAGGCAGACCTTTTTCCTTCTAGTTTTCCTTCTACTTCCATCAGTTTTGGTGGTGGTGCACGTCCACCAAACACGTACTAAGATGATGGCACTGAACAATTACTGTGGAGGGCACTGCTTCATCTGCATCCTTTTGCTATTGCAAGTGCAAGGGAAAGGACCTCACCTGGTTTTCAGTCACAAATTGACTCTACAGGGCAGGCAGTCTGGGGGAAGGGTACTATTCTACAATGAGTTCCCAAACCAAACATAGACAGATCTCTCTTTGCGTGGATCCAGATCCCTATTTTTTGTGGATTTAGCAGCATAAGACATGTCAGAAGTCACACGCAAAGGTACTTTCAAGTCCCCCTTTACACTGACTCTCCCCGATGCTGTTCTGAGCAGGCCATGACAGCCAGAGGGCACAGAGTGAGCAGGGGCTCCTCTGACTTGCCCTGGACTGGACAGAAACCAAAAGCAGCAGGCTGGGATAAACACTCAGCCCTTTTTTCCAGCCCCACCTTTGTATCTGCTATGCCAAGTCCAAAGGGTATGTAAGTGGAATAGCTGGCAATGGACTATACCCAACACACCCTCTCCTCATCACTCAAACTGCCTTATGGCCTGATCACACGGACAGTGCACAGCAAAGCAGTAGTGCTGCAGGAAATCTGATCTTTGATTTCCTCCAAATATTTGGTTTCCAGCGATCGCTGCTGGCCACACGCTATTTAATTTTTGTTGCTGTTTGCATCCATCTGAAGTTTAAGAGAGTCTTTCGCAAGTGTTGGATTAAATTTAACTCGTTTTTATTCTGTCAGTGCCTGGGCACCTATGCAAATACAGCTATGACCCTTCCCCATATATATAAACTGCATGCAGCATGCTTATTTTTATTAATAAGAAGATAAAGTTCTTTGTCCCATCCTCCCTCCTCCATTGCAAGTTATATATATCAAGGGCTGAAACCTGAACTTGAGTCAAGAAGGAGTTTTTAAGAGTAACTGGACAGGAGGCATATCTGCTTCTGGGCATCATGGGCAAATCACTAGCCAAGTTCCCTGGAGGGGAAAGGAGACCCTCTTTCATTTTTCTCCCGTTTTCAATGAGAACCTTTCCTCTTCTACATCATATAGCATGGGAGAGAAAATGAAGCCTTGAGAGTAACTATTACAAGTCTAAATCCTGAGTGGTCCTTTTAGGGAAGCATAACCCAGTTATCACTGAAAGGATGGTGTGGGTACTAACAGAAAAAGGTGAAGAACCATAAAAAGAAGCCTCCTTTGGGAGAAAGGCTAGGAAGCCTCCCACATCCTTAGCAGAAGCACAGCTGGAAAGGAACATTCTTCTAGTTTGCATTTGGCAAAGATGCCACGCTCCTAGATGTAAGTGCTCACAAGTATTGTTATTTTTTCATCTCAAGCCATTGAACACTTGGATAAACTCAAACTTCAAAACAACTCTTAGTGTTCTTTACAGGATGCCTGTGGAGCTGGGATGCAGGAAACAGGTGTCGAGCCTAGTTAAAATCTGATATATGAAGGAGACACTGTGTGAAAGGGTTCTGGCTCACGCCGGCGAGTCCAGTTGTTTTGCTGTGGCCAGCTGCAGAGCAAGGACTCTCTGCTGTTCCTCGCATTGCTGAGGCGCGGACGCGAGCCATGGAGTGAAGTCCCGCCCAACCCGCACAAAGAGCCAGTTAAGACTTCACAAAATGCGATGAACTTCAAACTGTGGGGATCTAATGCCTTCGCTAGCTTAGTTTTCTCAGGAGAGTGGCAGAAGCTCTTAGCAGTGAAGAAACAGAGCAAAAACCAGCACCCTCCAAAAGGCAACATACCTGGAAATATAGTAACATATGAATAATAAAAATCAAGAAAATGTGACGTCAGCTATGAAAATACTCCTGGTAAAAGTAAAAAAAAAGTAGCTTCTCTAAAAAAAAAAAAGCTAAAGTAGCTTCTCTAGCTTCCCTACATCTTCATTGCAGGAAACCAGCATTTCGGACATCTATCAATACACTCCCCTTGTGGGATTTTGCAATTTTCATTTTACTCCTGCACAGATGTTTAGCCAGGAAAATAAAGTTTTTGGTTTTAATCTCAACTCATTTCATATCTATCCATGAAGAGGAATGTAAGCAGCCAGAGACTATGAGTTACACGTACCTTAAGACAGTTTGCATATAGTCAAATCAAGCAAACTCTGGTTATGCAGAAATCAGAGCAGATTACCTTGCCCATGGCCACCAGCTTATCTCTGTATTTCTCGAAGAGCGGGAGGACAGATTCCATGTCCTGTAATAAACCAGCTCACATGCTTTGTAAAGGCTGCTGGGTGCTAAGCTGAGCCATAGCAAACAAAACCACACGCAACTGTATTATGGTGCATCTTGAAATGCAAATCATGAAAACGACAGTCCAGGACAGAGGGGATCTCTGTGTTACTAACAGCTTCTGAATAACCTAATTACACAGCCCTTTGAGAAGAAAATGAAAAGACAGATTCAAAGAGGGTTGGAGGGATGCTAGTCCAGGTAACTGCTAGTGAGCAGAGGAAGACAGACCCCATTCTTCCTAATTTGGCTGAACTAAGCCTCATCTTCTAAGAGCTGGGAAACCTCTGAGAAAGGCATCTTGGCAACTTAATAGGTCCCTGGCAGCCTGGTCCTGGGTGATGTCCTTCCCAGAGTAAAGGCAGTTGTCAGTGCCAGGGAACAGGTCTCATTGAACCAACGTACCAGACCAGTCCCACAAATCGCTGCCTTTTCGGCAGAGCCCTTTGTCACTCTGGGCTATTCAAGAGCACAGGGTCGTGTTCAGGAGCTGCACCAGCAAACAGCACACGGACACAACAATTTCCCATGCGCCCTGTCCTCAGCTCTGGTAAAACTTCACTGTGGGCTTCCAGCAATGAGACTCCCATCCAGTGCCATGTAGGACAGAGGCTAGGAGGGAAGGAGACTTCTCCCCATCCCTGGGAGATGGCAGCAAGACAGCCTCTACCAGCAGGGCTCCCGCTGAACCTCAACTCTATCTGCCGCTGGTGGCAACTGGGTCAACACTTTACCCTCCTCGAGTTATGCCCCAGCGTTCACCCTCCCCTGCCACAATCTGCATCCACTAAGAGCAGGGATGAAGCAAGACCACTGCTGTGTAGCTGCACCTCTCAAAAAAAAGGTCAACCTAAGGACTCCAAGGGGAAGCTCTGATCATCCTGACGCTGCAACAGCCTCCATGTGCTGGTCAAGAAACAACCTCTTTGGATAAATGTCCCGCACACATACATAGATTGCCAATGGATGTGCTGCACTCACTGGGAGCGTAGAAGGGATTATTTTGGAGAGTGCCGAAATCTGCTTCTGCATATTATATACCAGATAAGCCCACTGCACATGCACTTGCCGCTGCCTCGACTCAGCACAGAGGTCCTGTGTAGTACAGAGCTGAGTTTTCACCATGACTTTTCCAGGCAGGAATACTGGCTCCTAAAAGAGAAGGGAAGTTATCTAGCGATGCTTTGATTGGAGCTCCCCACATAGTGCTCCATTTAACTTCTTCCCACAGCGCTCCATTTGGTCGCTTCCTCCCCCTTTGTTGTGTGTCCAGAAATGTTCTAAGCACAAAAAATGCTCTCTCCATATATTTATAGCAATAAACCAGTGCCAATCAGGACTTCAAAGCTGCCCTCTCCAGGCAGTGCACTTCACAAAGACAGACCTTCCTGCTAGATAATCCCAGGTCCTTTCCATTTCATGGGTTCACCAGTGGTCATGTGCTGAGCAGACCTAGGAGGTCCCAAGCAGCAGGTCCAATTCCACCTGGGAGATGCAGCATCCAACATACACACATTCCCGTGGAAATCAGTTAACATCGTCATGCTGTCTCCTAGTCCCCATCCACAACTCTCAGTTTTTGACAACAGTCAACAAAATTTGGCAGACAGACAGAGCTCTTGGAGGTACAAAGTTCCTACAGGGTTTGTGAGAGTTGGTGGCCACGTAGATGACCCTGATCCTCTCCATTCCCCCTCGAGGCTATGAAGAGGAGGCACACACCCAGCTGCTGAGTCTGATGCCGGCAGCTATCCAAACATGACATAATCGGCTCTGGAATAATCTCAGCACATGCTCTTTCTTGCCTAAATGGCAATCCAACAAGCGCAGGGAGACAACATGGAAGAGAGCTGGGAAATTACAGGGAGGCCACAGGGACACAGAAGAAGGTCGAGGCACTGTGGCGGGCAGAGCCCAGAGGGACCATGGAGGAGCTGGTGGTACCATGGCAGGCATCAGGGAGACACACAGGGAACTGGAAATGCAGCACTGGGAATGCTGGGCCGTAATGGGAGCATCACAGGACACAGGTAGGAGACTGGGGTTGCCGTGCTGAGGACGTCATAAGTCCCTGTGGGAAAAAATCTTTATTGCTTGCGAGATAACTTGTCTTCTAGCAACACGGGATACACGTACTCTATCTAAGCTGCAGTTGGGCACTGACAAGGAGCCAAGTGTCTGTTTGCACTCTTTGGTGACAGAACATACAGCCCTGGCAGAGCCAAAATAGTGGATGCCAAATCTGAATGTGCATGTTAAAGAAGTTAAACCCAGCGTCCACATCCTGTCACAGAAATACAAAATACACACGGGAAGGAGCCAGGCACTTCATCTGCACTGTGGCGCTGTGCTGCTCTGCTCCAAATCGCATGAACCCCAAAACACGCAGTGACGGAGTCAGGATGCCTTTGGGGGTGGGAGGAGGCAGGGACACGTCAGCTGTTATCCCCCAGCAGCAAGCGTGGCCCAGGTGCAGTAAGCGCCAGCAGCCGCAAGGACCTTGCGGCAGACGGAGAGGACACGCATCACGGTGCCAGGGGGCACAGCTCTGCTGCTGTTTAGCACTATGGGCTTTGTCAATAGGGACTAAGCAGGGTGGGGAGCACAAACAGCTCTCCCACCTCTGCAGGCAGGCTTTAACAGCCAGCCCCAGCCCCAGCCCGTGCCCTGAGCCAGCCTTCCTGCCCCCATACCTCTGGCGCATCACAGGTTCGCTCACACTGCCGATGTTATGACTTTTCCATGTCTCACCCCCTGCACTTCCAAAACAGGGGGATGTGGCCCCGCTTCCCCCCATGTCGGTGCTGCTTCGTGGTCTTTCAGGCAGCTGTACTCGGTCCCGTGCCAGTAAGCTGAAGGTTTGCTCAGCCACGCCGCGGCGCCAGTGCTCTGCCATGGCAGGCCACACTCATCTGTATGCAGCCACTGACCATGGACGGCACGCAGCTGCCTTGCCTGCCCTTGAAGGCAGGGTGCATAGACATATTACCTCGCCCAGGCGTTGCAGACAAAATCCATATATTTTGATGTTGACTGTCACTTTGGTAGGACATCAGATATGTCCCCAAGCACTGTTGCAGAAGTAGCTTGCTCTTCAGACCACAGCCCTTTGAAAACAGTCCAGATCTTCCTGTTCTGTGCATGTACCACTTCTCTACGCCTTTTTTCAGCTTTGCCTTAAGTTCCTTGATGCCACCTGTGCACTCGCTACATGACAAGGGCTCCACGCGCCAGTGCCTCTATGCATCAAAGCCCTCTGCGGCAGCCAAGCCAAACGCTGGCACTGCTTGTTATACTGTTTTCCAGGGCAGAGAGGGTCTACACCTTGCTCCTACAGACTCCTTGTCCCAGTACCTCACTGTTTCTGCTTTTTCAGTACCACACCACCATTTTCATCAGCAGACCCAGGCACAATAGTGGCACTGATCTCCTGTGTTTGCATTAAGCACCTCGTCAGCAGCATCTCTCTGTGCGTAGCATCGAGAATTTGGGGAGACGGGTATCAGTTCCTGCCCCAGGCACGGGTTCATCAGGGCCATGATCCTCGTTATGTTTTCTCACTGTTTTGTCCTTCACAGCAGCTGAAAGAGGGGCATAAAAATTTGCTAGG
Source organism: Nipponia nippon (assembly GCF_047370975.1). Taxonomy (NCBI): domain Eukaryota; kingdom Metazoa; phylum Chordata; class Aves; order Pelecaniformes; family Threskiornithidae; genus Nipponia; species Nipponia nippon. The sequence goes on from NW_028262358.1 coordinate 25,035,921, forward strand.
CCCTGGAGGGGGTACTTTGCACTCACTGCATGGTGGGGCCACCATGCAGTGCAGTGAAGGTTATCATGCCCGTGCCCCAACCAATTCACTTCGACAGAAAAGCCAACCCCAGCGGGGGAAATGAACAGATGGATAACCACCTGCTGAAGAGGAAAATGCTGAGACAACTAGGTGCTATGGCAATTTGTATCCTTTCTTTGATCTCAGCTGTATCTTTGTACTGCATATAGAAAGCAAAGAGAAGAACAACAAACCTTTCTGCTAAGCCAGCAACTCTCTCAAATTCATTTTCCTGCTCTGTAACGGGAACAGAGAATCAAACCCCGGCCTGCATTAATGAAAAAATAAGCAAAAGCAGAAGTTCATTAGTGATGAAAGTTGCATTTCCAGCCAATTATTTATTTGCTTTTGCCTCTAAAGAGCCTATCTATGCATTGCATAGGAGCCTGTTGGAAGCACCTCCAGTAAAAGTCTTTGGTCAATTTGTTTAAACTCTTATCACAATAAACAGCAGGATTAAACAGAATGTCATCCACTTGGCTTCATCACCATCTCATTTGTTCCCATGTCGAAATCTGGAAAAACTCATCACCCTCGCAGTTTGTCCCAGAGTTCAGCAGATTCAGGTTCTGTTAGTCCATGACTAAAAACAAGTTTCAGAAGAAAGGCCCCAGGAGGATGATCCACCTGCAGCCCTCCAAAAACTATTTGAGTGAGGACAGAGAGAGCCCTTAGACTCTTGGCTGTCGGTCCTGAACTCAGAGGGGATTTCCAGGATCTGAGGAGTTCAAGTGACTTAACCTGAACCTTTTAGTTCTACTATACCCACTCCACTCGTGCAAGTCACTTGGCCTCCAGGCAAAATCACTTCAGTCTTGTTCCACACAAGTCCTGCAAACAGCTTGGCATAGGTGGCAAAAAGGTGACGACACCAGCGAGTAGAGGAATTGCAATTTCAGCGTCCTTCCAACGCCTGCTACTGATTCAAGGTGCTCATTGAACAAGGAAGGTGCAAAGTACCTCTGTGTGATTTGGTAGCCATTGACGGCATGCATCGGTCCACTATTTTGTCTCTATCAGACAAATCCACTTTAGAAGCTCTCTAGATCTACAAGCTCTGCATCTCAGCCTATGGAAAGTACCTTCACGTTATTACTGTCACCCTGCATCCCCCTCATTATTTATGCCTGGCATTAAGCTATGCACTCACTGTAAGCCCTTGCATGCGTGGTTGTCCCTAGTGCACATGGTGCATCTGCATGCATTATTTTAAGCCTGGAAAGAACCGAGCGACATGGGGCTTTTTTTTCTGGCAGAAGCTGTACCAGCCAGAGCTGCATCAATAACAGAGTACTGACTAATGAGCAAGGCACTCTGAAGGCACTAATTATGCCAAAGAAATCACAAATCTTTCTTGATTTTTCTATCACATCATGTATGTCCTGCAAGATAAAGAGACATGAGGAATCATGCAAAGCGCAATCAGATCTGCTGTTTGTAGCATCTCAGGGAGAGGTGATGGCTAAAGGTATCAGATGGAGCTTGGGACCTACCGCTTTCCGTGCTGCTGCAGACCATCTGTGCCTTCCATCTCTGTGAGACAGAGGTCACTGGGGTTGTTAGTGTCCCCCAAAATCAATGACATGACTGAAAAGAAAACTTGGGTCTCCACTAACTCTGTGCTTTCCCTCTCATTTCCCCTTAGGTTTCCCAAAAGCTAAACATGGCATCCAGCTAAATTTGCACTGGGTCCCAGTACATCCCCAGTACATCCCTGGCCGCTCCAGTGTCCTAGGCTACGCAGGAGGGGACATGGCTTGTCCAGACAACCTGAGAGGCTGCAAAAGGGTTCAGCACACACACTGAGATTGCTAAGGCCAGTCTTTGTGGGGATGGAGGGTTTCATGGCGTGCAGCCACACGGTTCCCCCATGAGCCGTCCTGCCTTCCTGAGCCCCTCCAGACCAGGCGTTAGCCCAGGACTACAGGCAGAAATGCAATCTCTCTGTTAAATTCCCCCTTCAAGGTAAAGACACAGGATGACTGCTGAGGGATCAACGATGTTTTCCAGCTCAGAAACCACAGTTCCTCCCCCTGCACATTAGCTACCACCAGTCCCAAGCGAGCGCCTTAAAAAGCTGGGTTTCCTGTGCAAAGAAATGACTTTATTTCCAGCACCTGCCACCACCACCCCCACCCCCCCCGCCCAGCGCTGACTGCAGGGTGCTGGGGCACAGCTCACACAGCAAACCCAACGGCACCGGGGAAAGGGTGCTAGTTCTCACCCTTGTTTGGTGTTAGGGATGCCAAGACGGGCTGGGCATGACATTGCATTTTCCTTTTCTGGAGCGTCAGGCCACCTACACCGTGACTTAGCTCAGGCGCCACAGGTCTAAGGAGAGGACAAAGTCAGTCTGTTTTACCGCGGGCTCTCTGCCGTGCTCGCCCTACCCACAGCTGCTGCAATGCCAGTGTTCTCTTCCCTGGAAGGAAGCAACCCCGTGTCTCCTTCCCCAGCCCCAACCCCGCTCCCGCACCACCACGAGCACCTCTGGGCCCTGCTGCTGCAGGGACGGGGGGCACAGGTTGTCCCACAGAGGCCCCCGCGGCCCACGTGGGGCTAGCCGCCCTCGGCAGTGCCCTGCCCAGCTGCGAGCTGCAGGACGTGAGCACGTCTAAAGGTTTTTGCAGCGCTGCAGCAGCAAAAGGGATTCAAGAGCTCGGGCCAGGTATCATCAACTGTGAGGCTAAGCCTGAACCAGAGCAATGCAACCCCCTTGCAGAGAGAGGGATTTTAAGCAGGCTAAAATACTTGATATTCCCCTTTTTGCAAAACCAGCATTTTCCTCCAAGGGCAAGAATGTCAGAGAGAATACCAATAAGGCCAAAACTGCAAACATTTGGACGCTGCCTGACTTTTTACTGGGAGCATCTCCATACATAATTGCATTCCCGTGCAATACTGGGAGCCTCCCCTTCGCACAGGCAGCAGGAAGCACGTGTAAGGCTGCCTGGTATCAGCTGTTCAGCATCTCCAATGACAACATGATTATTAATCGTTAATGTCAATCACATTAATAGTCTTAAGACTACTGCACACCCGTTCCCTAGCACCATCTGGAGGCAAACTCTGTCCTTCACCCAGTTTAGTGGAAACGGTGCCTGTAGATCCAAGCATCCCAAATAGCTCGAACTGCTCTGGGTCAAACATTCAGCAAAGATTCAGGTGTTTGCTGCTCTGAATACACGTTGTAATAGAGACAAATTATTCAAGTTTGGTTGTTTGCTGCAGTCTGAAAACTGTTTAAGAAGATATGTTTAAACTTATTAAGGTAACTCTGGGCAAAAAGCAGAACAGGGCTGTTCTGCTAAAGACAGGAAAAAAAAACCCCTCCCAACAACGTGGTTTTAAGAAATTGAGGAAGAAAATGTAGAGGAAACTAAAAGTTTAAGATGGGTATTGCTTACATTACAAGCTTTTGCTCCCTTTTCCCCCCCCCCCCATCTAGGAGCTGATACCTTCTCTACCTGCACCCTCCTCAAAACAGGAAAAAACCCCAAACCCTTGCCTTGCAGTCCTACACCCCAGGAGGCAGACATCAAATGATTTCAGAACAGGGCATTACAAACCATTTTGCAAAGGGGCAACTGGGAAGATGCTCTAACCGGGAAGACAGGAAGGAATCTCATCTGAAAAATCACATGGGCACCTGAGACATAGAAGACACATGCCCAAATCTTAAAGCCAAACGCTCTCACCAGCGGCTGGCACGATGCATGATTCTGTACCTGAGGTGGTCATGGACTACATTAACACTTGCGTATTTTCTTCACTGAGCTAGCAACACTCCCCCGAGGGAGACAAAGCCTCTGCTTCCCTGGCGGCCCTCAGAACAACAGAGCGTCACACATAACTCACTTCATTCATTGCCGGCTTATAGTCAGCAAAATTTTGATCAGTATTTCAACAGGCCAACATCCACACTGGGGCTGTGAGGGAGCACAAAATTGTTTTTAGGACGCTGGCGAACATAGCAGAATCCACAGCAGACAGGTACCTCCAAGATCTCACAAAACTGGGCTTGTCTCCCTTTCACATTCTGTATCCCCTGATACTGAGCAGTCAGAAGAGTAAGTCCTTGAAATAAGACGAAACCCAAGCTTTTTCCTTTGAATATGATTCAAAAATTAAAATAAATATATAAAAAAATCAAAGCAAATCCTTCTCAAAATAGCCAAGATCTGAGCAACTGTTAAGTTACTGTATACAAGGGAAAAGGAAAGGAGTAGAAGGGCTAGAATTATTTCCTTCCAACTGTATTTTGAAGGAAATCAGAGGTGTTGCTTCTGCACCACTCGCAGAGCCCACTCAACGCGACATACAGAGCATGTCCATCCAGCTGGGTTTTTTTAATGGCTCAGAAAGGGATGTGCAGCCTGCGAGTCCCAACAGGAGCCTTCATGTCACGAGTGGGCCCACAGCTGCGTGACTTTCGGTCAGCAGAAATTAAGGAATGAGGGGGACATTAAGCACCGCACATTAGCCATCTCCGAGACTAGGAGCAGCTGAGCAAGGAGCCTGAGAAACTAAACTGACAATTCTATGGTGCTCTTCTTTACAAAGTATTCCTTCAGAGACACGAGAGACACAAATGAACAACCTGTCTTTATCACATCCAAGAGATGACAATGGTGCATACCAAAGGTCTGAGAAATTCCCTATATTTATCCTATGCATCTATATAACACTCTGCTCACTTCTTGAACTTCCCAACAGCAAAACTCCACTTCAAGACAAGATGCACGTTGGTTTTATTAATTACACCATAATAGTTTCTGCAATATCATGTATTTCAGTTTCTGAATCTACATGCGAAGAAAGTTCCGAAGTTTGGGGAATACTTTCAGTGCATTCTGTGTAGTCACTTCTATAACTTCTTCAACTGGAATTCCTTTAATTTTGGCAATATAGTCTGCAGCAATGTAAATATTTTTTGGTTCATTTCTCACCTGAAAACAAACAAACAAACAAAACCCAGACCAAGTTACAGATCCCTACAGATCACAGGTGTTTCAGATTCAATACTTCCTGACACAACTTCAGTCACATTGTGGCATGTGTGCCAGAGAAATTACATGTATCTGTTCTCTTTGGCTTATTTTCCCCATTGCCCACTCCTGGGATTTCTTCTCCTTTCCCAGCCTCAGGAACACTGACTTGTTCATCTCAAAATTTTCACTTGACAACCTCTTTCATCCTTTGTACTCCTGCTTACACTACTTCACTCTCCCATGCCAGTAACTGACCTCCATAAGGTGCGGGTTTGGATATACATACGTAGAGGTCCCTCCCCTCCACCATTTACCTGTTTTTCAGGCCCCAGAGCAGGAGAGTCAGTTTCCAAGCACATACTTTCCAGAGGTAACAGTTTCACAAGCTTCTGCTTCTTGAAGAAAATAAGACAGCTATTAAACGCTTTATGCACTTAGACCTGTGGAAAAAAATGTACGAAGGGAGGATATCATCTGCATTTAAACGCAATGTCAAAAGACTTTAGTGCCATTATCTGCATTTTATCAACAATTTCAGAATGGAAGCAAGAATACCAGGAGTTGCTCAAGAAGTCCCTTCGAATTAGGATTATCCTGTTTTCTAAATAGCTGAAGTATTATTCTCTAAACACTGCATACATTGTTATTTATTAAATCATGTGGTTATATTGCACAAAATACCCTATATTTAGAGTTGCCAATGCAATTTTAATTGGCTATTTTTCTGTATAATATTTGTGTAACGTTTTCCCATCTCTGCTTTTACCCCTCAACCCTAGTTTGCTTTCCTTTCTTCATATTCCTAAGCTCATCCCCACCTATATCCATCCCTCACATCCCCTCCACTTGAATCATGCCATTTCCTTTCTTCTGTTTCCTGAGTTTATCACAGAAAGTGATGATGGTGCAGGATGGAAACAGACTGCTGCCCCCAAATAAGAAGTTAGCATAGCTTGCAGCAGCCCAGAGTAGAAATTAAAAGAGCAGGCTCACCAAATCAAGGGCTGAACCTGACCAATGCTGTCTTTAAGCAATTTAGCTGCTTCTTTGCTGGGCGCACCTTGTGATAATCACAATTTTTCAAAGGTCTGTAACTTAGCCAATTGTGAGCAGATTTCCTTTTGAACAGAAAATGCCATAGCACTGAGACAGAAACTAGTCCTTTTCCACGTGTCATGTCCCTACTCTAAAACAATACAGTGACAGAAGCTTCCAAAGAAGACTTCACCAGAAACCACATTAAAATGAGAAAAAAAATGCCTATTTTCTTAACCCTTGTTTCTCAGGAAGAGCTGAACCATTTTAGCCAAAATTTCCCCCCAAAAGTCTAGCTAAGGCAAAAGTCCCAAGTAGAAATTTAGCCAAAGTAAAAATGTGCGACGCTATAAGCAACTGAAACTGCTGTCGAGAAGTGTCAGGTGACAGCAACTGTATGTGAGTACTGCTAGTCCCACTTCAAACTGTACAGACTCAAAACCAAGCATATTCTTGAGCTGCGCAGTGAAAACAGTCATGTTTGCCATCGTGATAAGCTGCCAGCTATTACCTGCGATCCCCAAGCACCGAGAAGGAGAAAACCCCTTTAAATGTTACCTGTTCACTCCTTATAATGGAAGGAGGAATGGAGAAGAAGTATCCAGCTTTCACCCCTTCCATTGCTACAGATGGCTTCCCATCAAACGCGTGGAGCAACACCTTTGTAGCACCTCAGAGAAAAGAAGCAAACCAAATCATTAGCAGTGTTTACAGTAGGTCTGCGATGTCAGCTTCCAATGGGACCTTAGTCCCATAAAGAACAAATACAGAATCTCTGCACTATTCCTCCCAAGTTTCATATACACAAACTGATGTGAGGACACAACTGAAGAAATTCTGTTGACAAAAGCCATGATGGAGAAAATGCATTAAAAACATACCTTGCTCCTTTAAGAGATTAATGGTTGGTCTTCCAGCTGAGCGGGAATGAACATTTCTGCATAGCAGGAGAGGCCCGGCATTAGGAAATCCAGCAAAATACTTTTTTTTGTAAACACAAACAAACTAACAGCAGCTTGGGAAGAAAATAATTAATCTGTATTACACCTTTTATCAGGAAAAAAATCTAGAGGCATATATATGAATCATTTTAGCTACAGTGAAGATAGCAACAACACAGCAAGGACAGGACACAGAAGACCACTGTATTCAAGTGCAAACATAGGGAAAATTCTATAATTAAATCTCAAACTGGAGACCGACAGGACACTAATGCCAGTTTAATCCATGTAAGAACAGTTCTGTAGGCTCTTAGTAACTATAAATCCTGAGAAATATTTCCACATGTTACTGATATCTGGCAAATTCTCCTACTAGTACGAACAAAACCTACAAAGGCAAATCCAGTCTTCTTGCTAACTCAATCTGCTTGATCAAAACCTGTCTTTGTCCTTCCTTCTCTTCATCCGTGCTGGCAAATCTGGGAGTGAAATCTAGTCCAACCTACAGTACAAGAAGAGAAGTGAAAAGATTTTACAGACCTAACACTTGACTAAACCACAACACCATATATAAAGGCAAAAAATGCTTCAAAACTGCAAGGCATTTCAAAATATATATAGTGGAGACTGCAATTAAAATGAGCTTGACTGTAGCTTAACTCAGAAAGGAATCCATTCTCAACCATAAGCTTTTCAACTATGGAAGCATTTGTGGTCAGATAGGTATTAACAAGTGTATTTACCATTTTAATCTGTAACTGGTTTTCTGGGGTTTTACATTCTATTGAATATTATTTCAGATTAAATCTCAAATCTGGATCTCCAATACAAGTAAAATTTCTGACCTGAAGCTTTAGTCCTATCCCTAGTAAAAATTGCCCATTAATTCCATACTTTTTTGATTTAAACATGTTCAGGCAAAATTTAAAGTTTGTCAAAGCAGCCCTATTCATAGTTACACCAACTAAAGTCCTTGACATACAGTACAAGTACAACATAACCAGCCATAAGTCCCTCCAGTACCAACACACAAAAGAGGCAGATTCTACCCTACAGCTTTTAAGCCTCAATTAGTTTATAAACAAATGTAAGACAGGAGACGACACATGGATACAGAGAGATGAAGGATCACAAGAAAAAAGGACTGTACAAGTTGGTGAGGTGTACTGAAATCATAGCTTTGCCTAGCTTTGACAGGGAACAAGGCAGGAAAGATCTGAATGAGGATAACAATGTCACTAAACACTTCACTGTGCCAGAGAACAGATCCAAAGATATTTGGGTATAAGACAATATAGCATAATTATGCAATTCTTCCTACTAAATCCACCAGCATAAATGCCATCTATTTCCTAATAATGATAATGAAGGAAAAGAGGGAATCAGGCAAATCTATGAAGGAAAGCACATTGAGAGAATTACAAATTGGACTTAGCACTTGTTCAGACTGATAGCAATACTTATTGTATACACAAAACCAAGTATTCACTAAGTTTTTGTAATTCTGGTGACAGATGCTGCCGAAGCCATAGACATTTAAAGAACTTACGGAATTCTACTTACTTCTCCAATCCCCACCAGTTTATCTTTGTAGAGTTCTATAAGCGGCAATGCAACATCCAGATCCTGCAAGAACAAACTAAAGATGCAACCCTCACTGCCCTTACAAGATGGAAGGACTGTGAACTCAGCATTATTATTAAATTAGAGTTTCCTTCATTGTTCTTAAATTCTGTACTTGCTATTACTGTGAGTTGTGCGGTCAGCCAGATTTCAGAAACCTGCAGGATCTCCCTTCTTTACTTAATGACCCTTCATTTCAAGTTATCCTTCCCCAGGAGCAGAAGAGGTAATTAAAACAAGGCCCATAAAAAGCCTGGCAACATTAAATGGCTGCAGACAGCTCTCCAAGTTTTTCAGGCTAAGGGCGCAAACGGTCGCCTTCCACTTCCCACGCTAACAAAGGGACATCTGCAAACACACACGCGTGCTGCTCGCTGTACGCAAAGCACTCACTTGGGATTTTTAAAACTGTTTCACTGCAGCAGTATGGCCAGATGGCTCCAGTGAAGAATTCTGCTTTAGGACTAACGCGGACAAATGGATGTGCTAAAAGAGCCTGGGATTTCATCCGCTGGGTCCTCTCTATTACAGAAGCGCAGAAAAATCACTGGGCAGATCTGAAGTTAAATCAGACAGACCAGAGCATCCCGTCGTCTGCCCTGAGCAGTCCCAGCGGTATTTTATAGCTGCGCTAATCTAACGTGCCTGCGTTTTACCTTCAAGGTAACACTGCGCTGCTCCTCTGGCGAAACCTCTTGAACCGGGTGAACTCCCAGGCACGGCAAAACAAACCCTGGGAATCTAGACAGGGAATAGGCATCGGTAGTGCGAGAGACTGCGCAGAAAGCGAGTTGAAAGTCAAAAAGAAAGGCCGGCCTGACCAAGGAAGAGGGCAGCGCGTCCCCCGCCAGCTCCCACGCCGCCAGTCGCTCCCGCCGAGGCGCGGACCCCGCGGCCGGGACACGGGTGGGCGCCGGGCCGCCCCGCCGGCCTCGCACCTCTCGGAGAGCGCCACGACGCTCCGGAACTCCCCCGCCTGCTCCGACACCACCACCAGCGCCGTCACCGCCGCCTGAGGTAGACAGAAACCCCCGCCCCGCTCAGGCCGGGCCGGGCCGGGCGGTGGGGCCGGGGACGAGCGGGGAGAGGGTCGCTGCCGGCCGCCTCACCTGCTCCGCCGCCCGCACCACGGCCTCCACATCCTGCAAGAGACACGCACCGCCTTAGCGCCGGGGCCGCGACCGGGGCCGCCGCCGCCACTCCCGCCCGCCCCTCCGCGCCTCACCGCCTGGAAGCAGGGCGCGGCGAGGTGGCAGTGGCAGTCCACCGCCCCCACCGCCGCCATGCCGCGCCCGGGGCTGAGGGGAAAGGGCGGGGAGGCGGCGGGTTCTGCTTCCGGGCCGGCATTTTCCCTGCGTCCGAGGCGGGAAATGGCGGCCGGCCCGGCGCCGCCGTTGTTGCCGCCTCCGCCGCCGGGGGAGGCGGGCGCGGGGCCGCCGCTCAGCCCGGCCGCCGCCGCTCGGCGGGACCCGCGGGTGCGGTGCTGCTCGCGGCGCGGCCTGGGCGAGGTGATGGCGCTCTGCGCGCCCTTCGTGCGGGCCCTGGCCCAGGGGCAGCCGGGCGGGCCCGCCGCCGCGGGAGACGCGCTCTGGGTGAGGCTGAGGGGGAGCGGGGAGGCCCGGCCCTACTGGGTCTCGTCTCTGAGCCCTTGTGCCCGCTCCTGCCGGGGACCCGCACAAAGCTGAGACGCCGCACGGCGCCAGCCCTTAGCTTAGCGGGTTTATGTAGGGGTTTCCCCCGAGGTGGCCGACCCGGGCAGGGCGGTGAGGCAGGAGGGGCCTTTCCAGCGGCAGGTGTTGCGTACCTGTGCCTGAAGGATGGCTTCTCAAGCTCTCCCGTGTCTTGCAGAACTTCGAAACAGCGGTGCGGGAGAACGTGACCATTAATGGGCAGCCCTGGGAGGAGACCTCGGATGACTCTGAGCTGCAGAGTGGTATGTGTTGGTTTCCATTAATCTCCTGCTGGGCAGTTTTGTTTTGGTTTCTGCATCTCGTATTTTTAATTGGGCAGTTTTTCCCCCAGCGATCTGCGGCGGTAAGGATGCTCACGGAGCAGGTAAAGGCCAAACTCCAGCTCAGATGTGCCCGTGTAAAGAGCTGAAGTGCCGCACTGCGGGAGCGCGCTTCTTGCAGAGCAGTGTTTGTAAACGAACAGCAGGGTAACCAAGACGTGTAGAGACCTGCATCCAAGAGAAAAGGAAAGAGGAAAGTGCTTTATCTGAAAGACCGTTGTTCATTTGACACTTCTGACAAGATCCTTATAGATCTCAAGGCACAAGTTCCAGCTATCACTAGTATGGTGCCTACCTAACTTAAAGGATCTGCTCTTGACTACTAGAGAGAAGTAGCTTAGAGACCCCCAAAGTATCTGATATTAACATGGGAAAAATAAAGATTTAACTTAGTTTAATGGCAGTTGTCTTGCTGGAAAGTCTGCAGCAAGCTTTTAGAAAGTCGGTATTTCAAAGCAAGATTTTTCATTCAGGAGGTTAGGAAAGAGCATGTTCTGTTTCATCAGATTCTCTTATTGGAAAAAAGGGAGTATACACCATTTAATGGAATAGGGTAAGGTGATCTATTTTTAAAGCTAGAACACAGCAACAGGATCCAAATCCAGAGGCTTCTTGCCCTCTCTGGGCAGTCAGTTTCTGTGTTTGACTGGCCTGATGGTGACAATTTTCTTTCCTGTGGCCTATTGGAATTTCCTTTACTGTAACGTATCTGTTGCCTCTCATCCTTTTGCTGCACACCTCTCAGAAGAGCCTGCCTCTGTCCTCTCTAGAACCACCCTTTAGGTAGCTGAGGGTAGCAGTTAAATTACCCCCTAGCCTTCTCTTCTCCAGGCTGAACAAACCCAGCTCCCTCAGCTGCTTCCCATACATCATGTACTCCTGATGCCAACCCTTTTGGTGTTCTTCCATTGGAATTCCTCCAGTACTCAATGACAGAGTCTCCCAGAGCATCCAAGCTAGGATGTTATGGTCTAGGTATGCGACAATCCTGGCTGGATCATTGAGCTCAGAGGGTAGTGTTTAACGGTTCATATGTTTAGCTCAGGGCCGATTACAAGCAGAGTTCCTCAGGTGCCTATTCTGGGGCCCGTTCTGTTTAATGTCTTTATCCGTGACCTGGAGGAGGAGATGTCAGCTGCAAATTGGGTGAAGACACCTTCCATCAACCAGGGTGGCACACAGTGAATATGCTCAAGGGCACGCCTGTTCAGGGGAACGTAAAGAGGCTGGAGGAACGCATCTATGGGAATCTCATGAAATTCGACAAGGACAAAAAGCAAAGCCCTAAATCTGGGAGGGGGTAACCCCTTGCAGGGCTACAGGATGAAAAGGGCCTGGGGGTCCTGTTGGGCTAACCCTGAGCCAGCCTAGTATATTGGGTTAACAGGAGTGTGGTCAGTAGATCCAAGGAAGTGAGTATTTGCCTTTACTCTGTACTTACTAGAGCACATCTAGAGCACTCGGTTATGGACTCCCCAGTATAGGGAAATTGTTGATAAACTGGAGTGAGTTCATCAGAGGCTGCCAAGACGGCCAGGGGACTGGAGCACTTGCCTTATGAGTTGAGACTGAAGGAACTGGGCTTGTTTAGCCCAGAGAAGACGAGCCAGCCTCCCAGTACCTACGAGGAGGTTACAGAGAATATGGAACCAGGCTATTTATTGAGGTGCACATAGGCAAGGGTCATAAATTAAAAGGAGAGGTTCTGACTTCATGTAAGGAAGTAATAATTCACTGTTAGGATAACAGCATTGGAAAAGGTTGCCCAGAGAGCTTGTGTAGTCTCCAGCCCTGGAGGCTTCCAAGAACCAACTGGATGAAAGTCCTGAGCAACCTGGTTTGAACTGGGTGTTAACCCTGCTGTGAGCAGGAGGCTTGAGTCAGGAGAGACCTCCTGAGGGCCCTTCCAGCCTGAGTGATTTTGTGCTAGGGACATTGGCCAAGATCTCTTCCTATCAAAAGACCCTAGTAGTATGTCTGTGGCTACTATTTCATATACAAATTAAGTAAATGTTTATAATTACTGCTATATAGTTATATATTTATATGTAATATGTACAATATTTTTATAATTATTGTCTTTGGAATAACAGTAGTGGATATTCTTGGTAGTCTGGTGTCCAAAGAAAATTTCAGTGTGATTCATTTGCTCACCTGTATTAGCATTAGCTGTTCTTTGCCTGGAACTTGATGCTTTTTACAGTTGCATGAAGCTGAAAATATAGATATATTGAACTGGCTATGGAGAAAGAGCTCCTTGAACTGTTTTTTGGTCAGGAAGCTTCAGCAGTTGTAGTTCTAGAATGATAAAATTCCAACTCCTTTGACTACAAAGTCAAAAATGCACTGGTCTCATGATGAAAAATCCTGAACTGATTCAGGCTCACTTAACTAATTCCAGTTTGTTAAAAAATTCATAAGAGGATTTTCTTAACAGGAAGACTTTGTCTTGTTGATTGTTATTTTCAGTAAGTTAGCCTTTGTCTGTAGAAGTCTAACTTGATGCCCACTGAGATACTGTCATCTTCCTACAGGTGGCATTAAACAGGTGTAAGGACTGTATTGTGCTTTTTAATTTGACATAAATTTACTTATTTGCCTATCTCTGATCCCGTTTGGATCACCAAGTGATCTGGCATTTTGTGCCTTCAGTGGCTTAGGTCTTTCCTCTCTATACTTAAATGATTTCATGGTGATCCTAAAGCAAACAAACAAAACAAACCCACAAACTCTTAAAACCTTGATTTTGCCCTTTTGAGGTTTGCAGTCACCTGATTCTGCACAGATTGACCAAGAGAGGGTGCTCAAAATCCAGTCTTTACCACTAGATTGAAAACATTACATGGCTTGCAAGTTGTGCTCAAGATGTTAGTGGGGACAGTGAATTTAAATGCTACGGAGTTTGCAAAATCAAATTAAAAAAATAAAAAAGCAAGCAGTTTCAAATCTCCACCGGGGAGAAAAATTATAGGAGTGCACAGATGGAAAAGTATAGAAATATGCACTACCTTTCAGTTACATGCAGTTAAGATATAAGATTGAGTGGGTCTCTCGGGCCTCAGATGTTGAAAGCAGACATGTTTTGGTTTTTTGCAAACTCCATATGACTAATAATTACAGAAGTCCTCAGGATGCAGAGTATTTCTGGCAACCGTGTTTCATTAAGGTGGCGTTGTATATTGTAAAAAATTCATAGATGGATTTTAAAATTAAACTGCATATCTGTGCTCTGTATGATATAAAATCAGTTAGGCTTCAAATTACTGTTTGGACAGTTGGCATTTGTTTAATGCTTGTAAATTACACAGATAAACCATTTTTCTTGCTGCATCTTGCATTGCTTTTCTTCAGTTGAAAAACAAATTATCTCAAAAGATAACCATTTCTTTGTGAGATTTTCTTTATAGATTCAGAATGAGTAGAGAAAAATACGTTTTTGGGTTTTCCCCGGATCATTCCCTGCCTCCCCCATTCTCATTGGCTCCCTTACTTCAAAAGTAACTGGTCAACATCAAGTTGTGCTCCAATTTCTATATCACCTTACAAGGAGATCCAAGACAGATATCTTTATCTTCATTGATAATCATGCATGATTTCTTATTTTAGATCTAAAGCTGTCTTTTTCCTTATAACTTTGTCTCAAATTAAAAAAAAGAATTGTAGAATTCCTACAATAACTTTGTGTGTTTGTCATTTTTAGGTTCCAACATCAAAATTCTTGAAGATCAATTTGATGAACTAATAGTAGGGACAACAACAAAGCGTAAGCAGTGGCCTAGAAAGATACTGATGCATGCTATCCAAACCATGAAAGCAGAGCAAGAGATGTTGGTGAGTAACCTAAGATTTTCAGAAAACCTTTGCGTATAGTAGCTGCTGACCACATGTAACTTAGAAATAAATCATCAACTGTTGACCGTTAGGCTCCTTCCCATAGTTGCTTTTGATTCTTTTTCATATAATGAAATTGTTTCTTTGTATTTGTTCTTCAGTAAAATGTGGGTTACTACAAAGTGATGTGACTATGAGTGAATTGGGCCTGTGGCACAGTTCAGCAAGTTACTTAAGCAGATTGCTTCAACGTGATGACTCATGATTTGCAAGCCAGTGTACACCTATTTATCTTGTCAAATCCGGGTTTCTGAAATCCTTGGCTGAAGGCTGGTTGAACTACTAAATGTTATGATACATACAGATATTATCATGTGCAGTATATGACTTTTAAAAAGATGTCTGTGTTTTCCTAAGCACTTTTGTTGAGCTAATGACTACATTGAGTAAGTACTTGCAGTAAATAAAAGGAAAAAAAAAAAGTAATGTGGATTAATGAATAGGTGCAGTAATTTCTGTGGGTTTTTTGACACTGAGTGTAAAGTGATTACTGGCATTAAACAACCCGGTCATGTCCTTGGTTGCTAAATTTCTTCCCTGCAGTTACATTAGGCCTGCCTTTTGCTTATCTGCTGATTAATTAGGAGTCAATTTTCTATACGGAAAAAAGAAGGATAAGAGGCAATGGGCACAAATGGAAATGCAGGAAATTCCATTTAACCATTTAAATAAAAATAAAAAAGGACTGTGAGGGTGGTCAAACACTGGCACAGGTTGCCCAGCGAGACTGTGGCATCTCCATGCTTGGAGATATTCAAAACCTGCCTGGATGAAGCCCTGAGCAACCTACTCTAGTTGGCCCTGCTTTCTGTAGGGGGTTGGACTAGACCTTCTTTAGAGGCCCTTCCCAACCTCAGCTATTCTATGATTCTATACTACAGAAGACAGGGATTTTTTTTTAGAGAATTCTTTAAGAGCCTGCATTGCATTTCTGAGGACTAAAACTGACAAAAGTAAGTAACTCTCTAGGTTAGCTAGGCATAGATGATTTACAGTAAGTAAAAGTGCATGGGTATATATTTGTCTTACATCTGAGATGTTTTCTAACATATATTGTCTTTTGTGATCTCTCTGTTTTGTCAATGTATCAAGGATGTAAAACAAACAAACAAAAAAACTAAAATAAAATATGCTGTTGCGTAACACCAAGATTTAACAAGCAAGATCTTTCAGTCTTTCTCTAAAAGTAAAACTATGTTCTACCTGAGTCCCAAAGTGGGTTAGTTATTTAGAATGCCTCTCACACTACCTTTTCTCTGTTGCTGACCTCTTCAAATTTTACACTACCACAACTAGACGATAATTTTAATTAAAGGTGTCAGCAAAATAAAAAAAACTTCTAGTTTATCTCTGTAAATGAAGTGTCTTTTTTTTTTTCCCCTCTCAGCTGCTTCTGCGAAGGTACTAGTGGTTTCTCTGCTTTTGGTTGAGGAATTTTTATGTTCTTTTTTGATCCTAGCAACTCCTGTGATGCATGTTTTCTGAGGCATAAAGAGCAGCTATGAAGATGCAGTAATTAACTGCAGTTTATCTGGAGAGAACCACTTATTTAGTGTGGTGATCTCCCTATGATTGCCAAAGCAAGAGATTATCCTGTAGGTTCTCAGTCAATACATTCTGTTATGTTTGAGGATAACAAGCAATGTTTGTTCTTCTGCTTGGAGCTGTTACTGTAAACTGGCTAAGATGTGTGAACTGTGAAAAATTTGCTCTGGTAAAACTACAGGGAGGAAAAACTAACTTTCCTCCTAGTTGTTTTTGGTTGAAGAAGATTGAGGGACAGCTCCTGAAGTGGAGAAAAATACTAACTTGCAGATGATATAACTTACGTTCCCATGTCTTTGCTTTGTTTCCTTCTTCCCCAGTAGTTACTTCTAATTCCACCTTTACTATAACTACATATTAGTTGTATTCATTATTTATTATTAGTTAACTTCATGTCATAATTAGCTGATGTCAAGTCACAAGACTCACGGTAGACCCAAGGAGACGGAGAGCCTGGATTGTGAAGGAGAGTGTTCTTATTCATGCATAAGTAGTTGCAGGGCTAGAATGTAGTCATTTAAATAGTTTTCTTTTTCTTAGCTTTTTGTCTTAATGTACCCTTTATTCAAGTTTGCTCCTCTGTGAAAGCATACTGTTTTTGTGAATGGCTCCTTAGAAGCCAGAGGAGCTCTTTTTCCTCAGTTGTGCAGCAGGTGGCAACGCTTCTTCCAAAATGCCTGGATTTCAGTTTAGTTCTCATGCTGTAATAATTAAAATTCTGCAAACTAAAGCAGATTTTGGAGATGTGTTTGCAGTGAACTTAACTGTGTTAACCAGAACACTATTTCCAGTAACTGAGTGTCTATAAACTGTACCTCTAATACATTCTTTATCTAAATAATTCCACCACCGTCTCCTTGTATTAGCCTCTTGCCATTGTTCTGACTGCTATGTGTACATTAGACATCTATTAAACCAAGAGGGTATTTCAGAATTTTTCTTTTTTCGAATACGCAGAAACTCTACCAGCCTTTTGTAACACCAGAAGAGATAAGATCACAGCCTTCTCAAGGTAAAGATTTCGCGGGGAGCGCAACTGTACTGAGGAAATACTGCCTATCTTACAGGCTAGCTGTAAATGCTTAAGAAGCTTTCTTTAAACTTGTTTAAAATTATTGACTGTTTAAATAATTAACTAAAATAGCTAGAAGTTTGTCGTAACTGAATGTATTGCTGCATCAGTTTGTTGTACCCATTTCTCTTAAGTGCTGTCTGCTGTTGGGCACTGTACTTAAAGGCAAAAGCTGGCCGCTGTGTGGGTATCGGGTAGAAATTGTCACAGAGCTACCCTCAGTAGGTTTTCTTACTTCTTTCCTTCACCACTGGTGGAGGCCAGATGGGGAACTAGATGGATCGCTGACATTATACTTTGACTGTTCTTGTGTTCCTTTTACATGAATACTAGAAATGCTTCAGTCTCTCTTCCCAGTCAGTCAGTTTCTTCAGGGAATTGAAAGCAGTTGTGTAGTACTCAGTGAAGGCAGTGTTGACTCTCCTAACTTGCAAAGTAGGCATGAAATTTTATCCTGCCTGTGTCATTTGTAAGGGTTGATAAAGAAACAAAACTGCAAACAACGTCATAAGTTTGCTACATGCTTTTGAAAGATCGCTTATACAAACTCCTTGGAACAAGGTGGTGTATTTTGCAGTTGGTGATTGGGATGAGCTTTTTTGAGGCTGGCCTTAAGAAATTGAAAGTTTTGTCTTGCCTATTTTTAGGTATTGAAAAATGACAGAATTTACCAATGCTCTTCTAAGTTGAAAAGCAGAACCCTCACTACGGATTACTGCACGTGGTGTGAAGCTGGTGTAACAAGCACTGGTGTTAAAGTTTGAGAAGCTGAGCTTAATCTTCTGGTTCTCACCCTGCTGATCTGACTTCACTCTAGGCATCGTTTCCTCTTTGTAAACAGGAGACCTTGCTTCCAGAAATGCCGGCCTGTGCAGCAAAGCAGCTAACAGGAGCAGTAAAGAGCGTCACTTCATATCTGAGTTTCTTTTGGTTTCTAGTTGCCGGATCTATGCTTTTCTGATGTGAATTAACTACTTCTTGGAAGTTAGTAACAGCTTGCACTATGGTATTGCCTTTTTAGGTTTGGTAACAGCAAAGTCCTAGCCAAGATAGCATAGAGTTTGTGCTGAATTTTAGTATTATGTAGTCTTTGGGAAGTTTATGTATCCCAGTTTAGCAAGTACAGTGGCCAGAAACCAAAAATGTTTAGATTACTCAATACCTTTCGTTTCCTTTTTTCATTTCCCTATGTTTTGGAAAGCCTTGAACTCTGAGGAATATAATGCTGTCCATGTCAAGCTGAACTCCTGCAGGCAAATTTCATTTAGCTGTGTGTCAGTCTTTCTGTATAACTGGAATAATCCAAGTAATTATTTTTACTTTTACTTAACTCCTTCCTTGCCATTTTATAGGGTCACCAGTCTTCTAATCCCAATATTCTACTGTAAGAATGCTTCATTATGGACATATCCTTCTTTTAGAGAATGTCCATTCATAAGCCTCTGTGCTGTGTTTAAAGAGGCTGCTGCCAGACTGTTTTTCCTTCCAGACTCTGAATGATGGTGCATTTTAGCATCCGTGTTCATACATGGATTATGTGTTCCTAAACCCTGTCCGATCAGCACATTGGGCATGCAGACAGACAATTTAAGAAAATATCGTCTCTTGCTGCTCACTACGTTTCAGCAGGGGATCACTGTCACCCTGTGCTAGAATACAGTAATTGACTTAAATTATCTTCAGTAGCACTAATGAGATTGACTTCAAAGCAGAATGCTGTGCTTAACCCTGAAAGGGTTTAGGGGTGTGTGCACCACCTGACGTTGTATCCTGCTGCAGGCACTGGTGAAACCCTACAGAAAAATAATGGTAGTGAAGGTGAGGCTGCTTAGTTCCCAGGAGCACGCTTGCTTATCTGCTGATTTTAAGTTTTTGTTGATGGCATAGCGTTGCAAACAGAATAATAGTGGAGAACATGCAAAACAGTTCTACAATAACTTAGAGTTGAACTCTTGAGTAAAGAATTATTATTGCTTGTAAATCAATCGTCAGAAATATATATTGTATTGATGATCTATTTGATTGCAGTAGCAATATGGTATGCCATTTTCCCCCAGTATTCTGCACCTGCTGCCTGCTTCAGTGCTCCTGAAAGCTTCTTTTTCTTTCTTTTCTTATTAACCCAGCAGAATTAATGCGGTTCATGTTGTTTGTGCTTGGTTCTTTTTTATTCTTGGTGTTAATGCTTGGTAAGTTAAGCCAGGAGAAAAATGTAGCCTTTATTGTAAACACTGACTTGTTGGAGCTGTAAAATTACTTTTTTCCTCCCCTTAAAATGGGTTTCCTTCGTCTAATTTTTTCTGCACAGTTGTGTTTATTCTCCTCCTTTCGTGCGTTTTTATCAAATGTAATATGAGCTTGAAAGGTTTGGAAACAGATATTTTTTTTTCTTTATAACTGTTCTCTTCCTTTATGTCAAATACTGTCTTTGTGTCTCATGTTTTGTATAAGCAGTAGGTTTTCTAGTGAAGAACTTTGTGGCTTGCTATAGTTGAGACTGCAAGAGAGTACTACGTTTTGAGTGATAAAGAGTAGTAGTAGTAAGATAGTAATAGATAAAACATACAAGCTGTCATCCTCAATGCTATAACCAAAGGGATGTGTTGTAGGTTTAAGTTCTATACAGGGACTCTACTGCTTTTCTGTCTGATTTCTAAGAAGTCGGTAGCAAGTATTGGGGGCAGGGAGTTATGTTTCAGAAGTTTATTTGGGCTTTATGTTTTTCTGTAGATGCTTACATCGCAGATCTGAAGCAGGTGACAGAAATGGCATCCAAAGAGATCAGTGGAGCAATGAAGGTGAGATCTCTGTGCTCCAAGAGGATATTTTTTTCTTTTCTTGATCTGATAAAATGTCACAAAACAGGAGTTCTGACTCATCTTGGTTATAGTTTTGTACAAAAAAAGCCTGCGTGTGTACTTTTGAAGCAAGTACATCTTAGGTTTGGACTCCTGAGGTTGTATCTGTAAAGCACTCCCCCTCACATGGTAGTAAGGAAGATTACCCCGTGGCTATAGGAAGTATTTTTTACGGAGATTTTTAGAACCTGCAGCATCTGAAAAATAAAACATCTTTTGAAGACCTGTACAACTTCATATAGCACGTGACATTTATTACTTCAGTACCAGCTTAGACATGAAGCGTGGTGTTCCTGTGGTACTTACTCAGCGTAGAGATGTAATGAAGGAATATTTAAACTTGGCATACTCTTTGCATGGCTTCTGAGTGCAGACCCTTGTCGCTGTTAGGCCAGTAGCTCTGAGTTCCCAACCTCCACCTGCCATCCTAAGGATCATCTCTGCAGGCACGGAAGCTTTCATACCTGTCAGAATCTAATTAACATATTTCGGTCATTGTAACCATTACTTGTCCCTTGTAACTTGAGGTACTTGGGTTTGTTTTTGCAGTCTCTCCTAGCGCTAATAGAAAGAGCAGAAGGTTTTTCCCAAGCGTTAACTTGGCAACCGACCTTGGAACTCTGCAAGCTGCGGCAAGAAGTCTTTGCTGGTTGCAAGGCGAAGGAGGAAAATGATGTCCAGAATCTTGTATCACCAGGAGAAGTCACACCAACAGATGCTGATACCAGTAAAAATCCTTATGTTTTGCTAAAAAGAAAAAAAGCTGCAGATTCACCAGAAAGAAGACGCTACCCACTTCGACGGAGGAAGATCACTCTCAGCGCATGAATTTCCCATTTAGTATTTTCAGATTGGGATCTCAGTTGTACTCCTGTTCGGTGTGCTTGGTCTTTTTTCTTAAAACTTCGTCTCCCCTCTAATTCAGTGCTATACATGGGACCTTCCTTACTTATTTAGTCTTTGAACTCCTCTATATTTCTATTTTTACTGTCACGCTGATGATATATGAAAGCCTACGTGTACCAGTAGCATCCGATATCCAGCGAGTATATTTGCCAATTAATGCTCATTTTTTGCTCTTTTATTACAGCATTTAGCTTGAGTCTTCGTGCTTCTCAGAGTTTGTGCACGTGCTTTATGTACGTGGGCAGTCTTTTAGTAAACCACTAAGTGCTCATTTACATTAAGCATGTCTCTAAAGAGGTTGGAGAATGTCTAAGTTCTCCTAATGCACCTTCATTTATTACTGAGCCGAGTGGCTGTTTTTTTAATAAATAAATTAAAAAGAAATTCACACTGGAGCATATTGAAAACACCAGATTGGATATGATGTTACAGTTTTTAGAAAATCCACACACAAATGTGACATTGGTCCCTGCTATTCCACCTTCCCTGAATTTAGATCAGCTGGGATTATTTATGGTCCCGTTTGTTTAAACTTGGATTTTTAGTAGTTGTATGTATTTACTTGCAGTGTGCTCTTCTGAACAAGAATTCAGCCATCCACATCTTACCATCTGACATTTCATTTCATGTAATCCAATTAGGCAGTCTGGGGGTTTCCTGGACAATATTTCTACACATTACAGGATCTTGACTTGGGTCATGTATGCATTTGTGATGTTTGACTAAACTTTAAAGATCGGTATAGGCTACCAGTAAATGGTATTAGGTTGAGCTAGCTTACTTTTTTTTTTTCTTTACACATTAGCACCTAGACGATTGCACAGTAGTACTAAATTGAGCATTGTGCCTTAACCATTCATAACTTTTTCTGGTTTATGATTGCATGTGCTTGCAGTAATACTCATGTCTAATACGTACTGTGTTTCTCACACAGTAAACGGAGGGTTTTCTTAAAAGCTTTATTAATGAAATGTACTGTGGTAAGAAGATAGGTCCAACTTAATGTCTAAGAGACTGAAAAGTTTCAAGAAAACGTGTGACAGATTTTAGCATCATTTATTTTGTAAAGGTGAGCATCTGTACTGAGTCTTTGTATATTTAATCATATGTAAATATTTGCTTCCTGTTGCTCTTGTATATACAAACGTGTGTTTTTATACAAAGTAAATTAAATCAATTAAGATCAATGTTTCATATAACGGTGTCAGTTCTAATCCTGGAATAGATGGTGACTGAACAGTGAGTGTACTTCAGAAGACATCTGTGTTAAATTTTGGCTAGAGTAACTGAAGTAGTTCCATTTACTGCCTTTGAACTTACAACTGTTATTAATCTCAGGGCTACAAAGCATCTAATGTAAGAGAGGACAGGATGTGAGAGGGACCGGAGCTGCGAAGCTGTGGAACATGTGACTGGGACGGTTTTTCACACAGCGACTTGCTATTCTAGCTGCTTTGAGTATGCATGCTCCGTGCTGCGTTGATAATCTCTACCCCGGTTTTCTTCACCAAGATCCACAGATATTCTTTAATCTGAGTGTTCCTACGCTAAGATGAGCCCTGCAAGATTTTTCATGGCTACCAATACAATATTTGAACATTTTCTATGTTAATAGGAAGATTCCCTGCTACTCTCTGTGAATAATGATAGGCAAGTACAGAAGATAGCTTGGAACAGGCACATCTCTTTGAAAAGGTCCCATCAAAGTAGGCCAAGGTGTAGGACAAATGCCTTAAGAAATAAGAAGGGAGAGCACTGTGGATTAAGACTTAATAAGCGAATTAATAAATTCACCCTACAGCGCGTGTTAGTGTTAAGAGATGGCAGGATAGTTGGTCTGCGCAGGATTTGAAGGAAGTGGGAATGGATGCCCTGAGCTAGGGCAGTTGGGCCTTGTTCCGTGGCCCTTGTTTCAACCGCAGCTGGGTGGAAAAAGAAAACAAGTGCACCTGGAAAGGGTGGCCAAATAAATAGTGTAAAGCAGGATAAAGAAAACAATCAAGATTCCAAGTGCAGCATACAAACTGAGTTTATAAATCTCTGATGGCTACTTTTGGCTGAGCGGCAATGGAAGGTGTCTGAGGACCCGTCTTTAAATGCAAGTTGTGTGGTGAGCTAAACTCAACGCTTGAATGTTCAGCTGTTTTTCAAATGATTATTAGAGATTTCTACAGCAAGTGATATCTGCGACTGGCTGTGCCTGGGATCTGTTCTTCCCACTGGCAGAAATATGTAAAGTACTTCATGTTTTCCCTTTCCAGTAGCCTTTTGTCCTTAGTTAACTTTTCATGGAAATCAGCAGTGTTGTGCAAGACAAGTGTCTAATCGAGCTTCTACTGAAATGTCACAACATCCAAACTTCTTATTTTTAACTTGGGGCGAATTGGTATTGCATCAGGAAATGTCTGGTAGTTTTTCTTTATATAGCCTTTGAATGTTACAGGAGAGCTCAGTGGTGATGGATGCTTGGGAACATTTGCAAAGCAAGTTTGAATTCCTTGGCTTTTCGGGTGAGATGGAACATCCCGCTGTTCGTTAGCATGTACCGTCAGCGATGTGCTTATCCCTCGTGAGGGTGGGCCATCCCTACCCAAGAAAAACTTGCAAATCGGAGCAGTATCCACACATGCTTTTGCTGTGCGTAGTTTCTGAACAAAGGGGATTACAAACAGCGCGCAGGGAAGCTCCTCTTCCAGAATTCTTCATGTGGACACTGACACCTGGAAGCTTGGGCACGCTGGTGCTCTGAAACCCGGTTGTGATACATGCTGTTCTTCAGAAGAGCCGCGCTGTGCTAAGCTGTGTTCAGCGACTCTAGCCTGCGTGTGTGTAGGCTGCTTCAGCGCAGACAAAAATCACTGATAAAGTAACGTTACAAAATGTAAACTCAGCTGACTAGACTGCTTTCTGGGCTTGTTTTCTCTCCTGCATAGAAACGCTCTGCCTTTGCTGCTGCGTTACCTGGAATTACTGTGTAGGCATTTCTACAGATGTACCAGAGATAGCTTTAATACTAAGCAGAAATTTGTTCCCACAAGCAAATTTTGACTTTTAATTTCCTTTGCCACTTTCAACAAGAGCAGACTGTATTCAGGTTCAAGGGGACCGTCCCGTGGTCTGTCCCATATTTGTGGGATCCTGGAAACCTTACTCTGCAGCTGCTGGGAGTTACTCAATGGAGTAGATATTTATTCACTGCTAATAAATTCTTGGTAAGCTGCTGAGGACTTGATGCTGTTAGATAGCCTGCTTGTGCAGCTGCCGTTAAGGGCAGCATCGCTCCTGGAGGAGCACGAGAGCTTCACGTGGAGTCAGTTGAAGTCCCTCTGTGGCAGGGGGCTTTTTTCCCGCAGATCGCTCTTGAAGGGCTGTTGAGGTATTTTGCCCGCATGGTTCATAGATTTTATTGCAAGAGAATATACCTGTTCCCTGAGCTTATGAAAATACCGGCTTCTAGTCCTGTTTTCAGCTGTTTAAGCACATTTCAGCTGCACTTAAGCTACGAAGGCAGCAAGGAGCCCAGTGCTCTCTTTTTAAGCAACTGTCCCAACTAAGTCTCTGCTCATGCCCGTATTTCTACTCCTTTTCTTTAACCGCGTGACGTGTAGTTAATGCAAGATTGGAGTGTTTCAAAGGAGCTGTTGAGAGCAATTCGCCCTCTCATCGCTCACCGCCTGGCGGCTAGGGCTGCCTTCCAGGAGATGTTGGTTTGGATCCCCTCGGCTGGAGAATGACGCTGAGCCCGCACCTTCTGCCGCCTCTGTGGGCACCCCCTTGGTGAGCGTCCTGGTGTCGGCACATTGAGTGACGGAGGAAGGGAGAAGCAAGACTGCTTTTAAAGAAACCAGGGGGCTGGGAACATCTTGTCAGGTGCTTGGGAGACCCAGCACAGTCTGGGGACGCAGGTGAGGTCAGGGGACTTTGGCGAGGGTGCCCATCCGGGTTGGGGGTCCCCGTGGCCGTTAGGGTGGGGAAGGCTCACGGGTACTCAGTCCTCCGCGGTCAGAGGAGCTCTGAGAAAGCACAAAAGCAAAGGTGCGGGTAGCCTGGAAGAGGGACACACGCGCTGCTTTGAGGTGGAACAGCTGGGGAGAAGTGCTTCCCAGCGGGGAAGTCCTGCTCAGGATTTTCAGTAATGCTGCTGGTCCCGGAGCCTCCCAGGAAACCGGTGGCGGAGCACAGACTTCAGTTTGACTTTGGTTTGACTCTCAGACTCCCGGGCAGTGCAGCTCTTTCACCTTCAGCACGAACTGTTAGCCAGATCTTCCTGAAAGGATATTTACTGAGTTTGCACACTTTGTAACCTCATCTTCATCTAAGCTGGATGACTCAAACTTCTGGGGAAACCAGAAAAATAGGGAAGTATCCGATTTATTAAGATACCTGGGGCCCTGTGACTGACTGCCCTGCAGCTCGGGGGCACGTAACCCTCCTCGCACGGCCGAGCGTTTGTCCCCGTGGGTTGAGCACAGCCAGGAGCACACAGTAGTTACCATACACAGGTGCATCTACGGTAGAGCAAGGATGTTGTTGCAGTACCTGGCGGTGCAAACACCTTCCCTTCCTTCAGAGCGGAGGGCCAAGGTAAGGGTTCAATTAAAATGCAAGAAAAGTGCTCAGAGGGGTGAAAGAAACATTGTTCAGGCTGATAAAATACTCTCGACGGAACAGTCGAACAGAGAGATTTTTGTCTGCAGCGACTGCGTTTTCAGCAGTCCTTGTCTGGCTTCGCCTTTACAAGAAGCCTGAGGCATTTCCTTATTATTTAAAGGAACAGGGCGAGTAGCGAAAGTGAAAATCGCCTTATCCCAGCCCCGATGCCGTGTCCTCACGCCCATGAACGCCGGCCGAGCCGGCGGTCGCTTCGCGGGAGCTCACGCCGCTGGGGAAGGCCGATGTCGCCGAGGCGCGGCGGGCCGGAGCGGCCGGGGGTGAGGCGGCCCCCAGCGCCGGGCGGGCCCGGGGCGGGGGGCGCGGCGGGAGGGCCCGGCCGGCTCCCGGGGCAGCCCGGCCTGCCCGCCCTGCCGCCGGCCGGGGATTCGGGGCGGAGGGAAGCGGCGGGGCGGCTGGCTCTGCAGGCGAAAGGACGAGTCGGGCCGCCCGGAGGGGCGCCGGGTCCAGCCGGCCCCCGGGGCCGCGGCTCTCCGGGGGATTTTCAGGCAGCTCCTGCCCGGCAGCGCCGTGCCCCGGGGGTGCGGGCTTTCCCCCGGCTCCCGGGGGCTGCGCAGACCCCGCGGTCCCGGGGGACGGGCGCCCTTGCCGGCGGGCCGGGGGGTTGCGGGCGGTCCCGGGGGCTGCCGGTTCCCCGGGCGCGGCGCGGCTGCCGGCGGGCGCCATGTGACGGCCATGCGGGCGGCGAGGCGGCTCCCGCGGCGGGGCGGCAGCTCCGCCCCCGGGCCGGGGGGGTGCCAGGTGCCGGGGCGGTCGGTCCGTCCCCCGCCCCGCCCCGGCCCGCCCTGCCCTGCCCTGCCCTCCCTTCCCAGCCCCCGCGGGCCGGGGGAGCCCAGCGGCGCCGAGCGCGGCGCCCCGGGGCGGCTCCGCAGGCGGCGGGATGTCGTGCGCCGTCCCGGCGGCGGCGGCGGCGGCGGCGGCGGGCAGCGCGCTGCCTCGGAGCGGGGCGGCCGAGGGCAGCCAGCAGGTAGGGGCAGGGCGGAGGGGCTCGGCGCTGAGGGCGGGCGGGCGGGCGGGCACGCACATGGGGCTGAGTCACGCCGGGCAGCGCCGTGCCGGGGGTGCCCGCTCCCCCCGGCATCGGCCCTTCCCTTCCCGGGAGGCGGCTGCGGCGCCGGCCCTGCCAGGTAGGGGAGCGGGCGAAGCGCCGGCGGTGCGGGGAACGCTCCCTGCCGCCGGCCGCACGGCGCGGTCAGCGGCTTTTCCCCCGCCGCAGGCAGCCGGGAGCGCCGCCGGCCCGCGGCGGGGAGGGCGGCGGGGCTGCTCCGCCGGCGGCGGGGCTGCTCCGCCGGCGGCGGGCGCAGCGGGAGCCCGGCGGCCCTCCCCGCCGCCCCCGCCTCCCGCTCCTCGCTGGCGCTGGGGCAAGGCAGGTGCGCAGCGCTGCCCGGCGGGAGCGCGGGTCCCCGCCGCGGGTGGCGGGGGGTGCCCCCACGGGCGGCACCACCCGGGCATCTCTGCCGGCCGCCGGCCCTCCGCCGCGGTATTGCAATACCTGATGCAGCGGGCCCCAGCTGCGCAGTGGGGCCGGGGGCCGCGCCGCCCTTTGCCGGCACCGTGCGCTCTGCGGGAGGCCGGGGTTAGGCGCTGTCAAAGCGGGGGTATGCGCTGACGGTCAGCAGCCTTCGTGCGCCCGACCTGGGGCGTCTCCGCGTGCGCCTCAAAAACCAGCGAGATGTTTCTGGCTTATGTCTTCCAGAGTCACGAAGAAGATGATAGGAAGGTAAGGAGGAGGGAAAAAAATCGAGTTGCTGCACAGAGGAGCCGGAAGAAGCAAACTCAGAAAGCAGATAAACTTCACGAGGTGAATGGGTACTTGATGTTTTGCAGGCACGGCTCGGGAACCGAGCGCGGGACTTTACAATAAATGGGACTTCTTAAGCAGGCGTGGGCCAGTCTTCATGCTCATCCAGCTCAGAGAGCTGTGGGTGTGAGGCAGAGCCACGCGTGCAGTGGGGTGCCTGGTCGGGAACTCCCGGGCACCGATGCTCAGGTTGGACGGTACAGCTCTGCCATCGGTGACGCTGCCAGGGAGAGAGAGCCCTCGCCTCACCCTCCCTCTTTTGCTGTTCCAGTGAACTGGATCCTCTGGGCTAAACCAGACCCATTTTCTTCTGGATTAGTGTTAAGCTTGTCCCGTTTGCTATGGCAGTGGATGAATGCTTGCCGCCTCACCAGGGAGAAGGCGATGGAGGATGAGGGGACCATGCTGCTTAGTGGCAGTACCGACTTAAGTCAATTCTAAAACTGTGGTGTGAGACAGAAATACCCAGTTGAAAAGGCTTCTTAGGAACTTCAAAACCTCCAAGCGTGAGAGCTTGATTCAGTTAGCTGTTATACTTGTATGCTCTGATAAATAACAGTGGGTGTTTCCAAAAAAACATGAAAGTAACTGATTCTTCCAGAAACTCTTAATACTTCTCAATATCACAATGTGGTGTAGTTTTCTCGTGTCCCCAGTGCAAACGCTGGAGGACAGGAATCCCCTTTCTCTGGTTTTGGATGTTACCTCACACAACAGTGCTTTTGTTGCAGCCAGGGCTCTCGGGGTAAGTGTTAGTTCTGCTGCTGCAATTGCGGCTGAGTCAGTTGTTCAGCTCTGGAGGCTCAGCCCAGGCTCTTCTCTTTCTCAGTGTGGAAGGATCTGCCAACAGTCAGCAGAGGCCAAGAGGGACAGTGTGGGGAGTTTTGGGTTTGGTTTTTCCCAGGTCTCCTCTGAGTCAGCGCCTGAGAAAGCCAGGTGCAGGGTACTTCTGGAAAGGGGTAACCACTGGCTTTTGTGGAATAATTTCTGGGCCCTGTGCCATCCTGCAGCCTCTCTGATGTTCCTCCTGGACTTGAGGATCTTCCTGGTGCTGGGAATCTTCATTCTTGGGCATGCAGGTTTTCCCAGGTGCAGGCAGATCTGGTTGAATAGGCATTAATTCTTAGCAAGAACAATTTGATAGTCTCGTCCCTGAAAATGGGACAGAGCAATGGGAGAGTAACACTTACTCCAAAACCCAACCCCATGGGGTTTGGGGCAACAAGAGGTGAGCAGAGCCAGAGTCAGGGATGGACAACTTGGCTGGAGTTTGGCTACAATAATGTGTTAGGAGGACCGTGCCCGTTTTAGTCTGTGGGTGAGAGGTGGTGGAAGGGTGTGAGGGAAGGCAAGGGGATCCAAAATTCAGCAGCAAAGGCAGTGCCAGGCTGCCCAGAGGAGCATTGCATGAGAGGCTCTCCCTGCTGCCTGATAAACAGACCTTTTAAGGCATGTGTAGGCTTTGAAGTTTGCTCTGAAGCTTTCCCAGGGAGGTGAGATTGAGTGGGTGAGTGTTGAGCCCTAGGCCAGCAGCGAGGTGCAGGCACCTGCAGGTTTTCCGTGGGCTGGCTCTGAACCTCTAGCTCTCTTCTCTTTGGGATGAGAAGTCTTGACAGCAGGGACACTTGAAACATGCAGTTATCAGAAAATGTGACATGCAAGTGTCACATCTGTCACAGATGTATGCTGCAGAGCATCTCAAAACTCCCCTGCAGTTAACAGCAGTTTATTCATTGCCAGAGAAGCCTTGGTTCAAAAGCAGGCTGGGTCAGGGATAACCAAGGCAGTGGTCAGGCCTTCTGGTGACAAAGTGGGGCTGGGAACAAGCTGGCCTGACGCTCCCCTCCTCCTGCTCAAGTTCCCGGGCATCTCAGCAGGTGGCTACAAGCCCCAGCTGGGCTGGAGGAGAGTGGCTGGCACCGGGCGTGCTGTGCTAGGTGTGCGTCTCAGCCAGCACTTGGGTAAACAGCCTTTCCCTGCACTGGCCCGGGGTTGCCCTTTCCTCACCGGCAATGCCAGGCACTGGGTTTTCCCGGCACCTACCTGCGCTCGGTGCTTTCGTTTTCTCTGCTCTGACAGTGCAGAGCTGCCCTGCTCAGCCCTTCCCAGCAGAGGCGGCCCAGGGCTGGAAGAGGCCACCGCTGGGACGAAGCCAGCTGGGCTACAGGGGACCCCCGAGGGCCAGCGGCACCTCCCGGTCTTCAGGGCCACGAAAGGAATCACGGCATGGTCAGGGCACAGGTTGTAGAGCACTTGCCCTGTTCCAGCACCCAGGCTGTGTCTGTCTTTCCTTAGCATTTTGCACATTGTAATAAGAAACCACGCAGTTTTTCTACAGTTACATGAATATACTCAAGGTGGAAGCACTGAAAGGAATGTTTTGACTATGACTAGGCTTTTTTTTTTCTTTCTCCTTCCAGGAATATGAGTCTCTTGAGCAAGAAAATACCTCCCTGAAAAGAGAAATCGGAAAGCTAACAGATGAAATGAAACATTTGAGTCAAGTGTTGAAGGATCATGAAAAGATCTGTCCACTATTGCACTGCACCATGAACTTTGTGACCGTACCAAGGCCAGATGCACTCGCCAGCTGCCTGCCAAGATGAGAGCTCTCCTCGATCGCCTTTAAATGTGATGCGTGAAAGTGCCATTAATGGGAGATTTGAAGAACTGCCTACTTATGGTGCAGGTCTTCCATTGAAGAGGGCTGGACTTGACCACGTTGAACTGTTACAGTCTTCTGAATCTCAGGAAAATACCAGTATGGAAAAAAGACAATTCGAACTGCGACTTCTCACTTGGGAGAACCTTCGAGACATGGTTTTGCATTCAGAAATGTCAGTGCGGTGCAGCCCACCATCGCATGACGGAATGTAGACAGGGAAAAGTACCGACCTTGGGCTGGGATGCCTTTCTCCCCCACGTCCGCTGCCAGTAACCCTTTGTCACTTGTCATCCATGTATATCCCATTCTGGCTGCTGGGTATTTTTTCTCTCTGAAGAGTTTTGGTTAATAAAAGCAATGTCCCATCTTTATGATGTTCTCCACCTTCTTCAATAATCAATGTCTTTATAACATCTCTACTTTTTCTTTACTGGTCAAATCCAAAGTCTAATGCTAATCTTCCTGTCAGTTGTTTTATTATTTGCTTATCGCCTCTTCATTGGTTCCTTTTTTGAAGTGTGTATAACGAATGAGGTTTTCCCAGGCTTTATTTCTTTAATATCCCCAATCATCAGCCCTGCTGACATTAGTTCTTGGAGTGTTTTGTATCCTAAAATATGGCTTGGCCAATGATGATTGTCTGCTCTGCGTGGAAGAAAAGCAAAACAGAGTTTGCTGGTTCTACACGTTGTTTTAAAAAGCAGATTTAAAAATTTACTCTTTTAATGCACCCACTGGAAATTAACACATATCTTTATCCTTCATTTTGCATATTGCTTCTGGTAAATGATGTCCGTGGGTAGAACAAATGGAGTTTAGCTAAGCATTTTGTTCTATGTCCACACTGAAGATGTTTGATAACTGCTTGCAAGAAAAACATTATGTTTTAACTTTTTTTTTTTTTTAACCAAAAGAAAGAGTTATGGCAATGTTAGTGAAAAATAGACAGAAAAATGTGTTTACTTTCTCTGAAGATTCTTAGTAGTGCCAAGCTCTAGAAATGTGAATGCTGTAGCCTGGGATCCAGCAAAGAGTGTTTTTCTCACAGTATTTCCCAGTCAAAGAGCACCTTTGGATAATAAAAAGCTCCACCCCTTTGCCAACTCTCTCACTTCAGCATTTGGATTTTTTTCAGTTCAACTCATGGGATTAATTTCTCCCCTCACCAGGATCATAGTATTTCTCAGCAAAATATGATCTGCAATGTCTGAAATATTTTTTTTTTCTTTTTTAGCTTCTTTAGTAGAATGATGCATTGCTGATCACTGCCAAAACAGAATTGGGGAAACCGTGTAGTCAACTCGGCCTTCTAAAGGGCCTTCTCATGCCATTGTCTTAGGCTAGACACTCAAGATAACAGGCGTGAGCTGTTGGCTTCTTTACAAGTTTTCATTAGGTTGTCCCCAAGAGAATTTTCAGCATTTGCAGAAGCTATCATCTACAGCCTAACTGCAGTCTTTAATGTTTCTCATGGTCCTATAAGAACTGAGGCAACCTGCAAAGAAAATCTGGTGCAATCCCTGCCAAGGAAAATGAACGTTTTGGGACACTTCAAAATATGCATTTTGGATAATGTTCTTGATACGATTCTGTGTGTCACCCTTAAGAAAGGAAGATATCTTAAGCATCTTCATCCACCTACCTGCATTCCTTCAGGCCCTGGATGCCACTGTGCAATTTGGGCGGAGTAGAGGTGTAATGGAGAAGGAGGAGCACAGTGGAAATGAACAACATTCACTCTGGGAAAATTCATTATAGCTTAGGATGGAGGGAGAGTGAGAGGATGTCTCACATCTCTTGACTGGGTACGTGCAACTGAGCTGAGGCTGGGAATGGAAAGTAGCTGGTTGAGGTCAGAGCTGGTGCAAAAGCATGGTCTCTCCTATGGAGCCCTGCAGACCCTCGAAAATGGGAGGAAAGATCAACCACCTTGTCCAAGACAGTCCATTCCAGCAGAATCCTTCTAAAGATTTTTGTCCTACAGATGCTTGCTTCTAGAAGTAGAGATCTAGTTCCCTGTGTAAAATCCTCCTCCTTACACATTTATTCTTCTAAACATCTGTCTAGAAACTGGCTCCAGCTTATCATTTGGTAGTCCAGGTTCTACTGTACACTCTTCATCAGTAAGCACTATTCTTCTTCTGCGACGCAAGATTTAGTCCCCTGTTTCTGCATTGGAGTTTATTGGTTTATTAACTGTATCATGTCTGTGCAGAGTGTACAGAGGAAGACAGCTGAATTCACAGCAACGTTGTGTGCCAGCAGCAGCAACCTAAGTCCAAGGTTATGCTGCTGTTCCTTGGAAGCGCTGGGAGCCCTGCAGGGGCCCTCACTGCCACCAATTCCTTCCCACAACCGCAGGGTGTAGCTCCAGCCTGTGCATCATGTCCATTAGTAACAGCGGGCTTTGAACTCTCCGGGGCCTGGGCTGCTGCTTCCCCCTTCATCTATTGCATCGGTTTTTTTCCCAGCACTATTTCCAAAGGGCCTTATGCATCTTCCTTCTGTTTAATAGATCAACCGAGGCACCTCTCACAAACAGCATATTGTGTGACTAATGCTCAAAGGCAGCTGGGAACCCCAAGCAAAAGAAGTGAGCAAAAAGACTGTCCCAAGCCAAATAAACCCAACATTCTGATATATTTATAGAAATAATGTCATAGCTGAATCATGGGTCGAAAGGGACAATGAACTGTTAAAGCACAGGCTTATATATCCCTAAGCGAGTGATACGCATGCAGGCTGATTACACTCTTTGCAGGAGCTGTTCATAAGGATATTGATTTACAGAGAGTTTCAAAACCAAAAGTATGTTCTGGAGCCTGGGATAATTGTTACATGAATAGGGAACCAGAAAGGAGAACAGAAAGGAAAAGGCCCATTTGTTAAGGAAGCAACAGAAAGTTCTTTTTCGAATCCAAACCTCTCTTTTTGCAGCAGGGTATTACACCATCACAAAAAACGTTTTATACCTATATATGGCTAAAATACCGCTGGATGCGTTCTAGCCTCAGAAAGCTTCCAGTTAGTTTGACTTGTTCCCTACGAATGTGGTCTGTATTACATTCACATGATTTTCAGACACAGGTATATAGGGAAGATCTTTTCTATGTTCAGATGGTGGTTCATGTGAGGAGTACTGTGAATTGCAGTCTTGTTTGTGGATGCGTAATGTAGATGAGGGTTGCCAAGAAAGCTGGATTTTGCCTCTTCGGTTCACAATGAAAGTTAAAATTTGTCTAGATTTGGTTAGCGTGGATTTCGTTTTTGTGTTTTCTGTGACTCTAATGAAGAAGCAAAATGCTCAATGCAAACTTACCCACAGATGAAAGTATTCATTCTGGGAGCAGACTGGGTCCAATTTAGTTATTTGTCTATTCATTTCTTGCAGTTGTTGTTGGGTCAGATTTAAATTGATCATATTTTGAAAAGATAATTTTAGCCTCCAAAGGTAAAAAAAATCAGCAGAAAGACAAAGTCAAGCTTCCCAAAACTGCTAGTGTGAGTATAACAGAGATCAACTATTCTACCTCAAGAGAGCTGATTAGAAAGTCTTGCTCATTCCCACTGATGTTTTACATTCATGCCTGTGAACATTTATAAGTGTCTTCATGTACTCATCCAGAGTCTTGCTAAAATACACCTTTTAAAAAACATATTTAAAACATCCTATTCTACAGACTTTCTGTTCTTTTCCCTGGTACCTTTTACTGTCGTCTACTGTTCCTTCTCTAATACCTGCTGATCTCATCTGCATTTGGCATTTGCAGAAGCCTTTGTATTCTCTCACCATTTAATTTCAAATGCCACTTTTTTTCCTTCTTCCTGTTTCCTTCTGTTCCTATGTAGCCTGGTGACAACATCACTTAATGCTATCGGTATTAGAGGAACAAGGCTAATCTGTAGGAGCGTACAGAAATTGAACTTCACTGGTACACCCTGTATATGATCAAAGGCTTTTATATGTGGCTAGTTTTGTCAGCTGAATATTAAGGAAGGTGTCTGTGCACTCTTTTAAAACACACTTAAAAGTGACATAACCTTTACTCTAGCCTATAAAACCCATACTGTTTCCTGTCCATAGATGAACGCTTTGCTGCATGGCATTTGGGGTTTCCATCTGTGAATCAGTCTAGAATTTCTGCCTCAGTGAAAGTGATAGATAAAACAACCATTTAAAAAAAATCCCTTTTCTCTTCTTCCCATCAGTGCAGTGATACAATTCCTGTCACAGGAAGGAAGCACGTCTGATAAGCAGGAGAAGTAGTGGGTTTATTTACTGTTACAAAGACTACTGTTATTCTCTTTATAGCAGGGTAGGAGTTTTCTGTTCGTAAACCCTGGGTTACTGTCAAGTGGTCACTGGAGAAACATTTTACATGTACATAGGGCATGTGGTGTGGGCACACATCGATAAGGGAGTGAAAGAATTTGGATTAATTATTTGCGGAAATGTGGGGTTTACATTGATTTCACTGGAAGCAGAAAACAGTCCTACAGCTGCCTCAGAGGACATGTGGCACTATGCTTACTAACTTGGGTAATATTTAACTCAAGAATAGCTACAGGCTAACTTGAAGTGGGAATTCTTAACAAGGAAACCATAGTAACAATCATCCCTGGGATTGCGTGCTCCTTTTCTGGTACTCATTCAGGTTTTTTCCTAGATAGTTCCTATGGAAAAAATCCAAAAGAATAGAGTGGGAATTTTTTGTCCCACTGTAGAATTTTTAAACCGTGACATCAAATGTAAGGGCTTGACTATTCTGGAAATAGCTGGCATAGCTTTTGCAAATAATCTGTTCTCTACTAGTTATGTGTTTGGTCTGCTCTAAGGGAATCATTATAGTTCTCTTTAGAAGTGGATAAGCTAAACCACAAAGGGCTGTCTTGGTACAGAATGAAAACATTTACTTGAGGAGTTAGTACCGAATGACTACTGTGCTTCAATTTCACAGCTTATCTCATCCTGAAGCAGCTTCTTCATGTAGCCAAATAGAAAATGATATCTCTAATAGGTGTGTTTGTTTTAAATCTGCATTAGAAGAGTTTTTATTGTATATGTTTAGTAAGTTCTATAGACTGCCAGTATAGCTTGCTGCACTCATCTGGGTACCGTCCACTGAAGCCTACCACAGACCGTTCCCCTCAGAACTCAGTTCTGGATAGATGTCCTCAATTATCCAGAAGAACTTTCTCCTTTAACAGTCTCATAATGAATTTGTTGTCATGTTTTCATTATTCTAAATTATTAAAAAGTCAAAATTCTTGAGATTCCAAGCAAGGGTCTTAAGTAATCTCTCTTGGGATAAGCAAACTATTAAGGTTTGTCTTCCCATTGTAAAGTAAATTTTGAGAATATTAATTTGTTATCTGTCATAGGTAAAATAATTGAGGATAAGGAATAAGCAACAAGACTCTGCTTAAATATTTGATGCAATGCTATACAAGATACAATTACTTCAGCTGGAGATGATGTGAAATAGTACAAGAACTGAAAAATAACCAGAGACCTAGCTGAAGGAAAATGGCAATAGTTTGTTTTGAACAGGGAGCTATCAGGCTAAAGAATGGTTTATAAGTGGAGGTTCTCAAGGATTGATCACAGACCACTCTTGTTTAGTGTCTTTGGTAAGGACTTTGGATACAAAGGAACCATTAGTACGGAAGAAGATTGAAATATGCAAAAGAAACTGCATGACCTTGCAGAAAAGAATAGAAATGCTATGATAATTAATCATAGAATCATAGAACAGCCCAGGTTAGAAGGGACCTCAAAAGATCATCTGGTTCAACCTTTTGTGGGAAAGGGAACCTAGATGATATTATCTAGCACCCTGTCATGATGCCACGTATACAGTCACAAACTTGAAGAACTATTAACAAGAATTTCTGTCACAAGGTGGAGACTCATCGATTGGAAATGACAATGGAATGAACAAGCAAAGGCGTCTTAGTCAGTAACTGATGCTGAGGCACCAATGCAGTGGGGCAAA
The DNA here is from genome assembly GCF_047370975.1 of Nipponia nippon. Classification (NCBI taxonomy): domain Eukaryota; kingdom Metazoa; phylum Chordata; class Aves; order Pelecaniformes; family Threskiornithidae; genus Nipponia; species Nipponia nippon. The sequence goes on from NW_028262358.1 coordinate 25,071,987, forward strand.
AAGGAAGTTAAGTAGGAACTCAGACGTGTAGTAATGGGGTTATTTCTTTATTTGTGTATTTGTGTTCTTAAACAGAGAAATATCAATGTAATGCCTGGCAAAACCTCATCTGGAATTCTGCATACATTTCTGCCCAACCATGATAAAGAAAGATGAACCAAAACTCGTACAGGTACATGGAAGGACTACTAGGAAGATTAAGGGAATGAGGAATCTATTCTTTTGAGACTTCATTTTAGACAAATAAAGTCTGAGAAGTGATAGGATCACTGTCTGTGTAATTACAGTGGAGTAAAGACCGTGTAAGGGAAAGAGCTATCATAGACAAGAAGTAGGGCTAGTAGAAGAATAAATGGGTATAATTTGTACAGATTTTTGAGCTATATATGTGAAGAAGTTTCTACCTGTCAGAAGAAAGATGTTCAGGAAGAGTCTTCTGACAGAAATGGTGTATGTGAGCAATTTTGTAGGTAGGCATGTATGCATGCAACCTGCTTAGTTTTAGGATGAAGCTTGATTATTTTATGTGAGACCAATTGAGTATACTGGTGATCCAAAATATTTCCTCCTGTCCCATGTCCTTATTCTCTTTGGAGAAGGCTTGCAACTAATCTTTAAAAGCAAGAAGATCTTAAAACAAGCAAAACAAAACAAATAAAAGCAACCCCCTGAGATCCCTGAATCTCCCATCATTATCCAGAAGCTCATTTTGACAGGAGAGCTAACACACGTGTAAGGTTTTGTCAGAGGCAGAGTCTCTTATCAAATTGAAATCTTTGATAACATCCAAGTAAGGAAAGAGCAGAAAAGAAAGGGAATTTTTTTTTCTAAATGCCTACCATTGAACCATGGTATGTTCCCAAAACAATCAGAAAACTGTTCACAGAGAAACAGAAACAAAATCTAACAGGAATTTGGGGAATTTCCCACACTGTTTAGTTGTTTACTTTAAAAGCTGAATAACTCCAACTTCACGAATGTGCATTTTACAGAGGATTGCAGGCAATTTTTGTTTCTCTTACATCCAGTTCATTGATTAAATATATAAACAGGATGTCTTTAAGAGCAGAAGGTTTTAAAACAGGATTTGATACTAAGCAAGAGATCTGCTAGTTCCCTTTTAGCTATTTGAGTTTCATCTTTGCTTATCAGAGCTGTTTTAGGGTACAGTAATTTCCAAGTGCACTATTGGGTTGCGAGGTAAATAATCTCTAGAGATGAATATTTTTTCTTTCTTTTTTACTGTAAATGACAATAGTACATAGGCTAGAAATTTCCCTTGTAAATTCTGGTCATCCCATTTGTTTGCTAAGTCCCAGTATGGACTCGGGACCTATTCTGTCAGTGCACTGAGATGTTACGCACCCTTGCTCATGCCTTTCTAGGGGTAGGTGATCCATCAGCTGTGTTTAAGGACTTGATTCATGGCCAAGAGCCATCAAATTTGAAAGAGACTTTTTGATCATACAGGTGAGGAAATTAATGACAACAACTTATTTATTGTTTATATAAGAACAGCAGTCCCTTTTTCCAGGTGAATAAAATGCTGAGGGAGCCTACATGGGTTTGAACCTTTGTCCCGCTGGTAGTTCCACACTTCTCCTGTCTGGAGCTTCAGATAACTCAGGGAGTCTTGAACAGTCAGTGAGGTCAGCCCATGCAGAGCAGCTTGCAGCAGGGACAGGATCTAATTGCGGATACAATTCAAGCAGAAGAGTATAAATGGGGATATGGGTGATTGAGAGCTGTAATATAAAGTTACATGACTACTCAGGCTTTTTGTGAGCAATTCTAAATGATGCTGACATGTGAACACATCTGTATTTTTACCATCATGTTAAGAACCTATGTGATCAAAACATTTTCCCCATAAATTTAAAAAATTTAATAAAATTTTATTTTAAAAAATTAGATTACCAGCTTTTTAGATCAATCTTATTGATATTTTACAAAATTCAAAATATTCTACTTAATTCATATGAAAACCAATTCCTACAGTTTTTACTAATTGGTTTTCCATCATTATTTTTTTCCATTTATTTTCTTTACATTTCCAACTACAAATTCAGGAAACAACGTACAATTGTAGATAATTACTTTGAATTCAAGTTGTAGCTTTTATAAAGGTTGGGAAAAATGAAATTATTTTACTTTTTAAATACCAGCTATACATATTAAAAAGAAAAAAACGGATGATGTGTTTTCAATTTCACTTTTATCACAATAAAATGATGTTGCAACATATGCAACATCAGATGCTTACGGAGAGACTCAGCTGTTGTTTTCTTGGTTTGCTCTCACAAACTTGAAGAATATACTATTACAATTGATAACACAAGGTTATTAAACTATTGCATGATTTCTTAATAAAATTCCCATTACACAGTCTGCATACTTGGCTTATACCTAAACAGTAGCATTTCAAGAGCAATAATTCTGTTACTGAATGCATATTAAAAATAACAGCGAGTGAGAAAGCAATAGTCTATCCCAAGTCAGTATGCAGTCTCTACTTCTTTGCTTAGAAATATTCCAATTTCCCTAATAATAATATAATAATAATGACTTTTTGTTGTTGTTATGCTATACATTTTCAAAATGCTGTTTAATGAAGAAATGCTCTTCATTCAGGTCTATCATGCTTTGCAAGGTACGTTCCTGTTGGTCATTTGTCAGGTATCTCTTTCCAGCGCCATCTGCCCATTTTACCTACTAAGAATGTAAGTTCTTCAAAGGCAGAGGATTTGTTGCAATGAGTAGCTAATTCAGGGAAATGTTCCAGTACTTTCCTGGTCTTTCCATGTACTGATACAATTGAACAAAACTCCTCTGCTATTACTCATGCTTTGTCATGCAATAACGATGGCCGTGGGAACATCAGGCTGCATCATGTGGCCTGAAATTGTCAGTTCTGTGTTTCACGGACTGAGGCTTCCTAATAATTCAGTGACGTTTTCCAAAGCCACTTATCTTTTTATCAGCCATACGCCCTGCCCTGTGACGGCTGATCCCCCGTACGCTTTGGTTTTAGTTTTTCTTACCGTCCCTTCACAATACATAGTGTCTGTTCATACTTGGCTCAGGTTGGGATATTTGAAATGTAATAATTCAGTGTGATTTTGTTTTCACTTTACTGAAATATTTTCTTAACTACAACAGAATTATGTCAGTGTTACACACGTGTATAGTGCATATTTCCTCAGTTTAACTCTGCTCTTACTTGGAGCCCCTTCACCACAGAGGTCAGCGAGACTGTCATCAGCCACGTGGCACCCAAAAGGCAGACCATGGAACATGGCATCTCATGTACAGTGATTACTACATGTTTAAAAAACGTGTCCGGTCCTGCAGCACATTCAAGAAACTCGGCGCATCCACATGGTGGTCTGCATAGGCAGAAGCTATTGCTCCGTTAAAGGAGCGTAGCCTGAAAGGTTATGCCTTAATGTGAAAAATGAAAACTGTAATTTTCTGCTTCAGGGCTCCTTTTTGTAGTTTAGCAGCTAGATTCCTGCATTATATCTGTTCTCTCTAACATGGTTTTATAACATGCTCTGTTTGCCAGCACAATATTAAATGGTCCCCAGACACTGTTTTAGCTCACTTGTCATGTTTTCTACACTATACCTCACTTAGTAATTACTGCCTCCCATTGCCAATAATTCAGGCCCTCCAGAAGGCCCTGTTTAAGACTGAGTAATAAAATACTGAGAGATTAATATTCAGTTGATGACAGATCATTTAATGCAACTCTTACCAAAACTCTCCAGCGTCTAGGAAACTGGCAGAATACCGCTGCTGGCTGCTTTCTGATGTCGTTCAATTAGCAACCAAGGGTTAGTTCTCTGAGGTTATTCTCCAGAGTTTAATGGGGCAGATTTCTTTTTAACCTTCGGTCCTCTCAGGGAATTGTACGAGGTGAGTTTAAGTCACGTATATTTGGCATGAAAGTAGGTCGTCTTAGATTGCAAACCAAGACTTGCATTACTGTTTCAGCACTGTAGTTAGTAAATGTAAATATTTTCATTTAGTTGTGTGCTGATACTCCCAGTGAGAGGACAAGTGCTTTGTGTGCATGGATCCATATTCAGGTTCTGAAGTTGCATGTTACAGTCTAGATTTTCTCAAAATCTTATGGGAAATTGCAAACAGCTGCATATGTTGCCAAGCACTTGGATGATTTGCCTTACCAATTTCAAAATCCCAACAACTTAACTAATATGATAAAGCATCACACCTGTTTCTTTCCCTATACCCTCCCTTTATGCCATCTTGGCAATACAAAGGAATTTTAAAATGGGTGTGGATGACATTTATCTCATTTACAAGCTGATTTCAGTAGGGGTGTTCATGTGGGTACATTCCAGCTGAGTAAGAGCATTGATAAATTGGCTCTGATAAATTAAGCAGCCACAGTTTTTACTGCATGGATATCATTCTGCTCCTCTCCCATTAATTACCAGAACTGACAGAAGGGGACATACCCCTGCTTAACCTACTTCAGTTCTCACTCAAATGCCTTGGTTCATTTGAAAGGCCACTGATGCTTTAAGGTAAGACATTGCAGTATGCTTATTTGTGTTCTATTACTGATGGAGTCAAAGAGCGAGAAGTTTTGGTTTTAAGCTGGTGAGAAGCGCTGGTGTGAAACCTGTTCCTCCCCACCCCCCAAGTCAGTGGGATTTGTCATCAGGGACTGCCTTTCTGCCAGGGTTTCAAGCAAGGTGCTCTGGTCCTGCTCGCTGTGGGGGAAGAGCAAGGGAAAGGGCAGAGACTTCAGACATCCTGAGGAGGAAATACACTTTGGTTGCCTCTGGAATCTACCTAGGCTAGAATTTCATGGTGTATTAGCACTGTTTGAGTATATTTTCAGGGTGTATGGGTGTAATGTGTAAAAGCACTAGTAGCGATCCTTTGTTGGAGAGAGTAGGCGTACAAATGGTTTTTTGGATGGTAACGCTGTCTAAAGCAGGTCCTACCTGCTCACCCCCACCCTCATCCCATATTGCTGCCTTCCCTGTGGTGCCAGCACAATGCTCATGGGCTGCATAATAAACCCGGTCAGTGAACCGTAGCTGGTTGAAAAGTAATCTTGTGTGAAAAAAGAGCCTTTTTTTGAACATTAGTTGCCTGATCGTGTTCACAGACTGGCTTGACAAACAGCAGGAATGGCACAGCTGAAAGGGGGGAACTTGCCATGACAGAGAGAGAGAAGTAAAGGCAGGGGAACGCCCTGAATTGGTAGGTCATGCTTGCTACTGAACAGTTGTGTCATGAATCTCTTCACCCTCATTTGGCATCCAACATTTGTATACATGAACAGGACAGATTATCTGTCATTTGATAGCTGCATACCTATCTCAGCTGGCTTGTTAACATGCTTTAGTAATAGCTGAACTCTTGGACATTAACAGGCGGTTGCGATGCTATCACTCATTTCCTGAATTGACCGCTTTCATGCAGATGAAGAAGACAAGCTGGTTACTCAGAACTATGTTCTTAATGGTCATCGTTTCTCTGGAACTTTATTGATTCGGATGTAATAACCTGAAAAGATTCCTCTCCCTTTCCACTTCCCTTTGGGAATGAACATGCTAGAGAAAACATTGGAAGAATTCATGACTGATTTCTGAAGTTCTTCTGTGATCAGAATGATGACTTTGATTTTGTATCTGGAGGTATTCTTTCTGCTAGTATCTTCCTAGGTATTTTGTGAACCTTTAGTGTCACACTTGTCTATTTTTAAAGAAATTCATGCCTTCAAGAGAAGGATTTAAGTGATAAATCATTTCGACCTCTATCTTGATACTTGCTACAGCAGTACTGGCTGGTCCCCGGTAAGAGATTACTCTTCGTAACTGTTCCTAGCATTTCAAAACCCTAAACCAGCCTTTGCAGCAATGTGAGCACGCTATACCCAATGCATTTGAGTCCTGTGAATCAGGCAGGATAGGCAGTCCATCCATGCAACAATTCACTATGTAGAAAGTTCATAAGAAACCAAGCATCACCAATAAAATGGAATAAGTGAGTGCTGCTTGTAGTTTCCTCGTACTGTTTTTATTACAGAAGGAGTTGAAAAATGTCTTACACAGCATCTGATGTGCAGAACAGTGGTTCCCACGCGAGACATGAGTCTATGACATGCAGTAATATGCTCCACGGGACTCCCCTGAGAGCTGCAAAACATTAACCATTTTCTCAGGTGAGGTTTAGCTCCCAAAAAGGCTGCTCGGGATACTAAGAGTTCTTACTGAATCATGCATGCTTTTTGCCTACATACCCCATATTTCAGTTCTTTCTAATTTTTCCAGGGATAATCATGTAAAAAATTAAACCAATTGGCTAGTATCAATTCCTTTAAGACTTGCACTTCATAGTATGGGTTAAGGGTTTGGAACAATCACAGGAAAAGCGATGCCCAGGGAATCCTTCCCGAGTTTACACCAAACTCACTGCTTTGGGGAACAAGGTTTTGGGTGGTCAGCCCCTGAGTGCGTATTATTCTTGCTGAGTAGGCATAATCAGTACAGTCCAGGATTTATGTACCTCTCTAAGAGGACTCCAAGCATTGACTGAAGGAGCAGTGAATGAAGTGTTGGCTACAGACTGGACGAGTAGCTGTAAAAGCAAAATACTAAAAGCCTTAAGATAAAGCTGTTTAAAAGAGAAATTGCACCTGTTATAATGTATGTTCTGCTTCCAGTTCAGAGAGAATGATTTGGGGTAACATTTTTCCAAAAGCGCTTAACCATTGTTAGCAAGTTTACACGCCTGCTTTTAAAAAGCAGCTACATGTTCCTTTGCTCAGCATTTCAAAGACAAGGTGGCTTAAGTCGTGGGGGCCATTCCTGTCAACATGACCTTGGAGATGTTGGTTACCACCCTCTTGCCTGAAGTTACCAGTTCTATTGCAAAATCGGCAGAGCAGATTATTCTTGTCTACCAATGATCAAACTATTCCTTGAGGTCCCTCCCAGGCTTTGTACTGAAGTGGCTATGGAGAGCTTACCTGATTTGTTATACATACGCTCTTCTGGGTTGCTTACTTTTTAAATCATCGTAACTGCTTGCTCTCTGAGTGCGTGTATTAACCTGAGAGCGTATCTGTGTGGCACAACGCAGCGTGCAATGAATGAAATAACTCGGTATGGGAAGCAATGCAGATGAATTGGCAGGGTGGGATAGTTAGCCTTGCTGAGCAGCAGAGATGATATTGTTCAGGTTCTTGTTATTCAGGGCTACGTTGGAACAGCGCTGATAGGGAAACCGCACAACCGTGCAGTGTTTTCACTGTTAGGTGACTTCAGGAAGACTGATGTGCCGCAATCCTCTTGTGCTATAGAAGTCAGTGCTTGCTAAAACGGCCATCCCATTTTGGGGATTTGACTAGCGCCTCTGGGTGCGCTCTGAGGACACAGGTTAAGCGTGTCGGTTCAAGGTTTTTCAATAGTTGTCTGTAGCTCTATGGTCCACTGCTTTCATTCAGTGTTTGCATGTAGCAATAGCTGCACGGCTATGACTTGAAATGCTTGGTATCGCACAAATGGCTACGGTATCTCACCCGTGCAGCAGAACGGGCTCAACGCACATAGGCTTTTTCTCTGCCTGTCACCGCTGTCATCTTTATGTTCTGCTCTCATAGGCAGCTCACCGGGCTATACCTGAAAGCCATCAGAAAATCCCAATGACCGTATTTTATTAGTCACAAAATACGGTCTATAAATTGCCTTCAGGGACTCTCCATCCAGATAACTAGCAGGGTCAGAATTTTCATTTACAGGATCTGGGCTTGCTGAAATAAGGGGAAGTCCCTGTACATACCATCAGGCTGCGCGGGCTCGACATGCCTGGAAGTTACACGCCGAGACGTGCAACCCGCGTACGCTCTCCGCGTCCACGCCGGCGCCAGCCCACTCGCACGGGACTTAACCCCGCAGGACCTGGGGTCAGGCCCGGCCCGGGGAAAGCGCGGCCGAGGACCCCGGCTGCGGCGCCCCGGGGCAGAGGAGCGAGCGAGCGGGCGGGCGGCACCGCCTCCCCTTCCCGCTCTCCCCTCAGGGGCTCCCGGGGCCGGCCGGGACCCGCCTGCCCCGCTGCTCCCGCCCGCCTCAGGCGCTGCCGAGGGCCGCGGAAGGCTGCGGCCGCCCTGCCCCGCCCCGCCCCGCGGGCAGCCCCTTCCCCCCCCCCGCTGCCGGCGGCCGTGAGGGGCCGGGCGGGGAGCGGCCCGCCGGAGCGGTGGCGCGGGGCCCGGGCGTCTTCCACGGGGGACGGGCGTGCGCTCACTGAAGGGCGGCGAGGGAAGCGGCGCCGCGCATGTACAGCCGCGGATAAACCCCACGGCCCGCAGCGGCGGGGGAGAGGGCGCTCCCAGCCTCCCCGCGGCCCCTCGTCCCTCCGCCCGAGGGGGCCCGAGGTAGCCGGGGCCACAGTGTCCCCTAGCGGCGGCGGGCCCGGTGGCCGGCAGAAAGTGAAAGCTTTGTCAATTAAAGTCTGGAGTTTCGGGATTACGGTGAAGAACCCGATGCTTACCCGGGCGCCTCTTTCTGGGGAAGCGCGGGAGGAGAGCACAGGCCCAGCCCCGGCCCTGCCCGCCCGGAGCCCTCAGCAGAGGGGACCCCTGACAGCCAGGGGCCTCGGCGCGTTGCTGGGCTGCTGCGAGGCGGTCTGCTGCAGGATTTGGGCCAAAGTAACGAAGTTTTTATTGTTAGGTAAAAATAGAGAATGTATAAACTGCTTTCCAGCCTACCCCGTTTGGTTTATGACTTTTGGGAACGTGTTGAGCTTTAATGATCTGCTGCTGAGAATGCTGCCCAGCCTGCTGAAAGCAGCCAAAACCAGCACCGTTACAAGAGAATAATCACCATTCCGACAGAAATTCCAGCAGCCTTGGTGTGACTAGTCTGAGTATCTGCTTAATGTCGGCTTACCATGAAAGAGCCAAACTCCGTGCAGCTTCCTACAGGCAATGCTGTTTCAAATTAACTAGAAGATGAGAATCACATCAAGATGATGCAAGATAGACTTACAGTTTAATGCAAGAAATATGTGAAGGTCTTGCACAAGCCATACGTAGCAACTGCATCTTTTTGGCACTGGTACTAGTACTTGTCATTTGCTGACACAGTGCTGAGTTAATCTAAGAGGCAAAACACGTACTGTTTCAAAGAATTGTGCTTGTTGTTTGGAGGATGGGAGAGGAAACGGAACACTTGGATATTAAGTGTTAATGCACTGTCTTATCTTTCGTCAGTGGGGGAGAAGGAACGGAGCCGCTGTGAGTAAAGTGCATTTGAAAGCTTGTTTCACTTCCACTTGGTGTTGCCTACTATCCAGCCAGCAAGTATCTGGTTACTGCCTTTGAGCTGTTCACAGGAGCTGATCTGGGGACGGTTTGATTGAGAAACATGTACTGGAAATACCACATTTCATAGAAGGAGACGGTGAATAGAAACCCTGCATTTGGGCTCTATCTTATTTCTCGCTATCCGTACTAGAAATGAAATACCCCACAGCTTTGTGATTCATGGTTGTGCTACTCATAGCACGCTCACAGTTTATGTTGAAGCTGTGGAAGCGCTATGCGTATATTTGAGTTAAAAGGTCTCCATATGAGCTAGGCATTTCTGGGTTTGAGCAATCAAATTACGTGCAAGAACAAAGCCGCTCATTAGAGGGCTAGTAAAAGGCTAGGTTGCAAGAACTGAAGTTTGCCTTTTGTTGTATCTGTTGGAATCGGCCATCAGTTTCATTCATGCTGAGGTCTGTGTTACTAGGGGCAGAAACCTTCATCATTCATGTTGCATATGAAAAGAACCGATTCCAGATTATGTTCTTCCCCTCTATTAGAGGTCCATGGTCCCTAATATTTCCTTTCATTATCTTCATTCCTGTGGATGGTGACTGTTTTCCTTAGAGAAGTCAAGAGAGATACAAGAAACTGTCTTCTTCCACAGGCTGCGTATGCTGATCTATGATTTAATCAGAAGTGAGGGTATTTCGGGGAAATCCTCTCTCGGAATCATCTTCTGGGAATGTTAATTTCTGAGGGGGGCCTGAAATAATTTTTCTCTCTTTTTTGTATTTTTCTCTTACATTTTATCTGCAGATTATGTTGCTGTTTATCTCTGTTCCTATTTAAAAAGCAGATGACTGTATTTTCCTCTGCCTTAAATAGTCTCATAGCTTTTTGGCACAATTTCCCATCTTTACCAACTCAGGACTGTAGGATATAAACCCCAAACTTCAATTTCTTGTATCATTCCAACCAATAAGTATTGCTGGCATGTCCCTGCAAAGGATGTTTGCAATCATTTGCCCTGTTTTTTACTCTGGTAAAATAATGTTCTGTGTTTTGCTCTATTAAGTAAATGGAGATTCATGACAGGAGAGCCAAAGAGAATTCTCTTACCTCTCTTTATGAAGAAATGTCTACCTCTGAGCTTTTTATGGAAAATGAATCCAGATTTTCTGAACTGACTGTTCACTTTCAATCTATGATTTTGGCTCTCTAGCTGGCTGTGTAACCATCTAAGAACTTACAGGCACGAAAAAGTTTCTGAGATACATTAGCAAGAAAATTACACCTACCTCTGGGACATGAACTAAAACATGGACTCTCCAGATTAAAGTCCAGATTGGTCAGAACTTGTTTGAAAGGCTGAAGGGCATAACTTTGCCTTGGTTTGTTTCTTAGCAGATTGATGCAAGATGAGGTAATAAGAAGCTTTCTATCTGTTCCATGGCTTAAGAAGCTGACCTCAAGCTCGGTGTGCTGCTTGCTCCTTGCAAAGCCTTACATGACAGGGGTTTGTTTGCCCATGTTCAGTGGGAACAGTTATGCAGCGGTCAGAGTTTACTGAAAATTAAAACTAGTATTGTGGGGGAAAAAAATAGCAATAGGTGGTGGTTTTTTTAGTGCCAAGAGTTCAAATCAGACTTTTTTCCTCATGCCTTTTTTTATTAAGGGATTTTATTTTTTCTATTTAAAAACAAAACAGTTTTCACTTTTAGTAATGAGATGGTCCACTTAATGAGAATGCATGGAATACTATAGATCTCCCAGCAAGTTTCATGGGCTGGGCTTCCCATCCATTTAAAATAAGGAAACTACTTTGTGATCAAACCTCCGCAGCCCCGCTCATAAATCAGGAATTGAAATGACTCTTTGTACCCTGCCTGTCTTTTTCCAGGCAGGATTTTAGCACTTCAGAGAATTTTCTGTTACTTTGTATTTGTCTGCTGTTTGGTGGTGTAAGAAAGCCACAGATTCATGTGTGGTTTCTAAGCGGTGTTTATTACGATGCATACTGAGACAAGTTTAACAATGACTTAAATCATGGTGTAAGTTTCTCATTGTACGTAAATTATTCCTAAAAGAGGAGTATGTGATAAAATGCAATAACTTGAGCTAATTCGGCACTCAGCAAGCATGCAAAACAAGTGTAATGGGGGTGCTGATGAGGAAGAAGTGTGGGAAGATAACCTGTGTATTTGGGGAGAACTGTTCAATCCTAAACTCTCCGGTTGTTAGTTATTCATGTCACCACAGGCTGGGCATTAGGTGCTGTTGGAATAATTGCCATGAACGATGCACTCAGCCTTTCAGCAGAAGCTATGGAGCGCACGCCGAGTGCAGCAGCACTGGGAAGTGTGGCTGAGTTTGAAGGAACTGGTAACGTGCTGGGTTGAGCTGGGAGCCTTGAGCTGCAGGAAAGAGAACCTGTTGACAGATGTGCTGGTGGTTCGTGTTTTGAGTAGGGAGGTGGGGGCCCAGAGTAGGAGGGGAGGCTAGGATGACGCTAGAACTGAAAAAGAGCCAGAGAGGGAAAACTGGAGTTTTCCAACTTCTCCTACCCTTTCCTGTAACACTTCCAAGTTCTGTTCAGCCAGAAAGATACACTGCAAGAGAAATGCTTTTTTTCCCTCTTGTTCTGGCAGAGAAAGCTGAAGGCCAGTTTTTGTGACACTCTTGGGATGAGAGAGTATTTGTTTTTAAGTTTAAAATTGTAGCTTACCTGCTGAGGAGGGTAGATAAATGTAATTGAGAACTTGGAGGGGGAAAAATTTATAACCCACTGTCGCAATGCTTGTTACTGAGGCTGCTACTGCCATCTACATTGTTGCTTTCAGCCATAAGGTAGATAATACTATATTCATTTTACAAGCCAGTACATGTTAAGTTTGTGCAGGTCTCTCTGCCCAGCACCTATCTGTGAACAGTTTATATTACCTGTAAGTTGATTCTCATCTTGCATACTCTGAAGAATAACCACTGAAATCAATGATTTGCTTCTCTTACACACTGGGATTATAGTTTTGTACCACTATTTAGTCGTTGTTAAATTTGACCCATAAAGCTTTTGGAGATGCATATGCCTGCCCTGATTCTGAATATAGCTTACTGCACTCTTACTAAGTAAAAGTCTGGAAGGGACAAAAAGAGACCTCCCTCTGAAATTTAATCCAGATCACACGCGTGGCATGGTACAGAACAAGAACCACAGAGTCCTCTGCCAGTCCTAGATCTTGTAAAATCTAAACGCACCAATAATCACCGAGGTTATTTTTAAATGTTTAACATGACTCTCGAAGGCACATACACATTTAACATCTGTATCTTTTTAAAATGCTATTTATTCTAATATATCACAGCTCTGGCAGTAATTTTGTGCTAATTGCTCAGAACAGTCTGAACTTCGGGGCATTATAAATTTAAGTATGACATTTACTGTGTTTGGTTTTGGTTTCTTCTTTTTTTTTTTTTTTTTTTTTTCCTCCAAATTTACACATATTGAATAGTCAACTAACCTGACATCATCGGGAGCTCAGGATGGTTGGTGAGTGTCCATTTCACTCCACAAGTGTGGATTTATTACCACAAGTCAGAGAAGTAGAATTACCTTTTTCATGAGGCTGGAGTGATCTGTCTTTCCATATAAGATGCTACTATGGTAATGTTGGTCATGTTACTAGGGTGACCTAAAAACATTAACTGAGTGTTTTACACAGAATTCATTTTAAAGGAAACTGGGCATTACCTTCTGTTTCCTTACTAATGCATATGCTTATCCATACTTAGAAATACTCTCTAGTGCTTGAATTTTAGTTCAAGAACAAAAGCACTTAATGGTGCTTAAATCCCCAAAAGGATTTAAGCACCATTAAGGTCATTATAATTCTAGATCTCTGCTGCCTAACCCTAAATTTCTGTTCAGCTGGGCATGCACAAACATCAGGATTCATCATGTGCATCTTCATTCTGTGTGGTTGTGTAGACCCATCGCTCTAGCAATATGCTCTGAGTGGGAATTCGCCTGCCTGTCCGACCATCAGGATCTAATGTGGCATTCATTCGGAGCGGACACCTATTTGGCTATGTGTGTATGTAGAAGGCTCGCTTAAGGAATTCACACTCAAATGGTTTTTCCACGATGACTATGCAGATGGTACATGGCAGAGGCTGGGCTGTGGACACTGAAATCCCTCTTTAAAACCACAAGTTTCTCTATCAATTCTAGCAGGTGGGTGTGGTTTTTTTGGGGGTAGGAGGTCTTGTCCAGTCCTTGTGCCATTCATATCCTTCTTTCATTCACATGCACAGGAGTAGTACACTAATGTTTTCCTACTTAAGGAGCAGTCTGAAATGCTAGACATAACTGCATGGCCTCTCAGCAGCTAGGACACTGATTATACATCTGTGAGCGGCAGAACTAGAGGCTTGGCAAAGAGAATAGGATCCTATAGTGTATTCGGTGTCTGTGAACATTGAGTGAAGGGATCGGTTATGAAAGAATCTAATTTTTTCTACTTTTGCTTGTGACAGATCAGCTTTTAGAGGGAATACAGTTTCCAGGATATAATAATTGCAGTGTTTCTGAGCTAGTAGTGTCCAGAATGAGCTTCTCTGTGCTTTAGAAAATTGCTGCTTAACAACCGTTCCAGCAATCATGAATGCTGGTAGGGCACTGTGCAAGCAATTTGGATCATGAGACAATTAAATGTATCTTAAAGTGCCTGGAAAAAAAAAAAAAAACAAAAAACAACAACCAAAAACACACCACACAACTCTGAATGTCTTTAAATGATGGCACTATGTTTTTTTGGGAAGAGATGGAAAATGGCCCTCTGACCATGTTTTATGTCCTCCTTCTCTGATGCGCTTAATTGCTGTCCATGGAAAGTATCGTTGTTACTCCGGAATGTGAACGTGTCATATGTGCCATAGTCATTAGGCTGGAGTTTCTAGGGGAGACAAAGATGAGAACCCAAACAAGAGGTTGATTCACATCTATTCCCCTGCCTAGCCCCTTTCCGTTTCCTTTACAATCTTGCCAATCTCTATATGCTTTTTTTCATTGCACAGGTGCTTCTGCTGCTCGGACATGGCCTTGGGTATACTGATGCCTTAGGCAAATGTAGGATCGTACCTACCCTCTCCTGTGTCCCTCTGGCTCAGAAAACACTTGTCCCTTGAGTCAGTTCTTCCTCCAAGTGGGCTTTGCGAGGCTTGATACTCATCCATCTGAAATGAATGCCTTTGGTACCCAGGGAATGGGTGCCTGCAGCTCGTAGAGCCTGGGATTCAGTGACGTAGTAAAAGGAATCTGCTGTTCCAGCCTCAGGGTTGGAAGGGTGATGGGCTGATTGGCAGCACGTGAAGGTCTTCTGTACAGAGGTAATTGAAGTTAAGAGCTGACACTGCTCAGTAGTAGTTTTCTGTCTCGTTTTAGAGATGATGCTAGAAGTAGTCATCATCTTAACTTCTGCTAGCCGCTTTTGCTGCTGTGGTCACAGTGTCCAGGAGGACTGAGGAGCTAGAACTCCTTCTTTGGAAAGAAGATGCAGTTCTTTGTTTAGTTAATTGTTATCTCTTTCTCATCTGTGGTTTCTGCCACAGTGATCTATTCTGGCCTAGGCAAGATTATATCCTTTTGCAAATGTTTTTGCAGAATTCTTGCCTGTGCTGGAGAGGACTTGAACATGTCTTGCAGAAAAAGACATTAGTTCTCACACGGATTGAAATCATTACCAGTCAAAGCATTCATTTTCCCAAAGGCATCCACGACACCTTTTGTAGTTTAGACATTTATTTACAATATAATTGTCAGTTATGCGATGCCTTTGTGCTGCACAGGCTTCTAGGTTTATTGTAGTCCCTCGCCAATATTTTGGGAACCTAGGTGTGTGGATACCTGTTCATCTGAGTTTGTAACTGCAGTTTTCTTCAGCAAATAGCTCCTAAATGAGACTGTCTTATGTGCACTTACCTCATGTGCATGGGAGCAAGAATCCTAGGTCTGTTTGTACATTGTGTGTAGACATTTTCTTAAAAAATTCTGTTAGTGTTATACAGAACTGTCAAGTTACTGCACATGCATAGAAGGACAAATGTGATATCTTATTTGGAAATACTTAGTCACACAATTAGAAGGTATTATTTCATCATTCATGTGTAAGATAGTGGATTTGAACTTCTGCTTGCACTCTCAACAATGGCATTTCCTGCTTTTTGAATACATATTTGTGCAATTTAATATTTGCTTTAGCTTCCTGTAGAATAGTTTCCCTTCTCTTTAAGGGAACTGTTATGCTGTGTGCTATAAACCAGCTTTGGAACATTCTGTTCGTTTGAGTAATGACTTCTAGAAAGATGGGAAAGGTCAGTGCACAGAAGGGTAGGAAGGTCACAAACGTTCTGAAGAACTTCAGACAAAAGTAACAACAGATAAATGTAGAACAGTGCTTCTTGTGGCTTTTTGCCACATGCAGAGGGGCATGGTATTACCTGAGAGGCAGGTATTTTTTAAAATTGATCTCTCTTGCTATTAATTCTAAGGATTTTTTTTTTTCTTTGAACCTAATATTGGTAACCCTTCAGAATTAGCACTGATAACTGGTTTCTCTAGTCGCCCTTTCCTCTGTCCATGGATGGTTTTGCTGTGAGCAGGGGAATGTGATATGGCCAAACACAGACATTCAAAAATCCTGTTTAAAAAAAGACCACCCCCATGCACAAACAAACAAACCAGAACATTGTTTCTAAACATGAAATGTTAACAGTCTCATGCATTAAATTTAATTTATTTTCTCTTCATTTCTGAAATTCTTCGTATGCACAAGTCATTTCTAAGGCTTTCCCTACAGTCATGAGGAACAAGGTTTTCACCCCATCACATGTATTTCACATCTGGGGCTTTGAGGATGCATGATAAACCCACAGTAATTAGATAGAAATGTGGGAGTTACAAGCCCTGTGTGATTCAGTTTTGATGGTTATAGTAGATTAAAACAAGAGGGGAAGTTCTCACCATGCCAGCAGCAGAGGGCTATGCTTATCCAAACCAGGCAAGAAAGGATCCCTCTTGTAGCTGCACTCTCTTCAGTGGAGGGACTATTGTGTACTCGTTTTTTCCCAACTAATTTCTCTTGTTCTGATCTCAACTCTTAACCAAGGAATTGTCAATGGATTGAGAATTTTGACTGCAGTTGTTGTTTGGGTAAAGGCATCCAAGGCACGTGCTCTTCCATCACAGAAAAATGTTTCTCCTGGGTGTCCATGAAAGCTCTGCCTGAGCTATTCTAGTTCTACATGTGGGTAATTCTGTGTATAAAATAAATCCTTTGGAGTCAGGTAAATTTGCCAAATGCTATCTTTTCCGCTTACATTCCAAAACAGCCTGTAACTCTACTGTAACGCAGGTAACTTAAGTTGTATTTGTTTCCTTGAGAGGATTTTTTTCTCTTTTAATGTATATTTGACTCATGGATTGTTTACACCCATGGTGTCACTATTGCTGTCGACGGCAAAAAGTGTAAAAAAACAACAACAACAACAAAAAAACAAAAACCAAAAAAAACACCCAAAAAACCGCCACAAACCAAACAACAAACAAACCCCCCCAAAACCAACCAAACAAAAAACCCAACCAAAAACAAACCCCAAAACAACCCCCCAAACCAACTAAATGTATTCCTGGGTTTGAGTGCAGTGCCATTTATCACAGCTGTTTTGGATGAATTTACTTGAATGTAAGTGGTAATCACATGGCAATAAAATTTACCTTTCTGTTCAGTAGCTTTCCAGTGACTCAGCACAGTTTTGAACAAGTCTTGCAAAGATCCACAAAGACAGAGTTTTCAGAGAAAGATATTTTATTTCTCTTGGGATGAAAGAATGGCACTGCTATAGCTTTTTAGTTGAGATGATAAACTCTCAAAAGGCTATTGTTAGATAATTTTTAATACTGTGCTACTTTATAAATAAGAAAAAAAAATCATTATATCTTTCCTTTGATGTCAAAGTGCTTAGAAAGGAAGGTATCAGTTGTTATTCCTGTCTTCCAGATGGAGAAATTGAGGCATTGGGTGGTTTGTGTGTTTAAGTCGCACAGCATGGCGGGGATTAAAATCCAGCAATTGGATGTGTACCCATGTTACAACTCCTTAATGCCACACAAAAGCTTGGAGTGGCTGACAGAGACTCTCAAAGTTCCAAATGTGGTTGAAGATGAGGAAGACTCTGTTGTAGGGGACATTCAGGAGATGGCACTTAGGACAGAAGATGCCTGTCAGAGGCAAGCTGAGGGAATAGAGTAGTTAAAGAAATTGAAATAAATGCTGAGTCATCCTTCAGATGTATTAGTAATAATTAGCCTGTTAGAGGGTCTAGTGCCAACTGATGACCAGGGTACAAAGGGAACACTTGGAAAGCTGAGAAGCTGAAGAAATAGAGGTCATTCCCCAGCCAGAACCCTCTTCAGGACAGGGCAAAGGGAAGGAAATCAGCAGAGGATCTGTCTGAAACTGAAGTGACTACGGGTGGAGTTTTAGAGAAAAATCAGCACTAACCAACTGAGTTTTCACCCAAAGCTCAAAGAAAATGGAAAAAGAAAATTGCTGAAATACTAAAAATAACGTGCGACTCTCACTGTCACTCTAACTTAATCTTCCTTGGTATCTGAGGACTGGAATTTGGTGAATGTGTTGCCAACCTTTACGAAAGGTTCCAGGAGGATCCAGGGAACTAAACTTGCCTGTCAGATTATAAACCTAAATGGGAATTAGGATAAAGGAACTATGAATCACAGGTACCTAGATAAATTCAGTCTACTTGAAAAGAGTCAGCATGGCTTTCATAAAATGAAATTCAGGCTTACAGATGCATCTGGAGTTCTTTGAAAGGGTTGACGGAAGTATGGATCAGAGAGATTCAGTAGATGTAGTTTATGGAGACTTCTAAAGAGATTTCCATAAACTCCCTCGCCAAAGATCTTTGAAGAAACTGAACAGTTACGAACAGATAAAATGCATATGTATGCATAAAGGCTTGATTAAACGGTAGAAGAGTGAGTAGGAGTAAATGATGAATTCTCTTAGATGGGGCAGGTCATCCAGTGGAGTTCCACAGGAGCCTGTGCTGGGACCTGCACAGCTCAACATTTTCAGAAATGATGTGGTAAGAGGGTGAGTAGTGTAGTGAGGAAGCTGATGATGGTACAAAATTACTCAGGACAGTGAGGAGAAGGACAGCTTAAGAAGATTTGCAGGAAGATTTTATATTAAAAAGAAATTAAAATGGCAAATAAAATTCAGTGCAGGTAAACACAAGGTAATGCATATATGGAAAATCAATCCTCGCATCATATGTGAAATGTTGGGTTTGAGTTTACCATTACTGCTCAGGAAGGAGATTTGGGGGTTATGGTAGATCGTTGCATTGCATCAGAATTAATGCTTGGCAGTCATCAAAAATGCAAACCAAATTTCTGGAATTATTAGGAAAGGGACAGTAAATATCAAGACCCCACTGTATCAACCCATGGCTTGACCACACCTTGAAAACTCTGTGTAGTTATGGTCCCTTTATCTTAAACTACTGAAAAACCCACAGTTTTCCAAGAAAAACTGGGTGACAGGAATGATCAAGGATGTAAAATAACTACCAAAAAAAAAAAAAGATGACTGGGTAAGCTGGGACTCCTTATCTTGAAAAAGAAACAACATAGCAAAGGATAAAATGATGTGGCATGGAGAAGATGGATAGGTGTTCATTCTTCCAATTCAAGAATGAAGGGCTGTCAAGTAGAGTTATGGGGAACAGAGTCAAAAGAAAAGGAACTGTTTTCTTCTGCTAAGTGGCGATAGCCCTATGGAACTTGCCACCAAAAGTTACTGCAGATGCTGGTACTGTGGATGAGAAACTAGTCAAATACTTGAGAGAAAGATCTATGGAAGGCTACCACCTAAAGGAATCGTGTCAAGCTTGTGTGACTCACGAGCTGAAAATAGTCGGAGTGTGGGAAAGCACCCAGAGGAAGCATACTTGCTGTGTTCTTATTCTTCCTTGGACAGCTGCTTTTGATCACTGCTGTAGAAAGAAAACTGGGCTGGGTGAACCTTTGGTCTGAACTGGTAGAGCCGTTTAGTTGGGAATGCAGGCAGCTACGTGACATATGCTAACCTGAGGAGCTGAACGATACCCGAGCTGGCTTTAAATGAGCTACCTCAGATGCCAGTAGCAGCCTGTCCTCTGGCTGCACGGAGAGCTCATCCTCTCGGTGGCATCAATTAGCCTGTGCTGTTTCTTGCTGTCATCACTGGGATGTTCCCAGTACTAAGCTAGCTTATAGAAAAGTATTGCCATACTAAGCTACTATTTGCTGTGTGGGCATACCTACTGTTTAAGTGGGCATGGTGGTGCACCAATTATTTTGGCAGAGTCTACAAACATGAAGTCGCTAAATTCTCAAAAGCGGGGGAAAAAAGGATTCTAGCTTCAACTCTCAGTTGGTTTCCATTTTCTATTTATTCATTTCACAGGTCTAATACCTTTTTTGAGTGACAGCTCTAGTACACTTAGCTTTGGGGTTGAAAATCATTAGGTTCATGCATCACTGTCAGCAACAGTAAAGCTATGCAACCAGAACTGATGCTGTATCAAGAATAGACTCCAGTGTATTCTCTTTTAACTGTGATGGCTCTGAAGATCTAATAGCACTGAAAAATTAGTAAATAACTATTTTTATCACTAAAGTCAGGAGTTCTGACTCAGAGTGTCCACTAAGGAAATGAACTTTGAGTAACAGGATTTTTTAAAAATATTGTCACTCTTTATCTTAACTACACTTTAAAAAGGAATGATGTCTATTATAGAAATAAAAATATTATATTGATGTCATTACAAACTAATGAAGAATGTTACTAAGTACTTATGTAAGTTAATATTATTGCACATTTTAATGATGTGATTCTCGGGGTCTCCAGTTGGGGGCACTGGGCAAACATAGAAACATGGCAATGGCCAACATGAATGAGGCTTGTACCTAGTCCAGTACTCTGCTGGGCGGGGGGGGCACCACAGGAAAAATGGATGTGAGATACAGTTGTCATTCTGGATTTAGGCATTTTTTAAGATTTCGTTTTCAAAACTCTTTTGCTACTAGCAAACAATTGTACTGTTTTATTTTCATTACCCATAAATCACCCAGTTTCTCTTGCAAAACTAAGAATCTGTGATTTATTTGTTTTTAAAACCATCCCCTTAATCAATAACTTCATTCTAATGGACCCAGGTAGAAAAGTTATTGTTAATATAAATTTGTTACCATTCAGTTTCATTAAACTCTTCCAGCCTAGCATAAATCATTGGCTCTACCTACCTTCAGTATTGCTATTTATTCATTTACATCAACGGAAGAGCTAGACAAAAGTCAAAGATGCTCCCTATTAATGTACAGTGTAAAGACCAGCATGCTTTAAGGTCTGCACGGGCCTGTACACACATAGATTTAGCATCTAAAACAAGACCTAAGGAGAAGATACAACGTATTATTTTGTTCAAGGAATATCAATTATGCTATTAGGAATATGTCAGAGAGACCAATGGTGGTTTCATGGTTTCAACTCATACCATTTAAAGAAAATATAAAATACCAGTTCAGGAATTCATAGCCCTAATTTTGTCAATAAGGTTTTCTAAAACAGGCCAGGTAGATGACTTATAAATTTACCAAATTAAAAGTGAATCGGGTATTCAAAAGTAAAATTTGATAGCAGCTATAGGAGAATGCGTGAAAGGGTGACTATACATATTGGGACTGCACATCTGTACATGGATGTACTGATAAGGAAAGTAAGCATTCAACATTGCCAGGCTCATAGTAGCCTAGATCTTTCCTCCAGCTGATATTTTTAACTAGATTTTGCAACACTGCAATGGATTTCCTGGTCCCTGGAGCTCCTGGCCTCCTATCTGACCTCTGTGTTACAAGTTTTGGCTTCAGTCCTTTGCAAGCGGTCATAAGTTTTCATCCACATCACCGGCTGTCAAAACACAGAGACTTCTGTCTGGGTGTAGATACTTAAGTTTTGGAAAGGCAGGATAGAACATTTTGTTCGTCTTTCCTCATGCTTCTCCGCACACACAGAAACACACAAACACACACAGAAACAAACCAAAGCCCTAATCATGCTATACTTCTTTGGTATCTTCCGTGTAACCATAGAAAGCAATCTATAAATATTAAAGCTTCACAGCAGCAAAAGCATTAAACCCATTAGGTAATCAGAAAGCTGAAATAACTATCAGCTGGATGGCTGCAAGGTTAGGAAAGGTTCAGGAGTTCTAATTTCCAGTCCTTTTAATCTAAACCCTAGGCCACAAATAAGAAATTAGCCTGGAATTAATGATCAACCTTGAAATAACAAAACTTGACAAGCACTGAAGAGTACCAATTTCGCTTTATAAGACACTTATTGTTGCAAAGCTCTAAAATGTGTTTGCTTTTTAATATCTCGGTGGTGTTTTAAGAAAATGAAGTTGCTCCTGGACCTTGAAACTTAGAATGAATTAAATGACACATGAATAAATATATATTAATTCTTTTTTATTAAAGTATCAAAACAAACTTGAGAATAGAAAACAAACTGCTTTTAATGCATTTTAAAGGTTCTCCTGAATAAAGTATACTTTAAGAAAACTCATGCAACATACTGCTCTTGTCTAGCTGTTTAAACTTTTTTTTTTTTTTTTTTTTTTTTCCTGGGCACAGTCAAATGAACTTGTGTACCATCATTTCTAGAGTAGCGTGCAGGAGCACGCATGCACACATGCACATACAAGCAGTAGAAAGCAGCTATGACTGCACGTATAAAGAAATAAAAATAGATTATCTTCTGACAATAGTAGTGGTACCATATTAACATTTGGCATGCTAAGTAAATAACATCAAGCAACAAAAGCATGACGCCTGCGTCACCAGTGATTACGGTTAAAAGCAACCATACAAATTCCCTACAGGAGACACATGAATTCTGTCATTATATTCTAGTCTCTGTGGTAACCCTTTATAACAGTAGAGGAAGCAAAAAGTTTTGTCTGCTGGTACTGGATGCGCAAAAGGCAAAGCCAAGGTGTAGGATACTGGAATGATGCCTTGGTTTTGTATTTCCACATTACAGAAGTCAAATACCAATGAACGTAGCTTGACAAGTTTATTGTAACACACTTCATGTATATCCATTCTCTGATAAACAGCTGGCCCACTTCCCTGTGGAACTTGCCCTCTGAGCCAGGGAAGTTGCAGCAGAGGCTCCGAACTCTGCCTACCGGACACATGCTGAAGTCAATGGAAGCTCCTTCCACCACACAGAAAGACAATGGATTCTCAGGACAGAATCGGACCTGCTATGTCATCTTTGTAACACATTCACTTTTCAGATACATGAAGTACATATCTTTAAAATGTGATATAGGACATTACAATATATCCAGCTCTTAGGAAAATGTACTAAGAAGTTCTGTTGCAGAATATAATGATCATATAAGGATCAGGTATGATATCTGATAGACTCATCTGGGACTTGTAGGGTAAGAAGCTTATGGCTGAGGTATCTTTAATTTTAGCCTTTAGAACAAAAACACAATTTCAACACTGCATAACTGGTGTAAAATATTATGTACTGTAAGCTCCATTCTTATTGTCTGCTTCACTGAAATTGTGACATTGAGCAGCTAGACACCACTGATGGAGGTACAGAATTTTGGAAGGTATAATATCCCCACTCAATCGTTAAAGATACTCAGTGCCTCATCTGTGGAAAAGATGAAGGATAAGTGTTTTCAATAGTGGTGTCTCAAATACAACTGGTGAAGTTTAGGAATATATAATATTAAACACCAAGAGATAAAAGTAAAAAGACAGCGCAACACTTGTGTTTTCAGTTTTATCTTGCTTGCAGTATTTATTAACTTTACTCATTACGATATTAGTGATAAATAAGGATAATATTTTCTTTTACAAAAAATTGTAAGGATATATTTTATAGGATTAAACAATCTGAGAATTTCACAGAAACATCAGAATTTAAACACTCGTAGCTCCAACTGTTTTGTCCAGCAGCTCTTCTACCAGTTCAAAAACATCTATGGTTAGTATTAATAAAAAATAAAAACAATTATTCACTACATCAAAACTCTTGCCTCCTTTAGACTCTAAGTAACACTTTTGATTGACTGTAGTTGCCACCCAAATGTAAAATAAAAGTAGCTGCAATCATAATTTTTCCCTCTGAATCACCTGGCGAAATCCTGACCAGGATGGAAAAAGCTTTGTCAAGCTCTTATGCTTGTAAGAGCTATCTGCATAAGCAGACCCACTGATGTCCATGGAACCTCTTCTGTGAGTGAGGGTTAATAGCATGAATTAAGGCTTGTAGGATGAGATCCTAGATGACTCTTTTTTTTTAAACTATTCATGAGCCTGGGATTCAGTCCTGCAGTTCTTTACTCAGGCAAAACCTGTATCAATATCCCTCCATAGTTAGTTTCCTCTTTCCAGTGGGTCCAATTCACCAAGTGGTGGTACCAGCTGCTCCTCAGCAATTCAAGGAAAAATTGTAGTCCCCAAAGGATGGTAGGTGGGGTTCCAGCTCATAAAATACAAACTTAGCTACATGGACATTTTGCAAGAAACACTTCTTTGTCACACCTACTAGGCTTTTCAAATTCAGTCTCTGAGATGAGTCATTGAAAAAACCCACACAAGTGTTGTGAAAAAAATGACAAAGCTTAGTTGGAACTAAAGGCTTTTGTGTGTTTGTGTATGTGTGTGTTAGGTTAGAATGCAATGTTCTGTATCAGTACATTCTGCCAGAAACTTTCCTCCTGGAAACTTCAAAACTTTTTAAAAATACTCTCAGTCTGCTTTCCCTACCAGCAACAAGGAAAAGGAGTGTCCATCCAGCACGGCTGTCTGTACCATGTGCATCATCGGAAGTCATAGTGTTCTAGCACAAACGTCGTGAGTGCAGATACTGTGTACTAGCAGAGAGCTAAAACTTCTGAAGCTGTTGTCTGTAGCTCCTAGGAACAGCAAGTATGACAGGTGCAAAACCTATATTTGAGGCAGAAGACTCTTCAATTTGATTGAGACCAGATCTTCCAAGGGGAAGAATCGCTGTCAAGCCAAAATGATTCTTTCTGCTTAAGAAAGCAATCTGCCCTTCCTAAAGGCTCTTGACTAATAGAATCCTACACATTATGTCAGATCCTCCATGGATTCTGGTAGTTGTTAAAAACACTATAAATATTTCCATGTTTGCCATATCACTTAACCTTGTAACGTGCCTTCTTTGATTTGTTGAATAAAAAGATTCCTTTCATCTTCAGGTGTCCTTCCGTTTTGTGCCCGAACTATACAAGTGGGCCTGTGAAGATTTAGCATGTATATCAAATGCTGCTTCTCATTCTTTAGCTCTTCAATCTGGGCTTTTAATTCGGCATTGATAGTTTCCAGCTTTTCTGATTCCTAGTCACAAAGAACAGACACAACTATTAGACTGAGTAGTTAACTGCAATGTTTATCTCATAGTTTCAGTCTTTTATTGGTGGGAAAGATGTGGCTAGCAGAGAAAGAAATTGCATGTTCTTAGTGTCCTGTAATGATGAAACTATACATCTCCCAGTCGGTAACAGTCTGAAAACCAGATTGACAGTTACCTTCTTTGGCCTTTAGAGAAGTGTAACGGAAGTTGAAAAGCCGAATTCAGACTTGTATCCACTTACAATGACAGGTATCCAAAGCATTATTGCAATCTTCTGCAAAATTATTCTGAACTTTTTGGGTCAAAAATTGACCCTGAATTATCTGCGCTTCTTATTAACTCCCTGGAACATCATGTCACATATCTGTAAACCCATGTTAAGCTAATAAAGTAAGGACATAGCTTTTTTTTTTTCCCCTCCCACCCCTGAATATAGGAACAAAGACAGGCCTGATGCTGCTGTAATATAGTTTTATATCATGGCAGAGCAGATGAAGACACTACTGGAGTCTTAGGACTGGGGTCTTAGGTCTTAGGGTCTTGTCGGTGTTTGTAGGCTCTTGGTCTCCACAACGGCTATTACATGAAATGCAATTTTACTACTTTTTGTGTTCGATGTCCACATTCAAATTCATATTATCCCCATAGATAAGATGGGTCACTGAAACAGTAATCTCTTTTCACTCCTACCATGCTTTCACTTTTTTCCAGCTTTAACTAGGTTTGATTTAATATATAGCATGTTCATTTTTTTGTAACTAATGTTTTGACAGGTTTACAGAGTTTTGAGTGACAACTTTCTGTACTTCCTACTATGACAGTGCCCCTGTGCTGTCCGTTCAGACCCTAGCAGGATGACAGATTAGGGACATTTCAAGCCAGTCACTTACTTTCTGCAAACATTCTGTTTTTTCCTTCTTTTTGTTTCGACACTTTGCAGCAGCGATTTTGTTCCTTTCCCTTCTTCGCTTTTTCCTTTCATCCTCTTCAGGAGAAAACTATCCCATAAAAACAGATACACACAGTCTGTAAGATGTCATAAATACTCAACCTGCATTTTGATAACTTCTGCATTTTTAAAAGCAGCATGGATAGTGTTGTCAGTGCTCACATCATGAATTACGTAAGGGTGCGATTCTGACCTTGCTTGCCATACAGTAAAATGGTAGTAACTCCATTAGAATTGTCAATAAAAACCTGACTGGAGTTTGGATGGATGTAATCCATGTGATGGCTCATTTTAAATCAATGGTACTCGAAAAAACTTGCCAAGCGTCTCCCCAGGCTGCCTCCCACACCTCCATCTCTCCTCCCTTTCCCGAGGAGGAAAAGGAGCGAGGGGCATGGGGAGCAGAGCCGGGGATGGGGCATGAACAAGGCAGCGAGAGTGCAGCCAACTAAAGGCAGTGCCGTAAAGGGGATATTAACACACTCCTTCAAGCTTTGTTTTGTTTCCTGTGGAGGCTCAGACCAAGGTGTAGCTGTTTCCCTAACTTAATCTGTTTCTCTGCTTCATAAGAGAAATGTTTTTCACAGAGACTATTATCTTAAAGTAAAAACCTAGTGTAGACATAGCATGGCCGTATCTACCTCAGTGTAGCCCACGTGGGTCCTACTGCACTGTCCTCACTGAAGCAAAGCTGCAGTGACTTATTCCAAGTTCAGCCAAAAGTAGGCAGGAAAACCAGATTAGTGCTTGCTCTAATCACTGTAAAACATTGGCCTTAGTCCATAATCAAAAATATCCAGCTATATGTCTCAAAGGAAATGAGAAATACCAAGGGGTTTCGCAGAAGCACGTAACAGAAAGCCAAGCAACAGGCTTAAAAGGATCAAATGTGGCGGAGAGAGTTGTCTGTAGTTGATACAATTACTGGTCTTGTGGTGAAACTTTATTAGAGAATTAATCATTCACACTGAAATGCTATTTAGAGAGTCATACCTCTGTTTTCATGATTGATGTTTCAATTGGCCTTTCAGAAACTGTCACCGTGTCCAATGTAGAAGACATCCTGTGGGACTGACGCTTATTCTGAATGGCGAACCTCAGTTCCTCTTTCACCAGTGGGGTTAAATTTGTGAAATCATCAAACCCCAGTGACCCTGCAGGGGACAAAGTGGGAACAATTGCGGAGGCGCTGACTTCTAATGCAGATACCTGGCCTGAGTGTTGGACCATCATTTTGCTGAAAGGTAAAAAGAGATAATAATAATAGTCTTTCAACAACATTAGAAAGGCAAATAGTATCTCCTAGAGGTATATTTTATAATGTGAAATAATACTGTATTTCTTGCCTTGCTTCAGTCCCCGTTCCCCGTCTACCCCAGTCTCTCACTAGAGTCAAGCAGTTAAGAATTTGGTCACTAGGAAAAACTTCTACTTCAGGTCAACTTCAAGTTGGTATTTAGAAATAATAATAGTGTTAGCGCATCACACAATCTCTAGATCTTTCTGAAACTTAATATGGAAAAAAATTGTGTATATGTAGGTATACTTCAAAGTTTTAAACTGGTAATGTGTGGCAAATGGGAACTGAGTAAATAGGAAGAGAAAGAGAATAAGGAACAAAAAATCAGAAAGCAAAGAAATATTATTATTTAAAGCACAGAAGGAGTTTAAGAGTATCTCCATCCTCAGAGCTATACCACCACAAAATTTCAGCTTCAAATGGACAGAGCATACCTTGATCTCAACTACCTTTAGGCAAAGCTCAAAGAGTTCTACTAGGAGCTGAAGTCTGCTAACCAAGACAGAACCTGTCACCAAATTAGCATGCTCAGTTTTACACAGAGTTGCAGATCTGGCTATAAACTCCTGAAAAACAATTCACAATAACAGCCAGCACAAAGGTAAAAGTCTGTACACACTCTGGGGCTTCAAAGACTGAGTTGGAGAGATTGAGTCATGAAAAACGTGCAGCCGTTCATTTCATTCCTTTGCTCTTGTAAAATCTGAAACTGTCCTCATTCGGCCTCAACAAGAGGTCTGAAATTCTTAAATATTTATGGTCAGATCTCCTGCTGATATAAAACAGTGTGACTGAAGAGACTTCAGGGGAATTATGCAAATGGACACCCATGGAGGAACCTCATTTATAGTAGTTTTCCTCAGAAAATGAATCTACCCGACAGTGCTCTCTACTTTCCTCTTTTTAGTCATTCTTATTATTTTTTTAGCCAGTTTTGGAGGGAGAGAGGCCTCCTCTGTGCTTTGTGAAAAGTGGTGACGCCACTGAGGGAAAAAGAGGCAAAACTCATCAGTCAGCCATCCAGTCAACACTGTGGGCAACCTAGCTAGCCAATGCAGAGAGCTCTGCACAACACAAACCATCTCTTACCCAGAAGAGGTGAGATGAGAGGTCTGGAAGAAAGCTGAGTGTTTTTTGTGGGTGGCCCAAAGGACAAAATGTGCAAAACCACAGGAAAACAGATTGTATTACTTCCCTTATTCATAAAGTGACTTGTGTTAAATTGGATTTACCATATTGGTTTTCCAGCTTTATTTGGTGTGTAGGTTTGGGTTGTTTTGTTTTTTTTTTTAACAGCTGTAATGGGTAATTACAGTATGTGTTACCTACTCTTGATTAGAACTGTAATAATTATAGCAAAGTCAATTGTAATTAACTTAGTGCAGGTAAGCAAACAGTTGCCTCGGGGCAGCAGTGTGGGTAAGCTAAATTTCCACATGGTCAACCCAGAATTGCATAGTTCCCTGTATGCTACTTCTGTAACCCAGCAAGAAACGTTTGGGGTCATGTGCCTTGACAAGAAGATAGATTTTGCTCAGAGATATCTAAAAATACACTGTAAATCCACACCGGTGCAAATGAGAGTAGAATCTGGTTCATGGCTAAGGGAGGCAAATACAAAAATGTGAGGACAGCGAATGGCCAGTTGGTAGAAAATGGCCATGTCCAGCTGCAGAGACTTCCTCACTTCTTCCTCACCCAGTCACCACAGAAGAGCTGAAGATTTCTAAGAGTCTGGGGGTGAACTCCTGAACCCAGTGAAATCAAAAGGACTTTTTCTGTTGACCTCAATGGGGCTAGGATTTCACCCGTAGTTATTAAAGATGAGGAAATTATTTGGAACAACTTGTTATTCAGAAAGACCTTGGGAAATTTATGTAATTCTCTTCAGAAAGCCCCTGCTCATGAGTCACATTTAAAGTACTGATACGGTTTAATCCTATAATCTCAGAAAGCTAGCAGTTACTCTTTTCCAACAAGGCAGAAACAGCCCTATAATTTCCATCTAAAGTCCTCCCAGCATTATTTATCATTTATCAACATTGAACCATTCAACTCATTTAAACAGGCTAATTCCAGATGACACTGAACCCCTCATTGCTAGCAGAAATTTTAGCTATTTTCACTGAATATCAGTCTCCTTGGCTCCCAGTGATGGCTTCATTCAACAAAGTTAATTCCGTATAATTCAGTCAAGCCAGGAGTCTTAAATTAACAGTAAAACAGTTTCTCCAGCCTACAAAATAATTAATTGGGCTAATAATTTTCCAGCACTGGTGGTTTATTCAATTATTTTTCAGTTTAGGTGAACTTTTAATTAAGGTCAGCAGCAGCACCCGAGGAAACCAAGAATGTTTGTGTCTTAGTAACGTGTCTGAGACAAATTGTGTTAATTGTGGATTTCTATGAGTTAGTGCTAGGTGTACCACGAGCACCAACAAAACCTTACTATAATGTCCTCAGGTAATCTCATCCATCTGTCATTAGTGTAAAAAAAAAAATAAAAAAAATTAAAAAAGGAATGGGACTGTGCCCACAGGGAGGGGAAGCACAGAGGGGGAAGTGTCCTTGACTGTAGAAACTTGCTGCTCTCCTGCCTGACCAGCTCACTGACCTTCCAGACATCCTGAAAGGCATCTCTATTTATTCAGACTTTAGGGAAGGGAGGGCCTAGCAGGGGGCTGAGACTCGTGTAAGGATTTCTGCCGTGAGCCGAGTCCCATTTTGCAGAGCTGTTTGCCACTGATTTGCTTTCCTGGGGCTCTTTCTTGGGGCAGAGCTTCTGGACAGTGCCTAGGAGGGCAGGCTTCCAGTCTACCACTGAGATTCTTAGGAGCCACCGTGAAACAAATAAAAATCATCAGCCTTTTGTCAAACGTACTCAGTAAGCTGAATAGATTCCCTTTTCATAACAACAAGGTAGATGCTGAAGAACAAATCTGCTTTTAGAAATGTTTTACAGGAATGAAAATTAAAATTTGCTATTGAAAAAAATGCAACAGGTTGCCCTTCCTTTTTCCCCAATTTTTGTACAAGTTGTACCTCTGTCTCTAAGCCATCAAGAGCACTATCTCATTTTCTCTGGGTTTGCAAAGGCTGGGGAAACAGTAGGA
Organism: Nipponia nippon; assembly: GCF_047370975.1. Classification (NCBI taxonomy): domain Eukaryota; kingdom Metazoa; phylum Chordata; class Aves; order Pelecaniformes; family Threskiornithidae; genus Nipponia; species Nipponia nippon. The sequence goes on from NW_028262358.1 coordinate 25,102,174, forward strand.
ATAAGAATATCAAGCTTTAAAGTGTGATTGCATCTGGGCCTTTCTGACACAACCTCTGTTGACTTTGTTAGGCCGTGCGCATGGATCTCGGCTCCAGGCTGGTTTGAGCCCTTCTGAAGTTACTGGCATTGAAGGTGCTGAACATTCCACAGACCTGACTGGAAAGGCACAGCTTGTTCCCCGTGTGAGTTAATGCTTCATTACTTTATCCTTAGTTTCGGAATTCTCCAAAGAGAACAGCTTTTCTGTTAATGGTACCCTCCCAATTCAGGTAGATTCAAGCTTTTTGTTTGTTCTTTTGCTGATGATTCTTTCCACCTACAGTGAACTTTTACATCTCATCTGACAGTATTTTAGTTTCAGGACATACCTCCTAGCTGTGCATTTCTATTATTTAAGGGTATTCCCGTTTGATATTAACATTAAAAAGTACTGCTTTCAGTTTTTTCTCTTTCGCTTAGTTGCAGATGGCTGACTGTGCTTCTTGGTTTTATTTCTTCACATGAATTCCTTTTCCTCTGGTGCTGATGCAATAAACCCCGATAACCATTGAGGTTAATCTTAAACAGCATTAAGAGCAATTACAGTTCACAACCTCTGTGCACGCTGGTTGACCTTACGCTTTCTGACATCCCACATCATTCCCAAACCATTTTCTGCTGCCTTCCAGGGCTTCTCAAAAGCTCTTACCAGGAGGAAAATTGATTTCCAACAGGAAACTCGTTCTCTGAAACGAGTTTGCTGTTGTGTCACGCCTGACTTGATTAGGCAACAGTTTAGCAACTGATCTTCTTCATGTCAAGACAGGGGGACAGAAAGAAAAGTGAATGTCCCTGGCTCACACCGAGAGTTCCCGCTCATTTTATGGATGTGTAATGGATGTATAGATATACGCGGCAGCGGGGGGTTACTCGCGGCCTGGCCGGTTCGGCTGCAGCTCCTCAGCCCCTGCCCCTGTCCGTGCCCACCCTCCGGGGTCGCGGTGCCGCCGCCGGCTGCCTCCGGCGCCCGGCCGCGCTCCCGCATCCCCGCCGGTCCCGGGGCCGCTGCCGTCCCCCCGCCGCGGCCGCCACCGCGCGGTGCCGAGCGGCGCTGCCGGCCCGCGGGGAGCCGGGGCTCGGCGGGCTCCCTCCCGGCCCTCGCATCTGGCGGCAGCGCGGGCAGGGGGTTCCCCCAGATGCGAGCGGCGGGAGGCAGCCGGCGGCGGGCGGGCTCGGGGCTCGGCGGGGCCGGCGGCTTTCCCGGGGCTGACGGGAGGCGGCGGCACCGCCGCACCCGACTCGGCTCCGGCGGCGAAACTTTTCCTCTCCGCGGCCCGCGGACCCCCCACCCCCGGCGGGCATCTCTCCGTGGCGGGACAACCTCCCACGGAGCTCAAGCCCCCGACCCACCGATACGGAGAGTCTCCTCGTCTCCCGCTTCCACCTACCTTCCTCCCCCTGCTGCTGGTTTCCCGGCCGGAGGGAAGGGGCTCAGCACCCACCCGGCAGCGCTGCCTTTCCCTCTCCTCCGGGAGAGCAGCTCTCGCCGCTCCCCGCTCCTCTGCCTCTCGCCTGGGTTGCATCACCCCCCTTATATAGCCGAGCGGGTAGTGCTGGTATTTACTCTGGCGGCGAGTCCCGGGCTGATGTCATGCTATTAATAGCCTCCCAGAAAGAGAGGGAGGAGGGAAGAGGAGCCCGTGGCGGTGATGCAAGGCTTTCCCCGCCGGCACGGCTCGGCGCGGCGCGGCACGGCGCGGTTCCGCGCCGTGCCGCGCCGCGCCGAGCCGTGCCGGGCGGCATCGCAGGTTCCCCCGCCTCGGAGCATCCCTCGGTACCCGGACAGACCCCTCCCGTCCCTCCTCTCCCTCCTTCTCTCCCCCTTTATTTATTTTTTTTTTTTAAAATCGAGCCTCCGGGGGTTTCTTTCTCCGGGCCGTTTTGCCGTGGAGAATAAATCAAAGTCCCTCTCACAACAAAAACAAGAAAAAAATAAGTGGAGATTGTGTAGTTTTCGAAAGGACTGAAAAATGTGATCTTATTCTACAGGAAAAAATTTGTTTAACGCTCCTCCTCTTCTCACCCCCCCCCTCCCCCCCGCCCCGTGCTGCTTTAGATGACAGCTAAAAGTTCATTTTACATGAAGAGGAAGGCTTCAGGTGTTACTCTGAGGAGGAAAGACCCGTTTAATGAAATGATAGAAAGCCAAAAATAATGCGGTTGTTTTTTTTTTTTTTTTAACTTTTCTTAAAACAGAACAGCACATGATTTCCTTACGATTTCAGGGAAAACCAGGAGTCCCTATAGGAGAAAGGGAAATATGCTGGTGGCTGTGGTGAAGGGGTTTTTGTTTAGTTCTTTTTTTGTTTCCATAGCTTCCTGGTTTGCCTTCTAACAGCCCCCAAAGTGCTAGAAAATAAGATGTGGCAAAAAAGCATTTACCCAGGAGAGATGCAGAAGGCTTACAGAGAGATGCAGTGTTATCCAGTTTGATAATATTCCCTATACAATACATACAAACTTGTCATTAAGGCAGTCTTCAAGTCTCTGTACAAAGCGTGGAAATATCAGGACATTTCAAGCTTGTGGATGTTCTAACTAAACCAATATATTCAGTCATATATAAAATGTATACCTTCACATATAAAATGTATACCCTGACCAAGCGCTCCAACTGGTTAATTAATTTCATAATGTTCAGTGTGGCTCTATTTTGCTAATAGGTAACATGTCTCAAGTGGTATATTATGGGATGTATTACTTGCTTGGAGCATTTTATCATGGATATCGATTTCTAATACCAGTTTGAAAGTTCCTCTGTATCTTCCCACTGCATGCGTGTGGCTGCCCGGGTGTATATGTATACACATAAATGTACACATTGGCCACACAGACAGGAGTAGTAATCTTAGCTTTTTAAACACCCCAGTGCTAGCATGCTCCTTTGCAAACTTAACACTCCTGCTTTACATTTAATTGTCTGCTTTTGAAAAAAAAAAAAAATAAAAATTCTGGTGGGGAAGGGAAGGAGCCTGGAGTAGTGATGTTGGCTTTCCTCCCGTGGAAGGTGCAGTTGCTCCCTGTTCTTCTCAAACAACGAAGTGCACTTCGCAGAGGGCAGGAGGGAGCTCCTCTGACCTACCTGGCCGCTCTCCGTCTACAAGCTGCAGGCTTTTCTTGCTGTAGGCTCACACACTCACCTATAGATAAATCATTCTCAGCTCTTTCAAAATGCGTTTATTGCCTTATCTTTATAAATCTAGGTAAATCAATGTCAAGTATAATGCCAGGCAAAAACTTTGCTCTTCAGAAGGGTCTAGAGCAAGCTTTGCATTTCAGCTCGGCGCAGCCTGTGAAGTTCTTTTTACTTCAGAGGCATAATTTTATAATTCATGCTGTGTTCAAGAACAGCTGGCATCGTTTTTCTCTAGCCTAGAAGAAAAAAAAAAATCCCTCTCAAGCAGAGGCCAAGTGTGGAAAATTTCTTCCCAAAAGATAATTGGTTGGAAAGTTTGGAGCATGAAGTTATTGTGGAAACGTGTTAGCAACATCAGTTTTAGTGGCCATGACCAGGTGCCTGCTGTAATTCTGACAGAGGTTTAGCAACTGCCCATTCTTATTTAGCTAGCTGTACGAGAAGTGGGAATTTATTTAGAGAATTTTCAGTCAAGCAGAGCAATGTCGCAGAATAATGAAGGGGGGAAAAAAGCAGCTCCCTCATTCAATGTGAGTAGAAGTACCTTGGAAATCCAAGTGTTGCTATCCTGTTGTTTAAGGGTCACTGACATCTATTCAAGAATCACAACACTTCACCAAGTAGGCAGATGATTATTTTGTTTTGAAATCGTACTATCTTATACAAAACTAAAGCCAAGAAATTTGTTTGCTATACAGTACTGCTTCACCACTGCTGGTACCATTATTGCCCATGAGCTACAGCCGGTACTAAAAACTGACAGCAAACCAGTTGTGTGCATTCTTGAACTACTCCTGAAGTGAGCCAGCTCCTCCCTGCAAAGCAAACAGAGAGACGGTTCCTGTGCGCATTTAAGATTAGGCCACTGAAACATGTACTGGCTTGAAATTCTTCAGTGAAAAAAGAAAATGAAACCACGGTGAAAAATAAACCCAGTTCCACTGTGTCACGTAGGTTTTATCCTGCTCCCCTTTAAAACCAAAGCTAACCTGATCACAGTAAAGACGTAGGGTCACACTCCAGTTAAAAAAAAAAAAAATTAATTAATAATTAAGACTATCGGGAAGTTAAAGTAAAACCCAGTACAGCCACCAGATGCTCTGATGTTCTTTGCCAGTTTCATTTTCCATCTCATAAAATACCTTTCATTTGCCTCTCTCTGAACATTTACCAATCCTTTTCCATTTCATTTCTCTCTTTTGTCACAAACTTCAGGGAACAGTCCCCCTGAAACAGCAGTCATTTCACAAAGGTCACATTCATGTTCATTATTTCTGTTTTCCCTTAAGTCAGGTACAGCAGCTCATCACCAGAAGACCGATATGCATTGGGTCTCTCTCTTCAGAGACGTTAGGCTGAATACCACCCCGCAGCGTGGTCCTTGCAGCTCTCCATAAGTCTCCAGTGTAAAGAATTCTTTCCTTTACCTTTTCCTGACCAAATCCTGCCTCTGCATCCCTTGACACTACTTCATACGCTGTGGGTATTTGATTAAAACTAAAAGATGGCTGTCTCCTTGCTAAACAGAGCTATAGACATCATTACGCAGAGCAACAGACTCACATTCTTACAGCAAAAGCTTTCTGCTGTCTCCTGTCTTAACATTTATGCAACTGTAGGGCATCAGTCAGAGTAACACAATTAAAATCCCCGTGTCCCATCCAGATCCTATGTTGGTTTATGGTCATGCAGTTCCATTAAACTTATTTGGTCTGGTGAAAACATAATGAGATATAAATAAATAAAATGTGTAGTGATATCTTGAGTGAAACCTGTCTCTCTGTGTGCTTTGCAGTTTTAATTGTATTAAGTTTTGAAATTACTGTAACCCTGATGGGTCCAATTTTTCCCTGCATGGTACATGTACGAGAAAGACGTTTCCAGAACTCACAGTTATCATGTTGTAAAATCAACACAGAATCAGTTTTTTTGACTCTGCCCAAAAAAGTATTCTCTATTCCTGTGATGGGAATTAACCTTCACCATGATTTTTGCTATGCGGTACATTCAGGTCTGAAGCTATGTGGTAAAACTCCCCTGTTCCCCAAAACATGCACTAGTTTTGAGAGGATTTTCCCATCGGACTGGACTAACAGCAGAGTTGAAACTTGGGACTATTTTTCCCAAGGTTTAGATTGCTACTGCTTGAACGATGGGAGTAATCTGCAGTAGAAGCAGCGTCAGCCATCCCCACCCAGCCCAGGGCTTTTCAGCTGCCGTCTGGGCACCCCTTTGGCATCCGTGCGCTACTTCCAAGAGTTTCTCCAAAAAGTGACTAAAAAAACCCCCAAGCCTACAGTAGTGAGGATCAAATTCACTCTGGAAGGTTTGGATCTCTATGGGGGTAAAAGGTCCAAAAATTGAAGGGAGTTAAAACCCATGGAGTTAGAGGACAGACTCTCACAGAGGCTATACGGCAAACCCTGCTACCGTCTTACATTTAATGCCACTCAAGTGGATAAGTATAAGTCTTGTGGAGGGAAATAAGTGCTCTATTTTAACTTCTTTTATTCTTTAACTCTGAAGAAGAAATTAATTTGCTCCTTGCTTTTCTCTCCTCAGCTTACCTTTCTTTCCTTGCTGCCTGTTTCCATCAATATCCCTCTAAATCCATTTATTCTCCATTTATTATCTCCTTTTGGACATTCCATTTCCTACTCTCTTTTGCTTTGTTTCAGTGATAGCCACCTTTCCCATTTCTTTAAAACAGTGGCTTCTCCTTTTCTTTTGCCACTTCCCTGTTTCTCCTCCTCTCAGTTCTCTCTTTTCCTTCCCTGTATCCCTGGATTCCGTCATCCCCCTTTCTGTTCCCTTTTTCCAGCAATTTTTCTCCCATTGGTCCTTCTGCTCCTGCCCCAGCAGCTTCCTAAGCTTAAATGAGTCATTTTAATTTTCTCTTTCGCTTTCTGTCATTTTACTTTTTGTTTCTCCGCTAATAAGATGGAGGCACCGATAACAAAATTACCCATGGGCGCAACAAGATGTACATTTCAGGACCAGATTCCGGTGCCCAAAATTACCATGAACTTTAACGGAACTTTGCTAAATTAAATGTTCCACAAGGTTGTCAGTCATTATTATATACAGTGCTTTGGGAGTGCAGAGTGGGGGGGGGGCGAGTTATGCAGACCTCCCTTCTCTCTAGCTGAGAGACAGCCCTGACGCTGGCCCCGTCAAGTATATCTTTAGTTCCCTCTTGCTGAAGCCTTTCAAGTTTGTGCTTTTTTTTATCAGGTGGACTTTGTGCACTGGCATAGGAGCTGGCTAAGCACAATAGCCTGTAATTGCAATTTCTGATCTCTTTGGGTACATCCAGATAGTAACCAACAAGGAAGAGAGATCCCACCTGTGGAAGAATCACATCTTAAACTAGACTGAATAAAGCAAACTCACTGGTTCCACTGAACAAGCAAAATGATAGGCCAGATATATTAACTGCTCTCCAGGCAAGTGTAAATTATATCTTCCCTATGGTGCCTTTATAGTCCCATCCATTTAATGGCAAGAAAAGCTCTGACTTCACAGATCCTCCCCTTCATCTTCCCCTCCCCATCCTTTCCACCTTATAAAAGCATGCCAGATTTCATCTGAGAGCAGTTAGGGTTTCATATCGAACTTCATCAATGGCTTTATGTGTAAAAAAAAAAAGATCATCGATTGAAGTAAGTACTAACACCTGATCCAACTGTTACTGAAGTCAATGGAAAGATTCCCATTGACTTCAATGAGCGATAAATTTAGCCCCCAGGGACTACAAAAAATCAGCGTTTAGTCACACTGGTTCTCGGCGCACAAAACTCTCCTCTTGAAATCACTTGAAAGAAATGCTTAGAAATTATTCGCTGACGGTGTATGTTTCCCTTAGGTGGACTAATGTAATTATGGTTTGTATTCTCATAGTCTTCCAGGTAAACACAGCGGGTGAGAGAATATGTCTATTTTTACTGTGCTAGGTTACAAATATTTTGGATACATTATGGAATCATCATGCTGCTACACACAAATACACACACACACACAAACATATACCCCCTATAAAAACTACCTGTTCCCATTGATTGCCCTTGGAACTGTGCATATATAAAGAATACTCTGGGACTTAATATCATTAATGATACTTTACACAGCTCTTCTCATCTGCCTGTTAAATATGTAAATTACAATTTGCCGTAATAATTACAAATGGGCATTTCTAATTATTAAACATTGATTTCTACATAAATACCATTTCAAATAAAACCAATGTATGACACAGATTTGCAATCTACAGCAGATTCAAAACCAAGGCTGCCATTGCAGCTTTCGCTCTGCTTATCGTTCGTCCTCTCACCTACTTCACATGTGCCTTGCCATGAAAGGAACGCATGAATGATCTTAACTTTCAGCCTCTTACCTTTCCTGGTTAATTTTCTTGGTTTTAACTGTACAGTGACTTGCCTAGATAATAAGAACAAAGTGTAAGTAAAATGAAACCAATAGAGCTGCACACAGTTTTAAAATTAGACTGCCTTAATTGCAATCACAGAAGCATTCCCTGAGCCCAAATCCTGACCGCTTCATGGGCACGGGAGGCTGCCGACGAGGCCACCTCAGCAATGGGGGAAGACGCAGGGTGTCACTGCGCCCACCTGGGGTTCCCAAGTGATGTCAATCCAGTGGGGAATGCCACCCACTCTGGGGTAGGGTCCGTCTTCTGTCCTGTGACTCTTTGAAGCAAAATGGTTACAGAGAGAGACAAGCAGACTGCAGGACGCCCCTTGTCCAGGGCATGTCCTCACCACAAGGCTGTAAAGTCAGGCACCATCTGGTTTACTGTCTAACTGGCTCATAACTTCATGATAGGACAGCTTGAGTAGGCGAAGTCTAGAGTAAGATTCCCCAAACAGCACGGCTGATCAGTTCGTGGCTAGATCGTTTCTCTTCAGAAAGAGGGGACAGGAGTTTCATCCCTCTCAGCCAGAGGTGAGAACCCAACTCAGGCCTTTCTCTCCAGACCAAGTGCTCTTGCTGATAGGGTTTTATTAAAGACCAGCTCAATCCCTAGTCCAAGTTTAGAAGGGAAGTTTGGGGGCCATGAATGCCCCAATCACAGTGATGCTTAACTTTGCATTGCAGGTTAGATGGTAAGTGGGAGAGATGGGGACATTCATTTTCACCGTGGCCAGCCTCCTTCTGTGGGGCTGGGCTTTAGTCCTTCTACACTGGAAATACTTATTCATGAGGCAGATGAGGGCAGTGCTGCTCACTGGCCTGGGAGTCAGGAAATAAGAGGGCTCCCTTATTCACCGTCTTTGTGATTTCTGATAACTTGATGGTCTTCCTTTGGTTCTGTTTCCCAGTCTGTTGAAATGGACAACAGTATTTTACATTCTAGGGTGAAGTAGCTGAGATTCCCAAATGGAAATCACTGATAAGGCTGGTGTATTTTATTTTTATGTCTAATTTTAATTAGCAGTCTGATGGGCCATCAGACCTGGGCTTTTTATTGCTGGATGCTCTCTAGATGCATTATTATCTATTCTTGCTATTCAATGTGTGTGTCGCAGTAGTATTTAGCAGCCCCAGTAAGGATTCGGGGTGTTTTTTTCTTATTTGCAAGAGTTTTATATTGAGTTCTAAAAAGAATGACAGTCTTTCAACTGTCAAATAGAAGCCCAGATTCAGCACAGCAATTAAATACATGGCTGAATTGGCCCTGTCCAAAAGCCTTGCCTAACTTAAGACTTGCCATTAATGAAGATCTAAAATAGCCTCTATAAATATTATAACTTATTCCTGTGGAATTATATTTCTTCTAACATATTTGGGACGAGAGCACCTGACAAGGTAGAATATTGTGGTCTCTTGTCAGGGTCCTTATTTTGGCAGTTTTCTTATATGTATGGGCTGATCAATTAATTCATTACAGGCCTTTGAAGTACAGTAATCACTGTTATTTTTCTAAAACAACAAAGGTTTAGAACTTGAGTAGATGCTGAATTATTAAAATAAACAAAAACCTAAGAACTTTAAAGAGACCTGGAGCACAAAAGCAAAGATTGACATAGAGAACAAAAGCAGAGTGGTTTGTCCACCTCTTAACACTAAAGTCTGCATTAACAGTGGATGTTAGAGGAGTGTCTAGTTAGTAAAAAATAAGTTATGCTATATCTTATAACCATCCCTAAGGTAAATTGTCTTTTTATTCTTCTTCTTCACTCTAATTCTAATGTTTGGAATCTATCAAATCATTTAAGCCTACATTTTCAGAAAGTTATTTAGAAGTAAACATTTCCTGCACTGACCTAGGAATGCCCAGGATTAATATCTGGCTGTTTGCACACACCATCCCACATGCCCGTGCATTTGAGGCCATAGGCTTTGCTGGCTGAAGCGTTCTTGGAAGCCTTCTACTCTGAAGTGAGTCTCCCCGCAGCAGCAGGAATACCTAATGTGTGTCGTGTATATGCAATGATGACTGGTAAGAAAAGCATTTTCTGGGAGTTTAACGATCAGTTGGAAGAGTTTTCATCCCTGTATCTCTGCTCAGCTTGGCATTTACTGACAGGAAAGCCTTTCCCATCAGGCATTTTTACTGTTATACTTCATGAAAATGTAAAACATAAAGAAGAAAAAAGGATCAGCTCTGCTTTACTAGTAAAAATTAAACTCCAAATGCAGCAAATGAGAAATAGTAGTAAAAGTAGAAATAGGACTGGACCCAAGGCCCTGGGGATGGCAGGGGCCAGAACTGGGATGTAGGAGAGCTGTTGTATATAAAGAGATTTCGCAAGCTAAAGAAAAAGAGGAGAGTAGCAAGAAACTTCATCGGGGCAGCTGCAGGACAAAAAGACTTTTTGGTTGGTTGGTTCTGATCAGTTTTGAATGAATTGCTATTTTTTATTAATGGGTTATTTTGTCCCACGTTCTACAGAACCATCTCAGGCTCTTTACAGCATATAAGCAAATGTAAGAGTAAGGCAGACTTAGAAATATGATGGACTTACTAAACTACTCTAAAGAAACAAGATGAAATGGATGATTTTCCAAGTTAGGTATCCTTCTAAACTAGCGAGTTTATACTTTATAACTTCCCTATATTTTTTTGGCACTGCTTCCTGGGACTATTCAAATCATAATTTGTACAAGCATATGTTAAGATCTTGCTTATGCTACAGCTTCAAGGACCAGGAAAATCAGAGAAAATCCTGCTGACCAGAGGGGATCAGCGAGGTGAAGCAGAACATTGGTTAGTGCATGAGAGGGCACTTTGGTGGTTGTTTCTAGTGACAGCAAGCTGTCCTGTGAAAGCAATTTCTAACAGGTACAGATGGAGCTAGTTAGAGTAGGCACTTTCTTATTGTCAGGACTTACCAAGACATTTAAGAACCAATGTGGGAGTTTCTCCTCAGATACCACTCCTGTCAAGTTCAGTGCAAGGTCAGCCCCAATTAATTTTGAAGGGCTGTACCCATAATGAGAGAGGACTGCTTTTCCAGAATTGCTGATTATAATTTCAAGTGTCTGCTTGCTTTTGCCGATAAATATTGAAGGATTTTTAGTGGTATTTCACACATGAACATACACACTACTTTAAAACTGTAAGGACCTAGTTAACCAAAGACACTATTCTCCCCTTATATACCAAAAAGAGACTGTGATACACAATCAGCCATCAGTCAGAGTGAGAGAGAAAGTAAAGATATAAAAATAAAATACTCCTGTAAAGGGCTCTTAGGAGTATTCAGCAGATTTCACCGTGACTTCACAGTGTTCTGTACAGGAATTCAATACTGTATTGCTCCACATTAAGGGAGGGATTTAGCATTTTAAGGGCTCAGTTTCCCATAAGGGGAAAGTGTAGTTCAAGTCTATTTAAAATTAACATTTTTTCCCATAAATGAAAGTTGATCAAAGTAAAACATGCTTTACTATCCCATTTAAAGAGACAGATGCCTGTCATGTTCTAGAGGGGAAGAGAGTTTCCTTGCTAATGCAGAAGTATTTCTTGCCCTTGCATGAGCCAAGATGTTCCCCATTGTATCAGAAAAATTGTGAAATGTTTAGCTAAGTCTACTTCCAAATGACATCCGTGTTGTGGCACAGGTAGGTATCAGGCAGCCCCCAGCCCAGCCTGGCAGTCCATTTTGAATTTATAGCTGTGCCCAGCACTTCAGAAGGAGTTTTGCTCAAGTTGGGATTGCAGGATCAGTCCTACGACTTGTTTGGAAACCATGAATTAGGCTCAGTGTTATGCTTCCTGGCTTTAGTGAGGACATGTCTGTGAGTACCATTTCTACACTACTCCACCTTAACCAGCCAGATAAATCATCATCTTTGTGGCTGGAGCAGAAACTACAGATATGGCAGAGTACCCAAAACAAGCCATGAACTCCCCACAGATATAAATTGGCATGAGTGCTTTCATTCCATCACCCAAGGATTTCGCTTGGGACGGTTTAGCTTGATATTTTTTGTTGATGATTTATTTTGTGTTCAAAACATCTGTATGAAGCAGAGAGAATATGTAACCTAGCAGGCAACATTTAAATTCGGCAGGCCTTTTTTTTACAGGTGATTTGCACTTTGTGCAAAAGTGGGTGTTTAGGCTCCAAAGTTTTCTCAACGATTTTTTTACTGGTCCGTACAGTCTCTTGAACTCAGGCTGTAAATCAGCCATGTGTTAGGCTGAGAGTGCTTGCAGTGAAAAAAAGGCTCTCACAGCAAGTGCAACATGCACGCTGTTTTCTTTGCAGAGTGTGGGGGTTAAACATGTACTCAAGTTGTTGGGGTTTGGTTTACAATTATTACAGGTCACTATAATTTTAATATAATATAATATAATATAATATAATATAATATAATATAATATAATATAATATAATATAATATAATATAATATAATATAATATAATATAATATAATATAATATAATATAATATAATGATATTATATTATAAAATAACGTAATATAATATAAAATTCATTTTTCCATGAATGCTCTGTATCCTTAAAATATCCATGCAGATGTCTAAGCATTTGTAGGTTTCATCACCAACTTGAATATATGTTTAAACACTACCCTTTTCCCTTTTTTAAAATGCCCATTGTACGTATTTTTACCAGAGGTGTTGTAAAAGCAGCATTCCTGGCCGCAGCCTGGCTCCTCAGGAGGTCACCAGCACACTTGTGCAGCTTCTCCCCCATCACGGGTGTTCCTACCACAGGGTACTGGTAGGACAGAGCCGTGGGCCTCCTCTCTAAGCTCGTTCCTGTAAACTGCGTAACGGGGCTACTTCAGCATCCTTTGGCTTCCTGACATAATCTGTTCATTGAATCTTAATTATTTGTGAATGTGCCTGCCCCAATAGGACTGCTTACAAAACCCAGGGGGCGGGTTATAATCACCCTTCTTCTATTACCCTAGTCCAAGACGCGTCCTTGTCTCTCACGACACCTGCTGCATATCTCCCAGAGCTCAACAGAAGGGTTATTGGGTGAAATTTAGCAGCCACAGGAAATGAGATGAAATGAGCTAACAGTCATCAACTATTATCATCCTGGTGACTGTTAGCACCATGATTGCCTACCAGCACAGTCATCACCTATTTTCCAAATCCCCTCTTTGGTTGATACAAGGGTCTTTGCCCTCAACTCTTGATCTCAGTTCATTTTGGTCCCAGTTCTCCTTTCACTTCCCCGGGTGACTTGACAGACTCCAGTTCAGCTGCACTTCATTGCACTAATGAAAAGAGAGTTGAGCTTTGAGTCCAAGTTCTCAAAGACCTTTGGCCTAACACCCATTTACACTTAAACGATAAGACACCTAAATATCTTGCAAGGTAGGAGGGGTAAGCGTTCTCTCTTGGCTATCCTTCCTTCTACTATGGCATGAATTATTTTAGACTTTACATGTATACCTTATTCTCACTGCAGTCTGCGAGGCCACGTTTCCATTGATGTAAGCATTAAACCAGCAGCAGGGTTAGAGCAGGCCCTAATTATATTACAGTTTAATAGGGAAACAGATTATGCCAAGTGGGAGGTCAGCAACATATTTTTGGAGCACATCTCAAAGTTCACCCAGTATGCATCCCTTCCTTTTACTGGAATATTTATAGTTTGTTTGTTTTAAACTGGAAATATCCTTTCTGTGAGCTTCTCCTGAGAGCGGTTCGGGACAAAGACGGCATGCAGAACCTCAACCACAGGCATCAGCCACAGGAGATCTGGATCCTCCTCCTTTTCAGACTCTCCTGTGATGGATTAGGATGGCAGCTTTAAAGTGGAAAAGCTGTAGTAACCTAAAGCAAGCAAATCCCAAGATCCTTTAGAGAAAACCCTTGCCCAGGGCTATAAAAACCCTGGCACCCAGATCCTGTACGTGCTGCAGTCAGCAACCTTCATGTTCCTATGCACCTCAAAGTTTCATTTCTGTGTGGGTGCCCAAATACATCTGCTACCCAGCTAGGGCCTTCCTATGTGTTTTCTGATCATGCCTATCCTACGCAATGGCAGTGAGGGCCTGCACAGGGTAGTCATGCCTTTCTTTCAAAGACCAGGTGCCTTTTAGGGCACTTGCTTCAAAGAAGGGAGAACAGGGCTCCATTTCTGCTCTAAAAAAATGCTTGTGTAAAATCTTCGAGCAGCCCTGGGAGCAAGGACCAGAAACAGAGTCTCCTCCCGAGCCAGCTGTCCTCTCTCTATTTTCTGCATGGCCTCAGCAAAGGGGATGGAGGATGCTCCTCTCCCCGTCTACAGGCTGATAGCTCAGGCAGCCTCCCAGATCAAAAGAAATATGAGATTAAACCTCGTTAGACAGTCAGTGGAGCTGAACCCGGCTCTTACGTATCCCTACTGAATGCTTAAAAGAAGCAGCACTACCTCATCCTTCCACCAGCGTTTGCAAGAAAGGAGCAATGCCTTGCTAAACTAAAAATAAGAGACGAAAGCACAGGTAGAGATCTCAGGTTTGTGGCCCTCAAGAGGACAGAGATGGGGGGCAACCGGTCCCCCATCTCCCGCTGGGCAGGCTGAGCTGCTCCCTGCACACCTTGGTGGCTGACTTGGGAGCCACTTCAAGGGGCTGAAGTCTTCCAGCTGAGGATCAAGACACGTAAGACAGGGGACCCAGAAGTAAGGTATTGCTGTGACTAGATTTTGGGTGGCTGAGGTTTTATGGGAACTCCGTTGGCTCCTGAGCCTCTTCAGTAAGTTTACATTGTACAGTAAAGACAGCAATTATTAACAAGGCGTGAGAAACAACTTTGTTTTCTCCTGTGATGAGCCAAGGGGACCACCACCAGGGACAACTCTCTTTTAGAAAGCAGTGGGAAAATATTTAGACAGGAGAAAGTCTCAATGCCTCCATAACCATCTCATTTGAACTTGTCATGTGACAGAACTATCGTGTGAACACTTTTATGAGTGATTTAGCAAAGTTCAATACACCTTGTAAACAAAAAGCATATTTCCATCCCAAAGCAAAATACTGTTTAGTTTTGAATTTTTCTGGAAACATCAAAGTCATGTTGATAGAAAAATGAAATTAATACATTAAAAAAGAAGTTCATCTCTTCTTTGAAACATGCCACCTTATTCTAAAATAACAATATTAATCCCAGCTGATACTCAAGATGTTAAAGTAAGGATTTCTCTTTCCTACTAGAAAATACAGCTGCTCGGGCAGCTAATCACAACATTGGAGTGTTTCATTTTGTTAAGTTTGATAGAAACTTGTTTTATAAAATACTTTGCCTACCAAATGACAGGAAGTCCCTTAACATAAACACCACTGCAACTTTACTACGTGAATGAGTGGTTACTAGTTTGGTTTTTTGTTTTTTTTTTTTAAATCCTGACCTTGAAACACTTTCACGCACACTTAATTTTAATTGTGCATGTATTCCCAGTGAGTCCAGTACTACTCATGTGTTTAAATTTAAGCACATACATAGGTGTTAGTAGGACTGGGCTTTAATATAGCACAACATTTAATGTCTATTTTTTCACTGTTAAAATTAATACTTTGTTAAATTCACTTTTCTAAGAGAAGTCATTATATGAAACAAATTATAAAACCTAATCTGTATCTTAACAAATATTTTCACTGATCTATATATTACAATATAAAATATTTATATATATTTCAATAGATAATGTTTCTAAAAAGTATGACTCAGCATCATACAGGGGACCTGAGACATAACCTCGTGGAAGAAACCCTTAGAGAGAGGGCTACTGAGGGAGGAAAGATTTGGGAAACTCTGTTTTCTGGCAGCATCTCCCCTGGCGCAGGAGCTTCCCCTCACGTAGCAGAACAAAGCCCCAGGCTTCAGTATTTGTTGACTTTGGTGAGTTTCCTGCACAGCAAATCTCTCCACGGAGGCATTTAACCTCCTTGCGCTGCCCAGTGGGAAAAACTCAGGAGCCCTCCCTGACCAGCCCTTCTCTTTCCAGCCCACAGATGGGAAAAGGCCGGGTCGCCCCACACTGAAACTGCCTACCTGCCTTCACACTAACTCAGCTTGTCTCAGCCCCTGATCATGTGCTGGGGAGCCATCGCCATCCCAAACAACAATATTTGCTGTTCATCCGAAGGTTTCCCCAAGTATTTCCTAATAGATGTTCCTGGCAGGTCTGCTCGCCTTTACCGTGGTGGTGGTCTGATGGGAACAGCCATGCTCCCAAATCCCTTGGCAGGAGGTTGCTTGTGACCTCCTGGCTGTCCTGTGGTGGGGTACGGCAGACCATGGGGAGGCAACAGCACTGGGGCCTCATCCAGGTAAGCAATGGGATGAAATTATTTTCATTGCTGTTGACATGGGTACACACTCCTAATTCTGTTTTCTGCTGCTAATTCAGAGCAACGTGTTATCAATTATCACCAAGATAGCTATTTTTATTATAGAAAACATTGGGCCTTGTTATGAGATCTATATACTCCGAAAACTCCAAAAATTACTATCAGTTAATTTTTCCTCTAATTCAGAAACCAAGCTAAATCTTGATGGATCTGTTTACTTTTATTTGCTTTCTAAAATCGTGATGATTTTCTATACTGAATAATTGTCTGTGAACATTTTGTTTTGGGAGCTCAGCTAGAAAAACAAGCTAACAACAACAAAACCCAACCAACCAGTAAGGGCAAGCAGTACTCGCAAGATTTTATCAGTTACTTCCAGCAAACGCCCCTCGGTGCCTATTTCACTCTGCTATTTTAAGTTGATTTGCAAAGCTTCAGCAAGGAACAAAGGTTAAATACTTGGAATTTGCACAGGTTGTATGTCACCGCAGAACGCTAAATAAATGTTAGAAATAAATGGTAGTTCCTCCAAGAAGGAAAACGGGGGGGCATGAGGTACAGCTGCCCTGAAAATCATTTTAAGAAGAAAGTTCCTCTGGAGCCAAGTGGGAAAGCAGGAGATGGAAATGCAGAGCATTGCAGAGGTGCTGCTTTCAAGACTGCTTCATTAGGGGACTCCAGGTAGGTATGGAGCTGAGCAGAACTATTTTACAAACATCTCCTGTTATGCATTGCTACAAGGAATAACACAATACACACCTGTAGTACAGGAACCTGCTCTGGTACTACTGGAGTACATTTTAGCAACCTGAGCTGAGGGTTGAGCTTTGGTAGTTAGGGATATTGGTAATTAAAAGCAGTGAAAATACATGTAAACACAGTGGCACAGCATGCTACGGAGGTGGATATTTGCAGTTATAAAACTACAGTCCTGGATGAGCTTATAGCAAATCAGATTAAATTTAAGACTGCTAAGTTGTGCTATGGGAATTTATTTCTGTTGATGGGGCTTGGATTGTTCTGTTTACGTTTGGTTTGGGTTCTGCTGGGTGATTTTATCAACCCGTGTTGAATACATTCATGCTGGTCATTGCAGTAGCAGTTGCCATCCAAAGCCATCTCTGCACAGCAGGTGCATTACATCTCCTAGTAAGAGGTGGGCAAACTGAAGGAAACAGAACTAGAGCTTGCCCGTGCATGCAGCATGAAAACCGTAGCAGAGAAAAGAGAAAACCTCCAAGTCTTGACTCTCCTGGCAAATGGGGAGTGTTGTCACTGCAAGGTACGGTGGCAAACCTTTCCTCCTCCAGCCCTCCTCTGCCACAACTTCTTTACCAGTTCTGGTCCTCATCCAGCTCTGAGAGCCAGTGACGATAATTCCAGCATACCAAAGGTCTGGCCTCAGCAGATTTTCTCGTGAATTAGAAAAACGGGCTGTGACGTAGAAATTTTTTCTGACTCCTTTGAATATGTCTCCTGGAAAACATCCTTTCTACTAACAGCTTTGCCATCAGCATGTATTTTCTACATTTCACTCTCTTTCCCACTTGTATTATTGTGGTATTTGACAGAAAAGTTGTTAACTGGTTATTTTCAGTTATAGTACTCTAGGAAATTGCAGCTAGTTTGTGCTGATATTTCAAAATTAGACTTCTACCTTCATGGGTTAATCCTGGGAGAAACTAAGTGTCCTCAAGCCTTATGAAACCAGTGATGTTTGGGTGCTCAGCACATTACTGAAATGAGGCCTCATTGGAAGGATACCCAGATGAAGTTGACAAACTTCTAAATAGAAAGTGTCCCAGTTTCATTCAAAAGCTACATGTGAACTAAAAAAGTCACCAAAAAAATGAACCTATTTCTCAAACTACTTACAAAAATCCCGAGAAGTCAGCAATTTCTAAAAATTGCATGGAACACTCGAAACAAGCAATCACCGCTAAGATTTTATTTTTATAGGTTTTTCTTATGGCTTATACATTTTATGGATACTTTTTCTGCTATTTATTCAGAACGTATTAATTGTAATTCTTCTCTGTACCATTATCACTAGCCTGCAGATAGATATTTTTATTACAGAGAAAAGATATCTCATCGTGGTAACAGCACTCGGTTTTGCCTTATCCTTATCAGTTTTCTTCTTTTGTGTTATTCACATACACACGGTTCAAAATATTTGCGAGGTGACCTCATTTTTTTTTGTTGTTGTTTCATTTTGATCTTGTCTTCCTGGCTGAGAGGATGTGTGTCAGTTGTGTTTTGAAATGAACTCTGGTAAATACAGCCGCTTCTTGAAAAGATCACTGCTCTCATTTGAGCACGACTTTGCCATAAATATGCAAGTGGGAAGAAAACTATGAAGACTTCTTGTGCGAACTACCCACGGCCTCAGTCTTCTCCCCGTTACGGCACAGTGCTGCTTCTGGATCCTTCTTCGCGGAGCACACGACCTACCTCACGGCCGTGCATGACACCGAGTGCCAAAGAAGGATAATTGTATTATAAGACTTTTTAATTCCCCAACTTACTTCAGCTGTTATCAGCAGCTGGTTACTTCAGCTAGCTGATATGCCTCGGTATCTTGTAAACATTCGCTCTAGTATTGTGCATTACTCATAGTTGGAAAATCACTTTGACTCCTGTAACATAATTATGTTAATGTCAAATGAGTCACAGGGAAACAGAAAACTTGTATCAGAGCTGCACCTTAGTGCCAGTTTCTGAATGCTCCTGTTGGCACAGTAGAAGTAGGTTAGGGGATTTAGGGGGAAAAACAACTTTCATTTAATGAGTGATGTGAAATTATGATAATGACTCATAAGGAAGCTTGCGTGACAATCAAATTCAGATTCACTGAAAACATAAAACTGGTAAGAGAATAGCCTGCCTGATTATTTATAAGAGCGACAATGAAAAATACTGAATTTTTAAAGAATGACTTTCCCAGGAAAACTTCACAGATATCTTTTGCACATGAACAGCTTTTGACATTCATTATTTAGTTCCAATGGCAGTAAGTGATTTATTTAAATTGGCATCTTAATTAGATTACATTTCAGAGTAAATCATCTCCAATGTTTTATTAATTCTACCTCTTTCTTGGTTTAGTTAATTCAAGTGATTATTTAGAAAAAAAAAAACAAACCTTTTAGCTCACTTTTGGATCATAATGCAAAAAGCCGGAAGCTCTTCAGCAAGCTAAAAGTTCCTGTAACATATCTTGTCCTAACTTGAAGCAGCCGAAGGGACAGTAAGAGCAGAATTCGTTCTAGAGCTAAAAGATGCAGGGACACACATCTGTGACACACTGGCTATCTCAGGGCTAAGCGGCAGCATTTTTTTTCTATAATATACAGAGGCGAGTTACTCTGGTATTTGCCGACTAGGATTTACATGCTCAAACATATATCAATATTTCCACATGCCAGCCTGATGCGTAACATATACCATCTGAATGTAAATGGAGGCTTTTTTTTTTTCAGATGGCTGAAGCATCATTCTCAGAACACAAGTTTTAGTATTCTGACAGATCCCACTGTGCTATTCAATAAAAAGGCTCAAAACTGAACAGAAGGCAAAAGCTGAAAGGAAAATCATAACCAGATAGTTTAAAAGTCAGGGAAAAAAAATCATTCAGGGCACCGTACCGAAACTATTTGTTGATAAGTAACTGTATTTACGTTAACATCCTATTTGAGAAACTGAGGAGACAAGACTTACATTTCTCTGGGAGCTCCATCTCTCTGCGCATTTCCCCGTCATCTACCGACTCCTCATCTCGTGCCTTTTCTGACTTTCTCTCCACTTATCCTAGAAACTCAGTTAATAAATTAAATCTCACATGCCCCATAAGAAACCAACTGTTGTTACTAAATTGAGTGGGAATATAAGGTCATGCCATAGGTGACTAAGTGCACCCTAGATTTCCCTACGAGCCATGATCTAAATATGATGCCACAGCATCATCTCGCCCTTATACTGAGTGAGGGGCTTTATTTCAGAGCATGTCCCTGGTCCAGAGATAACCTACTATGGACAACACCTGCAGCTCGAAGCTCTCGGCCGAGTTAAAATCGTTCGATTACGGCAAACAGGTTCGCGTTTAGCGTATGGGTGGAAAGCCTTCATCGTAGTAGCTGGTGCTTCTGTGTTTCAGTTAGAAATACATAGGAAAGAGATGAAAGACTTCTTCCTTTGGAAATCAGTGTTGTTTTACTAAGGATGCGTGTCTGTGGCTTGCCCTGCAGAGGCAGGCAGAGGTTGCCCGTGCGGTGCCGCCGCTTTGGGCAGGACCCGGCGTTTCTCCTCTCCCCGCGCCGGCTGGGCTGGGCGGCAGGGACGCCGGCAGCAGCCCCAGGCCGCGGGGAACTGCTCCACGGCAGGCGCAGAAACGGTGAGCGGTGACGAAGAAAACCGCTAACGCAAAACCCGAGTAACGCCAGGCGAGGCCGGCGGCGGCCCCCTCCCCTGCGCTGCCCAGGGGAACCGGGGCAGGGAGACCCCCGGCAACCCCCGCGCCAGCCCCACCCCTTCGGGGCTGACCCCAGCCCGGGAAACCGGGGACCCCCCCCGCCCCGGAGGGGTCACAGCCGCCGCCAGGCCGCCTTCCCTCAGGGGGCGACACCCGGGCCCCGGGCCTCACTGAAGGACGGCACCTGCCGCGCCCCGCCGCCCTCGGGGCCGGGGCCGGCTCCGCTCCCGCCGCCCGAGCCCGGCCCCACGCCAGCGCCTCGGTCAGGGGCAGGGGCTGGGCCCCGCGGCCCCTCGCCGGAGCGGCGGCGGCCCCGGGGGCTGGAGCGGGGCAGAGCGCGGCGCCCCCGCGCCCTCCCGCCCCCGCCAGCTGCGCCCGTCCGTCAGGGCCGCCCCCCGCCCGGGGGCGGGGCCGGGGGACGCTGCCCCTTTAAGGCAGCGAAGCCCCGCGCGCATTCCAGCGCCCCCCCGCCCCGATCCCCAACACGCCCGGCGCGTCATCGTTCCGGGAAACGGATGGCGTCATCCCGTCCTCCCGCGGCGGCTGCCGGCGGAGGGGCGGGGATTTGAAACAAAGGAATAAAAATAGAAGGTGAGAGCGGGGAGTACGGTGGCCGGCGGGCGGGGCCGCGGCCGCGTCGGCGGTGACGGCCTCGCCGGGCTCCGTCCCCAGCGCCGCGCCCCCCGCCCCGCGCCCGCCGTGCGCCTGCGCAGCCCCGCGGGTTATTTATAGGCGCTCCCGGCGTTGGGGGGGGGCTGACGTAATGCGGGGGCCGCCCGCCGCGTCGTGCGTCGTCGGGGGGTTGTGCGTGCTGCGTCACGTCACGTGCGTGGCGGTGTTTACAGCAGCTGCCGGCGGTTGCCTGGCGACCGGGCCGGGCCCGTTGAGGCGGCGGGCGGGGCCGGCCCCGGCCCCGGGCTCTCCTCATCCCCCGGCCGGGGGGCCGGGGCCGGGGCCGGGGCCGGGCCGGTGGGCAGAGGTGAGGAGCCCGGGCCGTCCGGGTGGGAGCGGGGCCGTTCACCGCCCCGGCTGAGGGGAGAGAGGGCGGGCGGGCAGGCAGAGAGCCCGGGCCCGGTCCAGCCCTGCCCGCCCTGCGGGGCGGGGAGCTGCGGCTGGGGCGCTGATTTCTGCGGGTAGTCATGCCTCTGAGTCACGGGGGTCAACGGCTCCGGCTGAATTTAGAGCTCTCGAAAGAGAGAGAGAGGCTCCTTTGTGCGATGCCGTCGGTTTTCCTTTATTTGGCATCAGCAAGGGAGCCTGCGACGTTGCTTAACCTCTGTTTGCGGGGGACTGTGTGAAAGAATAACTCCCTCTCACACCGAGAGCAAGAGCAAACAGCAAACCATGGTGCTCTTGTTCCAGTGCCGTGCTCTCCCAGTAAAGAAAAGCAGCGTATTATCTGGGGGGATGGTTTCTACGCCCGCTGGAACATGACATTCCCCACAGTTAATTATTACATAAATACCACGTCGGGGATGCCATTTATAGAGTTATGGCATGGTTTGGGTTGGAAGGGACCGTAAAGATCATCTCGTTCCAACCCCCCTGCTGTGGGCAGGGTTATGTTACAGTCTTTCTTTTAACTACAGCAATGACAGCAGTAGCTTCTATCGAGACTCTTATAAAGATGCTGTCTCATTTCTATGCCAGTTGCCAAGTCCGTCTCTGTCAAGAACAGCCTAAGGGTGTTCTGTAACCCTTGTGGCCATGTACTCTTTCTATGAAAGACCAAAATTGAGGAGTGTTTGCACTCGCCTGCAGGAGCTGGCCTTGGCTTTTCTGCCTTTTTTCCAAGAATCAGATCATCCTACATTTGGGAAAAAAAAAGTATTATAATGGTTGTATGTTTGAAAGGATATGGGGCCATGCGTGCAAGCTTTTTATCATGGTATTTGGTAGACAAGGCTTACCAACTTGTTACTGCAACTCTTTGTATTTCAAAATTGGGTTTTATAAAGCTGCTGGGTCGTTTTGATCCCTTCTGCATGTGGCTTTTTTGAGAAATTGTGCACAAAAGTTAGTAACTGTATGTCTGTCCCCCAAAGCTGTTGCTTTCTGTAGACAGACCAGGCAGCAAATAGATCTTTAGCTTGGGATGGCATCTTCTCAGATTGTGTGAGCTCAAGGAAAATGTGGTGGGCCATGTGAAACAAGGAACTTGAACTACATCATCAGCAAGTAGCTTCTGGTCCACTAGTGACTGTGAGCAGGTAAAAGACCTAGAAAAAAAATCACTGAGTTATGCAATAAGCACCAAATAAAGGTCTGTATAAAAGACCTGTAAAGTACGCTAAAATTGCCTAAAGGCAAAATGAGTGTGCCAGCTTCTGTCCCCATGTGGCTGATGTATCCACACCAGCATGCACAAGCTCTTAAACTCATCTTTTTTATATTTGAAAGATAAGGGTGTTGAACTAAATCTAGACTAATCTAAACTAACCTGAACTAATCTAGACTAACCTGAACTAAATCTAAAATGGGAATATTTTCATTCCCCAGTTTAACGAAGTAGTTAATTTGAGATTATTTCCAAGTGGTTTTGGATAGGCTTAGCCAAAGTCTTGACTGGAAAATTGGAGACAGTAGAGATTCAGCCCTTCGTGTGTGGCAGTGCACTAGAGAAGGTAGTTGGATAGTTGTTGGCAATCCTTCCTTTTTCAGTCTTTCATTGCGATAAAGCGGCATATGTTCACAGAGGTTGCGTATCCAGTTTGAAGGGCTTTGTTGTGCGGTGTAATGGTAGCGTGGTGCAGTGCAAACTTAAGCTCAATACTGCTGTCACAGAGCATTCAAAGGGAAGGTGGTATGGTATGTAAAGAGTGGCTGTATCTTTTATTAGATTGAGTTATATAGAGGAAGAGAGGAGAGAAGTGAACAAGCTTTCAGGAATACAAGCCTTTCTCCTTCAGCTGCTTTAAAAAAGAAATTCTGGAAACCTGTATCAACAAATTTGTGCTGTTCCTAAAATCAGGATGATAAAGCTGCTTTCTATCAAGAACCTGGGTTACTTCATTAGCTTCTAGAAATTTAATAGCTGCTACTTTTCCATGAAGCTTTTTCTGGTTACTATGAACACGCCTGTCCAACAGAATGGTGTTTGGACCAATATACGTGTAGTTGCACAATCAGTTGCTCTAAGTGCAATAAAACAGCCCCAGGATGCATTGTCAGGTCTGGAGGTAACACTGCGTCCCCTCTGAAGGGGCCATTTACAATGCTTGCCTCACCATTGTAAGGATGACTGCATGCCGACAAGGTAACAGTCTTTTGAATGAGCTACCAGAATACCATTGCAGAGCTTATTGTAACTCTGAAAAAAAAAAACCTGTAATGATTGTGCATCTCAATCTGTGATGTACTATTCTATACTAGAACCTCTCTGGAAAATAGTTAAATAATCCCCTTATCCTGGAAAAAGTCCTGTGCTTTGAAATGAAGCTTTCCCAGAATTTTCCATTTGCCCTTTGTAGCTTTCAGTTGGTGCCCCGTCAGAAACAACCTTCCTGGAAGTCGATGAGTACCGAGCAGGATCGGACTATGTGTGTCTTGCATAATAAATGCCCTCTACAGCAGAACTACCACGATCTAGGATCCTACTCATTCCCATCCCAGAATGTGACATACTTGCTCAATATACCGAATGTCCTCATGGAAGTTACTGGGGTGAACCTGAACAGTTCCTAGGCATTAGAGCGGCTCTTACAAGCTGAAGGACAGAAATGGCCAGTCAGCAGCTGGAGAATATTTTCACAAAGCAATCCAAGTGGACTGATAGAGTGCCTCCAAAACATAAGCCCAGAGCTTAATTTTTTTTAACTCGGGTGGACACTTAAAAACTGTGGTTTCAACAGAAACATAAATTTGGTTCTTAATTTTGTCATTATTCTTCCTGTCAGCCCTTTGCTTTCCCACAGGCAATAATTAACAGCTGTTGTTTAAGTTCCATGATGATTAAGGCCTCTCCCCACTTCTAAGTGCTAATTACTCTTTTCTCTAAAAAAAAAATCTAGCTTTTTAACATCATCAGGGTATTTTAATTCTTATGAGACTTACGAAGGTCCACATACTTTTAACAACTTAGGTCTATTGATCCGATTAAAAAAAAAAAAAAAAAGATGTATTTTCTATTGCCTTCTGTGTCTGGAATCCATTTTCAGGGCAGACTAGAAGGAGTTTCTGGTGGAAGTTAAGAAAGAGATATGTATTCTCTGACTCAACAGGGCTCTTTGTTTTCAAGCAACAGAAATAAAGAGGATCTCTTTTGAGTTTCCTTTAATTATAAGCCTGAGGGTAGAGGAAAGGAGGAGTGATTTTTGTTTCTCAGTATGATATTTGTGATTTAGTTCTGCCTGGAGGAGTTGCTGTTTTGTTGCTAAATGATAATTGCACCTTTCCTGTGGCTATAGAGGAGATTTGGCTATGTTACACTTCTGATTTGTGGTTGTCGTACTTTTTCTGTGGGAGCTCTCCAAAAAGGTAAATGGGAGTTATATCTGACTTAAATGTGCTACTTTCTCTCCTTCACAACCGTAAGGATTTCCTTTTGGTATGAACCAGAGCTGAATGTCAAGTCAGTTCTTGCAGTGTGGCTTTTTCATTCTAGAGAAAACATGATACATTTGAAATATCATTTTCTCATTAGATTGTTAGGTTATGCAAGGTGGAGGATGGCAGTTACCCTTAAAGCTATTTATTACACTGTGGTTGTGAATCTAATGAGGGAAGATGGGATTCAAGAAGGGACATGATAAAAGTTTTGTAGAAGTGTATATAGTCTGGATGATGAAGGTATATGAGAAAATTAATGTTCAAAAAAAGTTTACAAATCCCTCAGTGTGTACAGTTCTGCTATTACTTATGAACAGCCCTTGATCAAGCGTAGGCACTAAGTCACTATCCTGTAGTTTTCATCTTGTGGGAGTCTCCTGTTTTTCTAGCAGCGCCAAAGCCAAGAATTCATGGCTTTTTGAGAAATGAAATTATTTTATTTTATTCCTTAGGTGATAACTTCCTTTCTCGAAGCAAGTGGAAGCAGAATTATCAGTGATCCTGAGCATTTTTCTTTTCAGGTAGAAAAGAGTAGTTAAGATGTGAGCAAGAAACTTAGGAAATGTACAGTCTACCGCAGGGTGTTTTAGGTAAGTCATTTAATGCTTTCTAACAAATAGAGATAATACGTTTTGTACCTCGTAGCAATGTGGTGAGTGTAACATTAGGACTGTTTATCATGTAAATACCTATGATAAGTAGAAATTGCACATTAAAGGCCTTACCTGTTTGGGTTTTTTTTCCCTTTTACTGCTTTCTGCAGAACAGATACTGCAGCATCTGTATGAACTGAAACAACATTGGTATTCATTAAATCTGCTGTAGTGTAATAGTCTCACAAATCAATTCATTCCATTTGTGACATTTATTACGTTACTGAAAATTCAAATAATTTATCAAAAAAAAAATCCCTTTTTTATTTCTGTCCTCAAGTCCCGGTAGATTTCACAGCATCCATCTTTAACAAATTTTGTGATAATTACCTGCAAATTAATCGTAAACATTCATTCATATCATAAGGTTATCATAGCTTTTCATTTAACATTAAATTATTTCATAAATGTATTCATTTCTAATGGACATTTTGTCAACTAGTCCATTCACAGGGTCAGTGCAGGATTATTACCTGGTAGTGTTTATCATAACACAATGAATTACAGAATTTACGAACTTTTTGTTGTTGCTACTGCTGCTTACCAACACTGTAACTTGAAAGTTTACATTAAATGTGACTCACAAAGTTGAGAAATAGATTAAGCCCTATTGCTGCATTCTCCATTCTAATCCTTCCTGCCCGCGCCTCCCTCCCTACCCCCAAATCAAAGTTTCCAAGACTGTAAAGTCAAAATGTTTCACATAAATCTTCTTGATGCAGCTCAGGCTCTTTGAAACTTTTGTTCTGTTCTGTTTGTTTCTTCCAAAACTTCCTGGCACTTCCTCTATATTCACTGAGTCTTTTTTTGTTTGCTCTGGCATGATATTTGCCTTTATCTGGGACTGCCCATGGTCTGGAACTCCCTTTTTCAACTGTTATTAAAAAAAAAAAAAAGTACATAACTTTATTAATAAAGTTCACAAGGAAACAACTGTAGTATACTGTAAATCACAATGGGAAATATATTTCACAAAACAGGAACAGTTGTGTAAAGAAGTTTAAAACAAGTTAAAAACCCATTGTTTTCCCCAAGGGCTCTTGTCTTTATAGCTGTTTAGATTCATACAGTCTTTGGGACCTGTCTTTTGCCTTGGCATGCCTTACTAAATGTGGGAAATTGAAAATGGACTCAATAGATCATGACTACCATTTTGAAACTTCCATAAAATACAGGGCACTGTGTACTGTGGAACATATATCTTAAGTGAGCACAATGCTTAGAAGAAATACTTAATTTATTATTCATTCAGTTGAATGCACAGCAGAAGCAAAACCATGCATGAACACATGTGTCAAGGCAGTATATTTAAACATTATCAGCAGAAATGCACCACAGCTTACACTGGAGGAGAGAATTGCTGCTTTGTGAGAATTTAATCTTTCATTTCTTTGACTTTTCTGCATGTTTAAATCTCAAAATATTTTTTTATTGAATGATTCTGAGATGGTATCGTCTTTCTGCCCTACATTTAAAAGTAATGCAAATAAGATAAAGGTGTTTTCCAAGTGGGACATGATCCTGTCCCTCTTGAGCTCAGTGACAGTTTTCACTAACTGAAGTGATGCAGGACTGGGTGTGTAAGTTCTTGAATGGGAGAGTTTACTCATTCTTGGTTTTCTCTCTTCACGTGGATTGATGTGTGACCAAAAGCCAGAGGTTTACTAAATCGCCCAACCTACACAATGTTAAAAGTGAAGATTGTTTTAAAATTTGTTCGACTTCCTTTCAGTAACTCTTTTTAAGATCATTTCACTATACTGACTTTGTAGTCTACTACTTTTCCCACTAGTACCAGGGTATGTACATTGTATTTCTGATCATTGATTTATGTTTGAACTCGGATAACTTCTTATATCTATGTTGTTGTAAGCAGGGTCTTCTAAGGCTTTCTAATTAGCCATTGTCTAATTTTGCATACTTTCTGAACGGAGAGATTTCCCACAAAAGCTTGGATCCTCCCAGTAAAATCACTAGCTTACTTTTGAAAATGCATTTCAGTGATACAACATGCCTAATTGTAAGTAGATTTTTTTTTTTTAGCTTTTTAGTTTGATTTATATTATAAATAATGAAATGTTTTTTAAGGATTGAGTTGCATACTACTTGAATGTTATTCAAGACTCTACTGAAAACTTATTTTTATTTCATTTTCGCATAATCTATCATTGTTTTAGTCACATTTTAGAAAAATGAATTGCAATAATTCGTCATGGTAGCTTATGTCCTAAAAGCCCTTTGTAATTTGGAAAAATAATGATTTTTAATCTTTGTGCTATACTAAACACAGTACTTAAAAATAAGTCTGGTTTTGCTTTAACTTCTGTAATTTGGATTGCTTTTAATAACTGTGATTACAGTGTAGTATCCTGCCTGCCTCCTGGGCAGTTATGCTGTCTCTAGCGCAATCTTTGTAAGGGCTTGAAAATGCAGATAAAGAAATTCAAGTTTTATTCTGTTGCTACTTCATAACTGTTGTAGAGTTTTGTTGTTTCGTGATTGCTGTTCTGCTTAAATGCTAAGTTATTTAGTACTGAAAAGAAACAGTCTTCAGCTGTTGAAAATAAGAGTGCATCTGTAATAAAGGGTATTATGATTCATTTTTACGCTTGTTGTCAGTTCTTTGAAAAATATAATTTCAAATCTAAAAAGGCATATGCTTGTTTATTAATGATGCCTTAGAATATGTTCCTGTGTCACTAAGATCAGTGATAATGGGATGAGGTAAGAATTGATTATTAAAGGTAAGATGGAGACTCATGGAGAGTTTTATCACTAGTGGATAATATTCTGCACCCAATAAAGTAGAAATTATCACTTATTTCAGAAGAGATTAGGGTGAGGCTGAGTTTACTGAAAAGGTCTGTTTTCACTCAGACTTGGAATATGAGGATTATCTGTTGACATATGTATTTAAACCAAACTGGTGTGAATACAAACCGGATGTTTCTTGGGAACATTTTTTATAGTACATTTGAACCATAAAACAAGGTGACACATTTTTTTAATCAGTATTTCTGATTTCGCATTGAGGAAATGTGTATTCTAAGGTACAGTATTTTAAGTGTTACTTTGCAGATTCTTGTCCAGTTACAAATAGCAATCTGGTACAATACTAAGTGCTGCAACAAAAATCTAGGTACAAAATAGAATGGCTATCTGTACGAAAGAAAATAAATCATGTTGACATAAACCAAAAAAGTACTCTTTTTAAATATTTTTCAGCAGTCATTTTAAAGACTAGGTTAAATCTTGATTTCCATATCCGTTCTCACTGAGCATGTGAGAGGCTATCAGCAAGTAGCTGATGATGTCTAACAAAGAATCTAGTATTGAAAAACTCTTCAGTATTGTTTGACCGTATTTACCACACCTAGTTGCATTGATTTGGGGGTACCTTATTGTTATAAAACTTCCACTGTGCTGTTCATTGTCTTCCTGTAAACTCTCCAAGAGTGGAAGTGGAGATAATACCTCCCCAACCCTACAGTCTCTTCTTGCCTTGCGAATGTGCTTCACAAGGCCAAGGTAGAGGTGGGACAGTGCTGTTTTGAAGCTAATCCCCTCTGTACAAGAATGGCTTAGTTACACCCATAGACATAGATCTGGAGGAGGATCATCTTGGTGTCGGAATGCGTTGGTGCCATAGCTATTGATTTATATTATTTCTAGTAACAGGAGTAAGGGAAATTACTTGGGGTTGTTTTTACTCTCCTCCCCCTTAATGTTTCTCAAAGATGACCTTGATAGTTGCTGGTTTATTAAAGTCCTCTAGCATTTATAACAAACATTTTATTGTGATGATACTCTTATTAAAAATAAGACCTACAATTTGGACAATTAATTAGTATAAATTGTCCCTTTAATGTGTTGTAGTGTTAACTCTTGATTCATTCAATCACAGCAGTTTTGCTGTTAATATGATTGGGAAGATGACTCATGGTCTTTGCCTGGTTTTGCTAAATACTTAGATCCATCAAAGAGCATTTATTTCTCGCAGAATTGGATTATAAGTTTATAACAGAATGCAGTAAATTAAAAGAGAGCAGTTGCACAGAAGAAGTATTTCCTACCCTTTCTTCACAGTCTCCTTTTGTTTTCATTGTGTGGTACAATATGTAGAGAACATGCTGAAAGCTACTTGTGTCATTTTTTGGGTATCTTCAGATACCTTTTCTCCAAAGCTTAATGGTTTACAGAGCAGTCTGATAACATCTGACACTGAAGATGACCTGAGGTTTTGTGAATTACTCTGACAACTGTGTTAATGAACTATTGCATAACATTCAAGTATAACAGTATGTCCTTCCTGCTTGTATCTGCTTTCTGAGAACTTCCATTTTAGGATGTTGAATATCAGTTCACTTTCTGATAATTGGTGTTCTGATAATACAGGGTATGAGGTGTACGTAATGTTTCACTGTGTATGGATGGGTGCAGATTGGAACCAACTTTACAGAGCTCAGATGGGTCCTTTTCTGAAATACACTATGGATGTCTATACCATCTAGTCATGCACATACAGAGATACCCAAGTTCTGAACAAGCTCATGGTAGCCATATGTCACGGCACAGTGTCTAGTTTGGGTCTTTAATGTGGCACAGTGCTGTTGTGATTAGTTGAGTTGATATTGGAACTATGTCTGAGACCACATACAAGCTCATATTGCATACTATAAACTTATCTTTAACATTTCTGAAACTGGGAAATTCTGGTTTAGAAGAAGATAGAGGCAAAGAACACTTTGTACAATACGCTTACATTATTCCATTAAGATAAATTTGATACTGGTAGTGTACCCAGGTGGCCAAGAAGGCCAATGGCATCCTGGCTTGCACCAGGAATAGTGTGGCCATCAGGACTAGGGAAGTGATCGTCCCCCTGTATGCGGCACTGGTGAGGCCGCACCTTGAATACTGTGTTCAGTTTTGGACCCCTCACTACAAGAAGGACGCTGAGGTGCTGGAGCGTGTCCAAAGAAGGGCAACAAAGCTGGTGAAGGGTCTGGAGCACAAGTCTTATGAGGAGCGTCTGAGGGAGCTGGGTTGTTTAGCCTGGAGAAGAGGAGGCTGAGGGGAGACCTTATTGCTCTCTACAACTACCTGAAAGGAGGCTGTAGTGAGGTGGGTGTTGGTCTCTTCTGCCAAGTAGCAAGTGATAGGACGAGAAGAAATGGCCTCAAGTTGCACCAGGAAAGATTTAGGTTGGATATTAGGAAAAACAACTTCACCAAAAGGGTAGTCAGGCACTGGACCAGGCTGCCCAGGGAAGTGGTTGAGTCCCCATCCCTGGAGGTGTTTAAAAGACGGGTAGACGTGGTGCTTGAGGACATGGTTTAGTGGTGGACTTGGCAGTGCTAGGTTAACGGTTGGACTCGATGATCTTAAGGGTCTTTTCCAACCTAAATAATTCCATGATTCTATGATAAGAATATAAACTGGCCATAAGTGTAATAATAACTTGACCTTATACACTGAACATAAAATTTACATAAAATGTAAATACCTAACTGCATTTTTGTACTATGTGCTTGTATAACTTTGTCAATATGGTTCAGCTGCACAAAGGATATGTTCATTTAGCAAATGGTTGAGGCTGCTTTTTGTTTAGGTTTGTTCATGCATTTTTTTTTTCTCTAACTGCTTGGTGATGTTAACCCCTTGCAGAAAGGCAAGAGCATCTTAAATAACATCAGTTTGTTGAGTGAATAAGCCATAGGTATTAGCAGATGCATTAACAGGTCTCCAACAGTGATGAGGGTTTCTAGCATTGTTTGCGAAGCCTGGGTATAGAAACTCGAACCATCGTGAAGCTGAAACAGCTGCCAGATTTACTGGCAGTTGACTTTCATTTGTGAGCGCTCAGAAGTCTGGGAATCTGACTGTTCACAGATAATACGTCGGTTTGGGAACTTCAGTCCTTATTTAGCTTGTACCCAAGGGTTCGATATCAACTGTTTTGGGGTTGGGTTGCTTTTACGTCATGGCTTGTTTGATTCAAATGCTATTGAAAGTAGCACAAGTCTCTCCATTGACTTTTGATTAGTTGATCACCGTATGACATAATAAGCGTGTGTTGATTAATTCTCTGCAGTTCCTAATAGGCACCCACACATAATGGAGGACCATTAGTGGCCATTGTCACCGTTAGTCATTTTCCAGTAATATCATTTTTATTTTCAGGCTGAAACCCCCAATCCTACACAGTATTACAAACAAACCATGTAAACAAAAAGTTCTTGCCACATAGTTGGAAGAATAAGAGCAACATTTTCTAAGCTTGGAACTTTCCCAAAATCATGCTCACAGATCCATGTGACATGTTACAAAAGTTGCTGATTTCATTGTTTGGTTTTTGAACATGACTTTCAACTTGTAGACAGCTGAAGGTTGCTGCAGCCTGTAAGCAGAAGGGCACAAAGGGCAGGGTGTTGCGTAGCGAAATGTAACTGTGACTCAGCTTTTGCTGAAAGTAACACTCATTTCATTTCTCCTACTTCCTCCTGATTATCAAGAAATGCCCTACAGCACTGGCATAAAGGAACACTGCCCGCTTGAAGAATACTTCCAAAACTTACCAGAAATGGTGAACTGCAGAAAAGTAAAGCGGTAACTAGCGGTGTTCCTTTCTTAGATGTGACATTGAAATGGGAAGTACTCGTGGTACAGTGCTATTTCTAATTTTAGGAGCAAAATGTCTATCACTTCTTGTACACAGATGTCATAAAACATTGGACAAAGGTGAAAACTTTCTGTTCAGATATCCCCTAATATGATTCAGCTTTGCTATAAAGATATTGGACTGTAATAGTAGCACAAGTGTTTTAGGAAGACCTGAGAGAAGTTTTCCCACTGCTAGCACGTGTGTTTCCCATGCTTGGTATGTGTGTATATCCGACATCGGAGATGAAAAACTTAGCAGCATCAGGACAGGATGGGCCGTCTTCTCAGGCAGAGCTTTCTGACCTTTCTTTGGTGTGCATGAGAACTGGCGCTCTTACATTCCCTGAACAACTCTCTGTACTGTAAATAGCATAGTGTTAAATAGGTAGGTTTGTGGGAGTACTCTTCTTGATTGTCACTAAGTTCTTTATGTTACTGTGGACCATGGTTTCTACTCAGCCCCTCATACCACAATAATTGCAGAGCTTCCATGGCAGCAGCCCCTCCACCTCTCTTCCAGGATTGCCCCAGGGTGACAGAATGGAAGTAAACATAGCACAGGTTTGTTTAAGAAAAGGCTTAAGAAGTTACCAGAGATACACTGACAGGATGATTTTCTTGAATCTCTGTCTCATCTTCTGTTCCTGACAAGAGGAATGCCTGGTCAAGAAAGTCATATAAAGAAGAATTATAAACACAAGCAAAGTATCAGTTTTCCTTTTTTAGAATTGCCTGCTCTGTGAGGTGTGTTCTGCCTTTTCTTCCATCTCACCATGTGTATCCATCAGTAATTTCACATGACAGAATGGAAAACAGATCAGAGTGGTATCTACTCTGGTCAAAAGCACAAAAAAATGCTCATCTCACTCAGGGCCAAGAAAAATCTGGTTCTAGTGCCCAGGAGATGCCTCAACCAAGAGTGGAAGAGATGTATCTACTCTGAGAACAAGATATGAAAAGGTTAGTAACTGGTTTTCCCTTCTACATAGTACACATCCCTGGCCATATAGCGTTCCTTATAATGGCAGTGTCTGTTGCTGTCATTGAGAATTGCATAGCGATAAAAGTCAGCATAAGGAACCATAACATTGCTTTTTAAATATCAATGTGCATCTGTTTGGGGAGGTGGGCTACTTTTTCTGTAGTAGCACTACTTATCTCTTTGATTAATGTTGCTGTTGTCTTTAAGTCTAGGAAAAGAAATGTATTGAAGTAGATTGTAGAGCATATTTTTGTTCTGTGCAGTAACATTGCTTTCTTTCTTTATAAGAGGCAATTTAGAGAACAAAGCGCCTCTTTGAATATTGTAGTGACATCTCTACTCACAGATTAAGTTTTTAGAAGGAAAATTTTCTGATGGAACTTCTTTAACCTTCTTAGGTACTAGTGTTTTTCTTGATTAAAGTCTCATTTCCTACCTGAGAAAGAAGAAATGGGTAATAGCTGTAACAGAGGAAAAAAAATGCATTTTTTTACTAACGTGTCAGCATGATCGTGTACTGATTCTACATTTAGGAGCCATTTTTTGGTCTGCCTTACCCCATGTGCAGATATCGGGACAAGAGAGCAAAAAGGTCTTGTCTTCCTCCCTGTATGCTGGTTCTCTGTCTCTTCTCATAGCCACTGTAGCGTCCTGCCACCGTGTTCCTGGCCCCTGTACACAGTCTGAGCCCAGAACTCATTTGAGGGGAGGGAGCAGTCAGAATGTTTTTGTGTACAGTAGCCAGCTTTCTTGTAATAATTTATAAGGGCTACATCAGAAGCACAAATTGGGGAATCTGGAGAACTACCCTACCTTGTGCTGATGGTTGTACATGACCCTGACCCTCCCTGAGGAAGGTGCAAGCCACCTCGCTTACATCCTTGTACCACTGCTGGCATAAGAACAGCGATGAATCTGAGCTGATGTGGACAATCTGTAGGTATGGTAAGAAACCACATGGTAAGGACAACCACTGTGAATTTTTTGTCTCCAGACAATGGGCTTTTTTTTTTTTCTGCTGTGTAACTCAGGTGCTCAAGTTAGCCTAAACAGGGACCACAATGCAAAGTGAAGCGTGAGATAATGTATCCGTACAAGAAATCCACTCCTCTTTGTGTGCTAGAATTCGGGTGCATATTCCCTGGACTGTGATTCTTTTATTACAGCATATTTTGCTACTCTATTAGTGGATTGTTTGTTCTGGAGACGTGGAATTGTGAACATCTATGAAACACTAGTAGCATATGAACATTGTAAGCAAGTATCCACACTACGAGGTGATGGTGTGAGCAACTGGTGAGTTGTGTATACAAATTGACCTTTACCTGTCCTTTAATTTTCCAGTACCATATCAAGCTAGGGTTTTTTACATAGAGATAGGACTTAAATTAGGATCAATATTTTAACTTGCAACTTGAGCTAAGATTACAGCAAAGCCAAATCTAATATTAAATTTCAAAGAAGCCTGCAGGAGTGACTCTTAGATCAAAAAGTAATAGTTGATCTGACGTGCCAGTCTCATTCACAGATGGGCCTTTAGAAGAATGAAAGTATTAATTCCTGTAAAGGAATAAAGGCAAAACCTAGGGAAGTGAGGGCACTTTTCATCCAAGCACGTAGACTGAGTTAAAGACTACAAGGAGACATAGTTATAAATTTGATTAGCAAATCTTGTGTGAGAATTACAAACTCTATTACTATTATAAAGCTTTCAATTCCATTGAGCTTCTGACTGTCTGAAGCAGATCATTTTGCTAGCCATTGCTGAGCTCTGTGCTGCCCCACCTAGATCACTACAAGTATCCCAGCAAATTATTCTAAAGCTAGAGCAGGCATGTCTAGATTATACTGCAGCCGATGTTATGACTGCATTTTTAATTACTGTGAGCTAACATAATTTTTTCCTTTATGAGGACAACTCTTGGAGACACTTCTCTTTTTTTTTTTTTTTTATTTTATTGTTTCTGTTGGTCTAAGATAAAAGCCAGTCAGACTAAAGGAGTATAGAAATTTTTATGGCAAAATAATATGCCAGTGTGAACACATCTTACATGAAAAAAATAGTATGTCAGTTGCACTTCACACTTTTGAAATTCTAGGCAATGATGTACACAAGAGGTTTTGAAGTAAGTTTAAACAGGACCTTATGATGCATGTATCTTGGGTAACTCTGGACTTTGTAAAAGCAAATACTGTGTTACAGAATTATTTTTACACGTATGCAGATTTAGTCATGTGTAGATCAACTACAGAGAGCTATGTAGATGTTTTGTGGTAGAGAAGTGACATAGCAAACAGTATAGAATATAAAACTGAAATGGGCCATATTGAATTAATCTTCAGTGTTTGACTTACATTCATAAAGGATTTAGTTAAATCCTTAAATTCACTCATTCTCAGCAGGTAAGAATTAGAGCATTGCTATTTGTAATAGCAAAAAAATGGGTTGCTAGAATACTACGTGACCTGAAGTTTTCTAGTCTAAATATCATTTAATCTAAATATACTTATCAGCGGCTCAAAATAAGTTTTATGTTAAATAAAACTGCATAGTCAAAAATCACTTGACTGAGATACAATGTATTTAGTGAACAGCCAATTTAAGACCAATATGAACAACCACCAAAACAGTTGTTTAATGAGGACAGCAGTTCTGCTTCATACGAATGCTCTTCTGGGAGCTAGCAGTATACTGAATTTCCTTTAGTTTTCCCATGTTAAAGTGATCTTTCTCTTCCCTTCATAGATGCACATCTATATCCACTGCCGCCTTCACGAATCTTAGTTTACCTCTTGGCTGCATGCCCTGGGAGGTCCCACTGACATAAGCGGAATATAACTATGCCCTGGAAAAACAGGATTTCTGGATTCTTGTTTGTTCCCTGTACTGGATGTGCAGTGCCTGTTCTTTCATTACTCTGAAGGCTGAGCAGACATTGCGCTCAAATATTAATCCTGCATAGATATCTCTTCCTCCTAGGTCAGCAGGACTGTTCATGGAAGGGCTCGATACAGTTCTGCATTGCCATTTTCAGTTACTGTTGAAATGGCCATCTCTCTTACCTGATAATGTGAATTTTTCACATGAAATGAGGCAATTCTGTTCCGTTTTATGTTGTCAGTTTAGAATTTAAATATTTTTCTTAATGCAATTCCATATACAAACCACTGTATTCACATATGTTCTTTACCAAGCTGGTGTTCTAGATGAGCACCGATCATACAGTTTGGTAACAAGTAATTTAATGTATCTGTGTATGAATACATATAAAAATACCATTTATATCTAAATGTAATTTACTGCTATTCCAATGGATTTTATTTTTCTAAATTTTTTATTGGCTGTAAATTAGATTAATTTCTGCAGTTTAATATTTTCTGTGTGACTTTCTAATCAAGAGTTGTATCATGCAGAAAAAGAAACCAAGGAAAGTTATTAAAACCCACCTGGCACAGATAATGTATTTAGATTTCCTTGTAGTGGACGTTGCCCCATATTGTCATGTGCAAATGAAACCTTTTTACAACTGATTGATTATTACAATTGCAGAGCGTGTTACAAAAAGAACAGTCATTTACAATAAATCTTTAGTTTTCTTTAGTTTTCAGTCTCATGTTCTAGTAAGACTGTTTGGAAAGAAACCAAGAATTGGGATTTTGTGTGACTCACTGTGGTAGGTAATTCTTAATCTCTGAAGAATATACATTCTACAGTCCTTGGAAAGTACACTGTTGCTTGTATAGGAGGTATTTGAATTGCTTAATGTATGACCAAACACTTGATTAGTAAATAATGCTTTACCTACGTGAATTTTGCTTACAGAGAAATTCCATGCTAGATACAATACACCACAGACTTAAAAGTAAATGAGAATGTGTTTTGTTTTTCTCAAATCTGTGACCTGGAATGACAGCATAGGAGGGAGTTATGCTGTGCCAGAAGCTCTTGGTAAAATCCAAAACCACCACAAAATACATCTAGTTTCATGTTTTGTTATGTACTCTGTATGTGAACAAGGCTCATCCATGCTTGCAAACCTTTTAAAAAGATGTTACTATGATTACTGATGTGGATGTCTAGAAAATGTGTGCTAAGTAATGTACACAAACATGCAGAGTACATATTTCTGATGTTGAAATAGTGCAGAGTAAATGAAATTGCATGATTTTGCAGCAAGACCAGCAAAAACGTAATTATTCAGAGGCAGGGTTATGAATTATTTTGGTTGTTTTTTGGCAGAAAACTTGGTGAAGTTAACTTTGTTTCATGAAGCAGAAAGTCTGTTTTCGGAATGAGATATATGTTAGATTTTATAAACTCGTTCACAGTATTTCCTCTCGCTACCAATCATTCTTATATGTTCTAAACTAAACAGTCCAGATTCCAGATGAGTGTTGATGTCTACAGTACAAACATCTGTTTTATCATCTCTAGTACTGGTGAGTTATTTCCTCTGTTCAACTCTTGTCTATGGAAAAATTATCCATCTATTAATTAACCAGGTCCCATTATCCCCAGCTACTCTGGCTTCAGCACAGTTCTTCACCGTATAAGATTCAATATGGGCATTATTTTAAACCAGACCTTGCTCTGTTAATAGCGTTTGAAGTCGCTACTGCTCTTTACAGAAATGTTGTAGGTTTTTCATAGGTGAATGTACTAACTAGGTTCTTACAACCTACCTTACCTAATTTAACCTTTATTTGCTATGTTTTTGACTTATCTGGGTTATCCCTTCTCCTCCTATAATCCTATATATTTGAAAGTTAGCTGTGGAAACCTTTGCTAAACTTCTCATAGTGTGACTTTCTTCATGGAAGTCACATGTCATATTTAGTTGCTTACTTCATTGGGCTTACTTGCTTAAATGCTCTGCTCTATCAGGGTTTAAGGATTTAATCCTTTACTACACTTAAGTAGTGCATCACATATATAAGATTAAAAAAGCCAGTGACCAGGCTGGATAATGCTAGGAACCCAATTTTTATATTAATCTGATGAGAGCTGTGAGTTAATGGTAGTCCTCTCAGACAAGTTGATTTTCCCTCCCTGTTTCATTTCTGGTTTGAGCCTTTGAGAGTTTGGATTTTTCTGAAAGGAGCTGAAACCTGGGGTTGTTCTCTGAAGTACATGAAGAAGGCAGGATCAAAGTCTGTAAATAAAAGTTCTGCATAGAATCAAATACAAGAATTTTATTAGAATATTTGTTAGTTTTGCATTACAGTTGTGAGATTAAATTCACTCTATCAAATAAGAAACAAATTACAGTCTCCTTAGTGCAAGTATCTGTCATCCTTACATAAAGCATAGATTCAGGTCTTTCTCTAAGTCCATATCCAGTGGTGTTTATCACACTTTTTGAATATATATCAGGAAGGTTATTGTTACACAGGCTTTCAAAAAAATTTTCGTGTTGCAATGAGCTTGCTGCCAGGCCTCCGACAAAATTAAAGAAATGTGTTCAGCCATATTTATTAATTCAGTGGAATGATATCAGTGATACTGGCTGAGCAAAGTAAAGTCTAACACTCAAGACATTAACGTTTCTCTGACTACAGTGCCTTAATTTTTAATGAAGCCATACTGTTTATTCCAAAACTTCAAGGAATGTCCTCAGTATTGTTTTGAAATTTCCAACTGATTGTGATGATATATGAACGATCTGGTTTCTGTTAAGTTTATTTGATTTTACTTCATGTAGCTTATCCCCCTGGAGCATTTTTAGGTGATCAAGCAAAGAAAGTCAGAACACTTAGAACAGAAAAATAGGGGCTTGTGGTTGGGGTGAAGGAATAATGAAAGGCAAGGGAAGTTATAGTTGGTGAAATGGATGGAATTAGGATTGGTGAAATGAGGATTCTCGTAGGATTTTTTTGTTGTCAGAAAATACGATTTTTCAAATGCAAAATGCTTTCTTAGAGTGAAAAGAATTTTTGTCATCTTGTTGAGAAGCAGGTGACCTGCTCCGTTTTATCTCTGTTTTCCAGCCAAGCAAGCAAAAGCCTGAGGGAAGCATGGAGATAAACAGTTACTTCGTTTACTAAAATGCAGCTATTATTTCTTTATTCTCAAGGCCTCCATGTGAGGGAAACTTCCAGATCTGAAGATTGATATTCACTGCTTCACATATCCCAAACTGAAAAATATTCCACACATGAAGTCTTGTAACATCTTGCAGTAAGACACTTGGAACCAATTTACACATTGCTCCATATGCAGGGAAGGCTTGTCGAAATACATCTAGCTCCTTGCAGTTTAGTCAAGAATTGTGGAGCTGCATACCTTGTCAATCAATGTTCTGCTATTCCAGTCTCTTTTCCTAACACAAATGACTTTATGTGGACTGGTTTACCAGTAAGAGTCAGTTGCGTCAGACATGTTTCATATGTCACATTATTGTTTACTATTGGAGATTATTCACTTCTGACTTCTTGGGTGAAATGAATAGCATTGTTGAAAATGTAAACTGCCCCTGGTTTCATTATGATAGGCTTGTATGACCATGATCGTGATGACACCTACAGTTTAATAATCTCCAGCAATTTGAGCAAGGAATTCTGAGGCTAGGTAAGTTGGAAAATTAAATTATGCCTTTCTTGGTCCTTCTAGATGTAATCAGTTTCTTTCACACATCTACTACTTCTTAAGGATGGTTTGTTAATTATATGGAGTTGAAAAGTCACAGCATTATATAATTCCTTCCTGTTTCAATATTTCACAGTATAGTAGTAATATACAAACGATTGACTGAAAACTTACAGTAAGTTAACAGTACAATTATTCCTTAATGTATATGTTTTCAGGAGTTAAAAAGAAAAAATGTCTATCAGCCTCATGCTTAAAGTAGGTGCATGGTGCATATGATTAACTGATAAGGCTCACACAGTTTTTTATCACTGAGCTTTGATTTTTATCACATTTTATGTGTCAGGGTCCATTAGCTTAATAAAAACTTGGATTAGAAACATCCACTTGACCATGTCTGTGTTCTAGGAATTGGTATTAAATATTCGGTATTTGGGATTCATGCTTCTAGG
Source organism: Nipponia nippon (assembly GCF_047370975.1). NCBI lineage: Eukaryota > Metazoa > Chordata > Aves > Pelecaniformes > Threskiornithidae > Nipponia > Nipponia nippon. The sequence continues at coordinate 25,142,490 of NW_028262358.1, forward strand.
AAGGTGTAGTGGAAAGCTGTGATACAGAAGTGTCTTTTGGAAAGAAGCCACTTGTGGTCAGTAAAGATTCTGTTCAAGGTTGTTAACCTCTGTATCCTTAAATTATATTTACGTAGCTGCTTAAATTATTTCTGCAGTTTCAGTTGGAATATATTGCCCAACCAAAAGAATTGTGTAACACAGCTGTTACCTTTTGCCCCATAGATGCCTACCTTTCAGTTATGGCTGAAGTAATCTCTGGGTAACTTCTAAGACAGTTGCACTAGTTAAAATCTTTCATGTTCATGTGTTTGAATAATAATTAGGTTGTTAGGCTTATTAACATTATTATTACTGCATTTTGTCAAGACACAGGACTGTCATCCAGAAAGTCTATTTGTTGGCTTACAGTCTTGCCTAAGGCATATTAGCTTGACAACTGTTTTGTTAGAATTGGAAGTGTATTTGTTGTATTCACCTATTGTTGCTAAAATGTTAGGCCATGATAAATGCATGGTTTTCTATTACAAATATTTAAATGTTGGTCTTTTTTTTTTAAAATGAATGCATGTTATGTGCAACTGAAGATATATATAATAACTTGTTTTATTTCATTTTCTTTTGACAGTGCTCGTATATCATCTTCCTCTCTTACCAGTCGTAGTTTCTGCATCAGAATGGCATGTTCACGTTTGAAAAGGTTTTCACCAGAGACTTGCATCTTTTTTCAGAATAATTGTGTCTTACCTGGAACTTCTCTGGTAGCTCCAGAGAACACTAGCATCTGAGCTAAGACAGTACGGTACAGTTTATATCTTTCCAAAGTCCATATTCCTCACTGACGAACAGTGTCATGATGGTTTTGAGGCTAGCGTGAAACTGGAAGGCTGATTTTTCTGACAAATACCAGGTCCAGATTTGTACAGCGAATCTGCTTGTAGATATCTGGGTCAGCTCATCTTGTGTGTCTTTTTGCTGTTATCACAACCCAGGCGTAAGAGACTAGGGACTGATTTTTATCATTCAAGATATGATGGAGTATATCATATGAATTAGGGTAGTATCATTTTGCTTCTACAAATACGTGTGCTTCGGTGGAGGGACTTGAGAGAACAATGATAGAAGTTTCCTGTTGAACACAAGAGGAGATAAGCACTTAACTAAGTGCCCAAGCCAACAGCATAATAAAAAAGGGGGCACTTCAGTTTTGTAAAGCTCAAATTATCCTTTTAAGAGCAAATTCCAAACTCTGAACCACTGGAGTTTGCGTAGTAAGTGTCACACTGATGTTTTGTACTGCCCACAATGAGATGAACCCACAACTTACAGCATTAGCTACATCTGCCTGTCCTGTGTTTTATTTAAATCTACCTGTCCTGGAAGTGTCTTTTTGTGGGTCTTTTTTCACACGGGAAAGGAAGTAAGTCTTAATTTTCCATACTCTAGGTAGGCTGCCTGTCCTGTCACAGTCATATTGATAGCGGACAGCTGTATCGGGTTTGCCATAGGTGTGCCCATGGATGGTGTTTCTAGGAGGTGCAACATCTGTGGGACTGGAAGGCGTCACCGCCTCGCCTGAGGCAACAGTGAAGTGGTTACGTTACGTCACGTCGGTGTGTGCTATGCGTGTCACTTTTCCATATCGCTGATCAAACTTGGTAGTTTAGCCAGAATCATTTTTAAGCTGCATAAGTAAGAACATTTCTGCGGTGTGCATTTTTAAGTTCTCTTCTAATGGAGACTTATTTTGTCCTTTGCTAGGCCTTTTTATTTTAATGGTTGCAGAGGTTAATGGGATGTCTTGTGTTCAGATTTTAACGCTACCTTTATGTGGCTGCAGAAAATAGCTTAGTGATACAACCCTTATACTTTTAAGCCTGAGGATCCCTGGAAGTATGGGTCAGTTGCAGTATATTAAGGCTCTTCTTCACTCAGAGCCACTAAAATTTTCATGTTTTTTGTGTTTGCATGCAAATAATCATGTATTGTTAGAGTTGCACAATTCTCAGCTTCCCCCCCAAGCCTTATTATGATGTGCTGTTGAGCTGAAAATAAGAACCTATGTCCCCCTCTTGGGCTCTGTTCCAGCAGTGCTCAGGTACTCAGGAACAGATGCTTCTTTCTGCTACTGTCTGCTGTTTATTTGCAGTTGTTACTCAGTTCCTTTAAATCACGGCACTAAGATGCCAGCAATCCAGATACCAGAGATTCTGCTTCATTTCTCCCATAAAGAAATCTGATTTGGCAGTTTTCTGTTCTTTGCCTGGAACTTTTTAAGGCACCTTAATTTTACGTATTTTGGCTTTCTGTAAAATACTTCATATGCTGTAAATGAAGATGTATCATCTCAGAATCAAGAGTCACATGTTTAATTGCAAATGACTTGAGCTTACTGCATTTTGGTGTAATTCCGTGATGTCCTCACCCAAGAAACAGCACATGATTATTTGTAAGCTTGCCATATCGGAGGAAATTTGATAAGGCTTTCCAAATCTGCTTTGTAAGGCCAGTAATTGCTGTGATCCAATAAGGGAGCCCTCTGTGGTGGCATCACTCGAGAGAGTAAGCGTGGTGTGACTGCTGCTGGCTTCTCGGATCACGCTGTCTAATGAAAGATTAATGAGGAGATGATGCTTTGTAACAAACATCTAATACTGCCACCAGGTCACAAGTTTGATTTGAACCAATCAATATAATTCATTCTCCTAAAGGTAGCTAATGATAGCATGCTTATGAGAAATGAAATGGCCTGCAATCTAAGACAGCCTGCTGCTCATTCTTACTGTGTCAGCTTTAAAGAAACAGTATTCATTTTATAATGTCATCTAAACCTGGGAAAGAAAGAAAGAGTTTAAATTCTGAGGGAAAATGTTAAGAAAACTTTTAAAAAATGAAACTCAAGAAAACTGAACTAAGAGAATCCTTAAATAAATTTGAATTAAAGCTCAATGAAACATAAGGGGGGAAAGAAAAAAAATATCTCATGTTCTCTGAGTTAGTAGTATCTGAAAGAGAAAAGAGTTTGATTCGACCTCGGGGTTTAAGGATCAGATGTACATTAATATCTGTGTTCTTAATCCTAGGAGTGACTGACTCACCTATGAAAGGCAGGGGGTCAAGTCCCCATCTATGTCATATTGACCCATCTGAGGACAGGGGAAGAAACTGGACCATCATTCTTCTGTTTTTGTACTAACAGAGGGACAGATAAGTTTCTGATGTAACCTAGATGAGTTGTTGGGGTTTTTTTAGTTATACCAGCTGTATTAATTCCAGAAAGCAAGTATAGGGGACAGAGGAGGGCATGCATTCAAGTATTTCCCTCAGAGATGATCCTATGAGAGACTGAACATTCTGAGAATTAGAGAGCAGAATGAGGAAACACAAAGGCAAGATTGTCTTCTGAACTTCTTGCTAAAGCCTTTGAGCTGGATTTTGCATTCTTGCTTCTAAGTAATATTGTGCTGTGAAAGTGGTGACAGTGAGTTACTGTAGCTACACATGGCATAAGATACTGTAAAATATGAATAACAGAGCTTGACTTTTGAGCTCTTGATTATGAGACTTCAGTTTTCCAAGCTGCAGAGTGGGAAATCCCTACTTTTCTCTTAAAAAAAAAAAAAAATGTTCAAATTCTCTAATGAAAGATTCTGATTTTCATAGCAAAATAATATTGCTGTCCTCTAGGTATATATAGGACCATACTGACCTGGTTCCAGTTACTTCTTAGGTACAAAGTAATATTTAAAAAAAACATGAAAATTTATTTCCTAAATGAAAATAGTATTTGCTTAATATTTAGGATACTTGCCTGTTTGGTACTTTCTTTCTGTCTAGATCGGTAACATCATAAACTTTGTAAATGTTAGCGTTATTTTCATTAACAATGTTATGTTCCTAATACCTGGAACAAATTGAAACTGCCACTAAAAATATCAATTTGTCATCAGAATATCAATACTAGATCTAGAAAAGACATTAAAAGCCAGGAGAATTTTCATGCTAACATCATTTTCCAGGAGCACAGGTGCACCAAAACACTCCCTTGCAGTGAGTAAGCAATCTGTTTGGTGCGTAAGCCACTTCTAAAGCAGTGAATAGCAATTCTAATAGCAATTTCAGACTCTTATTTTGCTACTTTTACACAGTTGTAAGAAAGATATATATTGTCATTAGATGACATTTCTTAATGTTTAGCTTTCTAGTTTTCATCATACAGTAGGGGTGAAAACAAATTAATCAACCCTAGCTGCAATTTGAGAATCTTTGCTACAGTCACTGAAGCAATAGCTTTATTTGATTTCTTCGCCTCTGTATTGATTGCATTTTCCTTCCAGACTGCACTGTGATCAATTGATATTGTGTTTCTTGGATTAACTTGGATTTCTCATCTTTTCTATCTCCATTTCCATTTCCTTTTTTCTATTCCAGTAAGTGCTTTAAAGTTTTAAATGTTTAAATAGACCCTCTTTCCCATAAAGCTTGGAATTTGCCAGGATCCCTTCCTAGAAGAGGAGCATAGTCTAATGGTCAACACACACTTGGGAGATGGACACTGTGTGTTCTTATCCTAGTTGATTTACTTTTGTGGCTTTAGGCAGGTCTCTCAGCTACCTACCAGGAGAGCCATGAGGATTAATTGAAATGCTTAACATTATGTCCGACTTTGACTACTGTACATCTACTGCCAGCCTTGAAAACAAAGTCTGTGATGTTCGTATGGGAAATAGTGTTTTTTCAGTGATCTTGCCTGAAGAATGACAGTAAGATTCCTGATTCCAGCAATACAAATTCATAATTGCACAGACTTTCTTTTCATGATGAAATCCAACTCTGTCATTCCTGTTTCTCCTTGGTAACTGATATTTCTGCTAGAATTTCCTGTAGCTCTTGGAGAATAACAGAAGTTTGTCTATATTTGTGAGGATTGTGTTGAAATAAATTTCAGTCGTTGCTATCCATAGTCCTGGAACAGAAGATGAAAAAAGGAGACATTCGGACAAAAAATATGCTAAAACTGGTGTCTAGAGAAACAAAGTAGTACATAATGCTGGTCATTTTAAATTGTAATTATTTACACATGAAGGATATTGTAAAGGAAACATTCATAGTAGTGAATTTTGTCAGCTTGTTAATAGTTTGATCAGACTTGTCTTTTCATAGCAGACATTTTATCTACATCTTTAGCATTTATTTTATTTTTATTACTGTGTTGCCTGGAAGCTCAAGTCAGACTTTTCTGTAATTGCTCTATTTTGGTTTAATTTTCCTTGAATATGAGTGACAAGACCTTACATGTAATATGTTTCACTCTGATTAGCACTTTGTATCCTAAGATTACTACTTCTCTGTCTTTCCTGGTAACATCTCACCTAGAGTATCTTAGTGCTATCTGTGCTGCATCACAATGATTGCTCATAGTCATCCTCTGATGGACTAATACACCCTCTTCTTTCTCCTCATTTGTTATTTCCAACTTGTCACAGGAATTCTTACTCTGATGTGTATGACCATGCACTTTATCTAATTTCATTCTGTTTCTGTTACTGCAGTTACCCATTCTCCTTTGGTGTGGAATAAAGTCTTTCTTTGTAGTAACAGCTTATGACAGACCTAATTTCTGTGCCAAGGTCACAAGGGAAAATATTAAGTATGTCCCAAGACAGATACTTGAGGAATTACCTTAACAGTTTCTCTCCAGTCTGATACTTTCAATTGTTTTCTCTTTAGCCAGTGCTATAGAAATACAAGGACACATGTTCCACATTTTCCTGTTAAGTTTATACATGGATCTTAGATTGTATAAATCATACTGAAGTGTGAAAATGTGTCCCCCAACAGTGATTAGAAAAGTCTCTAAGAGGTTCCAGATGTTCTTCAGATATTTGCAAAGCAGCTCCACTCAGACCACTGTGCCAGCACTAAAATTTCCAAGCCGAACATCACATTTAAGAAGGCGTCCCTCCAATTGTTACTTGCTCTGACTCTGCCCCCATGTAACCAGGGCTGTCCTTTGGAGCTGCCAGTGGTGGCACATGTTTCTGAGCACCTTTCAGTAGCAGAACAAGCCAGTGTTTGTCAGTAACTGGAGTTCCAAGTTGTGGCATTCATATGCACATGCTCAGGGCTTTATTCAGTCATGTCTTGAACACTGCCAAGGATGGAGACTACGCAGCCTCTTTGGACAACCTGCTGCAATGCTTGGCTCGTGAAAAAGTTTATCCTCATGTCAAGTTGGGGCCTTTCTTGTTTCAGTTTGTCCTTTTGTGTCTCATCCTTTTGCCATACAGTGTGGAGAAGAGCCTGGCTCCATCTTCTTGGTAACATACTCACAGGTATTGAAAAGCTGCCATTAGGTCCTCCCAAAGCCACCTCTTCTCCAGGCTGAACAAGCCCACTTCCCTCAGCATCTCCTCACCCAGCCTCTGCTCTAGCTCCCTGACCATCTTGGTGGCCCTTCAGTGAATTGACTCTTTTTTCATCAACATCTTCCTCATACTGCAAGGCCCAAAACTGGATGCAGTATTCTCGATGCAGTATTCTCAATAGTCGAAAGTGTGCTGAGTGAAGGGGGATAATCACTTCTCATGATCTACTGGCTGTGTGCCTGGTGGTACAGCCCAGGATGTTGTTGCTTTTCTTTGCTGCCAGGGCACACTGCTGGCTCACGTTGTTGCTGCCAGTGTCCCCAGCTGCCCAGCCAGTTGGTCTCCAGCCTGTACTGCTGCATAGCGTTTTTCCTTCCCAAGTGCAAGACTTTCATTTGTCCTTGTTGAATTTCATAATTTCATATCAGCCCAACCCTCTAGCCTATCTAGGCCCGTTTGACTGATTGCCCTGCTCTTGAGCATATTTGTCTGGTCTGCCCAGTTTGGTGTCACCTGGGAACTTGGTGAGAGCACACTTCACTGCCTCCTCCAGGTCACTGATAGATGTAAAACAGCAATGGTCCCAGTATAGACCTGTGCAGTGGTCCACTTGTTACAAGCCTCCAGGCTGAGGGCAACCCATTAACCCCTACCTTCTGAAACCAACTATCCAACCAGGTTTTTTGCCCATTACATCAATTCATCAATGTCAGTTTTTTAATTAGTTTTGCTAATTCAGTTATTACATTAAGTAACATTTTATCGTAGAAATGCATTTAAGCCATGATAGCCAGGAACCAGGATAGTCTGGAGAAGAGAAAGCTGTGGATAATACTACTGCTTTTAAATCTAAACTTTAAAACATAAATTGACTTCATTTATTCTTAGCTGATCCTGAGCTAAGAAGTCTCTGAAACTGGATGCTCAGTGGAGCGCAGTGTAGAGGCACCCAAGCTGTTGCATTATAATAATTTATAATGATATCCTGAATCTAGCGAGGCTCATCAACTGAGATAAAAGCTGTGTGAACCATGTTACTTCTGAACTCAGGCTTGCTTGAGAATCATCATAGTCATATTTGTGTGCTGTTGCTTAGGCATGGTGCACTTAAGCTAGCATGCACATTACTATTTTAAGTATCCCTGCACCTGTGTCATGATTTATCTGCAAAGTAGGTAGCCCACCCAGAAATTTGACTGACTTATTGGCTATGGGGCTGACAATGGGGTCTCTTACTAACTAGGTAGTTGAGCCTGAGCATATGTCTTTAGTTCATATTTTCCAAGGCAACCTCCTGCTTGGATTTTGCACGTGATTTGGCAAATATAAATTGAGTCATTTGGTAAGTTTGTTATCTGATGTCATTCACAAATTAAGCAGATGTTTAAATGATCCTGTTTACCTTTATAGTTATTTGCAATTGCAGAATAAATGGTAAGGCAAGAACCCCTTTAAAACTAGGCCCTGAACATTTTGGTCTTGATTTTGTTTCAGTTGAAACTTCTGAAGAACTTGCCACTCATGTCAATGGGAACGAGGTGGGGTATGTCTATAGAATAAAGACATTATGTCAGCTGGTAGTGGTGCAATGTGTGTGAATAAAAATGGTTTATCTCACTAACTGTTAAGAGGTTTACCTGAAATCGCTTTTAGTAACCTTTTTTATTCTCTATACAGTAACATATGTAATTAGGAAACACGTTATACAGCAAACTCAGTTTGAAAAATTGATTTTTAAAGCATAAAAGAGGCAGTGACTGAAGTCCTGCCAGCCTCTATCGAATACTCACATGTATTATATTGTAAACATAATACGATTACACTGTATGTTGTCATAATAATTGGTAGTGGTATTAGAGTCAGTCATTGAGTGCTTTGTTCACGTGGTAATAGATGACAAGGGCTACAATGTTTGTTGGCAGCAAACTTGTTTTCCTTTCTGTTTTTCTCAGTAAATTGGTTTCAAAATAGTTTTGTGGGTTTTTTTTTTTTAAACCGACCATCTTAGGATCCAGATGGCTTTATCTCTTTTTAATGAGATTTGGGACGTTCTCCTTAAAAGTGGTGTTCACTCAGTGCTGCCACAAAGGCTGCATTCTTCACTTTCCTTAAAGCATGGCGCTGTGACAACAGAGATAGGAAAGACTTAGTAGCGATCAGCAGCGCAGAGGGGTGGGTTAAGTCAGATTCATTAGGATCCAGGGCTGAAAGGTAGCATGAGTTAGGAGAGAACATAGAAACTGAGTCTGGAGGCCAGCGAATAATTTTAGATTACTGGGTAGGAGCAGCTTATCTGTTAGCCTCTGTAGGCTTGATTCTGTAATCCTAACTCGTGCAAGCCATGTCACTGGGTTCCACCGGGCTGCCATGTGATGGGACCTATTCGTTGTGAGTAAGCGTAGCAAAACTGCTCCACTTATTTGCAAGGTCCTGAAAGGGCAGCCAGGAGAGATAACAACTGGGGAAGGGGCATTTTTGCTGCTGAAAGTTCAAGACATTTGTTACTGAGTTAGTTGCTGGAGTTTTACAGGACAAGGCCCTCTTAAAATGATTTCTTTTAAGATCCAGACCATATGTATGACAGGGCTCTGCAGGATCCTGAAAGGCAGTTTGTGGTGGCTTGTGGCGTTCGCAGTAGGCATACATTTCAGATATGATGGAGTGAATTTTGCCTAATACAAGTTTAACAGCTGAAAAAAAAGGTTGCCTGTAGCAGCTTTTCATCTTCCATCAAATTCAGACTATAAGCCTCGACTACTTAGCTTCAGATTCCTGCGAAATCAGCACCAACACACACCCTATGCATCACCATTCTTTCACCTTTACGTATATCATTCGCTTTTTGCCAGTTTGAGTCAGCTCTCACTGACTTCAGTTGCACATGATATAGCCGTATGCTTCCACCTTCCCAGGCTTCCATGCCTTTTCTTGTACTGTTCATGTGGCTGTCCTGCCTGTCCCTGTCTCAATCATTTTCCATCTCATTTCATGTTGTGTACCACTTTCCATCTCAAAGTCCATTTGTGTCTGTCTTCATTCTCGGTGTTATTCTTTAATGCCTGATTCTTTTTCAGTAGTCTCCTTTGGATTACCCGCTGCAGAGCATGCCACCTGCACGTATCTCTAATTCTGCCAGCAGAACAGGAGTTGCTATATAATCAGTTCTACAAGAAAGTCTTGTTCCTACAAAGCAGGCATAACTTTATTCTGTTTTGCACTGATGGCTTTCACTTTGGCTTGCACATTGGCTTTCTTTGTTGACCACACAGGTATTCTGAATCTGCCCGGGTAGTTATATAGAAGGGATGGTATTTAGCTGCCATGAGATGTGTCTACCTGTAGTCAGCATTTAGAAACACTGTGTATCTGCAAGTGAAGAACAGCACCTTTTGTTGAATCTTCAGAGGGAAATGGAAATTGGTAGAATACTTGCCCAAAGTGGTATTTATCATGGCCTCTATCACTCTTTTTCCTCTTGAAAATGCTAGCAGATGTGCGACCCCCTACGTGGTGTGGTGCAGTGTGGGTACATTAGCCCAGTACTGAGTCATAGGGAAAAGGGGCATCCGTTTGAACCACTAATACAATATCTTAGTTCTTTAGGGATCTCCTGTCCAGGGATGTCCTTCTATAACTCTGTTTAGTTTGCGAACATCTTTTAAAAAGCACCACTCAAAATGGTTTATTAATTTAAGACTATGTTGAAAAACAAATTAAATAATTGTTAAATGTAGTATCTCAACAATTTCCAGTTAGAAAGCACAAAAATTAATATTGTAATTTTTTTCAGCATTGTAAGGTTTTTGTTTACCTGCTGGGATATCATCTGGTATCTGGTGAAATTGCTGCGGTTTTTCCTCACTAAGATGTAGCGAGATGTGCATGTGTATATTCTAATGCACAGTGGATTCTCAGCTCAGGTATAATCATTGCAAACTACAGATGTTCCAACCGCTTTTCTCCTCAATATTCTGATTGTTAATTATGTGGCTAATCAGCATTTTAAAACAAAATTTGCTCATAGTCTATTGATCCAATGGGGACATGCTAACAGGGTCTCTCCCTACACAAGTGCTCTGCATGCTATTAGCTGCCTGGGATCAAAACAGAATCAGAACAGGAGCACACAAGGTAGCTGAAAATTGTTTTTTCAAAACTGCTATGAATTTGGTGTGGTGTACTTTACACCCTGTGAGGGGAAATCTGTTCATGCAACAGTGCCCAGTACTGTAATTGGGACTGATTTAGCTTGTATTTTAACCATGTAAAAAAAAAAATCCTGAAGTCTCCACTTTTCTGTGACTTCTGTCCACTCTGCTGCTTTAGCAGTCAAGCTCTTTAGACCATGAAAAATCTTGAAGGCACAGCTGTCTTTAGCCACACCTCTTTCTCTGAAGGGACTGGCAGAATCTGATAGAAAGGTTTCCTGTACTAGAGCCAGTAACCAGAATTTGGGCCTGTTTATATCCTCTGGACTGGAAAAGTCAGAAAGGGGTAGGATTGATGTTCCTGATACTCTAAGGTAATGTGCTTGAAGGCACACAACAACCTAGCCTTAGGAAAATACACTCTCCCAATGTTTACAGCTTTTTTTGTACCTTGTACCAAAGAAGGAAAGGAGCACACGGAGACAGCTTTTCCTTGATGAGTCATCTTCTTCCTTACAATTGTCCCTTTGATAAAAGTATTTGCAAAGAGGCTTAAAGCTGTTTTCTTCAAAGTGACACCGTTTATTAGAAAACTGAAAGATCCTGAGTTAGCTTCTGCTTCTTGCACATTGATAAATTTACACCTATCTTGCTTTGGAGGCAACTCAGAGGGCAAATGCAGAGTTTGTAAGCATGGGTGCTGCGCCACTTTGGAGTCATGCTAGGCTCTGTACTTCATAGTATCCTACCCTTTCAACAAGTACTGTGGAAAATGTTGGCTGTCACCCTTTAAACAGTATTTGCATTTCTCATGATCATCTGTCCCAGAGCAAAGTTCAGTGGGAAGTATTGTTGAAGTGCAATTGATCTAAAAATATATCAAAAGGAAAACTACTGTATATGAACAAATTATGGAGAGGCTTTATATAGCCTTGTTGATGTCTGTAAATACATAAAACAAGGAAGCAGCAGCTTATGACATGGTTATTTCTGGGAAAGCGGAAGGTCTGACTGTCATTATTACACCATGCACAGAGCCAAGCACTTGGTCCTGAAGAAATTGTGAGTGGAATTAAGAACCCAAAAATTAGAAAATTTGAACTATTTCCATAGTCTTGTGAACTCTTTGCTCCTGATCTTGCCTCTGCGGATCAATGACAAATCACATATTAGTGTCAATGGGATCAGCTTAGGATTTTTGCTTCCCTCTCCCCCTACATTTTCTTTAAACAAAACCCTTTTATTTTCCTTTCCAGGGAATACCTGTTCTGACGATGAACCTGAGGATCTGACAAGCTTTAGTGATTTCTGGCAGATCTCAACATAGAGTATTCCAAAATTAGTGGTGTCAGCTCACTTCTTCAGAAGTGAGAGAAAAATATATTTACTATATCCAGAGGGGAAAAAAAAGCTAGAAGGAACTACTAAGTCAGTTAATTTGCTCTCTGCATCATAGGTCATTATTACCCAGTTACCTCTGTATAGAATATTTTGTGTTCAACTGCAGTACTAAGCATCCAAATGCATGCTGAGCCACAACACTCGACAAGGTATCCAGACTTGAAGACGTCAAGAACTATAGATGCCATTGAGAATTCCCATGGTAATTTGAGTTATAAATTACTTGTTGTTTAATATGGCATGTTTCCTATCTGAACTTTGTGTTTATGCTGAAGAACCCTCTAAGAGCCAGTATCTTCTGTGATATATTAAGTCAAGCTAGTTAATAACGTTAACAAGTGAACTTTAAGTCTTTCCTTCAAACGTGTCACTGTAAGACATTTTCCTCTTCAAATAATTTTGGCTGGTTTTTTATATTCTGTTTTGAAAACATTCTTTCTAAAATGTGAAACTTGGTGTGGTGTTTCACTGCAGGTTTTACCAGTGTTGCATATAGTTGTAGAAAGCTGTTTTGCTTTTGTATCTATACACACAGGGATCATATTAGGGGTTTTTTTGCTGCAATGTCAGCTGTTTGTCACCTGTAATCCTTGGTACCTTTCAGACCATGTGTTTTCCAGGGAGGAGATGTGGCTGCTAGTGGAGCTTTTAGTTCTAATCCCTTTGCATTTGGCTGCATTAAGACATGTTTAATTAGAACAGGCTTAGTTTATTAAGTGATTCAAATTGGTCTACATGGCTATCTTCAGCTTTCATCCCCACAATTTTATTAATCTCACAAATCTTATTATCATGGATGTATATATTTATTTCCAAATCACTGATGATTTATATTTATTTCCAAATCACAAATTATAAGCCCTAAAGTTTGTTACAAGTCTTCATTCACTATTACTTTGTTAGATCTTTCAATTTTCAGTCAACACATTTTACTGATATTGTGTTGTGCAAGTTTTCATACTGAGAATGTCACACACTATTAAGTCAACTGGTCTCCACAAATATATTACAGATATACCATTACTTTCATCAGCCAAACATCTGTCTCATCAAACAATGCAATAACTTTATTTTACAAGATCTATTTGCCACAAAACTGGGTTGACTGATATTAATTATATTCCGGTACTTTAATTCTTTATTAATTTTATAACAGCTTTATTACCTGGAAGTAACGTCAGACTAACTATCCATTAGCTCTCTGAGTCATCTGCTGGCCTTCGTTATTATTGGCACAACATTAGCACTTTTCCAGTCAAATGGAATTTCCCTGGAATGCCTTAATTTATTAAAATAAACATGATTAGTTCTCAGGCCTTCTCAGTCTTAGTTCTTAGGTGTGAGGCAGATGGATTGGCTGATTTTAAAATGTTTATTTCTAGTACCTGTTGTATAACATCCCGCTTGGTTACTAAGGGACTGGAAAATAGTTCGACATCATCATGTGACATAACGTCTGTCCAAATATGGGATAGAAATACTTCTAAATTTTATCATTTACATCTGGCAGAAGGTTTATATAACTGATAGGACTATTGTAGTCTTGATACTTTTTTTTTTTTTTTTTAATTCTTCATGTTACATTAGTCCTGTCAGCTGTGGACTTTCCGCTAATGTTTCTAGCTTGCCTTATCGATTTTTTTTTCCCTTCGTAACTCCTAATTCATATGGATTATTACTGTTTCTCTTCATCTTCATTTATTATATAGTACTTTTTATTACAAACTGCTGCTCACACTTGAGTAGTGAAAGAAGGCACAATTTTTAGCCAGAATTATCTTCTCCTTGACTGTGGAATTACAAATTCTTGACCATCCTAAGATTTCTTCTTAAAGCAACTTTTCACTTTTGACTTTCCCACATCAATTTCAATCATCATTTTAATTACTCTGCTAGGATATTGAAGTTGCAGGTTACTGACAATTGTAACACGTACCATGCTCATGGCTTTATGCAGCAGTGTCTCCCTCAGCTCTCCTACTCATTTTGCCCTCTTAGTGTGGTTTTCTTTTTAGCCTTTAAATCAGTTGAATCATTGCACAATTTCACTAATAATAATGGCATCATTCTTTTGCATTAGTGATAATTTTGTGTTCTCCGACTTATTACCTCTTCCAATCTCAATACATAAAGGCCTGAAAAATATCTTCTAATACTCTTTGCCACGCTAATTCAATTTCTTCAGGGACTGTTTGAGCATGTACTATATTTGCCTTCTTACTAACTTCCTCAGGTGTTGCTACTTTAACATTCTCCTGCCTACTCCAGCTTATTTCCAGATCAGAAAGAGGTAACACTTGCACTGTCCTCTTTTTGAGTTTTTCTAAGAGGTAAGATTACCATAGGGAGTGGATTTTCATAAAAGCCCTGTTAATGAAGTCTTCCCAAGTCATGCACTTGTTTGTCTGTTATCCATCTGACCATACTTACTCTGAGGATAATGCCATCTGTCCAAGAAGTGATGCTGCAAAAAGGAGATTTCAGATGTATTTCATCACAACATATTATGTTCTCTATCGAGAATTTTCACCAGCGTGCCTTCCACAGTGGTATACCAGGAGAACCCAAAAATAAATCTCTTTTTTTTGATGGTCTTATACAGCAGGCCTTCCTTTTAATTTTGTGCATTTTGCCTCTGTGACTTGGACTCCTGCATATCTAGAGGATGTGTCAGCTTTTTATTCCAAACCAGCGTGTGTTTTTCTTTCTTGTTTTAGAATAGTGTGTAGTAAATTCAATGGGATGATACAAAGGGTGTTGAGGGAACTATAGCATCCAGCTGGTTTGTTAGTGATGATAAAGGCTGCTTTCCAGTAGAGCACTGCGTATTTTGCCGTGAGCATTCAGATTTGGTCAGCATTCAGAAACAAGAGCCATTCGGAGGTGATAAACAGAAAACGTGGCTTAGACATACCTCCTTGCTTTAGCATTTTAAATCCAATGCCTTCCAAGGGCAGTGCCCTTAGCACAGCTCTCCCTTCTGACTTCCTCTTTCCTTCCTGAAATAGAATAATCATCACTGTAGGTTCTCCTGTCTGCAGCAGGTACTCCCAGCAAAAACTGGTTCCTTAATGTTGCAATTAAGCCTTTTTGAGTAATATTCCTGCTTAAACCTGCCAGTTAGCACAGACTAGAGAGGAAACTGGAAGTAAAGAATTATTTCTTTCAGTACGTTTTCCTATCTGAGAACAGAATACTTGATAGATGGATGAGCAGAGAGGAAAAGGCAGCTGACAACATTCAGCTGCACCTTTTCTTTCATGGCCTTGCAGTCTGGTTTATAACTCAGGAAGGAGAGGAACAATAAGCAAGCGGAATTAGAATATACAAAGAATTTTAAACGCAGGCTTTTCTTTTCCTAATTCCTAGCTATTTTGTACTCTGTTAAAATGGTCATCTTCTTACACAGATTTCATCTGATATTTTCCAGTGATAGCGACTCAAAACCTACTGATGCCAGTGTCACACGTTTAAGCTGTGGTCTTGATATGATTTGTCTAGATCGCGTTGCTAAATAAATCTTTAGATCTCATGAGTACATGAATTTATTTATGTACATTTATGTACATATGTACATTTATTTATTTATTTAAGAACATTTATTTCCTTCCTGAATGAAGATCATAGAAGTACTTGCTGTAAAAGCCAGTACAGTCCTACTGTAGTAGCAGTGTTATAGCTGACATGATAAATGCAGAAAAAGTACTAAGAAAGAGTCACAGTGGCTGAGCTACAGTCTCTTTCTGAATTCAGACTTGTTTGCATGTTTTGAAGGAGAAAATGAAATTGTCACATGGTTGCTGATTACATAGTGACTGAATTGTTTCAAACTACGTGTGCTTTAGGAGATAGAGTCTGCAGCTGGGAAATCCCCAGCATGTGACTGGTACAGCTGTGTTTGATGGTGTGATTAAGCTTTACAGCAGACCTGAGTATTTCACCACGTTGCATCTGTACCTGTGGGTGTCTGCCTGTTGCAGCATTCGAGTAACTGCCAAACATTCCCAGTCTTTCAGAATTTGCATCAGCATGTGAACCTCGAGCTGCTTGAACTGTGCTAATCTTTTGCTGGTAAAGCAATGGGGAAACAGAGTACCAAGTGCAGCGAAGCAGCAGATTTCTCTGTAAGGGTGAATACAGTAGCTTTAAGTCATCTGCATTTGTGCCATCCTGCCAAAGGACATAAATGGTTAGGAAAAGGGGAAGCTTGGACTTCTGCTTTTCTTCGAGCTATTTTTATGCTTATCCATCCCCATCTTGTTCCTGTGTTTCCTCCTCCTGTGGCATCTTGTCAGCAATTGAGATGATGAGTTGTTTGGGATAGGAGCTCTTTGTTACTTACTGGTACACTGCAAAGGATGATAGGACCCAATTCCTTACGAGGTTTATAAGGGTTTTTTATAATATAAACTTGTGATTTCAACTAATTGTTTGTTGGTTGACTCATTTTGACCCACTGTGTTCTCTAATACGTAGAAGCGTTAGGCAGTGGGTCATGCAAACGGTCACTGCATTCACATGGGAAAAGGGAGATGCTGTACTGTGGTTTTGAAGGGACCCCTTGGAGGGTTGCAAAACAGGCCTTTAGCTCCATGGTTGGAAACTTGAATCATTAACAATTGCAAAGCATCACTGTGATGACTTTACCTGGTTAGTAGTCAAACTTTTCCACAATTCTGCCATGCCCTGGAGATTTTCTAACACACCACGGGCTCCGCTGTCTCTCCCAAATATGAACTCATGGCGCAACCTGGTAGTGAGCAGCAAGCTCCATGATATTGCGAGAAACCATCTCTCCTGGGTTTTAGGGTACCAATTGTATGGTCCCTAGAATACTGTGATCTCTGACCAGAGTGAGCTACTAAGAAATAATTGATCTGATTTAGGGGAAAGAAAAAAAAAAACAAAACCCAACACCAATGCACTGAAGCACCAGTTTACAAAGTTTTATATAGTGTGAGAAAATCGTACTATTTTTCACCGTTTGTAAAATGTTTGCAGCATAGTGTCCCTTGAAAATACATTTAGCCTTTGCTTCTCAGATTTATCATATGTTCCTTTTATATGTAGGATGTCCTGTTAGAATCCCTTGTAGCTTTGATCTTGCTCCTCTATCTCAAAACTTCTGGCTTTGGGTTTGGATTATACTGGTGCTGCTTCAGTCTTCCTGCCAAAGCCTTGCAATACATTTAAAATATGTTTTCCTCTTGATGTGTATCACCTTATGTTTCTAGAGACCATATTTTCTCTGATATTTAATTAATTGTTTCAAAATGCCTAATGGGGTGAGATATTGCTAGTAGGTGCTTGAGAAGATTTTGGTCTAGTGTTTAATTTTATACTTGCGATTTCTCATACGTTGTGGTGAAAAGATCTGTGGTGAAATGCTGTAGCATGTTGACCTTATCTTCCCTAATTCTAAGTGTAAGCTGTGTTTGTAGACAAAATGTAATGTTTGTGCTCAGGGTTGCTTGTTACCAGCTTTACATTGTAAGTGGTAGAAAGGAAAGTTAGTTGTACAGATAAATGTCATTTTTTAAGTACAGAACTAGATTCTCTATCTGCAGATTGGTATATTATTTATTCATATAACATTGTTTCTTTTTATAATTTTTTTTTTTAAATTATCCCTTTGCGAGGCCTCTGGGGTCTGATACTTCAAAAGCCTAGGTATTCTCTGCCGTCACTCACTTCATAACGAAGAGCAACCTGCGCCTTAGTTGATCTGGTTAATTAGTCAAAGGATAGCAAGAGATGACACAAATGTTTGATAGAGCATGTAGTAAGGATTAGCACAACAGCAAAAAATCATGAGATGAGCTATTATTATTCCCCTAATTTGTTGGTTCCTGATTTCCGAATGTTATATATATTTCTCTGTATTGTGTTTGAGGAAGTAGTCAGATGAAAGGTCACAACTGTTTCATGAAAGTGGGTGAATCATATACTGATTCACTGTGTACAGGCAGCGTATGCTCAATGTATTTGGAGTGTGCATTCCTTTATTAGTTTGCCGTCTGTTCTACTGTGGGAGCCAATTTAAAAGAGATTAATTGACCTGCAAATCAGTTAAATAGAAATGGTGTTGCAATATAGCTTTATAGATTTGAATGGGAAATGACATAGTTCATTTAAATTGCACACTCAGTACAAATTTAGGCCGCGCCCCCCAAATCTTTGAGATGTAATTTAGATGAGCAGGTATTTGCTTGACAGAAGTAGCGTGTGGGGAGCATGCCCATTGCTCTGGTCATGAGATGGAGAACGTGCTCCCTTCACTGACTTGTGATCGTATGTGAGTGTCGTAGCTTAAGGACATGTTGCCTCCCCAGATTCATGTTAAGATACACACAGTGAAGTTGGGGTTGGGGACAGGATCTCTGTGACAGCTTGTGTGACCCAGAGCAGCAGTTTCCCTCTTGCTCTCCCGTCATTGGCTCTGGAGATGGGAAAGCTCCCACAGCTGCGGTTTGCGGAGGACAGAGAGGGAAACTCACATGTCCCAGACAAAAATTTGCAGTAAAATAATCACCAAAGACTGTAATCAGGATGATGGAAGAGTCTGGGTTAGTTTTGTTTGTTTTTTTCCTTTAGGATTGTCCAGGGCAAAGTTGACGCATTTTTAAGTGCTGCATCTGCTCAGTCATTTGGCTAACGTGCCTGGTTCTGTGTTATCACCAAATTATATAACGTGGCGGGATTTAGCCAGCCTCACATGCTTCGCCACAGTGCGGTAGGTCATTTGACAGTATGAGGAACATATGGTAATTAGGGAATCTTGTCTGTCTTCTTTTTTTCCCCCCTCCAAAATAGACAATTTCATGCTTGTGGGAAGGTATCGTGCTAGCAGTTCTGGGAAAGGACACTTTCTCTTTATCCCCCAAACAGACACAATACGTACGGTTACGCTGCGGGTTTTCCTCTTGCTGGCATTACAGCATCTCCATTCTCACATGGAAAGGGAGCCTTTAGGGCTGAAAAAGCAGTTCAGGCCAGCTCAGGCGTTTAGCCCATTGTTATTAGACCTTCTTGTGAAGACTAGCAAAACTTTAAAACTAGAGAATTCCCTAGAAGTTCAGTCAGAGCAGATGAGAGTCCAGGTTATCAATACTGATGCAAACGTGAAGCCGCATCTGCTAGAGCTACTATCTTTTCCTTGAGACAGCCAATGTCCTTCTTGTAAATCACAGAGTCCGAAACTTTAAAACTGACTAATACAGCCCCAGGCACAGCTGTGATATAGGAAGGGGACTGGCTGTGCATTAAGTAATCACGTGACTAGGTACTATATGGAGTGAAGTAAAGAAAGAGACAGTCCTACGTGCAATACTCGTAAATCTACCGTAAAGTACTTGGAAACTCAATCTGCATTTAGGATCCTATCTAGGAAAATACCACTGAACTTCTGTATGATACTCAGCAACTGAAAGCTAAGCATTTCTGGACTGAGGCGTCGGGTTTCTTTTAACAACGGGTATAATTGCAGCTCCTCTGCTCTGACCTTTTGTTGGCTTAATGTAGGCATCCAAGCTTGAAAGTTGTACATTGTACAAAGGGAGTTCGAGTTTGGTTTTCTCTTACTACACCTACAAGTGGAATGCCAGTCTGATGTGCTTAGAAATGAAAATAAACACTGAGCAGAACAAGTAGAAGCACTGTTGGAGACAAGGGTTCAGTATAACTTGGGCACCATAACTTCATTCTTATAATGCCATCTTGAAGATTTATTTTTAAGCAGAAATAAATCTAAATAAATCTATTTTTTGGCCTTTCCTCTTCAGGTGATGTAGGATTAATGTATATGGAATTGAACAAATTTTCTAAGTTTTACAGTGCACGTCTTTGGAATTACCCTACAATGTCTTTATTGACTGTTGCTTCACTCTAGCAGCCACTGTGTTTTCTGCAGCTGAAAGAAGGTTTTAAAACACGATGTGGAATATGAACTGACAAAAATGGAAAGAGAGAGAATGTTTCTGTAAAATGTCTGTAATAACTTACCTTCAAATATGCAGGCATTATACGATATAGGATCTTAAAAGTGATTTTATCCCCTTTTGATAGACACAGAGCTTATCTCTTTTTGAGATCAAAATTTACAATATTCAAGGGGAAAAATTAGGACTACTGATTCCCCTTAAATTTGTTTTTACAATTAATTGTATAAATTCTCTTCTCCTGTGACCAATTTAAGCTGTTTGTTTCATATGTAGTTGTATCCAAGGGGAAGATGCAGCTGGGTTAAAGATATGTGTTTGCGTGTGTGCTTGAATATTCCGTTATTAACGAGTGAGGTAGTTTCCTGAAATCAGGAGGTTTTACTGATGCCGTTTATTTTATGTAATTTTATGTTAAAGAAATTATATTGTATTTTAAAAGATAGTCAAGCACATGAGCAGTTCTGGAATAAAAAATAAGCACAGGCTTCTTGGATATTTGAACAATTTCGACTAGTGAGCAATACTAAGTAGTCTTGAGAGGGGGGAAGCACATATGCAGAAGAAAGAGCTGAGTTTGGGAACTAAAACAAAAACCACAGAGTGAGTAGGAAGCATATCTTGGGTAAGAGTAAAGAAAAGCTGAGCAAGAGCTCTTGGGGCAGCATCCCGCTTTACCAGCTGGGGGCACTTTTAGCTGTCTCATTTCTTTGATTCTTGCACAGCTGGAAAAGACCTGACCCTGTAAAAGGGCTTGTTAGTTTTATCTTGAAAGTATAGCTGATAAATAAATTGGGGGAGGGAAAGAAAAACAAACAAAGAGTAAAGTCAGTTCTTGTTTCTGCCTTCTGTCTGTGGGAGGTTTCTACCCCTTCAGCTAGAGTGCAAGCACTCAAACAGGTTGAGTACCTGTATTTGGCACAGCTGAGAGGCTGAAACTGCGGTAAGGAGCACAGCCTGGAAACAGCGTCAGAAGTCTCCTAAAAACGATCTGGCATTGATGGTGAAAGTTTCTGTGCTCTCAGCAGCAGAGGTGCTACAGAAGAGCCCCACTCCTCCCCTGGCCGCTCCCTCCCGTCCCCCGGCTGTGGCAAAGGCTGATCCAGCAACCCTTGCAGCTGTGCTGGGGCCGGTGGGGTGGAAAGCCCAGTGAGCAAGGTGGAATTGGGTGACAGGCATGAGCGGATGGGGAATGCCTCGAAATGATAAATTAATACTAGTTATTAAAACTAACAGTTAAAACTAATTATTATTTGTGAACTTGATAATAATTAAACCAGTTACTATTTTAGAGTAAAATTGTACACCAGTATCTTCTAACTGGCAAGACCTCCAGAATCCTGAGTTTTCTCTAGGTGGTCAGGTAAAAATGTTAAGAGCTGAATAGTTCCGCTGGTGCCAAAGTTAAATGTGCTTCAACAGCGATTAATGATCAGATTCAGCCTCCACTGAGGCTGTGGTTTCACAAACGCTTCTTTCTCACGGTGTTGCCATCCACTCACTCTTCATTCTTGCTTGCTTCCCACCTTTACCCGCATGTTCACTTCCGCCAGTGTAACAGTTTGTGCGACTGCACAGTGAATTAGATTGGGAAACTAATTCGGTTTTTAAAAAATCTTTTTTTGGGGGGCAGGGGTGGGTTATTTTCCTCAATACAGTTCAACGTGTGCTGTACCAGCAGTTGTCCTGGCACAAATAAGGTTGTGGTGTAAGGTGGGAATAAGCTGGAGGGAACAAGGTATTAAAGCCAGCACTGTTGCTGAAAGAGACGTTTGTGAAAATGCACCTTGTTTTGGTGCAGAGCAGCAGGAAAAAGGGTGTAACTAACTCTTCCGGGAATTGCTGGGTTATATGTGGTCATTTTGCTCAGAACAGAGACCTAGCTCTGAGTGCCTGTGGACCCCCGTTCAGATCCCTCTTTTCTGTAGCAGGCTGAAGAGAAATCTTATTCCTTCTAAACTCTGGAAGAGCATGCTGTGCTAGACTGGAATGGATGTAAATTTATTCACTGATAGAAAGAAAAAAAGAAAAAACAACTAACCTGAAATTTTCTGTATGATACGGTTGTTCTTCGGTGCAGTCATCTCATTGTCCTTTTCTCCATTGTGCCCTGGGCACTGCTGCCACAGGAGATGCTGCAAATGGCCCCTCGTGCTGCACAGATCTATGTCCCTTCCAGCTATTCAACTGAAACCTGCCATTCCTTGTGCTGTAAATCAGCCCTCCTGGGCTGCGGTGGCTGCACAGACAGCCTGTTTGCCCCTTTCCTGTGTGTCTCACGACTTTTCCTTCTCATTTCTTACACAGAAAAATAGACATAGGTGATTGTAGCAGCTTGACCAAGATCACAGCCTGGTCTCTGTCAAAGCGTGGAATAGTTAAATAGCTCTCCTCACTTCAGGCCACTGCCCAAGTCACCTGCCTCTGAACAAGGGACCATTCCTTCTGGCAACTTGATTTGCTCATTTTCGTAGTTGCATGTTATGTTTCTGTGGTACATATTTTTCATTAATATGGGCTAATTGGGTCATTAAATAATGTTAATGAGAGACAACCAAATTCTGCTGTATGTCCGCATGCATCTCTCGCTGCACACCCGAGACCATGGTCACCTGTACCGCTTCTCTTATTCCAGTCCTAAGTTCTTCTGGTGCTGCTATTGCCAAAGTACACAGCGCCGTCCTTGTGCACTGTAGATAGATACCTGCTAAACCCCTTTGATACTGTGAAGCTCACTTCGCCTGGGCCCTAAGGAAAGGGGCTCATCTCAGAGTCAGAAATCGAGAGGAGCCTGCACGTTGAAGTCTGTGACTTGATTCCAAAATGTAAATGGGATCAGAATTGTGTCGTATAACACAATGAGAAGGTAATGATATTAAAGAATAAAGAACAATAATTATCCCCTGCTATTTTCTTTATTAATTTTATTATCAATTTTATTATAAAAACTCATTGATCCCTTCAGTTCTGTGCATAGTCTGCTAACAGGTCAACTGCTTGAAGCCTTTCTCCAGTTTTTACTCAGTTCTTAGTTGGGCAACTTTCCCATCAAAGTTGATGCCATTTTGCCTGAGTAAGAGGACCAGTAAAAAGGAGAGAGCATTTTAGGATTTGTGCCACGTAGCGGTGTTAAGAGTCTTTAAGGCTTCTCCTTAACCCCCAGCCCGGCAGCGAAGCAGAAACACCCCGTTGGCTCTGCCTGGCGCTTGCAAGCGAGCTCACACCCAAGCTTATCATTGCTGTAGCTGTATGTTGATGCTCCTATCTATGTCCCGGTAAATCAGTAATGTGCCATTTATTTTCTCCTCACTTTACTACACAGAGTCCTCTATCTTCAGGTTCTCAGGCTTCTCATCAGGGTTGAAGCCATGAGTCTTCTCTGCCAAATGCAGTATGTCCAGGAGGTAACATTATACTGTCCTCTAGTGGTAAAATATCCTGCTTGCAGTCTTATCTCAAAAGCAGGGTGCTTTCAGGCACTTCTTTATGTTATTCACACGTTAATACTGTTCTTGAAGAACCATCTTGCTTTGAGAAGGTTGCCTAATAATAACAAAAATGTTTCGGAAGACGTTCTTAACAAAAGAACTTTGTAACAAAGTTGATGTAAACTGTGATAGTGATGCTTTGCTAACATAATTCAGTTTCAGGTTTAGTTTTAAGTTTTGGTTGCCTGCCTCAGCCATTCTTCTGTGGTGTTCCTTGAACTTACACATGGAAGAATATTTGTTGGAGAAGTGCAAAACATCAAGTCAAGGGATTTGAGTTATTGCTCTGTTTCAACTGTAAAGTGTTGGCAAAACTTTGGATATCGTTTTTCCCTACCATTTTCTGTATGGAGAGTGGAGTGACAATAACAGCTACTTCATCAGAGTGTTTGAGGGCTGTTGATGGAAACGAGGTCCTCAGTGCAAAGAATATATGGTGTAAAAAATGGTAATACATTGCCTCTTACAATAGGACTAAACTCTTTGAGAGAATCCTGTCTCAAAGGATACCTCTCAAAATACCTCAAAATCCTGTGGTATTTTTTTATATGTTTGCATAAAATCAGGGTGAGCTCTTGCCATACGTAGATCACCATTTTTAAGTTCTTTTTCAGTGAGTTCTTACCTAGTATC
The DNA here is from genome assembly GCF_047370975.1 of Nipponia nippon. Classification (NCBI taxonomy): domain Eukaryota; kingdom Metazoa; phylum Chordata; class Aves; order Pelecaniformes; family Threskiornithidae; genus Nipponia; species Nipponia nippon. The sequence continues at coordinate 25,166,444 of NW_028262358.1, forward strand.
ACAGACTCCAAAGCAAGATGGAGGCTAAGGAAAAGAAAAACAACAGATTTCAAATGTTTACTTTCCTTTCTTTGCTTTTCATACAGGTATATTAGAATATGTTTTGTTAATATGTTTAGACCTAAGTGATTAAGTCGTTGATAATTAGTGCTAATCAGTTGTTGATTTAACCTTTAAATAATTAAAAAAAAATCATTTGAGATAACTAGAAAATAATAATAATTTCAAGTTACTGTCTGGTATCCATCTAACTAATGATATACAGGTGAAAATTCCACCAATTACCCCGTTGATAATTAATAACTCTACTAATATAGTATTTAATAGAATATTAATAACTCTATTAATAGAGTTATTATGCACATGCATTTTTCTGCACTCTTCCACAGGAATAAGTATAGAAACAAAGAAGTTCATAAGAAACCAAGCATCACCTCCAGCCAGCATCACTTTTTTTCCCCCCAGTGGAGCAGTAATCTGAGGGACTTCAGATCTCCAGAGCACAGCAATTAGGTAAGACTTAATGATTTTCATGAGTCCGGACTGATTAAAAGGTGTCATTGTACAAAAGAAAAATCAGCATTCAGGTTGCTGTTAACTCTTGGAAGAGTTTTCATCTATATATGTTCCAGAAGGAGCCGCTGCTGACTAGTAATTACAGCTCAGAGCAGTCCCATTTTGTTGTTTAACCATGGACACTTGTCCTGTGGCCATCAGGGGAGATGACTAGGAGGAATTCAGTTGCCATTTGCCCATCACTTAACGCTGACCTAAAATCTGCCTGTAGACAGAGTTGCCTCATGGAAGACGTATCCTGAACGTCCTGCTGAACTGCATGACCTTGACGTGAAGCGCTAGTGCCAGGACTGGAATATGCAATGACTTTGTGTGTCATTACCAAATTGTTACCTAACAAGACCCAAATCATTGCTACAGTGTTATTCTGGCATATAATAGACTGGATCTTAAAAGGTGTGCGAGATTTGTTGTCTCCTGATGCCTGTGTGGATGATGCAGCTTTCTTTTGTGAATGGGAAAAAAGCCTGGGATTTGCCTTCAAATGCTTTGAAGCTGAAGTGTTTTTTTTTTTCTCTCTGTTTTCTGAGGCCACTGTTCAGGACTCGGCAGATGCACAAATCCTCCACTTAGGTCATTTGAGTGAGGCAACTGGACCGTTAATTTAATACTGATCAAAGCTAATTTGAGGGGTGGCACATGTACGCTAGATGGGCTGTAGCTCAATGTGTTACAAACTATTGCTATAAAGGCATCAGTGAAGGATTTGCTGTGGAGGAAATAGGGGTAATGGAAGTGATTTGTCAGGCAAACCACATTTTTCTGTGCCTGTGCCCTGTACTAAATTGCTCTTTGCTTGGGTGGCTTGCTTTGTATGTAATAGCTTTCTGACATACGGGTTTTTAAGACACTGAAGTGTTGCTTAGACTTGAATACACGTATAGTTCACCACCTGTATGGTCCACCACCACACGAGGCCCTGGAGTTAGCCAACAACATTAGTTCAACTCAACGTCCCTCCCCAGACTGGTCAAGGAGTGAGGCTTGCTGACAACTGGCTTGCTACTGCTAATGAGGCTTGAGATGAAGCTGTACATCGCAGATCAGTGCCACGGACCTCCACCCTGCATAAATGAATTGTGGATAATGTTCACCAACAGCTGTTATTGTTTGATCACTTAGAAACACAGGACACAATATTGAAACCAAATAGCCCTCACATACATAGTCAGGAGGGAGAATATAAGCTCCTCCATTAGGTATTCTCAGTTGCCTGGGAGAGGGGGGGGCTGCTGACTGGGGCGTCCCACATGGGTACCAAGATAGATCCCTAAGGTTAGACAACGTGAACAACTCTGCCTTACAGCAAGCCCAAGATACATCCTCTTCTGAAGATTTCAAACTGACAAATAGGTCTACCGCATGTCTAATAATTCTCCAAATGTCATCTACTCTGCCTTGCTTACAGGCCTCCTTTAAAAACACAAGAAGAGGAACAATGTTTTGATAAAATATTTAAAGAACTAGATCCTTGTCCAAAGGTTATTGGTAAAGAGACTGCACTTGATTTTCAGAACCTGAGATCCTGATTTCAGCTTTCGATTTCTATTGATACAGCTCTGTTGCTTCAATGGAGCCTGTCTGGCTTTCCAATGACATCAAATATGGTCTGAAATCACAAGGGAAAGCTATTTGCTCTCATTTTTAAGTCACAGTAGGGTATATCCAGAAGTCTATGAATATATTGATTTACAGTCATTCTGAAAGTAGATTCTAATGATGTTAGCAATTGAAATCAACCCCCGTGGACGTTTGGTAGTCAAGAAATGTTTTATTTAAAACATTTTATTTAAAACATTTATTTAAAACAATGTTTTATATAAAACATCAAGCACGGAATTAATGTTGATATGAAAGCTATACCAAGCAATTCATACTAAGCAGCAGTAAGAAGTGCCTTGTGGGCATTTCTTTCTTTACTTTCTCTCTTTTTTTTTTTCTTCTTTTTTTTTTTAGTTTTTTGTTTGGGGTAGAGTGTTTTTATAGCAGCACAGTTAAAAAAGCCTTGCAAGGAAGTCCACAGTACAGTGAAATATTTTAGCAGAGGGCACTGTACAAGACTTGAGCCACCTTCTGGGGTTTTTTTTGGTTGGTTGGTTGGTTTCGTTTTTTTTATAGTAGGAATAACTCTCTTGCAGCTTGATGTGTTGTTTGGCTGATGTGTGATGGATTTTCCATACATGTATGTGATAAGAAGGGAACCCAGTTTCTTCTCATACTGGGTATGTCAGTTTTTTCAGAAGTAGTATATCCTGCTAATTTTGGGTCATCACATCATATCATCTGTTTTTACCCCATTGGCTGCATACAGTTTTCTCTTTAGAAGATGGGAAATTTGCTCCTAGCCCTTAACGGCATCACTATCACCTCATCCTACGTTGTTGTGAAGTCAGCAATTGCCTGTCTTCAATTCTTCGCTAAATATGGAAGAATTAACCCATTCCTTACTCTCTTACCAGAACTTTTCATACAGATCTTTCAAGTTTGTAAGGGTCAAGCCCTTCAAAGAATGAATTACTTAACGTGTAGCAGTGACAAAGTTGATTTTTGCAAATAAATTACTTCTAAATTAATATTGCTGATACTTTGTCAAAAAGTTTATCCCTGTGTTTCCCTTCTATTTATTCATCCTGTCTTGAGGTCTTGGAGTTTATAAGCTGTTTTGTGCTGATTTATGTTTCCAAATAAGCTGTCTTTTTATATACAAGAAATAGTTTAGATGTGACAGTAAAGATACAGATTTTTTTTTATAACAAATACTGTACATACTGCTAATTTATATCAGTAAATTTAATAATCTTTTTCTCCCTGCTCTTACGTGAAGATCAAACCACTTAATACCATGGTTTACCACTGATTCGCTGGAATTTTATATCAGTAATGACAGGGAAGTCTATTTACTATGCAAATAAAAATAAGTAGTACAAATAGAGTTAAGGTTAGAGAAAATATTTGAATAGAAGATAGTAGATATGAAAAGTACATGTCGGAATGGCAAACAATTAGAATGAGATTCTGGGTTGACACAAACCATTATAGCTCCATGGGAGTTAATAGACCTATGCCAATTCACATGAGCTGAGAATCAAAATAATGAAGTTAAGCTTAAGAGAAAAATGGAGAACTACGGATGGGACTTGGAGTACACAGCGAGGAAGTCTGTAGGTCGCAGGAAAAACACCCAGCAGAGATGACAGTAGTGCTTCAGCCACTGGAATAATTTTTCCTCTGGTTCTGTATGTCTGGTAGTTGGTTCATAAATGGTTTCTTATACATGCAAGAACGTGGACTAGGTAAGAACATAGTTGAGTTTGCCTGTAATTAGGTTAAAAAATACACTTAAATGGTCCAGCCGCTGGATGTCTCTCTTGTTCTGCTTACATGAGTGAGGACTGGCCTTTCAGAGTGAAAAACCTGCATCTCAGAAGATAAATGGGTCACTATGGAAAGCCAGCTGTCCAGTGCTGCCCAGCTGACTGAAATGATCTGACACCAGTCCAACTCTCAACATTATACACTATAAGTACGAGATATAAGCAAGATTAACAGTTGAGAAATGCATTTTTCTTCCATTACAAGAGCACTTCTTCCCAGCCCCATTCTTCTCAGCTGTGCTCTGCACAACTGTATTAAATAACCTGGTGCCAATAACTGAATATTATTTGAGAAAATAAGTTAAAATCAGTAGTGCCTTTCTCGGTAGTTAACAATATGTAAGCAAATACTACGTTAGGCTGGATAGTGGAAATGCACCGGGTAAATTTTCTTTTTTCCTGCCAGGGGTTTCTGGCTCAGGTCAGTTGAAGTTGGTAGTAACTTCAGCTAGACAAGAACCAGATTTCCCTTTTCTGGAAGAGTCTGCGCCTTCTATTTATTGCTCTATTCTGAAACAGAATTGAGAGAGAGACACATTCAGAACTTTCCATGAAATCTGGTGCTGGAAAAGTAAACATTAGGAGAGACTTTTGGTTACCTGTGTGAGTCGAGGGTACAGGACCAGGTCTTTGTTTTGCTCAGCTGCATTGCTTAAGCAATGGAAATCTTTCTGCATGTGCATTATTGGCTCTTTTTTGTTTGAGGCATTGAAAATAAGTGAATGCAGGAAAATGCTTAACAAATCCTTAAATCAGTTTCATACTGCTTCATAGCACATAGCTCTCAGTGATGTGAAATAGAGGGAAGACCAGAGTGAAGCCTCAGGCAGTGATTTCAGAAGGACCTATGAAGGTGAGTGCTGAGAATTTAGGGTTTCAGTGATTTAGCTAGGATAATACAGGAATTTGGGGTTAGGGAGGAGTGTAATAGAGATCTTAAGTTTCAAGGTAATATGATGACTAGATAATTTTTACCATTCTTCAGTTCTCCACACTGTTTTCAGAAGGAGTTTCATCTGTATATTGTGGGATAGTACATTTTCTTATATTCATACTATTTGTTTAATTCTTTAAGTTAAAACCCAACTTAGATTACATATTCTGAATGCTAAAAGTCTGATATCTTTCAGAATTTTGCTGGATTTTTTTTCCGTATCTCAGTATACATGAAAGAAGTTATGTAACTTTTTACTTTAATGGTTGGCCAATATTTGAGCTCCTCTAGTTTATTTCTGTCAAAAATGTTGATATGAAGTGATGTATCTTTGTGTACATTCTTTGTAATCAAAGTGGGATCAAACTGAGGTCCTGTTTCCCTGAATGTAGCAAGAAAAAAGACAATAGGAAACAGCTCCTTTGGCAGTAACCCAAGCCTCTCTTTTCAATCAGCACTGCACTCGGAAAACTCTCGCTCCCTCTTTTTCTCTCTTTGTGGGAATTCAGGATCATTCTACAAAGTGTTTCACTGTTTGTTTGGTTTTGGTTGGGTGGGGGTTTTTTTGGCCTGCATATGTAACATTTCTGACTGGGTCACTTACACCATTTTGCTAAAATTATATACACACCTTTGTGCATCCACGTGGCTCGTTTTTTTTTTTTTTTAATTTGCCTGTCTTGTGGCTGGTGGTTGGGGGTGATACCTATTTGTCTGCATCTTCTGTTTGCCCACAGTTATATTTCAAAACCATTTTTCTCTCTAGGACTACAAACTGTTTGCATTCCACTCTGTTCCCTGTTGGTTTTCTCTGTAGCCATTAAGGAAAACAGGCAGGGAAAGCGTGCCTCCCACTTCTTTGTAAAAGGTGGGTTTATGAACCAATCTATTACTGTATTTTGAAATGTGCTGTTATCAAGTCTTTTGAGCTTCACTTCTTTTTAAAGGACCTAAACGGCATTTGGTTGTCCAAGGAGTTTTGCTCTCTCTTATCTCAGACAGTGAAATTTTAAGAATATCAGAAGTGTTGTTTAACAGTCTAAACTAAGCCTTACACAGGGGATGTGCTCGCTGCCATGCTCTTCAAGTCTAGGGCAGACAAACCTGCATTTTGCTATACTGGATAGTTTAAGGCCTCTACTGCTCCTGGGTTTTAACTTTTCCAGGTTAGTATTGGGAGAGATCTTTGCCTAACCCTGGTTATGTATAAAAACAATAATCAGAGGTGGTTATTTAGTGCAAGAGCCAGATTGTATGGTTGTTATCTTAGACTGGCAGTGAAACCCCTGGAGAGTTATTTAATTTTGTAAATTAGCATGCAATTAGAAAAGGAGTTTTGCTTTGAGTTTTTTAGGAGGTGTTTATTTTTTTTTGCTCAGCAAAATCAAGAATAAGCATCATCATAATGTATGGTTTCTTTCTATAGCTTTGAGCTAGATTAAGCAATTGCTTCAGAGTTCATCATTAATTATCGTATACTGTATCTTGCAACAATATTTGTCCTAGCGTTGTCAGAACTCCATGTAGTGTGGATCTGTTAAAACCCTACAAAAGCAGACATGAAGGTAAAGGCATAATAGTGTACGCAGATGAGTGCAGTACTGAGCTCTGAAGTTCCAGTGTATTTTTAGTCAAGAGCGAATGTCTGTCTAATTCAAGAATTATGGAAGAAAAGTGGATCTGTAATTATGTTCATAATGAGAGAGGCCCTTTTTTGGTGCTTAATCTAAATAATGTAAAATATGTAGGTAGTAGAAAACATCAAAGCTGATAATGTAGGGGGTTATTGTGGTCCAGGGAAAGGAGGGGGGACCGGATTCTAAAATAGTGAAAATCAGCGTAGCTCAGTTGGAGCTCTTTATTTCTATTGATGTACACTAGTTGAAAATTGGTTTATGACTTCAAGTTGCATAGAAACAAAGGAAACCAAAGAAACTGTTATGAAAGCATCCATCTAGCAAAACATTGGGGGAAGAAAAATACAGTGAAAACAGAACTCTTTCTAAATTAAATTTACTATTAAATTTAATAAAGTTTCCTAGTGGGGAGTTCCTGGAAAATGTGGACTGAAATATGAAGCAAACTTTGATTGCTCTTTTAGCTGCCTTGACAGTATATTTACAAGAACTAAATTTCTTTAAATTTCTTTTTTTTTTTTTTAATTACTTCTAAAGAAACTTTCTAGAGAAAAATACCCGTGCTTCATAACCACCTTAAGAAGCATTTGCTATGGTTGTTTCCAAAGGAACAGCTTAATAGTTTCATAAATATCAAAGTTAATAGGCTCCTAAAAACAAGGAAAATTGCCTGTAGGTGTTTTCTGCTTACACAGAAATAGCTACTCTCTGAACTGAAACTTTCTCTAAACTTTCTCTCTAGGCCTGTTACCTATTACTGCATACTTTGCTGTACTGTTCCTATTTCCTCTAGCTGTTTTGAATCAACAGTGGGTAGAGCAATACTTAAATGAAATATACTTGAGGGTGAAACATGATCTAACAAATTATAAAAAATAAACAATATTAAGGATAGCTTGTGCCTCTAAGGAGATCAGGAACAGTCTAATGGGGACACACTTTTTTTTGAAAATGCAACAGCTTGCCACATCATCATAAAGCCATATGTATGGCTGGCTTTGAAGAAAAGATAAAATCTTTCAAAAAGTGGCTTCCAGAGTGGAGTCTGAGAAAAATGATCTTTTTTCTTGTATTGAGTTGCTATTTGGTGTGCAGCAGGAGCTGCTTCTCCTTTATTTTTGCTGCCTTTTTTCCCTTGGTTTTAATTTTAATGGTGTTAAGGCACCTAACAGTCTTGATAAGCAGCTTTTACTAAAGATATAAAATCATTGTTTTCTGCGTGAACTTGGTAATGTGTATAGGCCTCATAGCAGTCACACTTAGAGAAAACAAGAGCCCTTTCCTCCCCTTAGAGATGTAGGAAAACCCAGCTGCTAGCAAATTAACTTACACTGTGCTTTACTCTTCCTTCATTTAATATTTGTGTTGTACTGGGAGGGCTTATCATGATTAGACAGCTCACAGAATCATGCTTCTGAAAGGACATGCGGGGTATGAAAAGAGATGCTAGAAAAGTGGGTCTTCCGGTTAGGATTTCCTTACAGGCTTTGAGCCCGGGTGGACTTTCCGCTGCTAGAGCCTTAAACCAGTCTAAATGCAGATTTTACAGAAGGCAGCAGGAGACTGAAACAAGGCTGAGCGGTGCTGGTTTATGGCGTGGGGACAGTCTGGTGAAAGCTGCTGGTACTCTCCCCATCAAGACTGAGCTGGTTCCACCTAGGAAGTGCAGGTGGACTGTGATTTAGTTCGGGATATCTGCATCCCCATTTGGGGTCCCCATTAAATAGAAACGAAGAGGCCCTTGCCCTACTCTTCTTTACTGTTCCTAGTTTTGGTAATTTCATTTTATGTGTAGGCAGCTGTTCATCATGTTAGGTATTTGTATTTCACATTCCTCAAGTCTCCTAAATTCTTTGTCAGTGGGGAAGAAACATTCATAAAGTTGCTTATCCACTGGCAAGTTTTAGAAATCTGTTATCTAAAGTTTTATGTAGGAGCTTTTATCAAAATCTCTATTTACGAAAGGTAATTCTAGAAGTACATTGTTACTAGTAACACCCCTGGGAGACTGGCTCCCTCCAGAAAACGTATGCCTCCTTAGAAAAGATGATGAGATGTCATAGTCTTGACTTAAGAGTGAGTTCTTAATTCCCTCAGCTGCTGTTTTTTGACAAATCCATCCCTGATGCTCCGTTGCAAGGCGTAGTGTACAATAAGGAAAAACATTTTTTTCTCCTTCAGGCAACAAGTAAGCCTCTCCCCCTTTCCCTTCGATCAGCTGCAGTTGAACAAAAACCACCATAGAAACTTAGAGGGAGAAATAGAACTCAGCAAATATTTCTTCTAATCACTAGGTACAATATACAATAAAACTTAATCCACAACAGTTCTCTCTTTAAAATGTGCGTATCTTCTTTCCCTGCTACGCTAGTCTGAAATAACGAGGCAGGGACCAGCCACTCAGGCTGGCGCTGGTCTTCTCTTACTCTGCTTTGGCTGTCAGCATCAACATTTCTATTATCTCTCTTTCGCTTAATTTTGAGGGTCCTTCTCTCCTCTTGTTCTCCTTCTTCCACTGATCACTCCCTCCTCCTCACGTCACTCTTTCCTTTTCTTGATTCTCTGACAGCTTTTCGGTTTGCTCCACATTGGCAGGACTGGACCTACTGTATATTTTGTTCTGTCTGACTGGGGAAGCGGAAACTCGGCATCCCTTGGATTTCTCTGGGTGTTGTGTAATTGAATTGTCTAGAGTGTTAATCATCATTTGATTATTCTGACATTCTTGATGAAAAAATATGTATATTAAAATCATAATGTAATTGCAGAATTTGCTTTTAGCATGAATATATTTCTTCTCAGTGACATTGAAATTATTTACTACTCCCAATATTTATGTATTATTTTGACAGATGTGCAGTGGGCTATGAGTAATTTTAAGGTGGCACGGTTTACTTCATGCAGCTTAAAAGCAAGGATTTTCCCCCTCCCCTTTTGCCCCATCACATTTTATTATTAATGGACACATTTGAGTTGTCAGCTTTCCCAAAGCCTTGGTGCATGGGCTGGAATGATCAGATTAATTTAATTGCTTAACCATGTCTTTGCTAACTAGGAGTACTGAACACCCTCTTGTTCTTGCTTTATCTTTTCCCTAGCAGTTCTTCTGGGTTTTTTTTATTCATCCTGTTAGTTTTAAACATAAGAATTCCGAGCCGAAATAGCCTGTAATATGGAAATGTAGGCTTCCAGGAGCTGTGTGGGCTAGAAATAAACTTTTGACTTTGTCTGGAGGCAGGATGCTAAGACGGCTCAGCTGGCAGGTTAATGATGATTGTCATGAATATTAAATGATAGAACCAAAACAAAACTCCCAGAGAGACACTTACGCACAAATCTTACATAGCAACAGAACCAGCTCAGACAGCTGGCTCGCTGTAGACTTTCTTGAAAGAAAACAGCGCTGAGGCATATTGGGATGATTTTTATAAACCGGAAAGGCAATTTGTGATGCACTGTTTGAAAGTTAGGGGTCTTAATGATTTATAGCTTGAAGCAGAAATCTGTTTTCTAAAGTAGATAAATAACAGGTAAATTATATCTGTGCTGTTCTCCCTTGTATTAAGTGTTTCAGAATATTTTTGAGCTTTGTGCTCACTAAAAATGTGTACAAGGGGTAAGCCTTACTGATAAAGTTCATACCAGCTCTCTGGTGTGCAGCTATAGTCTCACTTCTTCCGCTGAAGTTCCTCTAATCCCTTCTTAGTTTTTTTCCCCCTCTCTAAAAAGACCACATTGGAAGGCACAGAATAATAAACTACAGTTGGTTTTGTTTCTTTCTTGTGATTTGTCCCAGACAGGATAAGAGCTTGCTATTCACAGAGTTCCTCCTTCAGCTCCAGTGGTGTAAAGCTAGCTCCTGCTACATGAAAAAATTGCTCCAGCGCATGCAAAAAACTAAAATTCAAGAAGCTTGGATTTATTTGAAGTAACACCAACACAGACCTGGGATGAGTCTGTTAACGGCACTGCAGTCATGCTCTGTTTCTGAAAGGATATCTAACGGTGAGACATTCTCTATAGCCCAGAGAGTAGTCTTTGTTACACTTGGGGGGTAACAAGTTGGGGTCAGATTCTTGCACGTAACTTCCTAGACTTTTATGGCTATGTAAATTTACACCAACTTAATATGTGGTTCAGTGATTTTCAGACACCAAAAGGAATGAGCTGAAATTACAGAGTAGGTTTTCTCAGATAACCGCATGTAGGCACGATCCATTTTGTGGTGTTAGAAATTCTGAGTATAAAAAGATAAAGTAAATCTAAACTATTTTTAGGTGCGATGAGTCAGTCTAAATGAGTTGATGGAAAAAGATATAAATGAAAGGACAGTGTAGTTAGAGGAAGTTATGGAGAGTAATGCTTTTATATAAACATTCTGCAGAATTCATTTGGCTTTCCAAACCCTGTCTGTAAATCGAGAAGTGCTTTCCAGTGGCTCATGGAGACCTCTCTACTCATATGGTGCTAACTGTCTTTGTTTTCAGTTCAATTGCATTAAAAACAGAATATAATTTTAAAAGTAGAAATTTAAAAGTATTTATGTAAATAATTGATGCGGTTATTCCAGTGATGATATGTGACTATGAGCAGTGTGTGCAATCAGAAATAGAAGTGGCCAGCAGGTTCCCAGCTGTGAAGAAAACGCATTCAGTGAGATAATTTTTCTGCTAGTATCAGGACAACCCCTGATTTATTTCTGTTGTTATTAAATCAAACAACCTAGTCGAATGGGAGTGATTTTTTTTTTTTTTTAAGGGTAACATAAACCAGATACATTTAGAAGACTTACTTAGACTGGCTTATATTTGTGTTTTCACAGTACCATGAGGAATTTACACACATACTCTCTGACAGGGCTTGCAATAAGGTGAGCTACAGTATTGTGGAATAATAGTTTGTATAGATTTCCCTATGTATTAAAGTCTCCCATAAATATATATTACTTTGTGAAGCAGATACAGCTAACATAATTATTCAGATAAAATCTTGCTTAAGACTTTGATTTTTTTCATGCTGAAAAGTTCCTTTAGGTACTTAGGGAAGTTCAGGTTAATGTATCTTAGTCTGCAAAGGGTACGAACAATTGTTTTGGGATTAGAGGCTCATTTCTTTCTTACTTACTTTGAAATATCTTGTCTATTTTATCATAAACTAGCTAAGCCTAGTGGATGAAAAGTTTACCTCTAATTTCCAGCTGCACCTTCATTTTGCACATTTTGAATGTATCATTAGAACTCTCTGACAATGTTGTGAAACACCTTTTTATTCAATGTCTTCAAGTGGCTGAGCCAGAAATGCTGTTGGGGTCATCATGGTTTCTACCAGTATTTCAACAAACAAATGACCAGTGGACATATAGGCAAATTCCAAGTGATGACAAACATGGATGAACATGGGTAAAATACACTCACTTAGCTGAAAGATGAAGCACCATAAAGTGATACCTCTTTGGGGTGAGGAAATCAAAGCTAGAGCTTCAGAAAGTAGCATTCTTGATACTACAACCATCTTAGGGTCCCACCAGCCCAAATGTCCAAACAGCATTACCTTCTTCAAATGGCTGAAAGTCCCAATAGGGGTGAAAGACAAAGGGAATTCAAGGGAAGCATGAGCTCATTTAACAGCCAGGAAACCTAGCATTAAGGATTGCAAAGTTGTAGTGGAGCTGAGAATTGCACCTTCGTCTCTGTGTCCCAGGTCACCTCTTCAGCAGCACAACTCCAGCCTTCTTTCTTAAACTAGAGTGGGCATCGTTTAAAGACAAAATGAGAAAAATTGGTAAGTTATGGACTGAATAGCGGCAGCCTGATTTTCTGTGAATCCAGGCACCTGCAAGGTGTCAAAGCAAAAGGCATCAGTATTTCTGGAAAATGAGACTGAGGATGTCAAGCAAGGAGCCAGCAGTCACGAACTGTTTAATTCATGCTGACTTTCCCAGAACTGTATCCAAGAAGGATGTCACACTTTTCCGTTCGCAAGTTCAACCTTTTCTCTGAGTGTATCAGCAAGTTTCACCTCTTCTGAAACCGTACTCTCCCGTGAGTTATTTATAATCTTCTGCTGCTTCCCGTAAGTAGAATTTCACTCACCTTACTTCCCTCTGCCTCAGATTGATATATTCCACTGATACGCTTCTGCTTCACATATAAACCTTTCAGCAGCCTGTTTTCTTCCAGCTCCAAGACATGCTAAACTCCAAGGAGACCATTCAGAGAAATGGGAAAGAAGTATTTACCCTCGGCAGCAGCAATTTAGGGATGTACGTAATATTTAATGTGTAGAATCATAGAGGATCAGCACATACTCAAACATCCCTCCTAAGCATGCGTTCTTAAAATCCTTTCAAGTTCACTAAAATTGATAGGTTGGTCTTTTGCATGCTAATACTGAGAGCTTTTCAGATATCCCTATAAGCTGCCATCATCGTTTAATTTCTGTCTACCACTTTTGTTGTGTCGGAGATCAAAACTGCAGGGCGTTATTTCTGACCAGTTTAAGGAATACACGGAATAGAACATGTTTTAGAAAGACTGCAAGACTCTTGCCTTTGTCTAAACTGCTAGATCTGTCTGTTGTGTATCTCAGGCATACATGTATGTTTGTCTTCCCGTAACATGAAAATACATCACAAATGCTTTGAAAGTCCTCTTGTGATATTCTTAAAAAGTATTGCATAACTATTTTAAAGTACAGAGCATGGTTAAACAATAAATAAGAAAAAATCAGTGATATTCTTGTCTATCTTGTGGCGTCTATGTCTGATGCACAGCTGCACAGTTCTGAGTGAACACTTTGCTTTCTGTGGAGCAATATTTATTCTTTTTAATGAGACTGTGGTTTTAGGAGCTTTGCTCAAACATAAAAATTAATAAAGGGTTAAACATAATAAATAAGTTTGAGTTACCTCGTCCTGTGATCATTACCAAAACAGCACTGCAACATAAAATAAAGGGTATGTAGCCACAGCCTGCAACGAGAAGAGCAGCCTCCTAGGATACCCTTGATTTGCCACAGCTATTTTGAAGCAGTTATCAGATTAGTCTATAAAGTTATCCTCCAGGCAGTGAATTGCTTGGTAACTAAGCTCTGCGTATCCAACACAACTGATTTTAGTATCTCTGCAAAGGAGCACAGAACTAGGCACAGGGAAGTTTTCACTTCAGTTGCCATCTAATTCTATTTGCGCGAGTGCCAGAAAAGAAAATTCCTTTTCCTCTACTGGCTGAAACAAATGCTACCTATAAGGGTTTTTTTTCATTCAAATATTGTGTTGTCTACAAAAGAAGGGTGAAAGGCTCTAAGTTCAGCTCTACGTTCAAACATTCCTGCAAGTTTAGGCCTGTTTGGATTCAGTTCACGTTTGACTCTGTCATCAGTCTATTATCTCTGTTGTCGTAATCTCTAAAGCCCAAGTAGATATGCCAAGAAGTGAACTCAAATTTTCACAATGCCAAGGGTTAGATCCAAGTCTCTGCTTATCTGCTGCCTTTGCACAATATGAGAAAACTTTCAGCAAAATCTGGAAGGTAAATTATGGACACTGGGACATTGATTTCTTTTCCTTTTTCACAGAGGTTTCTTTAAGTCGAGGTAAAAGTATGTAATATTTTGATTTTTCTTGGATAGCTTATCTCCAAGACGGCTTGCATCCAGATTCTTCTAAATTTTTCACTTCTCAGAAAAATAATGTCTCATGTCAGAAGGATAAAGGGTCACATCAAGAAGTACTGTAGAACACAGTAATCTGAACATTCATTAACAGTGCAGAATTTCTGATTGCAACAGCTACAAATAACCTATGGGAAACAGTAATAGGAATTGTTTATTCAAGAAATGTTCCTGTGGCTCTGCAGTTCATCCAGGTGCACAAACTGTTTTTCACAGAATGTTAATCTCTGTTCCTATCTATTATGTTGGATTTCTTGTCAACAGATAACCCAAGCCAAGAAGATCTAAGCCTAAGTTTTGTAAACAAGTAAGTTAGGACTCGCACCTTCTACTGAACAGAAAGAAAAAAGCCAAAATGGAAGGTGTTATGTAAAGACCAACAGACAGGTAAGGGTGCAAGTTTACGTTGTTATCATTGACCATATTTGACAAGCAAAAATAGGAAGCACTGTCTGTTATCAGACCTGCATGTACTGCTCTGCCAGATCTACCTTACCAGTAGAAATTGTCCCAATAGCACACTAAGATACATTCTCATTTCCCACCTATTCTCTTTTCTGTTGTTTTTTGGTTTTTTTTTGTCATGCCAAGATGAAAATCATGCCTATGCTATTAGAGTACTTCTAGCAGCGATGCCCACCTATCATATGCTTAGTTCTTCAAGACTCTCATCGAATAGAGAGGAAAAAAAAAATCACCTTTTGATGTAGCACTGATTTTTCTGTCAAGCAGTCAGATATATTCTATATTATAACTATCTGAATCGGCATTCACAGATAGCGCTCTGAGTGAAGTAATTATTACAAATCTAAAAGTTAAGCATTTTGTTTTGTTTCGTTTTAGCCAAAGCATTCACAGATAAGGACTGATTTTCTTTGAAACTAGCCATTCTGTATACCATATAAGTAGCTTTCAGGTTATAGCATGGATCGGTATGTAAGTTGCATGGCTTGTATATTGTTTCCTGTATGGACAGAAAAACAGTAAGCAAAAGCATGAATGGATGATGGATAACAAAGTGTATGATTGTCATCACTTTTATCAGTTCTGGGAATTTCAAGATATCCCTGAGAATATCCAGTGTTTATCTGAAAATATGCAAATACTAATCAGAGCTACTTAGCAAATCTTACTGATGTGCAGCTGAAGCCTACTGAATGGCAGCTTTTTCATTCACAGAAGTAGTCAGAAGTTTTTTTGACATTTTTCTCCTCTCAGTTTAACCAGATCAGCTGAAAAATTAGCTTGGACTTCCTATATGAAACTTTTCACATCTCTTCCGTTTTCTCTTGAGCAGATGCAAATTACATTGAACATCTTTCAGATAAGTATATTTATCTATAAAAGAGACAGAATACATTTGTAAAAGTCAGCTAAACCATTTTTTTTTCTTATTTTTCTCTCCTTCACCATCAAGTGAGTTCTACATGTTCTTGGGAGTCTTGCAAGAGAAAAACTGCAGCAATTAAATGCCTTTCCAAACTACCATTTGTTGAATGTGTAGCCCGATGGTGGTTTCGAAACAAAAGTTAGAGGAGGTGATTTACAAACTGTGTTGAGGCTTCTCCCATTCCAAAGCGCTGTACTTAAACAGATAAGCATCCTCTTTTAATTTTTACTTAAATGTGAAAGTCTGGCAGGTCTGGCACGTGCAGTTTGAAATATGATCCTACACGGATTCCTATGTTGTTATGAATTCACAGCGGATACCATCAGACCACAAAGAATATTAGCCTAGGCTGCAGTTTTCAAAGAAACACAAGGCCTCTTCTGCATGAGAAAACAAATGCAGAAACTGATTTACTTAAATCAATGGAACACTCATATTTTGACAAAGGGCCACAAAAAGAATGGTGTCCATATACACATTACAGTTAGGAAAGAACTAACTTTGGTTTATGTCTAATCCCAAATTCTCGGAAAAATCACAGCCGCTCAATCTGCAGGCTTTGGAGTACCTGCATTCTGGCAGGTGGCCTTGTTTAGATTAGGATGCAATAACTGTGACTAACAGCTGCTAACGCACCTTACATGTTCTTAGTATGATTTCACTTAACTGCAGTCTCTACAACTGCAAAAATAAGCCTAATACTTTCATCTGCATTTCATAACCCCTTTATTGAATTTTGGTTGCTTATATTATTAGTCCTGTTGCTCCAGTTGTTAATCAGAGAAGTCCTTCTTAAAGTACAGATCATAGAATCTATCCTGTCACAAAAGTTAGTCAAACATATTAGGATCAAAGTGAGGGACTATTGAAAAGAGTGCCAGGTGGGAAACAGCAACTCGGGTTATGCATCCTCTAAGCAATGAACCCATCTGGTAATTCTTAACATTCTGAAGAGCAAACTATTATTAAATACTAAAGTAAGGTAATTCTTGGCACAGCAATTCATTAAAACTTCAGACCATTTAAGCACCCGTATTAAGTTAGCAATATGCAGATTACAAGCAGCACAGCAAAAATAATGAGATTTGCAATGTTATCTGGAAGCAGCAAGTAAATTGAAAAGAAATTCTTCGCTCTCCAAAGGAGGTGTGGAGTAGTCAGAGGGCTACAAGAGGGCTTTACACAGCTTGCTTGTTTTGAGTACGATTTATAGATAGTGAGGGCACCTGTTTTACTGGAATAATACAGAGGTCAGGGAAATGCAGCTGACTGAAAAAACAAGGACAGCATACAATTTGCTTGTTTTGAGTGCAATGTATAGATAGTGAGGACACCTGTCTTACTGGAATAATAGAGAGGTCATCAGGGAAATGCAACTTACTGAACAAAACAACCACAGCAGACAGTTAGCTTTTAAGCAAAATAAATTTCAGGCTGTTGGCAAGTAACAACCTTAGACATAAAATAGTGTCAGTAAATTAACACTAGAAGAAATACTGCGGTACTCGGAATTCATTTTTAAAAAGTCGTCAGTGAAAACATGTTAAGGATATATGCCCGCTTAAAGTCTTATTACCATAACACTGTTCTATTGAGTGGGAACCTCAAGTAAAATAGCCTAGGAAGTGATTAAATGTGAGTCCTCCTTCAGTTCCCACGGTGAATAAAAACTTTTGCATTCTAAAATGCACTCAGTTGAGATGATCTTGTGTTTAATAACAGAAAGGAAGGACTAGAGCATCTCCCTGTGTTCACAGGCATGAGTCAGGGCGGGTTGGATCCGCAAGGATCTCACGCTACCAGAGTGGGGTTTATATCGCCATTCCTGTTGCAACAGGAGGTTTCTTCACTGAAACGAACCTGAAATTTAGTACAAATAGAAGCTGAGTTATCTGCTTCAAGACCAGCAAAGGTGATCTTCATAGCATGAACAGGAAAAGCAAGGAGAGAACAGTAACACTAAGCCACTCAGTGGTGATGAGTTACAGTCTCGCTACAACATTTTTGAAATGCAGCTGGATATGCTGATCCCAGATGACGCCAAGACTATTACAGTAATCACAGTAGCACAGCTACTGAAGCTGCCCCATAAGGAAGCATGCAAGGAAAGGACGAGAAGGGAAAAAACAGCAGGCATTGGAAAATTATTTGTGAAATGCTGGCAACAGAACCACCACCATTACCAGCAAACCCACACGCATTCCCATAAAGATGGCAGGTACACACCCATACCTGGGGGCAGGCATCTTCAAGGGGCCAACTCCCAGCTGCTCGTGGTATCTAATCAAAAGGTCAGCAGCAGTAGTAATAATAATAATAATAAAACAAAAATAATTCTCTGAAGCAATAGTATTTTCTTAGACACTAAATTATTCATTCCACCCCAGAGCACCATCCAACAGCAGGGTGGGCCCATGGAGTTCCTCCTGCAAATGCAGTGGTCTAATGGTAAGACACAAAACAAGTTTAGAGTAAAATCTGTAACACTGTGGAAGAAAGGACAAATAAATAGAAACAGCTTTTCTAGTTATTCATCTGACAGGTAGCTGTCCCCTGCGAACCATAAAGTGCAGAATCATCTAATAAAATCTTTCCTTCAAAGAAAATTACCAAAATGCTAAAGAAATAGAACAAATATAGAATTGTATTTTTATCTATATTATTAATAGAGAATTGGGAGCAGCTGCTCAGTTTTTCCATGTGAATTCAACTTGTCACAATGGCAGATAAATCCACATACATGACAATTTACGTTCTGCTTAAGTTAGTGAAAGTCAGCGGTTAGCAGCAATTTACATAGCACGTGCTTTTACGGTCCTCTTGACGCTGAAAGGCTGCCAGAGAAACCCGATAAAGGGGGTCTGCTTTCACTCTACAGGATCTGCAGTTTTATAGTAAGTTAAAAGGAAGAGGAACATATGAATGCACACTTCATTGCAACAGCAATGATGAAGCCAGAGTAAGAGCAAAGAAAAGCTAACGGAAATTAGAAGCGAGAGCGGAGATTGTCAATATAAAGATGCTAACAATATCCACAGTATTTACCACAGAGTGCGTGGTAAACAGCGGGCTATCGTTTCCTTTTTTTGTCAGAGAAGGAGCAGAGGAACCTAGAAGGAAATCATCATAGTCTAATATAGACTACATCTTTGATAATTATTTTAAAAAGTTAAAGTGTCATATATTCAAAACTAACATAATAATAGTCTTACTTAAAATGTCACAGTAGTTCTCATGGGGAAAAAAGATTTATTTTTCTTGGTTTACAGCTGTAGGCTTTGCATAAATATTCCACAGTAACTGCATTTTAAGAGATTGAGTGGTGTTGTATCCAGTATTCTCAAACCTATCAAATATTAAATCCCATAATGCTTTTTAAAATGTAAGCCTCTATTACACCTGTTTGTACATGTGATACCTGATACCTACACTCACTTGAAGCACAGAGAATTGATGTTAGCTTGTCCAGATAATGCATTCACACTTTTCCAAAGAGTGGGAAACAACTTGGGATTTACAAAAAGACCAGGCATGTTTCAACTATTAAAAACTTGCTTATCTCTTCTAAGGCATGTAATTTTACATTACACATGTGTAAACAGAGAAATCCAAGCAGAAAGAACTTTCCTATGAAATAATTCCCATAATTCAGAGCAAACAGCCGAAGTGTATGACACTAACACAGATCTGTTTGTTTCCTGGAAGGAAGAACACTGTGTAAACTATGTGTGTACACACATATGTATTTTCTAAACAGAAAACTGACTCATGATAGCTAATTGTTGTAATGAACTCCAGAAAATAGGGAATCAATCTAATATTCTATTGTGCCTCTCCCCAGGCATTCTCTAGGTACAAAAATGTTCCTCAAAACTCATCTTTAATGTTGAAATGTGGCTGATCTTCGGGTTTAAAGTCTAGATTGGGGCTGCCATCCTCATTCAGAATCCGTCGAGAAGTATAGCCAACAATTGGATATTTGGCCTTATAAACATTATTGAAGATATCGTCCAGGGACTTCAGTTCCTCGTCTGTGAGTCCTGTCTAAATGAAATATGGAAAAGAAAGTCCTGTCTCAAAGAAATAAAAATACGGGTATTTACATGCATTTTTCTTTTTTATTGATTACTGTAAACCTTGGGGTCAGCTTTTGGGTTTACTTCGCAGAGCATGATGAACAAAGTTGATAGTATAACCAAATAGTAACAATAATAACAACCACCACCACCACCATATAATAATTTAATTTTTTTATCATTCAAATTCAGCCTTGACAAAACTTTAATATATTCAGGTCAAACAAACCATTAGTCTCCCTTCATGTTCCTTTATAAGTAAACCACACCTCAAACAAGCAACAACCCGTTGCCAGAGTTAGCGTCCACTGCCATGTCAGTGACACAGGATACGCTACATCAACTGACAAGGAAGTGATTTACTCTCTTTGGAAGCAGCTTTTTAAACAGCAGGTAACTTCCCCTTTATGTGCTTATATAAGCTGTATTGATTCCACAGATTAAAAACTTTCCTCTTTAAGGCTGTCAGCGCTGCACCTTTCATGAGCAGTAAATACATATCCATTTTATGTATTTAAAGAATGTTAATGCATTTTGTTTTTAAAGATGCGAACCAACTTAAATAAATGAATACAAATCATTTAATATTATCATTCATCATCTTGCAAAAGAATAAAACTTTGCAAAACGGAATTAAACTAATAGTCCATTTTCTTACTATGTCATGTGTAAGATCTGCTGGATCCAGGGACATCTTTGCAACTCCTCTTGTCGAGTCTTTCCCAACCAAAGCATTGTATGGGGCTCCTTTGCCATAAAATTCTGTCCGATTAAAACAAAAAGAAAAATCCAGTGATGATGCAACAGTGTACAGGATATGTTCAGCCTCTGCTTTTCAGCAGCCTGTTACACTTGTCAGTGAACTGAAAGCAAAAACTCAATTCTAAGACTCTTCTTTCCAAAACTGACTTTTGATCTGCTAATTTTTGATAATATATCCCAGTCCTTCAAAAAAAAGAACAAAACAAAACAGAGGGTGGGGTTATACAATACAACTGTTGAACGCCTACACTGCGGTCTTAAAATTTACCTATTATTTACGGAGCTGTGCTTTACATTCTCATGAGAGGTTTGTAGACTCCAGAATTTGCAGTGGCAAGCCTTGTCTAACTTAGGATTTGAAAATCAGCCAACGTGTATGTCCAGACAAGCTGCGTTACCAAGCTTAGTACAAACAAAGCAACAAGCCATTACTTTGCTTACGATGACATTAAGGACAGTGTCCAGGACCCCCATGGTCCCTTCAAACGTTTTACAGCAAATCTGGATTAAGTAGCAGGAGTTCAAATTAAAACATCTGTAGTTCTTAGGGAAGGCACAAACAGCAAATGCAGCAATAAATGGTTTAGTCTAAATGATGAGACAAGAAGCCTCATGAACTAAGAAAATTTTAAAGAAGAAAAAAATTACTTAGCCCCCCGCCCTCCTTTCAAAATCAGAGTCAGCTCTTCCAAGAGTTTTGACCAGGCAGCACTGGACAGCACCGGTGGGCAAACAACAGCTACAAAAGGAAAAGATGAAGCTGCAGCAACACTGATATTGGGTAGTGCAATACGGGTACATACAAGTTAGCTTTTATCTGGTCAGTTCATGTACCCAGTGCAATAAAATACTGTAGCACCGGCTTTTGTGTGGCAAGGACCCAGGGGTCTGGGCAGGCGTCTTCAGTGTTTCTGGAGTCAGTGCCCGAGCCAACTGGACTACGCTGGCTTGTCTGTCTACCTGTACTGTAATCTCAAACCAGTCTAAGTTCTAGATGAAACGTTGGTGGGGGAGGTGTCTGAGGAGGAAAAGTGAGGTTTTTAAAAAAAGGAAAAAGTATATTCTTTTTGTTGCAACTGAACTGCAGGCTTCTAATACATTGGGAATATTTAAAAACAAATGACTGAACAATAGCATGAAAACAAAGCAGATAGCAGAGGAGAAGCAAACTCACCTTTTCCAGAAGTGACATCAAATACTACTCCCTTCACCGCCAGGTAAATGGGCTGTCCTTCCTGGAAAGAAAGCCATCAATATAGCCTCAACACTTAAGTGGAGGCAAAAGGCAATTGGTTTTAGCTATGAAATCCATAAGCACTCAGGACACAAAGAGGAGAATTAAATTGTCTATTGTCTGTTTTCTCTTGTTTGTGTGTGTATACAAGCATACACGTTATCTCTCTTGAAATGTCTTGCTTGTGCTTTAAACTGTTCCTTAGATTTTTTTTTTGAGGATTTAAGCATATGGAATGAGAGAATCTTTTTAATCTAAACATCACAATCATAGAAGCCATGTTCCTCTTGCAAGTCACCTCTTGTCTGCACACTTGTCTGCTCGAAGATGATCAACTGCATCTTTCTATTCCTAATGCAGATGGATACTGCCCAAGAAAAAAGGGTCTATGGCCAACAGCATTATTTGATTAAGAGAACAACAGACAAATACATAAACACACACAAATCTGATCTGCTGATATCTGTTTTACGTAATAAGCCAGCGCTTCTGCTTTGTCTTTTATGCGCAAGATGTATTTTTAGTCAGATGCTGGTTAGTTTCTTGAAAGTATCTAGAGAAGACCCCAAGAAGGTCAGCCAGCAAGATTTTCAAGAGAAGACAGATGCGTATCAATATAGGACTTTATCATTTTGAATGTGAAGTTCTGCAGAGATCTCTGCATCGCAGAAAGCTAAAAACTCTTAAGTTGAAATTGCTTTGTTATTTCTATAATCTTGTAGGAACAAAAAGGGTCTAAATAGAGGGTTTAATGAATTATTGAGAAAAAATTACTTCGGCTCCAACTTAGGGTAATCTGGAATTCACTGGCAAGAGTACCTTGTCAAGCAGGCAACAAATAAAACAGGAAAGTGCCATCTAATTGTACGCAACTTCAACGGACAAAAATCAGCAGCTGCCAGCAGGACAAATGAGTAGCAGGCTAGCAACACAGGAATGCCAACAAACTTCTGACGAATGCCTAAAAAGCAAGCTATCCCATAATTACCGGGAGGGAGGGAATAGCACAGCAGCAGAACACGAGAAAAACCAAAGTTTAACGTGGTTCCAGGGCACCGAGCAGCAGGGAAGCTGGCCACGCTGGGGGCTGCGCAGGGCCACGCCGGGACGGCCCAGCGGCCCTGGCCTCGGCCCAGCGGCTTTGAAGAAGCGGCCGGGGAGGCTCCGGGGCCCGAGGCCCCGCCGCGGCTCTGCCGCCCGCCCCTACCTGCTGCCCGTCGTATCTGGCCAGCTCGGGCTCGGTGAAGAGCCGCACGGGGGCCTCGGCCGGCGGCCTGAAGCGCAGCTCCCGCTCGGCCGCCGCCGGCAGAGCCCCGAGCAGGGCGGCCATCAGCAGCAACCGCCGCGCCGCGCCGCCGGCCATGCCGCGGAGGGCGGGCGGAGGAGGACGGGCGGGCGGCCGCCCCGGCCCGGCCCCGCCTCCAGCCCCCGCCGGCGGCGGCCCCGGCCCCCTCGTCCCCCCGCCCCGGGCAGCCGGGCCCGCGGGCGGGAGCGGGTTCCTGCCCCGGTGCCCTGCTGGTTTGGCTAAAGGAAAGTACGCGGGGAGAGGCTGAGGCAGGGCGCAGACGCACGGGAATTAAATGAGTGCTGGTGGGTGAAGAGCCCGGCGCTAGGCCAGGGCAGAGCCATCGGAGGCCGAGGGCTGCAGCCGGGGGAGCGCCCCTGCGGGCGGGGCGCGCAGCCGGCCCCGGGACAGACCCCTCCGGTTCCGTCCTTCGTCCCCTCTGAAGTTTCACTGCTTGCTCTTTTAAATGTTTCTTCACAAAATCAGCACACGTAGGGCAGGCTTCGTCTTTATGACTTCAAAACAAAATAATAAACCGACATTTTTAGCCTAAGGAAGGAGAGAATAAATAGGAAGTTTTCGAATGACGTGATTTCCCTGTGCTATGAATATAGCACAGGCAAACATTCCGGGCTGGCAGAAGAATAAGCAGTCTGGTGCTTGTAATTCTATACAGAATTAAGAAAACTAGAAACTTTTTACAGTTTAGATACATACATCACATCCCTCGCTGTAGTGCTGGCAAGTGAGGACTTGACGGATTTAAAGCCTGGATGTTTGACACCGCAGCACCCAGTCTTCCGTGCTGTAAGTCAAATCCCTGTTTGCTGTCTCTGCTCCTTGTACAGCGCGCTGTGAGAGCTGAACAGTTCGGAGAAGGATCTGGATGGTAAATAGAGATAGAAATGGGTTTGATTGTTGTTTTATGGATTGTTTATAAACTCTTCTTGTATAAAATCCATACATCCACCTCGGAGGACACCTGTTCCCTGTTGCCTG
Source organism: Nipponia nippon (assembly GCF_047370975.1). NCBI lineage: Eukaryota > Metazoa > Chordata > Aves > Pelecaniformes > Threskiornithidae > Nipponia > Nipponia nippon. The sequence goes on from NW_028262358.1 coordinate 25,190,382, forward strand.
AGGTAACACCCTTTTCCACAGGCTGCCCAAAGCCGCTTCTGTACGTTGGTGTGAGCGGAGCTGAAGTAGCTCGTCCAAAGCAACAGCTCCGTAGTTCTCTTCTGGCTGACAACAGCGGCACAAGATGAGAAGCACAGGGGCGCGAGGGCGTGTCACCACAGTACGGGGGTGACGTCCCCGTGTGAGGAGCCGGGCCGAGCCTGCAGGGCCGGGGCACGGGGAAGGTGAGTTGCTGTGGCCATCTGGGAGCTGGCGGCTTGCTGCAGGCTGCTATCCGGGGTGGCGAGCTGAGTACTGGTCCTGCCAGGGTGAAGGTTTACGAGGTTGTTACAGGGATTCTCCTGAAGCAGTGAAGTTTGCCTACGCTGCCTGAACAACAGCTGGGCTTCAGAACAGGCTTCCCACCCTGGCTGCCCGTCACGTCCATTTGCTGACTCCACACGTCACAAGACAGGTATGAAATGTCGAGCAGAAAAGAGACCTTTAGTCTTTGGACAAAACAGCTCCTGAACGCTCCCGTTATGCACGAGAGCGAGCTCTGGCATTTGCCTGGTTACTCTGCCTGCAAATACCTGCATGGCTTGCCGCAGAGATCCATGCTGCTGGGAAATACGCAAAAGTCTAATTTGTCGGTTTGGTTCAAGTCACGTTATAGATTTACCTTTTATTCTGCAATAATTATTTATTAGTGTCTCCCCAGGGGAGGGCTGCAAGTGCTGAATACTAGCCAACATCTGTCTGAAGGGTTATTGATTTGGGGGTGAGTTAGAGCCTGCCTTTGAACCACAGACATCTGACAAATGAATAACAAGAACTAAAATATTTTCTTTCTGAAAGGATAAGCTGTATATTAGGATCGTTGTTGTCAAAGGCCTTCAAACCTTGGTTATTAACTTACTAGGTGTGGGTCTTAGGCATAGGGAAATGATCTACTGAGCAGCGACTCCACTACAGCGTTGCGTCTCCATGCAAGAAATGTTGTGCGTGCTTTTTCTTGATGATGAAACATTAACAATTACTTCCGTGCCGGGGAAGAAAAATAGCTGTGTGGGTATTTGTGGACGGATGGCTCATGAGTCAGCTCTTGGGTGGTTTTGGCTTTTATCTTCCCGGAGCACCCCATTGCTGCCGCTCCTCTGCCAGCGCAGCGCGGGCAGGCCTTCGTGGGAGCCCTGTGGCAGTTTTGCCTGGTTACCAAGTGGGTCTGTTGTTTTGGTGTGCTGCTAGCAGCCTTGAGCGGCAAAAAATAAAAATAATAATAATAATAAAAAAGTAATACAGCGTGCATCTTGGGGAGAGCTGGCAAAATTGTTTTAAATTGTTTTTTCCAATTTAGTTCATTCTTGCATAGGAGAGTTTGTGTTGTGACACGTGTGGTGTAGAAAAGACTCTCATTTCCCTGTCACTACACAGCACGCTTCTGTGTTTTGAGTAGAGTGAAACGTTCCTATAAACCTTATAAGAAACCCGCTTATGCGTGGGACGACCAACCGCGCTGCGTTTGACGGCTCCGTGCTGCCTAGAGGAAGGGAGCTCGCAGAAATTGCTAAGCGAGCTCTGGAAGCTGGAACGAGACCCGACTCCGCGATGGCCTTGCAAGCCTCGTAGCATCTGGTGCGTTGTAAAGCTCCGTCCCCTACCGCCTGGACGGGGAAAAGGAGGGCGGTTATCGCCGGGGCGGCTGCGGCGAGCTCCGGGCAGCCCGGCACCAACGGTCGCCCGGCGGCCGTTACGGCGGCTCGCGCCGGACTACGCCTCCCAGCAGCCCCCGCGCCGCTGCGGCGAGGCCGGGGCGGGAAGCAGCCGGCCGGCGGGCGGGTGGGGGGTCCCGGCGCCTGCGTGGCCCTGCCCGGGCAGGGCGGCTGGGCTCGGCCGCCGTGTCGCCGTGCGGTGCGGTGCGGTGCGGTGCGGTGCGGTGCGGTGCGGCTGGGCTGCCTCCCGGCCCCCGCGGCGGCCGCTCCCCGCCGATGCCATGCTAAGAGCAGAGGTCTCCGCATCCTACCAGGAGGTACGGGACGGGGGGGCGGGGCGGGGCTAGTGGGCGGCGGGCCCCACCTCAGTTCTGCTCCGGTCTCTGCGGCTCGGCGGGGCTGCCCGCATCGCTGCCGGGGGCGGAGAGCCCCGGCGAAGGGGGTCGGCTGCCGCACGGAGCCCTCCGCAGCGTAACGCGCCCCTTCTGGCCCCTCAGGGGCGGCCGAGCCTCGCCGTGAGGCTGCGTGCCCTCGGCTGCCGGGTGCTGCCCCTCGCCTCGGCGTGCCGCCGGGTAAGCGGGGTGTCCGGCTGCGTCTGCACTCGCCAGAAAGAAACGGGCGCTTCGGGTGTGCTGTTTCGTGTTTTACCTTTAAAAGTGGTTAAAATAATGGGCAGCAGTACTTTTCGTTGTGTGAGCTAGGTACAGCTGGCCGGTGAGCTCTGTGGCCGGGGCTTTCCTGACAAGGAGGCGGTCTGTCGGGCGTGAGAAGCGACTTTGGTACCGGAGCTGTCACGGCCGAAACCGAAGGCCGCATTATCGCCCTGCCGGGAGCCCGAGGCAGCGCCTCGTTTGCATATCAACGCACGGGCTCCAGCGGCCGGAATTCCTTGCTCGCTCCTATCTCTCCTGCTAGAGATACAAGCTGCTTGTGCCAAGCTCGGCAGCGGTGGAGGCTTGCAGCAGGTCACTTTTGTTTGCATCTTGCAGGCGAAAGGACTGCAGGTGTTTGCCTTCCTCTGCATGTGGTGGGTAGTTCGGGGCTCTGTTTTAATACGTTCTAATGTAGGTTAGTACTGCCTGTTTCATCTCGGCTTCTGTGTTTCGTGCTAGAAGGTGTTGGAAGGTGATGAATCAGTGGACCAGCAAAAGGCCTGCATGGACAAGTTCTCCTTTTATTTAAGAGAGTTTTATCCAGTAGGAAGGTTTTATCCCGTGATTATCAGGATGAAATTAACTCGTGTAAGAGCTTGTATTTAGGGGAGGTACTTGAGAGAGTTAATGAAGTCGCATTGATGCCTGAAGTATGGACTGGACTACGCACGTTACATTTCTGCCTCATGTGTCAGCCACCTCTGATGCTGCTCCGTATGTTTGGGATTGTCCCAAACTCTGTGGCACAAGTCTAGATGGTGTGTAAGTGCAGCGGCCGTGTTTCCGTCCCTTCTCCAGCACCTGGGGCAGTCAGTGATGCTCCTGCCCCTATCAGGGATGCTGAAATGTCTGGAATTGCCTTTTCTGAGCTTCTGTTTGTCCGGTGCCTTTCTGTGTGCAGGACTGAAAAGGAACTGCCAGGTCACGACCAGGCTCCTGCAGTTGTTTCTGACTCAGCTGCACACGCAGAGCCCGGAGGAATGCTGACCAAAGGTCTGTTTCGTGCCCTTCCTGCTCGCTCTTGACATCCTATCCTATCTCTGCATCCTATTGCAAGCTTAACTGCTCTGCATGTTTATGTTCCTTCTGTATTAGCACCATGCTTTACCTCTTTATCAAAAATAAGATGTAGGAAGAGCTGGCCTGTGAGGGTGAACACCGTTGCTGTATGCCAGGTTCACTGTTGCCAGGTTGCCTTGATTTGGGGATTCTGTCAAGTGTGGAGAAACTAGAATCAGCTGTCATGCAGTAATGCTGTGCTGGCTTCCCAGTTGTTAGAAGACTGTCGCTTAATCCGTCTGTGAGTTGTTGGGTTTGTAGGGCTGTGCTGTTGTGCTTTGTAGAGACACTGTGCTGTGTGCTGTACGCTTGGAACACGGTGGCTGAGCCATGAACAGTGCTAGGCTCTTGGTGGCCTCAGAGGGTTTATGCAACTTCATCTCTTGTCAAGTCAGGTGTTCAGGATTTGCAGTGAAATTAGTTGGTTTTAGGGGGTCTTACACATCAGCTCAACTTACTCACTGCACCTGAGGCAATGTTAGCACTCCTGCTTTTGATTAGCTGTCCTTCACCGGTTTTATGTGTGAAAGCTTATGAAACTATGTCTGTCTTCTGAGCAGAGATAAGAAAACAGTTGCATATTGTTTGGTTTTTGGTTTTGTTCTAAGGAATGCTGAAAGGTTACATCTTCTGAGTTTTTCTTCTCTTCTCCTACATGTTGAAGAGTCACTGTAGGTCCTCTTGAGAAGATAAGAAATGTTGCATATTGTGTTCTCGTTTAAACCTGTGTTGGGGTAATCTTGCTATCAGGAATAGAATTCACTTACGCTTTACGTAAGCTCAGTCGATGAGGTGTCTGTACCTGGGGAACTTTGGCTGAACCAGAGAGGTGTGGGAGCCAGCTGAGAAACTGCAGTGACTTTGTAACTTACGTTAAACTTTTTGGATCAGCTCTGGTATAAGGAATACGCATGAGAATAATTTGAACTGGCTTTTTAGCTGATTTAGCTTAACCAGTCCAAAAGGTTCAGGGAATACTCTTCCTGTGCCAGAGTAGGTTATTTTGGGTCAGGTAAACACATAGAACTGGTGTGGTTCTACAAAAAGGAGCAGAATCTTAATTTTCCCTTATTTTACGAAGATAATTGAAAAAAGTATCTTCGTTTGGACCTTGGTAAGTCTCCTGCAAATGAGCTGAGTTTAGCCTTTTACCTACCTGTTCACCCCGTGCCTCACACCATGGGAAATTATGCTTTATTTATTTGCAAAGCATGTAAAAACAACTGGGTAACTGCTTTCAACTTGCTTTGCATGGTGGAAATGAATACAGAAATACGTCAGGAGCTGATGGAGACTTTACGTCAGACTTTGAAGATGTAAAATGAGTGGACTCTTTCTTAATAAGTGCAAATGATGATCTGTTAATGGTATAATGATGATCATTTCAATACTGAATTAAAGTTGGGTGAAAGAAAAGCACTTCCTTATGGATATATGCGTGTTACTGTTGAGTAAGTTGATGGTGTAAGGTTTAATAGCATTCAGTATGGCTGCTGCGTTAACAGTGCACCCATTTTCCTTGAAATAAGAACAACACTAATCTGCCTTCCCTAGTTAGGTAGGTGATGCTGAGTGTTTAGCTTGGACAGTTACTGTGCAACACATGATACGCTGTAAGCTTATGCCTTCGTTTGCCTTACTGTAATGTTGTTCCCGGCCATGAAGAAATTGGGAAAACATACAGGAGGCACTTTTTATATATAAAGCCTAATGCTTCATGATCTCTTGTGCTGCCTATCTGATGTGACAATCTGCCGACTTTGACAGAAGTGTCTTGGCAGTTTGGGCCCAGAGCTCTGAATAGCAAAACAAGAAAACATCTGGTCTCTGTTGCTGTTTTAGAAACACTAGAAGACTAATTAGTTGCATAACCACTAATATATAATAATATGTACAGTGAGCTCAAATAAGTACCAGAAACATAGGGACTGTTGTCTTGTAATGACCCACCTGCCTATGTCGCTGAGACTACATTTGAGGTACTTACCCTAATAACTGTCAAAATGCAACTCGTTCTTTATGCACCTCTTTATTAAGAAGTGCTAATGCTCTGTTTGCAGGTGTGTGCTGTTGTTTGTTTATGCCTAAAAGATACATTCTTGAGTGACAGATTGAAGTTCCTGCTTATTTCAGAGGGCATTGCCCTAATTGGGGGTTTAAAGTGAGCTGAAGCTGCCAGGGAAACAATTGCTTTGATCTTGAAAGAAAAGGTGATGTTATTGTTGAAGCAGCAGGGTAGAAGTAGGTTAAATTTAATGTGCCGTCTTTCTCTTTTTGCAGCATGCAAGTCACTTAATCTTTAGCTGTAGGTCTACATAAATGTGGCCCTTGTCTTGTGAACAAGTGGAACAGATGCTGGGTGCTCGTGGACTGAGGGCATGTTTTTGTGTGTTCAGTTAGTTGGAGCTTCTTTTATTTGTACCATAGAAATTCCAGCAATTGCAAGTTGAGAGCATGTTTGGAAATTGAACCACTGTTTTAACCACACAGCTGAGTGAAGATGTGGAGCGAGTATCTGAAAACCCAACAGATGAGACAGAAGGAGAGATGGAAGTTCATGAAGATGCCAGCTCTGTTATTTTACCAGGTGAGAACTATTGACCCAGAAATTACCAATTTTAAGCACCTGATGAGCTGCTTCTGTGTGGGGGTTTGGTTGTGTTGTTTTTTTTTTTTTTATTGCATTTTGGAAAGCAAACAAAACATTAAATTACTTATTTTGGGGAATAAGTGCTGATGGAAAGCCAAGGAGTTTTTCCAAGGATCGAGATGAGACCATTTCTTTCTCGTGAACTGTGCTCAATCAAAGAAGATTCAGCACATCTGGTACCTTAGTATGTCATCTTCCTTTAAGTTGTATCTTACCTGAGTTGCAGTGTCTGAGACGGCAGTGGATTGCAAGCAAAAGTCTGTGCCAGATTTACGTGAGCAAGGTGCAATACTGAACAGATGTGCTTTTAAACAGATTTTAGTTAGACTGTTTGGACCTGCTTTTGGAGGGTGCGGGGCAGTGTTAAATGGGCTTATTGCAGCTCAGATGTAGGCATTAATGTAAGCCAACCTAAATGCTTTGCAGCTGTTCAAGACGTACTTGTTTCAATAGTGCAATTTTATGCATATTAATGTCCTAATTTCCTTGGCTGCCATCTCCTGGCAATGAACTTGGAAACATGTGTGTGACCATGGACTTTTGTAAGAGGCTATGTGTTCAATAGGATTTACTAAAAGACTAGTGTTTGCTGTGGTAAGGACCAAACACCGAACCATGCTATTATAGTTGAAGGGCAGAGTGTGGCATGGCCTGAGAGGGCCTGACTCATTAGATTACACCACACAGAAAAGTCAGCGTAAAATAATGCTGACTTATCTCCTTCTATATGTTGGGTTTTAATGCTCCTTTTGTGTGTTCAGCTATATATTGCTCACGATCAAAACATGACATGTAACTCAAGAGTATGTGAACTTTTCCCTTACAAGTATTGGCAAAAGAAATGGTGAATGCAAGGAGGATAGGAAAGGCAGTGTCTGTGTACAAGTGAGGCAAGTGTGCAGATCTTCAGAGAATAAGCTTTGAAGGCTGTGAGATAATTGGATCGGTCTTTTTCTAGCTGTAATTGGAAGAATCTTTTTTGTGAAACTTTATGTAGCATGCACAAGGAGTTACAAACTAGAGTCCAAAAACGAGAGGGCAACAAATATCTATTGACTTCTACCATGCTGAAGATGCAATGCAGGTAGCTGTGTAAGAGCATTAGAATATTAAATCTCTCTGCTGATGCATATGCTGAGTGTATAAGAATCATTTCAGACTGGGAAGGGGGAGAGGAGTTGTTTTTTCCAGGAGGAAAGATTGACCATCAACAGACTTTTTTTCCTATGAACTTTGAGCTTTGTTTCTGAGTTGTCCTTCTTGAAAATAAACCTTGTTTCCTGCCTGCCATGTCCTTAAGCAGAGTTCCAAATTCAGCATGTGAAAAAGAGGCACAATCTTTGGATGATTATGCCTCATGCTTGAGAAGGAAGTATCTGTCTGACTGGTCATCAAAACCAGCAATAGTTGTGTTTTTTTTAAATCAAACTGAGTTTGAGGCTTACTTTCCTCTCAAGTGATTGATCTTTGAATGAACACTACATAAATTCAGCCTACATATCTGTGTTTTAAAGTCCTAATCCATATTCTGTTTGGTTCCAGATAGTGAACTGGGTACCACTGCCCCTTCTTTGCGTTTCAGCAAGACCTGCCTAAAGAATGTTTTTTCAGTAATTCTCCTGTTTATTTATCTGCTGCTCATGGCTGTAGCTGTGTTCCTTGTCTACCAAACCATCAGTGACTTCAGGGAGAAGCTCAAGCACCCAGTGATGTCTGTCTCTTACAAGGAAGTGTCCTTGTACGATGCACCTGGTAAGACTGGTAACAAACAAAATGGGTTAAGTTGTTGTTCACATTTATCTTGGATTGTTTTACATTTTTGGCATTGATTCTCCAGGGCCCAGAGTGCATACGATGCTTTGACCAAGGTCTTTCACTTCCTCTTTTCTCATCTATGTTGTGTTAACTTTGCATGGAAATGTTAATGTTGTAGGACAAATTTTGGGGGTTTTCATGCCAATAACATGAATGGCAGTAGCTGCGGAGCATCACGTAACATTTGGTAGTTAAGAAGTGTCTGCAGACTCTAGTACGAGCCCTCTTATAGGGAAAGAAGATAATTCCTTATGGGAATATTCCCAAAACTGTATCATTCAAACAGGGTAGCACATAGGATGTGTATCAGGACCTCAGTGGTGCACTAGACAGTGAGATGCTGTTGACAGTAAAGGAGGTGAATTTCTCAAACTGACCACAAAATAACCACAATGCCACTTTCTGCTTCTGTTTTGCATTGTTTACAACTTGGTGTTACATCAGTAGGCAATGAAAATGTGATGTGACCGCGGGGAACAATGTTGGCATAAAAATGCAGTGTGGCATCAGAAAACTGTGTTGCAGTTTGCAGGAGAGATTATGCCACAGAAGCATTTTTGAATAGTGAGTTATATTGTTGTTGTTTTTTTAAATTATCCAGTAACCATTCATAAATAGAGCTGCGGTAGCAAATGCAACTCAAACAGTCATAGGCCAGTTTCCAATTTAAAAATTACACTTTTGTTTGAAGTGTTACCACATTTTACAAATAGCCACTCCAGTAATTGTGGCTGAAAGGCGAGTGTTTCAGGATGTTGCCATATTCCTGTAGTTGTTTTTCTCTATGGTCAGTTAGGCTCAGCTCTGTAAGTAGGTCTTTGCATTTGGACCATATGGATCTGACTGTAAGAGCAGACTTTCTCTCCCCCCCCCCCCCCCCCTTTTTTTTTTTTTTTCATGTGAGCTTTTCATACAGCAACAGGAAGAAAATGTCATTTAAAGAAGCAGAGCAATATACATATAAATCCCAAAGTATTGGCAGGGATCCCTGCCAGATCAGAGAACCTAAATTAATGTAGCCCTTTGCTTCATTGCTCTATTAAAGTGATGAGATGGCAAGTTGCAAGCATGGAGCACTGAAGAAAGGGATAAACCATTTTTAGACTGATATGCTGACTGCTTTGACGTCTTGCATTTTGGTGGACAGGTCATCTCAGTTGTGTGAGTTAATCATATCTAATAGCTCAAATCATACTTTTTTTGGTAGTTGGTCTAGATTATCTTCACGCAAGCTTCTTTCCAATACTAAATGTGGCATTACAGGATTTCAAGTTTTGGTCCTTTTATTTTGCTAGCCTTCTACAGCTGAGATGATTGAGGTTTTTTTTTTTTTTTTTATGCATGCTATTGGTCTGCAATCATAGATTTACAGTATATATGAATTTCCATACAGGTGAAGTACCTGCCTACCTAGTGATGTAAGTAAGTAATAAGGGATGGTTAACACTTCTTGTTTGATGGCTTTGATTTTTATCATGACATTGTATTCAGTGAACAGAAGATGCTAGATGTTCTGAAGAGCATCTTTTCACTTTTATTAGATCAGCCAGTGATCTTTGATCTGTCATGTATAGCACATATATTATTTCCAATTGAAATTTCCCATGTTAAATGATAATATCTGGAAACATGTACATGCAGAAGTGCTACATGTCCTATTTGACTTCAGTAGTCTCCTAATTTACTTTACACATTCATTTCATTTGGGGCCAAGAGGGACTGATGTATTAGGTGCTGGCTTGTGGGAAGACTAGGGAAACTTATTAGCTTCTGTGAACCTTGAATCGTCGTAACAGAACATGAACCCTGATTTTTTTTCAACGCATTGTAGGGGTTCTGTCCTGATGCAGCTGGCAGTGTTGTCCTGCTCCAGAAAAATGCTGAAGCACGTGGTTTAATTTGATTGTTTTGGTGAATGTTGAGGATAGCTTGGTATCCTGTGGGATTAAATCCCAGAATGAAAATCTGTGTACTTGGGAAAGAAATCGGCTCTCTTGAATGTTTTTTCTCCCAAAACAGGTATTGCCTTTTACCCAGGCAAGGCTCGGCTGCTTAGCTGCAAGCATCATTACTATGATCACATTCCACCTCTGATAAATCCAGGTCAGCCAGGAGACATTGAATGCACCACTCAGAGAATCAACTACACAGATCCTTTTACTAATCAAACTATGGTAATAATAATATAATAGAACAAAGCTTACTCAGTGGGGGTTTTCTGCTCATAATGGTATTTGAAAGTAAAAATATTTACTTAGTGCTGCAAAAAATCCTTGCTTCTCGTTTTTTTCAAGCCATCTGTCCTTTTGTTTTCAGAAATGTAAAAGACCCCTTTCAGTGTGTATGTGTGTTATGGATGATCAGCTGTCGTGTGGGTATGTGCAGCATGAAAACTTGAATGGGACAAAAATAAGTAATTTTTCACAATGAAACTCTCGCTTCATTCCTCTCCTAAATGGACTGGCAAGCATACTCCTTGATACATAGTAAATCTAGCTTTGATTGAAAGCAGTAGCAGTTATTCCCTTAAAGCAGGAGAGCTTATCTCTTTTTGTATGTTTGCTGGAAATTACATACTATTTTTGTCACACCTGGAAAAATCTTAACTGGGCACCAAGCATTTCATTACACTGAAATGCTGTGAGCCAATAAGATGGGTACATTGAGTGATAGTCTGTCTTAAATTTCCCTTAAAAATTCAGGGAATCTAGCTTCTGTATAAATAAATGTTCAAAAAATAAAGTATTAAATATGGTCATTTGTATCCAAAGTGATTGCTGAGATCGTTTTTAAGGAAACTAAATGTGAACAGCCAAACAGTCTAGGTACTTGTTTGGTCAACTGTTTTCTTCTTCATGTTTTGCCTTTTGTCTGGTCACCATTTCTTTCTGGGAAGCAGGTTCTTAGTATATTTGAAAGAAATATTCTAGGTGCAAGTCTAATTTAATTTCTGCCACTAATTTGCTCTTTCTGCATGTTTTAACAAACGAAGAACCTGCATTCTGTGCTGCGTGGTAGATTCATTTAGAAGCTTGCTGATCCAGTAGGCTCTAGTCCTGCAGTGGAATGGAGAGGCACTGAGGCGGAGATCTCTGAACCATGTAGCCCCGTTCAAATTGACGGAGTACTTTTGCAAGCAGCAGCAGCTTGCTGTTTGATATAATGCCTGCACTACTTTAAGTTGTATTCTGCCTGCCAGCATTTTTTGTTGTGTTTTGTTTGGGTTTTTTTGTTGTGTTTTTTTTTTTTTCTTTTTAGCAGCTTACTTGAGGTGCTGGGGGCTCTGAAACTGTTCCTCTTTCTCAAGGAGAAGCCTGATGTTCTCCACATCAGACTCCGCATTAACTTGTTTGATGTCAAGAGCTGAAAGTTCCTAGGCTTTAATGCTCGAAACAGTTTTGATTGTCCCTCTGCAGAGTGCAGGTTGCAGGGCCTTGACTGGTAATTCCACATGAACCCAAAGGACTATGATAGAACTAAAGCAGATTTCTTAGAAAAACACTAAATCTTGATGTAAAGACTTCATTTTTAAACTAAAATGAGGGATTCAATTGGCATTCTTGTTAGATATTTTAATAGACGTATACTTAGTAGCGGCCAAGAAAATCTCAGTGCGATTTAGATTTCTATAGAGTATTAGTGACAGATGGCGAACTCCTCAACAGGAAATGAGGATTCCTTTGCTACTCTCACCATCTCTCTGTTTGCTTACAGAAGTATGCTTTGGTTGTTCAAGGCCCTCGTGATGTGAAGAAAAAGGAACTGGTGTTTTTGCAGTTTCATTTAAATGGAACAGACCAAGATTTTAGTGCCATTGACTACCTTCTGTTTTCTTCTTTCCAAGAGTTCATCAACAGGTATGTAAAGGGATGAGCCCATAACTGCATTGAACTTGCTACAACAATACTAGTGAAAGCAGGGCTTTTTTAGTGAAAATTAGACAGGCTTTTATATTCTCATTATTTTTATTTATTTTTTTTAATGCTGGGGTTACGTTGATGCTCTTTCATGTCTTAGGTTACTAGTCTTGCTTTTTAGAAAATGAATTGGGGACTTTTTCAGTGACAAAAACTGCCCTTCAGCTATGTTTCAGCTATTTTGTTGCTGTGCTTTCTAAAAGTTTGAAGTTTGTGCTGGCTTACCGCTGTCTGCTGCTGTGGGTGATCAGGAAGTGTGCTGTCCTGGGCAGTGGGCTCGGGAAGTGCATTGAGAACACTAATATTTCTGTACCTTTTTTTTTTTTTTTTTTAAACCAATTACTGTAAAGATCAGATCCCTAGATTGATTTGTTGTGATTTCATTGAAAGATTAACTATATTTGTTTGTATTACAAGCTTTATGCAAGATTCTACAGAATGATGTAATTTCATAGGTGGTGGCTTCAAAATTGCTTCATATTGGGTTGACATTGGTGCCATTGGAGTGACTGATCAACCTTCTAATTTTAACAGGAGTGGAATTAATCCTGTCTTGAACTTTCTTGAAAGCCCCACTTTGCGAGAATAAATTCTATCCTTAACTGTTAATTTTTTCTTTAATTTAAATTCAAGTTCTGTTCTTTCTGTGATCCAGATTAAAAGCTAGACAAGAGAGATTAGTCGCAATGAGACCTAATAGCCTTAATTTGGTAATAGTCAGATGCTCGGTGAAAAAGGGACAGGGGATAAGGGCCATATGCAGAACAAAATTAGGGGAGGGAGGGGAAGAGAAATAACAGATTTTATCATAACAAAGCATTCTTGGAGGCGTGGACATGATCATACTGGTGCTTTTCAGATGCAGCAAAGACTGGAAGTGTTCAGTCACAGTATCTCTGGGTGGCAAAGACCAATTATCTGAATTTGCTTTTTACAAAGCATTTCTACTTCAGTGAGAGAGAGCTCTTAAGTCATTAAGTACTTTCTGTAACTTTAGTAAAACACCTCATAAAATGCTAATATTCTGGGTATTTTAGACATTGATATTTTAGGGTGAGAAAATACCAGTTAAGAGTAGTGATGTAGAAGGTGCTACTTGTTCCTTCTGTGTTGTTTTTTTCTCAGTTTTTGTGGCTTGTGGCGCAGTTAGCGGTACGTACAGTGGGACCGATTCCAACAAGGTGCACAGCTGTTTCTGTACTGCAAGACAGAAGCACTGTCTGAGACCATGCCTTGTGAAACATGGAGCAGAAGGCACAGTTGTGTTGCATCTGGTTCCTGGCTCTTTGCAGAATGAGCCAACTTACCAAGACAGAACTTGGTCTATGCATACTCAAGTCTTGGAAGACACGTTTCTGTGCTCATTGTATCAATTTGCAGATAAGCCGTTTTAAAGAGCTCTTTCTTCCCAAGTTAAAACACGTACGCCCTACTGAAGTTGGCAGCATTTCTGCAAGCAAGCTGCAAGTCTGCCTGCTGCTGCCCAAATGCTTGTGCCACATGGTGTGCAAAGGCAGGTTAGATGTGCAAAACGGCAATAAGCAGTATTGCAAAGGTCCTAGCTTCAAGGCTGTGTTTGTGCCAGTGTAGATGAATCAGTAAGAATCATCTGAAGGCTGCCTGGGAGAAACCTGGATCACAATCTCCTGCCTTCGGGTTTGCCAGGTCAAACCGGTTAGATGGCAGAATCGATCCCTGATGAGATGGGGAAGTGTCGCTTTGTTCCTAGAGAAGCTGCCTTGTCTCGGTGTTGGAAGGCACCAGAACTGAAGCTGGGAGAGTGAAGGCTGAGCCTGGCTTATGTTTGGAGCAAAGTGAAAAGGTGGGAAATGGTGGTGTCTGTTTGGGGATGCATTCTTTGTGCCTGTTTGCAGCAGGTAGTAGGAATGAGAGTTAAAACTGGTTTTGAACTAACCCAGATAACGGTAAAATTGGCAAAGGTATGTAGGCCTTTAAACTTAGTAGTAAATGATCTGCATGTCTAGGTGAAATACAGTAAGAGAACCAGTTGTGCGCAAGAGGCCAGTAGTGTCTCTCTTATAGCATCCTCCAAAGCTAGGTACAAATTGTATGGCTCGTCTTGCTCGGTGGTGTGTATCGCTGTCCTGGCGTCCGGGGCATGAACTAGACAGGCTCAGAGCAGGTGAAAGTTTTTTGTTTTTTTTTTTTCTCCTGATTATGAAGTGCATGTGAAACCGCATGCACATGTGGAATGTAGTTGTTCTGTCCAACTTCCAGCAGAAGAGAAAATAGAAATTATTTCTGGTTCATCAACAAATGCTAAATTTAGTTGATGGAAAGAAAGTCTGGGCTAAGGTATCTGTAGAAACTGTTGTGTGTCCTTCCATACGGCCTCTAAAAACTTCAATTACTGGCCGCTCTTAACTACTTTTCCTGACAAAGTGTCTCACTGGTTATGTGAGCATATTATTAGCACTGTGTCCAGCAATTCATGTAAAGTGTTATCAAAGATGCTGAGATATATGCTAAAACTCATGAGATATCATATTACCTTTACAGTTTTTTTGCCATGGCTGCAGACAGCTTAGGTTGGGCTGGGCAGGCAGACTGCTGTAAAATACATGTGTAGGGTATTCCATCATCTTAAATCACAATCTAGAACCCCTTGATATTGGTGAGAAGAGTCCTGCTGTATCTACACCATGGTTTCTGTGTAGACAGTATTATGCGCAGCTCACTTTTGCTTTCAACGGCAATAATTGTATCAGTGAAGGCTGCTGCAAGCATCAGCCATAAGCAATAATAAAAATGGCATCTAGAGACTTGTGTCTTTAAGGATTTTTTGAGGCATAGCAAGTGGTGAGGACTCAAATAAGGTCCAGTTGTTTCTGTCAAGGGTTTTATTCTCTGCAGCTCTTCTGTTAAAATTGGATCGACAGACTGCATGGAACTGGCACTGCTTGCTAGTTTTGTTCTGGCCTTCACAGAACACTGCTCAACTGTGTGCTGTTGTTGGCCTGTGAGTTGGAGGGATACTGCCACTGCCTTTTTTTCTTCTTCTTTCTTTTTTTTTTTTTAAGACAGTGGCAGCTGCTGTCTGTACCATATTAATTGGAGGGAAGGAAATAATGAAACCCTTGCAAATTACCAAAAAAGTATAGCTAAAAATACAAGTTCCTTTCCTGAGCTGTCATTAGTATAATACATGGGTTTAAGAAGAAAATCCTCTGGACATATTACTGACAAACTATTGTTAGCATAGCATGTAAAATAACTTATGGTCATGTGAGATGATGAATACCAGTCTGAACTGGTCAGAGATTATTTAAGGGTCTAAACAGAGCTCCATGTTCATGTCTCTGATCTGGATTGCTGCGTGCAGAGAAATAAATTACAACGTAGAAGGGTCGAGACTTTTGGTACCACACCATCTGACCCTTTATTAGATCGTGTGGCTGTCTGAGAGTTTCCCAGTCTAGGGGAAAGCAAAAGCAATAAACACAAATTGGGTTTGACCCATCTGTGGTTTTGGCTCTTGCTGTTGCATTGGAATCTGCTGGTGGGACATCCTAAGCTGTCTCTGGCTCTTGTGGGTTGGTCCATTGCAATCGATGTTAGAAGGATCCACTGCAGAGCTAGAGCCCAGTCCAGAATTAGGGTAGCAACTCCCACAGCTGGGACAAACAGAGTCTCTCGTGGTCTGTGCTAGGGCAATGGGCTCCCTGTTAGTCCTTTGAACTGTCAGTGGTTACCAGGGAGCACTGGCGGTGGGGAGGCCAGGGCTTTGTAGTTCACCCGAGTGAAACAGTGGCCTCTTGCACTTCTCTTTCTCTGCTGTGATGTAGGAATTTTTGCATGGTCTTGAGGTATCATTACTATCTGGGGAGAGCTTGGCGCAGAGTATTCCAGGAATCTTACCATACGTCTAACGGACAGTGTAATAGGTAGAAGAACTTACTGAACAGAAAAAAAAAAAAAATGTGCAGCCTTTGCAGGTTGTCTGTCTTTGGGGTGATGATGGAATTAAAAGAAAGTGTCTGCCTGGAGAATTGGTCTTCAGATTAAAATTCCTTGCCTGTCTTGCGTTCACTTAGTTGTGTGTGGTTTTTAAGCTGCGTTATTTGCCCTCTGCTATCATTTCTGCAAAGCCTGTGCCTCTCTGCTCTGCTCCCCACCCCCACCCCCCTTTTTTTCCCCTGACTCTGTGACAGTGGTCTGGATTATGGGCACATGCAGGGAGATGCCTTCTCAGATCACTTCTGCAAAGCTTCTCCTAAGATATTATTAATCTTTCTTTTTCAAGCCTACAATTACTGTCGAAGGCAAAGTATACTACTGCTGCCTGCTTACCATGTAAGTTGTGGCTGTAACGTTCAGCTTTGTGTCATAACTTCCTGCCTCAATTTTCCATGTTGGTTTGGAAAGCTTTTCTAGGATGCTGTATTTAGTCATGCATTAGGCGTATGACTGGCTGGCAAAGTGCTAATTATGTATGTTCCCCTGAGTGGCAAAGCACCGTGCTCTCCTGTACCATCCTATCAGCTGCTGCTGTACCCGCTTACCGAAGGGGGAAGAAATCGTTGTCGGATTAGGTCCCCCTATGTCATCGATTTGTATGGTGAGGAGCAGTCAGGCAGTGGGCTTTGTTCTGATGCTTTGCTCGTGTCTTCCTTGTGAGGGTTAGAGAGGGGCAGTGCCATCCTGTTGGGATCCCTAAACAAGCAGCTAATGTCACAAACCATAAAGATATTCCTAACCTGCTAAAACACTCTTGGAATATCATCTGTCTTGATGGGTAGCAAAGTATATTAGTTTTTCTTTCCAGAAACGCTTCTCCTTTCTGTTTGTATGCACAACGGAGTTCTGTGTTTGAGCCCATCACCTGAAGCTCTGACTTGAGAGCAACGGCTTCGTTAGGTTTTGCCTTCCTACGAATGTGTGCATATTCATCTGTTAAGCCTGAGCAGGCAGTGTAGTACAGAGTAGCCATCAGTGTGATATTCGTTTTATCAGTCTATGCTCTTGCTGCCTTGTAGACACGACATCTTGGTTTGCAGGAAGGAGCCCCAGTTCTGAAAACTAAGGAAAAAGAGAGGAAAAGTGCCAATCCACCCAGTGCTGGTACAGGAGAAATCTTCCTGATTGGTCTGTGCTTTGGGACAAGAGCTTGCTTCTTCAGCTCTGCTTTGCTTCCCTGCTTCTTTGCATCTTTCTTTGAAAGACCAAAATACCTTACTCTCCCAGTAGACCTAGCCATGCACACCCTCCGCCGTATGAGCAAAGTATATTATTTCCCTTCATCTAGGAAGATGGATTTAATCTAAGTCAAAACCCTTTCCCTTGTCTCAAGGACCAGCATACCCTGACATATCTCTGCAACCTGAAATCCATCTTTAGTAAAAATCAGTAGTCTGTGCTTTATTGATTCATGCCTCATCACAGTGGTTTACCCCTTCATCTCAAATAAAATGTTGTTGAAAAAGCAGCTGCAGGGCCAGGCTTCTTTCATAGAGATGACATGAAAGTGGCTAAAATCACAGTACTGAGGAGCTCCAAGTAAATAGCGTGGTTAATACACTGTGTCCTGTGCAGTTGGTAGAGACAGGATGGAGACCAGATACGCCTTAGAGCTGCCTCTTTACCACTTGCAGCATGAGGGGTATTGGAAGCCTTAAAATGGCTTACAGTCACAGTATTAAAAAAGACAGACACAAAAGCAGCCCTGCTGTTCTGGGGCTACAAATATCTGTGATTGCATATTGGGAAAACAAACCTGTTATTGCAGATGGGAGCCTTACACCAAAGGTGCGGTGTTCCCAAAATAACAGGAATACATGAAATGTAAAGTTCAAAGCATTTTAAGTATGTCTGCATTGTAACCAATTATTTGCATCCTAGAAATGGGGTGAAGCAGCCTGCCCTGCCTCTAGGCTGTTCCTTCCGTCTCTTGCTTCCTGGCATTGCGGCGAGTTGTTCCCTGGGGTCCTGGCTCTGCTCCTTTCTGTCCCAGAGACGACGAGCAGAACGGAGCTCCCCTGTAAGGCAGAATAATCCCTAGGGGCAGGCAGAACTCTAGGGTGGTGGGGCACCGGGTAAGTCAGTCTTCTGCGGTTAAGAACACATGAGTGCAAGTGCTACCATTAATGAAAACATCACTACTCACAATGTTTTAGGTATGCTGAATTTTAACAGTTGAAACATAAAAGGAATTGTGAACATGTTTTTGAAGGGCCTGCAGGTCTGACATTCTCCTGCCTACAGTGCTCGGATACTGCTCTGAGTCTGGTCAGTAAAGTAACGGTCTGTTTCCTTTAGTCCAGAAAAAGCAGAATTCATGAAGGACTGTGAAAGTTCATACTCCAGCTGGAAGTTTTCCGGAGGCTTTCGAACTTGGGTCAAGATGTCCTTGGTGAAAACAAAAGAAGAAGATGGGAGTGAGACTGTTGAATTCAAACAAGAGGTAAAAAAAACCCAACCAACCAACCAACCAAACAAAATACCTCAGGAAGGGTTTTTTGGGATCTCTTAGTTTATGAAGAACTAGTTACTGCCATGGTTTTAATAATAACTGGCCAACAGAACCAGTTCTTGGGGAAAATAGCAATATGAGTTGGAAGAAGGGTGGGTGGGTGGGTTGGTTGGTTAAGAAAGTGAAGCGTCAGGAACTTGTTTTTTGTTTCAGTGCGTCCGTTACGTCACTTGCCACTGAGCAGTTTTGGCTGTACGGTTACGTGGATTCTTTCTTCACATGGAGAGGTTCTGTAAAAGCGTAAATGTCTTGATGTGTGCAGCTGTTGGTATGGTCTAGTGACACATCTCGGGAAAACATCTCCTGATGGGGACGCCAGAAGATCCAGGCCTTGAATGTGTTAGAAGTGACAGCTGTAGGCTGAGTTAAGGTTCTGAAGAGGCTGATGTAGAAATATTAACACAGCTACCTTTAGTTCAAGGTGGGGAACAATTGCCAGAGGAATTGTCTAAGTAATAGCTAGTATTGGAAAGAGGTATTGTTTATGTTACCACAAGGGCTGATGTTAGGATGAAGAGGTAAACATAAGGCTTGTATCCTTTGTAGCTTTATCATGTCTGCTTTTTGTTTGGGTTTGGGATTTTTATCTGTTGAGTATCCTTAGAAACAGGGAATAACTTAACTTCTTGCATCATTTAAAACTAGAAAACATTCAGGTGGAAGATGCAAACTTAGCTAGAGGTGAAATGAGTTGGACTTTCATTCCTGTTCTGTTTCATAGTAATGGACAGGAGACTAGTTGTGTTTTGAGTTTGTTATCTTGCTCCCAGTGTTGGTTGGGGAGAAAGAGCCTCGTTGGTGATGAGAAATGAGAATTTTAAGAGCAGTCCTTTTCAGAGAATATGTGTTTCGGAGACAGCACTGTCTCTTAGTCTGTGGTACACTTGGAAAGAGTACTTTGTGGAGATTATAATGAAGCAGAATCTTCAGTTCTCCTGTCTTTTAAGGCCCACAGTGAGGGCCTTATGTGGCACAGCCTTAAGGGAAGAGCAGAGCTGTGACTGAGGGGGTACCCTCCTGCTCCACTGGAGGAGGACAGGAGGCAAAGCCCAAAGTCATGCAAGTCCCAAACTAACACTTTAGGTTGGAGGAGAGAAAAGGATGCATCAGGCAGCTGCTGCCATGTGAGTGCTAACAGCAGTTGTCTGTCTGTCTGTCCTTCAACACCTACAGCTCTCTATCACTTGCCATTTGGTACTTACCTAGCGTAGGATTTTTGAAAGTCCTTCTTTGTGTGCCCAAATCTCATGTGTCGCAAAGTGAAAATAAAAGGCTGACTCAAACTCAGAAAAAGCTGAGCTTTTTGTGACCATAAGCATCCATTTCGTTCAGCAATTGTGGACTCTGATCATCTGGGTAGGTGAACGCTGTGTTGGGTTGTTTTGGTTTTGTGGGGTGTATAGAAATTGGTACAAATGTGAATTTTGGGTTTCAGATCCCTATTAATAATACAGCAGAAGTTGAAATGACTCAGTCGTAAGTTGCACTTGCTTGCTTTGACAGTACAACGCCTGCCCAAATTGCATAAGGAATTCAAATCTAAAACGGGGAGACAGCATACCAGAAGGATGGACACAAATATTAGGCAAATAGCACAGTCAGTCAGTCTGCTAACTAGCCCAGTAGTCATTATTTTGTCGTTCCTTCCTTTCCCATTGCCTTCGTTTAGCTTTGTATGCTGTTTGTTTCCTGGTGTGCGGTTTTCTTGAATGAGTGTAGCTGGGGTGATGACAGGCTGCAATAACTAAATGAGCTGTAGAAGTATAGGGTAGGGCTGCAGCAAAGGTGTTTGACCACAAAACAGGAGGTGGTGAAGCTCCCATATGCTCTGAATAGACACATACAGTGTTCTAGCTCCAGCTGCTACGTGTTCACAGCCTAAAATCTGGTCAGGGCAGGGTGTGTGAAGACTGATAGAAATCTTGAAGTATTTGTAAAGAAACTGAGCCATGGTAGAGGGGAGGTTTCTGTAGTTGGTCATCCCTCGTGCAGTGTCTGCTGAATCACTGCTTTCATAGCTGTAGTTCCTGCCACAATCCTGTAATGAAGTTACAGTACTGCTGGATTCATTACTTCCAGTACAGTATTCAACTCGTGTAGGAAGAGCAGCACTACTCCCTCGTGCACACACCCGGATGTAAACACCCCTTTGAGGGCTGGAGAAGGGAGAAGTCCTTCCATCGCTTGTTCAGCTGTAACTCCCGTGTGCTGGCCTGTTGGTAACTGCCTGGCTCTCGAGCCGTTTATCCTGTCTCCTAGCGGCGGGGGGGTTGGTGCAACCTGTGGTGTTACTGCCTCTGTACAAACCCCGTGTCGTTCCCCGCTGGGCTGGGGGTGTGTTACAAGGCAAGATAAATGTTTTTTTTCTGAGGCCCGAGGTCTTAATTGTGGTTCTATAGACTATGGTTTCACGTGGCTGTAACACCGATCTGGTATCCTAAGCTGTACCCTGGTGGAATTGTGCTAAAGCTCTCTGCCGGTCAGTGCTAGTTGCAAATGGTAGCCTAGTTAATGGGCAGTACTGGGAAGTATGGTTTTAATTGTTAACATCTAGGCTTTTTTCCTTTTCATTTTCATTCTGCGCTTGCTGGCACCTTCTAGTTTATTCTACAACTGATTTTTCAAAAAAAAAAAAAGTCTTCCTGCCACCACGGTGTAGTTCTCTGGTAAATAAAAGTAATTTAGTATTCATCCATGAGAACTTTCCAAATGCTGTATTAATCCAAGTAAATGAATTTTGTAAATGAAATTTCTCCCCTTGAAAGGGAAGAGCTATGTAATAAAATAAAGGCCCTGGCTACCAGTGTAAAAATGGTATTGCAGTGTTTTACTGAGTGAGAAATAGGAAAATACGAACGTGAGACAGATGGAGAAAACTGCCCTTTCCATATTTTGGGAGCCTATTGTTCCAGGGAGAGGAAGGCTGAATTGGAAGTCCCTGAACAGTCTGCTGTTTTCACCTTCTTACAAGTCTTTTCTGTTGCACAGAAGACTCATTACTGAACAAAGTAACCTGCACGTTGTGGTTTGTGTTTGTTTTGGTTTTTTTTTTCCCCCTTTTCTCCAGACTAGTGTGGTGAACTATATTGACCAGAGAACTAAACCAAGAAGTGACCAGCTGTTTTTTGTGGTATTCGAATGGAAAGATCCTTTCATACAGACCGTTCAAGATGTGAGTAACGCTAGTCCCTTTTTGAATCGTTGCCTGACCCTACGTGCCCATGGTTTGCGTGCGTGTGCATGCCTCTGCTACCTCACTCCAAGCAGGAATTCAGAGGAAGAGTGAGGTTACTTCTGAAATTGCAGTCTAGGCTCTTCCTTATATCCAGTAGTGCACGTTCTGCGGGGGGCAGGACCATCTGATGCCTTTCCCTTGGCTTGGTGACACTCAGCATTCTGTTTGCAGCTAGAGGTACGTGTAGCTAAGAAGAAGCATGTGTCCCCTGTGCTCTAGCAAAGTGTAGCTTCAGGTCAAGCCTGAACTTTTTGCTTAAATAAGTGTGCTTGGATAAACCCATTTAATTACTTTTTTAATTAATCGACAAGCGAGAAACCTCAGCTTAAATCAGAGTAATAAAAATAGCCAAGTATATTTTTTATCCGTTACTAGAATAGAATTTGGTACTGCGTTCAAGTGCACAAAAAGCCCTTTAAAATTTGGCTCAGTACGCTGCAGCCGGAGGCATATGAGGTGCCAGACAAGACCACTCTCAGTCACTGGAGTGCTTAAAAGGTGTGCAGGTGTGCGCTGTCGGTACGTGCGCTTTATGCGTGGGAGCTAGATCTTGTTTTCCTAGTGTTCTAGGGGGGAAGGCCAGATACGTTTGCCCTCCCCAGAAAAATGCAGAATGGCAGAGTGTGCAAAGACAATCTGTTTAAAATTTTGCATTTAAAGTGGCCCTACCTGGCAACCAAAGTCCATCACCAGCCAAAGCCGCAGAGCTGTTGTTTTCTTCCCCAAAACCAGAGTGTGAACGCAGACCGTGCGGGGTGGGATCGGGCAGCTGGTCCTTTGCGCTCCGGCTGTCGTGTCTGTGCTGGGGCTGGGCACCCCCTCAGCCTCGAGAGCCCAGCCCTGGTCCCGGCACCGCTCGCTCCTCTCTGCCAGGTGGGGTTCACGCCCCTGCCGGCTTCGAGCCGAAAGCTGCCCTTGATCCAGTGGAGTGGGGGTGCTCGTTTCCTCTTGCTGAAGAGGCCATAGTTCACAAGCGCTGGCAGCCAGCGCTGCTGCTTTTAGGAGGATTAACAAGTCCGGTTTAAGACCTTCTGGCTCTGGTGGTGACCTAGTGATGCTGCGCTCACGCTGACCGTCAGAGTTGCGTCCGTCCCATAGCTGCGTGCTACTTTATCGCTGCCTAAGCCTAGCTCTGCTCGCTTCGTCTGATCCTAGAAGTCATCCTTGTGCCTAGAGGTGCGAGGAAAATTGCAAACTATAAATAAACTTAACTACTCTTGAACCAAACGTAGTTAAAAAAGAAGTATGAAGTACTTGCTGGAGGTCTGCAGAAACAGAAAGCTGGTTTAGCATGACAGTGCTGTCTTGTCAAAGCTTTCCAGTAGTTGCTTCTTTTAGCTTTGTCTTCTGGAAGATCTTCTTTAATGCGACAGCTTATTTTGGTAAATCTTTAAATAATGTAGTAAATTTAATCTGTGATCTTAAAATTAGCAACTTAACTGCATCTCTAAAGTTTTAAACAATTCAGTATCCTGAACTAATCTAAAAGGAGTTTAGCAGCTAGTACAGTATGTTCGCTTCCTGATGGAAGGCATTGGAAAACCGTGGTGTGAGGCAGATGCGTGGAGAAGGCACCACAGGCCACCTTTGCAGCGCAAAGGAACGCGCTGCAAAACAGTTGGAAAAAATGGAATTGTTTGTTAGTGACTAGGTATAATATCTGCTGAGTCAGATGAGGGGAGTAATATTTTTAATCTCTTGCAGATTATCACAGCAAATCCCTGGAACATGATTGCGCTGCTTTGTGGTATCTTTTTGGCTCTGTTTAAGGCAGCAGACTTTGCCAAGCTAAGTGTTAAGTGGATGATCAAAATCCGAAAGAGGCATCTGAAGAGGAGTCGTCAAGTAATGAACCACATAAACTGAGACTCGGGCTGCCTTTTAACTGTTCATAGCAGAAGGGATAGAAAATAACTGGAATAAACTTCCATCAGCAATACAGCAATTAAAGATGCAAAACAGGTATGTTTTCTTCCAGAAAAACGATGGCTGGAGGAACAGCCCAGTGAACTGGCCTTTGAACTTCAGAAAGGAGCTAACAAACAACTCTAGGACAGGTCTAACAAACTCATGCTTTTCTCTTCTGAATTTAACAAGCTTACCTCATGGGGGGGGACCAGGGAGAAACGAGGGAATTCACCAACGTTCAGAAAGTCACCACCGTAGCGGTTAAGTTCTAAAAAAAATGGGCAGTGTCTGAATGTTTCTCAGAACAGGAGAGCACTTAACTTCTGCATGAGCCACGGCCTGCATCTGCTACCCTAACGCAGCTCTGTCCTTGGCTGCCTGTAGTGGGAGGTGAAGTACTCCACAAAACAGTCTGGCTTCCCCTCTCCAAAGTATGCGTTAAAAAATACACTGGAATTCTATTATGTGTCATTTTTTCATTTAAAGTATAGTGACTTTAATATTAAAAAAATACTTCAAATAAGGTATTGTGTACATTCTTTGAAATTGAGGGCCTGTTCTACGGGTAAGAGACAACTGAGCTTTCTTATCTCCTTGCTGTCAAAGAAACACCCAAGTGTTCCTTTACCAAATGATACTACGGCAGCTCTTTAGTGGCTTTTACAGAAATATTTAGAAACAACAATTTGAGCAGGTACTGATGCGTCCTCCTCTGTGTTTTTTTGTTCTTTCTTTGCTAATGAGGTCAGAGAAGGTAAGCCCCAGCTCTGGGCTAAGTAGGAGGTGTGGTTAAATAAAGGATGCGCTCCTTTCTGCAGTATTTAATGTACTTTTTTTTGACTTCAGTCATGCCATCTCAGCTATCAAGATTTGTTGTTTTATAAGGAAATGTTGTTACTAGAGCAGGCCAGCTGATTCTGGCCAAGAAACCTTTCTTTTATATACCTATTTATAGGAGCGATTCTCATAGCAAGTGTTGCGCAATGTTTGAAACAGCCTCTTATAGCTCCAGTGTTGGGTTTTGTTACTCACTCTTGATGCCCATATTTGTCAATTTTTGAACAACTCCTAACAGCTACAACTGCCAGTAATTTGTTCTTTGTACCGCTGCAAGGTAAGCGTTAGATTCCCCAAGGTCTGTGTAATCTATTTCCTTCAGGCTGTAGGACAGAAGATATTTTCAGCTATCACAAATTGGGGGGTTTATTCCTCTATGGAAAAGGCGAACTGTGTCTGCGTGACAGTCATCTCCCTCCCGAGCTGGCAAAGCGCAACCCTTGCAGGCCCCCCAGTGTTTAACATCTGGTTTTGGGACTTTAAGCACCACCACGAAAAACAAAGGATTCCCCCCTCCCCACCCCCCAAATTTTGGGCAGCCACTTACCATGGCAGAGTCTACTTTGGTCAGCTGATTATGTAGTCTTTTTATATAAAAACTGACGTGTAGAGAGTAGCAACTAATTGGTTTTGATCAGACAGAGCTCTTGGGAGCCTAGCCACTTCAGGCAGTGTTACTCCCATTTCCTCTGTGAAACGCAACTACTTAGAGACAAATAACAACAAAAGCCTAATAAACTCAACTCAAAGAGTGTAGTAGAGACTTCCCCCCCCCCAGAAACTGCTTGAATAAAGTCAGTAAACCAGCCAGGGGAGAGGTAAAACAAGCCGCGGACCCCTGCCCCAGCTGCTCCGTACAGAACACAGCCTCCCACCCTACTCATAAAAACGGCACCCTGGCAGCCTGCAACTCCAACGCTTTTGCCACAGGTTATTCGGACACGTGTGCAGTTAAAAGGTTGGTTGTAAAAGCCATTCTAACGCTCCTGGTCTTTATAAACACAAAGATGTGATATACAGCACGAAATACAAACATAAAGACTTTATTGAATGCTGCTCAATTCCCCGAAGATCTTTCATTACAAAAGTTTTCTTCCACACAACTGCGATTTAAGAGATTGGAATGGTACTCTGATAAAAGATGTGAAAAATACTTGATCAAGTAAACAGACAAGACTTCTATTGCCAACTGTTCACCTTTAAGAAACAGACCGCATTTTCTGCAAATAAAACAAGGAACTATTTATTGACATCCTTCCCTCCTTACTGAAAAAAACCAAAGTAATCCCAATTTTGGTCTCATTCTTCAGTCTATGAGATGCTAAAGCAACTAACCCAGAAACATCCAAGATGACAGTCTCTAGGAGACCTGCGCTGCTCCGCAGGGAGTCCTTGGGCTGGGGAGGAGCATCATTGATGGGCTCTCTAGGGGAAGCTCCATCCTCAGCTGCAGCAGGAGGAAATCTCTAAGCAGCCCAGGACCCAGAGGCAGCGAGAAGGGGGCAGAGGCACTCGCCAAGGGGAGCGGAGCACCCCAACCCGTTCAAGCTGCCTTTCGCTCCCTACTTTGCCTCATTCTAATGCGAGCATTCGATAAATCTAAACCTGAATCCAGTCAGGAGTTCAAGGACAGCACTGCAGTCGAGTTCCTTTTAGTGCTGTAAGGGGCAGATACTGAATATCTCAAGTTACTGGTAACGTACCTTGGTTTTATTTGAGAAAATACAGCACAGTTAGAAGCCTTTCCTATAATCTTAACCAAAGTATGCAGCGATGTGAAAAGCACATATAAAACAAGGAAAAAAATGTACATAGCAAACTATACTGCCTATGTGCAACACAATCAAAAATTCAAGTCATAATTCTCACCACTCCCGTAATTATTTCACTCATTAAGGATGATAATTCAGTTCTATGAAACATTGGAAGTGACAGTATATCAATAATCAGACAAATTTACAATATGCTGTGGTAATGACATCACTTAACTGCTGTATTTAAATTCAAATCTTTACATTTGCCAGAGAAAAATTGGCCGTTTCTATTATACCGATGAGGTTTCTTCTGCAAATGCTCATGTATTTCAAAAGGGTACAAAAAAGTACGTCTGCCGCGTAGAGGCGGTCACTTCTTTTATTTGGCACTTGTATTGTGTGCATTTAGCACATTGTGGGTGCTGTTCTGCTTTTCTGCCATAGCCTTCTTCAGCTTTAACTCCTCTAGCTTTCTCCACAACTCTTCGCGCTCCAATTCTTTCTTTTTCTCTCTGTAGGAAAGAGCGAAGTACCAATTTCAGATACGTTTTAAGCGCAATATGGAGACACGGTTACTTAACAGCTGATTTACATCTAGTCATTCCTCTTGTAAGCTCTTCTCCAAAGCTATTTTTAGAGGCAATTACAGTTTCCTCTATTAAAAAGGGAGCGTACAAATTGGTAACAGTTAGCGGTAGAACTGTAACTTTGCGCCGGCAAACTCGGACAACTGCTGTGGTGCGGTTTTGCACAGACAACTGCAATGCTAAGGAGGTTCTTTATCCCATGCAAACAAATGAAGGGACTAAGCATCTTTGGGGGAAGAGAGCACAACTGTTGGAAGAGGCTTAGCACATGGCCTCAGCTGGCCCAGGATAGGTACGCCCTGCCTCCCGTCCTCCAACAGTGCTGCTCAGCAGGATGAGAGAGAGGTTTCAGCCGAGCTATGAAGTATTCTCCAGCTCAGCTTTCTGCAGACACCTGCCCCTGCAGCAGCAGAGCCCCATTTCCCCAGCCAGGAGAGCGAGCGCTCCCTGCCCAGGCGGGACAGGGAGCTGGGCCCTTCCCGCCGCCTCCCCGGGGCTGCAGCTCCCACCGCACCGCTGACACATGCCTGCGTGGCTGCTTCGTACGCAGGTGACGGCCTGCAGCAAATACTTGGTGAGCAGTTCCCCTACACAACCCCACAGCCGCAACGGGTAAGTTTTGTCTCTTTTCAGCTGGTACATTCTAGATAGGTATTCACCACAGTGCATTTGGAAGAAAAATCACTACCTTTGCCTTTCAGCTTTATATGAGCTTGTAAGTTCATCAAAAAGCTTGCCATTCATTTCCATCAGGGTTTTCAGCACGTTATACACCAGTGCCACGATAGTTCTAGAACAGAAAGAGCACGCCCATTAGAATCGCTCAACACAAAATTAACTTCAGCAAACAAGTATTCCGTTTCTTTTTTTGGACTTTGAGTTTTTATCTAAGGTACTATTGTGAGGTCAGTGAGCTCCTGAAACAAAATCCTTTACTACGGTTTCCTCTGTGAAATAATAAAATGCATATTTAAACTTTTTTTGAAATGGCTGTTTAGCCTTAAATTCCTGGCTCTTGTAATTGCACAGGATATAATTATTGGTACTGTGGCTGTACTATAATGCCATTCAATTATGTTAATGTTTAATAAACTGAGTTTTAACAACAATTTTGTAATATTTGAGGAAGGAAATACGAGAGTCTAGAAAAATAAACTTCTGGCTAATAGCTTCAAGACTGGGCAAAAGAATGCAGCGGAGGAACCACAGGCACATGGTTTAACATAGCTACTCCAAGCTCGAGCAGAAGCGTTTCTGGGCAGCAGATAGTTTTGCTGCATAATGCCCTGTTAGAGAGCTGAATTGCGAACATCAGGTAATGGTTTCCAATACCTTTGTTTCTTTAAGAAACGAACCAGCTTGAGCAATACTGGCTGCGTCTTACACGGCTGTCCATATTTCCATGTTAGGTATAACTCTTCTTTTTATGAAGGCGTTCAATACATTATCTTAAATATAGCGTTGTTTATCTCCTCTAAACCCACTCTTAATTCCACACAGAAATGCAAAAATAGCAATAACATTAAAGAGATGCCTATCATTAAGCTTATCACTAATCAAAAAAAGTAGGTAAGCTCTCTTCCCCATCTTTCCCCTCCCTAGCAGTTCACCTTCCCACAGCAGTATTGACTAAGGCGGTAGAGCAGGGGTGCCGTGCAGTCTTGTGACCCTGAGAAACGAGGGAAAGAAAAAAGGCTAAGGCAGTAGCCAAGGGGCCAGGTTCGCCTTTGCAGCACACTGTCTACTGTGGCACTAGAATCTCCCAGCTGTTCGTCAGAGGCCCTGCGCTCATTCAAAGCTTATTTGGGGTTTTGGTTTTCTGAGAGGAAAAGCTTGATTTTGAGCGAGTAGTTAAGTCCTTATCGGACAGCTAGAAGGATATAAGCACCTTACTCTGCCCTCCAAAACAGAATAAAACCAAAAGGTTGGGCTTTCTTCCTCAAACTTCCTGGTCCTCAAGGTACACAGTTACCCTGCGTCTTTCACTTCCTTCTGTCTGCAGGTAGGGAAGGAGGGACAGCCTTCAAATTTGCGGAGGTCCCAAGTACTACCAGTGCTCCAGGAACTAGTTCTCCAGAATTTATATCCAGTCTCAGCTGGTACGTTTGTAACTAGGCACACCATCTGGATAACTTCAGAATAATTTCAGAGCTTCTAAGGGCTTTAAACAGGGCATCTGACTGAACTTCAAGTTGTGGGAAGCTCCTGCCTCCCCTGGCTTTTGCCTGCACGAGCTTTACATTCTACGAAAGGACTTGCAACTCAAGTAAAGGATGCTGGACACAAGCAAACTTTGCTTTTTAGTATTCCAGTGTCATTACTGCCTCTTTCAAACGTGATCTAAAAATACTAACATTTAACCTGTGGCATTAAATCTAAAATGAAGTAGTCACTCATTTCTCATTCCTACCATACTTTATAGAGGTAGGCAACTGCTCTTCTCCGACAGTATCTTTCTCTTTCCTATCTCACTGCGCAGCAATAAAACTGCTTACGAAGACACCGACAGAATTTTCTTCGTCTAGAGCAGTAAAGGACAGCAAAGCATAAATACAGCAGAACCATCCCTTGGCAATGGTTTTGGTCCAAGTAGCGTTAATTTACATTTTTAACTAATGCATAAGATCAAATGTGATTACAGTATCAAGACCCTCATCCAATTTCCTCATAGCGATGCAGAACAGTGAAGGTATGATACAGCTGAAAATGACGTCCATTTTAGCACCCCTAATCTCACTGATTTCATTGGATTTAGGTAGAAATGAAATCACATTTACAAGCTTATGATCCAAACCTGAAACAGTGGACAATTTATTTATGGTACTATAGATAAAGTTAAACATTACGTACTGATTCCAGTGTTCTTTGGAGATCTTGTATAAACTGCCAAACATAATTGGTAAAATTTTATCAATGTTCTCCTCAATCAGGCTAAGAATATATTCATTATTCCAGAAGTACAAAGCTCTTTCTGCAACCTGAAACACAGAGTTCAGGGGGTCAACAGACACAAAATAAATTACTACAAGTTTTTTTTTTTATATATTTTTAATATACTTTTTTTTTACCTGAAAATGTGAACTTGACACACTCTTGGATATTTGCTTAAATAAAGGCTCTTCTATTTTTTTGAATTGTGTCGGTTCTATTACATCTAAGATTTCTTCAATTTCACCTAAAAACATTACCTGTTTGTATAAAAGAAATATATCAAAAAGTATGAGAATGTTTTATGTCACCACTGTAAACAGAAACAAAC
Organism: Nipponia nippon; assembly: GCF_047370975.1. NCBI lineage: Eukaryota > Metazoa > Chordata > Aves > Pelecaniformes > Threskiornithidae > Nipponia > Nipponia nippon. The sequence continues at coordinate 25,220,237 of NW_028262358.1, forward strand.
AAAATACAGCTCGTGCATTAGTCATGAACCCTGCAAAGAACACTGTAGGTAATTACAACGCAGTAGGCATCCACAGGGTTTTTTGCCGCCTGAAAGACGTCAATCATCGGTTTCAGCTACCAGGTTACAGCTCTCACCTTGGATTTCATCGTCTTCTGTGTAATTGCTCTAAACGCTTTGCAGAACTGCTTCTGCAGAATATGTTTTTTTTTTAAAGTTAAAAAAACAGCTAGAACATTTTATTTCTTCAGGAATGGCTGCAGAGGTTACCATTATCTGAGATCTCCAAAGTAGCTTTTGAAGTGATAAATAGTTAATTCACGTTTTAAATTACAACCAGCAGAACATTAGGTAGGTGGCACAGAAAAATTGAACACCGCTCACACAAACAGAGACAATCTTAAGGGACCCCACTTTTAAGGAGCTGTCGGGAGGTGGGATCTGGTGGCATATAACAAACTCCTGATTTTTAAGCTCATTTTAACCACATAGAAGAAACCAGGAAAAAAAAAAAAAAAGAATTTCCCAAGATCATTTAAAGTTATTTTTATACTACGGAAGAAGAATGTATGTATGCTTTACCAGACACTTACTCGGTATCTCAAATGCTAAGCCTGTGTCACCTCCCAGATGACTCCCTCCAACCTGGTCCGTATCTACTAAAATACTTCTCACCTTGGAAAATTGTTTCTCTATACAATATCTTAATTAGAATGCAACTTTTAATATCGTTTTAGCACAGTAACACCATAGTAAGAACAGACACACAAAACAATTGCATTGAGTTGCATGACGAGATGAGCACCTCAAGAAGCTTCTAGAAGTGCAAGTTCTCTGCAAGATCTCTTGAAAAGCGCAGCAGAGGTGAGGCGTATGAACCTGCCACGCTACATGTTACATCACAGCGGACGCCAGAAACAAGAGACAAAACCAACCTCTTTCTGACTGCAAGTTTTTGGCCAAAATTTGAGCAGTCCTCTGATTACCTATATTAAAAATACAAACAAGTTAAAGCAGAACAAGTATCTGTTACATATTTGATAAGATTTAAAAAAAAAAAAAAACCACAAAAAACAAAACCTACTCGTTTGCTTTTCCTTATCCAGAGGTTCAAGGAAAACTGAATACAGCTAAATGTAGTTCCACTGAAAATAAATACTGCGCTCATTTAAATATTTATCTTGCTTAGGTTATCAGAATAATTTAGACCCTTATCACTTCACAAGTCTTTGATTATCTATTCACACTCCGCTCCCATCCCAGTACATACATTAATTGATAGGATTCTGATAACATCAAAGCATCACAAAATGAAGTGAACTCCCCTGTAGCTAGATTTCCCAGAATATTTTTTGTCTTCTCCTCATCCATACTTTGGGGAGCACCTGTCTTGGCATCGAGGTTTGAAGCCCAAGAGCAAGCGGTATATGCTGACTGCACAAACAGGGCAGTCGTGGCCTCCACCGCTTCCTTTTTTTCTTCTGAATTGGAAATGTTAAAGACTGGAAACTAAAAAAAGATGTGAACTTACAGAGAAAATATATTCCAGTACCTACATTGGTAACAAATCTTACACAAGACTGGAAAAGGACTTCAGCAAAACTTAATTAGGAAGTGCAGCGCCCAAGAGGAAGGGGGGCAGGGGGAACCACACAACAAACAAAGGCTGGAGGCCTGTTTCCTAGAAACAAACATTTGACATGGCATCTAAATTACAAAATTAATGCTGGCTAAAAAAAAAAAAACAACCCTGTAATTGTATGTTTTGGAAGCAGAAACATTCCCAGAGCCTTATAAACTTTCATTCTGAGGAAAGGACCTCTATTTTTATGATACAAGAGCACCTAATTTATCATATCCAACTGTAAAACTTACTCAACTATTTGAATACCTTCCATATTTGATTTTTGCCATGTTGATTTTTTTTTCCAGCTTCCCAGCTAGCTGTTTTATTCACGACTATGTGTACTATCAAATGTGACTTTCCAGAGAAAAAGTTAATATGATTTTAAGTGCCCACAAGTCTTTATCCTAGGATACATACATATCCTGCTGCTACAAAACTGAATGTCACTTCAAATGACACTGAGCAAATGCAGAAACCTCAGGCAGCTGCTCAAGTACTGTGCTCAAATCCACAAAAAGAAAGCAAGTTACAAGGAAAGAACAGATTCCTTACAGAGCCTTGACCATACCCTTCTACCTGGCTGGCTGAACGCTACGGACGACAAATACCAACGCCATCATCCGACACCGGATGAAGGAGCAGGAGGCCTGGAGCAGCCCACATGGGTGACAACTCTGCCACCCGTCCCACAGAGGCAGAGCTCCCTCCCCGACCGGCGGCACGGACCTGGCCTCCTTGGACAGGGCAGAAGAGCTGGGGCAGACGGCATGGCCAGGGGAGGAGAAATTTTGAGCTCCCCCATTTCACGGCAATTACCTGACCTGGCAGTCCTTTGCTCACCCGCTTCTCCTCCACCCTCCAGGAGTCAGACTTGCATGAATTAATTACACTTGTTTCCCTAGATTCACAATTTAAAGTAGTCTATGTAAATACACTTTAAATCTAGGGCCATTTTCTGTTAATTAGCTCGTAACTGAATGACTCCGTTCTATACTATTGAGATTTTGTATTTTTCAAGAACAAACGCGAACATTTACAAGTGTAATAGCTCATTCTGCCAACACTTTCCCTTCCCCCAGAACAATGCAAGTAAGCCAAAAAATTTCAGACAAGCGCATTTGCCAAAGAAAAGCTGTGAGAACCTACCATACGCCCTAATTGGAGCATAAATTTATTTAAAATTGAGTTAGCTGGAAGAGTCCAGTTTCCAGCACTTGTTATTGTAAGTGTGTTGAATGTACTTCGCTACACAGACTCATATTCTCAACTTGATAAAGAAAGAACATGTTCCGAGTAGAAGAGTGCAGACCTCAACAAAATACCTATTCCTTGCTCCTCAGAGAGAGTATCGGTTTCCAGCTTGACTACGCTTTCATATTAAAAAGCTGATACATGCACATTTATGGTCAAAGATTTTATTCAAAGAAATATTCAACATGAATGCAGAGCTGAAATCCTGCTGCTCTTACTACAAAAAAAAACCCCTTAAGATTAATAATTCTCCCTGAGCTACAAAATTCCCATGAAGTGACTTACAACAGTAGGCACCTGCTGGAAAACTTAAATCCTATCTCAAGGACTGTGTGTTTAGCCTGATTTCTTCCATGTAAAGGCCACTGCGCTTAGCAGGGTTAGGTAACAAACTCTTCTTGTCAGCTTCGCAAACATCAGGACTGACCTAAGGCAGACTACCATAGTTACGAGAGCTTGGATTGAATGTCCTCGAAATTGACCCCGAGTGACAATTCCTGCCAGAAAAATAACAGTAAGGTACTCATGAAGACAGCCCTCTGATGGGATTCTTAAAATATTACTTGACCTAAAGCCAAAATAAATTCCAAATGCTACCTCATCAGTTGCCCCAAATTTTAACATGTACTTTTGAAGCATTTCAGAAAGTTACTTAAAGCTTCACTTCTTATCATCTTATTGACTTGTATTCCTTGATAAAGCCAATTTTACCATACATTCAGAGTAATGACCAAAGCCAAGCACAGGCAGTGACACTGCAGTGAGTTCTTGTACCTTCCCCATTCTGAACTCGACTGATGAAGAGGCAACCAGGATTGTATATACTGTGGTCTAGATGAAGTCTCAGAATTGCGCTATGGCACTCCTACCTCAAAAAGCCTTACTGTCTCGCTTCCAAGTTTGGGCTTGGATCCTGCATCGCAGTCCTGTAAACTCGTATCAGGAAGTTCTGACTTTGTCACTTCATTCAATCTTGCAGGTTTTTATGTAATACTACACATTTTCTGCTCGCGTGTTAACTTTAACTGTCAAAATGCCGGGACTGTTTTATCACTTGGCTTAAGGAATAAGGCTTATGCAATTCCTTTCTCTTCACCCTATCCAACAAAATAAGCTTATTGACCAGTGTGGCTGGCAACACTGCAGTACAGGGGGAAAGAAGATGCTTCAAGCAGACAAGGCAAATTTAGAGACAGTCAGGTCTACCACCTTCCACCACCTACAGAATAACCTGTCTTCTGATGAGGAACATCAATACCTAAGTGGCTGTACAGAAAACAAGCTTCCACTGGAAGACTGGTGAAGATCTATGTTGTTTCTACAAAGCTATTTATCTTTTTTCTTTATAGAAAAGTTTAGATTTTGCATAAGCTCTTCATTTTTCTGTCACACAAAGGGATAAAGTATTTAAATATCAACATACCCGTAATGGAAAGATTTCTGATTGTCCAACTAAAACCAGTTTCTGTTCTAGCTGGTCTGACATCAGTCTGTGTCCCCATGAGCCGCTGCACTGCCCCGAGCCTGCATTCTTCTTTATGGGCATTGCCAAAGCCCTTGCGCGAAGTGCTGCAAACCCCTTTTTAGCTGAGCTGTCAATACGTATCATGGGAGATTCAGTCTGGCAAAAGCCACTGATGCCTGAAGCACCTGTATTATAACTGCCAAGAGCCACCCCAGTAACTGAAGAGACAGAACAGAAGCATCCCATTTGGAATTTCAGAGTTCCTTCTGTCTAAACAGTGTGTTGTTATTCTTTCCAACTTTTATTTTGGGATTGTTTATTCCCTAAAATATTTCAGCTTTTTGCAGTGGCTAGGCACAAGCCATCAGCACCAAAAATATTGACATTTTAGTTCTTACCAGGAGGGAATACAGTTGTTACATGCTTTCTCATATGAGGTAATTTGCATGATATCAGTGGTTCAAACTTTTATTTAAATTTGTGCTCTATCTTGGTCACAGGCTAAGAGATAACTGCCCTTTCAAACCCAGAATTTTCTTAACTCTTCTAGATGTAAATTTTTTTCCCCAAAGAAACCCCACGCCTATGGATCATTAATCAAGACCGCACAGATAGCACTGCTATACAATTCTAACAAGTTACACTGAAATATTTAGTTGAAATTAAAAATAGAAAAACATTCAACTGAAAAACACTTACAGGCTCTGTTAAAGTTGTATCTTTTTCCAGGAACTGTACGACACAATAGGCGAGCTAGAATGCAAGTCATATGATTATTTAGTTTAAACAGACACTGTTTAGACATTGCAGCATAACTAAATAGCACAACTTATAACGGAAGCACTTCAGATCGGGGGGGACAGGACCCAACCCAAAACACCCCCTACACAGCCTTTTTAAATTCTTCCAAACTAAACAAGACAGCAGTTAAAGCACCAACACATACAGGCCTGCTCTATCTTACAAAGACTTCCTGCATACCAAAAATCTTCCGTTTTTTTCATCCTAGAAGAAAATTACTTTTAAGCTTGACAGATATTTCCCTAAATCAGATCCAGTATCCAGACAGATTTTTCTCAGCATCAATTCCTGTATTAGCGTTACAAAGCTATCATTTTCAAACATCTGTATTGGGGTAAAAGAGGTGATACTTTCAATCAAAAAAAGAAGTTTTAAAACAGGTTTGACTGAGCACACATTGCTCAAGTACTGGACACCTACAGCACACAACATCCAGTGATAAGATGACAGGTGAAAGATTTTTAACATATTACACTGCCACAAGAGATCAGGCAGCACCTGTCCAGCTGAGTATCCTGTCTCCAGCAACGGCCAACAACGCACGCCTGTGGAAAAGCAAATGAAGCGGGGGAAGCATAACGTGATTAAGTCACCAGTGTGCTTTCCCAGCCCCTAGTGATTTCTGTCCAGGGGTCTTCTCAGGCCAAGCGTGATATTATACATTATATAATTACTTATTGTTTAGTTACTTAGCACATAGGTAAGTGACTAACCAAACGCACCTCTGCCCAGTACAGAAACCATACAATAATCCTATTACTAAAGGAGTTACAATCCTCGATTCCATTAAGACTAATTTTAAGAAGTCATCTCACAGTATAATGCAAAGACAAAAATTATTTAGATGCGTTACACGTACATTTCAATACTTAGGATGCTTGAATTCAAGCATTACCTTTCCTTTTTTTTTTAATCTGTTATCCCAAAGCAGATAATTACAATGCTGTAATTACAGCAGGTCTAATTTATTTCTTTTACCCTTAGGCTAAGGATGTATATGTGTAGATTCAAAAAATAATAAATGTCACACATTAATCTCATAAAATCCCATTACATATATTGTACAGTAGTGCTTTATTGTTCAAAGACACAAAGACTCAAACTTAATTCAGCTTTAAGGCTTTAACTTTTATGAGTAGGCTAAACTTGTACTGTAGCAACAAAGCAACCAGGCCGCTCCTGATTGCAAATCAGATTTAATGCTGGTTTACACCTTCAGGATAGTACAAAACCAGAAACACACAGTGCTGAAACTGCACGTAGCAGTAGCGGTTTAGGCAGGGATAGATGAGTAGCCTGGTCAGCAAACCAAATGCTACTTTCAGGTACACAGTACAGCTGAATTAGTAGGACCTCTTCAGGCACTGATGAACTGGATTAAATATATCGTAGAAAAAAAGGGAAGCTCGCTGTACTGATCTATCACTGAGAATACCTTTGGCAAGTGACTGGTCCCTTTCGTATCACTGACTCATTCCATAGAGCAGCCTATTGCATAGCAATAAGCCACAAGGACAAGCGATCTAATTAAATTAAAACTTTATATGAAAATTGGGAATTAACTGAGCTCATGACTTGATCCTGTTTGTAGGCTATATAGTCATAATGATTTCACTTGAATTAGAAACTCATTTCCTTGTATCTTTAGTCTATAAGGAGCTGTATTAGTGAGCTAAATTAACAACACAAATTTTTAATTAGCCACGGCAGAATTACTTGCAAGTTTGCATCAAATGTGTTCAATACTCAAGTGCCATATGTCTGAAAAGGATATACATTATTCCTCAAATAAAATGCTGAACGTCTGTGCAAAGTGTAAGAATGGAAGTCAAATGAAGAACTAAAGCATTCTGACAGCATGTCATGGATCTCCATAATTTCTAGCTGATCCAGAGAGCTACTATGCATTGCTGCCATTTATATCCAACATTCTCCTCCCCTCCCCGTCACTGAAATGGTTTTAGAAATAAAAAAGCACTTCTGAAACACATACCTGGCCATACTCAAGGTTCCTTTATACACAGCAGTTAGGTTACATGAAGGAAGTGATAATAGAACAAGGTCCTGGGATTAAATGAAGCTTAAAGTGTGACAAAACTAGCAAGCAAAAAAGGTTCCCATTTCAGTTGGCACGACTGACTCGCTGTTATATTCTTTCACTTTTAATATATGCTAAATATGATCTCAAAATTAACATTTAGACAAAAAGATCTGTAAAACCTTTAAAAAAAAAACAGTGACTGAATTTGCAAGTATTTTAGAATATTGATATTGTAACACAATTCTGCTTTAAATTTTATTAGTTTCAAATGCAAATACAAAAAACCCCACCACTCTTAAAAATAAGCAAACGCTTACCTGTGCATGAAACAAAGCTAATCCCTTTGCAGTATGCATGGGAATCAGAACTTTCATAAGGAACTGTTTGTGTTCTGCTTTCAGTGGCAGTGCAAAACCATTGATAATACTGAAAACATGAATAAGCAGGATTTATTTTTATTAAAAAAATATTTTTTTCCTAGCAAGTCAAGAATTTCTGTAAATTCAAGAGACACTCCATTTCTGATTCAATTTCTAAACCTGATTATTTTGAAGCCATAAAATAGCTCTACATATGGACAATCTTTAAAGTGTTGGTATCAGGCGAGTTTAGACTCTTGGTAGGAATACCAGTAGAAGTCAAATAATACTCATTAGATGAGCTACAGTATTTTTATTGTGATCTCCATTAAGTAAAATCATCTACAGTAAGTCTTGCTGTCTAACTGTGAAGCTTAGACAGATGCATCAGGAAGCTGATCCATTTCACCCACAATCACTAGCAACTTGCAGAGAAAAAAAATAGATGGCATACAATTTTGAACTATTTTAACAGTGCAGTTGGAACATTTGTTTTGAGATTGTTGAACAACCTTTCCCTCCAAAAACAAAGTTAAAAAGTTGTCTCATTGATTCAGTAATCTTATTTTTAAGAGTTGATGAGTCATGGAACAGACAGAAGTCCTTCAGGAAGAGGTTGGGGTTCCCCTCCCCCCCCCCCCCCCCCTTTTAGATAAATCCGAGAAAATAATGGTATCCCTTTCACTTGATTTTCATGAAAATTTGTTCCGCAAGAGTTTCACAATTTTTGTATTTTCAGTTAGACCAGCAATATTTATAACATTTTCTACTGTGAAATATATATGACAGTTTTTGGAAAAAACAGTAAAATGCTACCACAAAAAACTTCAAAGTTAAAAATTAAATTAGTGAAATAATGTCAAAAAACGTAACTAAAAAACCCTAGCACTTACAAGGCTTTCCTGAATAGAATTTTAAGAAAACCAGCCTGCTGAAGATTAAAGCATTTCATTCAGCGTGAGGGCAAAAGTTAACATTCATTTTCTGAATCAAAGAACAAGTCATCTATCAGATATAAGATAAGCAAGAGTATTCCTGACAAGGACCCTTGAGAAATATTTTGCCAGTCATCTTTAAAACTTGCACCGAAAAAGAATGATTTATACTCTATATCCTAATTTGATATTCACATGGTAACCCAGACAGTATTAGATTATATGAGTGACTGCACTTCATCACTCGTTACTGTAATAATTCTTTCCCTTCCTCCATTCTCAAAGCAAGAAAGCTGAAGCAACACCCACAATAACATTTTATATTTTTTCTGTGTCAGATCAAACTTACCTTCCTAATATCTCAAGAAGTTCAGCAACACCATTGAAGTGCTCTGTTTCATATATAAACCTGTCATGAGAAAAGACAGCCATCAAAAACTGAAACAGAGGATCAGAGATTCCAAAGAAATAAACCTTTAATAAGCTTCAAATATCTGAAAACCAGATCACAGACCAAAACCAGGTCTTTTATTTCAAGAATAAATCACTGCAGACCCAGACCATGAAGGCAAGGTAAAATATTCCTCAACTTACACACAGGCGCACACACACAGAGCATACCTGAGGAAAATGTTGTTAATCTGTTTCCTGATGAATGCTCTTAAACCGAGGAATTTTCCATAAATTCGATGAAGAACTGTCTTTAGGAAATCACGTTCTCGTGGGTCTTCACTATCAAAGAGCTCCAACAACTTTAAAAATTAAATTGAAATGCATTACTTTTGAAAGACTTAAATTTTATGTTACTAAGCAATTTGAGTTTTATCTTTAATTTAGAAGTTTACACTAGAAAAACTGGAATCAGTTTAACCAAAAATTTTGTTTGGATGTCAATATTATATTTTCCAAATTAGATTTTTAATAAAGCTGCTTTTTTTTTTTTTTTTAAAATAAACCCATCAGCTTCATTTCCCTAAAAAGTCTGTACACAGACAAAGTCATTCCAACAACTATTACACTATCAAAATAAAAATGAAATTGTAAGAATGAGATTATCAAACCTTAGGTAAGTGGTTTACATTTGGTCTTTAAGAAATCAGAATGAATCATGTCTGTGCCAGATATTTACAATTTTTAAATTAAAATCCTGTACTGCTCATCTCAAAAAGCTACTTGTGTCTTGAAGGTTAAAGCAAAAGCATTCCTATACAAGAAATTTCACAATTCACGATTTAATATGGAGGAGACCATAAAATGAGCATAGGATATGTGATTATTAACTGATTCTCTGCTAATACAGACTAAATGCCACGATAAGCTAGCAAGATTTTCCACGCTTTTTTTTCTTGAGGAAACTTTTCCAAGGATGCAGAAAAGACCATACTCACTTGAAGACATCAAAAGATATTCCAATCCCATTACACACCATTATTTCAGTTATTTTTTCCTGTTTGTCCAAGTAAGAGCATATTCAAAGCGCTAACTGCGCTAAACAAGTTAGTAACTTAGCTCAAGCAGTCACTACAGTCTCCTGCTCGGTCCAGGTCTGTGAGCTTAGGTCTACACCAAGCAGCATAAGAGACTGGAAACGGCTGTTCAGGAACTTTGCGCAGGCTCATTTCTTTTTTATATTTAGAAGGAATTTCTCAGGGTCACTACTCCACTTTTTTCCCCATATATAGCTAGCTGTTCATTGCTTTGTCTTTCTTGTACTCTAGAGAAAGATCAAGTAAAATGTCAGGAATTGAAACTCTGCAACACGGCTCTTAAGAACCACGGGTCAATTAGTAAATTGGATACCCACAACCAATAGTTCAGCAGCTGCTTCAGGCCTAAATTTTGTGGGAAAGTCAAATAACAGAGAAGAAGGAAACACCTGTAAACAAGAACAGTAAAGCCAAACAAGTGGAAGTTAAATGCAGTCACTGAAGGTGGGGAGGAAAAGCGTCCATCTATGTTTTTACTTTTCATCGCTGTACTGTGATGGCCTGCCAGAACTCACTCTTCAGATACTGAGCTCTTCCTTGACAAACAAGTATTTTGACATAGTAAAAAAAAAAAAAAAAAGAAAAAAAGAAAATCTCCACTGAATTAACCTTGGACAAAAATTGTCATGGTATTCTACAGCCTAATTCCTTGAGAAGTTCTATTTAATATGAGATTTCACTTCACTTTCTTTCTCCTAGTTACTTTGCATGGTGAAGCATGATTTTCCTATGTACATTTTTACTTGATTTTCCTTCTGTGGTTAACACACAATAGTAAAGAGAATAACATTATCCAGTCACAAGTTAGCAGATGTTGGAACACATTTAATGTACAGTAAGTACATGAACTTTTTACAGGAAAAAAGTTTGCTTTAAGTTTTCCCATGATAAATCTATGAAAAAACAAACAAAAGCACTAAAAGTTTAATTAGCACATTGTTGATTTGACTGGAAATAAGTTACAAATCATTAAAAACACAACTGGTATTTACAAGTTACAAATATCTTACATTGCAAACCACTGAGGATGATATCTGAAAACAAAGTGTTTCTGAAGTTACTAATTACATATAGCCTGTGTGGTATGATGTGCTGTTTATTTAGTGTTTGGCAGAAACCACTGTTGGAATAACTACAATTTAATCCTGTGTCAACATGAAAGCTTTAATATTCTCCTTAGCCGTACAGTCATCTGATAAGCTAAGCTCGAGAGGTGATCTTTAAATCTGTGGGTGGGAAAACTCCCTACTTACCTGCTGTACAAATTTCTGGTCAATATATCGCTTCGCAATGCTAGGCTGAAAATCTGGGCTCTCCAAAAACCTCAGGAAAAATTCATACACCAACTAGAAACATTGAAATGAAAATTTTGAAGTTAGTAAGTACACCATAACACAGATCTCAGCCCCGCCACCATCACAAAGTCAGTGGGACTATTAACATGCTTAAAAAGAACAAAAGGAAACCAAAGCCTAACACATCACTGCTTAATCACAGCCTCTACCGGAATTTACTGGAAGAATTACAGTAACTATCAAGAACACTTTAATTCCCAGAAGAGTCAAAGCTTAATAAATAAATAATCTACTGAAATTATCACTATTAGACAAAAAACGAGTTCTAAGTATTACATATATTAACATTTCCTACTATATTAAGAATTTATTAATTACCAACACTTATCAACACTGAGGGTAAAATTCAGTCTCTAACATCACAATTCCTTAAACAGATGAAGAAAAATCTGCTAAGTGTCCCTGAAATTAAGTTTCAGCTGCTAACTCCAAAAATGAAAAGTCATATTAAAAAGCTGAATGAATACACAGAAGCTTATGAGTTTGGCTTAACATTAGGTTTCTATATCCTGGACACTCAATTCAAACAACAGGACCCTCTCCAGATTTATCTTCAACATCCTTTACATTTTGTAGCGTATTATTTCTATTGAGTTCAAGTCCCCATTCGCTATGATCCCACAATGCCCCCAGATGGAAAAAACAGATGGGAGATAGAGCTAGCGAGGGCCTGCGGAAGCAGAGAAAGGCATGAAGAAGTCACAAGTCCCATATTTTGGGGCTCATCAGAAGTCCAAGACACAAAATACTGTACTTCCATAACAATGGCAGATTTATAAAATACACATAAGGCATCTCTTAACTAAGACAGAATTGAGAGGAAAGATGTCTTACATTAGATATGTTCAGGGTTGCTTATGTTCTCAATGCCTATTGCTTAACTCCATGTTAGTTAAACAACTGATTAGTAATAATACTAAAATGCAATTTAGATACATAAATACATCACTGAAAGACATCACTGACTGGACTTCTAAATAAAACCTGCACAGAGTTGCGGTCATACTCACAAGCATCTCTTTCAACTATTACCACTGAGTACTTATTAAACTGAGAGCCAACACCCGAGTAATTCATAATTTTAATTATGAAGTTCACTTGAGAGAAGTGCTTGACAATAAGTAGTATTTATCTAGAACATTTGAGATGACAATTACTTATGCATAGCCTCAAGGAGGGTATGCTGTATCTGTAAAGCAGAAGCTCAGAAACACAAGTTACCCTTCACTCTTTCTTCCTCTCTGACAGACTGTAACAAGAGCTTTTCATATCAGCAGTTTAAATGCATGCAAATTTAATGTCACAGAACTGTATTAAAACCCAAGCTTCCCTGTACAGCCTTAATTTGTCTTCTTGTGCATAAACACAATCGCACACAACCGCACAACAGACAACACAGGACAGAATTTTTAAAAGCTTGGTAACAGACAATCTAATAATATAATTTTAAATATTACCATACTCCATCCTCTGTCTTAGAGAGAGGTCAACCATGGTTGTTTATTAACTTCATCAATGACATAGCGGGATCAAGTGCACCCTCAGCAAGTTTGCAGATGACACCAAGCTGACTGGCGTGGTTGACACGCCTGAGCGACAAGATGCCACCCAGAGGGACCTTGATAAGCTCAAGAAGTGGGCCCATGGGAACCTCATGAGGTTCAACAAGGACAAGTGCAAGGTCCTGTACCTGGGTCAGGGCAACCCCCAGTATCAAGACAGGCTGGGGGATGAAAGGACTGAGAGCAGCCCTGCAGAGAAGGACTTGGTGGATGAAAAGCTGGACACAAGTCGGCAATGTGCACTCACAGCCCAGAAGGCCAACCGTGTCCTTGGCTGCATCAAAAGAAGCGTGACCAGCAGGTTGAGGGAGGTGATTTTGCCCCTCTACTCTGCTCTGGTGAGACCCCACCTGCAGTACTGCATCCAGCTCTGGGTTCCTCAGCACAGGAAAGACATGGATCTGTTGGAGCAGGTCCAGAGGAGGGCCACAAAAATGATCAGAAGGATGGAACACCTCTCCTATGAGGACAGGCTGAGGAAGTTGGGGTTGCTCAGCCTAGAGAAGAGAAGGCTCCGGGAAGACTTTATTGCAGCCTTTCAATACTTAAGGAGTGCTTGTAAGAAAGATGGGGACAGACTTTTTAGTAGGGCCTGTTGCAACAAGACAAGGGGTAATGGTTTTAAACTAAAAGAAGGTAGATTTAGACTAGATACAAGGAAGAAATTTTTTTATGATGAGGGTGGTGAAACACTGGCACAGGTTGCCCAGAGAGGTGGTAGATGCCCCATCCCTGGAAATATTCAACGCCAGGTTGGACGGGGCTCTGGGCAACCTGCTCTAGTTGAAGATGTCCCTGCTCATTGCAGGGGGGGTTGGACTAGATGACCTTTAAAGGTCCCTTCCAACCCAAACCATTCTATGATTATACTGATCTTTTTCAAGCTAGAAACTACATAAATTCATTAGTGATTTATACTGAAATGGGAAAAATATGTCTGGAGGGAGGTTGTTAGCACAGCTTCACAGGGATTTATTTTGGAATCAAATTTCATTAAACATTTCTGTAATAAATTCCTATATTAAATATTTCTGTCAGTGACCACAACGAAGAACAGTCATGTGTAATAACTGCTTAGACTATGACACAATATTAGAAGCCAGGAAAAGAAAAAAGGAAAAAAAAAAAAAAAGACTGTCAGGTTATCAATAAAAAAAGGACAAGCTGACCCTGAAGGCCTGGAGTAATAAATACAGGATGAAATTCAAGGATTGCCAAGTCACAGTTACAGATCCAAGAAAAAGCCCTGCTAAGCATTTGCAAGCCTTTAAGCTGAGAAAGGGTTAACCATAGGATGACTAAGATCCATCTACACAATGAAGCCATGGAAGTGACCGATGAAATCCTGGGATATTCCAGGAAGATATTGACAGTACAGATAGAGATGCACAGTCCTACACGGGCTTGAGGAAATCTATTCAAACCTGAAAGGATACAGAGAAGGAGCCACTAGAACTGTCATGGGATAGAGCATCTTTTACAAGTGAAGACTAAATTGCCATGTTTTGTTTTCCCTAATGGACAGGGGGAGGAAGGACAATTATGGCTTCTTTCCATAAATAGATCTGGGGACTGCAATAAACATCAAGCAGAAGAACTAAGCTAAAGCATAATGCTGTAGCATCTTGGTACAAGCTGTCCAAGATTAAGTTTAGGGTATCAGTTAGGATCAAAACCAAGGTACCTCTCATCTGTAAAACAGAACAAGTCAACATTAATGCAAGATTCTCAACACATGATGACAAATTAATCAGTTACATGTCTCATCTCTAATATAGGGAGAGTATGCATTAGTAACCATTTGAATGCTTCCTATAAAACACATGCAATTCCAGAACCACAATTGTTGATATTGTTCTTAAAGAGCTTTCAGAAAAACAAAGTTTAGTGCTCAAAAATCCAGTTTCTGGGCTGTATCACAGGGAAGTTTTGTGCACTGAGGGAGTATTTATGCAGTTCTGACGCTTACAGAATTGTCTAGCTTCCTGATAATTAGTACCACTGCTCCTAGAACACGTACAGCTAGTAAAAGGTATCAAATAACTTTGGAAATCCTTGAGAGCCCTGGGAAATCCATAAAGCTTTATCTGAGGCATTTCAGGAAGCAAGCTGCAATGGCCATTTCTGGATAGTCAGCCTCTCCCTTTCCCTGTATGCTAATGTCTGCAAACTTAGAAGCATAACAAAAATGACTATCCACTAGGGAGACAAGAATGGATTCCAGCCACAACAGATACTGGCTGCTCCTACCTTAAAAAAAAAAAAAAAAAAAGATAGGTATGCTCAACTTTCTTGAGCTTAACTGAAGCACTATCATTGGAAATACAGGGGAGAACTATTGTATTTAGTCATTTTGGTTCTCAAAATTGGGTCAAAAGTGCTATGAAATATAAAACTCTTACTACTTCAGTGATTCAATCTTCTTTCTTGCAGAGACCACTACAATATTACTGCTTAAGCTACCAGTTTCACCAACTCTGCAACTCCCCAAGCTTCAAAATACACAGTGGCTTTAATGCCAACCTGTTCAACCTAGTTTGGCTGTTACAAACCATCTTGAGTATCTCTTTAAAGCAATGTCTTTCAAGCGGCACTCATTTTACTGAAGGTCTTGAGTCTTTTGTTGTGACTACACACACTGGTAACTTACTAAGCCATTAGCTATCATAGAGAGATGCCAACAGATTCAGCTAGAGAGGAGTAGAGATTCATATTTTTTTCTTTTCCCTCCCAGAAAACTGGCTACCTGACTGTCAGATCAGGATAGAATTCTGAATTTGTTTGTAACTGAGCAACCACAAATCACAGCCAGCAAAACATCCACCCCCCACCCAAGCAATTATTTAGACTATACCAAAAGTAATAATGGGTTTTGATGGCGGGGAGAATGGGTGTGCACACCCCCTTCCTCCATACACAAAATCTGACACTTCCAGCAGCTTTATGCTCCTGGAGGGCAATTAGTAAGTTATCAAACTCAGTCTTCTACCATCCAGTAGCACGTGAACTGTAAAAGAAAGGAGAAGAAAACACAAACTGTTTCCACTGTGCTGCAATGAGCAATCTGTTCCAATGACAGGACGAACAACTGATGCAGGACAGGGAAATCCACAATCAGCGATCAGACAGCCTAGCCAAAACTCATTTAGAAAAAGGCAAAGGAAAAAGCTGAAAATAAAATTTCAGATAATACCATGGGCTACAATCCTCTTTCAGTTTCTCTTAGACAAGCCTAAAGCACAAGTGAACTGGTCGCAGAAACCATAAGTCTTTTTCTGTAAAAAGAACTATAGTTCACTTATGACCTAAAGTGAACTGAACTAACATCTACAAATTTTACTCCTGAGAGACAGGGGCATTTTGAAGTCAGACGATGTCACCACCGATTGTAAGAGACATTTGTATAGCCCTTGCACACTCCCACCCCTACAAGTAAAACCAAGTCTCTCATCTAGTTCAGTTACAGCCATTTCTCCTATGAATTAAAATCAGTCATATATAAGTAAGATAAGAATTATCACAGCCTTTAACCTGCAGAGTTATGGGTTGGGTTGGTTTTTTTTTTTGCGATAACTTGTTTCTTACTTGGTTTAAGTCTCAAATACTACCCTGAACATGTACTTTTTATAGTCAATATTAGAAGTCCAGTTTTTTAAATAAGAGCGTTTGTTGATACATTAGAAATGTAATATTATAGGGACAGAGTAGCATTTTAACTCTCTTAAGAGAGGCAAGAGAATGGTATGCAGATGTGCCGTAGCTATTAATCTTCTACCCACTACTAGGACTTGCTACGTAACTTTTATTTAACAGATACTACTTATATAAATTCACCAATGAACTACCTGAGGTATGAACTTCGATGATTACACATGACTTAAACTTTTAACAGTTAACAAATCTAAGTGAAAAAAAAATTCAGCAGTATTGCAAGTCAATCACGTGATTGATACAGCAATGCTATAAAAATCACGAGATTGGCACAGTGGTACAACAACAGAATAACTAACCAACTGTTACCAAACAACAATGCCTATATTGTAAAGTTTTTGCATGAAGGGAGGGAAGAGGGTGGGAAGAATGAGGAGGTACCTATTTCTTGCTCAAAAGACAAATAAAGGCTATTACTCCATTTTTTTGTTACTGTCACAAGAAACCGAACTGTTAACATCCACTCATATTTTATTGAAATCACACAAAAAGTTGCTCAAGTGCAGAAAACAAAGCTCTTAAGTAAAGAACATAAAAATATATGGATATTTTAGGTAATTAAAACATACATATACCACACTTTAATGGTGCAATCACTCTGTTAAAAAAAAGAAAAAAGGTATTTAAGCATTTTGGAAGACTTACATTCTGCCATATTTATACACATTAAGAAAAGCACCACTTTTTTCCCCTCCCAAGTATAGAAACTCACTTGTATTATTAAAGCAATTGTGATGGTCTTGCCAAAGGCACAAAATGACTCAAGTCATTCGCAGTTCTTCCTTTACAAGAAGGCTTGAAAATAAGAATCACATACCTGTATGTGGGGCCACGAGGCTTCAAGAGTTGGTTCATCTTCTTCTGGATCAAAATCTGGGTTATCGCTAGGTGGAAGTATTCTGAAAATATTAGAAGTAATCTGCAAGAGAAAAAAATTGATCACACAGATCACACTCAGCAAGGTACTGCTTTTATCCTAAAATTACATTAAAAAACCCATCTTTAAGAAAAAAGTAATGTAATAAATCACTTTTATTCTTTATTTTTTCAAAACGGCTAAATCCAAACAGCCAAAAGTCTGAAACAGGCCAATGAAAATAAGAAAGTAACTTTTGTCTCAACCATTTTACAAGTTTGTAGCTAGACATGGTCATATTTAAAATTTTCCTCTGAAACCATGAAAGTTAAAAGAAAATCTTAGTTTCCCCTTATAAAGACCAATTTTTAACTATGTGACACAGAGTTGAGGTTTTATATAAGACAACAAATACAGTATGACTAACCAATTATGATTTAAACAGAGCACTCTTCATGTATAAGGCAGACAATCCCAAAAATATATCTAATTTTAGATTTCTTCAATTAATTTCAAGTTATTTCTCACTTTCAAGTAAGAACTGAAGAACTGTTTACAATTTTTCACCTTTCATAATTTCAAGATGTTTCAAGGTTTTGGGAAGTCAGAAATACTATACCAATTTTAACTTTTTGATTTAACACAGAGTAGGTTTGAAAAAAATTTAAAAATGGCTACCAAGTTACTTTAAGTATGATATAGTCATATCAAATAAATTTCAAAAGGGCTAGTCTAAAAATGTTTCTTCAGGGATTTTTGAAGTATACGGAAGTCTGGATAGGAGACCAATCTTTCAGATGTCAAAAGAAAAATAAATGTCATCTCTTCTGCCAGATGTAACATACTGGATTTTAAATCTCTAACATGAATAAAACACAACATGAAGTTAATTTTTTTTCTGCATTTTCTACTGTTTTTTCAGGAACACGTTAGCTCAACTTTTCCAATCATCTTTCAAACTCGTTAGTCTTTTGATCAAATCTGTTTCGAACAGCTGCTAACCACCCAAGCCTAACAAACATAAAAGAAAACATTTGACAGGTTGCAGCAAATGCTACTGCACAGCTTCCATGGAGTCTCCAAGGTGTTTGAAGAATCTTGCAAAAGGACTTTAAAAGATCCTGAAGTCACCCATCTGGCTCTGCATAGAAGAATCAGCTGCCTCATTAAACAAGATACAAAGCCATTGCATAAACAGACTTTTCATTTCCTCCTATGCGCTTCATTCTATGTCCTGTCACTGTCTCCTGTTGGTACACTGTCAAGCTGCAGACTCTGCTGCTCTAGAGTAGAAGGGCAATGATGTTCTGTATGGATGGGCACTACAGCAGTCTCCTAGTGTACTGCACAGCAGGGAAAAAAAAAAAAAGAGTACAGTTATCCTTTAATGTTGTAAACACAAGGGACTTGGGATTCTGGAGCACATGAGAAACTGGTTGGTGGAAGAAGAGGGGAAAATAGGAGTCTGAGAAAATGTGAATTTTAATCAAGCCCAAAAACAAAGACTACAGTCCTGGTTCTGTTATTTGATATTGCTTACTCTTACTAGGTATTCAATGAAAGCATCCAACATAAAAATCAGAGCCCTACAGAGACTTCCCTACCTCTGCTTACAAGTCTTCTGGTAACGTCTCTTGCTGAACTGAACCAGTCAACCCTTTAGCACAGAACCTCAAAGTACAGAATGCAAAAGTTTCAAGTCCAAAACAAAGGTACTAACTACTGAACATACTTCTGTAGCAGAAAAAAAAATAGCAAGCCTCTTGCTTGCAAGATCTGAAGTCAGATCTTCAGAAAACTAATTTTATGATTTTCAGAGTATTCAGTACTTCTACTAGCATTATCGGTCTCCTGAGAACATATGAAACTTAGAATAAACTGTGTACCATTTTTATGTGCCAGCCTGCCTCCCTAAAGAACTGGCTCATTTACTTCATTATGGTTGAAGTACTTCTGCTTCCTGTCTCATTTGCTTCTTTCTAATGTCTTGCTAATAGTATTGATCAAAAATGTGGTTTGGGTTAAAACCCTCATTGTTTTTCTATGGGCAAATTCTTCTCTATATCCTCTCATATTATTTAAAACATCCCTTTTCCTTTTTAAGTGAGGTCTTATCCCAAAACTGTGATTTGAGAAATACAAATCATAACAGGCTTTTACAGCTAGACAGGTTTCCTGAGAAACCCAGCATTAGCTTTCTAAATTAAATCTCAGAAAGTTTTGTGAAAGTGAGATCTGAAAGTGTGCCAGTTAATGTATTAAGATACAGCAATTACATTTTAGTAAAACAAAAAACAAAAAGAAAAAAGTCCCTTATTGTCTGTACACTTCCCAAGGAGCTAAGCATTTGGAGCGATACTAGATTCAATTCCAATTTCTGAGTGTGCAGATAGGGATATCTGATGTTTTTTTAAATTCTGAATTCACAGCTTATGCAAGCTGCTAGGACAATCTCATTTACATTGGATTTTTATATGCTGGTGGGGTACGAGGGGAGGTTGGCAGGCACAAGGAGATGGAAGAGTAATGTGTACTGGAGGGACATTTCTGTTATGCTCCCAAACCTGATAAAGGCCAGAGCTTTCTAACTTCCCAGGAAGTTTTACAACTTAAAATATTCCACAATGCCAAACCCTAATTTGCTGTTAGCTTCAGAGTACTTTCAACTGAGAATTTCCAAACATAGAAGACACTAGTTTTAGATGACCTAGAAAGGAGGTGCACAGACCACTGTGCTACCCCTTCAGAACTATTTGTAAGCAAAACTCTTCCTCAGTTCTTAATTCAAAAGGCTTTGGTGAAGAAATTACAGGAAAATCAGGTTGCCTGGGGCACCAAAAAGATAACCTACAGCATATGCCCTGCGTACCTGTGTAAACAAAGATTTTTTTTTTTTTATGATCTTGTTCCATCCTTGGTGGCTTGAAAAGACATTGGTATCATTTCAACCAGCGCTCCCTACCTCAGGATCCAAGCAGAGGAGGGACAACTACACAAGCCATTATTGTGTGGTACTGGCCCAGCAGCTATCATGGTAACAGAGACCATGTGAAGGGAAGGAATGCTAGGAGACCTCCTCACCTGCACAGACCTTGCCTATGCACTGGTCAGGAGCAACATTTTTTTTCCTCTTGATATCTGTAAGGGACTGTTGACTTTGCCTCCCCAAGACTTGGGCGAGTCCAAGCAAACTGGGCTGCTTTCTCTGCAAGCTGGAGGAAAGGTGTCCCAGGCCTAGGGAAAGACAAGGGGCTTTGGAAGAAATTGGCTCCACTTCTGCCACTGATGCCACTCTGGCGTTTTTTCAGGAATTTTTGTAGTCTGTTCATCCTTTACTACCAGTCAGATGATAGATAGGTTTCATTAAGGCTGATGTCTACTTTTTCGTCCCAAAACCACTATCCTTTCAAACTCTGCAAAAAAATCAAATGCTTTTTCTTCTAAGGTAGTAACACTGAACAGTCTAAAAATTTAAAAAAAAAAAATATCTTTTAAATGTCATAGAAGTTTTGCTACAAAGAAAGGCCTCAAGCCTGACACACGTGTTGTTTGGAGGGAGAGACCCATCCAGAGTTCTTTCTGAAAGCTAGTACTTCGTCCTAATTCACAGCAAAGACCTTTTTTGCTGCCAGTTGCCAGGGAGACTAGAAATACTATTCAGGCTTGGAGGGATCTTTTGTCTCAAGCTCTGAAAAAGCTCTCACTGAGCATTTAAGGCCTTCTTCATTTTCTGTCATTTTAGGGGAGAAAAGGAGATTGTTATGGAAGGAAAAACAAGCATCCACAGAGCCCAACCATTTGCACAACAACAATAACCTCAAAAGAACAGCTCAGCAACACCTTATCTCCAAGAAAATAAAACAACTTCAAATACAAAAGAAAATCTCCCTTCAACAAGTATGATAGGCTAGTTAGTATACTCTTTCTTCTAACAAGAGGCTATAGAGGGCACACAGAGTAAGAAAATACTGCAAAGATTCAGGCTTGCCGCCACCAGCAGCACAAAAAAAAAAGCACTAAAGAAGAGGTAGACATACTCTGTCCTTTATCTTCTTCTGTAAGAAAACATTTAGGACAGAAACACAGGTCCTTTAAAAAACAAAACTATACAAAAACACCCCAGTGTCCTAGATCTTTTGTAAAACTTAATAAGCATCTGGTGAAACAGCCAAAATGATTAAAAGGGTTTCAACAAGCCTAGCCCTTCAGCATAATGGCAAAATTTCTACGCTTATTTATATTAAAGATCTGATCTTCCATATCAGCTGCTCACAGAAAAACACACAAAAGAAACCCACTAAGCAAAACCAAAACAAAACCTTAAGAAAAAATAGCTTGCACTGTATAGAAAACTACAAAAGTCATAGGCCATATGTTTGAACTGGTCTGCTTACATTCCTGATAGCTGCTTTTACAGTCAGCACTGTGCCTGTGTAAACTTAGCCGAAGTTGAGAGAACCATTAGCCTAAATGCACAGGCACTAAACACATTCTTTTTACATTTCAAATTTCTAGAAAAAACGATTTTAAAATACTTCAGGTTATTCTCAAATGTCCTTCCATGTACAGGCATACCAAAAACATCACTTACGTAGCATTTGAAAATGCATATAAAAACCTGGGAAAGTCAGCAGATAACAACCACAAATATTTTGTTGCTTATTCAACAAGCCATTTGTAGAAATTGCACAGTACAAGTCATCCTGTGGTTTACAACTCAAGCAAACCACTTAGACTACTCTAGCACAACTCTCCAAGGCCAAAACAGTAACAAACAGCCATACAAAGTATTTACAAAGCAGCATGGCTTTCTTACACTGATAAACCTTTCTGTTGACACTAGCACCCGCAAGAATCTTCACCAGAAAACTTTAGCCTGTCACTCCACTGCCATTCTTAAATAAACAAAGACAGGCAGCACCGAAATATTGCCATTTTCTGAATGAGAACAACTTCAAAGCTTACCCAAACTGCAAGCATCTGCAATATACCAGTTCTTTCATTTTAATTAACCTGAATGCATCATATTTTAGCTAATAATTAAAACTTACAAGTAGTTTGTTTTTACAAGCATTTCTAAACAATCTTGTAAGCCAAGCTATCATTAACAAATTATATTATAGTGTATAAGCAGAATAACCAACAGGAATTCTGAGTTAGATGCCATCAGAGTCATAAACTGGTTAATTTAAGATATTTTATTAAAATTCAAAACATAACAAGAGCATTCTACTTACCATTTTCACTATGTCAGCATAAGCTGATTCAACGATCACTCCACGATTTGTTGAAACATATTCAACCAGTTCATTCAGCGTTGCTCTCTTAATTTCTTTGCTTTTCAGGTCTGAAACAGAGTCCATGAAGTCAAAGAGTACACAACACTGTTGCAACTTCTGACAAAAGAGATCTTGTTGTTCATTGAAGGTGGCATCTATAAAAGAAAAAAAAAAACCACACACATCCAACCAACACTTAGAGTCTGTAGAAGCAAACTCAGGATTCCTAAATCTATTTTGTTGAATAAAATTTGCAGAGCTATCAAGTTTTTTATTATGGGGAATAGTATGCTCTATAGTCAGGAAATTAATAAGCAATATTGTCAAAACTGAAAATATCTCTTTAAGTATGTTAGAATGAAAGGCCCTCCATTCACAACTTGTGTTTCATACAAGAAACAATGCATAAACATACAGCAGTAAATATATTTACAGGAAACGAGTTCCTGAATTAACTTTATTTGAAATACATAGACATTAATAAGTACCAACTCTCCCACACTGAAAGTCAGTGCATCATACTAACCTTTCATTCATCCGATTTGTCTCATTCTGTTCCCTAATCCTTTATTATGTAACCTGCTTAAAAGCTGTAAAATCTGCTTTGAAGGAACCTTGTCTTTTTACCCCAATGCAAAATACTTCACATGCTTTTGACATCATGTGATGAATGTTTCTCTTAAGAACCAACCCCAGTATTTCAAAAGGATTAATCCTGAATTTTCATGCTTAGGTCTAAATAATTTATTACAATCTTAGTCATGTACTGTTTTCCAGCTTTTTTGGCCTATTAAGACAACGTGTTTGGCTATGACTCGGCATTTTCATTTTAGAGTGCAGTTTCTCTATAAGCAATATTTCTCCATTAGTATTTCACATTAGCTCTAAAAGAAGATGGATTATTAAGTACAGTACACTTCAAAAATTTAATGCATCCTTAAAATATTGTAACTGTTCAAAAGTTGCATGATCGCAACAAAAGCAGCCACGGTTTTAACTGAAAAACTGGTTTAACGTGCCTTTCGTTCTTGTTTTTAGTTGTTTGTTGGGGTTCTAAGCCACTCTGGCAACATAGCATCACCTTGTCTATCAGTCAATTGGGATTTCACTTGTTCTGGTGAAAAATTTTTATTTCCAATTTTATCTGCAAATAAGGAATGCTCTCTCCCTGAAGAATTTTCAAGACCTGTCTTATAGCCAGACTACTAATCCCTTAGCTTCATTCATTCCCTGAAGTATTGATATTAGCACTGCTGTTTCATCACAAGGAAATTATCAAGACAAGAAAAAGGCAACTGTCTTTAACACTGATTATTGAAAATCTTAAGTCTCACTTTAAAGTTTGAACAAATCACAAGAAGATCTCGTGCTCCTCTTTGTTTTAGGATTATTCTAATTAAAAAAAAAACAAACTTAAAATGAAGTTTGCTAAATTTAACAACTCAAACACTCTTTGATACACCAGTTCCTCAAGTTTCTTACCAAAACACCTTCCATTTAGTGGCTGGAACAACAGTCAACAGGGGTTTTAATATTCAATTATCTGATAGAATTCTTTCGTTTCCATAAGCAAAAAATAATTGCTAAAATGGACTGAAACGCCTCCACTGTAATCCCAACTGGTCGCTCCGCCCTGAAAGTTCAAACACCAGAATATTGTATTGTATTCCCTTTCCCCATCTGACACTTACGATCCTATTAACTGAGCATAACAACTTCAGGGAGCTTTTGAAAAAGCTAGCAATTACTACTCCCTCATAAAGAACAATTCATACTTTTGAATGTTAATTCTGCAATTTTAACCATTTTTCTTTTGAATAAGAGTCCTGCAAGATGCTTATTTCGCTCAGATAACTACAAAGACATGAATTGTTACGCTCTGCAAAATAATGAACATCAGCTGTAAAAACATTTGTAAGTTACATAACACTTCAGCTCAGATCCTCTAATATTCTACAGCAGATTGCATGAGTAAGTATTGTACCATAGCAACAAAGCAATAACAGCGACATGCTGAGGATAAAATCCAAAAAGCCTAATTTAAGGAACTGACACAGGGAGGACAGCTTTTTTTGACACTAGCCCGAAGCTGATAGCCAGACTCAAACAGGAGTCAAACCTACTCTTAGTTTTCCTCACTACAAACTCAACTCCGCTCCAAGTTACAAAAGCCCAGCAGTGAGGCACAGCTAATACAGTGTATTTAGTTGACAGTCAATAAAATGAAGTATCATTAACCAACATTTACCTAGAACTTTCAAAAACCAGCAGACAGCATCTGAATACTCCTAGCAGCAGTTACAACAGACTAAAGACCTAAGGTTAAGAGCAAGTAACAGGAATTCAGACAAAATAATCAAATCATTTATTCACTTCCCTAGAATATCAAAGAAACCCCTGCATTAGCCACTTTTAGTTAGACATTAGAGTAACAGAGATCGTATCTCTCCTGCCATGCATCACCAGTACATTTCATTAACAATGTGATCTATCTTAATGAGACGTGTTTTCTCAAATGAAAAACCTGCCCATTAATCTGTTTTGTTACTCATATCATTCAAAGTAAAACCAAAGGAAGTATTTTCTTCTATGTGTACATCCATTTTCCATACTTGTAAGGGGAATCATAAAACAAAGACATCTGCAAGAGATGAAAATTATGTTCAACCACAGTAATAAATAACATAACAAGAAAGCCAGTTCTGTTGTATCAGCACTACCTGTCTTCCTGTGCTCAATCCCTGCTTGACATATAGCACATTTGTCCTGGGAACATTATCAATGTTGTGTCGGATAGCCTTCTTAATTTTTTAAAGCCTTGTCTTTAACTATCCCAGCACAATGGAAGCTAGAGAACTCTACACCACGATAAAATCATATTGCCATGGTTTATTCCAGTTCTACGAATAAAATAAACTGTGCCACCATTATTTGCATCAACATCAGAGGTTTTAGCAGTAGTAGTTTAACAACCCGTGGCATGATTTTTAAACCCGTTTTAATTTAACATCGACAAAGATTTACACCATACATCTGAAGTTCAAGATAATTGCTTTTCTTCAAATACCCTAAATACCACAAGGGCCATAGAAGATAATATAGGTTCAAAGTAGACAGTGGATGCTTCAATAAAATAACCCTGTTGACAGCCTGTATTTTGAAGCAGAATGAGGGATGAGAGAAGAATTAAAATTAAGCCCAGATTCTATTACCAGCCTGCCCCTGAATTGCTGCATGTTGCTGGGGGTGGGGGGTGGGAAGGAAACGAAACACGAGGAAGCCTAAAGCAGAAAAAAAGGAGGAAAGACATTTAATTCTACTTGGAAGAATGTCAACATACATACATTAAACTACCCCTCCAAAAATGGTCTACGCACCATCTGATCCAGGTGATCAAAATGCAATTGCCTCAACTTTATTTTCTAGAGGCTGCTCAACAGAAGTCTGATTTAGGAAATTCTTTAAGTCCACTGTTAGATTCTTTGAAAGGTTGGTTGTAAGTTGATCTGAGGTCCTTGGGAAGGTAGTAATGAGATTTTAGGCAGACACAAAAAGCCAATTCTTAACACGATATGATGGTAGGAAACCCTAAAGACAAAAATTTCCATCCAACATCAAAAGAATTATTGTAAATTATGATCCACTTTAACCATGACTCTTTCTAAGGATACTCATTGCCTCTGGTCATTTCCATGATAGATGGAAAAATGTTTGTAACTGATGAAAATAGTTCATTTGATCCTTGCACTTCATAATTCTGAAATTCTCAGCAGACTATTTCTACTATTTACAAAAACCCAATCATTATAGACAGTAGCCACAACATCAAAGGATAAAAAGTTACAAACAAGTTGACTTGGAAGTTCCTCCTGAACAGAAGAGGTTATTAAACATTAAAACTGCATGATTGCACAGATTTGTCCCTAAATCAAATACTTTCAAATTTACAAGGTCATCAATCCAAGACTAAGCACGAAATACTGAGTTAAAAGATTAATTTTTTCTGGGAGGGCCCAAACAAAATACAGATAGAGACAGTTCACAATCACAGAGCTACCTCACTGGTCTATAACTGGACCACCATATCACTAGTCATGGAACACTATGGAACACCACCATATCACTAGTCAGGGGACTACAATGACGTCTTCCCACAGTATACTTATCTCATGTTTACAAGCATTTCTCCTGGAAGGAAAAGATAGATACTTCTCCTTTCTCAACAGAATTGTTTACCCAAGACTTTCTGTACAAAGCCAGAGAACCTAACATAATCCTTGCTTCAATAGCAGGAACCAGAACCTAATTCCACAAAAAGTCCTCTCTCAACTACACAAATTGGAAGTTCAAAAAATGCACTCTCCCTGCCAATACAAAATAAACCCTCTCACACATTTGCAACAAGTTCCCAATAATTTTTTAAAAATATCTCTAATTAAATATTTCTACTTTTTCCTGAAACAGCTACCCTAGGAAGATGCAGAAGCCAGAGAAACAACCATGAAGTTTTCCTCTGACAGCGTCTTAAAGCAGTTCCCATACAGCCCTTTCAAACACTTAAGAGGACAACAATATTACAGAATAATGTACTGCATCCCTCCTTACAGTAAACTGAACCCGGTGGTCAATCCTACACTTCTACATAATTCCCTGACAAACTGAAATACAGACAAGGATTGACACATGACAAGGATTATGCCATAATTATGTCATATTCCATAGAGTGAAGTTTAGCATTTAGTCTCTGTTGTCTGGTTACATTTACTGTGCTATATGCAGCTGTACTCAATGGTGGAAGGATCTGCTAAAGCAGAATGAAGCCCTAACACTGACATGGAAAGAGGAACACATACTATGAGACATCAAGTGTCTGGTTCTGTTTGCTTTTTTATTTCTTTCTTCACATCAGTAAATTATCAACTGTTGTACAGCCTGCTCTTTTCAGAGATACTGTTAGTCTAGAAAGGGGTTAGTCTGGTAAACTCTGGCCTAGCCTACATTAATCAGGCACAGGGAGTGCTGTTTAACCTAAATTTAAGATTTATTTTTGTCCTGGGGAGTTCTTGTGTGCATTATTGTTGTGATCTCTCATAGCATCTCGGTGTCAGTGTTTATGTTATATGCATGGTAAAGCATTCTTAAGAAATGGAGTTTTGATGCAATTGATGTTACAACAGGGGACAGACAGAATATGTTTCCGGGTTCTCATAAGTCTACATCTGCAGCTTGACAGGCAGCAAAATAGTTGGCTGACAGCGAAAAGGGGAGAGGTCTCTCTCCCCACTACCCCCTTGCCATTTATTCCTCTCCCTCCTCTGCTCCCAGTCACATCCATCCCTCAACACTGGCTCTGGAACTTGTCAGACTCCTCTGTGAGCTGCTTTAACTCAATAACATGGCCATATTAGTGAGGTTAAATGGCTTCTGGAGGGGCCTGATGCGCATCAGCTCTCGCACAAGGTTAGTGACGGGAGCAGAAACTCCTTTCAGCTGCAGTGCGCTGTTAAGTTAGTTCACCATTTTCTTTGGAACCATATCATCCAACTACAGAGGTACAAGATAATGCGTAGGTAGGATTTTTCAGTTAAGTTAGCTACTTTTTTGAATAATACATTTTGGGTTTTTTTGTTTTGTTTGGGTGGTGGTTTTTTTTTTTTCCAAAATCGCTTTAAGCTCCTTTTTAAAGAAAAATGTAGCCCCTGTATAAAATCTCACAGTATACTTGGCTATACTGGTAGTCTATAACATTCTGCAGTAACTCCGTACAACTGTAAGAGAAGTTCCCACAGCCCAACTGAAACTGGTGGGGCTACTCAGATGAGCACTTCTGCAGCACCTTATGTATCCAAGGAATCTTGTCATCAGTGTTTTCAGGTTTTCCACATAGAAACACTTTGCCACCCTAAGGAATAAGTACCATTTCTTACTAGACTAGGGTCGTAGGTTTTCCCACCACCGCCTCCCTTCAGAGTACAACAACATGTATTTTCAAATTACCTGGTACCCCAAAGTCTACAGCTGTTGCTGGAATTCTGGAAGGGGCTAAGTTCCTCTGTGTGTTTTCAGTAAACAGAGCTCTGACTTCCGAGGTCAGATAAGTGAGTCAGATAGAACATTACATATCTTAAATGTTAACCAGCTCCCTATAGTAACCAGCTCACTATATGAGGTTTGTTAACTACCTCCCAGTAGTAGGTTTGTTCACTAGAGGAGGTCTGGAAGACAACAAAGTAGAATGGTATTCACAATCACCATACTACAAGGAAATTCATACTCCATATAGGAGATAACCAAAACAACGACTTGGCACAGAATTAAAGGTACAGAAGGCACATTGGTCAATCCTGTCTAGGACCTGTGTGCTCATATTAACACTTAACCTCTTCATTTCAGAAACCAAAAGGACTGCAAAGGAGCAATGAAGATAACGAGCTGAGCTTCTGCTGTACTTCCACTTATAGGTAAATGATTCTGCAGATGGTCATCAGGCAGGACTTGCACCAAGAGATCCACATGAACAATACTTCAAAAATACAGTGACACCCTACTTGCTCAACTGTCCCTATCACACATTTTATCCAAGTTAATATACACCTTTATCCAACCAGTTGTGCAAAGTCAAATTAGAACTGCCAAAAACAACCAATCTGTTAAAAATCATACCACCATCCAAGTAAATCTCCATTCTCTTTTGAAACAGCTAAGAAATCACAAGTTTTGCTCATTAGAGTACTCTGGATTTAAGATTAATTCTGTGATACATGCCAGGGAAGAAAAAGACGAAAATAAAAAAAAAAAAGAAATCACATATTAGAAGTAAAACTAGATGATGATAACAATCAACAATGACTTTTATTCACACAGAGCATTGTAGTTTATGAAATTAGTTACAAAATCTAGGCTACAGATAATTTTAAAAGTCATTTACTAAAAGTACTCCTGGAAAGCTGTCTTGCATCCAATAACAGATAGTGTTTGTTCCGATAGTCTCATCTGTCACTCCACGTGGCCAGCAGTTGACCTTAACAAATCAGTTCAGAAAATCTGAAAAGCCTATGCTGATCTAACAACATCTGTCAAATTCTGCGACATGACTCTTTGCAGTGATGGTAAATTGCAAGTGTCTTACCTAGCTGTTTCTACCATCTTCCAAGCTTTCTTATAATCTTACATAGTTACGAGTCTCCAGTTACTACCACGTTAAATCTCTTGATTTTAATGAAGATTTGAGTCAACCAAGACACTTCAGACAGTAAGACAGTACCCAACTGAAGTGCCTTCATATTAATAGCCCTATTTCCTACTAATTACGGAAGACAACATGCAGTCAGATGCAAAAAGTAACAGAAATTATTCTCTTGATCCTCAAAAAGTTGAATAGCAAGATTCTAGTAACCAGGTCTGCCACAATTCACCTCATTTCTACCACACTTTCTCAAAAAGGAGAATTAAAGCACCAATTGAATCCTTAAACAAACAAACAACTCACCAGACATACCAACCACAGGAACATAAAACACCCTGAAGTCATCCTGAACAAATGTACAACTTGAACAATCCAAAGGTTCAAGAGCACACCTCCAGTTCAGAATCTAACTAAAGTTCAGCCACATGCAACAAAAGAAAAAATGCAGAAAAAAAAATATTGTCCAATGACCTGACACAGTTGGATCAATGCTTCTTTTGAAAGTGCTGAGAAGTTGAGCAATTTGCGTAAGGTTAACTGTATGCAAGTTTTGTTCAGAGTGATACTATATTTATTATAAAAGGCAAAGAAGTTTCACTTCTTATACAGCTGAAGTGTATGTTTTCAAAAAAAAACAATTATGCTACTACTCCTGTATTTGAAACAAGCTTTCTTCCACCAGTAAGCCAACTATTATGTTCCCCAGTGCATTCATTTATAGTTTTGGCATACACTGCTACTGTATTTGCTGCCTTCATTTAAAAACCATCAAGCGGTTTTAATGACTGATCATATGCCAGCATGGGCCTGTCTTGAATATAACCAGAGGCTCTAAGAGTTTAGCATTCTCTCCTGCATTCAAGACCTTAGCCCAAATAATGGTTTCACTGGCTTGATGAAGGTGCAATAGCTCATGATTATTAAACATTAGTGATATTAAAATAATTTAAATTAGGAACCCTGCCTCTTTAAGGAAGACAGTGCTAAATTTAAGGGTGATAAATCCTATCTCAGAATTAACATGCACAGCCAAGTCATTAAACTGGAAAACACGGGAGAATAATTTATTTCTGGAATGGGAAACTGTTTCTCAGAAGATGTGAATATGGAATAGATGGCAACCTTTAATTTAAAATTACAAAAGTTGATACAAAGGCCTAAGAATTAAAACTGCTTTCCCAAAACAGAAAATACAACTCCCAAATAGCCTTTGTTATATTGAAATGCAACGAAGGGTTTTGTTATGGTAAAACATACATGCTTTCAAGAAGTCCTCCTAACAAGAGGGCAAATAAAGATTAAGGTAAAGTCCTGGGTATATAAACAGGTCCTCTCTTTAAAGTTTAATGCAAGTTACACCGTATTAGCCGCAAGCTGAAAGCGCCCACAGAGGCTGGCACACAGAAACTTGTTACTCTTGGTAACTCACTCGCATGCCAAGAAAATTAACCACCAGCAAGACCCAAGAGACTCTACAGAAAGGGAAAGAGACAACAGACCAAGTTTCTGAGACTGTCGAATCAAAAAGATCAGAAGGGACAACTGGTATGATGCTGCTTGTTCCTGACATAGGAACTGTAATTATACTTCTCCCCAAACACAACCATTTATTGAAGTGTGTTCAATATGATTTTGAATTTTCACGTGTAATTTTGAAGGTGTAAAACAATGCTTCAGGTTGTGACAAGGTAGACTCAAGGAACTGAAACATCTACCCTGCTAAGAATTAAAAGAATAATAATCTGAACAGCTCTGCTCCTTATTTTACTCCCCTCAACAGCTGTAGTACACTGTACGTACATTACCAGGGGATAAAGACAGCTGAAAAGCAGGTGACAAAGTTGTGTGCCACACAGACTCAGTAAAAACTTACGCTCAATAACCATTATCTATTCATAGGAACATAAACACTTTGCTTGACCAGAAGACCAAAACTAATTGATTTGCACCTTTTAAGCTTGAAAGGACAGAAACTGTATTTACAATTTGAGTAAGTTCTCTTTTTATTCAGTCTGACAGGAGTTTTGCAGTTGACTTAAATTACAGTATTTTATAATTAGTGAACGTTGATAACGAAGTATGCCATAAGTGGATCTGGTGTGGGATATTATTTTTTTTTAAATCTATTAACTTGCATTCTTCCCCAATCATTTCCTCACCTTATCTAAGATTAATTTTGAATAAGATGCTGAAGTTGCTCCAGACATCACACTAGAAAATGCAAGTCAACATTACAAGTCAAGTTTGTTTGTATTTTCCCAGAAACTGAAGAAATACTCATGTCATTTTCCCATAGCAAAATTAGTGCTGAGTGCAATATAAAAATACCTTTTATTTGAAACCAAGGGGTAGCTGTTAAATATTACTTCACAGAAGTACAGAAACTAATTTAGCAGTTAATTTAGCACTTAGCTACTTTAAATGTGTTAAGGGGATGTATAGGGGAGTAATTTAATACGAAATCTGTGCCAGAGGAAACATGCAATCTAGCTTTTCAAAAGCCAAGGAAAAACCTCCTCTTCCCTTGAAACTCTGTGTAAATCTGAGTGGAAGTTACAGATATTGGATTATTTCCTTGGATAAATACATACTTTAAGAATTGGCTAAACCAGTGTTTCTTAATTTTCCAAGTTTTCTCAGGCAAATAAGACAATGAGATACTTTACAGCGATAAGTGCTACAGTTGCAAGAACTAAGATTAAATCAGACTGCAAACACAGGTGAAATTCTGATTCTGCTGCATTCAATGACCTAACTCCCACCGGCCTCAATGGGAACAGATCATCCTGAGCAGATGAATATTTAAGCACTTGCAGGGTCTCTTTACCCACTTCACTTAAATTAAGCATTTTGCCTCATCAATAAAAGGTTGAACTACTTTTTTTTCATCAATTTTAACCATACTCTGTTATGTTCTTTCTATCAAAAACTGTAAACATCAAGCATTCAGTAGCGAGGGATCCTCCACTTAAGTACATTCCCATTTGGCAAAATCTCTCAGCTATTTTTAAACTAAATTTACGCCATTTTGATGTACTGAGTTTACTTTGCTCCTGCTTCCTACTCTTAGGGGAAAATACACAGAAATATAAATTACCAAAGCTTGTCCTTCCTGACTGTACTGTGCAACCCAGCCCACGCAACTCATCTCAAAATAATGAATGTTTTCCTACAGAATCCAACAATGCTGAAATGCACAAATTTACTTCACATATATAAGTCAAAACCTAAGTGCAAGTCTCATCACTTGTTTCTGTTACATACACGTGGAACCAAAATTTATGCTGCTTAACAGGACTTCAGTCTCACACATATGCCGTGTTTTAAGTAAGCATAGAACTTTTAATTAAAAATATCATACACTTCTCAAAAGCTTTACCCAATTACACTAAATTGGAACTTTTTTTTAAGCCTCATTTCCCCCCATCCACTTTCCCATAAAATTTTACTTGGGAAGAAATTAATAAAATAAAAGCTGTCCTTTTGTTTTTTAAAGGACCAACCACCTACAGAAACAAAGTAACCTCTTAAATCACTTCTAAAAGTTCACTTGTTTATGCAGTGATGCCCCCTGCTAATTCTCAAATACAGCAATAGCAGAAATAAAGCTGTTTCCCTCTTCATATTCAGACAAATTGCTGTGACTTTTTATTCCTGCTTTTCTTCAGATCAGCATTCCTGGCCTATCCTATACTGTCCTTCTCTAAACTCGCTTACCCCACCTCCTCTTTCAGTTCTTCTGAGAAAATCTACTGTGCTTTCACCTCTTATCCAGAGCTTGTCAACTCTCCAAGTGTGTGATGGTCTCTGATGTAAACTTTTCATCAGTAATTTGAAAAAGTAAACTTGTATAACATATTGAAAAGCTTCCTGTTATGGTAGGGAGTAGCTTTAATGCTTTTAATTCTCAAGGGTTTAAAAATTACTTACTAGAATTGGAACATCTTCCTTTTGCAGCACTATTCTTGAATACACATGTGCAAATATAATTTTTGTTGTTACTTGCTCCTTGACCTCCCAGATTCACAGCAAAATTCGTGTTTCTCTTCTGAATCCTATCACATTAATGAAGCTGAAAAAAACTACCAATTTCAAAGCTTTGCTTGGTAAGATAGTGAGAAACAATGGTAAAGACAAGGAACTCAAGATAGATAGAAATCTTTTCCCAATGGTAGCTGGGCAACACAACAGCACTTTTTTTTTTTTAATCTGTAGCCTTTTCCTTTCACCATGTTCATAGCAGCAATACATGCTGCTACTTTAGCAGGCTATAAGTCACCTACAACTCCGATCAGACTGCTGTCTCCATACCCTTAAAATATTAAAGCTAGTATCCTGCATCTACATTTCACCAGCCTTGCTCAGCTTCACTCCCACATCCCCCAAACATATAGTAGCCAGAGGCAGTACTACTAAACACAATGACTGAAAGTGAATTTCGTGCTCTAATCATGGTCACTGAAGTTACGTTCTCCTCATTTTAAATTCTCAAGTAAAGACTCTCATTTGATGAGCCCACTCATCTGCAATCAATTCCTGATGTACAGAACAAAAACCCTAAGCCCACGAAGTTTCAGGAAGATCATGGGAAGTTCAAAAACCATGGTTGCAATGAAAAACTATAAAATAGAAGAGAGTATGACAAGAAACATTTGCAGAAAGTTTCACAGCCAATAGGAGCATTGAGACTCTAAATACTGAGCTTACTGCAGCTACTGGAGAGGAGCTAGCTTCTGCTCTCCCCACTTAAGCTTCTCTAATCAGCCCACCACTTCCATACTGTCCCCTCCCCTGTAACACACTTCTGGGTTCTTGCTTGTAGAACAATACAAGTTTTCCATATGCTTAGTTACCATGCCTAGCACTACAGACAAGAAAACCAAAGAAGAGCCATGCATAGTAGCCCCGCAGAGCATAGCAGATGAGAGTAGCATAGTAGATACTGAAGTATCTACACAGAATAGCATAGTAGATAGTGAATCATCAGTCTTGCTACTGAGCATGTCTTAGAATTTGGACCACATTAGATCAATTTTCATTAATAACTCTGTGCTCAGCTCCAAAGTACAGAAAACATTAAACCTCAAGACAGTTAATTTTTTTTTCTTAATATTGACAATATGCAATTTATTTTTACTCTAGTCTTAGAAGCAGTTTGAATTGTTTTTGCTGAAACTGAGAAAATTAGCCTGAGGAACAGTTCCAAATAAAACTGTCCATACTTGGCATGGAAAACTTCAGTCCAAACAGTTTAGCAACGCTCTACGCAGCTGAGAACAAGGTCTTGTGAAGGAAAATTGCAGGCGACCTTAACTATTATGATCTCTGCCTTTAAGTCAAAAGTATACTATGAAATAGGCATCTTGTAGACAACATACTTCATTGGCCATGAACTCAGCAAAACTTAACAGAAACTAGTTCAGTGAATCTCTGATAAAAATCAATGATTCAGACATTAAAAAGAAGCTGTCAGCGCTGGTCCAGTTTCTAGTAGAACATTTTGCCAAGGGAGTCTTATACAAGAGACGTTATTTACTACCTATTCGTCTAGTTAGGCTGTGGTTCCAACCTTCAAAATCCACACACTGTTATGAGACTATAAATATAATTTTATCCTGCTAGATTAAAACAGGGGTCAGGACTACAATGCTATAGAAGCTGAATTTTATACCCTTCCCAAGGGAAGGGTCTTTTTTCAAAAGACGACAACACATATCCCTTCTGTGCTTAAACAGAACATTAATCTGTCCAGAACTGTTGGTATGACACCTTTGCAAAAGCCCTGAATTATTTTTAGATAGATAGATATTTAAAAAAAAAAATCTGTAGATTGAAATAATCTTCTTTTGATCAGATAGCCTGGAGCAGTAAGTAATTCCATTTGTATTTCCTACAGCAACTAACATTAAATTCAGCACCTGCAAAACTAATATCTGACTAAACTAGAAAGCAACTAATATGGAAAAAGAAATCTGATACTAAGCTGGCACACAGAAGATGTGAAAGATTTAAATAGAAAAGTTCATGTGAAGACTGTCAATAGGCTCTATATTTAGGAGTTGCTCTTGATGGAAGTATATTCTAAGACCAAAAATTGAAGTCTAAGGATAAAAAAGGTCAATTTGTTACGAATTGAAGACTAAATGTTCCAATCCATAAACTAGGAACAGTTCCTTAATATAGAAAAAAATTAAACATCCCATTTTTTAATGGAACTACATTAGAATATTAAAAAAACCTTAAAGCTTCTTTAGCTATTATAGGTTCTCTATTTCTCAAGACTGTAACCTCACTAAACAGAACTTTTGACTACTTTATAGTGTACCGGCTGAGATTATACATAAGATTTAAACCTAAATTCCTCACAGAATATCCTCATTCTTCATCTGAAATAAAGATTCTCTCTCTCAAGGAAAAACTCACCCAAGAAGACTGTACTTGCAAGGGATGTTGAATACAAAAGGTATAGGATGGAGGACTACAGAAGAGGAAATAACAATGAATCATCAGGGATACAAAAGAAAGTGCAAGTCTGAGACAGAAAACTGTCATTTCACTTACAAATATTTATTAAGGCTGTAGTAAAAGTAAGCCATTCTAAAATTTTTGAAGGACATTTTCTTCTGGGGAGCAAAGGCAACTTAATATTAATATGAGAAGATAATTCCTCCCAGCTGTTTTTAACTCTACTTCTTTTTGTCACTCTGAAGCACATACTATATCACTCAAAGCATCCAAAGTTTAAGGTTGGAACTGACCCCAATAGATTTAATAACGTTAACATTTTACCCATAAGCAAGCTTTTGAGGCCTTCCTGTAACATTTCCACAAAAGCTTAGGTTGAACACAGCACCTGGTTTTCAGTCAAATCCAAGCTCTCTCTCAAGGGCTTAAGTAAAGAAAATACTATTGTTAACACCAATTTCAGACCTCGTACTTGAATGCTGAAACTGCACAGTGGAAGGTCTTCTTAAAAATGTCTTATTCTGGTATACTTTGCCACTGTAAATCTCAGCCCCACAGAGATTGTTATAACCATCCCTCGCCTATGGTTGAAAGATTTTTGGACCACTTCACAGTTCCTTCTGCTGTAAGGGCCAGAGTTTTCTCTGTGGGGAAACAGTTTAATTTGGAAGTGAATACTAACTATTTCTTTTCATATATTTGTTCTCCGAGTATGACATAGGAAATAAACCTGTGGTGACATGCAGCTTCCCAAATAGATATTCACTATTGAGAAGATCACAGAAAGGCATCAGGAAATGTTTATTCATTCCAGCTGCACTTGACCTGTTTGGTACACAGGAAAAAAAGGTATACTTGCTTTACAACCTGACAGACTATATTAACTGTGCTAAATAAAAGCAATGAGATGTATGTTTTCTATTCACTATTTCCCACCTGTATTTTTACATGCTTCTTCAACGAAAAACGACAGGTAACAAGTATGCATACTTTTACTGTAATGAGTCATATCAGGTTCCAAGGTCAAGTTGCATCTCTCTTTTCAAAAAGGAAGGTAACTGCACGTGCCATTGCAGTCTTTTAAAACAAATTGCTATTGAGACAAAATTACCACTTCTTAAGACACTAAAAATAACACTTCCTTTGCCAGATTTCTTTAAACTCAACGCTCTCAGAATTGTCCATGAAGCGATAAAATCCTGCTGTTAACCAGCACATTATTTTGGCTGCAGATTTTTCAAAGGATTTGTATTATGTAAACTATAAAGTAACAAAATGAAAAGGAGATCGGGGGAAAAAAAGCAACTTCAACTTCTAACAGGTTTAACAACTTTTTTTTTCTTTTAAATACAGTCACTGGGTCTTCAGTATTTCTTATTCAGCTTTCAAATAATACAGTAAAATGGACACTGTCCTGAATAAAAAACACATAGGAAACCTGCTAAATTAAGTGAAGAACACACTACTAATTTATTTTATGTATCCTGACATCAGTCAGGTTTTGCTGAGCTTTAATCTAAAAACGATAGATATCATGACACATAAAAATAAGCTGAATGTTAATGACACACACACAATCTTGCTGCCCCTCCTCTCAATCTTACTCCCCCAACTAAACCTCCAAAGTGAAGAGTACCTACTATTTGGGACTGTTACGTACTAGTTACAGATATATTTCTTCTCCTAGCAGTGATATAATATGCAGCCAAATTAAGGGATTTTGGTAATACGCAGCAGCAGTACAATTAACTCCAGAAACATGTACTTTTAAGATTATCTGTCTACAAGCTTTCAAACAACACAACTATGAAAGCATGTTACACAATCTGATCTGGCTATTTCAGTGGCAAACAAACAACAGTCCCTAGATAAAAGGAAAAAAACCCACACTATCTACCCAAGAAGGTACTTTTTAAAGTGGATGGGTAATTTTTATTTTTCTTCTGGAACATCTCTCCTTCCAGTAAAACAGATGCAAGTATTTCAGGCCAGTCTGACAAACCTATTGGGGAGCTTTAGAATACTGTTTATGCTTATTTTCAAATATTTTTTCTTAAAAGTGGTGACACAAGACAGTAACTATAAACAAGATGAAATATTTTAGAGCAGCATAATACCAAACTGCTTTTTCATCCACAAAACGCTACTTTTCTCCCAAAACAGGCTTCAAACACCTCAGATTTAACCATTTATTTCAAGATATCTGGAAAAGCAAAAAGTCTTAATCTAATTTCCTAAGTGAATGCTGAGCACCCTTAAGCATCAGTATAGTGACTGTACTTTCCTTTTTCAGCCCCTTCCTGGGAGCTGGCTACTACTCTGTAGATGATACTACATTGGCAGCATCACAACTATTACTGAATTCCATATTGGCTTTAAAGAATAAAGCAAAGCTTCATCTTCCCAAGACACATCGAATTAGAACAAGAAGTTTTACAAAATTATACATTTATAGAGAGAGCAAGCACTTTCTAGAAGCTTTTCTGGTTTGGGGGGCAGGGAAGGTTCAAGAGAGGAAGGAAGAGAGGGCACCTCAAGCAGATGGAGAGAAATCACCTTATGTCCACAGCTACATTCAGGACAAATCTAGCATCACAAACCCAAGGCAGAAAACACGCAGAAGAGTGCTGCCCAACTTTCTGCTGACTGGTTCAAATACTATAACTCATAAAAGTACATTTTGCCCACAATTTATATTCTGAAGCAGGTTTAGCAGGCAAGTCTTTAAATTTAAATCATAAGCATAAAAACAGATGTGATTTTCCTTTAAGAATTTAAGGCAATTCAAACTACTATAAAACTGCATAACCAAAGAAATTCCTCTGATAGTTTATGGACTCAAATTTCTGAACATCTGAGCTGCTGATGCCATGCAAAATTTCTCTGTGTTATAAGTAAAAAGCTGTAAAACTGCACTCACAAAACTATAAGACTTAATCATACAGAGTTAAAAATTTAATATTAAGTCCCAGCTCAGCAAAGAATGTAAACTTGGACATTTTGCTGATTTAAGCTGGAATTACTCCCTGCATAAAGTATACATGTTTAACTGTTTGCTGGATCACGACTCAAACTTTCTGAAGTCTGCCACCTATGTGCGATATTTACCAAGTGCTTTTACAAGGTCCTAAGTGTAGTTTTATAAAAATGATCTCTGAGGAAAATACACTGTCTAAACAGCATGTGAATAGCAGATACTAAATCTTGATTTCAAACAAATTACTCCAGTTATCGATCCCTCAAATCAAACTAGTGTACCAAGACAGGATGCAACTTCACAGAGAAAAGAAAGCCCATAACAAGCAGCAAAACCACCGCTGCTGCTGTTAAAAGTGTTGCAGCAGCTTTGGGTGTTAAACATGCTAAAAAAAAAACAAAAACAACTCCCCTTGTTACTCTCCTGCTCAAGCTTATCGGCATTTAATAACATTTCTGCTAATAGCCAGTTTTATGGTTCATATACATCTGCCACTCAAGAGTAGAAAAAAAAAATTGTCTTGAAATACTACAGACACGACTGTAAGAGCCATAAAAATCAAACAGAAAAAAATTACTTAGTATCTAGGAATATTTTTAAGTTTGCTGTATTTCATTCAGATTTTGGATACCTGCTGCAAATCATCAGAGATTTTTTCCACCATCACATGATGCAGCTTCAAAAACCTGAAGACTTTAACACTAGTGGAAGTAAAATTAGCATGCTGGGTCATGTTAAGGTAATACCTCTCCGTGATTTTTCTGTCAAATACTTTAATAAAAAGTTTATATTCTCTGCCTAATAACTGTTTTTGTCATTTTATAAAGAAGAAATATACAGAAATTTCTTTTGATGTTCAAAGGTGGGGAAGGTTGCAATTTTTTGTTTCATTTTTGTAATCTAACGAACTGAGTCTTTTCAGATTTTAGCTCCAGTACAAAGGATAAAACCTTCACTATCTATTTTAACATCAGCAATGCCAGCATCTACAATATTCATTCCCTTGTGAGCGTTCGCATACAGCGCTATGCAGGAGAAGGTCTCTGAGGCAACTCCCTATCATTAAAAAAAGACAGGCAAAACGTCATTCACACACTGTCCAAAAGTGATGGGAAGGAACAAATAAGCCAAACGCAAACTCTCTCCGGTAACTCAGGATATTATGCCACAGGCAGAGAGTTCCTCTTTGCAAAATCCCCCCGTGGGAGGAGCCACCACTCGCTCCTAGGTTTTAGTGCTCAGTTCCCTGCACTCCTAAACTCAACTTACCGTCTACATTTTCCACAGTAAGCCCTCAAATAGCACACCTGTCCGCCCAACCATTACTCCTAAGTTGCCCAGAAGAAGGGTGGCGAGTTAGAGGAGTCAGTCCCCGGGCAGTAAGCGAGAACCGACCTGTACGGCACTTGTTTACAGGAGCAGAGGAAGCGAGCCCATCCACGCACGGAATTACTCCTGGAAAGCACCGGGAGCGGAGGAGGACACGGCTAAAGGGTAGAGGGTGCGGGGGAAGGGGGACAAGCCAGGAGAGGCGGCGGCGGGGCAGGCAGAGCGGTGTCAGAAGAGGCAGCCCCGGGCGGCCGAGGGCACCGGCACCTGTAGCCGGAGGGCTGGGGTGTGCGGGACGAGGGGGGGTGGGGGGGGTGGGGTGGGAGAAGAAGGACAGACGGGTACCTTTGAGCTGGGGCAGCGGCGAGAGCTCCACCTGGCTGCTCTGGCTGCGGAACTGCGAGGAGCCCTGCGAGCGCTTCTGCCTCTGAGCCTTGCGCACCGATTTCCGTGTGAAGCCATCCACTTTCTCCGCGGCAGAGATGGCCGCCGACATGGCTGGGCGGTGAGGCGGCGCGGGGGGACGTCGCTCTCCAGAAGCATATATTAAAGCGGAGGGAGAAGCGGGCGGGCAAAAAAAGGGGCTTAAAAAAAGAAGCAAAACCAAAAGCAAGTCCTCCCTTGCCCTCGCGCCCGCCCGCGCACACCACACCGACGGCAAGAGGGGAGGAGAGGGCCGGCGTCCTAGCGGCGAGCGGGGCGGCGGCGGTGCCGGCGCGGGCTGCCGGCTGCCGGGCGCTGGGGAGGCTCCTGGCGGCCGCCGCGCTCCTCAGTTCCTGCTTCCCTCGCAGTTTCCTCTCCGCGCGGAGCCGGCTGCCGGGGAGAGCGGCGCCCGGCGGGGGAGCGGAAGGGGGGGGGAGGAGGAAAGGGAAAAACAAACAAACCAACCCAACAACTTTGCCCGGCGGGGCGGGCGGGCGCCAAACTTTCCCGCGGCGGCGGGGGGGGGGGGGGGAGCGGATGGGGACCGGGGTCCCGCTCTCCTCAGGGCAGGCGCGACGCGAGCCGCCGCGGGCCGGGCTCGGCGGGGCCGCTGCCCCGCTCCCGCCTTGTTCGCTCCGGGTCCCCCTCAGCCGGGCTCGCCTGCGCCAGCCCGCGCCGAGCCCGCTGTCATCGGCCGGACTCGCCCCTGGGCCGAGCTCGCCGGGGAGGCAGCTTCCACTCCCCGCTCCCCAGCCGCTCGCTTCCACACGCCCCTTCTCCGCCTTCAACCGCCGCCGGGCGCCCCCCGCGCCTCCGCCGTCATCCCGCCCCCTCCTGCTCCGCCGGGGGCCGCCACGAGTGTCTCCGCCCGCCGCAGCCGCGCCGCCAGAGCCCCGGAGCCGGCGGGCGAGCGGCCGCGCAACTTGGAGCGAGTGGAGTTGAGGGGAGGAAGGAGGGGAAAGGGGCGGGGCGGGGGCGACCGCCGAAGGGGCAAGAAGGGGCGAGAGGAGCGGCCGTTGCTGGCGGCGCCGGATGATTGACGGCGCCGGGCAGCCAATGAAAAGAGAGGATCGTGGAACACAGGGACTTGGGGAGGACGCGGGAGCCGGGACGCGCACGGGGGACGGCGTGATTGACAACGGGCTTCTCCAACCGAGAGGAGGGGTGATGAGGTGGGTGGGGTTTTCCTGGCCGACGTACAGCGCGAGGGAAGGGGAAGGGGTGGAGATGGCGGGTGGGGCGGGCGCCGGCCAATCCGCGCCGGGGGGCGGTCGCGGGGGCGGGAGAGGGAAGCGGTGGAGCGGGGACGTTGGGCGCGCGGCGCCGCCGCCGTTACGGCGGCGCCCTGTTACCGAGCCGCCTCTGGCCGCAGCGGCCGTCGCAGGTGGCGGAGGGCTTTTCTCCCTGCGGCGCCCAAGCCCGCTCGCTGTCGCTTCTGTGGAGACACGAGCCGTCAGGGGGACCGGCGGGGGGGAGGAGGTGCAGCCGGTATCGCGGGCCGGGGCCCTCTTCCCGCCGCGGGCGCCCTGCCCCACCTGGGTTTGGGCTGCGAGGGGGGGCGCGGAGAGCGGGGGCTGTAGGCTGTTAGCTCGCCCGTGCTAATAAAGTGGACGAAGAGACGGGGGAGGTGCGTGGAGAGAGGGCGGCTGTCCCAGCGGGGGGCCTGCCCCGGGGCCCCAGGGGTGCCTCCCCCTCGGGGCCGGGCCGCCGGCGCGCTGGGGGAGCCGGGGATCCCGGCCTCGGCGTCCCCCGCGGGGCGAGGGCTGCGAGGCAGGGCGGGGGCTTGCCTGGCAGTACTGGAGGTGCTGGGGAAACTACAGTCGCTCTCGGTGCTTTCAACGAGCCGCTGGCAGCCGCCCGCCGTAACCGGAGATGCTCCTCACGGGAGAAACTGCGATAAAGGGTGTTCCAACGGCGAGCGGCGATCTGGGAGTCACGACAGCACGGGAATGCGTTTTATGCCATCTTCTCAGTGCTCCTGGCTTCTTTTTGTTCCATCCTCCTGGCACCTCAGCGTTTTTGGTCTTCCTTACATCTCCGGATGGATTTGGCTCTTAGGAGTCTTGTGTTACCATGGTGTTTGCTTTCTCGCACTGAGTCACGGTCTCACTTTGCAGGCTGAAAGCACAAAATTGCCTGAAACAAGCACGTGCTTAACTTTCAAGGAGTGAATATTTATGGAGTTAATAATTCTTCTGTTTTGTACAATTTATATGGTTCAGGCTGAAGTTAGGCTATGAGAAATGAGAACTGTGATTGCTGCAGCAGATGAAAATCGTGATTGTGCGTGCAGTACGTGGCTGCATTAAAGTCTGACTTTTGCCCGGTGCCATTTCCATATACAAACAGCCCCCCTTTTGAACTGCAAACATGTGGGATGTCTTAGCTTGGAGTCATTCACGTAGAGATAGGTTTTATGCGCATCAGCACGTTTCTTCTTACTACATAGTTTTATGTACCAATTCGGCAAATAAGTATTTGTAGTATTTTAAATACACGCCCAAGTTTCAGTAGCTGGGGTAGGACATAAGTACTGTAAGGTAATCATACGTGTTTGTTAAATGCTTTCATGAGTTCATCTTTATATGTATAAACCATAAATCAAAAACCAAGTGTAGGTTATAGCTTTATGCAAACATAAAAGAAGACTAAGACTGTGGAAGCCTGTTCAATAGAAACTGTTGTCTGTGTTTCCTTCTGTCATTCTTTCCTTTTTTCCTTTCCTCTGTCGGCACAATCTCTACTAACTTGTGTACCTCCCATCTTTTTTCCTTTTGGTGAAATAATCTTTAGTTCTTGGAAACAGAGAGATGGAGAGTGCTCTAAGAGAATTCTTTTCTGTATACTTTAGATTCAATTCTGGATACAGCGTATCTAGAAATGATAGGAGACAAGCGTAATATGCTGTTATCTTCCTTGTAGGTGTGTAGACTTTTAATTATATTTTTTTATATATTACAAAATCCATTTTACAGACAAAACGACAGTCTTCAGGCACTTGTCCTTTAAACTGCCAACTCGTGTATTCACTGCAGTAAAGGAAATCCTTGCCTTCCTTACCTGGTTAATGTGCATTTCACTTCAGGACCCACAGCTCCTACTGAGAGAGCGTTAAGGCCCGGACCCTGTATCCGTGTGCTCCTCTGTTCCTGCCAGCCCTCCAACAGCTGTCATTTTCTTCTGCACCCATTTTTAGAAAGTGACACTGCCCAGTGTGTCCTGTATACTGTTTATTGGAAACTCAAGCCTTGCTGCCTGTTCCCAGTGTAAAAGAGTCTACCTTAAAGTTTCATCAATTAAATATTTGGAATTTGTTAATAAAAAGCCTTATGTAAGTTCTAAGTAACGTAATAATATTTTTCTGAGATTTAAAATATTTTCTTCAAGGTTACTAGGCTTTGGAATGGCTGCCACGCTGTTTAAAACTATGTTGTAAAAATCTGTTGGCAGCTGGAATTCATAACGCAAAGACCTCAGTAAATAATAGGTGTAGTCTTGCAATGATGGGATTTTCATATCAATTGCACTGGAAGATATTTTCAGACCGTATCTTC
The DNA here is from genome assembly GCF_047370975.1 of Nipponia nippon. Lineage (NCBI taxonomy): Eukaryota > Metazoa > Chordata > Aves > Pelecaniformes > Threskiornithidae > Nipponia > Nipponia nippon. The sequence continues at coordinate 25,264,900 of NW_028262358.1, forward strand.
ACGTATCACTCGTAAAAGAAACATTGCTGAAATCTGAGTCAGCCAAACAAAATGAAACTGTTTTATTCTCTCAAGTAAATGAAAAGTATTTTTAGCTGTTGAGTTTTCTTTTGTCTTTTTAATACGACTCTTCTGTTTCGGAAAAGAATCAGCAGCGGCTCTGGAGACCAGCTACAATTTCCCAAACTGAAATGGTACTGTTTCAATTAATGTACACTTGAAGTCCGTGGAATTACATGGATGTATGAAATCATTGGAGCATATAGGCCTGTGGGACTGGGGTATTCAGAGAAAAAAAATGAAAGCGAGAGCTCTGCCTGGCAATCTGAAATAGCTGCGTTTGAGAAGGCTGAAGATTGCCCTTCCCCGCTTTCTGCACATACCGCTTCCTACACAGCTGTCGGAGCTGCTCTGAGTCAGCTTCTGAACCTCCTGGTTTTTGGAGTGTATTTAAAGGCACACAGCGATGATGCCAGGTTATAAGCTGCTGGCCCCAAATCCAATTCATAAAAGTCTGAGGTGTCCACAGAGAATGTTGTGAATAGTAATTTTATGCCAAGCTATCCCCACTCTTAAATCAGGGCCCTCAATATGCACTGAAGCATTGATTCTGCAAAACCTCACGCATGTATCTAACTCGACTTGGAAGAAAGCTCGTTATCATTCACGATCATCATTCAAAATGGGGAAGCTACATTCTGGAACAGATTTAACTGAAAGTCACATTTGCGGTTCTTTTCATTCAATCATAGAGATTTATTTCCTGCACCTTCTCAGCATCTCTTTACCCGGGAGCGAGACCTTTGGAAAGGTGAATGAGAACGTGACGTATCATCAGCTTTCCGAATCCTGACCAACTTGGCTTGGAAGCGTGGTGCTTCGAGTACCAGGTTGCTGCCGAGTTTTTGCTACAGGGAGTTGTCTGGTTGCCAGCAGACAAAGAGTTAACTATAGCTTTGCTTTCCCATTCTTCTGCACAGATGCTTAGAGGCCAAGCTACAAGAAATCTAGCTCTTCTCAGAGGCAGTGGGAGGAATTTTTTAGTAAAGAGGATGCCCTAAGTGGGTGAACCCTCAGCCAGGAAGGTTTGTGGAGAAAGGTTATGAAAACTTACTTTTATTTCCTTCTCAAACTGAAAATCTTTCAGGAAAAGCCCCATTGGCTGCAGCCATGCTTATATTTACTACTGCACCACTCCATCAGTTTTTCAGCATATTTCAACTAACTTAAAATACTTTCTGGGCTAAGGCTGTGCTCTTTCAAACATGCGTGGAATTAAATGTAAGCACTTGGACTGTCCCAGTAAAACCAAGTGAGCTACTCGCATACTTCAGGTTAAACCATATGTTTACACGTTCTGTGGTCTGCACCAGCTAATCGCTATCTAGCAGAAGTGTTCCCAAGTCTTCTGCTTGATAAATCCTTAAATAATATAGAATCGGTTGTCTCAGGGACCATCTGTCACCTTCCTCCCAGAGCAGGATTTGAAATTCTGGGATTGGAACTCAGAGATTAGTTGGCGAGACCTTCTTTGCAAAGGCCCCGAGTTCGATTTCCTTCGGCATACCTATGAATACGTCATTACAGTCTTTCCAGGCAAAGCTATGCGTATGGGTATGTGCAGGCAATGAATTGTTAAAACTAGCTGTGATTCATGTTGTTATTTTAAAAACCTTTTAATTAAATCTTCGGTCAGACAATCCAGCGTGATTGTGTTGCAAATAAAAAATGTATTTTAAGAAGTCCGTACACACAGGCACACACATGCACACGTACACTGATTATCATAACTGATATTCCAATGCAAATGTATCCCAGTTTAACTCCTTAATTCTGCCTGTGTCTTGAGCTGTTATTTTGGGTGGAAACAGTGCCGTCTGAAAACTCAACAGCAGTCTTTCTGGCTCATAAGATGCAAAGTGTCCCTCAGGGATATAGGTTTACAACTAAGCTTTCGAAGTCAGTTAGCATCTTTGCCATAATGACATTTCCTTAGCGAAAGTCTACAGAACATAAGGATATATGTATTTGTTAATCTGTTCTCTGTGCTGAAGATTTGTTTGCATTTTATGTATGGAATGGGGAAAGATCTTCAGCGAGAGGAGTGGATTCATGGTATTTTTAAGTGTAACAACTGGCACCTGTATTTACTGAAATGCAAAAATAAACCCCCAACAACCAACCACCACCAGCAACAACAAAAAACCCTGTAGCCTTTCCACTACCACTTTCTAAATGCTTTTGTCTGTGGCAAACCAGACCTCTGTAAATGCCAACGAGCGCAATTCTCAGCTTTACAGTCTTCTGTAAAGATTGTTCAACACAGCATTTAAAAAATAAAAGGGAACTATTTCTGTTATGAAATGTTCGCAGGTAAAAGCGAACACCTGGAAGCTTGAGTTCTTTCAGAAATAATTCCTAATGCTCAGTGAAGGGAATTAAACAAACAAACAGCAAGGTTTATTCTGTCAGCTTCTCAGCAGGCTAACAAGAATTACTGCATGGTAAGAATCAGCTGCTCTTGGAAACTTAATGACTGTGGCAGCCAGAAAAGTACAAAATGTGGCCAGGAGATGTAAACCAGATATATAGGCTGTAGCGAAGAGCAATGAACAGAATGGGGAAATCTCTCTGTAAATCCAAGGTGGAAAATGTTCGCTGTACCTGGGTTTCCGAGCACTTTGACAGTGTAGAGTACTTTCTGTAAGGAATTGGTTTTGCATCTCGAATTGTAATTCTATTCCCTTGTAATTCTATTCTCCTTGGAGAATAATAGCAGAAAAGTATTTTTATATTTTCATCTGTCTCTGCTGTGATTTAGCAATTGGAAACAAAGAGCCAAGTCTGCCAAAGAGCCAGTCCTCCACGGCCTGCTAGCAAGTGGGCTGGCACCCATCAGCTGCAAATCTGCCCTCTCAAACAACGCTCAATTTCAAACTATACCTTTTCAGGGACATTTTTAAAATTTATTTTTCCGAAAGCAGAATGAGTGCTACTAGTAAGGAGGAGTCTTAAATACTGATTAATTGTAATCGATCCTTCGACTCCCCGGTTCATGAATGAAATTCAATCACATGCACTTGTGGATACTATTAATTTGTCACATAGGTTACGCAGCTTTTGTGTGTTGTGCAGTTGTTTCATGTTTTCAAGTTTTTCTCAACTGTTGAGAGCTGCAGAAGAGGCTTAAAAGAGACAGCTGTGGTTCTTATGTAATAACATGATTCCCGGAGCTGGATCTTTGGGAGGAAAAAAAAGAAGTAAGACTTGAGATAAAGTGATAAGCATGGGTAAGCACCCACAAGAGACTGATGTGAGCTTTAGGGAGCTGTAAATAATTACATTGTTAGTAATTTAGTCATTTGTCTTTTTCTCTGTAACATCCAAAAAGATTTGGTTTTGCCAGCAGATGAAATAAATGGTCTTACTGAGATTTCAGAACTATGTATCTCCATGTTAGGACTTGTCTACCTTGGGGAAATGTACTGCCTTTCCTATAGCGATAGAGCCATAGTGGTCGAATTAAAGCAGCACAGAAATGCCCGTGATTCTTCCTTATGAAGTTGTGCTCTTAGTCGTGATGGTAAAGGCAGTGGCCCTTGTTTCTGCCACAGTGAAATGTGACGTTATAGCAAGAGCTGTCTCTCACAGGTCACCATCTAGAGCAGGATCCCAGCGTTTCCCTGCTTTTGCTGACGGATGGAGCACCTTCGGTGACCTGACTTGCTCTCCTTCCAGCGGATCTGACACCACAGGCACTAAGCACAGACCGTGCAGCAAGCTCACTTAATCCTACCCAGCGAACACATGAGCCACAGTTTGCGTTTCAGTCTGTAAATTGTTCTTTTGTTTTGCAGGCTTTACTGAACACAGTTTTATTTCATGTGACTGTGCTATTTATGGAGGAGTAAATATTGCCGGGGGTCTATTTAAAAAGGCCAATGACCTGGATTTTTTTCCATTTGAATTATCTCCAAGAGTCAGACATGTTTAACAACTGATTTTTTTTCCCTTGTTGCTGTAGATTGCAATCATTTCTAACGTCTTAGATCAACACCAACTAAAAAGACAAAGATTTTGAGAGAAATAAAACTTCATGTATTATGAATGTGATTAGACAGTATGTGACCTTGCCATTTTTGGAAGAGATGAATTTCATCCTGAATTACTAGTTACCAACATAGCATGTTTTTAACCTCTGAATAGTTGCCTTTTCATACTGTTATGGTAATTTCAGTTCATAACTCTGGTTTGTGACATTTATTATTTTTTTTACTTTTTTTTTCAAGTGTGTTTCCACATATTATAAATAAATAAATAAACCATGTTTTCAGAAAGGGAAGATTTAAACAGAGCAAATGTTCTTCTTGCTGTTCTTGCAATCTAAATAGCAGTATTGCTTTACTATTTAAGAAGCAGAAAGTTAAATATTGCCGACAAAATAATGCTATATTTTCACTTTCAAGAAAGAGCTTTGTGAATGCAAACAGGTAGCCAAATGTCAGGAATATTAAATATATTTGAGTATTCTTAAAAAATGAGCCAACCATATTTTTTTAATATATAACATTTTTAACAGTATAAAATGAGTTGATCACAGTAAGTATAATGGGCTCCAACCTGGAATTTTGCTGTAGACATACTTATCTTTACCCAGTTATGTAAAAGCATAAGAAGATACAATTTTTATGCTGAATGCCATTCAATATATCTTGTAAAGTTTGTGGGGTTTACCATGCCGTTACAAGGTACCCTGGCTTCAGTGCAAAGCCAGCTTCAGAAGTCAGAAGGCACTTCTCCCCTGGAGAGGTGGAGGAGGTGGATGGGGATGGGATTCTCTCAGGCTGGTCTTACTACCAAAGCCATCGTCTCACCTGATTGCATTTCTTCAATATTTCATCTTTACTGGGGAAGGAGCATACCGGACAACTTAAATAATTCTGTACTCTGATGATGTAAATGATGAGCACATCTTTAGTATTATTCTGTCTCGAACCAAACTACGCCATGGAGTAGCCATGCTATACAAGCTGCCCGTGCCCAAGTCTTACCAGTCCTGCTTAGCCCTTCAGGAAAACGCCAAGAAGCAACGGCAGAACTTCTTGTCCTGTTCATGTCTTAGGAGAGACAGTTAGTTCAAGGTGTTGGGAAAAATATTCCACATAGCGAGTCAAACAAATAGAAATTTGCACTGAGGTTCCTTCAAATCAAACAAAACTGAATCCTTCAAAAAGACGTTTTACAGAGAATAAAGCCTTTTTTGAAGGTTTTCCACTCAAACCCACCACTTACTACTTCAGTCTTCTCATTTTTAGTGTCCCTGTTCAAACACTGGAGTTTACCAGTAGGTTATTTCACACTTTAAAAAGACATCGTCTTCCTTGAGTCAAAATTGTTACTGTGAACTGCTGTCAGTGACACCTACAGACTCCATTAAGATGAGCCGTACAAGTGCTGTTTCGCTCTCAGTTGTAACATATGTTTTCAGCTCTCATTTGTATTACTAAACAAGAGTTTTCAGATTCTAACTCAAACCATCTTTCAAAATTAAATTAGCTAAAACCTTAATTAGCCAGCACTGATCAGAACAGATTGCAATGACTACATACACTACTCCAGTCTGTCTCTTCGTTAAAAAGCTGCCAGCTTTTAAGGAAAGAAAACATTCAGACTATTTTCTGTCTTAATAGGCCTCAGAACTGTCTGGAGTGAAGCAGAATAATTATAGTATAACCAAGCACCTGCTGTAATTCCTGTCTAGATTATTTCTTACTGATTAATGAGTTAAAACATAAAACAGACCTTAGAGGAAAAATATGCTATACTATTTGGTCATGTATGCCCTCATACAGGGGTATCTCAGATTCCTCTTCCATTTTTCCCCTCCTGTAAAAGCTGGTGGCCTGATTTTCTCTACTCTAATTTTTGGAGACCATAGAACCACCAAAGTCATCAAGGTTACATTGATATAAAATGCACTAACTTATGTCCTATTAAGGACCAACTCCTCAAATGAGCCTGAAGGCCAGATTTTATAATTAAAAATGTAAATTTTAGTTTTCTGAAATTAAAATTTCTTTTAAAATATTAAATTTTCCTTAAAAAATAACATTAAAGTGGGTGTCTGGAAAGTAAAGCCATCCATTTTCTTACAGATCAGGTAGGCAGCAGAAGTACGAGCTGATCTGTAAGTGAAGCTCAATGCTGTTCTAGGAGGACTGCTTTTAAAGGCAAGTTGTGATCCTGATCTCCCTGCCACAGTTAAAAACATTAAATATGTACTGGGATAGGACTGGACTAAGACTATACATATATACAATCTTAAGTGTATATATTGGGTATATATATTTATACATTCTGAAATATGTGTACTTTGGACCAGGACACCTCTACTTCTTTAAGTACTCTCTTGGCCTGGGTTAGACATCTCGCTGGCTAGCATCCAGCTCCATTGCAATTGCCTGTCTGATTGCTTCTAGTGTCCTACCACTGTATTATGTTAAATGAAAAAAATTGTGTTTAATTTTATAATGTATGTTCTATTCTAGTTATTCTGTTAACATTAAATTGAGTTCAAGACAGTCCCTCGATTTGACAGAATAAAAGGGCCTGCAATGTTCTTTTGCACTGTGCCACTTCAGCAGCTCTTCACTGGGTTATCTGCCTAATAATTGCAGAGTTTGGTGTCAGGTCTCCCAGATCCATGCAATCCTTAACACCAAAAATATCCGACAAAGACAGATGCATTTGCTGCATCCTTCTGCAAGTTAATGAAATGATCCATAAGGTTTCTGTCCTGCCGTGAGCAGGGTATCACACAAATAACCCATACTCAGCCTTTCTGTAGCTGGCACCTGTTGATGCTCACTCCTCAGACGGTGCCCTGCTGGAGCGCACACCCTGCCTCCTTCCTCCCCTAGTTGCCTTCGGCATCTTTGCGCTGCTTCTTGTCTGTGAGGCTGCTGCTGCTGCCTCCCCTCCCTTTTTCACCCAGGTGGTGTCCTGCTTTCCTACCACTTCCACCAGCTGCAGCCAGGATGATTTCTGGCCCCAGCTGAAGAAATTCATATGGGTCTGTCCTGAACTCTCTGCCCAGAGCTGGCACAAGTCCCGCAGAATTATCAGCCCATTACACACCTCACCTGTGTTACAGGCATTCATTAGTGGGGAACCAGTGCAACAAAGTGTAGTCTTGTGCCTGGATCTACTCTGCTTGTCTTAAAATAATGATTTACAGGGCTTTCTTAAGAAAAATAAATGCAATTACCTTTTCCGTAGGATGCATCATGCTGTCACTGCATGCACCGCCCGCTCGCTACCCCACTGCTTGTGGAAGCTTCTTGTCTTCTGGGGAGCCAGTACTGGTGACACATCTTTGAAGCAGCTTAGAAACTTATGAAATAGGAGAGCATTTCATGGCTGATAGATTAATGCAATCAAGGAAAACCATAATTGGGTTTGGACATAGATTACTTCGTAGGTTAAAGACATTTCCCGTGTGTTTCTCACAAATAGTACCAATGCACCTGAGCTGATACTTGATAAACAGTGTGTGAAAAATAAGGCAGAAAACTATTAGGTGTTCTATCAACATAAGCCTTGGTAAAACAGGATCTTCACTGATCCCAAAATACTCAGTCCTCTTATAATTTCATCGGTATGACTTCAAAAAATAGACCATTGTTGCACACATCAGTCAAGAATGATTGATCTGACTTTTGGGTTTTTATGGCTGTTGAGAAGCATCACTAGTAAGTTTGCTAAGTGAGAGGAGCATTTTTGTAAGTACTGTTGCCATCCCCTGAATTTCTTGTGTAGTATGTTTTTATTCTGTCCGCGTCAACAGCCGTACTGGGCCACGTGTCAGGTGTCGTGCTGTGAAACCTAAGCCTGCTTTTCCACCGTGCAAATTGAAGTGTTCAGAAAAAGAGGGGCATATAGTTAAAAGATGTCTTCCAGTTTTATTCAATACAGGCATAATCGATTATTTTTCTAGATCACTCTAATGGATAGAAAATGGGATCTCTTCTTATGACAACTTCTGTTAATATTCACTGCGTTTCCAAAATAATGTAGACAAATTGCTATAATAACCATATACATTTGATTTCTGTGGTTGGAAATGTCCCATTCATGCCTCCGAATATATGTCCTAGATCAAAAATTGTTTTCTGTCTTCAGCAATTTTTACCACAGAGGTTTCAGAAAATGTATAAGTTTTTGACTTTTTATTTAAAAAGTGTCTTCACTGTAGTCCAGTGTTGAATGTACTGCTGTCTATACATAAAATTACTAAACATTGTAAAACTATTGTCACTTAAACATCTTCAGTATTTGTTTGCCTTATCCAACAGGGCAGTGGGGATTTTAAACACTTATATTTGTTTCTGAAGTTTTATTATTACCATTGACTACCTTTTTTGTAGGAAAAAAAAGGGTGACATTTCAAAATCATTGTTACAAAAATCTTACTTAAATATCTGTGTTAATTGACTTGGCTGGTCAGTTGCTGTTTATGAGATTAAAGTAGGCTCAGTCCTGCACTCTGTCTTAGAAAAAACCCTGGAGCATCCCTTTTAAACAACATTTAAACTCTATTTGATCCCAGGCATATGGGGTGGCCAGCATGTTCTACACATCTTATGAATTTTGGACAATGTTATTATGAATGTCGTATTTTTAATGTGGAATAGGCCATTTGCTGACTGGGTCTGTTCCACATACTTGTCAGAGTGATGAAGAGCCATTAATTTTAATGGCTGTACCAGATAAAGTGGAAAGTTCTCAAATAGGAAGAAGGAACAGAAATCAAGAGAATGGCGGTTCCAGAGGGACTCACAGAGAGAACAAAGGGGAAGATTTATGAAGTCCTTCAAAGGTTTCGAACGGGAAAGAAAGGCGATTTTTTGACGCAGGAGAAAAGGGGATTTAACTATGAGACCCTACAACGTCAAAGAAAGGCACCTCGATTTTGAGGAGACGCGGCAAGATGCAAGAGGATGTCTGACCTATTGCCAAACGATGCTGTGGAAACCGAGGCTTGGAAAATATGGTTGAAGTTTATTATTTTGTGCACGATTGTTTATTTCTTTTGTGAGCTAAGTGCAGAGTCACTTGGTTTAGAGTTCAGTACAAAGTCTGCATGGCTACGAACCCTGCTTTGCACAGACGCCCAGAGACTTACAGCCTGATTCTATCCAGCTGTAGGCACCTACCTGAAGTGCCTAAATGTTAAGCCTGATAACCAAGGCTTTCTCTGGTCAGTGGAGCAAGATAGGCACTCTGTAGTGGAAAGTCACATCTCAGGTGGGCTGAATTGCTCTCTGGAGACCGCCTGTCTCTCTACACTGGCTATAGAAGTAGCTTACCATGACCGTCATCTCGTGTAGGTGCTGGGTATGACTTGCCAAGGCCTTTGGCTTCTAAAGGCCAAAACATCCACAAAGCTGGAGCTATAGCAAAGGATTCATGAAGATCACTGGGAACCTAAGACTGTGACTATATGAGTAAATTAAACAGTGCAGGGACTGTTCCCAGGTACTGAGACTCTCCCACCTCTCTCGCTATGTTACTGGAACAGTGCCTGGCCCAGGCTGACCTTCCCAAGCCCCCAGTATGCAGTGCACAAGTGGTGCCCTGGTTTTGAGGGTAAGAGTGTTTTGTTAATACCAAGAACTGGTTTCCAAAAACTTCAATTTATCAGAATGGAAGTATACTTAATCTATGAAACACTTCAAAATCAGCTCACGCTCATTTGCATTATGTGTTTGCACAGCCTACAGTTACTCCTTGGCCAAGTCACTGCGTTATCCTGAACTACAAAACCTGTATGTGCTTTGCTTCTCTTTGTCCAACAGTTCTCCCTTTAGGAAGGAACGCTTCCCAGGCACTGGCTTTTTGTTTCTCATGCCTTAGAAAGTGGGTGCTACAGCCCAGCCACTTTATGCTTTCAAGGAGTAATACTGTGGGTCTGAAGAAACTTGGAAGTCTGCACAGATGACGAGAAGAAACTGTCAGCAGCACTTGGAGGAGTGGGGTTATTTGATTTATAACTAGAATATTAGAATGTTCTGTTCATCTGAGTAATAATAAGCACATTATTTAAAGTGGTTTTTTTTACTAGATAATGCAAAGTGAGACTAGTTTTCATTAATTTATTTATTGTCCCCCATTGTTCTTTTATGACCATCCTCATTTCTAATAATTGTTTTGGGCCATTTTCTTAGCTCCATTACATTAAGTAAGTTCATCACCTTCGCTGAAGATATACTGATTGACATTAGTTGAAGATCTGGCAATTTTTTCAGTCTTTTCTCAATAAGTTTCTTTTTTTCTGCCCCCCAACCGATATTTATTGTATTACATTTGCTGTTTTCACTGACCACTGATCTCTTTTAACTGCAAACAATCTGTCACTGTAGGAATTGTAGCACTATGTGATTTAGTGTTGCTTTTAGCTCTGCAGACCAGAGTTGAAATTCTTTGTATTGCTTTCATAGGCCATGTCATGCTGGGTGCCTTTAATCAGGTTGCATGCTGCCATCATTTTGCTGCATCTGAACATTAATTAGGCCTTTAGAGGAGTAAATAGTTTTAATAAATTTAGGTAAATTTTAGTAACCTGCTAAGAAAAAGGATCTTTTATGGACCAGATAACTGAAACAGTAGGAGCTATTTTCCAATGCACAAGCATATGCAGGTAAAGAGGTTTTATTGAGTGCTGCTTGGTAAAGGTTTGTGGTTCTGTGAGGAAGGGCAATAAAAACAGAGAAACTGAGATAGGGCAGCAAGAAAGTGATCGCCGCAGCCACAGAAGAACCTGTAGTCTGGCAATGTTAGAAATAATTAAAAAAAAGAGGATCTTTGGGCCGAATGCTGGCTATAAAGGGGATTGGATTTGTGAGCAAAGCCTGTCCCTCCTGCTGCTTGATTCCTTTTGCATTCAAAGACACTGGATTTTTTTCCTTCTTTATAAATAAACAGAACTGAACAAAGTAATATTGGTTCCAATTTCTTTTTCTACAGAAAGTAAATTGTACATTCCCAATTCTAGTTAGGAAATGGTTAAAAGAAGCAGCATGCTATTCTCATGGTTGCTATCCAAAACCGGAAACTTTCCATTTCCCTTCCTCCTCAACCAGTCTGACAAGAATTGGTGATTCTGGGCTTTCCCAAGGGCACAGATCTCATCCTCCTGTGGTTGGTACCTTAAGGTGTGCTGCTTTCCTGGTGATTAGGGTAGTTCTCTGCTGAAGATGCTGGTGGGGATGGGGAAGGCAAGGAAATACACATTTTTATGATGCTTTCAAAGTTAGAAGATGGCATTTTCAACTGACTGCAAACTGGTGCTAGTATCCTCACCAGATTTCTCTTACTGCTCCCTTCAGTGCTAAGGATTAATGGCTTTCTAAGATGCTTGTTCATCTTCACAAGAGAAAACACTGGAAAACTACATACACTCTTCATTCATTGCTGCATGTGAGTTAAAGGCCCATAAAGGTCTAGTTCAACATAAAATTCCAAATAATAATAAGGCAGTAGGATTTTTTTTTTTTTAGTGAGAGTTTCAGAACGTTAATCTACAGATTATGTGAGCATCAGAAGTTATATTAGAATAGTATAATGTTGTCGTGCTATAATGTCAGTATGATGCACTTGAAACTATCAGACATTAACATATTAGCTTCTTGACAACACTTTCTTGCAAACTTCATCTCTTGCTGTGACCTTTAACAAGGATCTGTCTTCTGTAGATTAATTTAAAGAAAGGAACAACAACCTGCACAGCAGAACTAATGGGGTCTGGTTTCCTATGATATGTGTCTGATGTCCTACAGCACCTTACTAACCACATACGTCCCCCGTGAGTACTTATGAGCTCCCTGGTGTCCCGGTGCTCCTGCGGGCAGGATGCAGACGGTGCCGTGGCTGGCTCTGAGGTCTGCTGCACGTTCACTGGCCAAAAACCCCATGGCTGTTGAGCTCTCATAGTGATCTCTTCTCACGCTGGAGTAACTGCTGTGGTCTCCCCACCACAAACCATGTGCAGATTTGCATGACATTCGGAAGACCTTTTATCTTTAAGACCCCTGCCCTTCTGTCAGATGTGGTTAAAATTGGCCAACAGACTCAGGATTTGTTGTAGGGGTACATCTAACGGACATAATAACAGACGGTGTGATTGCGTAAGTCCCATTTCCTTGAGAAAGCCAGCAAAGATGTAGCTGCCATCAGGTTTTTGTGGGAGTAATAATACGACCTCCATTTTACATACTAGCACATCAGTCACTGTGAGGCTGGAGATGGCAGCCAGGGAGACTTTGAGGAATGCAGTGCTGGGGCACAGCTGCCCATTGCTTCCCCGATCAGCCCCACAGGGCCCTAGACCTTCAGCCTGACCCCCCCTCTGTGCTCAAACCTGACCTGAGCTACACCTCACCCATGCCCAGCCCTAGCCACCGTGACTGCCCTTGAGCCAAGGAGCTCCACTGGGCTTGTCCCTCAGCTTGCACAGGATCTGCCCCCATGGTTCCCTTGCAACTCCTAGGTCACATATGAGGCAGGTCCCAGCTCTGCCGGCTTCTGTAAGACTCCTTGTCTATCCCCCAAACTCTTCCATGGGGTCCAGAGAAGGTCATTAACCAGATGTGGATAATCTTTACTGTGTACCCAAGAGATATTGACTTCTCACCAGTAAGAATATCCTGATTCTTGGGAGTAGCCCCAGATTGGGTCACCCTCTCTGTGGAGCACAATGACTCTGTGCTCCAGGATGAGACAGGGTTGTGGTTTTTAAAATGAAAAGGAATTACCAATGGTGGGTCACAATTTGGCTGCTTTGCTATAGTGCTGCTTCTGGTCTGAGAAGAGAAGAAAATGAGCATGAGATACAAACAATGCATATTGTATGGGAAAAAAATGTAGTATTGCTTGCAAAATAAACTTACAAAACTTGCTGCTTTGTTTACATAGTTAATTTAATCTATCAGTTAACAAATAGGTTTTTCAAATGTGCCATTACAGGTCTTTCACTTGTTACAAATTCCTATGACTCTTATTTATCAGGTAAAGTGTTCGACATATAATGTACATAATTTTATTACCACCATGACTTTTTGCAGAAGTCTTCTCTAGCATGGTTTATTTTTAACGAGCTAGTAAAGCTTTTTTGTTCTCATGGTCAGAGAATTGTAAAAATATAATTGTACGTGCTTCTTGTCAAGATGAAATTGCCAGCTAAATGGGATTAGACCTTTCACACAAGTAAAGAGGCAGCATTCCTCTGAAAAGACTTGTTTCACTTTCAAGGAATGTGTGCTCTTAAGTCAGACCTGCTGGTTATTTTAAACAAATGCAGCTGATTTAGGAAGATATACATGCTGGATACCCAAGGTAACCCTGGTTTGTGGAGTCACTTTATTTCCACTATACGGCATTGCCGAATGTGTTGTGAGACTAGTAGTATTTGGTGAAGTTTCTAAATTATGTAGGTACATGACTATGTAAGAATCATTAAAATTTTCCAGACTTGACTTATGGAACATGGATACTCGAATTTGGCTTTGTGCATGACAGAAAATCTCAATTCCATATTGTAAGGGGTTGGTCTACATGTCCCATAGAAACATCCTCAAGTCTAATCAGCCTTGTCTGCATAGTATTATACAACTACCTATGCAGAACTAGATGCAGCCACTTATTCATAATTATCAGTTTATCTTTGAATGATATTTTTATTAAGTCAGAGTGGAGTTCCAGTGTGGAACTTCATATCTTTTAGAGAAGCCATAATATATGTGGTAATTTTGATGTTAAAACCACCCTTTTTTTCTTTCTCCTGCTTTATGTCTATGGGCAGTAAGAAGATACGTCTTTCACTGCTTGCTACTGCCAGCGCCATTCAGGGCCAAACAGAGGCAGCAGGAGTATTCCCACAGTCTTGTAGCAGGAGCCAGAAGTCAGTCTTACAAAATATTTTTAAGGAAGGAAAATTGCAAGGTAATTAACTTTTAGATTCCTGTCATCATGTCTGGGCAATGCAGAAATTAAGAACTGATAGCTCAGAGAAACTGTCTGCTTGAATACCTAACCACACCAATCAGTAAGAGCTTGCATCACGTCTCTTTTGAAAAGAGAAGGCACTGATACCTTCACAGCAAACCATCACTGGCTATGAACTGCTAGGATGGGCAGAAGTGGGATTTTAGAAATGGTCCTGGATTGTATTTTTAGCTGTTAGGTCAGTTTGTTCAAAGTCCAGAAAATTTAAATGCAGATAGAAACTCACTATGATTCATAGTGTGTGGCCAGCATTAGTTCCTCATGTTCTAACAAGGAGCTGCAGTGTTTAATATTAGATCCATTTTTATAAGAAAAGAGTAAAGCAGCTGGATGATGGTGCTGTTGTGTAGTTTCCACTAAATACTGCTGCCCTTATTTGAGTATTTTTGTGGATTGAAAGAGTGGTGTGAGCTCTGGTACATTTTTTTTTGCTTGCTTTTTTGATTACTTATGTTAACCACCTTGGACTATTTTCCTTTTGTTTTTACAGTGGCCCATTTTTCTTTGTCGTTCATTGTATTTTATGATATATCTCCTTCTGAAAAGCAGCTGGCCTCGCTTTTGTGATATGTCATCCCAGAGTGTTGCTTCAGCAGTTGAAAAGAAGTGCGAATTTCAAAACCTCATGGCTGCAAGCAGGTTTTAAACAAACGAAACAAAATCCTTGGGCTGTGCTCGCTGGCTTAGTGTACAATAACTGTACAGGGAAAAAACAGATGTGATTCCAGGGCCCAGATGAAATACAGATGAAGGTAGTGTTCCTACCCATAGCGGTGAAAATGCTCCATAATGTTGAATATTGACATCTTCTCGCTATTGATAATTGTGTGTAGAGAGCACTCCTTATCAAGTGCTCACTTGTATGTTGGCTCAGGTAGGAGAATTTAGGATCCAGACTGGCCCCTTTTAAAGCCTGCATCTGATGGTGGGGTTCTGAGATGCAGAACTCACCTGAGGCTGCCAAGGACCCCTTGCCCAGGGCAGTTTTTCTACAAGGGCTTGAGAGTCTGCACCTCTACACTAGTCATGCAACTTCTGCACATGGTTATTTTTATCTGTATTCCAGAATAGCTCCAGGCCCATTCCCCTGCGTGCTGGAGAAGCCCACAGAAATACAGTAACTATTCCAAATAAGATATATATATATATCTCAGACCTCAATACTCATATCAATTAGCACATATGACTGCATGGATTCATACAAACTAATCTTGGACACATAAGTAAGGTGCCTGAATTAGGGATCTATGCTCCCTCTACAGTCAGTGGAGAGAGGCAGTTGATAGATGTGCTGAAGTTACTTTCTTGCAACCTCTCAGTGAGCAGGGGATGATTAGGCATCGATGCTTAAGAGGCTCAATGCAATGTTTGGAGTCAAATAGAGTTAAAGCTTCCACCTCTGAAAGATGCAGTAAAAAGGGAGGGAGAAAGGTAACGGTGTCACCTTGGATGAAAGGCTATTTTGCTTGCATTGAGCAGGCTGTGTATGCACGGTCATGCTAATGGCAACCAGGAATTTCACTGGAAAACTAGGCAAGAAGCACTATAGGTAGGACAAATGGGCACATGATTGTATGAGAGGCCTCCTAGAGTCACGGTCAGATGAAGGCAAAGGAAAAGATGATATGCGAGACAAAGATGTGGTCTGGGTTGTTCAGCCAACATCACGTTTGAGCTAAAAATTGTCTTTTTGTTGCTGCTGTCTCCTGGGTTTGACTGGTAAGAACTGGAAAATGGGTAGAGAGCAGCTGAGTAATGGGGATGGGAAGATGGCCTGTGGAAGGACCAACGGGGGATGGCTGGTTTGGGACAGTATAGAAAGATAAAAAGCAGGTCTCAGTTCTGAAGCCGGTGGGTGAGGACATGAGGGCAGGAAGCCTCCCATTGCTTCTTGTGCTGGGACTGCTGGAACAGCTGGGGAGGCTAAAGCTTGTTGTACAGGCACTGCACCTCAGCCCACTTGTGAAGTTGCTGGGGCAGGCGAGCAGCTCTGCAGCACTATCAGGGAGGCCAACAGGGCGTTGACACGTCTTTGTTTCTGCTGCAAATACGGGCAAATACATATCATGCCTGTTTTGAATAACTGGAGCATCCAAAATGTTTGCAAAACCCTTGCTAATAATTGTATTAACTCAAAATAGCACACTTGATAATTGCCAAAATTGTAGGTAGACCATATATTTTGGTTATGGTTTTGGTATGGTTTGTTCTACTCAAATTTGAAAGGATGCTATTTTTAATAAACTCTTGAGAACAAATGGTACTATGTAAACATGAGAATGAAGCAACTGATTCATAGATTTGGAAGTTATCTTCTGCTGCTCAGGACTGTTATTGATTTTTTATGTATGTTCTTAAATATTTCCTCTCTTTATTTGGGCTTCTCTGCTGTGGGTGTTGAAGTCCACTGTGGCTGAGTGATTTATGGGGTCCAAAGGCTTTAGACAGGGGATCATCACTGACTGAACTTTCTGAAAGCTCAGGCTCCTTGGGTTTTTCGCTGGACCAGCCTTTATGAATAATGTAGGCTATCTCCATTTTTTATATTCCTTAATTAGAAACTCTGAATAATGTTCCCTGAGTCTCATTTCTGAGCAGTCGTTGATTTGGGTGACTTGGGACTACAATGACATTCTGCTGGACATTCAAATTACATTCAGATGAAGTGGTTTTCATATCTGCCTTAACATTTTGCCTCTTAACCTCCTAAATCCAGACCGCAAGTTGTCAAGGTGAGGTGAATTGTTTCTATGTCATGTATTTACTCTTGTAATGAATTTCTGGGGGTACATCCAAGGTAAGGCTTTCCTCCAGAATGCCAGGTTATGTTAAATATTCTAATAAAATTTCCTCTGCTTAGGGATGAGCACAAACCCTATATAGCACTTATGTGCTATTTAGACCTTCAAAATTAGGCTTCTTTGCAGCTTAAGGGATATGTAGGATTTGCAAAGAGTGGTGGATTTAGTTCCTAAGTCCTTGAGGTCCTTTTGTGAATCAACATATTTGCAAAGAAAAGCAGGCTGGTGTCAGCAGCGGCTGGTAGAGATCAGCCACCTTCAGACAGTAAGTTCACTCATGAACATAAGCAGGCTTCTCTTAGTTTGTGGTTTCTTCTAATTCACACTCTAGTTACTCTTTAAAGCTCAGCCTTCCTTGCAGCAAGGCAATTTTGTTTTAAAATCAATCCTGAGCCATCTGACCATTACATAAATACCAACCCGAACCACTGGTGGCCTGCAGCTGGGAGAGTAAGAAGGGCCCAGAAACAGAGAGCCCCATGGTGCCAAAGGCTGAGGAAGGTGCATTGCAGACCCCCTGGCCATGCGCTGTGCTTTAAGGCATGGCATGTCTGTAAATATCACAAAGTCCAGGCTCCTCTGTAAATGGCCTTAGCAAGACACTGTTGCAAGGCCCATGCACTGCAGAAGTTTCTCTCTTCATGTACAAGAAAAAGAAAAGGTGAAATTGCTGAAGATGAAGCCTTTTGCTCTGTGACTTGCTAATTTCAGTTTCCAGACATCTCTGAGTTAGGAAATGAGTCAGATGGTTATTATTTACTCATCTGCTCTGCAGTTTCTGCTGTCTTAATCATTTCAGTTGTAGCTGGGAGTGCTACCTTCTTCAAAATAAAGGCTTGAAAGATGAGCGACTAATTGCAGTCTTCACTCCTTTGATTACAAAACACCAGTAGGTACAAGGCTGGCAGCCATATTAATGCCTAGGATGATGTACTTTCCTGCAGTGTTTAGAGGGATCCCCCAAGCGTTTAGTCTACAAGGAGAGTTAGAAGAGATACAGTTAGTAATACAGGGTTATCTAACCATGAGGCCATAGCCCAAGGCCTTCTACAGCCCCTGTGCATGGATGGACCCTGAGCCCTGCTGGCTTCTGTGCTCACGGCGCTCAGGAGGAGTCAGAGCTGGTCCACAGAAGTGCTCCAAAACTGCCATCCTGTCTCCCAAGGCTTAGACAGCCCTGATGTAATACATCATATTCCAGGGTTTGTCTCTTCCTAAACAAAAGTGAAAAACCCCACCATCCTCTTTTCTGGTCCTTTAATGGTCTTTAATTTTGACAAGCAGTCTCTCCCACTGCATGACGTCCCTTGCAGTTTAGTCCCACTCATGTGAAAATGGAAAGAGTGTTTCACAGTGTCAACCATCTATGAAATATTTTCTAAACATGTGTACGACTGTGGCAGCCATCACTGTGGTATCTGATTACCTCACAAAACCATCATCACAAGCTCTAACTGCTTGCGCTTGCCTAGACATAGGTTTAGAAAGTGTGGTGTATTTTGGGGCTATCTGAAGTTTGTAGTGACTCGCAACAATGCCTGACTTGCTTGTATCATCTTCCTTCTTTATGCAGCAGTTTAGTAGCTCAGTGTCTTGTTTGCTTTTATTATCAAAGCAGTGTGGTAGAGGTACAGGCTTTTCTACAGAGATTTCACATTCACCCACAACTGCTAGTGCTGTAATTGTTCCTTTGATAACAAGTGCTGTTAGTGACTTGTTTGCTATCTCTGTTGCTGTCACATAACTGTACTAGATGTCACTTATCATTGGACTACTGCCCTTTCTAGATGTGGTTTTTTTCAGTGACCATTAGACTTTCTCACTGCACATCCCTGTATGATTTTTTATTTTACTTTTTTTTTATAGCAGCAGCTAATGGTCCCAGCTCCAATAGGAGCTGTGGTTTGAATCCAGCATGCAAATCCATAAAAATAAGTTGTCCTTGCCCTAGTTAAACAGCTTACAGTGTAAATAATGAAAAAGGGCAGCTGATGGGAGAAAGTTAAGCCATTTCTGTACTACTACATTTCTGACGCTAGTAGCATTTAGCATCCCTCTCAGAATTGTCGGCAGGATCAAGATGCTACGAGAGTGTAAGTGTTGGTTCCAGACAGGCTGAGAAAAAGGGGGAAAAATAAATTCATCAGTTAGCCAAAGAGTTTCTCTTTATTGCAATATGTACACAAACTGTAACCCAAGTATCACACCATCATTAAGTCCTTGCCACTTACCTACTTCATTAGTTCAAGGATTGTGGTGCTTTTAATCTTTGTGATCTGGGTCATCGCAGGATTCAGGCTAATGTTTGAGTCAATACGGGGCTCCAGTTTCCTACTCCTACTGCTGTGTGTTTTGCAGTCTGTCTGTTCTTACTCGAGTTGAGTAAATATGAAGGAAGTCCGATTTTGAAGCTTGGCTTTTTTTCTTTAATAGTCATGTCAGTTAGGTTCTTTCCTTCGTTTGTCGCTAGGTTGTTTAAATGACTGACATGAAGTAATCAGGGATCAAAACACCACCATAGTCAGCACTGTGCAGCCCTTCGCTTCCCCAGCTCCCGGAGATACAAGCTTGAAAGTGTTTCAGGCGAAAGCAAGTTTTCTCGGCTGGGGTTGTGGATTAGTTCCCTGAGCAACGTTTTACAGCAGCCTGGTACCTACTCCATTTGCAAGGAGGACGTCAGTGAAGTGCAGGCAGTTCTCCAATGCCCTTTTCACACTTCCCCTCTCAAAAACCAACTGCTTCTGTAGCTGACACAACCAGCAGAGAAATAAACCTCAAGTGTACCAGTCCAAAGAGTTGCAGGAGATCTCCCTGGACAGTCAGACTGGTAGTAACATAAATAGATAGTTCTTCATACTCATTTTTAATAGGCGAGCCTGGGCTCTCAGACCCCTCTTCAAACAGCTGGTGTCAGCTGTGGCATGAAGATGTATACTCAGAGATGGTGAGTCTTCGCTTTGGGTGGAAGATTTCCCTCCAGCTTGTGACTGCCTCAGAGAAGGACGTGTTAATGTGTGTACAGGGGCTGAGGGGATGCTGACTCCCTTCAGGAAGCGTGGAAGAGTTATTCCAGTAGTGATCTCCTTCGGTGGGAATAATTATGTCGCTGCTACTAGAGAAGCAGTAGGGAAGATAGAGGTACACACGTAGGTACCTTATCCAGTTTTGTAGGGTGGCTGTTAATTTCTAATTCAAACATCTGATAAATCTAAATGTGCAAGAGCCTCGGAGAGAACTTAGGTGGGGAAAAATAAGGTCTGTACTTCAGGAAACCTCTTTGCAATGGAAAATAGGCTGGTGAGGCAGCCTGATGGAAAGAAGAAAAACTATACCTCTCTCATATTGTATTCATTCCCTGTCTCCCTATATGAAAACGCAGGAATAAGCAGGTAACAATATTGCGTAACACCCACCTGTCCTGCTGGAATAACTGGGCTCGTGTTGGCCTTCTGCTGCGGCTGGTTTGTTAACTCATCTGATAGGAAAGAAGAGGAAGCGACTGTTAGACAGAAAACTGGAATTGAGATGATCATACCCGTTGGTTTGATCTGAAAGCGTTGCAAGAGGATTGGGAGGAGTCCAGCCTGGAATCAAATGTGGGAAGAGGTTTGGAAGCTGTGGAAGCACACACAGAACTACAGCAGGGAAGGCAAAGGGAGGTTGTGATAAAAAGATACCCAGAGAAAAACCCTGGGAGAAGTGATAGTGAAATAAGCAAGTTCAAGTAAAGGTGACTTTGCTTGGGACTTACACCTAGTTGACACTGAAGTTTTATTAACAAGAATATGATTTTTCTGTTGATGTATATATTGCCAGTAAAAACTGCACTCTGCACACAGAGCTATAAAAAAATGTATGCCAGTATACTCTGTTTTGCTGTGTCTAACTGGACTAAACCATACCAGTATAATTGCTACTATGGCAGAAAGGCATTATGCTGCTCTGTGTTAGCATAATTAAAGTAGCAGAACTTGTAAGCATAGATGAGTCCTTCAGGACCTTGGAATCTTGTTTGGAGTCAGGCGGATCTGCAGGTCTCATTTGTATCGCATTGCTTTGTAAAAATATTTTTCTGTTTTGGTTTTTGCACAGAAGTATTTCCTTATTGCCATATAATCCCTCTCAGAGTACTGTATGCACTTAACAGCATATGCCGGTTTGTTTCTGAGAGGTTTCTTCTTAGTGTGCAAGGCTGCTGAAGCTTTGAAGAGAAATCCTAGATCACTTTTTTAATGAGGTGTGGAAAGCAAACTGTGGGAATAAGTGGACTTGGCTGGACTGTAACTTCCCTACATCCCCTGAGAGTTTCGATTGTCCAAGGGATGCGAGAGTTCGATGTTAAGAATATCTCAGAAACATGAAGTTCCTGAAGGAAATACTAATCATCGTCACATGCATCCTAAACCCTAGCAGCTCCTGAGATTTCAAGCATTTACATTGTACCCCTTACTTCAAAGGAAACATGCCTGAAGGGAGTAGTTACGTGATTCACAATAAAGTCCATAAATATTATAAGGCAGTAAAAATATCTTCCAAGACAATTAATAACATTAACATTAATAACCTGTCTGAAATACTGTAACTTCAGCAAAACATACGGGGGAAGATTCTGACCTCCCTCATCCTTTGAGAGAGGCAGAAGCACCGTCCTAAATACTAGGGAAAAGAATAGCAAAGGATCGTCATGCCTCAGCCCTTGGGAAAGATAAGCTAGATCCAGAAAGTATGAGAGGCATTTCTACACACGTCAGTGCAGAGAGGGCACATACTTTTCTCTGAAGCACTTGAAATACTTTATCTGTTTAGGAGGAGTTACAGCAACAGTAATCAATGAGATACTGGCTAAGAAACTTGTGAAGTAATCAGGAGGATTTTATATGGAGCACGAAAACCTTGGGGGTGGTACATATATGTACAACCATCTTTCTTTGAAGAGAGTGAGAAATGGCTTTGTTCTGTGGTCCAAATACTGCTAAAAGCAAATGGACCCTCTCTTTGCTCAAACGAGAAGGATCCTGCTTCTCTAAGCAAGAATATTTGGATTCTGCCTGGGAGGCGCGGTACGGCTTTGCATGCTCGGTGTCTGCTGAGTGCGCAGCTGGATACCTGCAAAATGCTGGGTGACCACAGGCTCATTTCCATGTATACTACAGCATTCCTTTGGGAGGAGAGGCTCTTAATAGGTCTGTTCATAATGGACGTGTAAGCATGCAAGCTTTATTACCTGCCTCTGCCAACTCACCAGGAAAGTATGCCATTCCTGCACCGACGGATATGTAGCCAGGGCTGTTTAATTATCATGTGGCTGCGCTGCCAGAAACAGTGGCTCACTCTGTCCTTGGGCTTTTCACTGATATACACAAAGCAGGAGCCTCTTGCTCCTCTGAATTGCTACTGGTATTATTGCAGCTGCTGGAGAAAGTGAAGGGTAGACCAGGAAAGAGTTAGGCTCTCTGCCTATGAAGAAAGTTGAGGAGGCACTGATTTTAGTGCAAATCTGTGACTTACAAAGTCTGTGCCTGCAACATGGATGACATTTGAGATATCGTAATTCTAAAAAAAAAAAAAAAAAATTCAAAGGACTTTCTGCAAACACCGTCCATTATAATAGTTTCAATGGCAGGATTTAGACACGGAGTGTTTTTCTCTGCCTCTTCCCATGCTTGCAAACTAATGCTCTGAGACAGACCCGCAGTGTTGCCATTTCAGTGCTGTGCAAAAGACGTCTGATTACAGAAACGCTATTACGAGCTTGAGAGGCAAAAAAACACAGCAAAAGAAAGTTGAGGGATTAAGAAGGAAAAAAGAGCGCAAACCCCAGCCAAACCAAAGCCACAGGAAATGGAGTCTGAATGTGAGAGCAGGATGCAGACAGAAAGGGATTTGGCAGGAGAGAAATCGTTGCAAGGACTTCAAGGAGAAATATAAGGCCCAGTCCTATAAAACTCGTGCTCATGGTAAGTCTTTATCCCTGCAAATGAATCCATTTGCATGATGCTACTATAGTTTGTAGGTCTAGGATGTTAGAAAAATGCCATCTGTTAAAAAAAGGGTAGCGTCACTGAAATGGGAACAAAAGGTAGGAGCAGAGTAATTTATAGGGAGGAAGGATTGCTTGCTTTAAGCTCTCTTTGGCTAGGCAGCAAGGCTCATATCCACAGAAACAGGTAGCGACTGTTCTTTTCCAAATGGGTAGGGTGTTTGTTGGGAAAACATTGCCTCTGGTTGTGACAAAAAGGGGTACGTTTCACATATGCTTATTTGCCAGTTCTTCTGTTTCCATCAGGATACTTCTTGTGATGCTGGATTTCTTCCCAGCCTCCTGTAGATTTTGGAAAGCCTCCCATTCAGCTGCCATGTAGAAGGCTTTGAACTTAAAATGGGAACAGCTGAAATGCACCCAGCGCTGGGGGGACCCTCACAACCCTCTCCCCATTTCTTTCTTCCCCGTCAGGACCACCAGGAAGCTGGCAGGCGCCATCCTGGGACTAGCAGCGCTGGCAGCGAGGAAAAGTGGGGCTTGCAGCACAAGGTGAAAAGTTTTGAAGACGGAGGCATGGATGTTTAATTGGAAGCCAGTGCCTGATTAGTTTTTAGGATGGAATTGAACCTCTTTGTGGAAAGGGAGACACTTGCCTGCAGGAAGGGTTTAGCTGTGCAGGGTCTGATGAAGAGACACCTTCCCAGAGCCATAAAAGTGTGTGGAAAGGCTGCAGAGAGACGTACTCCATTACTGTGGAAAAACAGGTAACATTAGGATTTCTTTGTAAAAAATCAACACACTACTTTCCCTTCAAGGAACAGAAACACTGATGAAGAAAATGCCATCTGTGCATCAGCTCCCCTCTGACTATAAGTGTGTCTTAAGTCAGGAGAAAAAGAACTGCAAACTACTGAGCTGATAAGCACGAGCAATTAATTTAGCTGTGGCATACTGTAGGTAGGTCTTATATCAGTGTGAGTTGTATGCAGCCAAATCTGGCTCATGAAACAAACATAACTTTGGACTCAGCAAAGTCCTATCCTGCTTCATCCTATTTGGAAGCATAGTCATGGCACTGATGTGTAATGTATTTATTTGTTGATATGTCTGATGTTTGCATATAGGGACTGAACTAGAAAGACAAAGAGATACCCTGCGATATGATTAATATTGGCCTCGATATCCTTGATACCCGCAGTGCTGTGTTTACCTATGATAGCACATTTCAGAAGATCCCCTTCTCACTAGCCCGAGGAGCTGCGGAAAGTTATTGATGTGAGAGAGCATGACGACCCACTTTCTTCACTTCCTTCCTTACACTCTTGAGTAAACCTGTGGTCACCAGCACAGGAGAAAATGTAATGCATGCTTTTTTTTGCCCTTCTTTTTAAAGGCTTTATCAGGCTTCTTCCTTGACGCAGCAGAATCGGGCTTCAGTTCTGCTGGAAAGATCCTCACAGTTGCATGGACACGGCAGAGCTGCAGCAGACTGCGCAAGGCATTGCACCGCATGAGGGGAGGGATAGCCGGTCCCACGCGTACCTCTCACGGTTTGCCCGGGCATGAATGTTAGAACAGCAGGTTTCAGCAGTGATGTAAAAAAGTATCCCATCAGCTTAGGGGGATTTCTTGCAACTTCAAAACTGGCTGCTCTGTAATAGAGGGTATCTCACTAATGAGGGGTTTGAGCCACGCAGGAAATTTAGACGTCATGGGGCCGAGCACTGCATCGTTGGTGGGTTTGTGGAATTTAAAATATCCAAGGTAAGAGCTTTGGTTTTTTACAGAATACATGAGGGAGAGAGAAACATCTGAGTGAACAAATGGGGCAATTTAAGAGTAGTTACTTTTCTGAATTTTACATAAATATAGCTACCCACCTTTTCTTTTTTCCTCCAGTGTATTTGAGAAATAAATTCTTTCAGCTTTGTTTAAAAATCAGCTTGGTTCTCCTGGTCAGAAAAATGCCTTGTTACTAAAATTCTACACCTTGCACAGAGATAATGGACTAATTTATGGACAGGAGCTACTGATCTTTAAAAACTCACCTTGACCCAAGCCTAGCTTAGGGAAATATGCTCTAATCTATCTTTTCCTTCAATAAGGTGGAAAAAAAGAGTAGGTTTTAGACTTTTGAAATGTTTGATTTTCTTCCTTCATAACACCCAGTGGACCCTGCGCGAATAGCTGAGTAAGGGAAGTGTATTGCATAACTTGGCCAGTCCCAATGCGTTGTCCTGTTTGTATCTCCCATCGGTTCATACATGTTCTTGAAAGAGCGCACAGGTTCCTGGCCAGATGATGCACCACTGAGCTGACAGATGCAAAGTTATCCAGGAGATTAATGGAACCGTCTCTTATTGTGCATCTTGAGCATGCATCACACTTCATATCCTTTAGGAAATGTTTAGGTACTTGTTCTACCTCACCCACCCAGAGGAAGCAATTGTGGCATAGTGCAGAGATGCTAAAGCAAGTTGGGAAGGGAATATCGAACTCAGAGCAATCAAATTCAGCAGATTATTCCGGGATTTTTTTCCTCTGGGATGTCCTCTGCTGGTCACTTGTATTTGTGTAGGTATACAACATCCAGGAGGAGAAAAAACTCTCCGCTGAAGAGGTTTCTGAAAGGGAACAGTAGGCAAGAAAATTGACTAGGAGCAGCCACTGACAGAAGTTGCAATGTGGTACTCTAGCTTACTGGTATTTAACTTTCAATAACGTGCATGGGCCAAGTCCTGATAACTGTAAGGATATCTTGCTGCTACACCAAACTGGGAACTGTTTGAGTCAGCAGCATTGATTAGGCTTTATATAAACACAGTAATATCACCCAATATGTCATGAGGGAGAGGCTGATTTACTGCAGTAAATGATGCGACAGGAATATATTTTCATGCTATTACCCAAAGAGGAGAGGCAAGCTGTTGCTGCCTGTGGACGGATGTGTCAGAAGTGCCCTTTGCTCTTCCAGCACACCTGCCCAGGAGACAGCCATCACGCCGTAGGCCAGCTAACCTCACCCCCTCTCAAGGCTTTGTCTTAAAAACAAGTATTAGTCACATGAGAGGTTTGAATACTTGTATTGGAAAAAGTGCACAATTAAGGACTTTCTAAAGCATGCAGTATATCTGTTTCAAACTACATAGCATTCGAAAGATCAGTGGTCAGGGATTTATGAAATGATTTATTGTGTCAGTGACCACTTAGATACTTCATATCAATGGATTATTTTTCTCTGCCACAGGAAGAACATTTGTTTTTATCCAGGGCCAAAACCTGAAGTCATTATTCATTTTATTACTCAGAAAAATTCTCATTAGAGACTTAAGTGTTTGGCTCAAGGCTCAATATTTCGAAGGAGAATGTATTTAGAACAGAAAACAGCAGAAAGATCTTTGTAAACATCCGAACGTCTCTTTAAACTCATTCTACAAACACATTAAGTCCGTAGCAATGCAAACAAATTCAGCCATAATTCCCACCCTTCTTCTCTGCCAAGAGATGGATCTGTTTACTCCTTGTGAAAATAACTTTGTGTGTGCTCTCCTAAGCTAGCCTTAGCACCACCCCTCTTACCACCTTCACCAGAGGTGAGCCCTGCCAGCCCGCTTTACAAGCCTGCTGTGATGCTTATCACCTGGGTGTCCGAAAAGATCTTGGATAGCCTGTAAGTAAAAACAAACTAGAGTGATAGAGCCTTTCAAGTGTGCCTCAGTGAACAAATGATGTGGTCACTGAGGGAGCCTGAAATGAAAATAAACAGATTTCAAATTGGCCTGAGGGCCCCCAGAGAGATACTGAAGGAATATAGTGCAAACCTATCAGCAAGTATCGCTGATGTGCACTGGGCATGCGTATTCTCACCTAACTCAATTAGAGAAGTCATATCTGTATAAATACAAAGTATCAAATGATTCTGTAGGTATGTTTTCAAGTTTAACTGGATACTTTTAAAATGTGGAAGTGGCCTACCTGTAATACATTATACTTTCATCAGTCTTTAACTAGATTTGACAGTTCCTTAGGGCAGGAATTATCTTTGGTTGTGGTGCACGTAAGGATGACAATTAAAAATGTAGTAATGTATGTGAGGAGAACTGGAAATGACTGTAATTTGCTTTGTTCTTCTGGAGTCTTAAAACTTGCTTCTGCACACTGAGACTACGGTAGCTATACATTCGTACAGTGGCAAGCTATCAGATTTCAGAGGCCAGTTTTCAGTGACAGAGTTTCCTCATCTAAATTATACCACCTTCCATCCTGAAAACACATTTTCCCTCTTTATCCATAAATCAAAGTGTAAGAATGACATTATTCTCTGAGTTCTCAAAATTAAAGTGATGAACAGGAACTGTTTAGGAAGGAGTGACCTAAGTTTCACTTAGTCCAGCTTCTTGATAGCAAAGACAGAGAATGGTTTTCTTGAGTATCCAAACCAGCATGAGGATGAAGCAGCTTAATTCACCTTCACTCGATACAGCTTTAAGATTTTGAATTCACATCGTCCAGTATGATCTATTGCCCAATAGTGCCGAAAGCTGTTTTTATTATTCCACAGTGTATTCCCCCTAGTCAAAACATCGTTACCTGAAATGACACTCTTGGCTGTTCAACCAGAGATAAATGCGTATAAATACTAATTTAACTTCAACTGCAGGGCAAATCCGAGCAGACCTCAAACACTGGTGCACAGATGTGAAGCAGATTCATCATTCAAATAAAACGTGCATTTGTTAGGTAACCTCCTACTCAGAACGGTGTAAAGGCCATCAGCTATGGTTAAATGAGATTTTTTCCTCTTCCGTGTTCACCAAAGAGTTGTTATGCATATAGTTGGTTGATTTGCCCATAATTTATTAACCTGGTCAACACTTGCATATTTCAGGTATTCCAAAAATAAGTCTTACCTATGTGAACTGGGAAAAATGCATAGCAGAGAGAGTTTAATAGTCTTCAGTATGCAATTGCCATATTTAACATACACCACACATCACAGAATATTTAATGCCCTTTTGCTCCCTTTTTTAAGTCGCAAAGGCATGTGCTCAGGGCTGTTGAAATGCCAGATTTTAAAAAACCTGCCTGTAATGCATAATTCTGTCTTTTTGTGCATCTATTAGCACAGTCTCCAACTGCTGGTTTTTGACAAGCAATTGGACCTATTTGCAACTTTCAGATGCATGGAAAGGGATTTTCCCCACTTGAGCCAAGATGAGCCTTTTGGGAACAGGGCACATGCTGCTGGGGCTGCAGAACCACCGCATGACGGTGCCGCGCTCCCGGCTTCGCTTCGCCTGGGAGAGCAGTGCTGGCGGCAAGCGGTAGACCTCTGGATGAAAAAAAGACATCTGAGTCCAAGGCCTTTCCACTTTGGTTGTGTCCATAGCACCGGGCACAGGCAGCCCTCCTATAGCTCCTAAGCATGCTGTGCCTGGCCTTCTGCTTTCTGTCCTCGTTGCTGCCTGAACGTGCGTAGTCTGTGCAAGCACCGCCAGCCTGCCCAGGAGGAAACACAGCCAGCATGCTTGGGCACTGGCTGTACCCGGGGTGCTTTTGCAAGCTTGCAGGAGAGATAGTAAGTGAATTTAGTTTCCAGGGCAGCCTCTAGGTCACCCGTAATAGGTCACCCTTAACAAACAGCGTTGACGCGGAGCTGGAACGGTGGCGAGTGAATGAAACTTAGCTCTCTCCTATTTGAGCAATGGAATTTATTCCCAACTCTGACCTTGTGCAAACTCTGTTACCATATTTATCACACGGAAAGAATGACCGCGGCCGCTGCTGTCAGCGTGGGCAGGAGGCCTCCTCAGCAGCAGCGGCTCCCAGCCCAGTCTGCCCAGTGAGGAGCCGAAACGCACTCGGTGGTGCTGGAGGAAGGAGGGAAGAGGGATGTCCTCTGCTTTCCCACCTGAAAACAGGGATGTCACAAAAGGCTGCTGAACCCGAATGGCACACGGGGCACGGAGCTGTGTGGGACGCTGGGCTCTGCTGCTCCCCAGTGTTTCTCTTCCCCCGTCCTCTGGGTGCCTCTGGGTGCAGCAGGGCACTACCCAGAGCTTCACCTCCAGAAAGGGGTGAGGAGAGCTTGCCCAAAGTGCTGCTCTCTCCAACGGTGCCATTGCAGCTGAAGGTCGCAGGCCGTGGAGGCTGCAACCTTCCGTTCACCCTCACGCTTGAAATCAACAGCTGCATCTCTGAGACACGGGTTTGTGGTGAGAGATGCTGTGCTCGCTCTGCCAGCTTCTCAGGGGGCCAGAAGGAAGGGAGATTTCTGCATGAAAAAAAATCTTCCCTTCAAGTCCATCTCTCTTGTGCTGGCAGAGGCTACTTAGCTACTTATACAGAAACTGCCCGCTCCTGCGCTCCCTTCTCTCCTGCGTGCCCCTCTCTGCTGGGAATGTACTTTGCCAGAAACAGCGACTGACCTCCCCGAGCATACAGGAAGCATCACGCTAAAAAAAGAAAGCAGATCGTGTGAACAGAGCTAAACTTCCCACAAGGTGTAATTTTTCTCCCTTTGTTACTTTTAAATGCAAATACATGACGACAAAAAGATAAAGAGAAGGTATAAGAGAGCAGGAGAAAGAGCCCTTGGGAGCCATCTGCTTTGCATTCAGATATCCTGAGCCTAGAGAGACATTTGTGCTAAAGGTTATTTCAAAGTAGCTCAAAGGGGAGGCTTATTCTTACTGAAGGATTTTTGTTAATCAGCTGTGACGCACCTCAAACCATTCACCTCCCTGGGCTTTTCGGAAATAAGTCTGTGCTTTTCCAAGCTGCCGCGCTGGTGGAAGGAAACATCCTATTTTGGTCAGTGTAGGTTCTTGTAATAGCAGAGAGAATAAAAGCAAAGCCCAACGTGCAGGCACAGCACTGCTCACACCACTGCTTGGCAACCTGCAGGGACCCTGCCGGAACCAGACGGCCTCCTGGGAATGCTGGGACAGGATTTGCCGTGGGTCAGGGCTGTGGAGAGGGATTCCCTGGCCCAAGCCTGCTTTTTCAGGTGGTTTGTGGCAGCCCAGCAAGAATATGCAAAGAGCGAGAGGGTTTTTTAGTGATTAAGCACCTGCTCATTTGGACCATAGGACTTTTTCTGGGTAGCTTCAGCAAACCTGAATCAGTACAATAAAATGTCCACCATAAAGAAATCATACTGTGAAGCAAACTCCTTTTTATTGCCTTAAGATGGTGATTTGATGAAATATTATTTAAAGGTGCCGCTGTAGTGATCCTTCCCTGGGTTCCCCCTCACCCACAGCGAGATGCCAGAAAGAAGGAGAGTTCGCTGTGAAGCATTTTGGTTTTTGGCATCCCCAGCTCTGAGACAGTAAGCCTGTGGTTACGTTAACTCTTTGGATTTGGGGGGCAATATACTTTCTCCTCATTCCACAAGTTACCCTGGAGCTGTGAAGTGCACCTCCGTAGATGTCCCTCGATACAATGATTCTAAAGTGTTTTGCAAGTGGGAGATGCCACCAGCATTAGCTGAAATAGAGAGGAATAGCCTCATTACAAAGGAGGAGAAGCAAGCACAAAAATGTCAAATAACCTGCAGAGAACTTGCTGCCGGCAAGAACAGGGTTCAACTCAAGCCTCTTGTCCTGCGGGCATCCGCAGGTATACGGCCACCCTGCTGCCTTGGCTCCTCGGGCTGTGCCTGGCATGAAGCAGCACACAGTGCTTGAACTGCTGGATCTAATGACTCATCCACAGGCTTGCTAAGCAAAAATCATTATCTGTGAAAAGTCTGAATGCAGACCATAGCTTCCTGCTGTACGCGATAGATGCAGAAATGTAAGAGGCTACCAACAAATTGCGACCATCGCAGAGGAAAATTGTGTTGTATACTATGGCCCAGTGAGCAAGCCTTTTCTTTTTCTGTGGGTGTTTCAGTCTTTCTGTTTCAAGGTAGGGCTAGGTGCTGCTGCAAACTGCGCTTCCTAGCTGGCCGCTTGCATCGTGATTGTGTCAAAGCTGCCCAGAGAAAGCAGAATTGCAGCTGAGATACAGCTGAGCAAGATTAAACTGCTGTTTTTGTTTGCACTGTTGATCTTTTCCCTTGCCAGTGCACTTCTCTGCATTCCTCTGGTACATTTTAGAACAAGTAAGCCTTTTGAAATGATTCTCCTAGCACACAGAGAAACCACCTCGGGCAGTCATCAAAAAGCCAGGCTCAATTTAAGTGACGCATACTAGCAAGAAAGAACAAAGGTGAAGCTTTTTGCCTTGGAAAAGTGTGAAGCCGACTGTTGCAGTCTGCTGCAAAGGAGATTTTATTTAGAAACACGCACACAAATATGGTCATGTAAAATACCATCGAAGACGTGCAAACCGCACTGGCAGCAGATCTCTTTCTTGCTAACGATGTGGTACAAATGGTTTGAGGCTTAAATCAGACAAGAATGAAATAAGAAAATTTATCTACTGCTTGTCTGCCTTTTCATTGGGTTCATACAACACTGTCTTTATCACTCCTCTTGGCATAAGTTCCCTTCTATAACGTGAGCCTTCTACTTCCCCTGTGCTCTGGCCTTCTGAAATGCTTGCATGAGAAGTACTGTAGGTCTCTCATATTTAAAGATGAATATTGATTGTAGGGGTATAAAAAATACATTGGTACTTATAGTTGAGCTGGGAAAAAAATGCTTCTAAGGTGTCATTATTTTGCCATGATAGGATGCTGCAGAGACTTACATATTAATGTTTGATTTACCACAGCATAACTTCAGTGGTGGAAAATGAACAATGTGCAAGTGCATCAACACCAGGCACAGAGAGAGCAGCAAATGTTTTCATGGATTGATCTGTCTAACGATTTGATAAATCAGTAAGTTCTGCCTTTAAAATAATATAGAGGAGTATCAGAGGCTTCAATTTGAAGATGCTAGTCTTTTCTGAGCTGAGATTTTTGTTCTCATTAACTCAACCTTCATAATTCCCTACGGTGAAAAAAGTTTCCAGTTTGATGACGACAATGTGCGGACTGGACACCCGGCCAGGAAGGCAGGTGACAGCAGTGGAAACCCAGCTACAGGTACACTAGGAACTGCCGCCAGTGGTACCTGGGCTCACAAAGACCCTGTGAGGAAATGATGGCTCCGCGTGCTGAACCTGTTTGGAAATAAGTGTATGGAAAATAAACAGCTTTGGTCGTGCCAGGTTTGGTTGGGAGTGCTTTCCCTTTCAACAGCTATTCAAATGCCCATCTATTTTTAGCATTCCAAATATTTTTACAGCACAGTTTTGGCATGCATTTCCATAGCATAATTTGGAAGGACTAAGTTAAAGTTTTGCTTTTACTTTTTAAAATGAAAGCAGAGGCATAATGCAATGCCCTCTTCAGCCAAGAGCCTGCCAATGAGTGTGATTTGCCTTGTAGTGGGATAGAGAGTAAATATAAATTAGAATCCAACACCTGAAATACAGTGGGCAACACCTTCCGTTAGTGTAAATGAGCAGAGCTGTGGTGTTGGCGGAGCCTGGCTGATTCATATCTGTGGGAGTCTGGCCCTTTGGGCAACTCGCGTTAGCCGTGGCTGGTAGGTCCCAAAACAGTCTCATTTTCTGCTCCTGGATTGAGATTTTCCCCTGGCTGCCCTGTGGGACTCAGCAGATACATCTCCCAGACCCAGAGCTAACCCATCAGGGGTGTCCTTTCCCCTTCTGTGTGACCCTGTTCCTAGCAGGTCACCTCGGCATGAAAAATCGCTTGTCTCTGCAGGTCTGTGCAGGGCCAGGTCCTTATTTTGGCTCCCTACAACTACCCCTGCTCTATTTAGTGACGTAGGCCTTAATGTTGAAATGTTCACTGGTGCCAAAGGTCCTTGGAAGACAAACTCCGGCTTTCAAACGTCACTGCAGAGCCTGCCTGGAAGCTCAGGGGATGAAGGCTCCTCAAGGATTCAGGCACTTCTGAAGATGAGTGGGAAGGTGGGAACCAAAAGTGCTGATTTCTGATCCCGTCATGTCCTGCCCACATTGCCGTGGCTGATGTTCCCCTACCCTGTTCAATGGGAACGCTATCATTTTGGGTTTTTTTTGGTCTTCTTTTTAATTCACCAGGATACAATGTGAAACAGAGGCCATTTGGGTTGTGAGCTGTCAGTGGGCTGCCCGTCAGTCACGGTGGATGTGTTGTGCCTCGGTCGCTGTCAGTTGATATTGCAGGAGTGGTTGTGATGGTTTATTTGTGCTGTATTGCAGCGCCTCAACCCAAAATGGGAGACTCCGTTCTGGTGTTGACAAATTTGGCAAGCCACACTGATTTGATGGTAACTCCTGCACCTGGTCAATGTGAGATTGAATTAACCTTGCTATGGTAGTGGGGTTAGCAGCACCCGAGCGTTGCTGAGCAATGGAAAAACTGGCAGAGGTCAGAGCAGAAAGGGGCTTTTCTGCAAAGAATAAATCATTAGCAGTGTTACAGCATATTTGGTAAGTAGACTGGGAAGTTGAAGCAAAGCTAAGATACCACTATACAACCAGAGGTGTTCAGGAAACCACTGTGTGCTCTAGCTTCGTATAATTAAATAGCTGCCCTGTTTCAACCCAGAGGTCGTTAATCTTCAGCAGCAGATGAGCCACTCTTTATAACAGGCAAAGGCAGCTTGCAAAGGGCTTTGGTTAGATGCAGAAATCATACTGTCAACAAGAATAATACTTGATTACTAAGAGCTGGAGTCCTGGCCAGGAACAACACATCTTCAAATTTACACCCTTATGATCAGAAGAATAATCTATTGATAATCCAGTTTTTAGGAAGAGCAACTGGAAAAGCAGTCCGCAAGTAGCTGAGACTGCATTTTGCTGGGCACCATTGGTGAAAGGACGTATTGTCACAGTCCTCAGCGCTTAATCATTGAGGGGAATACACAAAAATAGCAGGAAAGTTGCAGGCTGTGCTGAATGGGTTGAAAGGTTGTGGGAACATGTTCTGGCACACCCTCGTGCTGTGGTGAGACACACGATGAGGGGGAAGGGGAGGGAGCGTTTCGGCGGGCCCAGGCAAAGGGGAATATGCTCTTGTTTCCATATAAACCACCTTCTCTCTTTCTCTCTTTCACTCAGCATCATTTTGCTTCCTGGAGCAGAAATAATTTCCATTACTCATTTAGGGTAACACTTTTCTAATGCATATAGTGTGGAAATGTCTTAGCTGCAAATCTATGGTCCCGCTCAAACACTGAGAAAAAGCTTTAGTATATTACACAATAAAGTATTTGTAAACACAGATGACTTGAGTTTAAGAGGAACTTTGGTCAACTGAAACATAAACAAATACAGCATTACAACACGACAACAAATGAGCCAGGCAGGGAACCTGCCTGCGGCTCTTAATAAAACCACCACCAACTCAAGGAAAAAAACAAGCCCCGTCGCTGGAGCAGGTAGGAGAGCAGGTACCCCAAGGAAATTAGGATAAAGAGGCACTTGGCTGGCTACCTGTGATATATTTTAAGAAAAAGCCCATAAAAACCAGTCATTGTGCCACAGTTGATATCAAGTTAGCCGCCTTGCTGCCAGACCAGCCAAGGCATGAATACTAATGCTGCCCTCAGCTGCCACAGAAATTGTCTCTTTGCATAAGAGCAACGAAGACCTTTTGTCCTTAACTCACTTGCGCCGGGACTAAGCCAGGAGCTCCAGCTGCATCTGCCATCAGACAAGCTCTGCTTAGCAGCATTGAACTCACAGCTTTATATTTAAAACTTACTCTTCCCCGCCTCCCAGGGAGAAAATGAAAAAGGAGGCTGCACACACGTTCTTTGGTAGGGGTGGCCCCGAGGTGGTGTCCCTGCTGGGTGCAGAGCAAGCAGATAAAAGCGCAGCCAGAACATGCTTTTCTGAGCCCTTTGGCCATGCGAGCGCAGCGGGGGACCCACAGGCCCTCCCCCGAGGCGCCACGGGGCAGTGACGGGGACAGAAGTTGGTGGGAGACGGCACGGGCGATGCGGGGCTGCGCTCAGACCAGCAACGCGAGGCTGTGATGACACCGGCGGAGTGGCAGAGATGGAGGCACAGCCCGAGAGACCTGCTGGGGCCGGGGATGTGGCGACTGCAGGAAATACCCGCCGTTACCACGGGCCTGCGTGCAGTGGGGAAGCGGAGCAGCACAATGTTGTACCAACGCGGAAGCGAGCGCAGGAAGGCGAGGGCTCTGCCACCAGGCAGCAGCAGCCACAGTTCCTTCAGTCAACAACCAAACCACAGGTTGTGTTACACACCGCTGGAGCCGTTCTCGACATCGCTGTTTGCTACTTGGTATGGCTGAGGGTGCCGAGACAAGAAAATTAAGAAATTAATTTTCATGTAGAAAAGTTTTCCTGCTGCCTTCGTGCTTGAGAGTATCCTTGGTTTTAGGTAATACCGCTCACCCAGCAGTCTCGCATCGCTTTCTTGAAGGATCGCCTACGTGGTGGAGTTACTGCAGAGCTGCTACTTCAGAATAGCTGTTTCTGAACAACCCTGTGCAAAACCAGGCTTATTCTGAAACAAGAAAATCTTATTCTCGTTGATCTGAATACTCTGTCAAAACTGACTCCTTTCCAAGAGTCGATTAGGTTAAATCAGACCAGGTGGAAGAAGAGTGCCCATGCACAGAAGGACCAGGAACAGCCTTCAAACTCACACCCTCTCTTCATCGGGGTGAATTGGCAAGCATGGACAACTGTCCCATTGCACAGAGGGAAAAACCTAAAGTATATAGATAGGAGTGTGATACGAAGGTGCAGCATAGGCCTCCCAAGCCCTACTCTGTCTTCTAAGTACGTAACAAGTCTGTGAAGTTTAGTTTCTCCTGTCGGTTGCATGCCTTATGCAATGTACTTTGTTCTTTTAGTTTTATTCTTATGTTGATTATTTTTTCCCCTGCTTACTTCTGCAATCATCAGCTTTCTCTTTATGTCTCCAGTCCTGCTTCTTAAAACAATTGCATGTGTACAAACACCTGATTCCTTATGGCGCAACGCTTCCAATATTCCCATAACCACCTTGCCGTCGACTACGTGCAGCAAATCGCAGTCTATTCAAGCAAATCAGGGCTCACTGCATTTATATCAGTCTCATGTTGTTTTCAAGAATCCAATGGATCTCTTGATCTCACAGTATACACACTTTCACTTCCTCCATCAGTAAATCCATGAAAATTAGCAGAACAAAAATAATGGTGACACTGAATAATTCAGTAATACACTCCAACAATATCTGCTAAACTCCTGTCAACACAGCCTACTTTGCTGTCGCTGCAGCATACAGTGTAACTGGCTTTACAGTCCTACAGACTATTATTAGCCTGGTTTTTGGATGCTTAACACCTTTTGCAAGAAGAGGAATAGAACAATAAACTGAGATTTTATCATAAGGATGTTAAAACTAGAGGGATAAAACCCCAACCAAACAAGTATACTGCTATTTTTTCACACTTACTTATAGGTAAGCAGATGTAAGAATGATGGGCTCTATTCGGTCAGCATAGTCTTTGCTGCTTGGATTTGTGTGTCCATCTCCTCCTCTGCCATGCTCACAACAATACGATGTGAGAGCACACTTACGAGACAACTAGGGAGTTAGGTAATTTATGAGCCAAATAAAAAATCCAAGCATGGTACAGAAGTGGATGGTTGAAGATACTGTACCTAACGATTCAGCTATTCTTCTTTAGACAAGAGGGGAGAAGTAAATCATAAAGCTAAAAGTCCTTGAGGTGAAGGAAAGACACAGAACGGCTTTGTGTTAATACAAGTGAAGCTACCACTGTGGCACCTTAATGTGAAGGAATGAAGCCCTTAGCTGAGTCAGGGAACTGAGGCAATTAAATTTTTGGTGTTCTTTGTAGTTAGCTTCCCCAAGGGATTCTTAAGTCAGTGCTCTTACTAGAAGAAATGCTTGCCAAGGCTTGCTGACCATGCATCTATACAGATCCTGGGAGTGCCTCTTCAGTTTTGCCAAGCCAGGTTAGCTCAAGTCACTGTCAAACTACTATTAAACTGGTTGACTGCTCATAGCTGAGCAGTGAGAGGCATAACTTCCAACAAAGCAGTAGTAACAACTATTGCAAATAGTACCATCATAAACTGCCATGGCCATTCCCAAATCCCACTTGGCAATTAGAGGGTAAACACTGAGGACAGAGGCAAGACATCAGGAAGCAATATCATCTGCATGGAAAAACCTGCAAGATACATAAGGTGAGATTTGCATATATACATAGGATTTGGGAATAATATCTCAGAAGGCTTAATTTGATTATAAAACATGGAGGAGAGTTTCTGTAAATCCTTTAGAAGGAAAGGTAATTCAGAGGTATAGCTTGCTGGCTCAAAACAAGAGCTCAGTTCTTTGAATGCTTAGTTCAGCAAGTGTCTCAGGTAAAAGACAGCATTGGTTACCTTAAAACACTTGATATACTATTTGTATCAGGAATTCTTCTATGCTTTTGCAATCGTGATTTTATCACAATAAGGTCAAGGCAGTTGGACACAGAAGAATATAAGTTTCAGTTAATTCTCCTAGGCTCTGAACCAGGTTGACATCAGCTTAAGAAGAAAGAAATTACACCCGGTGGTCCATAAAATAAGTTGTTCCACTAAACAAGTACTATTTGAAAGGAGAAAATCTCACATCCCTACACAATATTATTCATCCAAGTGGTAGCCCATTAGTGTAAATCATCTCTAGGCAGCCATTTACAAGGTATAGAAGATAATGGTTTGGCTGCAGAACATTTCTGAAGGAGGAAAATACTGTGAAAGAAGTGGAGGAATATGAAATGCTATTGTTGAAATGCCTGACGACTCTCATGTACTTCAACAGGGTCCACATCTCCGTATTCTGCAA
Organism: Nipponia nippon; assembly: GCF_047370975.1. Taxonomy (NCBI): domain Eukaryota; kingdom Metazoa; phylum Chordata; class Aves; order Pelecaniformes; family Threskiornithidae; genus Nipponia; species Nipponia nippon. The sequence continues at coordinate 25,302,586 of NW_028262358.1, forward strand.
CCTGTCATTTACAAACTGCCGGAAGAATCCTGCATGAAAAACTGGCTGTAGCCAAGGCAGGTTGTACCCTACACAGTTGCTCTAATAATTAAAATTACGACAGAATTCAATCCCAAACCTACTTATTTTAGGTTATATTTCTACTACTTCCACCTACCTCAATATCCAGAAGTAGGTTAAAATTAAACTAACAGATTTTTTTATATTCCTGTTTTGCCCAAGATACCAGACGTATTCAAATAATCACTTTTTAAAAATATGGTTTTTTAAATGAGAACTATAAAAAAATTCCTGAAGCACTACATTATCTTTCCCACTTTCCTAACGGCATCTCCTCAAAGCTCATGGGATGATGGCCTGTAATTCAGTAAATAGGAGAAAGTTGTTCTGGCCCCTATACATACCTGAGTGCTCCTGCTAAAAGATGCAACTTGAGGATGACTACTTTTCTTTCTTTAAAAAAGCACACTACACATTTACTTTTGCTTTGTAGCTGTAAGAGACCTTTCACAAAAGCCAGTTTCTCTCAAGTCATTTATTTCCTTGCAAAATACAATCTACAACATAAAATACAAACCAGCATGTTTTCCTCTAATCCCCTTCAGCTACCACACTATTCAATGCTACTGTAAAGTAGGTGTGAAAATTTCAGATGGAAAACATGAGTTAGTTGGATCACATCCCCTTCAAATACCTCAGTTCTTTTGCAGTAGAAAAACTTAACAGGAATTCAGAGGTTTGGTTTTGTTTTCTTTATTTTTTTAAAGTTCATAGGAACTATTATACCAGAAGACAGAGTAAATGCTCCAACCTAAGATAGGGATCTTCTACTAGCTCCCCCTGGGGAAAGCATGACTGAGTTGTTAGCATCATTAGCCAGCAGGACAGTGATCTCATTTCAGTGACCTTGTTCTTTCAGCATCAGTGACGACTTACAATGGCAAAGCATTTAATATTAATATGTAAACTCTGTCAAGTGCTTTCTAAAATGTCAAGTGCCCCTCCCCCGATTTACAAGCTATTATTTTATAGATACTGTATTATGAAAGTGTTATGAAGTTATAAGAAGTTATTAATGCCTTTCCTACAGGCTGAATCTGCAGGTGACCGAGCAACTGGCTGTTATGGGATGCCTATTTGGGATAGATCAAACTAATTTTTCTAATGCACCTTGCCAGTATTTTATTTCAGAGAAGTGACAAGCTGTTGGCCTCAACAGCTGTAGTGCTGATGGTTCAAGAGGCAGCTAAGTTGGTAAATACAGAAGTTTTCAGACTGTGAGAAGCAAGGGGATGGCAAGAGGAGTACAGACATTACATACTTGATTACACTTTGTCTCCTCTTAGACTATAATCACCATCGGATGGACATGGCGTCTAAAAGTCTTTTATATTTACTTAACACATTCATAACTTCCCTGCTGGAAGCGGGTAGTCATTGCGTTAGAGGAATAACTGTGGAAATGCCATTCAGCACAAAGTAGCTCAGATCTACTTCCAGTAAGTTTCTCTACACACATTCCAACACTTGCTTTTCAGGAGGGTGCAATGATTTACAAACTATTCTTAAGCAGAGGAAGTTTCAACGGCAGATTGGTAACATAAACTGACAAGCTATATGTACCTGTCAACAATGCACAGGCTGTTGCTGTCTTTGGCCTGTAACAGTTGCCGTGTAAAAAATACTCCATTTTTCTTTATTTAAAAAAATCCATCATGTGAAGTCAGTGTGAGATCACGAGTATCTATAAGTATTTTGTAAATTTTCCACACTCAGCTGACTTCAAGTGTTAACGGCTTTAAAAACAGGAAAATAAAACCCCAAGTTTATGAATGTCTGACAACAAACTGTGTAATTAGTCGGCGTTGCTAAATCTGGTCTTGATACCACAGTGTCAACATCCATCAGGTGCAACCACCACATGCCGCTTCAGTCATTCTGTGGCTTTCTGTGGAAGTATGTGCAGATCTTCCTCATGGAAACTGAAGTGGTTGCAGCCTAGGAAAAAAAAAACCAAAACCAACAAGAAACGTTTCTAGGTTAACAGTTCATATGCTGCAAGAGTCTTAAAGTCGCCCTCCATCACTGCTCCAGTTTGGTAGCTTCCCAAATAAGATAGTAAATGAAAGGTTCTTTACTATAATCTGTTTGTCTCACAGATAAGAGGCTTACTACTACAGGAAACACTGGCTAAAACCTGGGGTTGTCTTACTGCCATAGGAAAAGCACTCTCCGCAGCTTCAGCTTCCCTACAGCAGATAAGAGGGCTGCAGATTTCCAAGATGTAGCAGATCAACAACTGCTGCTGTTATTCCAGGCACCTCCTCAGGCTTTGAGTACAACACAGGAGCATCCTGAAATCTGAACTAGAACATACTGGGCAGAAAAGATAATTGTTCTGTAGTAACCTTTCTCCAGGGCAAATCTTTCTGTCTTGTGTTTAAACACACACAGCATAAAGCACAAGGAGTTATAGGTTTACTATAACCAAGATTTCTTGGTACAACCACAATATGAAGAGTTCAGCTGCTATGTGTAACTTAAGGAGTGGTGGCTTGCCTACTTCACGTCTGATCGAAGTGCTGGAAGAGAGGAAATCAGGTAAGACATGAGATACTTTACCAAAATAAGCCTTAATGATGTCAACAACTTCCAGCATCAGATGTTCAATTGAGAGTACAACTAAAATTTGATGAGTGAAAATTTACCTAACCTTTACTGAAACAAGACTCAGTCAAAGACACTGTAGGACTCAGAGTGCAGTTTCAGACATGAGTCAAGTTCAGTTTGTTTTAAAAAATGTAATTATTGTTTCTCAGTTTGCATGTTAAACCCTCATGCCCTCATTGCCAACTTTTTTAGCTGCTTTACAAGCTTAACTTTCAGATCCTAAGATGAGCTCTGTGCCAGGCTTCTTGTACATCAAGAGTAGGATTATGTAGGTTAAGTCCTGTCTTCTGACTCTTCTGCAATTCCTTTGTTTTCTGCTAGTGTTCAGCTGAAGGAACTGAAGGCATTATTTAGCCCAATGGTTTTAACATGGGTAACAAATTATTTTGCTACCTGGGCTACAAGAAAATTTAGCTTTTTCTTACAATGCTAAAGTGGCTTTCCAGTAACATAAACAGGCAGATGTGACGGTGAACACATAAACAGTAGATCTGCCAGGAAAGGTGCTGTCATTATTGTGCATCTCAGAGTAGAGCTGTATTTCAGATGACGGCTACATCCTTCAAACACCCAACTGGGGACTGGGAGGATCTCTGAGCTCCTGCGTGCCCGAAGTCCCTTTAAAGTGAGGAACATCAACATCCTAAAAATTCTCTTCCGTCATGGAGTAGATTAGTAGATAACAGCATTAGTGTATCTGGCTTATTAGGCCAGAAATCATCCCTTTTGTCCATAATCCAAGGGATCAGATAATTCTTTGAATGCCTGAGCAGGAGAGAACAAACAAGGGGAGGGTGGCAGCTAGGGATAACTTCTTTCATGACCACTGTCACTGACCATCCTACTTACAGTTTTCAGCGAAGTGGCCGCTGCCACAGCCTCTTGTCGTTTGGCACTGGGACTGCAAGATGACGGGGGGCTGTTTGATGCACTCTGGCTGTCAGCTCTGCCAGTTCGGAGCTTCTCTCCCAGAGCAGACAACCAATTTTTTCTTTCAGGTGAACTGTTCTCTTTATCTACTACCTCAGTGTCTTTCCCGCATGGAGATCTGAAAAGATGGGGGGGAGTTTGAACGCCCGATGGATTAATATGGCTTCCAGGAAGGGAAGGCTGTTTTGGGCTGTGGCTGGAGCCTTCGTGGTCGTTATCCAAGTCAGACAGGCTGAGAGAGCCTTCATCACAAGCTTTTTGGTCTGCAGCCAAGTGACATAAATTCAGCTTGGATTTCTTAGCCACATGGTCCAGTTCAGTCACACAGCTACAGGCCTGCAGACACTTCTGCCCCACGTCGTCCTCCTTGCTGCAGTCAAGCCTTCTCTTGGCACGCTTTTCAAACTGTGAGTGTGGGGTTTTAGGAGGGCAAGCGGCTTCCAGGAGACCTTGGGTGACTTCTGCCAGGGCTTTTCTAGGAGAAGGAGCCTTTTTCCCCACTTCTGGAGGAGAAGAGCACGGAGTCCTTGTAACCCAATGTTTAATAGACATTTTGGAGGAAGGGATCAGTTTGGGAGAAGCGCATGGGCTAGCTCCACTCCGCTTGGCTGGGGTGCAGGCTGTGGCTGTCTGGGTTTTGAGAGCGCCCGTTGGAGTGTTTGTAGACAGGGGAAGGTCTCCAGAATAAATGGGAGCACAGGCAGCCGGCCGTGGTGAGGAAATGCATGGGCTGCCCACTGTGAAGGTCTTGGCAGGAGTACTCTGTGGGCTGGCTGGCAGTCCTGATAGGGGAGAAATAAGTAGTCTGATGAGGAACACAGAACGGCAGATTAAAGACAGCCCTTTTATAAACACCCCTTCCAACTAGGAGATTAATTCAGTGTTGACCCTGCTTCTCAGACATACCCTTTTGAATGAAAATGTTGCGTAAATCCCTCTAATTTCAGTTAAACTGGTAAAAGTCCTATGTAAAATCCTATATCATATTGATAAGTATAATACAGTATGTTTGTGTAATGTCTGATATCTGTCCCTTCTGTAATGAGCACTCTTACACAGCCAAGAGACTGACAGACGGACAAAATAGATCTTGAATCTTCCAAGTTTATCTAGCCTTGCTGGAAGCCTTGCAGTAGCTTGGTCCAGACAGGTCTGTACTGAGATGCTGCCTGAGAGCAAGGCTGGTCCTCACCTGCACTACCATCGTTAACTGAGATGAGGGACAAAGGTACTGTAAGCAGGTCCCACAGCTAACTACAATACCAAGGAAGCCTTACGCTATAATGCCCTACCATATGAATAATGCTCCTAGTCAGGTATTAATAGTTGCATATTTTAAAGATGAAAAAAAAAGAGTGAGAACAGGAAAGGACATACTTTCATTCTCTTGTCTTTTTGCTGGAGGATTTTCTGCAATGCTATATTAGTACGAAGATGGTAGTTATTTACCACACCCAGGGAAATGTGAGAAATTCTTCACCTCCTGAACAAGGACTTAAATGCCAAAGCAAATAAAATCTGTCACTGTAGTAAGTTATTTCTTTAAAACAAATGGTTCCCAAACAGGTATTTCACAGTGGCTTTTGAGCTCACTAGCCAAGATGTAAACCCCCCTGCTTTTAAAAAAGAGGTTCTGAATACCCAGCTTCTTAAAACAGTAGTCATAGGTAGGAGCACAAGGACCACACTAGTAACAGTGGGAATCATATATAGCAGAGATCTTGGCCTGCAGCAATATTAGAGGGTTTTTAAAATTTTTTTTTTTTAGGTTTTTTTATTTCTGGCACCTTCCAACAGGGAACACATTAGTGGGTTTGTTAGATGCCTGCTTTCTCATTCATCTAACTTGCGGTGATGAAATTAAATGGGATAGCACCTTAGTTACTCTATGCATTTCCAGTGCTGAGCACAAGAGCTCTAAACTTTTTCTGTATAGTGGGGGTTTAATCTGAACTCCTAATTCTCAGCATTAGCACTGTACTATAAGGCACTTCATTAGAACAATGAGAAGTCTAGTGTGAATAACCTGCCATTTTCTTTAGGACACCAGGCTGTCGCACAAATAACGTGTCGAGTGAGCACCTACATGACTCTTTGATTATATACCATACTAAGCCACTTTCAATCCTTCCTTTCACTGTATTATCTAGTATCCAAAATACAAGTACTGGTGCATTAGAGCAAAATTATATAGGATCGTGTATTAACAGATCCCACTACAAATCACTCTAACACACAAAAGAGAGTTAAAGGCTCCTTTGCTGATAAAATATGCTACTTCATAACAACTTGCTTCAATCTGAGCTAAGAGAAAGTAACTGCCAAGATTGGTTCTCCTAATCTTTACTTTAATGAGCACTTACAAGACAATAATATCTCAGCTGGGAAATTAGTTGCACTTAAAAATCTAAGCTCCTAGAGGTAGAAGAGAAGTAGCAAGCTCAGCAACTCTTGATCCCTAATGACCATCTACAAATTCATACAGGAGAAATATTGCATGACTAGCTGGGTATGAGCACTCTCAATCCCAAACCAGTCTGAAAGTTATACTGTGGAGACACTGGATAAGGGAAAAAAAGCTGTCCTGCAAGTTGGATGGGTGTCACAGCAAGAAGCAAACCCAAACTTGGGAAACATCCCCAAACTTGAGATAAAGAATACAAAGGTCTGCTTTTTTTTTTTATAAGACTACATGCATTATTCAAGCTTCTGCTAAGCCAGTTTCAAACCGTTTCCATTTATGCTGCCATTGCATGTAGTACAATACTGTAAATACCTGCAGTCAACCTGCGTAACACCAAAGCAGTTTATTTCCAATGTTTCCTACCTTCTCTGCTACAAATCTTCTAGAGTGATATTATCAGTCTCCGGATTTAAGAGTCACAAATTGTCTGTGCACAGGCTTGCTCCAGAAATTTGGTTACACAAAAGCATAGAGAAAGTAGTGTAACTTAGGGAAACCACAAAAATCATTTCCACAGAAAAGGAAACTGTGCTTGCTACACTTGATGATATAGGTCAACAGTCAATACACAACATCCATCTCACAATTTGTTCCACATAAATGGGTGTGGAACTACCTAGATCTCATCCCAGCAGGTCTGAAATAGTACTTAGCTTGCCAGCTCTGAATCAGTCTCTGCAGATAATTCCTATATTCTAAGAGCACGTGCTTTGTGTTCAAGAGCCAAGGTCAGCAGGAAGCCTGCTGTTGTGTTTGCAGTGTCTGTGTACTTCCTCTTCCCTGCTGTGTTACTTCAATGCAGCAAGAGCATGGAGAAATAAGTTAATTTTCTGGTATAATTGCCAAAGCTGACTTGTAAAGTTTTAAGTGTACAAGCTACTTTAGGTTTCAGGCTTCTGGACTAGACCTATGCTTACTTCTCTTTTGCTGAAACTAGTACACTAACTGATTTTTGAGCCCTCTCTGAAGCAGAGTGTGTACGCCCACAAACCATTTACCAGCTACAGAGCAGACCTGGCACTCTCCCTGCTATTGTCCTGGAAACTTCCTGCAAGACTGTTACTCACTGGCAAAAGGTTAGAGGTAATGTTATCCCATTAGTGGGATTTGGAGACCTTCAGCCTTTATTTGTGTTAGCCAAGGTGAAATTCATTTGGAGGGTGGCTAGAAAAGATAGGTGGAACACAGGAAGTCACACCACCAGCTGCTGGGAAGCTATTGTATTCTTAGTTTCAGAGCTACTCTACAGAGAAGCTCATCTTATTTCACTTTTTGGGGGGGTTATTCTACTTTCACCTACTCTACTGTAACAAAATGCGATTTTCAGACAAGTCAAAGTAGTGCTATGATCCAGGGCTCCTTTCTTCTGGTCTAGGGTACTGTCCAGTGAGTAGCTTCTCCATAGAGCCCAGATCTGCTTGCTAGCTGTGAGAGCATGCTGCACAGCTTGTCTGATTGCCTAGGCTTTGTAGAAAGGTGTTGCATTTGTTAACTAGCCTTAAAATGTGAATAGATGAACGCTACTGATTAATTCTGGAACATTATGATTACATCATGATTGTCTGTGTGCATTTTTGAAGTACTTTCACTATGTGGCATTTGTCTGTATAGACAGTCAGTACCACTGCATAAAGCTGAAGAAAGAGGTGTAATATTGATAGCAGCAGCAAAGAAATCTGTGCAGAATTCAGCTACTGGGCAGGAGGAAACAGTTCAGAGTTCCAAGGCTGTATATGTCCCGTCAGCCCTTTACTGGGTAAACTAGAAAACTGGAAAAACCATATGATCTTACTGTTCTCAGTTATGATTTGATATAAAAAAAAGTGTGACTTGTTGCTACAGTGCATGCACACATGACGTCTCCTTTGGCTGTTCAGTTATTGAACCCTGCTGATACCCACCAAAGATCTGGCTGCCCAACAAGCTGTATTAATGAATATTTGCTTTGCAGTCTGGTCATATAGACTTCGGCACACTTGTAAGCTATTTCAGCCAGCTTGTCTTGTTGCTGGCACAAGTATTTACAAGTAGAAGTCTTTGTCTGGCTATATGAATTATTGCCTAATATGAAAAAAAATAGAAGACTAAGACAAGCCAAAGGCTTTTGTTGATACAGAGAACAGTCAAAATTCAGAAGCCATGTTGCAGAGCAAGATATCTCAGCTCACAGGCCTTACCTGCTCCACGTTGTTCTTCTGGTTTCTTTTGAGTGACCCAGCCCACCAAGTTGATTTTGCTGAATCCTGATTTCTCCTCCTCAGGACGACATCGTAAGCGCCAAATCCTCACAGTGTTGTCATCAGAGCACGTGGCAATCTACAGTATAAATTAGTTTGTTAGAGTAACCAGGGCACATCCTATGGATCACTGGCCAAGTGAGCTAGAACAGTTACACCCGACACACCATGCCAATATGAATGAGGGTGAAACCTGGTTGAGGGGGGACAAGATTTGCCCATAAAACAAATAAAACAACCCAACTCTGTTTCGTTACTGTACCAGACAGCAGTATTTGCTTTAAAGCGGGCAAGGCTGCCGCCTTCATGTCTTTCTGCTAGAGAAATCTCGGTCACCAGTAATGGTTTGCCTTGCATAACTCTGTAACAGATGGCAGGCTGCTCAGGAAGGGCCAGGACATATTTTGAGATTTCAGTCACTCGATAGACAAAAGCGGCCATGCTGCTTTTTGCACCTGCATCTAGGTCTGTTACTTAGGACCTTTTCTGCTTGTGGATGAACATTTGCAACACAGTAAAAAGGTGACATTGGAAGGCTGTTGCACTAGCCTTTAAGTGCTATCTCTTCAGAGTCAGACGTCAGCAGTATCTGGCAGGGAAACCAACTCTGCTAGAAACATTGGTCTAGATTTCCGCCGCAGCATCACGTGCTCCAAAAGGATCTGTGGAATCTCTTCCGAAGAAGCAGCGGAACCCACCTATCCCACATTTTATGGATCTCTTTGGACAGATTAGCTGGCGACTGACATGGGAATCAGCAGCAAGAAAAAGGAAGTGCTGTGGCCAAAGTTCATAGTAATCTGGATGGGAAAGTGCCTCTATGACCTCTGTGACACCAATATTGTCCCTATAGAAAGCAACTTTGACTCTCAAATCACTCCAAGCAGCTTCCTGAACTGTCTTAGCACCACATTTTCCACTTTTCTTCATGCTTTGGCATCTGTACAATGGCTGACTATTTCTTACCTGCGTCAGTAACGACTTTAAAGGCTGTATTGGTCTGCGTTTCCAACACATCACGATCAGGATGTTGGGCTACCTCTAGATCACAAATTTAATCTAAAATGCTAATTCTCATATTTTTGGGTATCTTACACAACTAGAACAATTCCTCCTGTTTGCCTGCAAGACTCGACCCTCCTACACTGCAATGCTTTTCTGAAGACTCAGTGCTATAGTGCAAGCTAGGGAAAGTGGCTGACTTGTTTGATACTGTGGGGTGAAAGAAACTCTGGCTATTATTAGGACACTGTCTAGGATTTTTCAGGGTTATTTCTCATTTTGAGCTAGGCCGATCACTTGAACCAACCTCCTGCTGCAGTTCTCTTCCTGTTAGTGATACCCGGTGCATAATTACTGACCCAATTTCAGTGTAGGTTTTTGGGTGTACACACAAATATGTCATAAAAAACAGCTCAGATTTTTAAAAAAGGTCACAATGGAAAGAGTCCACATGTTTTTTAAAGGGCATTCAAAACTTCTTGCCGCTCTGTACAAGACTAGCAGATTTATCAATGGTCAGACAGGTAAGGAAGCTGTCAGTATGGAACCACAAAACAAGCTTTTGGCTTATGAAAGCCCTGATTAAATGGTTTCACAGTTTTGTCTCCTGCAGGTAGTGTCACAAACTCTCATCAGTAGAGGTCTTTGTTCATTTGCAATTTCCTAGGTCTTATCAAATAGCCTAAATTATTTGAAAATAATGAAAAAGTTCTGATACATTGTACTCATGTGACAAGCTTGGTTTACTGTGCCCCCAAATGAACATTTTTAGAAATTATTGAGTAAAAATTTCCTCCCAAATAAACAAATACTGCTGGAATTTTGAAAAGCAGGTGTTGCCACATTACATCTATTGTTTTATGGGAAAGACAATTTTCCAGAAAACAAACCTTAGTGAAGTCTGAAGGACACCAAGCAATGGAGGTAACTTCTTGAGAGTGACCAAGGAGTACCCGTGGAGGAAGGCTGGGCTCAGAAACCTTAAAAATTCCATAGAAAAACAGGTATACAATCAGAAGCCCTGCAGCCTAATATACATCACTAAGAAAAGACCCCACAGCCCACCTGTGAAGCATGTGAATACTTTCCATCTTTCCTATATGAGGCAGATAAATCAAATGCTCTCAGCCTGTCATCATGAGGCAACAACCAATGGAGCCCTAAGAATCAGTTCATGTTTCATTTCTAGAGGTGAAGCAGCTGGTCAGCACTGAGATGTACTGACATGCCTGGAAACACTTGTTGAATTCCTGCTGCACACAGGATTTCTGCCTCCAAAGTTGTCAGCCCAAAACACGACACAAGCATTTTACCTCTACCTGTTCTAGGTAAGATGCTTAAAAGTTTGGGAAGCTCGTACTTTGAATCAAGATAGGCAAATATATTCTGCTAGCGTTTTACAAATGTCCCAATCACAGGTCAATGGTTTATTAAAAAAATAAACCCGCCACCAACAAAATCCTATAGATGAACCTTCACTGCTTCAGAACTGGCATTTGTGTGACTGCCAGGTGGCTGTACCTCCTCCAACCAACCAGCTGGATCAGAGACCCACTTAAGAGTTCATAAAAAAGCTCCCTAAATCACTCATGTTCATTAAACTGATCTCCATTTCTCTTACACCCTTCATAAAAATCTTTCTCCTGTTCTACAGTATTACTATTAATCTTCGATTACAGCTCATGTGACAGATACAGCTGATGCTAGCATTATGTGACCCAAGAAAGAAAACACACATGCATACACACACAGAGAGATTATATCCAAGTTTTGCATGCTTTCAGCAGACAATCCTTTCTGGAACTATGAGTCACCATTATTGATGTGACATTATAAGGGAGATTTATCAAGGGGATTTGCATAAATGACTAAGTAAATGAACAGATCGTTCAGTGTGTGGGTAAAGGAGTAGACATTACATTCAGATTTCAAAGGAAGATGCAAGACATTGGGGAAGGCTTCTGATTTACACACAAGTATTTCTCTTGTGGATCACCTCCTACAACAGCCTACAAAACCGCAATTGAATATCCAGCTTCAGATCTTAAGTTGTTCTGATATAAACAGGTTCATCTTAACAGGCTGCTTTTCTTTTTCTGGCATAGCAGAAGCAATCACTTGACTAAACATCCACTAAATGCCTTGGTCAGAATATTCCCTTCTCTGCCAGAACATGCAATACCATGGAAACTAAATCCCTATTTAGGGAATAAACAACAGGAGATCTAGGTGCAGAGAACACCTTTGTTTACATTTAATAGTGGTCTTGCTATACACACATAACACACACAATAGCTGTCTAGTAGCAACTGGTTGCTGAAAGGAAAGCAGAGGAAGAGACTTATTCTTGCTGGGACATGCTGGTTTTACACTATACTAGTGTAAATTAAACCAACTTACATTATTGTGAAAGGAGGATGCATAGTTATAGCTGTGTCCACTGTGTTTGGCAGAAAACAGTCGGCCAGTCTGCGCATGTTAAGTCAGGGTTAGCTACAGCACATGCTGCTTTTTGCTTGATTTGACAGGATATTGGTGGGGAAGTTAGAGCTATTGTGGAAAGGTTAAAAAGAGAAACCTAGGAAATGAGACTTTATTAGTTACTCTACTCACCGAAACAGCTGTTGTATCCATCTTCAAGATTTGGCATAAAATGGTGTATATAGTTTTATGCACCATACGATACCGAAGCACTTAAATACCAATGCTGGGACAGCCCAAAGGCTAATTTAATACGGTCACCTCAGAGTGGTCTGTACCAGAGGATTCAAAGGACAATGGAAGGATGGAAGTATATGTCTATAAAAGGTATTTTTTTGTTGCAGGAAGGTAGTTCAGCTAGGTACCATCTTTGTAGAGAGAAACCTCTCTGCTTGCTGACTTTCATAATCTTAGAGCTGTTCAAGAGTCATTTCATTAATCGATGAACTAGTAATTAAAAAAAACACCAACACAATAAAGTGAGCGTTCATCACCTGGAAGTGATTTATGTATGGAAACAGACTGAAACAGCGTCCTTGTCAGCAATAACTTCTAGCCACAGTATTCCTTGGGAATTGCTGACCCAAACACAAATTAGCACTGCTGCAAAAGTTTCTGAAAGAAATAATCTGAGTGGACAAAGTCTTGCTCTGCCTTTCTTTCCTTGCCAAGGTCTTGCTCTACCTTTCATTCCTCTCTAGATAGAGAAAGCTAGCGCTCTTCATTAAGTTCTTTCCAACATTACCTGTTAATTGCTCATGCAATATCTGACCATGTTTTTTTTCACAGCATAGTAAGTCCTCATCCCAGGAAAAGATACATGTTTCAGAGTCAGTAAAATCTGCCAACATTTAAAACAAATTAAGAAGCCTCTGGATATGACAGATCTCAAAAGAGATAGTTTCGCTGGAAGTCCCACTTTCTAACATGACTGTGGGATTAAAATAAAAGTAATCATCTGATGATTTATTTAATAAATATGCAATACGATCTGTCACCCACGTGTGATAGCAACAGAAGCCTTCTGTACATGAACGCATTTTAAATGTGCTTAAATGCTTAAACTTTGAGATGTAATGACATCCTTGAATACTCTCAACCCAGTCCCTGCCTGCGTTTCAAGAAAGTATCGAAACATGTGAACCCAGGATGCGCAACCCAAGTTTGCACAGGTATTTTTGCTGTACTCGCTCGGAACATGAGGAATGTTAAAATTACACCACTTGGCATGGGCGTAGCCATGCTACTGCACTCCTGCTACTTCTGAGTAAGCAACCTAGCTGCTTACAAGTGTTCTCCAAATCAAAGAGAAGACATGCTCAAACCACAATCACAGCAGGCTGGCCCTCTGCTCTTAAAGGTTTGTATTTTACTTTCAAACTCATTGTGAAAGGGGTACACAAGTCAGCATTCCTTAAAAATTATCCCAAACCTGAAATAAGCAGTCACCTGTGGTCTGTTCAGTCTATTCTACTTCAGATAAGAAGTCCACTCTGTTCCTGCATGGCTGTCAAGTATGAAGAGCCAAACTTGAAGCACACCTTATTCTGAGGTCCCTGCTATTAACTTGGTGACATTTGCCTTTCCTGCACGTCAGCACAAGATGCCAAGTGACGAAGCCTCTGGGCTGTCAGACAGTGCTTTGGAATTTTGCTGAAGGCTCTGGCTGAGCCCTTGCTGTAATACAAAGGCTTTAACTACTGTAAAGTAAGCATGAGAAAAAGCTATGTCTGAAGCAAGAGCTGGAAAAAGGGGAAGCAGGGGGAAAGATTGCCCTTTAAAACAATTAAATTGTTAGGTTTCTGTTAATGTGCTCCATTGCTAAATATGAACCGAGAATTGTCTGTCTACTTGTCGTAGGTGGCTGAATCACCAGGATTGAAAGAGGATTTTAATGCCCATTAAAACCAGATTAAGATCAGCAACTTGCAATAAGCAGGAGTGATGAGAGACGTATTGGTGGCAGGAGGTTAGCTCTGTTTTACATTAAACAGTTACGTCTAGCCTTGACAGCAACACAGTCTGAGCACAACATGCCAGGAGCTAACCCCACGCTGCTGCAAGTAGGAGTGGGAGGCAGGGAGTGTCCTACGTGAACATGAAAAGCAAATAAAATGAAAGTGGAGCAGCTCCAGGTTGCACACATTGGTCTCTCCCAATCGCCTCACCTTCCAGATGTATGCGTTGCAGTCACTCGAACCACTGACCAGGAACTGGTCATCTGGGCTGGTGCTGGATTTGATGTAAAAGGTTGAATTCTGGTGCCCGCTGAAAACCGCCACTGTGAGGAGAAAAGAAAAAAAGAAAATAAAAGCCTCACTCAATGCACAGCCGTAGAGTCGGTTGTGCAAGCAGGGCTGATCTTACAGGCTTTTCCTGCCTAGCCACATATCCTCTGGAGAAAGTGGTTGCACTGCTCCCTTGCTCTGGGGATCTGGGGCAGGAAGTCTTTATTATTCAACTGGAGCCCTTCAGGCTTCCCAAACAAAGCAGGTTTACCTGAACAGCTCTCTCCACAGCATTAGGAAGCAGCGGCAGTTTCGTTAAAGCTTTAGCTTCACCCATGTCACAAGCAGGCTGAGACATCACCTGGGCTGCCCCACTACTCTGGTTAAGGTTCCTTGTCTCTTCCTCTCTCGGCCGCCATCACCAGCCCCGCTATGTTAACAGGAGCAGTCACGCAGATAGCATAGCGAGGGCCTTCTTCCACCCAGGTGGCAACAAAGGCACTTGCTGCTCCTTCCTCCTGCTGCCAGCATCTTTATTTCATCAACAAAACTTGCATCGTGTCAGCCACACTCGCTGGTTGCCTATATTTAAAGCCTCAGTAGTGTTTGCTAAAGCCTTGAAACCATTGCCCTGAATGGCTGTCATTTCCCCTATTGCGAGGACCAGAGGAGCTGGCAGCCGGCACAGGAGCTGAGTGTGGATCTAGAGCACTTGGCCGCACTACGTCTCATCAGGGCAGAAAGGGCGAGTTGAAAAGTTGCGAGACCTCAAAAGATCCCTTGGTTTTTACCCGCAGCTCTCTCAGTGTGGCAGTTACAGGACAGCACGTCCTTTCCTAAGCGAGACCTACCAGCAAGTCCTGTTACAGTGAGGATTTCCTCATGTCCCCCTGCAACCTAAAGCTGCCTACATACCAGATAAGCGCAGCCGCAATCGGGATGAAAGCCAGCAAGCGAGGAGAGAGGCACCAACCTGCGGGCAGGCGCTGCCCTCTGCGGGAAGAGCGGCACACCGAGAAGCCGCATATGTTTCATCCAGCTGGATGAATCAAGATTTCTCACTGGGTTTTATCGGCTGCACACCCAAGGCAAGAGCTCCATGAGGAGGCTGAGGGCAGGATGCCCTGTGCTTTGGAGAAAGCCCACTCCTGCCTGGGGACAGGCTAGCGAGTGTATTTCCACAGCTCAGCAGTGGCACCCGGGGTTAACGTCAACAACCGACCTATTAATATTTACTACTTGCACCACTTCTCGACTCTGGAAGCGTTCCCACCCACCAGACTGCCTTCCTGAAGAGCAGACAGAAGGACACATTGTTCATTTAATTTCAATTAACTGAGAGACTGAGAAAAGGCAATGGAAACTAAATCATGTGCCTGGCTGGAATGTATCTAACAAGTTTTGCTGCTTTCTGAGAAGCAGCCACTGGCCTATGACATAGCAGCTCAGTGCACCAAAATCTGTGGGCCGCCTTGTCAATGTAAAGGTCACAGATACAGAGCTGAAGGAATCTAAAAAGCTGAAGTATCTCCAAAATATGCTGGGGATGCTTTCTCCCAGAAACTGTGGTAGAAGCTAAATTTAAAAGACACCTTAAAATATCTGAATATGACCATTTTACATGGTTTCATATCTAAGAGCTTGAAAAATCAGTCAAGCAGAAGATTCAAACTTGCTTCATGTGGGTAGCAGCTGGACACTAGCCATTCCTCACCAGATAACATGCAAACTACCCTTAGTCTCAGTCTGGGTGAACCAGTACCTGCACTTATGTAAATTTTTGTGCTATTAATTTTATGTGGATGGGTTAACACAAAATATGAACAGCCCTTGTAACAGGTGCCTTCTGTCCCAGGTAGCTTTAGACATAACAGCATGGAATAGGTTTCCTAAGCATTCAGGCTGGTCTCTCTAAGTCACAGGGGGAAACTTGCCTTTCTATGCTCTGTAACACCTATTTTTTGCAGCTGTTTCCACAGACATCATGCTTACCTGGAATGGTCCTTAAACTTGTCATATTGAACATGTAGATACTGTCATCAGTGCAGTTAGCAAACAGATTAGCACCCGTGGAATCCAAAACCAGGCTAGAATATCCTATAGACAAAGAGAGCAGTTCTTCATAAGAAATAATTCCACAAAAAGCATTTTGGAAAACAGGCATTCTCAAAGAAACGCCTAGAGAGGAAATTTGGAAAGGATCTCTATCATGTACGACATTGTCATAGTAAAGTTTATTTGTTTGACAGAGCACTTGCTGGAGAACGAAAGTTTCTAAAACAAAATCTACATGTTCTCATGAGGATTCATGGTGGTATTTAGAGAGGAATCTCACCTTCAGAGCAGGCAAGTGATTTATTTGATAGTTTCAAATGGATAACAGGAACAACCAATTGTAGAAGCAGAGATTAAAAATAAATAGGAACCCTCACGCTTTGGTAGAATAAGCCATCCTCTGATTTGCTAGTGATTTAGGTTCAAGAAAAATCTCTCCCTGCAAGCAAATTATTTCACAACCAGCTCCTCAAGTATTTCCCTTCTGTTCTTGGGACTGACACTGACCATTACCACATAAAAATAGTTGATTAGACAAGTCATCAGGAATTACTGTGTTGCATCAGAGCATTGTAAGGCATTAAGATACAAAGAAGCACAGAGCAATAAGAACAAGAGCACTATTGTTTTTGATAACAAACAGCTTCAAGTATTGCTTGACTCTGGAAGGTTATGATGTAAAAACCCAGTCTGGTCTGTTGTCTTTGCAAGATACAATGCAAGGAAAGAATTCAGTCTGATTCCTACTCATGCATCAAAATGACTAGCTAAATTCTACCTCAAGAGCCCTATTATTCCCTTATCTCCATTTCTGAAAATGCACTGCTGAAGCTTATGCAAGTTTTTATCATTGGTGCAATGATACAAAAGTGGGACACTTTCACTCTTCAACTTGAAAATTTGGTATAGGCCATCAAAATACCCTGCTGACCTTGTCAGTCTGATCAATAATTGGCTAAAAAGATAAAAGATGGCACTGTCAATACTTCTTAAATTCACTTTGCACTTTAACAAACACATCCTCCAATAACTTACCAAGTTTGCGAGTACTCGTTCCAGGGTAGCAAAAAGACTTGAAAGGCACCGGGTCCTGACGGTAAGCTGCATAGTTCTTGCGCAAGTCCCATACTTTGATCACACTGAAATAGAAAAGCACAAGCGTCTTCAGCTTCAAAATTTCTTTTGCAATGCTGGTAGGGCCTTCTAAGAGCACAGGAAGACAGGTCGCTCATTACCGAGGACTGTCCAGTGCTAAGGAGCACAACTGAGCAAGAGTAGAGCAGAGACATGCTGAACGCAAAACAATTGCTCTGCTGGTTATGGATGAAGAAGCAGCATTGTCTTCTGTAACTAACACAAGATGCAACACAAGCCCGCAAGTCAACTTTCTTCAACTAGTAAAAGGAAATACAAGGATGCCAGGAGCAAGCCCCTCATGAGTCACAGGCAGGGGAGTCAATCTTATCTGCCTCAGAAAGGCTCTGACCACATACAGCCTCCTAAAGAATCGAGTTCTGAGAGGGTAATCGCCATGCTGATCAATGAGACAGTTTGCTTGAGCTCCAAGATCAACAACAGATCTGGCACCTAAAAGAATGCATCCTTTGTAACTAAAGGCAACATTTTCTCGAGCGTGCCTACACATATCCAGGCAGCAACCACCCACTTGCATCCCAAAACAGCTCACTGTCTAACAATAGCCTGTTTACTTGAAGTCCAATAGGTCCATGAGAATAGAGAGATGATAAGAACTGCTCTCGTTCTGCCCCATAGCTAAGGCATTAAAAGGAGCATTTACCACGTGCACAATTTGTCCCAGCACTGCCATCTCCAGTAAGGAAGAAAAGCAGCATTCAGCTTTGCCAAAGCAAGCTGGCAGCGTAGCGCTGCTGATTCTACCTAATGGCAACTGTAGCTTTGTGGGCCACTGTTTGATCTTAGGAAAAAAACGCCCCATCTTTTTATGCCACTAAGAAGAACATGCAGAATAGACAGAAAAGCGAGCGTCCTCCCTCCTTACCCATCAACAGCTCCTGCAGAGATAAGAGTGTGCTCATCCTGAAGCAGCACCACAGTTACACTCTGCTGGAAATCCTTAAAGGAAAAAAGAAGAAAAAAAAAAGATAAAACCCACAACTTTATTTTCTTTCAAGGTCAACAAGATCTTGCTGCTTAGTCCAAGGCCAAGTGAATACCGAGGAAACCTCCTCCTAGCCAGGCAGGAGAACCTGGAAATACCAGATGCCAGTTAGGACACAGCAATCCTTCAAACACTCCCACCAGTGAAATTGCTACTGAGAGGTAAGTGTTTGAGGTTATACCTTTCAGGTCAGAGATAAGAGAGCTGCCTTCATCACAAGGTTTAATAGATTAAATAAGACCACGTCTTGCTCCAGGAAGGCAGTTATTGGTGTGGTCAAATTAGGGGGGGGGGGGGGGGGGGAAAGATGGAAAAAAAAATTACAACCCTCTCTATCTCCCCCTTCAAAAAAGGAATTCTGGAGCACTCCTTTACTCTCTGGAAAAAGAAGATGTATTTTCACATGGCATTTGCACAAAGAGGGCTTTGATGGCACATGGGTTGTTAGACAACTAAACAATGTCTAAAATTAGCCGTAGCAAGTGACCATTACAAAAAAACCTCCCTCTGCAAAGATAAATTTAAGCATTTACCTCATTCAAGCCAAATATTTCTCACAACAATTACTTAGGAAGACTTCCATGAATAACATTGTCCTCAGAAGACAGGCCTACATTTCGTTTGTTCCCCAGATACCTACCACCAAGGGAGCAAGTCCTCTTAGGTTCTGCCTCTTCTTCTTCGGTTTGGAAGGAGTCTGCTTGTCAGCCACATTGTGTGCTCCACTGATTTGATTCACTTGCCTATAAAATCCATCTGAAAAAAATCAAAGACATCCCAGTTAATAGTTTCTATGCAATTTCGCCATCACTTTAATAAAACAGGGAGCAGTTTGGAAAAAATCCTAAAAAGTGGCTGAGACTAACCTTTAAGATCATTAATGTATTCTGAAAACAAAAACTATAAGTTACATACGAAACCAATGAGAAGAACACAGTAGAAAACAGGAGCATATATTGCAAAAAATTGCAGAGGTCAATGTAGCGTGGACACTGAAGCTAGACTGAAGCTAGAACTGGCCTAGGCAGGCTGCCTTTGGAAATCATTTCCTCTTGGTCTGGTCGTCAGCATGCATCTTCCTCTGGAGTGTTCAAGCCATTTCATCCTGAGTACGACTGTACTCACAGATAGGTTTCCAGTGCTTTTCCACTCAACTTCATAATTTTCTATTAGCCTTTTGTCTGCTACTCCTCACTTTATGAAACTTACTGCTTTACTAGAGTAAAGTGATTTTTCTACTTTTTTTCCTATACCTTCCACTTCAGTCATGTGGAGCCTCCCTTTTCCCCCACTTGCCAGTTTGAAGAGCCAGGGAACCTGGGACAGATGAAAGAGTGAGATGTGTTCTGGCAGCACAGGCCAGGAAACTTCTGGGACAGAGCAGGGAACTGGGAAGAGGCATAAGGGCATGACCTGACCGGGGAAGGAAAAGCTCCAGGAAACAGAAAGAAAGGAGTAGAATGAGCTCACCCAGCATTTAGTAGGTGTTCCCACAATAAATTCAGTTGCTCCCAGCACTCACAAGCTCCTTTGCTCCTGCACTTTCTGCCTGCCTTCCTACTCTGGCAGGAGCCTTCCCAGCTTTGCTGCATCCCTCTGAATGGCTCTGACCTAAGCACTCTCACGCAGCTCATCTCTCTCTGTACTGTCCCACACAAGGATGTATTCTGTACCCCCTTATCTCCTTACCAATACACTGGGTATTATCAGGACACTATGTATATCACGCTGCAAATCTGAGACTGTTAGAAAGCAGAAAAACGTATTAGACACAGAAGAAATGCCTATTCCACCCTTTTACTGCACTAAAGCAGTCCACTGTTATCTGACAATCTTCTTCTTACTTAAGTGTTGCCTATATTGTAAGTGAAAGCATTAGTCCAACATGTACATCTAAGTACTATTTTTATATGAGATACCAAGCTTTTTTGATACATATCTGAAAGTTCAGTTACCTTTCTTGTTGCATCTGGTATCCCAAACCATGATGTTTCCGTCTCTGCCTCCAGTACAGAAGACAGCTGAGAGAAAGAAAAAGAGTGCTACTAGCTTCCAAAAGTCCTAATTTCATTAACTGAATGCAGTACAATGCAATCTATGTGCCTCTGGCTCTTCTGCCCCAACACTTGGGATGCCAGTCCTAGAAATACAAAGATCAGGCCAGTGTTCTGCCATGCTTTTTGAATAGTTTCCTTATTCTTCCTCATCTTTCTTTACTACTACTCTAGAGAAAACAGCTTATGAAAAGAGTATATTTACACACTTAGGTATGGAAGTAAGGGCTGAATGATTTCAATATCATGTCTTAAACTTGCCCAAGATCAGAAATGTGCAGATGTTAGCATCAGGTCACCGTGAAATTCAAACAAGTTAGTTTTCCTTCACTGGCTAGGTCGCTGCTCCGTCTGCCTCTGCTATTTGTAACTGTCAGTTTCCAAAGCCCTTTTTAGCCCCAAAAGTACCGATGTGCCAGGGGGAAAGAAGAAGGAAAAAAACAGGCAACAGACAGCATCACCATTTACCTTTCTCGAATCTAGAAAAAGCAACTGACTTGAGGCTACACTGGTGACCTTTGCATATGCCGAGAAGCTCTCCGGCTCTCACATCCCACACCTTGGCTGTCTGATCTCCTGAAGCAGTGACCTTCAGAGGAAAAAATAAAAAGCTTTAGTCATTTTCTGCACACAGTTGCCAAAGCATTAAAAATAAAATCAGATGGCAGAAGACATGCTTACAATCCTGTGTTCCCCTGGTACCCAGGCAAGGTCAAATACAGCATTGGAGTGAGCCTGCCATTCTAACAAGAAAACAAAAGCCAAGATTAGTTCAGTGCATTGCAGCATGATATTTTGCAGAAGACTAACGAACATCAGACACTGAAATCCAAAAACTTGTCAACAGCTTGCCTTAGGCATGAAAAACAACACAGAACAATTCACCTACTACTGCTGTTCTAAGAGCACACTCACACTGCTGCTTGGTAAAGAAGACTCAGCAAAGTATATGAAAAGATTTAAGTACTGCCCACATTTATGTTTAAATGACTTGCAAAAAGCTTTCTTTGATTCCAGTAAATCACGTACTTGTCACATCAAATGAAGATCACATTCTATATAATGCTTACCCTTAAAGATGAGTTTGCTGGTAGTTTGAGCTTCAGTATCATACAGTCTAACAAATCCTTCTTCATTTGCAACTGCCAGTACATGCTCCAAATTCGGGGCTGAAAAGAAATTCAAACGTATTTGTGTATTATGTTGCTATTCTTCATCATGCCCCTGCTCTTTGTGAAGGGCCACAGACGCTTTAAACAGGGTACACAGCAAATAGATAGATAGCTGTGCAATAAGCAGTATTTACATAGCAATTTAAATGTTCAAAATGCAGAAATATTGGCAAGCATTTTTTCTAGATGTTCCATTCAGGAGCTACGACACATGGGCAGTCAAATGGCTGCAGGAGCAACTTCTGAGATAATGGCCTCTTTCACCAGCTATAATAGTTCTCTAGTTATAGTTTTCTGTATCTATACCACTTATCATCTACAACCTCCAGTACTTTCTATGGATCTGAGTTGGAAAAGCAGGAAGCTGTCTTGGAGAAATGCATAAGCTCACACCAAAACCAGAGTACTACAAATGAAAGAGTTTTGCCCTAAAGATCCAGGAGCCTCCACACTTACTTCACTCACCATGAATTTACCATGGGGAAACGTTACATGTGACAGCCTAGCGACATCCATCCACCTCTTTGATTTCTACATACCATTCTCCATCCTGTTATATCGTTTCTAGATTTTGAACAAAGCCCAATTTTTCAACTGTGTAGCCTAGCACTGTCACCAAGAGGACATACCTTGAAACAGACAAAACTGGAACAAAGAGACATTAAAATAAATGCGTTGTAGTTGCTTCTTTAAGGGAATACTTTCCACCAGTATATCTAGGAGCACCACGATCCAAGTTATATCACATCTAGGTGCAAGTACACTGTTACCAGCTCACTTTAAAACAATCGGAAAACAAATCATGAGACATAATTTAAAAAAAAAGCTGACGGCGGTGCCCACACCCTGGCCCCTAAAAGAGCCTTTGGAAGGTGACTTTACCTGCAGAAAAGGTGCAGCCGAAAGGAGGGACCGGCATTCCCGTTTCCCCGTAGGACAGGTGGTCATCTTCTTGGCTGCACTGGTAGCTGTCCAAGAGATGCTGCAGGGGAAGCGGCGAGGACCGACCTACAACGAGACAGGCGGACCGTAACGGCACCAGACACCACAGACTCGGAAGCGAGGAGCCCCGCGGCCCCCACAGCGGCTGTGGAGCCGCCCGAGCCGCCCACTCCGCCGCTGTGGGGGGGGTCTAACCCTGGCTCCGAGACCACTGCTGCGGCAGCGGGCGGCCCGGGCTCAGGGGGCAGGGGCAGCGGCGGCGCGGTGCGGGGCGGTGCGGGGCGGTGCGGGGAGCGGCGCGGCCGCGGTACTCACGGGGCGGCGCGGCTGAGGCGCGGCGGAGCAGCGCGCGGCATAGCATGGCCAAGAACAACCCGGCGCGCGCGGACCCGGCTCGTGGCGCCAGCTCCCGCCACCGACTTACCCGCCAAACGCCCCTCGGCCCCTCATTGGGCAGCAGGAGCCCGCTGCGCCTCGCCCTGTCTCTCTGATTGGGTGGCGCAGAGGGGCAGGGCCTCTAGACCGCACCCACGCTCCCGTTGTTCACCGGGGTGCAGCCGCCGCCAGTGGCTGCTGCCGGCCTCGCGCCTGCGCACAAGTCGCGCGGCGATGGTGGGGCCGCCCCCGGGCTGAGGCGGCGGGAGGGCGGCTGCGCGTGCGTGGTGGCCGGGCCGGGTCGGGCCGGGCCGGGCCGGGGCGGCGAGCGGCGGTGAGGGGTCGGCATGGCTGCCAGCGCCAAGTCCTTCCTGGCCGATGCGGGCTACGGCGAGCAGGAGCTGGACGCCAACTCCGCCCTCATGGAGCTGGACAAGGGTGAGGCCGGGCTGGGGCTGCCTGCCCCGTGCGCCCGCGCTCTGCCCGCCGCCGCGCCATGGGGGGCGGTCCCGTCCCGTTCGGGGCGGGGGGGGGGGGGGGGCTGTGTTTTGTACCGCTGTACAGCGAGCGGGGGGCGGAGGAGGGGCCTGGTGTGGAAGGAGCATCGGTTTCCCCAGTAATCGTTGCCCTCTTGTTTAGGCCTCAGGTCTGGCAAACTCGGGGAGCAGTGTGAAGCCGTCGTTCGTTTTCCTAGGCTCTTCCAGAAATACCCTTTCCCCATTCTCATTAATTCAGCTTTCCTAAAGCTAGCTGATGTTTTCAGAGTGGGGTAAGTAGCATCAGTCGGTTTCTAGCCATTCAAATCTCTGATCCGTAGCAATGCGCTGTATCTTGTAGCGTGGCTGCATCGGAACCTGGGCAGTTGTGGGGTTTTTCTTTTTCTGCCTTGCCTGATAATACCGCAGCGGTACCTGCTCAACTGAGGACAAGTTGTGCTTGAGTGAAGCTTGCTTTCCCCATCTTTAGTGGGCTTAAGTGGCTGTGAGTGATCAGTGACACAGTTCCTTTCCATCTGTCCTGATTTGAGGACTCACTTGCTGACTGACCGGTTCAAGTTCACCGGTGTAAGTTCTGCTCCATAGGCATGTTCAAATTCATAATTAATAAATAGATGAATGATTATATATGCAAATTCTGTCTCTAAAGAATGTTGATAACAAGGCCTGAAGTATAGCTTTTCCAAGTGCCTGATGTCTAAATGATGCATGTGATGAAATGGAGCTACTTTCTAATAGCTTACAAAGTTATCTGTTGCTGTTGTGAAATCTTCACTGTTGGCTCCAGGAGGGAGAAGAAATTCGCTCACACCTGGCAATGGCAATTAGACTTTTCTGTCTTAGTCCTGGACATGCTTTTCTGGCAGAATTAGATACCTAAGTGTGCACAAAACAGGCATCTGCTTATATTCCTCCTCACTTGTGTTAACAGGTTCATTTCCCTGGAATTGGGCCTAAATTTGACACTACCTGTGCTAGAAAATAACACAGTAGTGTGTTAATAGTCTCTTTTTAACTATATCAGTCTACTTAAATACACCATTTCTAAAGCATAGACCTTTCGTTGGTTTAAGTTACTCTCAGAAGGTTTTTTTTTTAATAATTGCGTGTTTAAAGTGTTTGAATTTTTACTGTAAAACAGCCTGATAAAGAAATGTCTGTGTCTTCTAATAGAAACAACTTCTTGAGGCTGTGTGTCCTGAAAGTTACTCAGCAGAGTGAGAAGCACTTAGAGAAGATCCTAAATGTGGATGAGTTTGTGAAAAGAGTTTTCTCAGTAATTCATAGCAATGATCCAGTTGCTCGAGCAATTACACTTCGGTATGTATTACATAAATGAACCTAGTTTATCTGAAATCTCTAGATAATTATTAGTGTGCTAGTCTGAAGTAACAAAATCTGCGATTACCATGAATGAAATGTAGGAGGTGTCTTCTACATTGGTCATAGAGATAAAAGCAAAGACCTCTGTCTTAAAGGGGGTGAACAATAAGGATCTGTGATCAGAAGAATAAAGGTATTGGCCATTTGTGCTGGTAAGAATTGAGTGGATGGCTCCAGGCAAAATGGAATTTGCAGCATTGAAATTTTGTGTTCTCAAGTGAAGAAAAACAAAACTGTTGTATGTATAACTTATCATATGTTGCATATAGCTACATATATCTATATTGCATATGACACACTGTCATGGTTTACCCCCAGTCGGCACCCAAGCAGCACACAGCAACTCGCTCACCCTCCCTGCCCCGGTGGGATGGGGAGAGAATCTGAAAAGCAAAAATAAGGAAACTTGTGCATTGAGATAAGAACAGTTTAATAATTGAAATAAAATAATAATAATTAAAAAATTGTAGTGAAAAGGAAAACAACAAGAGCGAGAGGAACAAAACCCAGGAAAAACAAGCGATGCAACTGCTCATCAGCTGCCAACCAACGCCCAGCCAGTCCCTGAGCAGCGATCGCTGCCCCCTGGCCAGCTCCCCCAGTTTATATACTGAACATGATGTTATATGGTATGGAATAGCCCTTTGGCCAGTCTGGGTCAGCTGTCCTGGCTGTGCCCCCTGCCAGCTTCTTGTGCACCTGGCAGAGCATGGGAAGCTGAAAAGTCCTTGACTTAGTGTAAGCACTGCCCAGCAGCAACTAAAACATCAGTGTGTTATCAACATTATTCTCATAATCTAAAAACTAAATCTCATAAACTAAAAACTAAATCCAAAGCACAGCACTGTACTAGCTACTAGAAAGAAAATTAACTCTCTCCCAGCTGAAACCAGGACACGTTTTGACCAAGACCAAAAGGAAGGTGTTTCCCCTATGTGTCAAAATAATTTTTGTTAACTTGTAAGTAAAACTTACTTATGTGAGCCTTGTTATGCTTGCACCTGTTTTGCATTTATTGTTGTGGTAGAAGCTGACTGCTTGTTTGTCCCTGATAATAACTTCTGAGGGACTGCCCTTGTATTATGGATTGCTTTGGCCTTCCTAGGAATCAAATGGAGGAAAAAAAAAAATATAAATTAAGCTATCTTTAATGTTGTTGTCCTGCTGTTTTGGTGTCTGTATCTCTAACACCACCCAACATGACCATCTTGACTGCATCTTCTAACTCCTGTGCAAGTGAATTCCAATGTGAAGCAAGCACTCTTTTCTTTTGTATTTTTTCTTCTGTCCATCTAGAACTGTTACTGATTTCACTATTGAAAGATGAGAGGCATTTACAGGGGTTTAACTCATACATCCATTTCTTTCTTTTGATTTTTTTTTTTAATTTAAGATTATGCTTTGATGCTCTAATGTCTCAGAAATGTGTGAGTACAGTATATCTATATGTTTTTTTGTAGTTCCACTTCAGTATTCTACCATAAGATTACATTTGTTGACTAGTATCAAGGGCTATCTTGACATACTGCTAGAAGTCCCAGGAATCTGCTCAGTTTGCAAAAATACTTAAATTATGAATCAATTTACAGGATGCATCAAGGGAAAGGTTAAAATGGCTGTTGGTTCAGCAGTATGAAAATCTTCAGTTGATTGGTTTTTGCCCTCGTTAAGTAGCATCAGTAAGAAAAAACATGCTGAAAGAAAGATTTGCTAAAACAAAACTTTGTGTCTGGGCAGGAATTTTATTGCTAGATAACTTTGTGTAAATATTTGCATAGAACTCTTGCTAAAATCAGTGCAAATCCTGCATTCATTCTTCTTCTAATTGCATTATGCTAAATATGTCTGAAAAATATCTTTGAGATATTCTTAGCAAAAGTACAGATACTTTGATTTGTTCCCTTTTTAGAAGTTACATAAAAGGTATTACACTACTCCCAATAATAACTGTACCTCAGATCAGCAAATGATCTTAGAAACAAATGATGAAAATCAGACATTTGCTTGCTTGGTAACACAAAGGTTCTAGAAACTTTGCTTTCTTAGCATGTGGTTAACATTTATGACTGTTCAAACATTGTCACTTATTTCTGCAGTCTTAATTGGGAGGACGGTGGAAACAGTTCTCTAAATGTTTTTTTCATCCCCCTGGACTACAGTATTTCTGATTTTAAATCCCATGATGTGTACTTCATGTGTGTCTGAAAATAGCCATCAGTACATTTTAGCATTAAAGCTGTTCTATTGATATCGGAACTTGAACATAAAAGCATCTCGAGAATGCTTAATGTTCCTAGTGCCGTAGTGCACTCTTAATTTTATAAGAATTCTTGATAAGTTTCTCACTGTGCTCATTTCAAGCTAAAAGGTACCAAAATATAGTTAATTTTTATTAAACCATTAACATAAGCCACATGACAAAATCTGTTACCTTTTAATTATATGCCTACTTTTAGCATTTTTCTGTAACAGACATGAAAGAGTACGTATTTATATAAAAAATGAGTCTTTTAACAGTCCTTCTACATTTCTGTTTGGTTTCATCTTGTGTTTCTTCATGATCATTATTTTTCCTGATATTGCTGTGATTTGTTTCTGTAGGATGTTGGGTAGCATGGCATCTATTATTCCAGAAAGGAAGAATGCACATCACAGCATTCGTCAGAGTTTGGATTCCCACGATAATGTGGAAGTTGAAGCTGCTATATTTGCTGCTGCCAACTTTTCTGCACAGTCAAAGTAAGATGTTATTTTTTCGTTTTTTTCATATTGCAGAGAATGGAAACTCCATTGACACTGGCATTCACAAAATTTAATATTTTCTTCTGTAGTGCTAGCCATGTCATTTATAGCAAAACATTTAACTATGTGCAACAACAGAATTGTAAAGAAATCCGAATACAAGTTTAACAGAAATCTATTTTTTTTTTCCTAAAATACTAATGGAAAGCTTGTAAATATGGGATTGCAAAGTGGAATAGCAGCTTTAATCAAGGATTATTTTACAGAAGTTATATTAGGCAACTAAATGTACTGCTGCTTGTCAGTTTGATGCATTTTTGAAAGGTTGCATTTTATCATTTGATCATGCCCATGTGCAGGGGTTCTAAAATGACTTAGATCTTGGCAAGCACTCTTGTAAAAAATTTTTTATTGTTAAAACACAATGTTTGATAGTTCAGTTGATTTTTAATTTTAATTATTTCTTTATTTTTCATTTCACCTGGTACTTTGTCTTTTCTTTACAGGGATTTTGCTGCAGGAATATGTAATAAAATCAGTGAGATGATTCAAGGTACGTATGCATATTGAATGATAAAGGGAAAAGCTCTTAATTTCTTTGAGAATTCTTTATTATCCATATGTAAATATTAGATATCAGAATACTGTTGCCCTTATCCTCAAATGATTCCAGTTTTTAAATTAAATTAGCTAACCAATAATCCAATGTCTGGCTCTTGTGTCCTCTTAAAATCTAAGTTTTCAAAACACCTGTTTGGTAAAGAATAAAAGCTCACCTATAGTATGATGAATGAACTTACATAAGGTATCGCAGGTTGCTTCAGATGAGTTAATATGTGTGTTACCTGCTATGAAGCAAGGAGCAGCCTGCTCAAAGAAGCGTGAAAGTGCTTGATACCACTGTGGTTATGCTGCTAGCTAGTAGATGAGTTATTTGAAGCTAAGGCAAGTGTCTGCACAATCTGCATTCAGCAGTGGTTGCAGTGCAGACAAATTGTGTGCCTCAGTACTGCCAAAAGCCAGTACAAAGCACTAATGCTCTGCCTATGTCTCTCTTCCTCGTTGCAGGTTTAGCCACACCTGTGGACTTGAAATTGAAGTTGATCCCTATTCTACAGCACATGCATCATGATGCTAGCCTGGCCTCCAGCTCCCGGCAGCTGCTTCAGCAGCTGGTGACGTCGTATCCCTCTACCAAGATGGTCATTGTTACTCTGCACACCTTTACTCTGCTTGCTGCTTCTTCTTTGGTTGACATTCCTAAACAGGTAATTCTTCCTAATTCATTCCTTCAATTTAAAGTACATTTAAAAAAACTCAAATTCTAGTTGATGACGAAAATAAATCGTGATGGATATGCTAGGATGGTTGTTCCTATGTGGTGTAGAGAAAGAATACCCTGAAAACTGCTGCTGCTTTGATTTTTTTTTTTTTTCCCTTTTCTGGTCCCATTTCCAGATAACCCGATCAAACACAGGGACCCTTCTTTACAGATCATAACCTTTCTTTCTTTAAATCAACTGGGATTGAAATCAGCCAGGATCAATCAGCATTTAGGAAAACAAACTCCTTGACTTTTACTGAAAACGTTTCATCTTACCTGTAGAACCCAGGCTTCACTTTTCACTGCTGTATATTCTCTTGGGTCGTGGGTATGCCTTTTGCCTTCTGTGCATGCAAGCAAATGAATATTTCAGTAGCATAGAGTGCATTTAAAAATGTATTTCTTGAAGAACTCTGAGGAATTTGAATCTGTTGCTATAATTTAGGACTATAAACCAAGTTGTGGGAAAGCAGTGATGGAAAAATACAATGCTTTTATGTTCCAGTAATGTGCTTTGTGGACATGATTTATATAGCAGGTCTGAACACAGTGACATTTGAGATTCATCTAACTAATCCTTGTAAAGCAGTCATGAAAATTATTCGCTTTCTTTCAATCCTGTACAGCGATGAAAGGCTGGTGTCTGTTACTGTTAGACTAATAGCATTGATCTGTCTGAAGCTTCTTTTTGGTATGGCTGAGTTCTGTGTTTCAGAGGATGCTTTTGATAGTACTGAATCTAAGCCAACTGAAACAACATTAGAACACTTGATGTGCTTTTTTTTTTTTTATGGCGGTAAGCATAGTGCTTTAGGCTGTACTTCTGCAGCACAACAGCCAATGCTACTTAAAAGTGATGTTGCCAGGGTGGGGATGGAGAGCAAGACCATGGCTGGCATGTTCATGCTTTTTCATGTGCTGGCTAGTCGTGTCTCTGTAAATTTGCAGGAAATGAACACAACAAAGGACATGCAGTTAAGTGTCACTTAATTTGAGATAAATGCTTCGGAGGGGGTGGGCAGGGGTTGTTTTTGTTTGCTTGTTTTTTCTGGGTTGTTTTTGACATACCAGGTATGTCTGTGTTGCTCTCTGTTAACTGCAGATCATGCAGATACCTGAATTAGCATCAAATGCCCAGAACACGTGCTAGCAGCATAATCACAACAGTATAAAGTGTTTACTGGGCTTCTCAGGGATGTTTTATGGTATTTCTGTGAGTGCCGAAACAGGTCTCAAGGCTTCTCAGGTGTGCAGGGTGATGTAGAGAAGGGTGCATGAACAAGGAGAACAGGATGGTAGAAACTGGCTGTCAGACTGTTTTAACTTGCCATGGCATCACAGCCTAAGTAGGGGCTTTTTCATGTGGCAAGCAATCAGACAGATAAGGTAAGTTATTTTTGGCTGAGTATGCTCCAAATTTCTTCACGAGGACTTTTGAAAAGACTTCCTTCTGGTAGCATCTCTCTCATAAACAATGGATTTACTTTGTTGCAGATCCAGCTTTTGTTGCAGTACTTGAAGAATGACCCCAGGAAGGCTGTGAAGAGGCTTGCAATCCAAGATTTAAAGTTGTTGGCCAACAAGACACCACATACGTGGAGCAGAGAAAATATTCAGGTTTATACATTTTTAAGCTAAAGTTTATTACGAAACTTTGCAATTTGTAGAATTGCTTGCAGAAGAACAACTATTTGGGAGGTAAAGAAAGGAAGAACTTACATCTCCATGTCCAAAATTAAGTTACTCCGCCAAGCAGAGTAGCCAAGTATAATGAAAAGTTGAAGTATAACTGAGTAAAGGCATGTGACTTGTAGTAGGCCTTTTTACAGTACGGAAATAACTTTTCCATCTGAAAAACTCATCTAAGATAATAGACATGAGAGCTGAATGTTTACATCAGTCTTACAATTAATGCATGTATTAATGCTCTCATGTAACAGAGAGTCTCTCTGGGATTTGTGAAAGCGTGTCATCCAGCAAGGTATACTTGAAAGGACAAATGTAATTTTGACTTCATTTCTTAGGATGAATGGCTCATTTTCAGTAGTATCCTTGTGACTCCTGTTGTATGAATGAGACCCTAGAAGGTGTTTATAGTGCATCTGTGTTATTTGGGGAAACAGTTATATTGTAGATATTATCGCTGCTTTCTTCCAATTGCAGTTGCATATGAACATTTTTTTCTCCTTGTCTTTCCCTTTTTCTGGTAGAAGTGACTATAGAAAATAACTTCAGATTAGATTAAGATTCTAATGGGAAAGTAAATATTTAAAGAACTTCATGGCACAGGTTTATAGCTTTACTTTTCTGTGTCTTTTTTCTTTGTTTTTACTACTCTTGGAAGCTACTTTTGCTGTATGCTGTTGGAGCATAAGGCAGCTGGGAGGAAAAACTATGTGAATTTCTATTAATAATCATGTGAAAGTAAAACATGCTTTATTTCCGTCTCCAATTGTTAGGTAAAATGATTTGGAGTGTGCAGAGGTTTTTGTTTTAGTGAACTGCTTTCTTCTTCATAATGGATTAATACCAGAAATTTATTTCCTTTTGGGAATTTTAAGGAATTCCTTTAATGGTTTATGGATTCTTTGCAGTCAAAATGCTACTCTGTACCATTACACCTGGTTGGAATTTATCTTGATACAAGTGAGAGACATTGATAACACAGCTTTCATCGTTATGTAGTGTCCTAAAGTGTCCTGATGGTTGAAATGCATAGGAAAAAGTTCTGCTGATGTCAGAACTAAACCAGTGACAGGGTTAGAACAAAATTAATTGACTGAAGCTTGTTACTGCTTGCTGAATGGCATGCAGTAGTAATGAGAGTTTTTCTGACTTCTGAAATATATAGTCAATGTTTTGAGTTGGGCAACTCTTTTCCATATGTTTAAACAACTTTGTAACGTTTATACAACAGGGACTGGAACAGACCCTCCTTTTCTCGTGGCAAAACCTGCTTCTTGTACCTTTTTACCAACAAGAGTTTCAGCAGTGTTAACTTCTTCAGCATTTTGGGTCTGTCTGTGTAGATCAGCTAGGAGGTTTGGTCTTTGAATTGTAGAGACTTCACTGACATCCAGACGTCAGCTTTAGAAGCTGTTGCTGTTGATTCCTAGAGCAGTCCTCCTACTGACTGTGAAGGTAACAAGCAGTCAGCAGTCCATCCTGCTAATTCTTCTGTGCTCCTGGCATTCTTCATAGTTACTGCTTTAAATATGCTCTGTTAAGTGGTGATCTAATAGCACTGGACTAAAACATCACTGTCCTGGGAGACATCAAGACTTATTTTCAACTCTAATCATTGTATCTTCTGTCTGTTGATGCAATGCTATTCAGTGGATTAGCAAAATACTACATTGGTACAAATTACAAGTTAATTTAGAATTTAACCTTTACACCATACAAGAACATATGTATGCCTGATAAGAACACTATTTGTGGTTTTTATTGGTTCTATGGAACTAATTCTGTGTTGTTGTTTTTCTTTATTCAGTTACTGGATGTTATCATTCAGCTTTGGCACTCTCTGAGGCAGAACATACTTACATTTTCCATTTGTCTCTTGTGTTGCTTTCTCTCATGTTGACTGAAAAAGCCTCCAAAACCAGTGAATTACTAAGTTGTGGACTGTGTTGGCATAATAAATCTGAGAACAATGTGAATTTTAAGAGTTATTCCAGTGTAGATGTGATAAGCCTGAGGATGTCTGGCAAAAGGCACAAAAGTACTATAAATGAGCTCTACTATAAATGAGTTAAAAAATAAAATACTCTTTAAGATGTTTATCAAGAAACTTAAACTGTATTCTGTTCGACACCAGGGCTGTTAAAGTAAATGACACTTGAAACTTTGCTCTTCAGAGATGTATACTTACATAAAACCCTGCAGATTGTTATAAGGCAAAATAATCGGTATACCTCTAAGACTGGAGAACTGTCTTGAAATCTTTTGCGATATTTGATCAATGAGACCTGATAACATTTTTGCCACTGATTTTTAATTAATAAATGACTTAAAATTGGTGTTTCCTAGCATATGAGACCCACCATCACTTTTCTGCAAGCCATGTCCTCAGTCTACTAACACAGATGCTTCAGAACATGACTTCTAACTTTTGATTTCAGTGTAGTATTTTCTGTGGAAAAATCTTGACTCTCAAAACTTTTCAGATGAGTGCAACTAAATGTTTAATACAGATAGCTCATGGAACTTCCTTCCCTCTGTATCTTTAGGCACTCTGTGAATCTGCTCTTCACACTCCTTATGACAGCTTGAAACTGGGCATGCTGTCTGTTCTTTCCACGTTATCAGGGACCATTGCCATTAAACAGTACTTCAGCAGTACTCCAGGTAAGAAAACTAGCTTAGATGATTATCTTTGGCATTTCTAATGGGTTGGCTATCTACTGATAATCAGTTTCATCTAAACACTTCGTAGCATATTCTTAAATTATTTTTGAACTTCAGAATACTAGCTGAAAGTCAGACTGTGTTCATTGTATGTAAATTTACAATGGCATACTGTATACCCGTGAATAGTCACAGTCTAAGATTTTGTTCTGGGTTTTGTGGGTAATATGCTATATGAAAGGGTTTTTTACCTTTGGTCGTCAAATTTTCTTCATAAAATGAAGAAATGTAATGCCTCTCAAATGTCTGACCTGCGTTCTGCTTAAGGTGCTTTAAAACCGTGGATTTGCATAGTTTTTGAGTAACGTGGAGACTTAATCGTGTGAGAGTGGGCTAGCGTGTTACCCTGTTCCCACCCTTGTGGGAATGACCTGCTTCAGCACCAGGTGAACCTTTCTGCCTTATGACTATATTCTGGAGAAACAAAGTAGACATTTTAAAGTGATTCAAGGTATCTTGTTCCTAAAATGGTGATCATGCTGTTTTCTTTTTTCTTCTTGAAAGCCAGACTGCCCTAATGAGTATTAGAGCCCAACTACATGGGCTGCAGAAATTGAGAAAATGGAGGTAAATGCTCTTCAGTCATTCTGGCATGTCTTAATAATTAATATTCCCACCAGCTTTTTTTAATCAGATATAATATTTCTTCAGGCAATATTTCTCTGAGTCCCTGAAACATCAGCCTTCAGACCCAAGTATTCTTTCTTACGTGTGTCTAGCTTATATAGTGTTCAGGAATGGAGGGGGAGCCTCTATGTGGAGAGAGAGAAAGATATGTTTTCATCCTGTCCTTTAAACATATGGAAAAAAAATTAATCCTAAGTCAATATAGATTTTTTGCAGAAATGTACTTGAAAAGATCTGTGGTGTAATTATGGACTGTGCTGTTTTATGTCTTGTTTGCCTTGTCTTTATTTAGGAACAGCAGCTACAACTGTGAGATCATTTGATTTAGTAAAACTGGCACAGGAGTGCTGTTACCATAATAACCGTGGCATTGCAGCTCATGGTGTGAGAATTCTGACTAATATATCAGCCTCTTGTCAGGAAAAAGGTAAATGAAAGCAAGGACAATGAAATGTGTCTGTGTACAGCCAGGCTTGTGCACTTAACACGTATTAACTGGTCTTGTCTGTGAACCTGTCCGTAAAGCTGTCTGATCCTTCATGCTCGTTAGGGAGAATGGGGACTATAGTCTCATAGAAAATATTCTGTGTGATTTTATGAATGGTTGGGACGATTCCATCTTTGTCTAATTTAGAGAAAATTAATGTGCACAGTAGAACTCTTGCTAATAAATGCTTGTCTTACCTTTGTGTAAGACTAGTGAATTATCTGTCAACCTTTGAAAACTCTTAGCACAAAGTCTGTTGCAAATGAATAACAAGGCATCTGGAAGTTTTAGTCCAGAGTACAAATGTCACAGTTGATGTGACTGCTGAATAGTTACCTTGGACATGGAATGGCAGGATTGTTTCTAATCAAAATAAGGTAAGGCAGAAGTATTAGAAAGATACTTAATCTGTCATGATTGCAACACCAGTGCAAGCATTACACCAGTTATGGTCAGAAAACGTAACAGGGAACTAACTTACTCTGTTTTTCTTTTCTTAGATCTTCTGCCTTTGGAGCAAGATGCAGTTTTTGGCTTAGAAGCTCTTCTTGTTCTTTGTAGTCAAGATGACAGTCCAGGAGCTCAGGCAACCTTAAAGGTGACGGTATTGTTGTCTTTCCCTAGCACAGCTCTAAGTTACAGTAATAGCTTGTATAACAGAAAGGCTAGCGTGTACCAGATCCTTTCTGGTGGAAGCATAACATACTGGAAGGAAATGAAGATTTTTTTTTTTCTACGTTTTGCCCATAATCAGCGTTCAGAGCAGTAGAGAAATTGAGCACAACTATAGTGCAACTCCTCTCAGCTCTAGAGTAAGTTGATTGGAGGGGGGAAAAAATGCATTCCTTTCAGTGGAACAGGTGTAATATAACATGAACTTGAATGTGGGCTGGAGGTGTCTCTGTAGGACAAAGGAATCTTGGAAAGAACCTGCTTTTTGGAGATGGAGATGCAATGTACATGATTACAACACTTATAAACTATTATTTTTGTTTTCCTACTTCATAAGCTGCTACCAGTAATTTGGTGATATGTTTTTGTGCTGTGAGCTCAGGGAGAAGAGGCTTGGGCTCTTAGAAAAATCTCATCTTTTATAGAGTACATGGTTCTGAAAATACCACATCTTCTATATTTCTGCAATCATACTTGCAGATAAGCGTGTCTGGCTTTTTTATTTTTAAGTAGATGTTGTGTTTATTGTACCTGTTGATTGTGTGAATTGCAGATCACGTTAACTTGCATGGTGAAGCTGGTCAAGTGCCGTCCTCACCTGAGCCAGTCGGTAGTTGAATCCCTGCTGACCCAGTTGCACAGTGCCCAGGACGCTGCTAGGATTCTCATGTGCCACTGTTTAGCAGCTATTGCCATGCAGCTGCCTGTCTTAGCAGATGGGATGCTAGGAGACCTAATGGACCTCTATAAATTGATTGGACGATCTACCACAGATAAAAAACAGGAACTCTTGGTAAGACCTCCTTTTGGTGAATAGCCCGGGATGGATAAAGTCTATGTAAACTACTGTGGATGGATTTTATTTAAAAAGGCAGCGAAGCCATTTGTTACGTTCAAGTTGATGTGCCAGTCTATAGCCTTATTTTTAGTTTTGCTTTAACTTTCGACTACGTATGTCAGTGTTCAATGTCAAAATCACGTCTCGGATGGAGCTGAACTCTGCAGTGTATTCCATTAGATTTTCCAGCAGATGGCACTGCTTGGACAAACCTAGCTATTGAAATTATTGGGGTACCTGTGAAATAATGCTTATATAAAAACAAAATGGCAGTTAGCTCAATTTATATATGGTACTCTGACGCACATGACTTTTAATGTACTGTAAGAGATAAAAATGCTTTTACCACATCTATTTGAAAATGAATTTGAATTTTAAGAAAGAAATTACAAGCTTCCCATTAATTCATTTGGAGCATTTGAAATATCTCAGTTAAAAATCACAATAAAGATTCTTTAAATGAAAGTGACTTTCATCTCCAAGAAATACATGGGTTGCCATAACTACTTAAAAGATATATGACTGAGAAAAGTTCCTCAGTTAAAATGTATATGTAATCTTCTATGTAGTTTTGAGTCCAAAATCAAGCAGATAATTTTTGGTAGTTTAGGAAACAGAATGGGCTTTTTTTTTTTTCTTGTTTTGTTTAGTTCCTGAAATATAACCTCCTTCCTCACCCCTCCACTCTTCATTAGGTTTCACTTGCCACAGTGATATTTGTTTCCAGTCAGAAAGCTTTATCTTCAGAAATCAAAACTGTTATCAAGCAGCAGCTTGAGAATACTTCCAACGGATGGACAGCCTACAGGATAGCCAGGCAGGCTTCCAGAATGGTAAGTGAAAATAACTGGAGGAAAATGGTTTGGTGTGGTTGGAAGGATGCTAGTGATTTCTTTGAACTGGAAAAAGAAAGTAAGGAAAATGGTAGGACTCAGGAGGAGGAAGTGAAGGGGAGGGGGGGAAAGAATTTTCCCTCTTAATTCACTGGAATGCTAATTCAGATATATGCCATTTAGGGAAGTCATCCCATCAGGATAGCTTTTCACTTGTCTTTTTGAAGTGTTTGAGAAGGAAGAAAGTAATGACCTGATACTTTCTTGAGCACATGCCTAATCTGCATTGTCCAGCTGTTCTTTAGAAGGTGATATAGGCCATCCTGATTTGTGCTTCTCTTTCTTCAATGTGAAGGAAAGGAAGAAAAAGATGCTGTTTCCCTTTTCCCTTCAGTAAAGTCACAACTGAGGTTAGAATTATGTAGAAACCCTAGTATGAGGTGCTGGGGTAATTTTAAACAGGTAAAGCACATATTGCAGAGAAGAGTACAGAGCATAGCACTGTTTTGGTAAATCAGTCAGGATTTTTGATTTTTAGCTTCGGGCTCATTTGATAGTTTTAAACCCAGTGTTTCTGTGGGGAGGGAAGATAAGTTTTCAGTAAAAAATAAAAGTAAATTTTGATATTTGTTTCTCATCGTGTCGAATAATCTTGTGTAAATAAGTACTATACCTTATACAGGCTGATATTTCCATAAAATAAGCATTTGTGCTTTTATTTATTGTTAGGATTGTCATGATCAAATGATTGGAAGAAGTTTCACTATTTTTATTTTTAAAGTAAAAGTAGTTCTGGAGATGTTACTGTGCTCTTATTTGTATTTGTTTTGTAGAAACCCACAGCCTTCTTTCCTGTCCTCTCTTAGAAACTTTCTTGTCATTACAGGGCAACCATGACATGGCCAGAGAACTGTATCAAAGCCTGCTGACTCAGGTGGCTTCAGAACACTTCTACTTCTGGCTGAACAGCTTGAAGGAGTTCTCCCATGCAGAACAGTGTCTGACAGGTTTGCAGGAGGACAACTATAGCTCAGCGCTTTCTTGCATTGCTGAAGCTTTAAAATCCTATCACAAAGGAATAGCGTCACTGACGGTTAGCACAGATCTTCTACTTTAGTGATGATGTTTCTGTATACTGCAGCAGGTCTGTTTGGTTTCTGTTCTTAAAACTCTGAAAAGTTTTTAAAGATGTCTGACATCTGCCAGACTTTCTTTTTGAGAAGACTGCAGGGAAGAGCCAGTTGTAACACTGCATCTTCAGAGAGAAGATCCTGTAGCTCAGCTAAGTGTTATTAGCTAGTTTTCTTTTTCCTTTTCTTCTCTGCCCCGTCCCTGTTCCTGCCTTGGTCAAATCATGATATGTGACAGATCTTTTTTAAAGTTACAGTACTTAAATTTTCCACTCCTTATCTTGGCTGAATAAACACTATTGTAATAGTCAAGCCTGGGAATTTGTCTAAATTGGCCGCTATCTTCTCAAGATATGGAGCAGGATTTAAATTGTCTTCCTCCTGCTGAGTTCATGTTGCCTTGTATTTGACAATGTGGTCCTATGGAATCCTAACAACAAGACAACACCAATTTAGTAAGAGGAGGGGTGACAATTCAATCTCATCAAGTCAGGAGAATTCAGATGGTACTTGCTTTTATGCAAATACTTTCTGCTTCTCTGAAGTGGTGAAAATAGCAAGAAGCTCTGTGTGTGATGTCTGTGAATGCAAACAAAAAAAGCATTAATGAATATGGACTTTCAGTTCTTACTGTGAAGTTGCTTCTTAACAAAAGATAATCCAGCTTCATACAATACTTTCTTTCATATTTTAGTTTCCATGAAGAAATCTTTACATACAGTTTTCTGTATGTCTTTTGAATGAAGCTGCTTTGTTTTGGTTTTTTGTTTTTGGTTTGGTGGGGTTTTTTTTTTTGCAATTATTTGAACTATCACTGTCACGACAATTCAGGTATTAGTGTTTAATGAAGTTCAGCTATTACTGTTTATTAATAAACTATCCCTGAATAAGCAGGAAGGATGTAAATTTTACACGTTTGTCCTCTGAGAGAAAGCTCCGTTGTTCCTGCAGTATTTGTCTTTAACTTGTTGGCTGAATGAATAAGGCTTTTAATTCAACATGTTAAGATTTCTCTAATGTCTAGAAGACATTCAGGGCGGACCTCATCTAATCAGATGTTAACATTTAATACAGGCAGGAAAATAACTTGCTTAAATAGGTCATTCTGTGATTCAGTAATTTAATTAGCCTTTCCCTAGAGTTTGTTTTTTCTGTTGGGTTCCTGTCCTCATCACCTCTGCTGACTTCACTTCCTGCATGTTGCACATAGGTATTGCACCCAGAAAAGCACCTCTTGTGGGTTGTTGTGGTCCAGAGGAATACATACAGGTTTTGGAGGGCTAGAGAAGAGGAAGTTGGGTTTTATTGCTGGCTGTTGCTGGCTTTTTGCATTGCTCTAGACAAATCCTAACCATGCTTGAGTGTATCAGCTGTAAAAAGAGCCACTCACTGCTTGCATCTACAGAACTCAACCTCTCAGAGGGGAGCAAAGTGCCATAAAGTGCACGATAGCCTTACTGCTGAAGGCTTTGCTGCCTCTTCCCTCTGACTTCAGCTTTGCTGTTGCCGCTGTTTCGGTGTAGAGCATGACTCAGCACTGTTGGTACTGCAGACCATTAGTGCGTACGATGAACCCTGTGTAGCTGTCAGCTTCGTAGCTGGAAGACACTGTGCCGGTGTATCTGTTGCAGATGTTCAGTCAGCCCAGTTTAGCAATGATGAACGATTCAGACAGTGTCTCATCTTGTCAGAGAATTTCTCAGTTCCTTCTTGATATACATGCAACTGTCTGCCTTGCATTGCTGTATGCAAAATGTTCTTTCATGTGAGTTAGTCCACTTGAGGAAAAAAAAGTCCCATTACTTTATGGATGAGAGGTGTGGGGAGGGAGGGCAGAGACTTGCCAGAGTGTATCAGCCGCAGTCCCCATCTCTCTCACTGTGTACTTGCTTGTGTAGTTAGCAAAGGTTTTGAGTAGGGCCTGCCTTTCTGGCACAGAACATGCATCTCATTGGAAGCATTGTGCTTATTTTTCACTGCTGGGAGTCTAGAGAAGATACAGAACTTGAACAAAGAACTGATAGAACCATTGATTAAGTAGCACCAACTCCAAATATGTTGATAACAAGTGGTGGTGTTTGAAGAACTTGGCTGAGCCAAAGAACTTTCTGTCATTTTCAACAAGGAATTGTAACTCATTTATTGCCCATGGCTATATGGGTAGCAGATAAGGTAAATTGCAGTATTAATGAGACAAGCTTGTATTTCCATTTACAAGAATCGAGGCCAATTTGTGCTGCTAAAAATGTCTGGATTTTCTGATATAAGTACTGTTACTCTACTCTCTATAAAAGCATATAGTCTCTGGAGAGCAATTACAGTGCAGCGAGATCTCTTCCACAGAGGGTTTTCTGAAACCACCCTTGCAGAATAAACTGAACAATTTCCATTCAAAAGGGATTTTTATTATGCCCTTGGAGAAGGGAAAGCAAAATGGTAGATAAGAGGGGCTGAATGGCTCAAGTGATGAAATAGTCTTATTTCTTCAGTTGAAATCTAGCTCGATAGTTTGAAGTGGTTGCAGTTGACTCGTGAGACAGACTCAGATGACGTGATGTTTTGTGCTTTCCTGCCAGCAAAGAAATTATTCTTAGTGAGGTTTTGGCATGGGTTATAACTTCTTGCTTCCAGAGCGACCTTTTCTGTTGAGGAATAAGAAGCACTGGGGAAGACATGCATAAGTTTAACATACATCCATTCTCTGAGTAAGATAAAGTCCCAGTGCTTTGTTTTGCAGATGGCTTTTTTCCCCTCTAAAGAAAAAAGTGTACTCTTCTCAAAATCCAAGAGTATAAGAAAAAGAAGTAGTGGCTTAACCAATAAGTTTGGCTTAACCAGTATCAAATCTTGAGCGCTGCAATTTACCCCCTCCTGGGTGTCCTAAGCTGTCACAGATGCTTATACAAGTCAGATAAGCTCTTAGGGAGCACAGTTTCACAGAGCCATGTTTTCTAAATAATAGCAGCAAGTCCACCCTCCTGCAGTTTTGTTATTTACTGTTCGTAGTTGTCGCTGAACTGTGTCTCTGCCTTCATCAAATGCAAGGTTCTGTTCCTTCGTAATGTTCCTGTCCACTTCACAGTTCAAAAAAAATCAAAGGTTATCATCTCTTCCTCTTGCTGCAGGTAACGTTAACCAATTCTTTCTTTTTTGGCTGATGCAGAGAATCACTTTTTCAGTCCTTTGTGTTTCTGTTTGCCTTCCAGTTCAGTGTGCTCTCTCTTATGGTAAGGACTGTCTGGACTAACATCATTTGAAGCCTGATGGCTTGGCCGTGGAAAAAGAGGAAATAGGGGCCTAATAGCATTGTAACAGCTTAAGTCACATTTGTTACAAGGGTGATATGCTTGAAATATGGCTTAGTAATTACCGAACTTCTGTGTCCTTCATATTCAGTATGATTTAAATTGAGCAAATCTGTTAAATGTAGTTTTAAAAAAGCAGCTTTTAGAATTGAACTGAAGGGTTCAGTTGTCTGATGAGACAGTTCAGTGACATTGCAAAGTTATTTTATCATGTTTGCTTTTGACCTGGATTGCCAACATTCCTATTATTGTGTTTCAGGCTGCTAGTACGCCACTTAATCCTCTGAGCTTTCAGTGTGGATTTGTGAAACTCAGGATTGACCTTCTGCAAGCTTTTTCTCAACTTATTTGTACCTGCAACAGCCTAAAAACAAGTCCACCACCAGCTATTGCCACCACGATTGCTATGACGTCAGGAAATGATCTCCAAAGGTGTGGGCGCATCTCTAACCAGGCATGTGTTCTTGTTCCACTCTTGTGCTGTTGCATTTATGACTCTGGTATGAATTTTGCTTCTCAGCAAACATACCTGATGAAAGAAATGAAAAGTGGTAGTGGAGAGTTTTGCTAAATAGTGGGCCTTGGTTTTCACCTGTAGCTATAAAAATGTCTGCCTGTAGCAGGCCATATTTTGAAGTTGAGCATGTACATATGTTTTTCTGACACATTCACATGCACAACTTCCAAGGATATACATGTAGTAAGCCACTCAATACACTCAAATTTGCAGCAAGACTTTTCACACCTTGTTTTGAAACACCTCAGATCCTGTGATTACTCTAAGGAAGAATATAAACCTTAGGACCGTACTGCAATTCCTTTTGGTGAGTGTTGGCAACTGACTTGATACCATACAGAACACCAAGACAAGTCTGCTTCTAAAATGCACATAGTCTGCAAGAAGGAATCAGTGGGTGCTCTTTGAAAGACAGAGCAGTTTGATTTACCAATAAGGGATGGGGGAGGTTGTTGGTGGGGATTTTTTGTTTTGCTTTATTTTTAACCCAAGGAGGGTATGTTGGTGCTGTGTTACAGGAAAAATATCTGTTTAGCGTGTGGATAGTACTCTGTCACTTCAGTGATTTTTTTTTTTATCTGTGTGAAGAAGCAAGAACTTTATATATTTTGCCAGAGTATGTTGTCTTATTCCTTAAGTGTTGTATGTTATAGTGTAGTGGTTTTCTGGATGTGTGGGGTTTTGTTTGTTTTGCTTTGCCTTTTTTTTTTTTTTTTTAATTAGTAACATTGTCTCTGTAGATGAAACACTCAATGGAGGAATTCCGAAACCTGGCTACACGCTATGGAGATCTGTATCAGTCATCTTTTGATGCAGATTCAGCAACTCTAAGGAATGTAGAACTGTATCCTTTTAAAATCTTAGAATTTGTCCACTTTCCTTCTCATGTGGACAGCATGAAGCTTAACAATGCTCTGTTGTATGAAGACTGGCACAAAGTCATTTTGAAGCAGTTAGTAACATAAAAATTAGGTACCAATTGCTTAAAACCTATTTGGAAATAAACATTGCCATGCTATTGTTTGGAATTACTTTATGAACAAGTTATGACACAAAAATTGCAACAGCATAAAACTTGGGATTTTCATAGTTCTTGCTCTGTGCTTACTAAAGGAGTAATGACTGTAGGATTACTTCACAAAAGCTAGAGAAATAAGGGAAGATGCCAGCAGATATACTGCATTTCTTGTTTTAGGTGCCAACTTTGTAAGTCGTTTAACTCCTTAGTATTCATATCAGACAACAGCAGAGCTGTCTGTTGATTTCACATGCGATAGAAGCTCTGATTTTGGATCCAGAATCTGCAAGGTAGGTTTGATAGTTAACTTTCTACTCCTTTGCTATTTATTTCTAAGTCCTTGGGGCTTTAAGCAGAGGAATTCAAAGAATGCTCAGAAAGTTTCTCAGTAGACCCTTCTAATTCTACTAAGGGCAGGCTTGAGGACCTGTTGCTGCTGTGCTATACCT
The DNA here is from genome assembly GCF_047370975.1 of Nipponia nippon. Lineage (NCBI taxonomy): Eukaryota > Metazoa > Chordata > Aves > Pelecaniformes > Threskiornithidae > Nipponia > Nipponia nippon. The sequence continues at coordinate 25,345,568 of NW_028262358.1, forward strand.
GTCAGGCTACGGACTGCGTTTTGGGTTCTGCATTTTCTACTGATTTTGCTCTTGAGTGCACTATACTGGACTTGTCCTAAATACAGACTTGCATTAAAATAAAAACCAACTTTTAATCTCTTCTTTAGCCATCTATTTTAACTGTGTCATTCTGTGTTAGCTCCCATGCCTCCTGTTTGCACTTGTAAGCATACATTAGTTTCCTTCAGAGTCCTGAAAATATATGCACTAAATTAATTTAAACTTCTAACGTAAATCCATCACCTCTGGCTCTTTTTTAACAGTGAACTTATACCCACTAGAAAATCACGTTGAAGTGCTTACGAATTGAATAACTCTTTAAAACTCCCAGGCTGAGATTAAATGGAAGATAATGTGGATAAACATCTCTTTAAATGTGTGATTTTATGACTGGAAATAAAAGTGAACATCCTAAGTGACTGCCCTACTTACTCATTATGAATTAAGTATTGCTTAGAAGATGTATTAATCATTCTTGTAAAAAGTATGAAGCTGTGGACTTCAAAACATTAGGTGTCTAGGAGATGTAATTGTATTCCAAACATGAGATGGTAAACTTCCATATTTAGTCTTAACTCTGACTGGCATTCTTCCTTTTCCTTGAGTTGTGAGACTTCTTAAAACATTATAAACACTGCAGGCTAAATAAAAGCCAGGGGAATTAAGCGTGCTGAGTCTATTAGAACTGTAACTGCTTCAGGTGAGAGAGGGTGGGGGACAGAAAGTGGTGGATAAGCTGTAGTTAAGAAAGGGTTTAAATGTAAAGGGCAGGTCTTATAGTGAAAAAATAATAAAGAAACAGAGTAAAGAGTTTGCAAGACAGTTATTTCTTAATGGATTTCAAGTTGTAACAGAGGATGGTGGTGTTGGGCCTGTTTGGGAGTGAGCTATGATGAAGCAAGTATGTTAGAAATGATGAAAAGTTTTTTTGTTTTTTTGGGGTTTTTTTGTTTTTTTGTTTTTTTTAGTTTCCAGGAATATAGCTCGAATGGAACAGCACATGTTGAGAGTGAATATGAAAGAAGAATGATGTCTGTATTTAATCACGTACTGGAAGAAGTGGAATCCCTCAACAGGAAGTATGCTCCTGTGTCTTACTTGGCAAGTAACAGTTTTAAATGTATATTCTGTAGACAAAGGTTCCAAAAACTTGGCAACTCTATGTATCTATGGTGGTCAAGAAACTGAAGAGCACACTTGGTTAATTATCATAACCCCGTACTGGCACAAATGGTCTCTACAGAGACTCACTACTTCAAAAAGACTTCAAAAAAGGTTTTGCTAAGACATCTGAAACCTTACTGGTCTGATTAAAGATAATGTTTTAAAAATTCTAATACTAAGAATATAGCAGATGCTGATAAGAAAACTAAAATTAGTGTCAAGTCTCTGGCAGATCTCTCGCCACACTCACATTCAAATACTGAAGCACATTCTCTTTGTTCGTGCTGTTGTCATGAAGGAATTCTTCCCCTACCACACACAGCGCTGGAGGGTCCAGCACTAGCCTCGCTTCAGTCGCTGATCTGTTGGCAGTTAATGCTGTGTTTTGTGAGTATAGCGTTTCTCTTATCAATGCAGGTCATCAGAGAACACAATGTAAAGTGTGCTGAATGCAAACAGTGAGCTGATAATGTGCTCCTTTACAGGGCTAGTATGGTTTTGTCTTTTACTGGTAGTGAACATCATAAAGCTGAAGTGCATGTTGATGGGAACAAGGTAGTTCATCTGTCATGGCTAGTGTCTGTTTGCCTTGTTTCTAAATTCAACAATCCTTACAGATTCAAAATCGCATAGAAGAATGAGTTGTGTAAAACGTAGCAAAAGTAAACCCTGTAAACTTAGTTGTCACTGGCTCCATACCAGTGCAGTTTGTTGACTGCAGTCGCGCTGTCTTTGCTTATCTGAGCCAGAAGGACCAATACAGTGCAGTGGGGAAAGGAAGAGTAGGCAAGAGGCATAAAACTTAATTATTGCACCACATAAAGTTGTGGTAGATGCAAGTCTTGTTTGCTTGGAGGGAATTGTTTATTTGAGAGCTTATGTGTTAGAGTTTTGCATATGAGTGTTTCAAGCAGATCCTGCTCTGCTGACTTTAACACTAGGACTGAAATGATTTGAGTTTTTCTTTTTCTTGGCCTCCTCCTTCATAAAGGGAAGAACATAAACAGAGAGGCTGAATGTAGTCACTGTCATCATAGTGGCTGTTATCCTTTGACTGTATCAATGTATTTCTGGACTTCTAGTGGAAATTACTGCAGTTTCAGTACCTCAAGTGCATGTCTTTTTCCTATGCTATGAAAGATTTTTTTTTTCTCATTTGTTTTGGCTCTGTTTCTTACAGCATACAGCTTGTCTGTGCAATGCTGTCATTGCGTTGTTGAAGGTACCCCTTTCATTTCAAAGGTACTTTTTTCAAAAGCTGCAGTCCACAAGCATTAAGGTAAGTACTGCTCAAATGTGGCCTAAAATTTCTCTTTATAGAGTCTTCACTTAATAAGAAAATCCTTACTGAAGGCACAAAGCTCCAGCATTTTTAGTTAAGATACTTAACTGCAAATAGCATCTGGGTTTATCTGTAAGGAATAACTTGAATAATATGTACATGTGATCATTAAGAACCACTAGGCCGTGACTTAGGCAAGTAGGATTCAGTTCTTTGATTGCAAAGCTCTAAATGTAAAATCTAATTGGAATTTTTATTGATTCTGAGTCTGAAAAGCTAAATAATGTTTTAGTCCTGGGAAGGCAACTTTTATAAATTTATATTGTTTTTCCTTTTCCTTTAAAAATCAATGTTTACTGTCTTGGAAGAAAAATTGTGATATTTATCAGCTGACTGAGTAAGAATGGCTTCAGGGAGGAGGGTGGGGTTTTTTTGGTGTTGTTTTTGTTTGTGGTTTTTTTTTTTTAAACTCAAGTGCTCCCTTTTTCTGGGAAAAGTGAAAACCTTAAGATTTTTTTAGTATTTACTCTTACTGCATTTTACTACTTTGTTCAGTGTAATATACTTACCTGTGGCTATTTTGTAGAAGATTTTTTCCACTTCTTTTGAAGAAGTGCAATTAATGAAACTGATACAAAGACCAGATCTGATATTGCTGATGATGCTTATTAATTATTATAGTAACGAGTCTCAGATATAAGTTCTGCGTTTCCATTTGCTGGTTTCCCTACCAAACCCCTCCTTGGAAATTTTTCTGTAAGAAGGTGTTCTGTTTCATCCTTGAATTGTGTTTGCTTTTCTGGAGGCATAAAATTACATTTTGGTCTGTTTTCTTGTGTTTCAGCTTGCTCTGTCCCCATCTCCGAGGAACCCAGCAGAACCTATTGCAGTACAGAACAATCAGCAATTGGCCCTAAAGGTGGAAGGAGTGGTTCAGCATGGATCTAAACCAGGCCTTTTCCGTAAAATCCAATCCGTCTGTCTAAATGTCTCTTCAGTGCTGCAGAGCAAATCTGGACAAGACTACAAGGTATGGATATAATAGAGCCAGGAGGAATCTTAAGCTTTCTTGCTGTATTTTCCTGCTCTTTTGTTTGGCTCTGGTTAGCAGAATTTTCAGGTTGAAATGGATGGGTTCTTCTGTAATCCTCTCACTCCTGACAGCTGACATTCAAGCACTGGCCAGAGCCAGGCATAGTGCATGGAAGGAATCCGTAATTTTTAAGTCTGCTGTATGCTGATGCCTTTTTAGTAACAGCTTTTCTTCCAAACAAAAGAGGCTTTGTGATGTTCAGAACAAGTCATTGGGAATCTGCTTGAGATCAGGAAAATTCAACCTAGGTATATATCATATGAAACTCCACAGGGGAAAAAGGCAGGAGTAGATTATTCTCTACCACATAGTCTCTAGAACTTCTTTATACTCATTTTAAGAGTTTTGGGGTTTTTTTGGTTTATGGAAATCGGGAGGACAGGCTGTCCAAATTAAATAGCACCTGAGTAGATACATATTAAATTCAAGTCAATAGTTTCATCAAAGATTGCATGTCTGAAGTTCAGGTTCTGCTAACATGTGACATTTAGTGAAAGGCTTGTTTTGGTGGGTTTGGTGGTTGCTTTTTGTTTGTGTTGTTGTTTGGGGTTTTTTTTGAGAGGGAAATGATTTAAAAAAAAAAGTCAGTTGCTTCTAAAAGAAGAATAGGACTAGGAAGTGTGTAATGTTTGTCTGACTCATTACTGTGTGGAGAGCTAGAACCTTAGGGAGAAAAAGACTTGTTAGCTACGTTGCTTCTGTGAATAGATACAAAAATAACTCATTCATTGATGAAAAAGCATGTCAAGCTGGCTCAAACATGCACATGCATTGGTTTAGGAAAATTGAGGACAAAGATTTTTCATTTTCTTTTCTCTCCTTCAAACGGAGAGCAGAAAACTTATTTTAACAGGTTTATATAAAACGGCATTTTAACCTTCCATGTGTTCTCAGATTCCTATTGACAACATGACCAATGAAATGGAGCAGAGGGTGGAACCACACAACGACTACTTCAGCACTCAGTTTCTGTTAAACTTTGTGATACTTGGCACCCACAACATCACAGTAGAGTCCTCTGTAATAGATTCAAATGGTATTGTCTGGAAAACTGGGCCTAAAACAACTATATTTGTTAAATCTCTTGAGGATCCATACTCCCAGCAGGTTCGTCTTCAGCAACAGCAAGGACAGCCGCCATCACAGCAGCAACAGCAAAGAACAGCATACTCACGGTTTTAATTCCCAGAAGTGACTCTATCCTGGTCAATGGTATTGCAGTTTTTCTTGGACACTTTTCTTTTCTTTTTTTTTTTTTTTTTCTTTTTTTAAGACCTATAATTTTAACCTCCTAGAAAGTCCCAGATGCCAATTTGTTGCTTTCTAAATTATCTGGGGTAAATTTGAACTTAATTCAGCAGAGGCAACTCTGTTCAAATTTGGAGTTGTGCTTTTAATATAAGAACTTCTACCTGATCTTTTCACTTCTGTTTACAAACCTGTTGCAGCAGGCTCCACAAACTTGGGTAGCCGGGGACACTAAGAGCTCTTTGACTAGTACTTTCTTTTTTTGAAGCACATAGATTCTAATGTTAGGCTTACAGGACATCGGTAAACACTTCGGCTAGTTACACAGAACTGAGTGTAATACCAAGTCTGTATCTTTTAATGTGAAGGAATTGGCAGGAATATCCAGAGATTTTTTTTTTTTTTCTGACATTTTAATAGCAACTTCCAGTATTTGGCTGGTGTATATGTATTATTACAGTTCATCAGCACTACTTAATACATGCATCTGAAAGAAAAAAAGTTGCAGCTCACTTCTTAAACCCAGTCATTGTAGAGGGAGGAGACTGAGGGATTGCTGTCTGGGAAGTCTTACAAGAGGCAGGATTTTACAGGTGGGAACAATAACTGTTTCTCAGATGATATAGAAAAGATTACTATGTTGTTTTTAAATCTTCATGTATCTCTATTTTGGAAGGCTTTGGTTGTGTTGGGTTTTTCTGTTTGCTCTTTTAAGAGGGAAGTTAACTTGCAAGTTGTCATTCATTTTAACTGCTTTGTTTTTTAAAAAGGAATTTTATATACCAAAGTTTCGTAATCTTGTGTACTCTTTGACCAATTTAGTAATCTTAATTGTTACTTTTACAGGATAACTTGAAGGAGAATTTTGCTAATACTAGAGATTGATTCAGAATAATTTTGGAAGTATGCTGCTTCATACATAGTTTTCATGCTTCCTTTGAGATGTAAAAGGCTGAACTCTGCCTGTGCCTGGACTCCCAAGCAATAGATCACATAACATGTCCTTCACCTGGTCCTCGTAAATAATCTTTGCTTATCACTCTGCAGGAAAGTAGGACCCACTTGAATGGGGAGGAGGAAGGATGGCACTTCTTACAGACTTCAGTTTGTAAATGGTTTAATCCCTCTCACTGGAGCAGAAATCTTCACTGTTGTTTTCTGAGCAAATTCCTAAGATAATGTTATTTCTTCCAGTTGATTTAACTGTAGAAGCTGGCTAGAGCTTGCAGATTCTGCTTGAATATGTGTATGCAGAGAATATGATAACAAATTATTATAAGCCTAGGTTTCTTTGGCATAGCTGGATGAAGAATTGTTTTCGTTGTGTTTTCCCGTAATAGTTGCTTAAGAAATCAACTTTCTTCCTCTTGGCTTGAGACTAACAAAAAAAAAAAGGAAGTAATCATGGTAGATTTCGTAATATCTTGATCAGACTATAATCCTAAACAGAAGAGATAATTGGGATACAAGGTAGAAATAGAAGACTCACAAAATTGGTGAAAAATTCACCAGCATCCTTCTTAAATCTGATTTTTATTTTGTGCAGGAGACAGAAGCTACCACTGCCCTTCAGGCCGGCTGAAAAAGTTGTTGTTTCTGTCCCCACATTTATGGTTATATACTTAGTTTTGTGTGTGTGTATGTACATACAGCTATGTAGACACCCATGCGTACATGTACCTATAGTTGCATATAGTTACATGGTCCAGAAAGAGACGATTCACCTAGTGTTGTGCACGCAGTCTGTCAGATTGAAGATCTGAACTGTTTGTGGTTGGTTGGTTTTTTTTTTTTTATTAAAGTCATAGATCAGTGTCTTAACCACAAAACCCTCCTTATTGTAATGCAAAAAAAAAAAAAAAAAAAAAAAAAAAAAAAGACTAAGAGGTCAAACAATTTTTTTATCCTGCATAATGAATGTGTGTTTCTTGCTCTGTTATTGACCAATATGTTGCTGGAAACCTGTGGTGGCAGCATTCCAAAACAACTCAGAAATGAAATTACATTGCCACATTGGAGAGCAGACTTTTCTCATAAGTCATACGATGTTCACAGTGCATGGCTAAACTTATGAGAAACCTAGTAGAAAAAAAACTTACCCAGGGAAGGCCCTGACCTAGCCTGAGGCTTAATTGTCTGTGAGCCAGTAAGATTAACCCTGCTGCAGTTGAAAAAATTGTTCTTTCTCCAGACAAATTTGTTCCCCTGATCTGAGAGGCCTCTACAACTCCAGAAACTTGTATCAGTTTTGGAACCAGGCAAATATTAACTGAAGTCTGAAAATCTGGATGCTAGGTATGGGAGATTGCAGGATGAGGATAAATGTCTTCTGGAAAATGGCAAGTAGTATTTATTGGAAATTAGCTTGTTTAGGAAGGTGGCTTGCTGTGCAAGTGTCTGAATTTCTAACAAATTGTGAAGGATTTCTCATGCTGGCTCATTTGCAGGTTAGTTATATATGCGTGGTGATCAGGAAAGACCCCAGACCTGTTACTGAATTGTCGTTTTACATAAGCAGAGTGTTTTACGTTATGTGGGGTTTGCAGTGAGGTTATTCCTTAGGTGTTTGTTTTGTTTGTTTTCAAACATTGTGTATTTTTATTCCTAGTACACTGTGAAATACACTTGGCAAACAGGAACCAAGATTTTCGTAGAAATCAATGACTGAAAATACCCAAAGAGAAGTGAGGAAGGGTGTTACAGTTAGAGCAATGTACAGAAAGCTGCTGTTGGAGCTATTGGAGCTATCAGCAGTGAATGTGATCCTTGACTATTAATAGAAGCAGGGAGGTTATCTTGCTTGAATCCTGCATTCTGTTTCTGGTGCCTGTACTTGAAAACGTGCAACAAAGAATCTAGAAAGTACTTCTATGATATGGACCCAAGTTAAACCTCCTTCATGTTTCTCAATAAACAAAGCAGTGACTCGATCACTATGCATAGCTGCGCACTGATAATGGAAGACAATTCAGATCTTTTTCACTTACTGGCAAAAGAAAGAAAATATTCGGTGGCTAGACATTGGTCTGGAGACTGCTGCGAAGAATTCAGACAACAAAAAGGCTTATGCAGGCAGCTACATCATTATCTAGTCTTAATGATTAAGATATGCTTTCATCTAGCTTTGATAAAGTCTTGGGCTAGGAGAGGGTGGAGGTGATCAAATTAAGATGACTGGAGGTATTTGTAATACGTGCAGTTCTGCATTAAGCCAATAGTAATTGGTGCTTAGGGTCTAGAATTTGACCTGGCTTCTCTGTGGATGATGTAGCCAGTGACTCTCGAAAGGACTTGCTGCTCCCGTTCTTGTGAACCTGTGCTCAGACATACCAGGAGGTGTCATTTCTAGATTCCTGGCTGATCTCTTGCTCAAGGCAATGTGGAACTCAGCAAAGGGTAGGGAAGGAATTTCCCCTGTCCAATTCTGCCTTCCTCTGGAGTTTAATCTACTAAGGTCATTTAAGTGGGTTTCATAAGTGATTCCCTGAAGTTGCACTCATTGTGGGTATTCATGGCATCTTAGACTTCCCTTTGTTCCCACTTTTGTTTCCTTGGATGTGCACTCATTTTACCTGAGGACTGAAATGCCTTAATTTAGCTAAGGTTTTTGTATTTTATAGTGGATATATGTATATCTTGGACTTAAATCCTGTGAAATTGTACCGGAATTGGACAGGTCTAGAAGCAAGTTCAATGGTCCCTTACACATATGCATAAACTTTTAAAATTATTTTCTTTAGTAACGTTGCAACTTTAGTTAAAAAAAAAACAAAACATGCTTGTTGAAAGAATTGACAGGATTTGAATGAATTATATTGCATTCCTAAAATCTCTTTTGAATTATGTTGAGCACGTGTGTGTGTGTGTATGTATATAGAGAAAGAGAGATCTCGTACAACACAGTATGGAAGCATCTTGCTTTCAAAGTCGCTATATTTCTTTTCTGTCTTCTTTCTGCTGGCCTACAGTGCTTTGCTGTCTCCTTGGTCAGCGTATTTACACATGTGCCTTTCTAATTCTTAGCAGCATTTTCTCAAAACAATCTGTTCCTTTTGTGGCAGCGCAGGTGTAGTCAGATATCTGCGTTGTCCAAAGCAAGAGCGGGTAAGAAAAATAAAGGAGGGTAGAGGAGGGGACTTGGGAGCCCTGCCGGCTGACAAAGCAGTTCTGAGCGGAGTAGGGCCCAAGAACCAGGAGTTCTCTCTGCTCGACTGCCGCAACCCAGCGTCCAGCACTATGGGAGCTGCTCTTGCTTCACCTGCGTAGCTGCCTCTAAGGACACAACCTTAAACGCTAAGCAAAAGGAGACTTATCCAGAACCTTGGCCTGTTAACCTCTAAAGCAGCGAGAGTGATAGAGACAAAAGCACTTCTTGAAAGCAAGGGAAAAAACAAGTGTTACATTGCTTTTCTTAGAAGATATATTATGCAGTGTTGCAGTTACCTTCTACCCATGTGAATTTTTAAGCCAGGTGCTGTTTTGTGCTACTGGGAAACAAGACTATCTTAGTGGTGACCCTAGATAGCTCCTGAGTTCTTTGTACTCCAAGGGACATCTCTCTGACAAACAGCAGCTGCTCAAACTCACTATTGAAATCACAGGTTACATGTATTTCGGTGAGCAGTCACCCAGTTGTTCTGCACGCTTCAGAAAGCTGCTCTACTCTGCTGATTGTCAGCATAGTGCTGAGAAATACAAAGTATCTTCTTGGTGTTCTCATTTGCTTTTAGAATAAAGCATTTATCTACCTCTTGCTTGCCTGCCTCAAAGTAATGCTATCGAAATTAAGGACAGCTTGGCTGTAGCTTGGCTGTATGTTAGTGGAGTTTCCAGTTAGCGTCAGCCTCCTCATCCAAGGATCTTGGACAAGGTAAGAAGAGTGTTCAATGAATTTTGAGAGAAAAATCTTTCTTAGGCTAGAAAGAGCCTGTGGCAATGTCTTAAACTCTTCAGTCTACTGGACACCTAACTACAGTAAAAAGCTGATTTTTCTTTTTGTCAGTGCTGAACCAGTGAGCCAGTAGAGCAGCCAAGGAGATACTGCAGCTCTTCTGTTGTGTAGAAATAAAACTTAGGCCATAGCCACTTCACTGTCTTAAAAATCATCCCCTCCCTTTTTTTTTTTTTTTTCAATGGATAGGGAGTCTTACATTCACATTCCTTCAGATTTGAGTTCAATGGGGTTTTCAAGAGGTCTTTTAAAACTCTGATTAATAAAAGCAATTGTTTTGAGGTTTTTATGGGTATCAGTGGTGACTACAAAGCTCCAAAGAAGATAAAATAAAGACTTGTGTGGGTTGGCTGATTTAAAATACCTTTGCTCAACAGTTTAAATATGTGACTTGCTGCCAGTCCATCTTATAGATCCCTTCCCTGCTTACTAGAAGTACTAAATTTAGGAATGCAGTTAATTTGAAATTAATAGCTGTCGGTGCTTAACACACAGCTTCTAACTACAGGGCAAAAACAATGAGTAGCACTTGAACTAGAAGAGACTGTGATAAATATAAACTGAATGGTATGTGGATGGGTGGACTCTGCCAAAGATGATGGGTACAGTTTCATGCTTCACTTAACACAGTCTAGATGTGTGGTGTTGCTGAAAGGGGCTCTCTCTGCTGCTTATTCCTGCCTCCATCTTTGCTCTTTGCATCAGATCACGAGTTTATCCAGTTAAAACAGTTTCATTTTGCGAGGGTGTTTTTTCAGCTGAATCAGCAGGTTTGTTTTGGCTGACGGTGCAGCAACTTGATTAACAGAGCCAGTACAAGGAAGGTGCTGGCGAAGACGTATGGTGTGTCCTAGAAGTAATGATCAACTGTTGGACTGACTGACCATGCATCTGTGGTATATTTCTGTATTTTAACACAAGTCTGGAGGGAACAATGTGTTCACATCTGAACTGTGGCATTTCTGCATGGCCAGTTTGAGAGAGCAGAGATCACTGCAGTAGTTACCAGCCAGCTGTCTGGCCTTCCCATCTGCTGTGAGTTACCACCACAAGTGACACAGCAGACAGAAGAAATGCCCTCGTGGACTGGTGGATGAGGCCAAGCCTGCAGTGAGTTGTCAGTCTTTGCTCTGGAGTGGGTGAGGTGTGCTTGAATATGTCCTGATCTGCCAGCAATGCATATGGGTAGTAGCTAACAGTTGTGAGCAATGCCAACTGTCTGACTTGCCTTGTTTTACAAAATCCTAAAGTGTACAGATGTCAAAGTTCTGATTTCACATTATTTTTTAGTAATACTGGTGTTATTCCTACATGAACACTTTGCAATTTTGGCTAAAGCCAGGCTTAGTAAATCTTAAATCCCCTGGCACTAGTTTCATGGGTGCGTATTTGCGGAAATTGATCTGTGCAAATGACAATGATTAAACTAGATCATTGTCCACGGAGTAAAGTAGAAAAGCAACATGGATGGAGACCTCTTGGAGCTAGTCACCCACCTCGGACAGATAGGAAATTCCAGGAGTTGTACTAATTCACAAAAAATGTTGTCTGACCTCTTCAGGTCTTTTTCCCTCACTTAGAGGGAGGAACAAAAGCTATTGTAATTAATTATGCTAATTGCTGTAACCCATTTAGTGAAGCTGTCACTCTGACAGGTTTTTTCCTAAGCAGTGTGAATTGATCCTGTCTGCAATGTACAAACACTGATAGTTTTGTTTCTTTTATATGTCGCCAGTAAAGAGTTGATGTGCATTTTTCATCCTTGCAGAGGAAAAGATTTACCTGACAGTCTTCTGTGTCCTGTGAGAGAGATGCAGAACCTTTCCTTGTTTCGCCTGTTGTAAGGGTTTGCGTGTTAGCGTGGACAAAGTCTTTGTGAGTTGGGTAGTAATTTCTGAGAGGATTAATTCTGAGTGCGTCTGGGTAGTGCAGCCCGCATGATGGATCCCTTAGAGAGATTTGTATTTCTGCTAGCATGTATACACTAGGTTGAGAACAAAAATATACTCTGATTTTTATTGGGGGGGGTGGGGGTGGACTGATACAGGTGAAACATAAAGATAGCTTGAAGGCTGTAGGTTTAGTTGTCTTCCTGATGTTTTGGCCTGACCCTAAGAAAAGCACCTAGTTATTGTGTGTTGGCTTTCCCATTTAATCAAAGAATGAAACAAAACCCTAATTGCTTATGCTGTGCTGTTGAGAGTTTTAGGAGTTCGTTGGTGCTATGGAAGTACAAAATACTGTGCTGTTGTTTTTTGAAGGGATTTTTTTTTTTATAGGAAGGAGGAAGTCCCAACCCTTGACTATTAAGCGTGTTCCAATACCTACAGTAGTTCGACTTGGCAAGATAACAAAACCAGTACAGAACTTGCATGGCAGTAATGCTTTTGAGAAAAACTATTTTAAAATTCCATGCTGATGAATCAATCTCTCTTTCCCTCTTTTTTCTTTTTTTTTTTTTTAATGAAAACCTTTCTCAACAAAAAACAGGGGTGCATACCAGGTACTCATATCCAGGTCTGTTCTTTAAGGATATGAGTGTACTAAATGGCAGATGGGTATGTTGATGATTCACTGAATATATTTATGTATATATGTCAACACTACCTCACCAGAAAACAGCTTACGAAGAGGGATATGGTAACTTAAAATTTGTTTTCAGTGAAGCCCATTCTGTAGAATAAACATAGTGAGCTCTTGCTGTGACAAGACAGATGGGAGAGCCCTCTGCGATGCCTGCCTCATCACCTGAAATGCGCCTTTCTGCTTCTCTTGGGCTTTGTGCTTTCTGGGCACTGCCCTTACTGTCGTGGCTCATAACAGCATTTACAGGCTAGTAATCTACTATCTGTAGATTACTGCCAAGTAAATAGTAGATAGACACTGTCTACATGTCATGTAATGTAATTTTTCTGATACATGAGTTCTTACCTATGTCTGACCACTTATCTCGTGCTGGCAGAGATGAGCATATTCTTTGATATGAAAAGCTGCTGGGAGCTTCACGCCCTCTTCCTGCTGTAAATTTTAGACTGCTTCCAGCGGCTCCAAGGCAGCTCAGGGAGAAGTTGGCATTGGCCACCTCAAATGTTCTGCTATGCAATCTGAATAAATTTAAAAAATGCCACTTTTAATCTCTTGAGCTTTTAATTACAGCTGCAGCTCCACAATCATGATAGCCATAAATCATGTTTTGCATAATTTCATTCCTCATTTTTATTTTTAGTACTTGACTTCAGGAAGTGTGGCTTTAAAAAAATTTTAAAAATACCAAGAATCAAATGTTCAGTAAAATCTGTCCTTCTGACAATATTGTTAGACAATTCAGTTAGCTTTGATTTGGCCTTCAAATGCCCAGTCTTACTGGGCTGTGCCTGATGCATTTGGCCATTCAAGGAGTAAAGGAACAGCAGATTAGGAAATTAACAGAAGTTTTACAAGCCAAGTGTCTTCCACTCAAACCTGTAGAAAAGGAGGTGGGGAGCACTTGTGTGAGTGAGACTTCCAAGTTTACGAAAGTTAATTGCAAGTTAGCAATTTAAAAATGAGTCACTAATTATCACCTGGTTTATTTCCTCATCTCCACCTTTGGAAGAGGAAAAAACTCAACACCCTCTGATGGTGCTTGTAGAAATGATTACAACTAATAAAGTTACATATTCAGTAAACTAGAGTTTTGAAATACTGAGATCGCTGGGAATAAAAACATAATTCATTTTGTCCTTTACTTTCAAGGAAGGACTCTGACCAGTTTTCTAAAGAAGCGATGGAGCCTGGGTTAGTCATAGCAGTTTAGCTGTTTGAGCACGGATTCATTTGTACCCATTCTTAGTACTAGTTGTGGTGTTGGTAATGAAAAATTGATGGTTGAAATTACAGAACAGAGATGGAAAGGGCCTTGTCCAGCAAGAGAGCAGCAATCTACAGCTGTGCTGTCTGAGACATAACTTGTTCGCCAGTGATTTGGTTACTCAACAGTCTAGATGGATTCACAAGCCATTCACAGGAATCAGATTTCTAAACAGAATATAGACAAACGTTTCCTTCAGTGTAGGCCAAGTCCTGTCAACGCTGTAGTAGGGTTGACCCAGGGCACAGGATCTCTGCTATAGTTCTGTATTGGACTTTGGTTAAAACGAGGTACATAATTCATGCTCAGCAGAGGCAGTTGAGACCATGACTCATTTGTGCCACTCTAAAATATTAAAACTTCCAGGCCACTTCAGTTACAAGCCTGGCAGGATATACAACCTGATACAGTGAAATATTTACCTGTGTTATCCAGGCAATGGCAAAGAATCCAGTCATTGCAAAGAATGCTACTTGTGAGTAATGATGTAATTATTGAAATTGTTTCTTTAATTATTTTGACTACCTAGGAGTAGAAGGAGCTCCAGTTGGGTGGGCATTCCACTTACTGAAGTATGTTGGAGATGCATGAAAGCTTTGTACCTTTTCTTCAAGAATTTAAGTCTTTAAAGTATTTGTGCGTGTGTAAGCAACGGCTACTCTGAAGGTGGGTGGAAGATAAGAGAAACCCGACAAATTTATACTTTTGTAATAGCAAAGATTAAAGGGGAATTCTAAAACAGAATTTGAAAGGGATCTATTTGAGTTTCTGGAGTGGGGGGAGAGATGTTAACAGTGCATTTAATAAATACACTTAAATAGCATGTGTTAAGTAATGAAAAGATTAAAGACTAATTTAAGTGTACTTGATCAAGTCTAATGTAACAGAATTAGTACTTCTGAATTGCTAAAACAAGAATCTTGTTCATAAGCATCCTTTTTAATCTAGCTGGTAGCAATAGCTGGAATTGACATGCTCCTGTGCTTGTTTGTGTGTTGTTTAGTTGGGTTTTTTTAATGGCCAATCCAATAGCATTGTATCACAAATTCAGAATTTGATTTTTATTTTTTTTTATTTATTTATGTAGGCAGCTCTGTTGAACTCTGTTTGCAGACAACAGATGCACTTAGCAATGGACTTAGCCTGGAACTGAATGCATGCAAATGGCTCTATATGTGAAACTGTAGACTGGACTGAAAAATCTGAGTATTCCAGCTTGTGTTTCCCTGCATAATGAAGTCACTGACTAGTACGATCAGATTATATAAAAGTTGTCTTTGGCGTATATATAATACCTAGGTTCACATGAGCTGTTTTTAATCAGTAATTCATATTGTTTATCTTGCATGATGAAAGGATATAAATGAATGTACCTTTGTGTACATTGTGACAACCTTTGTAGAAACCCTGCAGGATATTTATAACAGTTCAACTGAAATTCAGTGTGAACCAGATCACCCGTTACAGGCTTGGTAGGATCCCAGCAACATAGCTGACAGGATGAAGAGCTGTGAACAAGGGCACAGAGACTTAGAAAGAAACGGTTAATTAAGTAGAGATTCTACTGAAAAGCCGTGGTAATATTTGAAGAATACAGGCTTTCAACTAAAATAGCAAATATATAGGGTTTTCTGTGGCATTCAACACTTTTTTTTTTCCTATTGGAACAGAATGTTAATCCATTGTATTTTGTAAGGATATTTCATTTGTCATCTGTTTTTAAAGATAGCGACCAGAGACACTGTGAGGTTTTGGCAGCTGCTGGTTTCTGGACTACGGGATTGCAAGACTCCAGTTGCAAGTCAATGTTTTTATCTTTTTTTGATCATAAAGTCAAGTAGTGGTGTTTTCTAAGGCCTCTGGTAAATACTGGTGAAGAATGACTGCTTCTGGGTATGTTGGTTAGAGTGGTGAATTGCAAATCTACCTGACTTCCTGCACTGGTTTAGGCTTCTCCAAAGTGTATATTTGAGCAATCTTATGTAAACACTTGATCAACTTTTTTCCCTACAATCTATTGCCTTCATTCTTCCAATTTACAAGTGGATTTCTACTCAATTGCGTCTTTAGCTGCTGCTACCTTGCACCTTTTCATCCATCTCCTTATGACATAATAGCTATAACAGCTATAGCGCTTCTAACAGGTCATCCTGTACAACAGTGTTTGCACCCAGTCCTTCCAAATATACCTAGCGATTCTTTTTGTCATTCCCTTAAGCTACCTTTGCAAAAGTTGTGATACTTAGGGATTTATGTCAGAGAAGGAAGAGCAAGCAGAGGGAGCTAGGAAAAAAGGTGCATGTGTGGTGGGGTCACCCTTGCTGCTTTACAGTGAGCAACAGCCTCTGCCTGACGAGGCTGTGTTAGGGCTGCTCTCTTCCATGTTCACACTTCACTAGGAAAATGTAATGGCCAGGAGCAAGCATTAAGGGGGCTGGCAGCATAATGAAGAGCAGAGATGCAAGTGCATTTCCTCACCTGGAATGTGAGCCTTTCTGGTACAGATTGGGACACACATACCTTAGGCTTGCTTGCAGTCCTAGCATCTGCCTCCGCTATCTATCAGAGCGGAGCCCAGGGAATATTTTTGTGGCCTCATTTAATGACTGCTGCTGTTTTGGTTTTGGGGTTTGTTTGGGTTTGGTTTGTTTTGGGTTTTGTTGGGTTTTTTTTTATGTGTGCCCCATCCTTAACAGAGACACGATCAATATCTAAGGTATGTAACAACTCCTGTACTACCTCCACTTGGACACAGAATTTGCCATAGTAAGTGTGGGTGTTGTAGGGAGTGGAATGTGCAATACAATTTGCAATACTCCAAATTACCAGCCTCCACCCCAGCTTCAAACCACAATAGCTGATGTGGGACTAGAAGGTGTCAGACCTCTGCTTCCACTCCTCCCTGCCTTCAGGAAAAGAAGCAGTTTATAGCTGGGCATGGTAGATCCTTCTGCAGATTCCCATGCCGAAGACATTGCTCTAGCTAGGGTTGCTCTCTACTAGGCTGTCAGCTGGTAATCTCAGGCACTAAGATAGTCTGGAATTAAAGTACCAGCCCATAGTATGTCCTATTTCTTCACCACTCAAGCTTGAGAATCCTTACTAACAAGCTGTAACAAATCCAATACAATTTATTCTTTAACTGCTGGATTTTATTTTTGTGTTTATCTTTAGTAGCTTTGTTTTAATAAGGGTCTAACTCCAGTCATCGCTGAGTATTAACAATGGAAAAGAGGATGCTAGGCTGGCTTCAGGAGGCAAGAATCCCCTGGAATACACAAGTACAGAGAAAAGAACATTGAATAGTAGGTTAAATACCTAAGCCTGCGCTTTGCTGTATCTAGCTATTTCTCCAGCATATTGCTGGTTTGATCCTTACGTACAGTTTGCCAATCAAGACACATTTTATGACAAGATAACTTTTTACTTACTTCTTTCATATTCTTGCTCTGACTGGAACTTTCTGCTTCTCTGTAAATTTGTGGCCTAAAAGGTTTGAATTAATGGCTTCTCTTTAGACAGATGCTGCCATTTAGAAATGTTATCTAAAAGACGTGCAATTAAATCTTGACCTCAATTAAGTCAGTACAAAGTTCTCACAGCTTAGTGTGATAAGCAGTTATGGTTCTATGATACTGAATTTGCTGTGATGTATCATTTTTACCACTCAGCATTAACACAAGGCACATCGTGTTTGATAATTTTTCAGAACCTCAACACATCTGCCTGTGTCCTCTTCTCCTCCCCGCCCTCAAAATCTAATTATAGTGGCTTTCACTGCTGTCTTGACAATTATTAGTGGAAGCAAGCGGAAAGACCTGAGCTATACCAATAACCAGGTTTCATTTATCAATCTCACAACTTCATTTAACTACCATTTTTTAACCCTCAAAGCTGGGGATGCCTCCCCATCTGAACAACGTGGTGAGCGTCCTGGGCTAAGTCTGCTGCAGATACTATGTCCTACTCAAATATGCCGTCAGAGCAGGTTGTGCTCTTCTGTCTCCTCCTGCTCTGGGATCTTTTGGCCCCAGCTTCCATTTGAACCCTTGAGGTTACAGAGTGCTAAGAGATGAAAGCTGGGACCTTAATGAAACTGTTGCATTTGAGACAGCATGAGGCACTAGGCGTAAAGCACTGGTAGGCTGGATCAGGCACAGCCTGGGCCAAGTGGGATCGACAAGGGTGTATGTGTGTCCAAAGGAGCTCAGTGAAACTGGGACTATTGAGGGCAGAGTATTTGTATACAGGGAAAAAGGGATAATAGTTTAGCAGATGTTTGAAAGGGTTTTTTCTTTTCCCCTTACATCACTTCTGTGTAGTAACGGGCGTTTCTGTTGTGTTTTTATGTTCTTTAATCATTTTTTTTTCCTAAAGACACAGCAGATTGATAAATCTAAGCAAAAGTAGCGTTACAGTTATGTCTTGATCATTTTGAAACCTTAGTTTTGTTTCCCTCTGCCTTTTTGTTATGAGACTTAGGCTGAACGAATCAGGCTATGTAATCCCTCGTGGTCTGGCTGGATTCATCCACGCCATTAGGATTGCTTTTCTTAGCCACAGTTAACAATGGTGTAATGGCTTATACAACATTTTATTAAGTTGAAATGCATCAATAGCACTAATGATAAACAATTGTGGTATTTTAGGAACAATAATTTCCAGCACTTACTGCACATGCTAGCCTGCGGAGCTTTTGGGCACCACTTGACTCTGTGGCATGAAAATATGGAATATTTGTCCCTTACAAACATGTTTGTGCTGTGGCACAGACTTAAGGAAACTGGTCTTGGATGTCTGTGGTAAGAAGTATATAAAAGCATTACTTTCATCTGTCTAGATTAAAATTCCTCTTCAACTGATGATGACTGTTGCTTAAGTCTGCTGCTGGCTAGTGTAAGTTGGGATAAAGTGGCCTAGCTTGGATTTGCTGTGGGGAGGATGGGAAGGGGCCTTCTTGTTGATGCCAGTCATATGGTGTGTCGGTTGTAGTGCAGCCTCCTCCTTTCCTCTCCCTCTGATACATGTTGGGACTGTCCCTGGCTTAGGATGATAAGCTTAATGTGAAACTACAATTAAGATGTATAGGAATTCAACCTCCTTCCTACATCTTTAACTCTGGGGAGGAAAAAAAAAAAAGCAGGCTACCTTTTAATGCCTAACTAATAGCATTATCTAACTTCATTAATGATTACTGATTAACCAATGCCAACAGTAGCTTTAACTGAACTTTTCCCAAGGAAATGATTAATTGCTGTTAACAACAGACAACAGCATTCTACTACATTCAGCAGAGAGTCAGCAGTACTGTTTTTGAGCCATGAAACAAGCAGGTAGTGAGACTGCAGGGGATGTGGGTGAATGTAGCTTAAATGCAAATTATGATGTGACTTCTCCTTTTGGATTTCCCAGTGTTGTGCTATTTCTTCCGTCAGCTTCAGCATGTGCAAAAACTGCATAACTAGCTTGCAGCATGGACATATTCATCATTACCTTCTTTTGGTAACCAAGTTAAACATAGTCTTGAGAAAGCTAAGCAAGAGAGTTGCAAAGCTGCGTATGGCATCATAAGACAAGAAGGTTGCATGCTGTGCTAAACTGGGGGAGGGAAGATGAAGCATTTTTTTTTTTTAATAGACCTTGGTCCTGATCACATTTCAGTGATGGTATTTATTGTACAATACTTACTTCCTAGAAATGCTCAGTGGACCTTGGATCAGACCTGATTAGTTTGCCCCCAGTTCTTCGGTCAGCTCAAATGGGATGGATCTTTGCACTTTGCAAAGTGCTGTTTGAAGTCGCTGGAATTCAGCACATGGACAAATAGACTCCCCCACAAAGGCAGCTGTTGTTGTTACGTTGGACTCTTTACTTTCTTTTTCAACTAGAAAAAACACCTTTTTTCTTAAACATCAGTATTAATTTTAGCTTGTAATGATACAGGCTCTAACAAACATAAGAAGGATAAAGTAGTCTGAATACCTCTTTAATTTTATAACAAGCTATTCACTAGGGATTTAAGTGTGAGAATCATCTTAATAACAGTGACAAGTATTTATTTAGTTCTCTTGTATTTGCGGTTTGATCTACAAACATTGACTGCATGTTGATAAGAGTTTACCAAACCCCAAGTCAGTCAGTCTGGTAAATGTTGACTTGAAATGAACTTGAATGAGTTTGAAGATAGGAGCTTTGTCTGATGACTAACCTCACCGCATGTGATCTTTATGATCAGGACCATGCAGTTTAGTGCTTAATTTGCCACTACAGGTGGAGAAAAATATTAGAGATTAATTCAGTGCAGTTAAGTCCCCTGTTTTTACTACATTCTTTTTTTTTTTTTTTAAATGGCTAATCACGAAACAGTGTGATAGCTAGAAAATGTTAAGAGTCCCATCTGCCTAAAGACAGGTTGGCTTTGTCTTTGTGCTTGTACCATGCTTTCATAGGCGAACTTTATGGGCTTATAAAAATCTTGCAAAGTGCAAGCTTATATATAATCAGCATATCATCGTTGCCTGAAGTAATATGATTCTCTGTGTATGATTGAACTAAATCAATTTGTCATGCATAAAAGATTTCATAACCAAGCTAACACAGAGGTTAAAGATTCAATAAGTAGTTGGAGTAACTCTAAACCTCCGTTTTTAAAAAAAACCAAACCAACCAAACAAACAACCAAAAAACCAAACCCAAACAAGCCCCAGACAAACCAAAAGCAAACCCTCGGCTCAAACTTACCTTGGTGACAGTAGTGTCAGTGGGTGAAAAATACCCATATAACTGAGATGAGAGGCCAGCTTTGTTGTGCTCTACTTAAGCCGCCCATTGATTGACACACACAGTATGGCAGAAACACCTTACATGCAGTAGTAACAAATGACAGTGCTGCTCGCTGACCATCTGGTTGCATTGTGGTGTATCTGTTATCCATCTTTAATAAGTGGTCTCTGTCGAAGTCTTCAGTTTAGTTTTAATGAGAAATTAAACACCTAAAAACATCTGAATTATTCAGCTCACAGTTATAGGCGTTGCTATGGGAAAATTTAGTACGGTATGAAATGGTATTGTAATAGCAGGAACAACTTTTTTTTTTTCCTGTTGAGAGATGTGTATATTAGGTTACTGTAATGTTGAGAGTCACATCAAAATCTGTATTTTGTTGAAACAAACAAAAAGTCACAAATCTGAGACTCAAGGCATTATCCCTCTATGGTTAATACTAAGTTCTTGCTTATCTGATACCCTTATGAAAACTGTAGCCAGAAAAGGGAACTTCAAGTGAACTTCTGCATCTTTTAAGGAGATTGAAATCTCTTTTGAGGGATTTAGCTGTTTAAAACCTAACTTTTTTTTGAGAGCTAACCTCTCCGTTTTTGAAGGTGACATTGATTTGGACAACTGTGAAAGACATTATGAGTAATCTTACCGGATCTGCATATGAGTTACAGAACATGTAGCTGCAGCAAGAGGGCTTATATTCCTGATATGCTAGACCAAAAGCAACCGAAAAAATTATACAGATGATGTATGCATTTTATATAAAACAGATTGAGGTGGAAAATCCGAGAGTGGCATTGCTGTAAAGGCTAACAAGCTCTGCCTAAGTGGAAAATTATGAAATTTGCATATAGCTGGTAGAAGAAAGGGAGAGATGGTTACATCTGCCTCACCTTCTGCTCGTCTTGACTAATTGGCAAATTGTTCAAATGTGATGTATTCTGGTTTTCACCTTTCTTACAAACGGTGAAGGTCATGAACAAAAGATGAGTGTGCTGTTCTTAGCCAGCTCCAAACTTCCTTGATTTGGTCTTGCTATGCTGTAGAAAGAGTAAGTACATTTAGACATGAATATACCCAAATTCTTTTGGGAGATTAGGATAGCCTTGCCTGAAGCATCATATGGCTTGGTCCCCCTCTGTAGCTTATAGAGTTTCTTTAGATTCTTTCTTTGTGGTGAAAGTAGTACAGATGTCAACTCAAGCTAGTGGGTGGGGGGGAAGGTGTGCATTTATCACGAGCCTGAAATTTTTGGTCACGCTTGTGACACTTTCTAAGGCCTATAATTTTTTACATGTGAAAAAACTTGGGCTCTCATCCAAGAGCTTAAAATATTAGAGAAAATGATAAAAAATGACAACTCTGTATGCTAGAATGGTAGAACTGGCAAGGCTGACTTATCTGCAGCCAGCTGATCTTGGTGAGGGATACTGCATGTGGGATCTGGAGGGGGAGGCAAGGGGAAGGGAGTTTGTTAGGGGGCTGAGCACTGTGTCAGGTCAGTTAAAGCCTTTTTAGATAAATACAGGAATGTAACAAGTGTTAAAGTCAATGCCACAATTTACTTCCATTTTAATGGCTCCTTCATGTTACCCTGAAGTGTCCTTAAAAGAATTAAGATGCAAATAAAAGCATCTTTGACTAAAAGGTCAAATAGTCTGATAACATTTACTTTCTGGAGAAAAATTGGAAAAGGAAAATGGCCTGGGGTTTGCATTTTGTGTGTGATAAATGGATGTGAGTCTTCAAAAGGAACTCGTGTATCTAAAAGATTACTGAAAGCAGAGCTTTTGAAAAGCGTGGTCTACTCTTGGATGAGTAAGAGAAAGGATGTAAGCATAGCTTGCCACTGAAGATCAAGGTAACAAGCATGTTTCCTCCATTTCTCCAGAGGTACAGCTGGTAGAGATGGAGTGGCTGATACCGTCCTTTAAATTTAAGAAGTTACTTGGAGAGTGGAGGTGATTTTGCCTCTCATACAGAGGACGTAATGGACGCTACTGTTACAGAGTATTTTGGAAGGTTTAACTGTTGTTATGAAAATGAAATGTTTAATGTTCTGAAGACAGCAATACAAAAATTGTCCACACCAGGGTATTTGACACTCTGTAAAGCAGCTCAGAATTGGAGGTTTAAATTTAATTATATCTTTTTTTTTTAAAGGGCCCACAACTTCCTCCCTTTTGTTTGGTTGTGGTTTTGTTTTGTTTGTTTGTTTGTTTGTTTTTTCCTTACCAGTTCTTCTTTCTTTATTGCAGCCTATAGAAAACATAGTTGTTAAGTTCTTCTTGGTGCTTCTTTAAACTGTTATTTTTCCAAATCCAATGCTAACTACTTAACTCACTTGAGATGCTTTCTGGATTTATGCTCCCTTGAGTATATGCCCTATTTCATGTTATGCATCCTCCAGCAGTCTGTGCTCTGCACGTGCTCCCATCTTTGTAGTTCCTCATGGCAGTTTTGTCTACTGTCATCTTTTCTGTAATGCTATTTTTTTTTATAAAATTTTATACGATTTCCACAGTAGTAAGTTGCTCTTTCCGAGAGGTCAAAAAAACAGTAGTTGTTTTCTGCTCTGTACAACTTGAGATTTCTCAGGCTATTTTCTTGTCTTTGCTCTCTGTATGACAGGCCTTTATGATTTTTAAAGGCAATTTTGGTTTTAGTGTCATCAGCACGTGCGTGCATCCTCATAACCCTTTTTTCTCCAACCATATGGCATCTGGGACTTCAGTTTGCTACAAGGAAAGCAAGCAAGGAGAACTGATTGAATCTGGTCAGGACAAATGAGCAGCTTTTTACTTCTCAATCTTTGACCCAGGCAGAGGTTCAAAAGCATTCCAAAACTTGCTGTTTCTGAACTCCAGAAACAAATCTTTTAGTTGGTTTGGTGTTTACAGCTTTGAACCTGGATTTCATTATGGTTATCCATGCTTCTGTGACTCGTGGACTACTTGAATGTCTGCAATGCATTCCTTCCTCGCAGCTACACTTGCAGGCAGCTCTAATGCTGTGGCAAAGTTGGAATGCAAATATGTGCCATTGAACGGTAGCGTATGAGAATGACAGTGGCTAATCGCTTCTTGAAGTGTACCCAGAGATGAAAAATGTTATCTTCTTCAAAAGTCTCTCAAGGATTTTATGACTAAAACCTGACTTGAATCTTGCAGCCAGATACAGTGATCAAATCCAGCCTGTGTGTATTAAGAATCTTCCAGACCGCGCAGCTCCCTTGCAGTAACCTAGATGCTGTTTAGGGTCGCTTTTTAGAGTAACCGAATGTAACAGATGTGTTTGTTTATTACTGTGTAACATCCCCACCTCAGTAATAACAAGTTTTTCCTTCTTATAGATGGGAAAAAGTCTAACCTTTTTCTGTGTTTTTGGTCTGTAGGGATTTTTTTTTTTTTGGAGGTGAGTGGGAGACAACTCCGATATCTAATTATCTGTTCCAGCAATCCTTGACATCAGTTAATCACCAATATTACCAATGTTAGTATCTGTATCTACCAGTTAATAAGCACATTAAAATGTATTTTTGCAATGATCAGTAGTTACATCCCTGTCAGTGTTTCTACAAGGCTGAAAAGACATAGGTACAGGGTGGTATTCAGTCAAAAAATATGTAAACTTTAGAGAAATGGTTAAAAAGGCCACAAATTGAGAGTTGCTTATGTTAATCTTTTGCCTTTTTTGCATTTATAATAGTCAAATGACAATATATAATGAAAGCTCACAAAGCTCGGAGATTATGAGGAATTGCTTCCAGAAATCAGAATTTGAAAAAAAAAAAAACCCAACAAAAAACCCCAAAAAACACCACAACCAAAAACCAGTTGTGAAACTTCTGAGCTTCAGCGTTAACAGTTATTGACCAAATGAAAAAAAAAAAAAATCTACTGCTTAGTTTTTCTTTCTTTTTGTTTGCAGTAATGGCACATATATACACATACGTGTTACTTTATACTAGAAAGGATTCTTCAGACTGGATGACAGACAGCAGGCTTCTCAAGATCTGTGAGGGATATTTCATTGTGCATGCTTCCTAGGACTTGGGTTGTCCATGTGAAGGCCAGGAAATGAGGAACAGGGGTGGGTCTTTGCTACTAGCTCATTCAGCAAAATGCTAAACCACAGCTTCCTAAGCTTTAAGGCAGTCACTCTGACAAAGAATGCTTTGTATGCCTGCTTCCCCATGTGCAATTCCTTTCTGCAATATAAATTGCCTAATTCATTAGTTGTCTAACATAATTTCTGCAGTCCCTCATTTTGATGCATCAGATTTGAGAATATTATTCCAAATTGTACAGTGTGAATAAAATTATTAAAGAGATACTGAATTTTATAAAAATTAATTATAATTCAAGTTTTTCATCTTGGAATAATATATAAACAAGGCTTCATTATGCTGTTGGGATGTAAAAATTAAAATGTAACTTCAATTATGGCCTAAAAATTGTCCTTTTTTTTGTCCAAAAATTGTCCAAAAACCTGAGGATTTTGGAGCAAAATTTTGCTAAGAATAAGTTCAAGTGTATGCCCAGAGTTGTTTGCATGAGATAGAAAAGAAAAAAAAAAAAAAAAAGTCTTATTGAAGCTGGTAACACCTCAGAACAGCTCAAGCTGACTCCATAATGATTACTGAGTGCAACTGCCAGATTTAACCTAGTAATAAAAATAACATAGGCAGAAAAACACCCAGACTTGGAAACACTTATGCAAGATGTGTCCTTTTTGTCAAGAAGGTCATCAGTTTTGTTTTGTTTTGCTCAAATAGAACATGATGGCATTATTTGGTTGTTTGCGTTTTTAAATTCTCAAATGAAATTTATCTGCAATAACAACTTTGTTTTCTTCCTGGAATGGAGGTTGGGATTTAATTTTGTTGATGGTACAGTCATCTCTGAAGACTCATTGTCTAGGAAACAGTGGACTAGCTTTACACATGGTGTGGTTTGTATGTGAAAGCAATATGTTTTTCAGTGTAAGGATTACCATTTGAAATGACTTTTTTTTTTTTTTTTTTTTCAGCACAAAAGACCTTCTAGCATGTCTCCTTCTTAAGGTGTAGTTGGTTTTTATCTGCTTTTATTCCTTAAGAACCCAGAGTTAAAATCACTTGCACAAGCCATTCTGCTCAGTGTAGGTATTACAATAGTTGAACTAAGCTGAGGAAACCGGCCCGGTCAGTCCAGAGAGGGCTGAAGGAGGTCTGACAGTGCTCTTCCAAGGCCTGTACAGGGGTTACAGAGAAGACAGGAGCAGACTTGTGTCTGAGATGAGAGACAAGTCCTGTGTCGCCACAAGGGATGATGCAGTTGCACAGAAGGCAAAAATTCCTCACCCTGCAGCGGTTTTGTGGGGGTGCAGGTTGCCTGGAGGGGGCTGTGAAGTCTCTGGGCCATGGTCAAGCGTCCCTATAGGTCACAGACCTCCGCAGGGGCTGGCTAGAAGTAGAAGATGGTGTTTGTGGCTGCAGGCGAGGGATAAGAGAGAAGGAAAAAGCTGGCAAAGTTGGTCTATAAAAAGCATGCGAAAGGGACGTATGACTACAGCAAGGCAACAAAACGTGTTGTTGCGTCTTTCTGGCGGTGCTGAGGGGGCCTGTGACTGTGTCCCCTCTTCCACCTTCCCCGTGGAAAAGCAGAAGCCGTTTTCGCGTTTTCCCCGAAAACAGCTGCCCAGGGCGACTGAAGCAGTGGGTCGCCAAGGGGAGCGTGGGGCCGGGCCGTGCTCCTCCCCGGCCGTCCCGGTCCGGCCCCGCCGGCCTCCGGGCCGGGAGCAGAAGCCCCGGGGGGCCGCCGCAGCGGCAGCCCCTGCTCCTGCCCCCTCCGCGGAGCGGGGTTACCCCGCGGGCCGGGTGGGGGGGCGCTCCCGGGGGCGGCGGGGCCCGCTCCGCTCCGCGCTGCCCAGCGTGCGTGTGTGCGAGGGGGCGGGGGGCGCCGCCGCCCGCGCTCTTCGGCGGGGGGCGGCGCTCGCTGCGGCGCCAGCCCCGCTGCTCGGCAGCCGGGGAGCCAGCGGGCGGTCACGGCGGGCACGCAGCCGGCGGGGGCGGGGAGCGCGGCCCCAGCGGCCGGCATGAACCCCCGGCGGCCCGCGCTGCCCGCGGCGGGGACGGAGGCGGCGCCGAGGTACGGGCCGGGCCCCCGCCCCCAACAGGTGCAGGGTCTTTCCCCCCGCCCGGCAGCCGCCTGTCCTTGCGGGGCCGGGGCTCGGCGCGGGGCCGGGGCTCGGCGCGGTCCCGCCCGCGGCGCGCCGTGCTGAGCTGAGCCGAGCCGAGCAGGCAGGGAGGGGAAGGGGAAGGGGTGGGAAGGGGTGGCAGGCCGGGCCCGCCCCGGCCCGGCCGCCGGCGCGGGAGAACCGAGGTGAACCCGCGGTCTGCGCCTGCCCGCCCGCCCGGCCCGGCGCTCCCGCCTCCCCGCCCGCCGGCCCCCGCGCTCACGCCGCCCGCCCTCCTCTCTCCGCAGGGAGCCGCAGGGCGAGTAGCGCTGCCGCGGCCGGGCCAGCCACCTCTGGGTCCATGAGCCGCCGCCAGCCGCCAGCCGGGACTGCCGCCGCCACCGCCGGGCCCAGCTCCCCCAGCCCCGCCGCCGTTTCCGCTGCTGCTCCGCCGCTCTGCCGGAGGTGAGTCCCGCGGCCGGGCCCGCCGCCGCCCGCTCCCCTCAGCGCCGCCCGCGGGCCCCGGCTCCTGTCAGCCGCTCCGGGGCGGGGGGAGAGGGCGCCGGCAGCCGCGTTAGCGCCCGCGACCTTTTTCGGGGGGGGGGGGGGGGGAAGGCGGAGGCCGGCTGGGACTACGCGTATGTTCCCCTCCGGGGAGCTGCGGGCTGGGGTCCCCCGGAGTCCGCTGAGGAGCGGTGAGGGGAGGCGGCCGCCGCTGCGGCGCCGGCTGGAGGGTCGCGCCGCTTCCTTCCCGCCCCCCTGGAGCGGGGGTGGCTTGCTCCCCCGGTGGCTGACGGCGGAGGCAGGAGCGGGCTGGGGCCGGGGCCGGCGGGCAGGCACCCCTGCCTCGCCTCGCCTCGCCTCGCCCCGCCGGGAAAGCGCTACCTGTGCCTTGTTTCTCCTCTCCCCGTAGGACGGTCCCGCGCCCTCGGCTGTGAGGAGAATGGCCGTGACTCTAGAGCAGGCCCAGCGGGTGGGCTATACCTGCCTGAAAGCACTCCTCAGGTTCGCTTTTATGGTCGCCAATAACCTGGTTGCTATTCCGTCCTACGTCTTGTATTTAATTATGCTGCAGCCTCTCCGAATGTTGGATAGTAAAAGCTTCTGGTATATCGAAGGAGTACTGTTTAAGTGGCTTTTAGCTATGGTGGCTTCCTGGGGCTGGTGGGCAGGATATACAGGTAAGAACATCTTATTAATTTAAAACGTACAAATACAAAGATGTAAATAAGTGTTAAAACACAGACGTTTTAGTATGGGGACATGTAGGGGAATATGTACATGTAGTGGATATGTGGGATGCTTTTCTTTCAGGTGTCTTATACGGATGCTTTGTATTTCGGGATTGAGATGCCGAGTGTACTGAAACACTTTTTTAAATCATGGGTACAAACTTATGTGTTAAGTAAGACTTTCTTAATCAGTATTTTCTCCTAGTGTAATCGGAAATACAATTTTTCCTAAGTATCTTCATCACTTTGTTTTAGTGTTATGTGCAAAAGGTACATCTCCTCAAAAGAGAGTTGATTTGTACTGTGCACGTAGCTGATAGAGCCGAACTTTTCTTTATTAAGTCTGCGTGTCTCTAAATCATCTCCACTTAAAACTGTTGGGGCACAAGGCTAAGAAGTTTGACACAAAGCTCACATCAGAAGAGTAGGTCTTCTATTCCTTGCAACAGTGACTGTCTTTTCTGCTGCTTCAGAATAGAGGGAAACAGAGGGAACCTCTTTTGTACAAATAGTGATACGCGATGTTTCTCGACTGTGTGCCTCTTCGTTTACTGTTAGCAGAGCTAATTACAGAATCTGTAGGGTTTTTCCCCTCTGCATGCTTGCTTTGCAATTATTAATTAACTTATTTTTGCTTGTTAGTATTCATAGGCTCATCAAGGTGATGGACTGAACTGAAATATTAAGGAAGGCTCTAGTCTTGTCCTCGAATGCACTGATTTTCATTCTGGCTACTGCACTTTGTGCAAGAAAGCAGCCATCAATTCTTTGTATGTCCTTGGACCTTGGAAAGGGGAGGAAATGAATCTACTGAGTGCAAAATATGAACAGCCCTCCTAAAATTCTTTCCCTCTCTTCTGCCCAGGCTGCATCTGCAGGTCTTGTCCATGTAAACAAGAAAAAAAAAGGAATGGCAGCACACAGCTCTGGAGTCTGGTCAGACTCCCGATTAGTCAGAAAGTCAGTGTTGACCCAGATGGAGCGCTCTTTTTGTTAGGCTACAAGAGCTGAAGCCTCTGTGACAATGTGCCTTTTGGTACCCTGTCGTGTGCCTTTCCGAGATGCACAGAGTTTCTGTGGATACTCTAGGTGAGCTTCCAGTTCTTCTTAAGGAGATGGTGGCAGCAGCAAGCTAGATTCTGGTCTATCGGGCTACAACTGTCGCAACGTTGCACTGCTTCAATTGCCTTGCCTGGTACAGCTAAAGCTTTTCCAGATATGCTGTTTTAAAAATCTTTTCATATGTTTGTACTTGCTCATTAAAAGAAGTCCACATAGTATTTGCAGTGGCAGGTGCATTTTTAAAAGCCTGCTTTATGCCTTAAAGCACAAAGGCCTTCCAGAAGGAAGGATTGACTTTAAAGGTGTCGTGTGCATTATTAATTGGAAATGGGAAAGTTTATGAGCATAATGGTAATGTTAAAGTCATACAGCATATGACCCCAGGGATTCGCTGTGTATATTGAACGTGTTAGTTAAAATTCAAGCCATTGTCTCAGGACGATATGGTTGTCAATTTTTGAAAGCAGTTTCCTTGGGATAGTTTTACTGCTGACTGCAGAACTGTGTGGTTTCTTTTGCCTATTGCTTGGAAAGTGGTCTTAGCATGATCTGCATATCCTAGAGTCTCCCTGAAGCATCTATTGATTGGTGTTGCTGATGTATCTTGACAATTTGAAATAATTTGTTTTACAGTCTTGAAATGTCTTAGTGTGTTTGTTTGAAGTATCATTTACAAACAGCTACACAGAAGTGTTCTCTGGGATGGTGTATGGGTAAGGAGGCCCTTCTTTTAGCCTTTCACTATAAAGCATGGCTTTTGTTTTGGGGAGGATTTTAAGCAAACGCTTGTATGAAGTCTCAGTTTAAATATATTTTGTTTGAAGATGTTAACGTGTTTTATACTGAAAACTACAAAATAGCAAGAATAGCTTATTTCTTTGTCCATTCTTTCTTTACCGTCATCAGTGCTCAACACCACATGCAGAACAAACCTGGGAAGCGTATCTTTCTGGCTTCAACATATGTAGACAGCGTAATTTATGTGTCTGTTTCCAGACTGATAGATTAATAAAAGACTGTTGCTAGTTCCCCTCTTTTTATATAACTAATTCAGAACTGAAATACTACTTTATTAGAGTTGGTGTCTAAGACTTGCCGTGGTGCATCTGAAAGAGACATTGCTCCAGAATTCTTCCGTTTTCAGTTCCAAAACCTAAGTCAAAGATAGGTCTCAATATGTTCTATCTTTGCAAAAGTAAATACAAGATAGTAGGTATGTATGCGTTCATTGAGAAGATTAAGGATTTTTCTTTCCTTTTGAGTAGCAGAGCAGTTGGTGAGTTGTTTTTCTGTTGTTTTTCTTCTTGATTAAGAGGGAACCAGCCAAATAAGTTTACTTGTCTTTTAATTGGAGGTCGTGTTCTCCTTCAGTTGCATTGAAGGTGTGTTTCAGTTGTTTAATTTATTTACTTTTTCCCCTTCTGAGCTTGGGTCATCTGTTGGGTGAGAAGTGACAGAAACCATTTGTAATTAGGGACTTAAACTCAGCCTGCAAAGTAGATTCAGGGCAGGCTTTTTTTTTCCCCTTGTAAGTTTGTACGTAATGTGTAGAAGAGAGCTCAACACCAAATGAAGAAAATATGGTGAGTGCTAGGTTTTCCTTCTGGGCTTTGCTGCTGTTGCGTAATTGTTGGTATATTTTATCGAATAAAGCGGGAAGAGCCGAGGAAAACTCATGAACTAGGTCTGCCCTTCTCCTCCCCACCCCCGCGTAAACCTGTGTTTTCGTGCTAGGATCCTAGAGGATTTGTTACAGAAATTACATGATCTGTGTCTATATGGGCAGCTCTAATCTGTGCTTTTTGATAAACGTGGGTGTTTCTGTTTGCAAATGCACTTGATGTTATGTAAAGAGGTAGTGTATAACTGGACAAGCAAAATAAAGAAAGGAACGGGAAGAGAAATTGTAAAGGTTGCTCTCCTTTCCCTAATCTTTTTCTTCTTAAGATGCAAGTATGAGAGAGAACTTGGGTATAATTGGTTGCCTTTGATTTTTAGAGGGCAGAGTATGATAAATATCTGTGTTGTTCTCTTGAACTCTATAGTGTTTCTTATGAAAACTGATGTTTTTATGAAGAGCATTCAGATAGTCTAGCAATGTTATTTTATTTTTATATGCTTTCAGAAAGGCTTTCTTATAACTCTTCTAACCCTTTTTCTTTTTTTAAGGCTTTTTATATAAATGTATTGCTCTCGTTGTAGGAGCTGTTCAGTTAGGACACTCGGAATCTGCATATTAGTGTGATTTGAAAGGCACGTTTGAATAACACTTCTAAATATTTTCCTGCATTTGTTGGAAGATCCATTCTAAAAAAAGCAAACTTGAGAGTGCTTGATCCTTTGTTGGCAAGTACCTTTTTTCCTCTATACTATAATTTGCCATTTAATATACAAGTAAACCAGAAACCACTAAATAGTGCCGTAGATGTAATGGGAGGGAGATGGAGCATACCTGTGGTGGTGAATTTCTGATGACCTCCTGTTCACATGGAAAACTAGTTTTAAAGCGACCATCTTCTAGATTTGAACTTCTTTGGGCAAGTAAGTGTTGGAGGCTAAAGTTTAATATCCCTGTATCTAATCAAATTGCTAAAAATAGGACTGCTAGAGAAAAGCTTGCTTTGCTTAAATACACTTAGACAAAATGTTTTGTTGTCTTCTCCTGCTGTCTAAATGCAGAAGTTAGCATTAGCCTGTGATAGTGTTATTGTGGTATTGCAATTAGAAGTCTCTAGGACAGCAGAGTAATCGGTTAGCAATGCAGTCCTGATACTCCTGATGCTAATCTTGTGCTTCACTCTGCTCCGTACAGCTCTGTCCCACTGTAGGGAGTGGTGATGCATGCCCAGCCTGTACCTCTGGCTGGGGACGGGGAGAAGCTGGTGGAGGGTGGGTGTCCTCTGTCTGCAGCAGCTATCGGTGCTCTTCTGCCTGTCAGAGAACCAGAGAAGTGTTGTATGTGGTCAGCAGGGTTGTGTGTGTCTTGGGAGGGGGTTTCCATGAAGACTGGTGCCTGGAGTATTTCATGCTCCAGCAGTGAAGAGTACAACTCGACAAAACCTTCTGTTTCAGCCTCTTGCCAACACACACAGTCTTGCAATAATATTGGACAGGTTGGTGGGCTGTGGGCTGATGAATGCAAGAGTAATACACCTCTGTTACCACACACAGAAAAGTCTTTGTGAGTATGCTTACTGGTATAATGATGCAGTGCTTAATAAAAAGTGAACTAATCCTATGGTATTGCCTGTTACTGTTCTGTGCCAGCTGGGAAGGTGACATTTAAAGAGCGTCTGTAAGAATTGTCAGGTTTTGTCAAGTGAGGAGAATTTCCCTTTCCTACTTCTTCGTTATTCAGCCAAGTAGAGTAAAATAGAGATTTGGATTTTCAGTTGTGTCCCCCCCCCGTCCTCTCCCCTCAAATGATTTAAAATCTATTGGCTGATTTGTATGTATGATTAAGTAGTGACCACTCTATAATTTTTTCAGCAGTCATACTTTTTTTTTCTCTTATTCCAAATCTTCTTTGTTTCCATTTCATCAGTCAATACCCTCAACTCCTCTAATCTTCTAAGAATGCAAATATTTTTGTCTTCCAGAACTGTAAAAGATACAGGTGGAGTTGCTGTGAGAACACTTCCTCCTTGCAGATAGCGTGCGCTGTCTGTGCTGCTTCTCATGACAAGTCAGCCCCTCTCCTCGGGCAGGAAGTGCAGCAGAAGGTGAAGAACAGCAGATGAGAGAAAGTAATTTTTTTGCCCCACGTAAGGCAGGAGGTGTTACTTCAGGAGACCTATCTATGCCTCTAACCCTGCCATTGTTTTCTACCCTCCTCTGTTCCTGCAGTGTGATTTTTAACTGGCAATATTTTGTTTTCGGGACTGGTCACTGCTCTGAGGACTGGGTAGGGAGGGGCGTGGGGGAAACAGCTTGTGATTTTGAGGTCAGGCAGTGCGTGAAATGGAGAAACAAAATTGTTCTTTTGTGTTTTCTTTGAATATGCAAAAATAGTTGATGTGACTCAGTGGATCAGGATAGCAACATACCATACAGAAACTTTTAGTTTAAGCTATGGCTGTGTGTTGCGTTGCTAGGTAGTCTCTGGCTTAAATGCAGCTTTCTCTGATGTGTATGTTTTATGTGTAGGTTACGCTGAGATCAAGCAGAGATCTTTGAATTTCTTTTGCTGTTTGTAAGAGTAAGTTTGTGTGTAATTTGTGAGCTGTCTTGATAAGAAAAGGTCAGAGTTGAATGAGTTGGGGACGTTGGAGCTGTTTCTACTGTGGCCTCAGAGCAAAGGCTCGTTGTGCCTTTGCGTAAGAGGAGGTAAGGAGTACAGTGAACTTACTGTCAACTTTGTGCAAGTGATGTGTCTGTTTGTAAAGAGTGCTATACAGTGACCCTTGTCCTATTTTAATGATATGCAAAAATCACACCAGGAAATTCCCATCTCTCCTTTTTGGAACATCAGTTACAGCCTTCACCATACTTCTTTGTAGTTCATCTAGTGTCAGCAACGTGTCAAAAGCAGTAAAGCTTATCTTTCATTTTCCTATTGTATCATTTAACTATAAAGGATCATTCCAAAAGATTAGGTATTGAAATGCTCTCTGAATTTTATTTTTAGAAAGCTTCTGCCTTATGGCACAAAACTTAGAGTAAAAGCACACACTGTTGGTTTTTTTGCTAGTGATATTTTTGTTGTTTGTTGCTATTTACGTCCTTTTTTTTTTTTTATAGTGGGTTAGTCTCTGCTCCTCTTTCACCTACTCTGGATAATACAAAAACTATTGCAAGCATACCAAATCTGTCACATCTGCCTAAGGACAGTAAAGATGAAATTATTGAGGAATACCTATATAGAAAGGTGTCATTTACTTTTAAGTCCAGGAATGGCTGTGGCATGCTTCTGAATTAGCTTATGTGCTAACAGCCAAAGGAAGACAAAGTTTTGGGAATTCTGGGTTCTATTCCCGCTTATGGCTGAGTTTGCTGTTTTTAGGAGGTGTTTTCATCCCTCCTAGTTCTTCTGGGCCTTTGTTTTTAGCATATCTATTCACGCTAGTCATCTTCTCCCTTCGTTGCTGGTTGAGTGCCTGAAAGGATATGACTAAGAATACCTGAGAGATGTGTCTCTGTGCTTTTTCTTGTTCTTTTTCTTGATGGTAGGCTTTTAGGAACCATGTGAAATCGTTACAGGAAAACTTTTGTCCAGCTCTGATTTGGAGAAGCAAAATCTTAGGGAGTTAAATTCTTTGTGCACAAATTCTTTTCAGAGTGTATGGAGGGAGGAATTTTTTTTCCACTTTGACAGTATGATTGCATCTGTATTGGAACATGTCAGAGATGATGCCTTTTTGTCAGAGATGCAATTTCTCATTCTCATTTAGTGTAACTGTTCTAAAGCATAGAAATTTTAGAGCTTTTCAAGAAAACTGGAGAAAAAAATCAGATGTTTAATGTGGATAAAACCTATTTTCTCTGTCAGTTTGTTCTGGAAAATTACTTTTTTAGAATGAAACTCTAACAGATGAACAGAATATATCACTTTCCCTTTCTCTGTCGGGTGGTGTGAGGGACAGAAAAGTCTTGCCAAAGGTTAGTTTGGCAAGGTTTTAAGCTGCTGAAAACAGGATCTTAAAAATGGAAGAGTTGTGCAACCTTAATTAGACAGGGTAAGTTAGTAAATCCTTTATGGAATATAAGCTTAGTGGTGTAACTTTCCAGCATGATCTGAGCCAAAATACAGCTCCAAGATATGTAATCTGCTCGCGTTTATTACAGTGGAATATAAACTCTAATGCTTAAGATGACATGTCAAATGCGGGATTGCGTAGGCATGTAATTGCACTGCTATTGCAGTCACCGCAGTTGAGATAATAGTCCAGCCATTTGTATATGCAGTTACTGAAATAAATAAGGCTAACATGTTTGCATTCCTAAAAACGTTCTGTGCCACCAGTGAGGGGTTCTGCATATGAGGCTGTAATTTTTTTTTTTCTCTCCCCCCACAAGCATTTCAAGCAGGGAGCGCCACTGGAGAAAGCCAGTCCTAGCCTTTCAGACTCGTCGTACCAACCCTGCTTCAGTTTTATTGGCCAAATATTTTAATGGTTGTGTGGTGATCTGGATGATGGCCCTGATCCCCACTAAAACTACCCACCCCCTTTTTTGCTGGGTGACTTAGAAAACACAGTCCCTAACCCAGTTCATTTTGCAGGTGTGATGAAAGAAGAGGGTGGGTACAAATAGCAAAGGGAAAGAGGAAGGAACTGCATCTTTTGGTGACAGTACCAGCCTTAATGTATTTGTTGAACTACTGCTTATGGCCCCAATTCAGGAGAGCAGTCCTGTGCAGGATAGGGCCTCTAGTATGTGAATAAAATGTCACTGAAGTAGACTTCTTCACCTTTTCTTACTATTTTGTTAACTGGTTAATGTTGTTTAGACTGGAAAAGTGCCTTCTGCAAAGTTCCTTTAGAGAAGAAAACTAAGCGTAGGGCGAGAACAATGGGTTATCATAAACTGGAAACTGATTGATAAAGGAATAAAAAGACCAGTGTTCACTTTGGTGAAAGCTTAGCAGTGGGATCCCTCTGAAGTTTTGTATGTCTACTGTTCCGTCAGCTACAGAGACAATTCCAAAGAACTTCAAAAGTACTTAGGCTGTATGAATAGCCAACAAAATGCAGAAGTTGTTCAGAGTTGAACAGTCCAAAGTAATAAACATTTAAGTAAAGCAGCAGTTTAAGAAGGAGATTAGTATCATGCTGGAGACCTTAGGGGAAGTTTTGGCTCAGTGCACAACTATACGTTCTGTTATAAAATATGTAAAGAACAAGATGGAGAATAATCTTAAAAATATCAGTGGTTCAACTTCACACTTTGCTGTTTTTGTCTCAGCTGTTTTAAAGATATTGAAGAGTTAAGAAGGGGCTCTAAGAGGGTCAACAGCTTCATTAGTGCAAGCTGAAATCAAATGAGAACAATTTCATTCACAGCTGAACTTGAATCAGAACTGAATTGAACAACTCAGTGATTCTGTTTCCTGGGCAGAATAGAGTAGGAGAGATGCAGTCTCCCTGCTTCTGTGTAAAGAAGCAGCGTCTTGTCATTGGAAAGTACAAAATTAGTTTTTAACATTTAATAAGACAGCAGTGCCTGAGATTTTTGTTTCCTTCTTTGTTTTTTCATAAATACTTTCATTATGTCTTTTCACAAATACTGACTTTGCAGAATAGTGTCAATGGTGTTACTTTTTTTGAGTCATACAACACAATCTGAAAACTTCTTGTTTAAATGTTATCGTTCTAAAAGGTAAGGAATTGTCCCTATTTAAGGAGTCTAATAGTTTAAACTAGCTTAGAGATTCATCTCACTTTTGTAATTTGAAGGAAGGTGGAGAGGAAAGATTAATAGCTTTATTACCTAAATGAGAAGCTGTAGAACTAAGAATAGAAGTGGTGTTCTAAGAGCAAGGGCCAGCATTGCTGCTGTTTGGGAGGACGTGGGTTCTGGAAAGTTGATTCACAAGGATAATGGCATGAGTGCTTGTGGGTGTGTTTTTTTGGTGGCAAAAAGGAGGATTTTGTCTGAGGTTTTTTTAATTTACTTTCATTTGTTTTCTAGCATCCAAAAGTTACAGGCATGTACAGTTTCTGTGAAAGTCTGTAGTGTCTCTGCTTGCCAGATCTGGGGGAAAAAAACCATTAATATTAAGAATATGTGGTTTTGGTTAATTTAAGCATCAGTTATGTTTGAATGTTGTGTTTAGGGTGGGCCATTGAACGCTATTTTGGTGACTTGGGTGTTTTATTATCTACGTAGGTAAACGTGACTCTTTTTTAAGCATAGTTTCCTGACGGGATTAAACTACTTGTTTAACAGCTATTCTTTCACTCCTCCCACACTTCTGATTTGTCTCCTTGCAAATCTGTCTGTGATTGACCAGATGGTTCAGATTTCATACATAATGCTGTTCTCATGAGTTTTGTGAAAATTGGCAGCTGAGCAGAGGAGAGACAGACCCAAGTTAGTGCCTCAGCTGAAGGTAGTGCAGGCAGATTTGGCCATCGTATATCTTGTTTGACATCTGCTGCATGTCCAACCAGTGTATCAGTGGTTTTGGGTTTGCCACGATGCTGGCATATCTTGTCCAGCCCGTTGAGAAGAAGAAGGTTAGACAACAAGTTTTTGGGAAACCAGGCTTTGTTACTTCTGCTGCTTCTGGAGCAGTGTGTTAATCTGGCAGTGGCAGACAGTGTATGAAGCAGCATCCTCCTTTAGATGATGTTTAGTCCACCTTGCTTATCATAGCCTTTCAGATCCAAAAGGCGTATGCAGATAATTGTTTAGTCTTAATATTAAGAAAAAGGATAAGGTGGTAAAAGAACTTAATGTATTGTGTTTTTAAGACTTTCTACTCTGTATATAAAACAGGAGTTGGCATAGCCTCCTAAAAGGAGGATTGGAAGGGTATCAACCTGACTGAAACTCTCAAGAAAGAGCAGTGATGCTCAGATTACTGTAGGCAGGGCAGAGCCAAAGAAAAAGTTGGTTATGAATCTGACCCAGGGACATGTAGAAACGTGAGGCTTGAGGTGTATTTGAGTGTATTTGGGGAGACCTGGGAGAGAGCAACAGTGTGGGTGGGTAAGCAGCATGAGATTCTGTCAAGAAGGGTTCTGTATCACCGTGAAGGCATTACATTAGAAATGTGGCCTCTTGAGTTTTGTACCTGAACCTGTTCTATTTTGATATGCATAAATATATTTGGATGGCCTGGCAAAACTCCAACTCTGGTAACTGCCAGTTTCATTTTCAAATGCATTCTTCTTTCGTACCCATTTCTATTTCCTGTGCTTGTCTCGGGCATAAAATTCAGCTGTTGTTCCTCCTAGCAACAGCTTTACTTGGAAATAAATATAACTGTAGCTTGTGTATACACTAATAGGACATGAAGGACCTATGAAGTTCAGTTTACATTTGTAAAAATGCTTTCAGATGCAGGTACGGTTAATATAAATGTCTGTTAAGCCTCTTGCGTGTGGTGGATTACATGAAACAAACAGATTAATATTTTTTTGTATTTGAAACTCTTCTATTTGTATCATCAAGCCTAATACTTCGGTCTTTTAACCTAATAATGTAGGAAGGGAATGTGACAACAGCAAGGCCTTTGCCCAGGTAGTTCTATTGTCTTGGATGTGTTTAAAGATCATTTGACGCCTACCTTGGGCTTCTGGAGTTTGACAAGATTTTTACAGGCTGGAGAAGCACTTTTGTCCCTCATCTATTTCAGAGGGAGAAAATACTGAAATGTGCCCCCCCCCCCCCTTATTGCTTACATTCTTTGTGAATGTTTTAACTGCCTACTAAACTTTAAAAGCTAAAATGTGGAGCTGAGTTCATGTAACCACGAGTGGCGTCACCGTGCGTCACTGTAGGAAGGCTGAGGGTTATTTGGGTGGTTGCTGTGGTGAAGAAAGAACTGTAGCAGGCAGCCTGCTCCTTCCTTTTCCAGTCCCATTACCACCCTTTCCTGATACTTTGCAAAAACAATGTGGTAAATCTGAGTGTCTGATCACTCACTGGGTTTGCTTTGGGGCAGGTTTCTTTGAGTAAAGTATGGAGGATTTAGTTGGACAGGTAGAATTCTGTGTTTGAAGTGTATTGACCAAAGCTCTTACTCTGTGGAAGTGCTAGGCTTTTGTAGCCTAAATAAATTTATTTTTGCTTAGTTTTCTTTTTGTCTGAGGAAAGAGTAATTTGTAACACTTTTTGCAAGTCCTTCATGAGCAAGCCAAGGCGCTTGTAACTTGTCACGATCTGTGGCTACATGTAAAGTGCTTACAGTGTCTATTGCTACCCACAGACTTAGGAGTATTCACATTAGTCATTTAATTGTAAAGTGGAATTTTGAGATTTGTAATATCTTCTTGCATTTGTGGCACACTTGCTGTGTTTGACATGGAGAAGTCCATTTCCACAGTCTCTTTCACAGCTCTGTTGTTCAACCCCTTTATGGGTGCTCTCCAGAGAAACTGCTCTGCAGTGAAGTACTGTTTTTAATTGAAGTACTCTGAAGTCTGTTCTTTTTCTTTTTATGTTCCCCCAGCATTTGTCTGCTGTCATTTTTATGATTTGTTCCCAATGTATAGAAAAACTTTTTGATCCAAGATGTGGAATTTTTTTTTTTTTTATTTGTGGAGGAAGAAGAGAGAGAGAAAGAGAAGCCTCAATTACTGTGGTTGCAGCAGCATATTTCAAAATTGGGAACTGGGTATTTCACTGAAAGGTGCATTGAATATTAGTCTGTGCGCTGGGGATGAAGGGTAGGTATTGATGCCAGTCATTCAGAATGTTTGAATAAATTTGTTTGTATCAAGTCCTACTATTTTATGTCAGTAAAAAGTACTACTGAAACTCCCAGTAAGACTGTCAGCCACAAATCCAAGGTATTTTTTGCAGTTGTCAGCAGGTGTAAGAGGATTATTTGTTTTGTAATAGTAACAGATGCCAGAGAGCTAAACTTTCTTTAAATTAGGAACAGTAAACTTTCTGCTGCTGCTTTGAGGTACATCATCTAGAATAATCTAATGGGAGATGCTGTGTTTTCCTGCTAATTACTTCATTTGTGATAGCCTGAGAGTACCATTAAAGGTATCACTTCTGATTTTATGATGATGGACTTCTGCTTACTAGCAACCTGAAACATGGCCACACACTTAATTCTTAAGAGTCGCTGAACTGGTATAGGATAACCTGGGGTAAATTTAAATATGGTAAGATGCTTTGTTGGCTTGAATCATTTGCTGCGTCATACCAGCAAAAGTACTAGCTTAAGTTCCTGGCTAGAATTATTGTCATACACTTCCCAGCATGCTTTTCAAACTTACTGTGGCCTCTTGTTTTAATAATGGGACTTGCATAAACAGAAGCATAAAACTGAGTATAGGAATTTGCTGTTATGTTAATCTGCATCGTTAGCTGTTTACTGTTTGATGATTAAATTATTTTGATTAAATTTGTGGTAACTGAACATAATTTTCACCCTAGCCTTTATAAAATCCATTATTTGAAAAAAATGAACATAGTTTTTACAATTTACAATTCTTGTTCATGTTGTAACTTCTTTGTCATAAAGACTGTTTGTAGCGTGGGTGAGAAGTTTAATATAAAGTTCTTGCAACGTAACGGTGCAAACATTCAAGGCTTCTATATCCAGTTATTTTTTGATTCTTTGCATGCCTTTCATTACTAAGTTTTCCCCTCCACACTGCAACTTGAAAATGTCCAATGACTTGGTTCTGTTTTGTGATATATGGCAATGCTAACCCACTGGAACTGGAGGATCGTGCAGAGGTGTATGGGCGGAAGAGAGAATAATGCTGTAGCTGTTTGATTAGTAGCCAGTTTTATTGCTTGCGGATATTGATTTTTAGATTATGCTACTTCTGCAGTCTCAAAATACACCGTTTGAATATGTATTTCTGTTCTTTTGATCATTCAGGTGCTCAGTAGCTCTGCTTTTTCTGTCTAGAGTTGACCGAGTTGATAGAGGTTTAGATGGCCAATGTCCTTCAAGTGGAGACATGCTCCTCAGTTCTGAGGTCACTGTAGGGAGATGGTAAATAAATGCACAGAATGGCCTTTTGCCTTTCCCATGTAGGCCATTTAACAGACATAATGTAAAAGTAAAGGGTTTTCCAAATACATTATCACTGCTTCTATGTGGTGATTATTTGTACTGTCTCGTGAGCTGGGCTGAAAAACATGAGCTGTGTAACGAGACAGCATCAACAGCATTTTGTAGTAACTTAGGCAAGACCTGAAGAATATGAAGAGGTAACTGCAAGGTAACTGAACTTGATTTAGATAAGCAGAAGATAATGACCAGAGCTGGGATACAGGGGTGGTCTTACATTCAGAATCTTGATTTGCAGTAATAGTATTGTTGGTTTACTTGACTTGAACCTTCAGCCAGTGATGAAAGTCATGCAGTTTGCTTCCATTAGGAGGAAAAATTGATGAAGATCTGGGCTTTTTGGAATCAATATGACTTATTTAAAGGATATATGCAAAATCATGTTTTTCTGAGCCCAGTTGCATTTGAACACTGGGAAAATGGTTTCCTTGCTCAGTAGTGTAATTATGGTGTTTTTTAACCTAGCACATCTTCTGAAAAGCATAGTCTTAGTTCTTACCTGTAGTCACTCTGGCAGCTTTTCTTGATACGTACCCTTTTGGCTGTAACCCTTGCACCCAGTCCTGGTGGTACAGTTCTAGAGCTAAGCAGTTGAATGCTCAGAAGCTGATCAAGCCTTTTCACCGTGGTATTTAATTAGTCTCGGTATGTAGGGAGAGATGAATGGAAACTCTCACTTGGAGTTTTAGGCAAGTTCCACATCTTGTTTAAA
This sequence comes from Nipponia nippon, assembly GCF_047370975.1. Lineage (NCBI taxonomy): Eukaryota > Metazoa > Chordata > Aves > Pelecaniformes > Threskiornithidae > Nipponia > Nipponia nippon. The sequence goes on from NW_028262358.1 coordinate 25,386,829, forward strand.
GAAAAAGTAACGTTTGCTCGCTTCCAGTGAGTTTTCTGGTTCCTCTATTTGATAAACCTCAAGGCACTTCAGAGAATTTCTTGGGTACCAGAAAACCCTTGATTAGTTACCTCTCTAGCTATAAGTGCACTAGAATAATGTGTTCTATCAGCTTCCTATGAGAAATGGCTCTCCCTCTTTGTGCAATCCAGTGCCAGTTTTCTGCATTCTGCATGTCTTTTACCTGAAAGAGCCTCTTGTATAGTGCTCTGAAAAGTTTATGGTCCCAAAATATACAGTAACTTAAAACTTGCAGTTAAGAATGGAAATGAGACTTCCAACTCATGTCTTCTCATCGCTAGCTAGTCTCTCCAGTCCCTTATGCGGTAGGTAATAACTAAATTCTGTTGAGTTCTTCTGCTGTCCCTAGAAATGATGTTCCAATGGCCTTGGGATATTTGTTGTAAGATTGCTGAATATGTCATGTTATTTCTGCAGCTGTGTTTTTGGGGAAAAACATCTGAAAAGCTTCTAGATGCTCTGGTTTCCTTGAAATTATATAGGAAGCTTGCAATCTACAAATCTTAAAAGGCGAGGAAATGGCCATCTCATCCTGGGCAGGCTCATTGCTATATGCCACCAGTTACTTGCTCTTTAAAGCCATACTTTCAACTGGCCTGACTTGGAAATCCAGATTAAGTAGGCACAAAATCTTCTGTATGGCTAGAACTGTGGCTTTCTAAATACCTCACTTTTCTTTTTTTTTTTTTTTTTTTAAAGAAAAAAAGAGCCAAACAGCAATTTTTGCAGAACTTTGTTGTAATAGAGCTTGCTCCCTCTTGCATAACAGTGAAAATTTTGTGCAGACTTTATCAGGAGTTCATTTGGGGCAGTTCAACAGTTATCACATAATATACTTAAACTTTTTGTAACAAGCTCCTTCAAGTCTTATGTATCGCTATCTAGAAGTAGTAAGGACTCAAATCTGTCTACTTGGAAAGCACAAGCAAAAATCTAGTGTGGGGTACATCTACCTATTTACCTATTTATGACAATAGATGATTCTTATCTTTATTTCTTTATAGCCATCAGACTCTGCTCATGTATTATTTTCTTCTTGAAACAGAATTACAGATTTCCCCCAATTATTTGTTCGAAGGCTTGCTTCTGTCTTGTGGGTTTATTTTTTTTTCAGTGGGCTCTTTGTCCAGTTTCCCCAGTATTCATAGTATTTTGGACTACGCAGTGCAGGTTCTATTTCTATCTTATGAAGAAGAAAGTTTGATTCCTCACAGAAAGTCCTGTGGTGTTGCAGTGCGCAGCTCTGCGTAAGCGGCCGAACAGCTGAATGGAAACTGTGGTAGTGCTGTGGTCCTGAACGGTGGCTTGTTGATTATTAGTTTGTTTTAGTCAGCTTGCACTAGGCCAGCTGGTTTTCATCAAGATTCTCAGAGTTAACAGCTGAGGCTGCAAAGCAGGCTTCAACCATTCCCCCTGGTTTCAGAGGTAGTCCTCTCTCTGGAGGAAACAGGACTGCTATTTCACAATTTGCTTTGCACAGACCATTACCCTAATGGGATTTTTCACACAGTTGGTTTGGATATACTTTTTTGGTGTTGATTACACAATCTGAAAAGTATCCCTTTACTTAGGGCTGTGAACGTGGGTGTATTCTCTGGGCATTGTCTCCCATGGAAAGATCTGCTTTTGTCCTGTACCTATTAGCTTTTTAAGGCTGTTTGATATGGTAGCTGTACTTTTTGAGCCACCTTAACAGTTGAGGGAAGTGAAGTACCTTATGAACGAGTCTTTGGCATCACAGGGAATTTCACATCTGGAAAGACAAGCAACAGGATCAAATTAGTAATGCATACCATTGCCAGTGACTCAAAAGGAAACTGTAGTAATAGTATTGTATTTTGCGATACTGCCCCTGGGTAGATTCTGCTGCCTAGACGGTTGACTCTGCAAAGACAGCTCAGGTTATTGTTACGATGCAGTACTTCAACTGTGACAGAGGGTGTGCTTTCAGAGTGCTCTCTTGGGGAGAAAATATTTTCCATAATTTGCTTTCCCCAAACAAATCCAAAGCCCACTAAAAATCAAACAGCTGTCACCCTGTCCCTGCCTAAATAGTGATTCTGTAGCGTCTGTGGTACGTGGCTACAAAATTTTTATAACAAGGAAGTTTATCTTTCTCTTTTGTACTTAAGCTTACAGGGAAAAGGAGAAGAGTTGGGGGGGGGGGGTTGCACGTTTTTAACATATTCTAATATTCTATAAAAGAACAAAGCTCTATGCTTGCTGTGCTCTAAAGATCACAACATGCCTAACAAGTTTGTTTGTTTGTTTTAAAAAGAAATTAATAGCAATTTTGAAGATAACTTAGGTGACTCGTGCTGGTTATGCTTTGCACGTTGGGCCAACCGGACTTGCCCAGCAGGTCTTCCAGTGTAGCAGACCGCAGTTCCATAAGGATTCATTCTGGTGCAACTGGTGCTTGCTGCCCCATCATCCCATCTTCTGATAGCTCTGATTGTGCTGGATTGCCCCTTCTTTTTTTTTTTTTTTTCACCAGCACAGATGCTCACATGATGTTGCAGTGGCTCTCTTTTGCTTCTCAAGTATTAGAGCAACTTGCCCAAAATAGGAAAAATAAGAAATATCTTAGATGAAGATAGTAGGGGAAATAATTGAGGCCTTCCCACTTTACATGTTGGGTCTTTTTTGTGTACTTGTTACTACTCTAAGCTTTAACGTTTATGTTTAAGTAGGTGTCAGCAGCTATATCTGCGTGTTAAGTAGTAATTTGAATATCTTGGTGTTTGAGTAACTAAAAGTAGCTCAATTTCTATGTAGCTGCTTTCATGCTTCGGTTTGACGTGCAGACAAAACAGTCTCAATAGAGTAGTTTAATTTGCTGTAATATTTCATAATATAGCTAAAGGTGCAGATAAAGATATAAATGAAGATCTGACTACATCTGTCCTCAGATGAAGATCTCAAGACTTCATAACAGTGAACACAATGGCTTATTCTGGCTGAAATGCATCGTTGCCTCAAGTTTGTGGTGTTGGTTACTGTTCCCACTTTTTTGCCTGAGTGAAATGATACCACGTGAATCATATTCTGCTTTTTCCATATTAAGGTTTGAACTATCCTTCAAATTTATGTCTTTGCTGCAGTTCTGCAGCAGTAAGACAGAAAAACCTTGCCAGTTTGTACTTGCAACATGTGCTTTGTGACTGTAAAGGCTGCTCCTTTTCATGCCGCAGGATGAAATTGTAGGTTTTGTTGTAGTTGAAGGTATCCACTAAGAAAAAATTCTGTTAACACTGCATTTTTTTTCCTGGTGTCAGGCTGTAGATCACAGAAGTTTTTAGGTTGGAAGGGACCTCTGAGGATCATATAGTTGAACACCCTGTTCAAAGCAAGGTCAGTTAGAGCAGGTTGCCCAGGTCCATGTCCAGTCAGGTTTTGAGTAGCTCCAAGGATGGACATTCCACAACCTCACTGTACAACCTGTGCCAGTGTTTGACCACTCTTATAGTAAAAATGTTTGGGTTTTTTTTTTGTTGTTTGTTCTTTTTTTTTTTCTTTTTTTTCCTTGTGTTGAAGTGGGGTATTCTGTATTTCAATTTGTGCCCATTACCTCTCAGCCTGTCGCTGGATACTGCAGGAAAGGCTCTGGCTAAGTTGTTCTTACTCCTCTCCCTGCACCCTCATCAGGTAGTTAGTTACACATGAGTAAGGTTCCGCCTGTGGAGCCTTTTCTTCTCCAGGCTGAAAGATTCTCCGGTCCCTTAATCATCTTAGCGGCTGTTTGTTGGACTCACTCTAGTAAGTACAATCTTATATTGTACTGGAGAGCCCAGAACTGGACCCAGTGCTCCAGATGTGCCCCTCTGCTGAGCAGAGGGGAAGGACCACCTCCCTCCACCTGCTGGCAATGCTTTTCCTATTGCAGTCCAGCGTATTGTTTGCCCTGCCATGAGCGTGCATTTCTGGCTCATGGTCAGCTTGTCCACCAGGACCCCAGGGCCTTTTCTGCAAAGCCGCTCCCCAGGTGTAGGACTCTGCACTTCCCCTTGTTGAACTCCCTGAGGTTCCTGTTGGCTCATTTCTCCAGCCTGTCCACATCCCTCTGAATGGCAGCACGACCATACGGCATGTCAACCGCTCTTCCTGCTTGTGCGTTGTCTGCAGACTTGCTGCAAACTTGCAGAGGGTGCACTCTGACCTATCGTTCAGGCTGCTAATGAGGATGTTAAACAGTACTGGTCCCAGTATCAACGCTGGGGCACACCCCTAGTAACTGGCCTCCAGGGGGCCTTTGTGCTGCTGGAGGTGATGATTTTCTCTCCTACAGCTTTCCTGCTTAAAGCTCAAGTCCCAGTGTTGACATACTGAATTTCAGAGTACCTTATCCTTTTTTTTTGTGCTCTAAATGACTTTTCCCCTTTCCTCCCATTTTGTTTCTCAGTCTTTTCAGATATATGTGGAGGGGAGGCCTGCCTCTAACTCCTTCTGACTTGAACCCAGGAAGGAACCACTTCTCCAGCTCCAGATGGGAATTTTTGTGAAGATACTTGTAATTTTTAAAGGGTGTGGGCGGAAGCCATGCCACTTCCATTGAGTTGTTCCTGTCTGTCAGTGTTCAATGTGTAAGACCCTGTTTGTCAGGTCTGTTTCTGCTTGGTTAGTTGCTCAGCAGTAGTGATGGGGCAGAGGAGTATGGGTAAAGTACTGTAGTAACCTGCTGAGTTAAAGTTATTAAAAATACAGAGCTGTAGCCAACTGTTCTTTGCTTGAAAGGGTGATAAGGGTAACAATAATAGCAAGCTCTGTATTTGTAGCATTTTTTAGTTACCCAGCTGCACTGGTACATTTTTTTGATCAGAGAAAAGAAACACTCTTTCCTCTTCTCACTGCTCTTCTATGGTACTTAAACTTTTACAAAGAGAAACATGCTTGAATTGTTGTAATGGTGGTGTATTCTGAAATTCCCCTGTTTTCAAAGTAACTTTTCTTTTTAATTCTAGAAAAGCCCATCTGTTTTTAATAAAAGTATCTTCTAGATAGAACTTTCTTTGAGCTTAAGATGTATTTTGCATTGTAGTCGTACTTAAAATACTGTAGTTTCAATATATAGTACACTGAATAGGACTTATCAACTTAGGCAAATTTGATTTTGCACTACCTTCTTAAGAGTAAACATCAGTGTTATGGGTGACTCTGCAATAGTTTGACTCTTGCATTTTAAAAAAATGGAAGAGTGTTCTGTGGATGTGGTATATAAAGTAATTTTCTTGAGTGGTGAGAATCCTTTCTCTCTTGTAAAAATTATCCTTGTAGATAAAGAGACTGAAATGTAGGACCCATGGCCTTGTCTGACAAAAGGGGGGGTCTGTTTAGGCAAGCGTTGGACCTCTTTGCCTTGAGGGATTGACTGTAGTGTTTCCATCATTGTCTCTGACCTAGAGGTTGAATGACAGAAAGTGCAAACTGGTAAAAAAAACCTTGTACGTCTTGGTGGTTCTCCTTAAAATGTTCAAATCTGTAGTATCTGTCTAGGGAGCAATAAAACATCTGTGGACCAAAATTTCTTGGGATATTTTTTCATACAAGCGGTCTTCTGGCCCTGTGATTGTCAAAGGAGGTTTCTTGCCACGTTAAATTGTGCAGTCTTAGTAAGCTGCAAATCTTGTCTTTGCTCTGTGTAACAACTTAGCTGAGACCCTCCTATTCAGAGTCTCTTCGATGCTTGTTTTGAAGAAATGTATTTCTTTGCTTCTGTCACTTACGGTGTTACAGCTTTTTGGACATCCCCAGAGTGTTTAGAAGCTTTTAACCAGCAAAAGGCAAAAGTTCATCTTTAGCTTATATACTTGTTTTTGGTTTATGGTCATCTTAAAGACAGTCCTGTAAACTTTGTCTTTATTTGATGTTGGAAATAAAAATTTTTGAACATAGATTGATGGTGTTTCTTTCCACAGTGTAACTAAGAATGACCAAAATGGTACTGAGTATCAGCTTTAAATATGAACTGAAGTGATAGCAGTTAATCTGAAGTATATTTACCGTTGGTTCAGATTATTCTGTCTTTTTAGGACCTTGGTGACAATGTGCTTCTAACTAGGTAGTTTTTTGTGCATACTTTGAAATTTCTTAGGATTGTTTTTAACTTTCAAGCCTGACTATTTGATTTCCAGTATCCCTTAATAACTTGTTGTTCTGATGTTTTATTTCCCAAGTGTGTTAAAAATGTAAAAAAGTATTCTTTCATGGTGAGAAAAGGTTGCGAGACTGCCCCATTGTTTTGCTTCTCCTTCTTCTAGGCTTCAAACTGATTTTTTTTTTTTTTCAGGCCATTATAACATCTGCAGTATGTAAGGTATTAGAGCATTAGGATATTAGTTCATGAATGCATTGATGTTCCTCTGGGTAGTTAATACTTAATGTATTTTATCCGTCACTGGGAAGGAATGTGCTGTACAGCTTGCTTATTCTGCGAGTAGTCTGACTCACGAGCTCGAGGTACTTCAAAAGGATTTCAGCACTCCATCCCATTCTTCAGTCTTGCAGTTGCTTTTCTAATAATAGAAACAGCAAAACAGGCAGTGGAATTGCTTCTCGGCTGCTACAGTTCATTACCAGTATAGTCATGAAAGCTGACATCAGTCGCAGTCTTCACATTTCACAGTCCACATTTGCCTGTGTCGCTATGAACACTGCGTCTCTTGTACCGCTCCTTGGAAGCGGTAACCACCATATACAACTGGGGTTCCAGTTTAGATGATCAGAACTATGAGCTGTGGAACTTTGGTGCCTTTACAATTCAAGCAGCGTTGTGGGAGCGATATAAAATAGCTGTTGGAGACCTCCGGCAAAATATGGAGGGTACGTCCAGTGAAAGATATGTTCTTCTAAGACTTAAGATATATTGGAACTATTCCTTAAATATCTGTAGTGAGCATAGCTTGTGCATCCTGACAGAATTAATGTTAACTTTAAAAGTTTTCTTATCATATAAACTGCTTGCCTAGCGTAATTGGAAAGAGGTGAAGCTCTTGAAATGATATTGCCTGTATTGAAGTCAGTGGAAGTTTGCTTCACTGAAGGTGAGCTAAGGTTTCGCGTTTATTGATTCTCAGTCACATATGGGTAAAAGGAGCCCTTTCTTCAGCCACAAGCATCATCTCTTGTGCCAGTGAATTATAGAACTCAAGCAAACTGTACCCATGAGGTCTTGAACGTGCACTCCAGGAAAATTATGTCAGTCTTCAAAAGTAGTCATTGCTAGGGCCTGTTTCCAAAACGAACTGCGGTGCTTTAGGAAAAACGTGTTTCTTGGGTTGGTTAGAAAGATGAAAGAGCCAGGGCATCTCCTGTAATTGTCTCCTGTTTTTAACACCTCTTACTGTCAGTTAATTGAAGTAAGAGTGTGGGTTGACTTAGGGCATATGAATATTGTGACTGCTAAAGTCCTCTTCTCTGCAAAGCAGATCTGTCTGTAAACTGCAGAAAGAGAGGGTGGAAGCTAACAAGAATGGAATTAAAAGCAAAAAGAAATGTGTGGTGTTTCCTACAATGAAGTGTAGAGGTGTGCAAAATGGTTTGTCACAGAAAAATGAAGATGGTGACTGGGACATCTTAAACCCAGCCTTGGTTTATTAACATGTACTGTAGGAACAGTCTCCCTTTATTTGCAGGCTTGTCTTCCCCAGCTGCTGCTGCTTCTCTGACTTCTCTATGATAAACATTTTCCTTGATGGAAATAAAAGTAAAAAATTTGTCAATGCAGGTCAGCTTATTATCATCATAAAAGTCTGAATCAAGTTAGCTGTAAAAGATGCTTTTTTGGTATCAAAATCTTGTTTGAAACTGTATTTTTGCAACCTTAAGATGTGTATATTGTAATAGCATTGAAATTCACAATACTTTTGTTAGTAAGGGTACATTCCTTAATAGGAAAAGAAAGATAACACTTTAAGTGAAGCTGTGTTTAATGAGATATGATGTTGTATGCAGGTTCTTTCCCTCCTTTTCTGGACTGTACTTTTATTGATCATCTGTATGTCTCGTGTGTACTTAGAGACAATATATGCAGGTTCTTTGGCAGTATGAATTTTGGAAGGAATGGGTGGGATAGGAAGAGCTATTTTTCTCTTTCCAGTAGTATGTGTCTGATTTTATATAGGTGTTTTTAAATACCTTCTAACCCTAAAATACATCCTTAATAAATGCAAAAAACTAACTGTATGCTGATTTTCTTAGTCCATTGTTTGTTTTCCTCCCCCCCCCCCCCCCCCCCCCGTAGGCAACCAATTCGCAGAGACAAATGCCTTTAACCTTTTGTTAAGGGGAAAAAAAACACCTTTAGCACGTCTTTATCCATTTTTTTTTTTTAACATGGTCTAGGCATGCTAAGTAATATTTAACCTGTGGCATCACTTCTGGGATTTCTTAATACCAGCTATCAAAGAATCCCATCTATAAAGAAGAGATAAATGAGTTTAACAACTGTACATAGCTACTCTAGCTGAAACATGCTTTGACGAGCCATTTGTGAATAGCAGTAAAGTGGGGTTGCAACTTGCCAGACACAAATGCTTGAGGAGGAATGTTTAAAACGTAGAAACCTGGTTGTCATGAGTTACAGTCACTATTGAATACCTAATAATAACGTTCCTTCTTTTAGAAAGCAGGGTGGCTTTTGAGGAAGCAAAGGAGGCTGTCCATTAATAATACCATTTATTTGTTACTGAAGGTTTCCAAGTGATTGACAAAAAGTGGTACTGTTCAGTTCTACGTGTTGCCAGCCTACAGCTTCTTGGAACAGGTTTTCTTGAAGTCCTGCCTCGTGGATGCAAGTGATTACAAGTGATCAGAAGAAAAATAAACTAAGGGGCGGGAAGTTCTGGAGTAAAAGTTCTTACCTTCTTCAATTTCTAGAGAAAGTTGTGAATATTGTGCGTAGACTCAAATCTAAATGGCAAATAAAGTGGATATCCAAATCAATTATACATTTACATATGTCATAACTTTCAGGTGATTTATCTAGCTGGTTTATGGGTTTGGGGTTTTGAAGAATGGCGATCAGAACACTTAAAGAATTTCCCTGACCTTGCCTTAGAGCATCACTTTTTCATGCTTTTTATTTATGGGATTAATATGATAGCTTTTAGATTGGGATGCTGCTAGTATGAGAGTTGCCTCTGGTTCCTTCACTGCCCATTTCCTACTGGCTGTTGAAATTTCTGGCAGGGGGCTTTCTTTTTTTTGCTTTCCAATTCAGTGGAGAAATAAGAAGTTAAAACTCAATACATTTTGAAATAATAGAAATAATAACCCCAGATATTCATTAGAACTTAAGTCATTAAGATGCCAATAAAATTTATACTGATTCTTACACACACCCTGTAGTGAAACTATTCACTAAGAAAGAAGAGACGGTCAAAAATTTCAGAACATTTTTTAAGTTTTAAAATGCAGTATGCAAAATGAAGTAGTTCATATTAATTGCTTGGCAATTGCACAGAATACTAGACTGCCATTCTTGCCAGGTATATTCAAAAGTATAAAATAAATCTACTGAATTGTTAGTTAGCCAAGGAGTCATTTGCTCGGCCTAATGACATACTGCAATTAAAGTGCTTGAATATTTATTCATAGCATCACTTACATGCACACAGTTATGTTAAGGACATGATTACAAGGCGGCCAAGTGTTCCGAGAACTCTCAATAGCTACATTTAGATGTGTAATAGTTCAGTAAAAACATGGAAAAAACTCTTTTATTGCTTTTATTTTCCTCTTTAAGCTCTGCAAGGATTAGCTCATAAAAAGCTCAGTTTGCAGCTCGTTATATGAAATACTTCTTGATGTTTTAGAGACTTGTGTACATCTTGGACTTCTTGTTGTAAGAGAAGGATAAATCTTTGTCTTGTGGTGCATGCAGTTGCGAGTAAACTTGTCTTCATGCTTTCCTGGAGAAGATTTTTGCTTGCAACACTAAGTCACAGATGAAGTATCTCGGACAGCTAAGCCAATTCTGTCTGAATCTTGTGGGTAAAAGATGTCATTGCTAATCAGGATTACCAGGTTTTCTTGGTGCTGAGTTTACCATGATTTCAAATTACCATGTTGAACTGATTTCCTGCTCTTTTCTTCCTTTATGTTATTTCACTACATTAAACTGCATTTGCAGCAATCTAACTATTGCAAGGCTATAGACACAGAACCAGTATCCTTATAAAATGTGCCCTGGCAATAGTAGGAAGCTGTGGAGGAATGTTTGCTGGTTTTCAGGCCCCTGAGTGACAAATATTTTTCTTTGAACTGTTTTTTGTCTTGTTATGGTGGAGCAAAGCAGTGTTCCTGGTTCTGCTGCCATGCAGCTAAGGCTTTGATTTGAATGTTTCCAACTGCAGTGGAGGAAATGTAATAGCACAAGTATTTATTTCTTAAAGCAAAAGGTGCTCCTTTTGAAAATTTCAGTGTGGTGCGAAAATCGAAGACAAGCATTTATTCCCCCCGCTGAGCTTAAAGGGACACTGTGAACTTAAACTTCTAGATATTTGAGGGGGGTTTTTCTTCTTTTAAAAACTGTGGTAATGGCAGTGGTTTTTCTGCACACTTTTGTGGTTCGCTGTTCTGTTTCCGATCCAGAAATGCTCTGTGAAGGACTTGCACAAACTTGATTCTTTTCTCCTTGATAATCAGGTCAATCAATTGACCATAAAGCGTTATTAAGCACAAGAGACAGCCTGATTGCCTGAGGAGAAATGACGGAGGGAAAAGAAACCAGAGGATGTCCAGCTGAATCACTGTGATTTAATAACTTACTACCTGTCAGCTGAGCTGCAGAAGTTGAGCTATTAGCCTGGCCAGTTGACAGATAAAATGAATTGAGTAAATCAATTAAAGAATTAAATGAAACTTTTTTTTACGTTGCATTTGGAGTGGGATATCAGAGCCCAACTTTTTACTACTTCTCAGCTGAAACTTGTTAGTGCATCGTAAGCTAGTTGTGTGCTTAATTTACCCTCTATTGTATTTAACAAAAGTAGGTAAAATACTCTAGGAGGTAACAGCAGAAGCTTTTTTCCTGTTTTTCTTTGACTGGGGCCTATCTGAAAGTTTCAAAGTCAGACATTAGTCTTCACCTAGTGTGCTAAAAATGCGCTTTTTTTCCTAGCAAATTAAGCTTCATAAGTTCTCCTCTTTAGTTGATTTCAATTGTGAGCTACTTCTCATGGCTTACCTTTTTTCAGTCATGAACTTTATTTTAATCCTTCAGAAAGTTAGATCTGTGAAACATTTTTGAAGATTAAAAACAGTTTCTTTTTAAACTGCTCTACAGTAGAAATGATTAGTAGTAGAAATTGATATGTTCCAGTGAAGTATCTGTAGTAAAGTAATCAATTTTTTCTCTGAGTGATCTAGCAATAAAGTAATTTTATTTGGAATTAATTAGCTATTTGTGAGAAACCTTATTTTGCAGATGCTTAATGTATTTAGTACTTAGATTTTATTACTTTTGGAAAGCCACAGTTCAGTAAGACTATTGTATATTGGCTGCCTAAAAAAGACACTGAAGTAATAATTTCACAATCGGTACACGGTTGATTCATTTCCCTTTAAAACAGTTATCGTTTCATCTTAGTTTCTTGCCTTGTGGGGTACTGCCATAGGTAGATATGTGAAATACTTGATAAGGAGGGTGCACGGTCAACTATGACTGCCATGTCCAGGCATTTTCTAACTTCATGGAGTTAGAGAGGACATCGGAGGGAATTTGCATGTAATCGAGGAGGAGGGACAAAGGGGATCTTCCAAGTTCGTGTTGAGAAAAATAAGAAAGGATCCGTGCTTAGCTTGCCCGGGGAAAAAAAAGGAGGTTGAACATTATGGAATGAATGGTCCTCCCCACCTTCGTATCTCTAGTCTGATTCTATCTACTTGTGACCAAATACAGTATTTTATTTTTTTTTTATTTTGTGTTCAAGTCTCAGTTCAGTACTAATTTGGGAGCTGTTAGAAAGTACTAGAAGTGGCAATTTTCAAAGGTGGGATGGTAATTGGATTTCTGCAAGGACAGGGAAGCTATGCGTGGATTATTGCTTCTTGTCTTCAGTGTGTAGCCTGTTGCTTTTGCATCAGTTAAATCACTGCTTAAAAGACAGATAGTAGTAAAGTAATTAATTGTCCTGTGATGAGAGTTGTTCACTGCCTGGAGACCTGTTAATAACAGTACTAAAGATTCAGTAGTGGAGGTGAAATATTTCCTTTGATGTCAGAAATGAAAATAAGAGCCAATAAGAACCACTTAAGGTACTGAATGAACACAGAAAAATAATCATATCCTGCATGCATGGGCAATGCATCTTACTTTTCCTTTTGAACTTCATAGAGCTGCCCTGCCTGCCCATTCTTTCCCTTTACCCTGCATTGCAGTAACCATCCCTTTTATTGAAGAGGGCCAGACTCGACTCGCTTGTCTCTTTGCCCCAATAACAGCATTAGAAATATTCTGGGCTTTAATTTACGACAGACTTTTTCTAGTTTTCCATCCTGTGTTCCTTGGGAGGCAGTATTCTTTTTCTCTATTTTGTTACTTTGTGATGATGGAACTGGCGATTTTAACTACTTTTCCTTACCTCAGCATATTTTTGCTAGTCAATATAAATGTTGGATGATCAACAGCTGTAGCTTCCTCCTGACATCATTCTTGCCACTGGAGTTTCTTATCTCTGGTCTACAAAATAATGACTAATAGTTTCTGTCATCTGAGCAGCATTTTCTGAACCCACTTTCTTGCCTATAGCTAACTTGTCTAGATTTGAATTACTGAGTTTGTTTAATGTAGCATTTTAAACCCAATGATCCAACTATGGATTTTTTTTTTTGTTGTGCTTTTACCAGAGTAGTTTAATAATAGTAAGTGTACAAATGAAACGAACTTGCTAAATTTAAAAAAAACAACAAAACATTTTTGACAACATGATTATTTTTTTTTTAAATCTAATGAGGTGAGACAGTTGAATTTGAAAGCTGGGTCAAAAGCTTATGTAATTTTGAGACCCTAAATATAGAATGCTGTAATGACACGAAAAGATCGATCTCTGTGCATATGTTCTGGTAGAGTATTTTTTGTTTTATTCTTATTCTGTGCATGCGATTTAAAACTAAGCTATATACCCTCTGCTTGGAAAAATGGTCTTGCTAATGTTCCTATCTTATGCTATGTGCCAATTTAAATTGACATGTAGCATGTAGGTTTCTTTATTTTAATTGTCTGGGTGTGGGGTCTTTGGGCTTTTTGTTTTGTTGATAGTAAAATTTCCATGTGGTCGTTGTAAAATTTACCTTTTTATTTTTTTTTTTTTTTTAATAGTAGTGGAATGGGGTGATGATGTTAAAGCAGTATCAGAAGATGAAGCCATGGTGCTGGTGAACCATCAAGCAACGGGTGACGTCTGCACTCTGATGATGTGCCTTCAGGATAAAGGCACGGTAGGCTACAACCGGGGAGTGGGATAGCTACTGGGTATTTGATCTGTTACCTTGGGTGTGCTTGCATCTGCATGCGGTACTGATGACTGACTATTGTGTGTTAATCCACCAAATAACCTCCATGCCCAGAATAGGAAGCTTTTTGTTTAGATTTGGTTTAACGTGACAGCCAGTAGCTTGGAGCAGGTTTTAGATCATAAATGTTGCCTCTGAAGGTGGTCAAATATAAGCTGAGTCAGTGTGCATCCAGTCTAGGTTAACATAGAGGGAAGCAGATCTCTTTGCAGGTAATCATGTATTTGACTTTTTCCTCTCACCTCATGCCCTCGTGCAACTCATGCAAGCTTTGCTCAAAGCAACACAGGTCTAGCTTCTTGGTTATAACTTTATTCCAGCATGGAATTTTTCTCAAAGTTAGAAGCAAGTTGTGTATGGGATTTTAGTAGGAGTTCAGAAACTGAAAGCGACTTCGCTATGAGGGCATGTCCAAGCTAAGCTAGCTAGCTAAGGTCAAAATTGCTTGAGCTCTTATTTCACAAACTCTTAAGTATGTCGGTGAGAAGTGCAACTAATGTCAATTGTTTCACACATTGCTGTTCAGAAGATTCACGTCTAGGGAGTATAGTGCTGGAAACTAGAGAATGGGATCTAAAAAGGAAATTAAATTTATGTGCAAATCAGGAGGAAGGGGGTATGTATGATTACGCTACAAAGGGTGGGAGTCATACCTGGCAAGCTGAAAAAAATGCATTAGCTGTGTCTGTCTTAGTGTTGTCTTCTTTCTTGTGACCACACGGTGAAGAAACAAGGAAAAAAACTGCTTTTTGTTGCATCTGCACAACTTGTAACTGGTGCTGTTTTTCTTAGCGTACATTAATATAGATTGTGTATACTCTGTATCTCTACCAGTGGTTTCACATTTTTTTAGAAATTTTCCCAGATCTTACTTATGACAGCAGAGCTGATTCAAACAAACAAACAAACAAAAACCAAACTCAAACAAACCAAACTCAAAAAAGAAAGTATGAAAATGCCACTCAAGATTGAGCAGAGACTAATTTCTTTCTTTCTCCTGTAGCTTAGAGAAGACTGTGTTTTAAAAGTACTTTTAATTACTTTAATTTCTTTTGGAATGGAGGAAGTTAGGTATATATGGTATTCTGTACTGTACCCCAATGAGTAGAATGACAGTGTAAACACTCTTTAATTCCCTTCATCAAAATTATGCATAGGACAATCTTGTGATAAAGGTATGACTGTGAGGGTATAGTCCTGTGGATATGTATTGCATATAACCTTGAGTATTGATGTGCCGGGTGTTTTAGATATCATAGAGCTTCATTGACTCATGTATGTATACTAGTGTGTATATAAATCTAAGCCATATTTATCCTGTTTTGTTTGACTCCATAGCAAAAAAGTTTCAGTCAAGACAGAGTAAGTTTCTGTGAATGTAGGAGATATTAAAAATGGAAGAAGGCATTGAGAAGGCAAATAGTCTTCACCATGGAAACTGTTAGGTTTGCAGGCTTTCAGAAAAGCCTTAAAGTTGCTATTTTTTTCCCTTAAATAATTTCAGTCATTGCTCTTGGAATATATGTGTCCAGAGCCTAGTATGGCTTTAATCTTTTTAGCTAATAAAGAAATCAAATAAGTACGAGCATCAACGCATGCTTAAAATACAGCATGAGTAGTACAAGTGGCTAAAAATAATGAGAATGATCAGGATGGTGTATCCTTCATAGAACTTGCTGAATCAGTTTTTTTTAAAATAGCATGCTTCCTGTTTCTGAACAGAAGAGAATTGTCTTTACTTTGAGTGACTGTGAAACCACTGGAGGAAAAAACAAACCAACCTATCTGTCCAAAATAAATCATTGTACAATAGGCAACTATTTAAATTAGGCAGGTTTCTTCAAATACAGTTTAGACTTAACATGGAGTCCGTCACAACCTTGATATTCATCTGTTAGTAACAAGATAGTAACTTCCAATAACTGTTTTTATTTTGTTTAGGACAGTTAAGCTGCACTAATTACTAAACACTTTACCACACAGACAACAATTTTTAGCTCTCAAAGTATTTTGTGAAGATGAAAGGCTCGCTTCCATTTCACGCAGAAGGGTGTACAAAGAAGTAGAACAGCTTACCAAAGGCGGCCTCTCAGTGGTGATGGGGCAGTGGCAGAACTCGGAAGACCTTCCTCCTGTGGCAGTCCAAAATTTCTTTTGCTTGCTTTTGCCAACCAATACAGACTGAAACGAGATGTAATCTGCAAGCACTTACTCTTTAATGCTTTTTAAAAAATGTTAATTTAAGACGTCAGAAGCGTTCGATTTAAAGTTCCGTGTTTTTCTGTGTAGTGAGGTAGAATCCTGAAGCGTTCGTGCAACTTGACGATGTTTCCTAAGGGCCATGTCAGGAACTGTGATAGTATTTTTTCCTAGTATTTTATAAATTCTTATATACAAATGATCGTGTAGCCTATCTATTTTAAGCAAATTTAATCTCACTAAGCAGTAAGCTAAAATACATGTGTTAAGATGTTTCTTGTCTTTCAGATTCACTTATGTGAATAAGGAAAACATGATCTCTTATTAGGGAAGTGGAACTCAGCTAAAAGTTATAATTTTAATGGAAGGACTGGACTGGTATTGTTTGACTAATACATGTTACCATAAGACAAGCCACACAGAGCAAGATTTCAGCTGAATCAGAAGTGACCTAATTACACTTTTGATACAGTTCAAGAAATCGTTCCAATTTGTGAAAGTAAGTGTTAAAACAAGCTTAGTAAGGTAGTTGATGTCTCATAAACATTAAAGCTTATGTGTTTAACAAAGAGAATTAGGTTAAAATGCTGCTATTACTGCCTTCTGACTGGATTAGGACTGACAAGTGTGGCTATTTTTTCTGATTTAGAGCAGAAAGCAGTGCCAGGAAGGGTGCAGTGAAGAGAAAATAGTAGAGCTTGCAGCTGTTTGAGTGCAAGTTTCAAGACATACATTCCCAGGTTTCATTGTTAAGTTAGAGCTGCTTGAAAGATGAAAGTCAGTCTATTCAGGTTGCTTTGTTATGAAGTCTATGTAGAGTGAAATGAAAGTGGGCCTGTGAATAGGAGGCACCTAGATTTTTTTATAAAATTGGTAAAAGCGTTTTCTACATTCTGAACTTATTTAAGCAGGAAGGATGCAGCAAAAAGGACCTGAAATGGCATAAAAAAATTCTTTCAGTCCATAAACAACTATGAATCTGTGCTCAAAACACTTCTGAATGTCTTTGCTTAAACCTCCTTGAAATGCAAGTGATAAGAGACTCATGTGATAAGCATTGTTTCGTTCCTGCGGATACTAAATGGAAGAACCCCCAGCAATATCTTGCAGTGTCCTCTGTTCTGCCTTGGTAGCAGAACAGAATGAATATCCATTAATCTAGTTTGCCTTTTGATTGCAAACAAGGTAATTGTGTCCTATTCTTTGAACTCCTCCTTTTTGATTTTACATGTTAGTGTGTGTGTATATATTAATTAATTCATACATAAAAATATTTCCTCTCTGTACTTCATAGCACTGCCTAGGCTTAAAGGCAGATGTGTTATCACTGAGCTCTGGAGTTTGCCTCTGTAGCCCGCTTGCAGCAAACTGCCTGTAGGTTTTGCCTTAGGTGTAACTTGTATGTCACACTGATCTTTGGCACAGTCACATCACTCCTTCTCAAAAAGACCAAGGAAGTCCAAGGATGCTAGGCAGAAGTCCTGTGTCACCTAAAACATGGTGAGATGGACTTCAGACTCTGAAGAGCAATGACCAACTTTCAGGACAAACCTACTGTTGTCTAAATAAAAAGACAATTAAAAATAGTATGGGAGGAGAGAAGCACTAGCATTGCTGGGCAAGAGTTCCTCCTCCTGTAGAACATCTAGGGACCAATGCTGACTCCTCAAAAGACACAAACCTTTTCTTTTTAGGGAAGTAGATTGTTGAGCTTGCTTATCTCCTCCAGTAAAATAGATATTGTGTTCGTTCAACTTCTGTTAGGTATAGTAGAACAATAATTGTCAAAATGCCAAAGTAGTAGATGAACACTGACAGTCATATGGGTAACTGCTGCAGGCTAAAGCATCATCAGTGGAATTTTGGTGGTGTTTTTATCAAAGGATATGTTTCCCTACACCAGCCTGTCATCTTTGGGCTGGTGCACGGGCATGAACTTATGATATTGTAGTGCCTTGAAGAGCAAAAACGCCTCTCAGTGATGCTTTTTTTTTTTTTTTTAACTCTTGTCCTTAGGGCACACCTCTTCTTTCTTTTTTTCCCCCCTCCCTAAGGCTTTCTAGTTTACTGAAATAGAAAGAATGCGAGTCTCTGCAGAGAAGAATTTTTGCTTTAAGATCCTCTCTTTTTTTTTTTTTTTTTTTTTTTTTAGTACAGGCCAGGGGATAGCTGTACGGGAAACTATTTCACCAATATCAGTCTCAAGTGGGGAGTTATATCTAGGAACTAATTTTTCTTTTATCACTCAAAAATACAGTGTGTCTTTGTTTCCTTGGATGTGTAGCATCTAGTAAGAAATACCACTGATGGACACAAAAGGATACTAGCATGTCACAGTGAAGAAATGGATGCTTGTTTCCAAAGCAAAACCTTTCGTATCTTTGAGAGCTGTCTGTTTCTCATAGACATGGTTTCCTTTTCCACTTGCAGTGATGCTAGAGGATCCAGAAATCGGTGCTCTTGCATTATCCAAGATCTTCAAATAGAAAGTTTGCTAGTATTAAAAAACCGCAGAAGTTGAGGTGTTCTTAATGTGCTCTTAGGCAAGGATAGCTAGCTTCTAAATGCGACATTCAGATTTCGCTGGGAGATCAGCTCTATGTCTAAGGCAATAAAGTATCTTAAACGTTCTTTGGCAGATACGTTCTTGCAAGTGTGTAAAAACTTCACTTTGCTGAGCATCTGGCCGCAGTTGTTTAAGGATAAGTAAAAGAAACAGTATATGTGACAGTTATCTTTCTCCAAATATATAACCCGGGATTCATTTATAGCTTCTGTGGTCAAAAGGGAGAATAGGTAATCAGAGCACTCCAAGAGATAATTAGATTTCTTTGGAAGAAAGACTTACTGATACATGCAATTCTAGATACAAATTGCAAATTATCGAGCTGCTTTTACAAAACAGAATTCCTGCATGAAATATGATCTGCTTCTTTCTACAAATTCCACACAGGCATGTGAAGATGGGAAAACAGGTGAAAGCCACCATCTTTCACTGTATGAAACTCTTTTGTTAGAAGTATTGTTGTAGGCATGGATGTGGATTCTGAGTATTTCAGTTACTGTGCAAGCCTCTGGTGTTTGGAGAGAAGCGTAGAGTATGCTTTATCAGTAGATGTAATTAATACATGAACGCTACATTGTATTTTCTAGAGGAAATCTTTATTTCTTAGACTGCTTTCTTAATGTCTTTGCCTCAAATTATATATCTTGGACAACTGAAAGACGACAAGCAGAAGGTGCTTGTTTAAGATTCAAAAAATGATCTTCTGACTACCAGAGAAATGTCATGGTTCTCCGTATGCTTTTTTGATAGTGATAAATGGAAGAGCACTATGTTATATGACCTTAAGTTTCACTGAATTTGAATCAGTCTTGGCGTGGCCTTATGACATAGGGAAGAGTAAAGGCAGCTAGCCTTGTGTATGATTGAGAGCATGTAAGAGACACTGGATTTTCCAGTTTCAGAGAGCCATTTCCTACCCTTCTCAAAATCTACATGTAGGAGCTATAGAAGGGAAAGACCTTGTGAGAGAAGCAGCTTTTCCCTTCTGTTATTTACCTTTTCTGGACTAATTCTTCCATTTTAAATCTCAAAGGACTGAACAGGTATAGTATCTGCCTTCACTGTCCTGTAAGAAATGATGGTGAAAGTGAATCAAATAGCTCAACCTCTATTTTTGCCTTCTTACCGTGCTTCTTAGCTGGGACAAGGAGCATGACTTAATGATGTTCTCGGGGATGCATGTGGCTGCTGTACCATGAGAGAAATCGGTAATGGCATGTGGGTTGTACATAGGTCTCAGTGAATGCTGCTGTTCAAAGATAGAACGAGCATGTATGGAGCATGTGCACATCAGAAGCACAAGAACAACATGATCTCATCCCCAAAATCGCCAAGTACAAAAAAAAATAAGGAAGCATGTTTTTGTGGTAGACGTAAAACAGTTGGAGATTTCAAATACGGATCTGTATTGTTTTGTGTACTTTAACAAACGCTGAAAATGGTTTTAGTTTGCAACTGGCTTAAAATTGTGGTGGTATGTCAATAAGAAGCATTACTCTACCTGTGTGAAAAGACGGAGTAGAAGTTATTCTAGCATATGGCTAATAGTGTAGAACTGTATATTATATTACAAAAAGGCAGCTATTTAATCCTGCTCTTGAGGGAGAAGTGTGGCACCTGTGCTGCTTTATACTTTGAGACATAGGGGACTTTATTCCGTATATTTGCTAGTTTTATTGCTATTGCGAGGGTGACAAGACTGTGACCAGTATACACATAATTCTCTGCACTTGATATTTATTAAACTGTTGGGTTTTTTTTTTTTTTAACTTTTCAGGTTGTCCGTCAGATGATGTGGCTGATGGATCATATTTTTAAGTATACGAACTTTGGCATTGTGTCTCTAATCCATGGAGACTTCTTTATAAGACAGGTAAATGGAAATATGTAATAGTGCTTTGACTTATCCTTATATTTGGAATGTTGCATTGTTATGGGACTTACTTGTTACCTCCTGGATGGTTTGCAGGATGAAATAACTATGCTGTGATGTGTGTATTTGGGTAGAGCTTTGTTCTGAAACTGCTTTTTTTTCCAACCTTATTTTACTATTTGCCTAGACCTGAATGTTTATGGAACCCAATTATGATGGGAGCCTTTTATGAGAGGTGTACAAGCAAAGTACACGGGCAGCCCTTTTTGTCTCTCCGCTTCTGGCTGCCCATTGTTGGCGCCTCTGTTCTTTCCTTAGTGACCTTGAAGCTGTGCAGTGAGTCTGGTTAGGTTACTGTTCTGACTGTCAAAGTTTCAGATAAGGAAAGGCAGGACCATCCCTTTTGATGCTGACGTGGTAGTAGACCAGTTTAAGGTGGTGATGGGCCTGCATAAATAGTAATTAATTGATTCTTGAAGGTTAATTATTATTTGAGCATCGGGAAAGAATGTGTATTGAGCCCAGCATCTCAAATGTTAAGGAGTGAAAACCTCAGATTATTTCTTACAATTTTGGGTGGGGTTTTTTTGTTGTTGTTGTTTGGTAGCTGTTGATCAAACTGCACTTTAAGAGTAGAAACTTAGAAGTACAACGATAAGCCTGAACCTGCTGCCAGTTATGTGAACTGCAACATCCAGCATACACATTTCTTTCCTCTCCTGATTTTTATTTGTCTGGACTTAAAATATATAGGCAGCCAGAATTAATGAATTTTCACTTTACAGAGAAGGAGAAGCTGATTTACTCAGAATGAAATAAAGAAATACTTAATCACAGCTATACACAGCTAAAGTGAGATTTCTCACTAAGATGAGAGGCATGGTTAGAAAACCTCAGGCAAAATTAGGTAATAAAATAAAGGTCTCTAGAGATATACAGCTGTGTACTGTGAGAGTACAGAAAGGAACAGGGTTTGACACTTCGTAAAATACAAATCTATTTCGGTAGTTAAAATTCACAAGATACACATTTTTCAGGTACACATGGCTGTCAGCTTGTTAATTGTAATTTCTGAATGTGGTGTTGCAATTCCAGTTACAAAACCAAACCATTACTGAGCTGCAAAAACTAACGTTTTTCCTCATTTTTGTAAAGTGGCTGAGATACGCGGCATCACAAATAAAATGATGTCATCATGAGTCTAAATATAAACCAATTGAAAATAAAATGTTTCTTGGCTGTTAATTAGCTTTTGGGTGTAGCAAAAACACTTAAGGTGAGTGAGTAATGATCCTTTGCCTAACTATAGAAAGGCTTTGGTAATATTTGGATAAGCAAATACTTTGGTTTTTTTCCCCTATAAAATAATGCAATTTGATCATGGTACAATACATCCTATTTGTTAAAAATGCAGCCTCATTTTCATGAGCAGCACCAGCGGCAGTTTTAGGAATGCTTCCGAGGTCTACTGGAAGTTGACTCGTGTTTTCTTCCATTGAAAAGTTTACTGGAAATTGAGACTGTCAGTAACTTGCCATATTGGTGGTGCAAAGTACATGGCGTCCTAAAGAATTTGCCAGCAGTCTGCTGCTACCTGTTTTCTTTCCTCTAAAGGAAAGAAGGCTCAGCCCGTTCCCTGTGATGGTGATCAACTAGCCATGGTCTTCAAGAATTGGCTGTATTGAGGAGCTGCTTCTGTATGACTTACTTTCTCTTCTTTCTGGACAGTATGTTAATTGCGTTTTATCTTCCAGGACTCTTCAATATTCCACTAGTCATGGTTGCTTTTAAACACGCCTCTCTTTCCCATTAGTCCAATAGATTTTTCTGTATCACAGCAGCATCTTAAATCTCACAGTATTTGCTAAACAGCAATTTATCCACCAGTCGTATTTGTTAGGTTTGTTCGGGTTTTGGAGAGTTCCAGTATCTAACGTGTGAAAAGTTTTTATTGTTCACTGCTGGTTTTTTTAACCACTGTGCTATCCTGGAGTCCTGTGGTCTGGTGGGAAAGGACTGTTTTAGCTGGGTAACTTTTATATTGCTCTCTCATTGCATTAATATGAGCAGGCAGAGCTTTTTCCTTCCCTTTCATGAGGTAAGTCGGAAGTAATTGCAACTGTGAGATTTCAAAATCTAGGAGAAACACTTTCACAAAACTTGTCTTCAGTAAAACGTTGTTTCTTGTTGTCTTCCTCTCAATCCCACTCTTTCCCTCTTCCCTGCCAAAAAAAGCCAACCACCAAAGAGTGGAAGGTTTGTGGCAGTTATGTTGACATTTCAGAGAATTAAAATCACTTCTGCTGAGGGAAGCTTAAATTTTGGACTCCTGTGTCTTTTGAGTGATTTGGCAAAG
The DNA here is from genome assembly GCF_047370975.1 of Nipponia nippon. Classification (NCBI taxonomy): domain Eukaryota; kingdom Metazoa; phylum Chordata; class Aves; order Pelecaniformes; family Threskiornithidae; genus Nipponia; species Nipponia nippon. Next base: position 25,409,395 of record NW_028262358.1, read on the forward strand.
TCGCTACTCAAAAATGATAATTGATGTAAATTAATTCCTGTGAAAATTTGAGTAGCTTGCTCTTGCTGTGTGTGGAAGCGGGAAGAGAAAAGATTGTTGTTGAAGATATTTCTGCAGTAATTAAGGACAAATCTTACTGTCTTAAGTGAAAAAGTTAAGTGAAAAGTGCTAATACATCAAAGAGGAGAAATGAATGAGGGTTGGGTTGTTTTTTTTTCTTGTCCCTTTGGTCCCTCAGGTTTAATTATCACCTGGCTATATCCTATATACAGCTAATTATCAAGCTAGAAGCTGGTGTCATGCAATATCTTGTTGGCTAGGGTATCTCATTTTTATTGTTGTAGGCTTTCTTTAAGTTCACACAAATAAAATCACATCTTACTCAACAGTTTCCTCTAGAGGAAGAAAACCTGCAAACATGATAGCCCATTACTTCTCCCCCCAGTAAGTGTTTCCATCAGTGTGCTGATTTCAGCTGAGACTAAGCATTCAAGCAGCACAGGTTTGGGAAAAATCTGTGGTTCTGCTGTGGTGACCCAACTGAAGCCTGGTCTGGAGATCCAGCTATGTCTTCTGGTACCTCTGCTATTCTAATACGGGATGCAGAGAGCGGTGCATAGAAGGGATGTAAGCGAAGATACTGTTTGGCTTTCAGAAATTACTGATGACACGTGGTTTAGCAAGTTCAACTTGGGACCCAGTAACAACTAGGGAATCCTGCAAATACATCCTCCTGTTAGGTGGAGTTCCCGTTTACAGTCTGGATGTCACTCTTGCGGAGAAGTCATCAGATCAGGAGCTTCATCCTCGATTTCAAGGGCTTTTTTTCAGCCTTTCTGTAAAGCGGCATTAACTCAGCCCCCAGTAGGTACTCTGGGGAAAATTGTTTTGTGTTGTCATAGAGGCTTATTTGTATCTCTGAAAAGAGAGAGAAATCATAGAAATGTAATAATTATCTGTCTTAATGTTATCTCTTTTAAGCATTCATTTTATTTTGGTAATGTTTTATCCTTATAGGGAAGAGCACACCGTGACCAGCAGCTTGTGTTACTTAAGGAGCATCTAGAAAAATACTACAGGAGCCGTAATCGGAAATGGATTGTTTTATTTCCAGAGGGTGGCTTTCTTAGGAAAAGGAGAGAAACAAGCCAGGCATTTGCCAAGAAAAACAATTTGCCATTTCTTAAACATGTCACCCTGCCGAGACTTGGGGCAACACAAGTAATTCTGAAAACGCTTGTAGCACCGCAAGAAAATGGAACTCCAGCAGGTGGAGATGCTGTGATAAAAGGTAAAGACCACTTCACTTTTGTGGATAAAAAGCAAATTGAATGTCCAAGATTTGAGTTAAGCAAAACATTGTGTTGATTTGGTCTCTTTAAATGTCAAATAAATCCATTTTTCACCATCCTATTTATATAAATGTTTTCATATTTGCTTTTAGTTTCACGAAGTTTATTTTTTATGTTGAGACACACACAAAAAAAAAAGAAAACGTTAGTTTTTATTTGATTTTGTCTACAGTGTGGCTGCATGAATGTGTGTCTTGGTACACACGATGGGTAGAGCAGGTACTGGAATGAGCACCCAGAGTGGGCAAGAAGGTGGGCCGCTCCTTTCAGCACGATTGACGGTTTGCGTTGGTTTGTGGTAGTATGGAACTATAGTAAAAGTATTTCTGGAATATGCAAACTATGCTCACGTTTTTATTCCTGGCTTTAAAAGTTTCTTTGCATCCAGTGCTGTATACTTCGTTTCTCTTCTTGAACTGTTCTCTATTGAGTTCAAATTCTTCCATTCTCTACAGATTTTTATGACCCTTTGTTGCTGGAGTTAACTGTCACTGATGACTAGATTTGAAGGATTGTTTTGGCTGTCTTATGTTAGAAGAGTTACGAGGGGATAAGAATATTCCTGCAGTGTTATTCTGGGGTGCCTGGGTTGTAGGGGAGAGTATTGCTGGGGTATAAATAATGCCTGTGGTTATGGGACTTGGTGCTTTTAGTCTCTCAATTTTTAAAATTACCTTCTTGGCATGTTCAGAGGGCGGGGTTAGGTCTTACTTAACCTAGTTGTGGATTTCTGTTACTTATTATAGAAAGAATGGATTGGGCGGTTTGTGGTGCTTTCTTATTGATGGGTGGTGCTGGTATTTCCATAGCCAAATTATAATTGTTTAGCAGTTTGAACCAAAGATCCATCCTAATGAAGCCACATATGCAGATGACTGGGTTTTTTTCTGTGCTGAAGTTCACATTTCAGGGTTAGCAGGAAGCCTCATACAGAAATTGCTTCCAGATTTTTAGTTTTGAAGTTAATCTTGTCAACATAGGAAATGACTGGAGATGATGTTCTTGCAGGAGTGGAGGGAAGATTTTAAATGAACTGAAAATCAAGCTGTGGAGTGCATCAGAATATTTCCTTTCAGGCTACGTTCAGAAAGGAAAGGCTGAAGAAAGCCCTTGTTGTCTTAGAAGATTTTAGGTTTACAAAAGAAACTGAATACCCTCATTCTTGTTTAAAGTTATTTTTTTAAGGAGAAAAGTTTGGCCTGTTCCTGTTCTATTTGTTCCTGTCTCAAAGGCAAAAGGGTATGAAAAGCAAGAAATTCCCCAAATGTGAATTTCAGGCCTTCTAGTTCTGGAAGGGGACCAAAAGCACTCGTCAAATATTAATTTTATATTTTCATACTCTTAGATTGCTATCAGCTTAGCTGAAGATCAAACCTGGCTTCTTTTTTTTTTCTTTTTTTTCTTTTTTTTTCCTTCCTTTTTTTTCTTTTTTCTTTTTTTTTTTTTTTTGAGCAGCATGATTCAGACGCTGGAGAAATGAGTGTTTGATAGCAGTTGACCTAACTGGGTATTAAAATTGTTTCAGAAATACAATGGAACCACATCTGTCCATCCTACTCAAAAGACAGAAGGAAAGATAAGTTGGCAAAAATAGGACAGAAATGTGCGGTTTTGGCTATCATTCTCTTTCTCTACCATACTCTTTCAGAGTAATGGACATGAAAACATAATAAAAGGGTTGAAAAAGAAAAGCGAAAGTAAATTTTATATGCTAGGAAGGAGTAATATTTGATACATATGAAGTGGAGGTATTACAAGTCCTCTCTTCTCTTAAGAGCACAAAAATGTTTCTAGCATGGTAAAACTTCCCTTTCAGAGATGTACAAAGGTTAATTTTTGATCTCTCTCTTGTGTGAAAGACTCTTCTTCTAAACTTCTGCCTTCCAAATGCTTTTACTGTACTCTTGCCAGTTAAATTTTTGAAGAATATTTGTTCAGTTAAATGAAATATAATTGTATAAATTGATATGGTTGTATTATAAAGTTAGAAGCCAAAGAAGTTAAGTGATCATCTTTGTTTTTTCTCTCTTTTATCTTTCCCTTCTTTTAACCACATGAAAAAACCTGGCTCAGTGAAATCAAACTTGCCTGTATCCTCTTTGGGTTGCCATCGTTGAGTTGTGGGTGCTAGAACTAGAGGTAGTATATACAGTAAAGGTTTTGCCAGTGTCTTGCGTAGAGATTGCGTATAAACTTCTTGTACGTTATTAACTGTACTCCTTTGCTTGGGAGGTGGCTCGTGTGTCAGTAGCATCCCACTTGAACTTCATGGTTCACCGAAAACATTTTTACTCTGCACCACTTCTTCTTGTGCTCTATACTGTCTTATTTAACAATGTTCCTGGTGTCCTGGGTTACCAAATTATTCAGCTTACTATAATAAGCTTGCTTCTCCATTATTTATCATTCTCTCAATCTTTTTGGGGCTCACCTCCCTCCCCCACCCGATTTTAGTTAAATTGGTTTATAGGTTAAGAGTGACTCCTCCTCATCAAAAATTACGTCCCCTTCCTGTTGAGTTTCCTGGGTAGGTGTGTTATGATGAGTCATGATACACAGTTGCAGTGTTCTTGAGTGCCATCCTTTTATTAGTACTTAATTCATTTAGAATTCTCCTAGCAGCTTTTATACCATTCTTAATGTACTGCTAGGCTGCGCCCTAATTCGGTACAAACCAAGTTGCATGCAGGTGTTTCATCATTCGCTAGCTTGCTTTTGTACATCAAGCGTCGCTGGAGTTACAGCCTTCAAATAGTAGTTCGAGAACTGTGCAACAGCTAAATGCTACATCATCTGTCCTTCTTCCATAAGCTCTCTAATCTGATTTCTCTCATCCCTTTGGTAGAGGTGGGTTTATGTTGTGAAGTGCGAGGTTCAGTAGTCTCCCCAAAATTGAATTAGCCTTAATTATGATATTAGTATTTTTAATCTCCAGTCCCCTTTTCAGTTTATTTTTGTGCTAGTTATGAATTTCCCACAGTTTGTTACCTGATTCTTCCTCTGTAAAGTGACAGGAAGAACAAGTGTTCCTGAGCCTAGACGATCAATACTATTTCTTATTCTTGTACTTAAACTCTTCAGTTCTTTATCAGTTGCTTTTTCAAGGCAAACAGCCTCTATTTTCTTAACTTCCTCCTCCTAACAGTTTTCCAAGCCTTTTTTCATACTTAAAGTCCCAAGTACTAACCTTCATCAGGGTAAAATTTAACTTATTTCTGGTAAATACTAAATTAAATGACTAAAACAGTTGTTGCTTTTGCTGCCTTTAGAAACGCTTGTTTAATTTTAATGAAATTGTACAATTTTATTCCTGAATAAATAGAAGGATGGAAAAACATATAGGAAAGGTAGTCCTGTCACTTGATGCCTTGAGTGCTCTTGAAGCTAGAAAGTATAGACGATGTAGTTAAGCGGTGTCTGTCCCTGAAAAGATGGTATAAGTTAATTCTGGTGTCCGATGAAAGCATCCCTCTGGGCAGATGTGCTGTGCCTCCCGAAGAGAGTGCTGCTGCCAGCACCTGTGTTCAGGTTTTAGTGCGGAGTAGAAATATGGGCAACATAAAAATACTTGATGCATAGCCTTCATCACCTTAACCCTATAGGGACCGGGGTGGGTGGGTGTGTGTGGGGGGATGTTTTAGGGTTTTGGTTTTGGTTTGTTTGTTTAATTTTTTAATGGAACACTTAGTCTCTGACATAGTTGCAAGTACGGTGTTTCTTCAGTTAGTAAGAATTGATCTTGTAAGTTTTAGAACTAACAAAATGTCCTAAGTGCTAAAGAGCTGGCAATTCAAAGGAGTTTGCAGCAATTGTTCACTGAAGATATGCATTCCAGAGCTTATTTTTGATCAACCTTGCTCTAGTATGTTGGTTTTTTTTAATTCTGCTTTATTTTACCGTGCAGCAATTTTTTGTCTGATAAGAGGTTGCTATGAGCTTGGTTAGAGCCATATTGAAATCTTCTCTTACTGTTTTCAAATGCAGCACAGTACATTCAGTTCTGATGCTTTTTCTCAGAGAAATTCAGTTTTCCCTTCTGCAGAGCTGGACTCTGGACTTCGTAATTGATTTTTTTTTTTTAATCAAACTCTTTGATTCACTGTAATATGAGGAATGTGACTTGAATAACATGGGGGAAGGCTTTTTTTTTTTTTAATCCTGGAAAAGGGGCTTCTTGTTTTGTTCCAGGTGATCTATTATGGAGAGATCTTGGGGTAATGAGTAAGATGTTTAGTCTGAGAGCTAATCTTTGGGAAAAGAGTTAATTTTAAGGTCAATGATCCAGTTGATCGCACAAGGACAAGTAAAGGACAAGCAGCGAGTTACAAGAATGCATTGCTGTGCAGGAGGAGGCAAAAGCCTCTCTTGGCTGCGTTTAGAGTGATGTAAGTGTTCAGGAAACCACGCCTGAATAGTAGTGAACGCTAGTAAATATTCCGTTTTTGAAGTGGAAGCTGCGGTCCTCAAGTTCACGCCTGGCTGGCACATTCTTTTCCACTCCAGACGCAGTCCGGCGATATCGCACCATCCAGAGCTTGGCTGGAGGTGAGGTTTCCTGCTGAAACCTATCTTTATAACTCGCTCTTTTTCTCAGTGAATGGTGGGTTTGAAGAGTCCTGCATGTAGTCAAATCTGGCTTTTAGCATTGGTTGAGAGTAACTCAGGGGAGCATAGAGGGGACAAAGAGAAGCTCTGAACCCCACTAAATTTGTGATTGTAGATGGTCATGTATCTGCTGTGAGAGGACCATAGAGGATGACAGAACACTGAATGTCTTGAAAACACTGATGGTAAGTTGCTTTGTAACCAAATATGAAGCAACTTACTATCACTGAATCCACAGCTAGAGCAAAAATAAGGAAAAAAAATAGTTATGAAGATTTGCCTCTGCTGGTGATTTAAAAAACAAACAAAAAACAACCAAAACCAACAAGTTAGGAGACTATTTAAATTTTATTTTTATTTTTTTTGTCTAGGCCAGAAAGCTACTGTTACATGGGATTGTTTAGTCTTGTCTTAGCACTCATAAAGCAAGTATGTACCATTCATACTAAGGTACGTTATTACTACGTGGTTTGGTTGCATCTGTGTAGGACAAATGCCTGCAGGCCTCTCTTGAATATTTATGCACTATTTAAAAAGAATCAGACTGCTAACATTTTGAGGTGATTTGAGGAATCAAAATCCTCCACCTGTGCTGAAAGTGGCAAGCAGACGTGACACCACAGAAAAAAAACCTAGTCCTTGGAGAGATCTGCTTAAATTTGTCCTCTGCAGCAGTTTCTTCTGCTGAAGTCTCTGGCAGCCAGGCTGCTCAATCTTTCGGCAGGTACTAGACGTGAAGAATGAGGGTGTCTCAACGGCAGGTAGAAAGTTCAAAAGGGTTTGGCTGTCAGAAACATCTGTGGCAAGTCGAGTTCTTGAACAGGTATACGCAACCCCCTTTTTTTCAGCTACAAACGCCAGACCTGAGGTTCACACTGTATTATAACTAATGCAGCAGTCTTTCTGTTCTGAGTTCCTGTTAGTGTGCTCCATTTGAAAAATAATAGGGTTTCTTCTTGTTCAGAGATCTGCTTAGGCTTGAAAGCAGCATCCTCGGGCACACTGAGGTCCTGCCCCTTTGTGTTGTGTGCAGTTGCATGCTTCTTTTTCAGTTTCAGGATCTGTTAGAGCTTTGTGGCTTTAAATAAATATGCTCATGAGCAGGGTACAACACAGTATAACCCCCCAAAAAAAGGACAGCAGGATTTATTTCAAAATTAGTTTTCTGAAATCCTTGGTGACTTAGGTTTTTTTGGCAGCGTGAGACCTTGGATGATTATGTAAGGCTTGTTTTAAACCAGAACATGCTGAAATACACCTGTGACTGTGATTTGATAGCACGTCTTGATAATTGCACGTGGAGGTAGCTTTGCTAAGACCTGCTTGCTCTGAAGGAGGGTCTATGGAGGCTGACTTTACCTTCAGATTTTTTTATATTTTTTTTTTTCCTAACCTGGGGTTCCTGGTGGGCTGTCAGAGGCAGGTTTTTCTCCCCACCCTGCCCTGGAAGGGGGTGGAGGTGAGTTTGGAGCTGGTCTGAGGAATCCATGCAGCAGCTCTGCTCCACAAAAGCAGAAGGTAGGAAATCAGCACAGAAGAGGACTGCAGGAGTCTTCCTGTAATGAAGTTTGAACCATTATCCACTGAAAACAGTTTAAAATACTAGCTAAATATTTAATAAATGAATTTAAAACATTTTCCTGTAAATAATAAGATAATGTGCCCTTTTTAATTGCAGTTAATGACCTCTGTTGCTTACTCACTTAGACAATTTACTTGTCTTTATCCATTCTTACTTTACATCTGGGAAAATAATAAATTGAATGGCTTTGTTCCGAAATCCATTTCTAAATGAATACTTCTGTGGATTTACTATTAATTTCATATTGGCTTTTCTCTGATACATTGCTACTTTTAAAATGAAGGACTCTGTAGTTAGTACTTTTCTTAAGAGAGGCTTGACAAGCACTTTGTCATGATGCTGGCAAGCCTGGAGCCTCTAATGGGACCTCGTGTTCTCATTTCAAGTGTCTGTCAGGGCTTTAAAATACTGTATTTCCAGAAGGTGACACTGGATGCTTCAGCTTGACCTGTGTAGCTTGCACTTGGTCAAATTTTGGAGTAGCGCATTGCATGCTACTAATAACTCATGAGCTAAATATTAGGAAATATTGTCTAGCCTTATTCAAGTGGTGTGTTTGCATTTGTAACAAAGCAGTACAACTCCATTGTTGAGTAGATACCATGAAAACACTAGCTGCTTGTTAAAATAATTGATAGATATATGCGATAGCATTGCTGTAACTGCCTTCTCACACTTAAATGCAAATTAAATTAAATGAAATGCAGGTAGAAACTCGCCAGTCAGTCCTTGCACGAATGTTCTAGGTGCTGTTAATAACTCTGTGGCTTTTAGAGTGCATCTCAGGCTGTGTGTTGCAGATTTCTTCTTGTGTGTGGTAGCTCTTTTGTAAAATTTGAGTTGCAATTCTGGGCAAGACCAACCATCTGTCTAGCCCAGCATCTTGTCCATGACTGCAAGTGGATATCAGAGGAAGAGTGTGAACACAGCAAACATGCATCATACTTCTCCCGCGTACTCTCCGAGCTTCTGACTGTTTCCAGTGTGGTCGGTTTCCCTAGCCAAATGGGGATTTCTGCCTCTTTAGTTAACCCTCCAACGGATTTCTTCCATGTACTTGTCCAGTTTCCTCTTGAACCCAACTCTCTGCATCCTTGATGACCTTTGGCAAGGATTCCCCCGTTTTATTCCCCTCTGCACGAAGAATTATTTCTCTCTTTTTGCTTTGAAAACTTTTCCTCTTGGCTTCATTTTGGATACGTCTATTCTTGTATTGCGAAAGATGGTGAACAGTCTATCCCTGTGCACGTTCTTCACGCCAACAGTGGTTTTTGTCAACCTCTATCATATTTCTTTCGTAGCTATCTCAGCTGCAGGCTTGAAGAGTCTTGTACTTTGTACTAAGACCTAACACCTCTTACGTGCTTCTGCCAACAGGTGGCTGTTTTTAATAGTCAACTTTTTAAATGCTTTAAGATATTGGTGGGTATGATGTAAGCATATTAATATACTAGTATATTAAACATTAAGTAAGCATATTGCTATACTAGCCCGCACATGACCTCAGATACAAGGCAGGTCCAGTTCCCACAGAACAGATACAAAATTGACAAGCTAAACTCAAAGTGCCTCTTGGCAATGTGCTCCTCCTTCCTGGTTTGCTTTCCAGATCTGCTGCTCTCCCTCTTTGCAAACCTGTGAATTGAAGACATGCCAGAGAGAGGTCATGGCTAGGTTGATATCTGACCTTGACTATTGCTGGTAGTAACCTATGTTCAGATTTAAATTTGACTCTCCCGAATAATCTTCACGGCAAATATTTTCACCTCCTTTGATCCTTTCTTCAGCTTCTAAATAAGCTGAGCAGCATAGGAACATGTACTGGTACCAGTCTTTCTGGGACCTTGTGGATGCAGTCTCCTTTCCGCTGTGAAAACTGGCCATCTTGTATTCATTGTTTTGTTGTCTTTAATGCACAAAGTGGTGTATTTCCTCTTTATCCTGTAACTCAGATTTTTTAAGAACCTTTGAGGGATTTTTTAAAAAACGTCTTTGAAAGTCTAACTACATTGTCTGACGTAAATCTCCTTTATCCTCTTGCCCTAACCCAGTAGTGAGGCTAGTTCTCCAAAGGGGTCTGCATGGCTGTTGCTTCACCAGTGATCTGCAACTGCGAGCTCTTACAAAGGCCCGGTTGTAAATGTGCTTAAAGTGCAGGCCAAGAAAGCTGGATTTTTATTTTTAAAGTTTTCCTTTTGGTGAATGGGGGAAAGCACCTAACATTTGGGCCAACATGTTACGTGACTATACTCGTACCTAGTGAGTGAACTTGTTCTATTCTGTGTACTACAATATGTAAGAACAACAGAAATAACTGTGAAAGTAAAATCTTGGTCTAGCTGAAGTTTGTAAGAGTATTTTTGTGCTCTGTAATGAAATCTGGATTTGATTTTTTTCTGTCTTACTGTATTTGTGCCTCATACCTCATGAAGCAATATAAAAATGGAATAACTATCAACTGAGTGACATGCACGTGCTGATTACTTTTTTAATATCGCATTTCTCTTTGTTCCTAGAGAGCAAATCAAAAGGCCTCCAGTGGGTGATAGATACAACCATTGCGTATCCCAAAGGTGAACCTATAGACATCCAAACTTGGATTCTTGGCTACCGACAACCAACAGTTACACATGTACATTACAGGTAGGAAATAAACCTTCTGCTCTTACACTGAACTAAAATATTAAAAGCCCAGTATTCATGAATTAGTAACATCATGTTTCAGGGTATGGGAAATCAGTAGCAATGTCATTTTTATGTGTCTCACACAGGTGGGCAACTCACATTGTCTAAACACAACACAGTTTTCTTTTCAAAAGTTTGGTGACCATGCCATAGCTTAGCACATTTAAGTTTTTGGCTGAATATAGTTATGGGGAATATATTTGATGGCTAGGTCATCTTTTCCACTTTAATGTTAAGGTGCTGGTAAACCCAACTTGATTTTTTTTTTCTTTAAAATAACGACAACAAATTAAAAATCACTGTGTTATTAAATAACAGGTTTCCTGAGAGATTATTTTATATTGTATTTAACTTTCTGACAAAGAAATATCAGCTTTTTCACTCAAAGCATGCTTTTAATAGTTGAGCAGAGCGACACTCTGGAAATAGTCGCAAATCTCATTGACACCTAGGATGGGATACTATTAAAACTTTTCTCCATAGTAGTTCTTTGTCTCAAGACCTGAACTAATGGAGAGAGAAGTTGCATTTTGCTTTTGGTTTGCAGTTAATTGCAAGTCTGAAATCTCCAGAAATATTTTAACACTCTTCCTATACCAAATAAGTTGATCACATTTTATCCCAAAATTGCATTATTTTGTCTTAATTCCCTTTTGCTGATTTGGGGAGCTTTTAGACTTTCACAGTAAGCTTTCAGATATCTCTGTGTGGATCCCCTGGGTGGCAGTTTAACTGGGAATGACCTTCTTTAGCATCACTGCTGTGTCAGTGTTGTGTGATGCAGAGTACAGGCTGCTCACTGGAGCTCCTTTCCACAGCCATGTTTAAATCTGTCCCTGCTTTTTATAGAAATCTGCCTTCAAGTTTTTCTGAAGGTGAACATACTTCACCCTAATTTATGTAAGATATCATAATATCTATTGTGCTTTATTCAGGTCACCTTAGTACTCTCTCGGATCTCTGGGATAATTGCAAGTTGAACGTATTTAGAATTTTACTAAAGAGTATTTCCAAAAATACTTGCTTTAAAAAAGAGAGAAAGTTATCTTAAGTTGAATTAACTTCCTGCTTCAAAATGTGTATATTCAAAACCTATTTTTGAGCATGAGCATAAAGATGATGCGACCTCCCTTGCATTGAACTTGAATGTTACAGTTCTTGTAGTACTAAAATGCTAAGAAAAAATACTGGAAATTGTTTATTATTGGGCGTAGGTTTGTTGTTTTCTTCCAGAGGGTCTAAATCAGTAGTTTAGACGGGGCAAGCCTCTCTGATTGATTGAATTTTAATAACCTCTGGGTGTTATGGCTGACCTTGTAAAAACATTTGAGGTATGTCCCAAATGGAAACTAACGCAGTGGCATGTCTCTGAAGGCTGCGTGCTGGATGTAATACCTCTGAAATGAGAAGAGTGTCTTGATTTTAACTGGAGCTTTGGCTAACTTTCCAGTCCTGGTAATTCTTAAATTGGCATGTCAAGTTGAGGCACGTGTCCTCTGGACCGTAAGGGCTTTAGTTGGATGCAGGGTAGCAATTCTTAAAGATGCATTTGACAAAGTACCCTGGCCCTGCCAGCAGGCGGTAGCAGGAAGGGCGGGGGAAGGCAGCCGGCGTGTCATCCCTCCGCGTGTAAACACGCGGTGGCTGTAACATGTTCTGAGCGGTCGTCATATCTGGATTGCTCTTTTGGTAGGTGCTGATGGACTTGGCCTTCTTGAACTTGTCTAATAGCATTTGTACCCTGCTTATGCTTAAACTTCTGCAATTTCCCGTGACACAACGTGTAACCGTTCTTGAGGGTGGCAGCCAGGACCGCTTCCTTTTTGCTTGTGTTAAGTTCTCCGCCCGAGGCCTTCGGTGGCTGCGCCCTGGTTTCCGTGTCCTGCCAGTAGTGGATGAATCATTCCTCAGCAACGTTCTCTATGGCCCGTGATTTTACAGAGCTTTCTCCTATCCTGCCTTAGCTGTCCCTGTCCCTCTCCCAGCCCCGTGAGTCTTGGTGTCTCCTTACACAAAAAGCCTTTCCCTGATGATCTTGTTACTTTTGTCTGTGCCTTTTCTGCTTCTGCTATAAGTAGGTTGTGAGGTGACTGACGTCCTGAATTCCCCACAGCGATTTCAGGATCGCTTACCAGAGTAATAATAGCTAATCTTAGAGGCTGTGGCAGCATATGCGTAGCTGCTGGTGCTTTTTCCTTCTCCGGTGCTCATTGCCTTGCATTTACTGGTATTTGATTTCATCTGCAACTATTGTCAGGTCCTTCTGCAGCTCTTCGCTTTGACTACCCAGAATAACTCTGTACCAAAGAAGTCATATCACTTTTGTATCCCTTTTTCCAGATTTAGCGTATCGTCTACCTATGATACGCTAAGACCTTTTAATGCATCTGGAATTAGAGCTGTAGCTTGGATTGAATACAGTGAATTTCCACCTTCGGTGTTTTTGACAACAAAATTTATTTTTAGATATTTTTGTGTGGCTTTAAAAATATTTTTCTATAACTGGATGTAAAGGATGTATTTATCCACGGCAGGATTAGCAGAGAGCGACTGAACAGCGTGTGTACGTGAATTTACTCGTGTTGCATCATCCTTTTCTATTGCTTATACAGAAATTTTCCTGTTGGATTCCCTTCAGGGCATTCCAGCAACTGATCCTCCCCCCCCCCAGATCACCTGACTTTACGGGTTATTTTTTTTAGCAGAATGCTGTATCGTGATGGGCACCTTCAGGGTTTTGACAACTTTAAATCATGTATTGATGATTTGAGCAGAGTTGTTGGTACCACTGAGAACCTGTGAAGTCAGAGGATGCGCCTGGGAAACTGGGGGTGGCAGACAGGGAAGAGTAGGGAACAAGTGTTCTCTCCCGGAGGGCTTTTGGTGTTAAAGAAAACCTTACAGCTCTGCTGTCACTTTATTGAACTTTCTCCAGGATTGGGAAGCTGGATGATTGAAGCCCAGTGGGCTGACATCAATTTCTTAGAGATTATTTTTGAAATTATAGGTATGGTCAGTGGAAAACTGTCTCTCAGGAGCTTTGCATGTGTGCCTCCTGGGTAGCGTCCTCACTCATCTCACAGTGATGTCTCGAGCCTGTTTCTGTGTCAGATCTTAATCAGGAGCAGTTCTGGAAAAACACCAGAACTGTTTATGCTGGTTAAACAGTGCATGCTAGCAGCAGCTGTACTTTGTGACCAGTTAGCTGATCCCTGCCATGTCAGCCTCCTTCCTCTCGGCCCTGGTGCTTCTGTTTGGAAAGGAAGAGCTACCTTTTAATGTGTTGAAAAGTGTCCCGGGAGGTTTCTGTGCGGTGTTCCTCCCTGAGAGCTGGTCAGGCTGTGGGGTGGAGGATGATACGCCAGGCCTGTGCAGCTGTACGGCTTGACCAGGAAGCCTGAACTACTTCTTTAAGTTCATCTTCCATGCGGAGACCAAAACATCGCCGTGACAGAGCCGGGGGCTATCAGCCGGGAACGCCAGTGCTTATTCTGCAGGTCACAGTTTTGAGGTGGTTCCTCGTTAAATCTTAATTTTGATAACAATTGGGTATTAACTACTCCTTGTCCTTAACAGTGTAGGCAAGGATTAAATCAGTGACTGAGGTTTGAGAAGGCCTGTGCTGTGTTGAGCCCTGCGATGTCCCTTATAAAGTTGGTGCTTTTCTTTAACTCTTTGACACAAGCTTGGTTAGCAAAGGAAAATCCAAGGTAAAGTGGACTCCGTCTTTAAAAAGATGGAAATGTCTTCCAAAGATGGAAAATGTCAGAGGCATTTGTTTTTCTGCGTTTGACATAGATGTCCTCTGAAATTTTCATGAAATGTGTATCAAGTATGTCTGGATTGTTATTATTCCCCCTTTTTCCTTCATTTAGCGCAATAAGATTTTGCTCATTGTTTGTAATTTGGAATGTCTTGGGAGATTACATTCGAAATTAATTTTAAGGGTAATTTTTAAATAACTGGGAAGAGAGAAAGTTCTCCATGAATCTGTGTGCTCTAGCGCACTAGTTTCTCATCTATCATTTCTTTTAACTGACTTACGGCAAAAAAAATAATTACCAAAAAAAAAAAGTCCCTTTGGAAAAAGTAAAGCATGGTTTTGACCAGATGCCATCTCTGCTGTATGAAGGGAGAACCGGGATTCAAACATGCTTTTCCCCTTTGAGAGTAGTCCAGAGTGAGGAATTGATGTGTGACAGCAGTGGGGGGAAAAAAGCAACATTTTCTGTGCTACTGAAACCGGAGCAGAGGAGACTGCAGAGCCCCTTTTGTTCTGGTCGCTCAGTCAGTCCTTTCTGCTGCTCCCCTTCGTCACAACCTGTCTCTTTCTGCCTTACGGTCTTTCACATCTCATGTTTTCCTTTTCTCATAGCCTGTCCTTTTACTGCAGGGTTATTTCTTTTTCATCCTACTCAGGGAGCAACAGAGGAGGGTAGAGGACACAGCAAGCAGTCTTATGTTTTCATTTTTAGATGCTTTTCTAGCTGATGGAAATGGCAGAGAAGGTTCAGTTTAATCCAGTAATCTTTTTTGTTTGTTTGTTTGAAAGCTCAATTTTGATAATGAGTTGAAGCTTGCTTTTCAAACTTCAATTTTCTGTACAAATGACATGTTTTTCGGAAGTTCATAATTAGGCTAAGCTGTGGCCTGCTTTTCCTCAGGGTGTCAAAAGACACTTCTCTAGAAAAAAGGACAATTACCAAATTTCAGATTCTTCAAAACACAAAGGTGTGAGAACTTATCCCTTTAACTATCGAATAATTTTTTGACCCTGACAGACTTGTCTCAAAACTCATTGGAAAGTGCTGAAAAATTGGGTTTGCGCTCTGAAACATAATACTCAAGGAAAATACCTAATTTTTCCAGGTCAAATGGCACTGGGATTTTGGGGGGAAATTTCAAGCCATCTGTTAAAGCAGTAAGCACCAAAAAAAAAAAGGGCTGGAAGGTGCAAGGCATCTCTAACTAGAGGCATCACTATGAGACCTGTCTTCTCATGAGTCTGTTGGAAAGGTTTGTTTTCTCTTCTCAGAATGGTTTAGCTTTATGCTTGGGTCGTTTTGTGATGTGCATTGATCACAAATCCAGATTCGCTGCAGTTACACTCAGCAGAAATAAGCCGAGTGGTTTGGTGTCTGTGTAGCAAGACCGCATACTGGCTACTATCCTCAGCTTCCACTGTTTCCCCACAGCGAGTTGAGTTTTGGGATTATTTCTTTTCTTCTTCCACCAGTTACTTCTTTAGTCTGACTTGGTGTTTCTTTAATAGTAAGATTTCCCGTGTGCTGCAATTCTGCTGTCAAAACCCAGGAGTTAAAAATGGAAAAAACCCTGGCTGCGAAGTTTGTTGGATGCTTAGCTTCCCCTCAGTCAAGAACGGCGTGGGGTTGGGTGTTTTTGCGTTGGCTTCCCTCTGGGTCAGGCCCTTGTGTGACCACCTCCTGCGTTCGCACTGCGTGTTTGTGGTGCAGAGGCCTCGGAGTCGGAGCCGGCCGTGGCTGCTGCATTTACGCTGCGTGAAAGTACCACGCGATTTCCAGCTAACTCAGCTGTCTTTGTGCCGTAATGCGGATGAGTACTATGTCATCTTTCTTTCTCGTACCAGTTTTTGTACTGTGCTGCTGTTGAAACAAGCTTTCAGCTACTGAGGGAGTTCTTTTTTGGTGTCTACATTGATACGGATTTATTGAAATAAACTAGACTCCTAGCTATAAATAAGATGGAATACATTGTGGTTGCTGAATGAGTTTTGCAGAAATGTCTGTGAAGGGCACCCAGTTTGGCAATATATTCTCATATGCTTTTTTAATGCAAGTATTATTTTTGGTCATGCCTGAGATTACCAACAACCTTCATCACGCTGAGTATATTTAAAGAGGGACTGAAACAGTAAATAATATGATTTAGAAGGCATAGGGGTAATAAAGAACTTTTAATTCAGGGTAGGACAGATGATGAATGGCAGTTAGTACTTAAAGGTGGTATCTATGAACTTTAGGATGTTAATACAGAATTACAGGTTGTTTCTCCAATAAGGGCCATTTAAAAGAGCTTAAATGTTTCTGAAAATGCCGTATTTCTGAAAATTGGGATCGTTTGAGAAATGCCCTTATCAGTAGGTAAGTCTCCACAAGTTCTTATGTATGCCAGCACGTCTTTGGCAGTTACATCTCCTTTTTTAAAAATCCTTTCTTCTTGCCTGGACTGTCATTTATGCTAATACATTCTGGTTTGGGACAGAAACACGTTTGTGTAGCGGTTTAAGAAAGTTGCCGTCCCTCAGTCAGCTACGCGGAGTGTCCCATGGCCATTGTCACCTTGCAGCTGCAGATGGGTAACCTCCAGCTAGAAGATACTGCTTCATTGCCGAGACAGCTTTGCAGGCTCCCATCAGAGCACGTCTTTACTTCCACCACCACCTTTAACTTCTCAGGGTGCAGGCTGTGGTGGGACTGCTTTTATTGAAGTTTAGTCCCCTCCCGCCTCCCCGTGATGATAGCAAAGGAGCTCTTCCCTTGATGAGAAATGAAAGAAGGAGGTATTTCCATTCTGTTTGAATTTTCTGGTCAAGTTGTCTTACCCAGTGCTATTAAATTCCTTGTTAGCCGCACCAGGAACAAAGACCCTCTTATTTTCACGTAATGTGAGGTTAGTTTTGTCCAAAAGCTAGAAAGATTCAAGTGCCCAAGAGAATCTAGAAGCTTCAGATATTACATGTTGACCTTGTTCCTTGTCAGGACAGTTCTATGTGGTGATAGCATTTTGTTTTCCTGGTGAGGTCAGCAAACTGTTCACTTTTAGTGGCATTCCTGATGCTGGATACCCAAAGGTGGGGGAGAGCCAAGATGATGCTCATGCTGTGACCACAATGACAAGCGTTTAAGCATCTCTTTGAAAAGAAGGAACTATTTCCCGCATCGTTTAACAGCAGCCCTGGCAGACGTCGCAGCCGATGGTGGGGGATGACCCTGCTCCAGTTAGAGCAGTGGCTTTCCCACGTTGTTTTGGGTCGTCTGCGTAGGGAGTGTTAACATCAGGCTCTCTCAGTTGCCTTCCCTGAACCCAGCCTCCTTAAAGAGGGTGTTCTTTTAAAACACAGGTGCTAAGGACCCCTCTGATGGGCAGAGAGTGACGATAGGGGCAGTATGTTTAGTGTAAGTACGGGGCGGGGGGCGGGGGTTAGCTGTTTAGCTTCATCTTATCCAGTAGAGGAAGGGCTTGTTGCAGAGTTTTAAGGATTTTTTTAAACATTTCATCTCTAATTTAGCTCAGTCATTAATAAGAATGTTCTGCTTGTAAAAATAATTCTTGGATAATCTAAAAATATGTTTGAAAATGCTTCTAAATACACTAGCACTTACCATTGCTACATTGTGACGGCCAGCGTAGCGTTATTGGAAAACCAGTCGTTTTCTACTCTACATTAATATTCAAATATTCATTCAAAATGGGTGTAACGGTGATTGCTTCTTAAACTTCTAAGAAGCGGAGTTTATATCCAGAGATTCAAGTATTCTGGTGCTGTATTGATTCATACAGGAGCCGGGATGGATTCAAGCAGGAAAGCGGCGTGCTGCGTTCCATTAGTCTCACAATGTTGGTATCACTTAGGCTACTTTGCTACTCCATTAAAGTGCCAGCTCCTAAATCGTTTCTAACGAATATCTTGTAGGCTCTTGTGATAATGTTTTCAGACTAGTAAGTACATTCTTGGAAATATACCAGGCTTAACTAGGTTATGGAGCTGCAGAGTTGTTACCCTTTAGGTAACGGAGAAGTGAAGGTGGAGGTGAGGAATATCTGCGGCTTACAGTGGAAACTGTGTACGAAGCCAGGTAATCCGAGACTCCTGTCCTGAGCCCACACACGCGTTCTGTTAGTTCTGAACCATCTTCAAACTTGCGTAAGCGAGCATCTGTCCTTCGGAAATATACTGTGAAACACAATATTCCGTTGCTGGGTCCCTTTATCTCTTCACAGCAGATAGGCAGAAGAGAGTAAAAATAGTGCTTGGCAACTCGGTTGTGTTTGGGGACAGAGAGTAAGTCTTTCTTAGTGTTACACCCTCAACAAAAATGGTCCTTTCTCTGTGGGTGTGTTTTTTACTTGCCTCTTTGTGGTTTAATTTTACTGTGCTGTACAATGCCTGGGCTTCAAGATAAAGTAGTTCTTCATTACCTGTCTTTGTTCTTAATAGGCACGCTGAGGACTTGAGCTATTTACTGGACCATCGGCTATTTCATAATATTTGTCTTTGGCCAAAGACGACTTCAAACTGTATTTTAGCTGAGATAACAGTTGCTAATTTCTGGTTACTGAGGCCGGCTTTACTAGGGCACAGGGAACTCCGCAGTGTGAGAAGGACGTAGTAGAATGGCTACAAAAGCTGCAGAAATATCTGAGTTCACGTTGATGCCATAGTTGGAAAATAAAATCGTTCATCTCCTCATATGGAAGTTATCTCTGTATACCGAAGCACCATTATTTTTAATTCGCTCATTAGAGCACTGCTTTGCCGCTTTTCTCCTTCACTTACAGCTTATTTTTCCATGCGTCAAACCAAAAGGAAGAGGTACAAATGACTTGGCAACAAAGCAAGCAAAGATGTTGAAAACAGTAACAGCAACAAAAGCGTTCTTCAGAAGTGTCTCATTTCTGTAGTCTGACATTCCCATATCTGTTCAGACACCTCCCACAAGATTGTGGTGTTACTTCAAATTCTTTCCAGTATAATCGACCAAGGCTGTGTTGAAAAAGAAATGAAAAATCCACTCATGAAAATAGATGACAGGGTAAATGAGAGCTCACCTGAAAAGAGAAACCCACAGTAAAGGTCTTACATTTCAGAGTATGAATTTTTCAGGCTAGCCGGATACCCAGATCTCTTCTGCGTTGGCCTCCCGGTGAAACACAGCAGATATATAAGTTCTTGTATATATCAAAAGGCGCTTAGGGTCTGCTGAGGAGATTTCACAGTTACTGTAAGGCTTGAAATTCTGTTTTGAAAAAAATCCAGTGAAGCATGGTGGGTTATTTGGGGGTTTCTCTATGTATGTATCTCGGTGAATTCTGCCCTGGGTATCTGATTTTCTAAGTAGATGTAGTATTCAGCGTAGAAGTACCAAAACATTGGTCATTCTTCCACGGGGGTTTTTAAAATAGAGCAGCAATATTTGAGTACACTTACTTACGTGGTCAGTTTTCAGTCTACAACCTGCCCTAGAAAGTGCAGACAAAGATGCTGGCGTCCTTTGAAAAGCACAGAGGACTCGTTTTCTGGGATACAGAAGAGCTGCCGGTACTTAGTGATGTTGTTATGTAGCTTCTGCCTGTCGAAGAACTGTTTCTTCAGAACTGTGGATGAACCTTCTCAGTCTTTTATTTCTTTCCTTTTCAGTGCATGAACTTCATAGCTTCTTGGTTTGTATTTTTTCCAGGACAGTAATACAGTGTGGTGGCATTCTATTTAAAAAACCCCAGCAACTTAGTAGCTTTTATCTAACGTTGTAGCACAGCACTTGATAGAAGCTACTAATGCCCGTGTCTTCTGTGTGCATCTGGCTGGTAACCTGGAGCATTCCAGTTTTGTATCCTTAATACCTATGTGATCTGTGAATCGGAGAGAAAATGAACCGTGCAGTTAGATGTGTACCAAACTCTTGGACTCTCTGTCTTGGGTGGGCTGGGGCAGAAGGGAAGTGTTTTGTTCTTCATGTACAGAATGCATCTCCTAGGTTTAATTATGTTTGTTTCTTTGGTAGAATTTTTCCAGTTAAAGATGTACCTGCAGAGCCTGAAGCTCTGACACACTGGCTATATCAACGATTCATCGAAAAGGAGGATCTTTTGACACATTTCTACGAAACAGGTAGGATGGTGTCTAGCAAAGAAAATTAATTGTGCTTTGTCTTTTCTTACAAGGATCTCAAAATGCTTTAAGAAAGCGTATACGTTCTTGACACGAATACAATAGATGTAATTATCAATACTTTTTATGTGGCAAAAAAGTATGATGAGAAATGATCTAGGAAAGGTAAAATACCTGGGTAACATTAGAATAGGGTAGTGTTTGGAAGCTGGCACATTCAAAATGGATCTAAGGAAAACCTCTTTCTTCTGCAATAACATGTAGTTCAGCCGTGAAACTTGCTGCCACAGGATTTCATTGAGTTGGAATAATTTAGCAAGATACAAAGAGGTAGTGAACCTTTACATGCATAGTAAAAGTATTCAGAGCATATGTTAAGTTTGGAGAGGATATAAAACCGTCAGGGTTTAAAATGAGCAAGTTCTTGACTCAAAGGATTAAATAAGAGTCTTATGTGAGGCAGGTTATTTTATCTGCTTAGTGCGGCTATTTAGCGTGTTCCTCTGGCACCGGTACCGTTAGAGCAAACTGATCTAAGTAGTCTGCAGGTCTAATCCAAAACCGTAGTCCTCTCCTCGTTCCCGTTAAGCTAAGCAGAAAGACGCTGTGACTGGAAGGATCTGTAAGAGTTACAGAGTGTGAAGTCTCTGCAGTCTTGATCTGCAGCCCTGTGCTGTGAGTGCTGGCCTCCTTGCTGCGAGGTCCCGAGGATCCCTTCTATCATAATACACTTTCAGTGTTAATGGATCAGAGGAATATAAATAAACGTAGGCCAGTAATAACATTACTGAAGGGATACTGGCAAACACGTGATTTAAAATATCAGGTAAATACTTTGAAACTATAGCTGGAGCCTCAAGGCTCTTTTTTTTTTTTTTTTCCATCCAGCTGATACTGAAGTGTGTCGTCTGCCCTCCAGCAGGCAGATGTGTGTGTGTGTGTGTGTGCACATAATACAAAACAGAGGAATTCATCAAAACAAAAAAAAAAGAAAGTCCAGAGAGGAGAAAAAAGAGTTTTATTTAGATATACTGGAAAGGAAGTTTATCAAACATAGACTGAGTAGAAAGACTCCAGATGAGATAATGCAGCTTGTCTCTGAAGAAAAATAATCTCTTCATTAGCAAGCGGCGCAGTTGGTGGTGGGGGGCAATATTCAGTCTCTTGAATCAACCGAGTTCAATATTCCAGACTGACTATGTTAAACAAAGACGCTACTTCTGTTAGATGATTTATTGCAAAGACTGCTTTAATTCGGTTTTGAGTGTTTAATTTATCAATGGTAGTGCTTAAAAAGATTAATTGAATTCTTTAACAACCCAAAGCTGTATTTTGCTTTATGAAATACTGCTGTCACTCATCCATCATTGATGGCAAAAGTCAGGCCCTGCTATATAAATTGCATCCAAATGCATATATTGGACTTTATTAGACAAATAAGTTCGTGAATCCGTTTAAAACTAGAAGCGCGGTCAGTGGGAGGTAAGGAATTCTTGTTACTGAGACATTAGTTCACAAATACCATTAAAAATAAGTCATACTCAAAAAAATCTAACTAGACCAGAATTTCCAAGAGTATAATGAATATAATCAGATTTATTCATGGAAATGTGCTTCTAAAATAGGATAATTGGTTACAATTTGCCAATGTAATCAGTATGAATTAATAAGATGTGTTTTAAATGTAAATGCTATGACATAGGACCTTATTAGGCATAAATTAGCATAATTTAAAGTTACTGCCACTCGTGCCAGTTGAGAACTTGCTTGCATTGCTTTTGGTGGCTTACTGCAAAAGTGCTGTTGCAGTTTTTGGGAACCCCCTGGAGAAGCCTTGAGGCCTAATGCGAGGGGAGTCCCTGAGGCTGCTCAAGAGCTAGCTTGGTATTGACGCGGTACATTGTCTCAAGTTGGTGTGGTTTTAAGACTTAGGGCTGTTGCAGCATTTTGATTTTTTTTTTTTTTTTTTTTTTTTTTAAATACAGACTGCTTAGGAACTTCGGTTCATAAAGCTTACTTCCTAAAGCAGGAGTAACATTTAATGCTACATGAAACTTTAAAAGTTTGTATTGACAATGTCATCGGTAGGAATACATTCTTTTGGCATGTTTTTATTTGGGAAGAGGAAGAAACAAAATCTGAAACGCCTTTTTCCTTTTTGCTGTATTCCTAAGTTTTAAGAACTTTAATGGATCTGGGGAAAACCTGTAATATTAGACCTCTTAAAATTAAACAAAAAAAAAAAGAGTATCTGCCTCAAATTTGAATATGAAGCTGTCCCATCCTTTCTTACAGGTGCATTTTACACATTTCATTTATAAAATTAAAACCGTTCACAGTTAGTATCTGTAGGTTTAAGCAACACGATGACTCTTATTTTAACAGCTAGTGGAAAGCTTGTATTGGCAAGTTCATGATTTCTCGGAAGTCTTCAGCAGGATAACCTTGAACACTGCAGTAACGCAAGTGAGATTACATTTAGCAGGACAAAAGCACTTGGAGACTAATTAAAAAAACCCTATAAAGTAGGAGCTTATCAGTTGGAAATGAGTAATTGTATACTGAAGTCATCGTGCTCCTCATGCGCTCTGATCATAAGCCAACTGGTCTGATGTAAGTAAAAAAGTAAGCAATGTCATCCTCCAGGGCAAGAGGAGAGGGTTTTGACCAGCGCTACGGAAATACTCCTCGTTGTACCAGTTCTGAAACCTCATCTGGAAATTCTGCGTACGGGTCCGTCATCCCCGTTCAAGAAATAGGAATTGAACCGGGAAGAGGGCCGGATAATAGGTGCTAAGATGATTAGGGGGAAGGAGGAGTCCTTCCTGTGAAGGACAACTAAAAGTGCTTGGCTTGTCTCAGCCGGGACAGTGAAGGATCGTTTTCTCGGTGAGATGCAGGTTGGTTTGGGAGAGGAGGAGGGGGAAGAGACAGTTGCTGTTGGTACCGAGGAAGAAGGGAAGTTATTTAATCCAAAGGTCAGCGTTGGTACAGGAAAACAAATGGGCCATGGAAGAACAAATGTCACGTAGAGTGGACAAATAGAAGCTTAGCGGTGAGAATTACTGGGGAATAAATGGTGTGGCAAATCTGCCCGTGCGTGAAAATACATCTCAGTGAGAGGAGGATGGGACTCATCAAGGGGGTTTGTAGGTTGGGCGGGGGGTGTGTTTTGGTTTTGGTTTGTTGGTTTTGGCGTTGTTGTTGGTTTTTGTTTTAATTTTAAGAGCATTCATACAGGAAGAAAAGCTTTGTCTTAAATGCTTGATTGCAATTCCTCCAGTGATTGCATATGTGAAGCATAGAGAGAAGCTGCTGATGGTGTCTAATTGTCCCAAATTGCGTGGTTTCTCAGATTAAAAATGCACCCTGCTATATCTTTACTCTTTGAATCATTCATCTCTTGTTCTTCTATGGGTAGTTGTGACTCCATAATGCTGCAGCAAGTACATCATCTTCTCTGGTATATTTAGAGTTCTTATATCCGCTGTTCAGGATTAACAACAACAAAAGTGGTTCGTATCATCTAGGCTCTGTGCATCTCAGTAAAGTGTAACGCAAGCTATTGAATATGCTGATGTAAACATGTGCAAACAATTTGCTTATGATCATAAAGCTCTGATGTATTCAGACACATGTAATTTAGTGTTGTAAGTCAGAAAAGGTCAAAACAGGGAAAAATGAATTTTTTAATTGTGTCAGCTGTATCTCCTGCCAGTCTTCCTCATCTAAACAGGCATTTCAGTAAAATCTTTCTGGAAAACTGCGTGGCAAATGACAATGCTTCCTGAGTCTGCGTGATTGACTGGCCAGTGGATGTGCAAACGTGTGGAAACTGTTGTTTAAAAAAAAAAAAAAGTGTGTGTGTATATTAATATTTTCAAGAGGAACCTTGAGGATGTATGTGTGTTGCTTTTTCGCAGTATACAAAATCATTACCAAGCAGCTGTAAAGTTTAATGTGGAATCCATTCAATTTGATCATACAGATGTTAATAAAACTTCAAAAATAACACAGAAAACTTAGCTGACAGCGGGATCTCCCTGTGAAGGTTCAATACAATGGGGATGGCTGCTTTTAAGAAATGCTTTGAAGTTTATGCTTAACGTTTATATCCAAATGAAATGAAAATTGTTCTTGATAATGAAGATAAGGGGGGTTGTTTTTTTATTTTCTTGAAGATAACTGATAACGCCGGAGAATCTTTTGAAAGTTTAGCAGCGTAATACAGAAGTAACCGATTTAATTGTTCGCAGGCACTGTTGCTGGGACAAGCAGTGACGGTAAAGAATCGTGCATGAAGGCTGTCGTTCCTGCTGCAGAAGCGTTAAATATGTTTTCTTTTCTCTTTTAGGAGCTTTTCCTCCGCCGCAGGGTCAAACAAAAGCTATTTCTCGGGAGATGACCCTCAGTAACCTGTGGCTAGTCGGCATACAATCACTTGCGTTTTTGTCAGGCGGTATGTGGTACTGCATCTTTCAGTATTTTTATCATTGCCTATTTTAGAAGTGGAATGGGACCTGAGGACACAATGGCAATCCAGGCTCTTGCAAACGGATATCATGTTGTATGTGCAAATGTGAATATTGAAGAGCAAAGGAAAATACTGGACGGACTCTTTACCTCTCTTTGGGGAAATTTTAAACTCCACTAAAAGTGAAGATCAGTAACATAGTGACCTGATGATGTATTATTTTAAGAATTGTCTGTATTTTTAAAAATGTATACTCTCACCCACACTTAAGCAAATTCAGCATTTGGACAAAAGGTGCAATCGTACAACCACCGTAGAAGAATGTCTGTGACAAGAAAGCTCTGTCACCGCAAGTATTTCTTGGCATTGTAGTTAGAGCTCAGAAAATTCAGCAACTTGTCTCTTCAGCAGTCTGTGCAGCATTGGTGTGGTAGCGATTCCTCATGTGCACAAACTTGTACTTCATTGCAACTCATCGTGCTGGAGTCAAAGATGCTCGCCAGAGCTGGTGGCGGTATCTTTGCGGCTACGCAGTCAGCAGTTGTTGTATTAGACACATTGATCTAAAACCAAGACCCAAATAAGATCCAGCGTCAGGTGTGTTCCGTGAGGAAGCAGTCCTCAAAAAAGCATTGCAGCATCGTGGTGTGATGACAAGCTATCCACCTTTGATCAATCAGCCCATCCCTGCTGTGGTCTTACCATCAGCTCTCCAAATTCTGTGTGCTACCAGTATCCCGTATTATGAGGAAGCTTGGAAAATGTAAAGTCACTTGCTGTATTTTCCCTTTTTGTTCAGGATGCACCTCAACGATCGTTACCCGTTTTCAAAATGTACTTTTAAAGGTGAAAATACAGCGAAGGAAAGACGTAAAACTTAGGGAATGGGGGAAAGCTTTATTTGTCGCGCGCTGGAAGCCAGAGCAATCCTAGCCATTTCTGAAGGTCTGCTGGTGCTGCTGGTGATTTTTAGCCACCTTTGTATTTTGTACGCTGCAGTCCAACCAAGGTGACCTTTGAGTGGTTTATAGAGGCCTTTTTCTCCCCGCTAGTTGCAACAGCGCTAAATATACTCGTGGGAGAGTTTAAATAATTCAATGCCAACCATCTTAATGTTTTGCTAAGGAGTAATAGAAGAAGAACTAGTTTCTTAAAAAGAAAAAATATGTATAACTGCTGTCATAAATCTATAGGAAGATACTGCTGCAAACAAAAAAAGTAGGGTAAATACTCTGAATAACTACATGAAGGGCAGTAGGTAGCTCACCACTGGGCTAAAATCTTACTGGAGGAAGGAGGAGTTGAATTTAAAGGCAAACTGGACAGAAGACACTTCTAGATGTGTAACACAGGATACTTTTGAAAGGATGTCTATGATGTACAGTCTTACTTCCGGCAGGTCTAGTTGGCCTCGCGTTTATGTGATTATACGCAGATTTGAGAGAGCTGTTCCTAAAATAAAACTAATCTCTCTAAATACAAGCAGGATAGCCAGAACTTCAGATGTTGGCATACTGCCTTTTACAGAGTAATTTTACCGAGAACAAAGTAAGCCCTCGGTAGTTTTGGCTCCGAGTTAGCAATACTGATCCCCCTTCTCTCTCCCTCTCCTGCTACACGAATCACAGTTGGGTGGTGTGCAGAGTACAAAACCTGGCCAGCCTTTCCGTTGTGGGGGGAGCTGTGAGCATACCAAAATATGAGGCAATGCCAATTTCCCTGACTTAATGGAAAAACGCCTAGTCGCATGTGCCACCCCTGTCCCCCCAAAAGCAGCGGTTTGTATCCTGAGGTAGCTCCGTGGGGTGGCTGCCAAGTGATACACCGTCCGGAGTTCCCCTGCACTGGGAGTCCCCGCACTGACCTAAAAGAACCACTGCAGCTGGGAGGCAAGGGACGGTGGTTGCCTACGGCTTAATGGTTTAGGTAAGGTACTGTTTCTAAATCCCATCTCTTTACACCCAGTCACGCACCTGAATTCTGGTGTAACGTAAAAATCCATTTTGAAAAGAGGTGTGCCCTGAAAGGGAGGCAGTCTTGGGAGTGGTTTTTTTTTTCCTGTTGCTCTTGCTAAAGTACAGCTGATGGAATGAATGTATTTAATCTGCCATTTTACAGGAGGGCGTTGGGGCAGCCCAGCGCCGTTAACCGTGTAAGAGGTTATGTCCGCTGCACGTGGGCATAAACGGACTCTCAAAACTGCAAAATGCAGATGGCAAGCTACTCGTTTCTGTCCTGCGCCAGGTGGTTTGATCAGAACCACAGAGATGCCCGTAGTACAGCTGGTTTTATTTTGAGCGAGGACAGACTGGAGTGATATAAAAAGGGAAGTTTATATAAGCAGATTGCACAGCAGTAACTCGCACCAGGAGGTTGTTCTTTATAGACCCTGTGAACTCCATCTTAGAGCATCCTGTTTTTTCAAGTGCAGTATTTTTTTTTTTTTCCAGTGGATTGCAGTCAATAGTGAGTGTTCACATGCTGCCTAAAGAAATCAGTAATGCGCAATAATGTTTCAGATAATCATTTGATTTATCTGGTCCTGTTCATTTTCAGTTTGTTCCTTCGTAGTTCTTACTATTGCGAGACATGTGTTTTCAAGCACTGATTGTTGTTTTGGTAGGGTGAGTAAATAGCATTAGGTCTTAGGCTTCTTTCCTGCCTGCACTGAAAAATGTGAGGAGCGCCTGAGGTTGTGTTTCCATACGGCCGAGTTGCTGTCGATGACAGTGGAACGAAACCGTTGTTAAGAAACTCTGAAGTACCCTCCCAGCATGAACTTGGACGCTGCTTCGTGAAGGAGAATAAATTGGATAAAAGAAGTTTTTCCACGAAGGGAAAAACATAAAAAGTATACAATACATAGGAAATTTTGTGCTAAAAATACCACGCTGGTCAAGACTGGAGCTTAGCAGGCTAGTTTGTGAAACCTAAATTCCTGTCGGTTGCAGTTCGGTTCTGCCTTCTGGCAGTTGGCCGGCGTCACAGTTGGAGCGGGCGTTTTGCTGCGCCATCCGTGGGCTTCCTCTTCTGAAGAGTTCAAAATGCCTTTGGTAGAAAATGATGTTGTTGAACCGTACAGTTGATCACAAAAGGGTTAATTAATATAACTTTGAATTTCTATTCGGCGAGATATAATGGAAGAACGTATAAAATGATACAGAACGAAAAAATTACAGAAAAAACGCTAAGTGAAAGCTGTTGCGCACAGAAGTGAGAACATAGCGATTCAAGCGAATTGCGAATAAAGATGGTCCTCTGCCAGGGTTGCACACAAAACATCTGTACGTTTCTACAAACGTTCCTAAACAAATTGTTACAATTGAGACGATCCTAAAATCCTAACGGTTTAGCGTTTCTGCTCTTCGAATCCCCCTACGTGAAGAGTATCCGCCCATTCACCACGAGCAGCGTTTTCTTCAGTGCCCTTTGGTGCGTGCGCCTTCCTTACAGGTTCTCTAGTATTTTATGTACGGTTCTATCAAGCTTTTCAGCAATGACGTCTCTTGCGGGAGGGATTTTCTTTCTTTTTTTTTAAAGTTGCTCTCATCAGATTTCGAGAAGCAAGATTTCAATTTACCGTGCTCACTGGCAAATTAAAAGCTTCCTTCTCCCCCCCCCCCCCCCCCCCCAGCATCAAAAATAAGATGCATCTTATTGCAGTAAAAATACAGCGATCACTGTGGTACTGTTCATTATTCACTTGTTTTGCAAATGATGTAACTGGTTTTTTTCTGTCTGACACTGCCATAAAGTGCTGTTAACTTTTTTCACCTGTTTGTACAAGATAATACAGATACCGATCACTGTGTGTGACAGGATTCAACTGCTCCACTTTGCCTTGACATAAAATTTTGGGACCAAAGGTACTTAAAACTGGGATTTCCAAATCACGAGACCAGGGTTGGGTGTGTTCTCTTGACAGTCAGCTGGAGATTTTGCGGTGATCTGATACAATCACACAAAATAATGATACATCGGGGGCACTGTATTGTTTGGAAATAATGGAGCCATATGAAATAAAGAGTTATTTTGCAAAATTGCATATTTGATAGTTTTTACACTTTTTTTTAAAAAAAAAAGAACAATTGGAAGAGCAAAATTGAAACCACGCGCTGGTTTAAAATGTCTGTACACATTATGAACACTTCCGAGCAGCTTTATTTTTTCTGTAAGAACTGTAGACTACCTGGCTGTGATACAAAAGAAGTCTTTAAAAGGATTCTATGCATTTTAAACCTTACACCTTTTATTTTATCATTGGATAATGAAGTAATTATACAGTGAACAAATGTCCTATTGAAGTGAGTTAGTTCCTCAAAATTACTCTACAGTGGTGTTCATTTGGTATGATAAAACTTAGTTTTCTTGACGCCAGTTCTTTTCACCTCCCAATTTTCTTGTGCCCTCCTGTGTTACCTGCATTTTTGTTTTGTGTGGTAAAATGGATGCAGAAGCCTGTAGTGACTCTCGGTGATTTTGCAAAGGGCTGGTCGTGTTTGGAATTATTTTATTGAATTTATTTCATTGGATTTTTTTATCAAATCTTTCCAGCAGCCAAGATGTCTTTCAGAAATGTAGACAGATACCAGAAGCAGCATTTCTCTACAGAGATGGTGTCCCTTTTTTTTTTTTGTGTGTGTGTGTGTGTGTGTGGCAAAAATAAAGTTGATTTTTTTTCAAGATTATTTCATGTGCTTCTAATCCTTACTACATGAGATGATTTTCTTTGCTTGTATTTATTGTGCTTATACTCAGTAGATACACAGTCTCTGTTGTGCTTACCATAAACACAACAAATAGGGAAATAACACTTTGGTTCACTACACAGGTGCAGTATTAATTTGTGATAGATGCCGTTGCTTATTAGCGCTCTCATCGGGAAGGACATGGAGACAAATGTTTCTGTGCCAGACGTGGTGCGGGGAGGAGGAGTGGAGCAGTAGGGAGGAGGGGGGAAAGCAGCTTCTGCAGCCCTCGCTCACTCCCGCACCCGCTGGAAACTTTGCCGGCGCTGAGGCCGCAGAGTTTCTCCGCGGGTCGCTGCGCAGCAGTGATTCCCCTTGAGGTTTCTGAGAGTTGAGGGCACACCAAGAGCAGAACCTGGGCCCCCATCGACCCTGGATTGCCACCACCCCAGAAGGGTGCGAATCCAACCTTTTTGCGAACAAGGCTGTAATCGTTTTGTAGATGCGTATGGTTTTTAACAGTGATCTGTTTTTAAACAACTTCAGCTAGGCAAAGCAGTATCGAGTGGAACAGCGCCGTTTGTTCTGCGGCCCTGGCGTCTCTCGCTAACGATAGCTCTTAGCTCCGTGTCACCTTTCGTGTTAACTGCTGGTGCGTGCTACTGCAACATACAACAACGAAAAAAGGAACTCCTTGGAGCATAGTAAGACATCTTGCACAATTTCCAAAACAGCGCCATGGTTGTAGTTACGTCTACCTCTTTGTTTCCCTTCTGGGTTTTGTCTTGTTTTTCTGTGTGGTGTTTTTCTGTGGGGGGTGGGGGGGAGTGGGGAGGGAGACGGGGGGAGGGAAAACTTGAAATCTGAATATAAGACACTGGTGGGGGATCCAGTGCTTACCAGCCGTGTTGTCATATTGAAAAAGCCATTGTTTTTAATTCCTGCCTAGTATGAAATGTTTGTTTTAAAAAATCCTTCCTGACGGAAAGAAAAATGTATTTTTAAAAAGAAAAAAAATCCCTCTTTCGGCTATGAGAATGTCAGCTGTATGAGTTGTGACCATATCATGACATGCTGATCAGATATAAATAAATTTTTATCTCTCAGGACTCTTATCTTGTATTTTTACTCTTTTGGTAACTGTCACAGGTTTTCTGAAAGGATGCTCTTGCATTTTTAAATATCACAAATTTCAGCTGAGGCAGCCCATAAGGTATGTGAATGTCATGGGTGCACACTCTGGTTTACAAAGAAACATTTCTTGGCGCTTTAAAAAAAAAAAAAAAAAAAAGCGCCCTGTGAAATGCACTGAAAGGCTTGCTGCGGGTTAGCTCAGGGCACGGGGGAATTGCTGCAGTTGGGTTCCAGTGCCGGGTGTTTCTCTCCCTCTGTCCCTCCCTGCCTCTGCTGGGAGCTGCGAAAATACTATAAAACAGCGCGCTTAGCCCATGGGGCATGCAGAGCGAGTACGTGACTTTCTAGCTGGTTGTGAATGGGCGGCTTCCCTCAAAACAAGTTGCAGAGTAATGGGCAGAGCTGTCAGAACGGGGCTCGCAATGGAGAGGGAGTCTGAAGCGTGGGCGAAAACGGGCGCCTGAGATGGTCAGACGTGTTATGGGCTGTCGTTACCTTTCCTTTTGAGATCACAGTATCTCCTGCAAAAAAGTCTGTCTTGTTGGTATCTTTATAGAGACAGAATCCATTAGGGCTTAAATTTCCCATACGTCCTTAGGTTCTCTGTGGAATAAGGAAGAGCTTTCTTCGGTTGGTTGTCCTTTCCGGTGTCAGTCTGGTTTTGTCCTGAGTTAGCCAGTTTGTTTAAGACTTCTCCGTGAGGTTGGAGAAGTGATACACCAGGAACTTCAGAGCAGCTTGTGCTAGCATCTGGTGCAGCTGAATAAAGGTGCTTATATTTTTTACTACTTAAAAAGTTGTACAATTTGTTGCAAATGATACTATTGCACAAGTACTAAAGGCTGACAAGAACGGTTAGGTTGATCCGTGCGTATTAAAGGTGGCAAGGAGCTCGCTGGATTGTGATGTACAGATTTTTTGGAAAATTGGGAAAATGGACGTTGCGACAGTGATAAATAAGATCAAACTCCAGGTCCGTGCAATGAGCAAGTAATAAGGTAACCTCAGTAAGGCCAGTCAGCGTGGCTTTGGGAAAAAGCACCAATGGCTTTGCTAAACAAAACTACAACACTAAACTTGATGAGATGGCAAATGTGGCTGATTATTGTGTGACGGAATATAGGTGAGGCTTTGTAATCTCACTGGAGAATCTGAAGGAGAAAAACTATAAAAGGTCAATTTATAGTAAATTGCTTTTGAAGAGAAAATTTTCCGTTTGCAGTTAACTAGTATAATTCTCTGCAGATCTGTTCAATGATATGTAATATTTTCATAAATGATAGGAAATAAAATACAGGTTTTTTTATTCTACCACTTTGTTATTTATGAGGACAAGTCACGGAGTAGTCCACATCACTTAGCAAAGAGTGTTTGACATTAAGCATAACAGAGGGAAAAGGAAGGTCATCAAGCCACGAGGATTAGATGAAGAGTCTGCCAGGAAGAGGAATTGTCCCAGAAGACAAGAATTGAGAGACTCTGGCAACTGATGGCTGCATGTGAGTTTCCCTCATAAATAAATACATACCTAGGTATAAATAAAATGGCGGGTTTGACCCTTTGAGCAGATATGCCAAGTTGGAGCAGAGGGCAGAAGGATTTCTGTCCGCAGCATTAGCGAGACCGTATGTTGAATATTGACACAAAATGGCTAGACAAGATGGAAGAAAAAAATCTCCTAAACCAGGCTTTCCCTCCCGACAGTGTCCTTGCTTCTCGGTTAGGCATGGCTGGCTGGCCGACTTTGAGTTGAAATAAATGCTGCCCAGTCCCTTGGTGAGGTTTTCTTCACCGCGGAGGGGTGGCGGGCTGCTCACTGCTCCTTCCGGCTGACTTGTCTTTGGTGAAGCTGCACCCTCCCAGCTCTGAGCTATGGCTCTCGAACTCATCTGCTTGTTACACCCTGGACGTTGTTTTTTTTCCCTCGCCCCACAGTCTTAGTTGGTTTTTAGGGAAGAATCGTTCCCCTTCATCCACCGGCTCTCCCCTCAGAAGCAGCAGACTCCGTCACACACGAGGTTAGAAGCTGAAACTTCAGGTTCCGATGCAGCGATGTTCAGCAGTGCCGCCTCCCCTACCACCGGCGAGTCCAGTCAGCACGCCTGTGTCCTCCTCCTTGCGCTTGTCTCCTTCCCTGAGGGGGAGGTGATGGGCCAGCCTGCCAGTGCTCTCCTCCGCGGTGAAGCTGCTGGGTTTTCTTTTCCCTCCACGCTTTTGAAAACACTGAAGATGCTTTTGTTGTTGTTGTTGTTCTTGTTGTGTTCCCTTATTTCTGTGTTTCTCTTAGGCTGGTGCGCTGGGTCTTCCTCATCAGCAAGTATTTGAAGGGGAGAAACCCGGACCTAGTAGATAGGGGCTGTCCTTCTGCTCCTGCAGCTTCAAGTGCCCAGCATGGTATGCATCCTTCCGAAAATGACTGCCTTCCTCCACCGGTCAAGACATTAATTTTCCTGCATTGAAAATGCCAAACTTAAAATCTGTAGAACAGAATTGATGGCATGGGGTTGGTTGGTTTTTTTTTTTTGCCACTTCTTTGACTAAATACTCCCTTGCAGCTGGTAGAAGTAGTGGAACATTTTATGTGCAGTGCTCTGCTCTGCTACGCCACGCCATAGCCGATGACTTACGGGGCCTACGCTTGACAAGCACAATTTTAAGAGCCTTCAGAGCTGAACCTCATATGCTATAATTAGGGTGGCATTGTTTTTCCAGGAAGTTTCTTAGCCAAAACTGATGACAAAAATAAGTATAAATATTATTTTAATAGACCAGTAGAGTCTTCAAACTAAGCTTTGTTAATTGCCCACAAGCCTGCAGTAATATTTGCTGAAACAATGTCAATTAACCAGTGCTGGTTAATTTCTGGCAAATAGATTTTCTCCCGCTTCTGTTTATTCCAGTATTGAGTATTGATTCCTGTGTCACTTTAAAGTTGTAGCTGATGGGTTCTGTCACTCCAGCCATTGCCCTACCGTAATACTAATAAGATACGGTATGGGGTTTATGTTTGCACTGTATTTTTTATGTAACATTTAGAACAGTAGTGTGTGTTGCAGACAGCTAAGTGTTGGCTAAGCAAACAGAAGAACGCTTATGGGAGGACAGTCTCCAAAGGCTGCCTGTAACACCTACCACCGTGTGCCCCTTACACAAGTCTCTCAGCCTGTAACACCTACCCCTTACACAAGTCTCTCAGATACGCTGAGAGAAGGATCCAGATGAAGATCGATTTTCAGCATTAGTCGTTGAATAAACCTTCCCCCCAGGCACCCACAAAATGAAGCTATACCAGTCCAACCCCTAAAAAACTCCAGACAGAGCCAATTAAAGCTACCAAGGTAATCCGAAAAAACTTATTTTAGTGAAAGAATAAAGTCAAGTCTGCTTAGTTTATCCATGAGTAAGTAAAATACAATTCTATTCTGTACAAGTACTCGGCAGGTGCTGCCAGTCACGGACTCCGGTATGGAGGAAAAGGTTTAAGATGCAGCAGTTCAGTGTAGAATGTAGCCGCATTCGGGATGAGGAGGGGGAAGGAAAGCCCCAGCTTGGGTATGTGTTCGGTTCCCCATCCCTCAAGTCTTGAAATCAAAACTGTTGTCTTAAATATTTTATTACAGAGCTGAAATAGAAGTAGGTACTGTTTAGCCTCATTACAGCGGGAGGTTGTGACCTATATTACGCAGGTAACTAGACTAGGCAATTGTCATGATGGGTTTTGGCCTGAAAGCCTGTGAAACTTATGATTTTATTAGTAGCTAGATGGCCAATTCTTTTTTTAGGCTTTTAACTTCTCAACCCAATGTTTCTGTTTTCTGCTCCAGGCTTACAAAGACCCCGATTCTGCAATAAATAGCAACAAATCAAATACTAATTTTTCAGACTACCTAATAACTTTCATGTTTGGAGTTCACTATTAAAATGCCTGCCTTCATTATGCAAACAGAGAGGATAGGAGCTGAACAGGGAATCAGGCCCCAGGTATGTCTGAGCCGTTATCCTCACGCCCAGAGGAGCCAGGACAAGTGCCTCAGGCAAAATTGTAAGAATCCCTGGAGTGGACAAGCATCGAATAACCTTGCTATATATAGGGATTCTTCCTAATCCTTCCATTAGAAGCTGGCTTAATGTCCGGCCCGCTGAAATTTATATCCCTGTTTTGTTTTCCTTTTAGTTTGCCTCCTCAGTGTCGGTTTTGTTTTGTTGTCCTGCTACGTTTTTGAGCCTGGGGAGGTCAGTGAGTCCTGCAGGCCACTTACAAGCTCTTTCAAAAGTCCACTTTGTTTCAGAAAAAGCTTCGTTCGTTATAAATGATTTGTCTTTGCATTGGTTGTTCCTTCCCTCGTGTTCCGAGAGGTTTAAAGAAAAAAATCCCTGATGCAGCTTTTTTTTTCTCTACTTTTCTTAGTTTTACATACCTCTGTCAGTCTACCATGACTGAAGATTCCTCTGAATTATTTAAATTTCTGTTCTCGTTCTGGTAGATCCATCACCTGCAGAGTTAAGTTCCTTCTGCTTTTTATTACAACATTCAGAGAACTGATTTTTCTCTCAGTGTAATTTATTTAAATACTTATTTAAATACAGTTTGATGGTGAGAGGATTAGATTTATTAATGGATTTACCATTAGTGATTCCTGACTCCAGTGAAACATATAGAAATCAAACAGTAAATATGTTACCAGCTACAGCAAAAAATCTACTGCCAATAGTTTTCAATTTTCTGCACAAAAATACACACATGTAATTTTATTGCATAGCGAAGAAGACTAAAAAGATAAAGTTGTTCCATAAGGTAAAGTGAGCAAACAGGGAATTTACTTTCTTCATCCTAGTCTGTCTTTCTTTAAAAAACAAAATGAAAAACACTCAAATGAGGTTAAGTTTAGTAAACTTCTGTTGGTGTCTCCCTGAAATCTTTGAGAGCCAAGCAGTTGTTCATAGAAACCAACATGCTGCTACCCTGAACCAGAGCCGCTGGTCGAGAGCTCTCCGGGGAACAGCTCTGTCTCCCTAAAGGATCTATGAGAAGTTGGCCTCTGATTTTTTTTTTTTGTGGCCCTTTAATTTATTATATGAAAATAAATCCAAAATATTCAGTTAAGCCAAAGGGTGAGGATGTGGAAAAAATACACATTACTATGCAAAATATTTATTTTCTGGTTTGCATGTATCTCTCCAGCACTTTGTTGTGTCAGGAGGTGTTATATGTGCTGTGCGTGGTAGTGCAGGCAGCACAGCAAACCTGGGTGCGTTACGGGTAGGTATCACAAGGTCAGAAGTGCCAATTGCGCTAATTAGTGCAATCCTGAGTAAGAACAGTTACATGACTTTATTTTTAATGAGCACAAGGATTATGGGAATTTAGGTAGAACAATAATCTATTTTTATCTCGTATTTTGTAAGCTCAGATGATGAGTCAGGAATAAGCTGCATAGTAAGAAAGGCCCGAGCCCTGGCTAAATGAACAGAAGTGCAGGAACAAGAAGTTCCTTGCTTCGCAGCACTGCACGGAAGTCTCCAGGTTATGGCAATAACCCTTACTTGATATTGAAAGTGTGTGTTACGGTGACAAGGTAATGTACAAGTCTGGCACCCACCTAGGAAATTTAGTATGACAAGATTTTTAAATTTTTTTTTAATACGTCGGTGTTCACAAGTCAGGAGGGAAAGAAAATACATTTTGCTAACAGTTAATTATACTTCTAATTGCTGCATCATCTGCTATTGAAGGTTAAGAAGGCTAAAACTGTTAAAAGGAAAAAAAAAAGCAACAATAAAAAAGGAGCTGTAGAAAGCTGCAGCTTTTCAACTGATCAGTGCTCTATGTCATAATCTGGCAAAAGGGGTACAAGCTTAATGTTTTAACTTTGTCAGGGATTCTTTAAAGACAGTTGATGGTTGGGAGGAACAAGAGATGCCCAGTCTGTTGGGCGTGACTATCGTCATTACTGTATATGGCACTGGATTACAGAATGCCCCAAGGCGTCAGGCACCACGTAGCAGTTTCATGGGCTACAGGCTGAAAGGAAACCAGAGCAAACTCAAACAACGAGGCTCCTGTGCCTAAACCTGACAACTGAATAAGCTACAACTGAGAATCCATTTCTGGCTCTTTGTAATGTGTCCTATCATGCTTGGGGTTGCATTGATTTTTAATTATGATTCTTATAAAAATAATTAAAAATAAATTATTACATAATTTTAAAGCATTGTGCTTTTGTGACGGGACTACATGTTGTTAATCCAAAATGATTTAACACTCATATATTCCAGAATCAGGATGCAAGTTAGTACATAGACTTTCTCCCTAGAAAGACAGTGGTCTTGTTTAATTGAAATACAATTAAAAGAAAGAGGGGGGGGGGGGGGGGAAGAAAAGAAGAAAACCCCACCCCACATTGCTTTGAAATGGGAGCCTGTGCTCTTAGATCACTGCTGTCAGTATATGCCTCGAAGACAGCTGGGTGTCAGTTACTTCAGACCTGTTACTGTGATGGTAGCTGTTACTTAAGATGAAATTAATGAGCAAGCAGTAAGGTGCGTGCAGGTGCCTTGAGTATGTGTTTCCATAAGGAGCAGGCGCCGACTTACATGTTCACGCAAAATATATGTTCTCTGTGCGGAAAGGCTACACACTGAGATTTGCTTACTCTTTCCTGCCTTGTGCACTGACTGCTAGTAATTAAATCAAACATCGAAGATGATATCTCCTTTTTGCTAGGAAGACATTTGCATTTCTGAAAAGCTGGAGGCAGGCAAATTCAAATCAGTGGGAAAGTCGAAACAACTTTCTACATCTTGGGAGATGGAAAAGGGGACTCGTAGCTTTTAAAGGTTCCTTAAGTCTCATTTAGAAAAGGATGGGGATAGAAAGCTAGCTTGCTTCTTCCACCTGGGGTCTCTTTGCAAACACAACCTAGCCTGGAAAATACACACTAGGTTAAGCGGGGAGGCCCAGCATCCACAGTCTGTCAGCTTACTACCTGCCCTTGAATTGAATTCAGGATGGGGTTCAGAAAAATAAAGTGTGACTCTCCTGTCTTTATAAACCATTATAAAACCTTTCACTTTTCACACTTAATTTGCTTTTATCCCTGCCTGACCAAAGTTACGTGTGTTTTTAGGATGACTGGATCTCACGAGGGCACCATCTCCTTGGATATGCGATTCTGAAAACTGGAGCACTCGGGTAGGTCCTTGTATTCCAGCACATTTTTCCAGGTGGTTGAAAAGATAATGAAGTGCATCCCCACTATGCTACATGAGCTGGTTGAATCACTTGCAATACGAGGATTGGTGTGGAAAGAATATTTTCTGGTGATTAATCTTAGTTGGGAAAGTAGGGTGAATCCTGGTATCCTATAGGGATTTATAGTAACAGTTGATAATTTAGTCTTTTTTAGGTATTACATAGACCAGGATTTTTCCTATATCAGAATGTGGCATTAATGTCAGCAAAAGTTAAACTGGGTCTGATTTGAACTGTGCTGCTCTTTCCTCAGTCAAGCAAATCCCCATGGTACTAAAAACTGGGTGATGTAACATTTGGATTGCTATTTCATGCCCAGGATGCTGTTTTAGGTTGAAAATAAAAAGCTTAAGAGCACATGGAGAAAGTAAGGTTTAGCGTGAAGGATAAAATGATGGTTTCAGCTGTGCACAAGGCTGTGGGCTGCTTGCTGGCTATTGTTTGTACTCCAAACAAAGAGTTGCCACAAACATAATTTCACAGGCCAGCCTGTAGGAGAGTCTTGACTTTCGGCGAAGTCCACAGTTCCTTTAACATGGTAATCGTCTCCGCTAAACGCTTCCCAAATGTAAAATCCTTCCAGAAATTATCTGTTACAGCTAGAGAGAAACCTGCTATTTCTATCTAATTTTCTTTTGAAGGTTGGAGAACATTTCTAAAAGAACAGCTTGTAGCCAGCAGCTGCACCTGGATTGCCTTACTATCTGAATAGTGCAGAATGACAGCATTGCCTCGCCTGCTGCGGTTCTGCAGAGGCTCTGCTACCTCAGTCCTTCAGGACACCGAGTATCTTTCTTCCAACTTGCATCATCAGTGGAAGTTTCCAGTACTGAAATGTCAGAGTCCTTCATCCCCTCCAAAAGGAGATGTATAAATAAGAGGATTATTACACCTGTGCTGAGATTTTTGGACTGGACGTTTGTTATTTTAAAAGATCTTTCAAACTCATTGCCGTCATTAGTTTTCTCTGGTGATGTAGCTGTTACGTTCACCTGATCTGTGGCAGATATCAGGTATTTGCTAAACTGACTATCAACCAGATTTACTAGGGAGGCCCAGGCTTCCGTGGCATTGGCTTAGCATCTGTACTGCATTCTGTGCTGGCCCAAATAGGAATTTCTCAGACCAATAGCTGTGGGATCTTGAGCTTGTGCTCAAGCAGTAACTGAGAGATTTTACAGTAAACGTTTCAGCTAAACAGCCAACGAGAAGCTGCTCTCTTGCTGCTCTCTTGCTAGCCCTACTTTCTCCTTGCCCCTGTGCCATCCCAGGGCTGGGGAAGAACCCTGCTGACAATGTTCTCTCTGGACTTTTAGCTAAGTAATGGCTCGTACTTAAGCCTCACGTGAGGAGAAAGCTCACTTACTTATCTCAGGACTGCACAGAAAGTAAAGAGGTGGGAAGGTACTTCTATTCAGCCATGACACATACCTACAAGAAAGACTTAGAAAGATATTTAGAGACTGCAATTTGCTTTAACGTTTGCATAAAAATGGAAACAAAAGGCAGTAAGTGCATGTGTGGCAAAATTAAAAAGAAGAGTGGCATTTACAGCTGCTTAGTTTAAAGTGATGACTAAACATGACGTGAGGGATGCATTACATTTTTGCACTGTACTGGAAAGTCTTCTCTTCCAGCTTTATAAAACATGTTTTTATTTTAAGGGATTAGGAATCTAGGACTAGCATTAGTTATGTATAGAGCAAATGTTAGGGCTAGCAAATGTGTGGAGGTGTAATTCCTGTTTTATATTGTGTAATGGCTTTTTCTCAACAGAAGATGTGTCAGGGAGGGAATGAATTTCAAAGTAAATGCCAGAGGCTGAAGTTGGGACACCTGGTTGCCTAACTTGGGTGAGATGCCCTGTGGAAGAGTACTGCTCAAACACAGTCTCTCAGACCAACTCAAGTCTACATCACTGGGTAATGTTTAAAGCACAATCTGCAATCAGTTCCTAGCGATGTGTGTAGTCAGTGAAAAGCAGCCTCTGAAGCTGCCTGTTCATAGCAGTGCCTCTCCTGCCTGCAGTACTGGCTCCCCGCAGGTTCCCCAATGGATGGGAGCACTGAGGTCTTAATTCATGGTCCTTATTCATGTCCTTATCTGTGGCAGATGAAGAGCTTACTACTGCACCTCTCGGTTTCCCTGCTAGTGGTGACCGCTACATGAAAAAGTTGTAGATGGGCAGTATGCCTTCAGATGTTACATTCAGAGTGTGGCATATTGATTTGAATGGGCCCTGATTTCAGTTTGTATTAACACGCCAGGCCAAGAACTGAGGCAGCAGAGGGCTGACTAATAATGCTTGTCAGATCTCACTGGACTGGTCCAAGAGGTTACCAAACACAGAGCTAGAGGAGGAAAAGAAAGGTTGAAGGAAGAAAAAAACCAGACTTTAGGACAAGGGTCTGGTGAGCTCACCACTGAAGACAAGGTTATGGGACAAGTACTTAGTATTCACCTTTATGGGGTTTGGCTGCCCATTCAGCAGCAATGAAATGCTCTACCCTGCCCTCTTTTGAACTGTTCCTTGCTAGGAGACCCATAGTACTTGTATTACAATGTGTCTCTTCCTGCCTTTTACTCTTTTCTGATATAAGCACCTTACTTCTAGCTTGTTCTTTCCAAAAATCTGAAGAAAAATAATTACTTGACTGAAGCAGCTAATTTGAATGTAAGAGATAGGAAGCAGCTTTGTAGAAATAATTATGTACAAGTTTACAGTGGTTTAGTTAAACTGGCTCAAGCATGTGCAAGCACACTTATTTTGCTCTCAGACATAGCTTCCACGGTTTCTCGTAAGTCTCCAAACGCCCTGGTTGTGTTTTTGTAAGCAGTACCTTGAACTGGTGCTGCTGTGCAGCCCTGCGTGTAGGCCAGTTTCTCCCTTTTCTCTCCTACGTGTGTTACTGCAGAAGTAACACCCCGAGTTAAGAATTATTATAATGGTAAAATAGCCTGCTCTGGCAAATTGTGTCAAGCTTTGAAAACAGATTAGCATAACCAAACAGAGATGATCTGGTTCTTACTTGTCGGGAGAACAAGAACAGTGTCTTAAGAAAACCAGGTCACCTGCTCCTTGGACCTGTTTTCATGGGGGTGTCTGGCCGTATCTCTGATGCAGTGTGTTAACAGGAACACTGATCCCTCTCAGCGTATGCCCCCATCTTTGTTGACTAATGCACAGTAATAGAAACTGTGGGTGAAGCATCGTTATGTAATTGTGCTTGCCTTGCAGACGTTGAACCTCCCATGACATAACAGATCCTGTATTAAAGACAGAAGCAGCTTTATCCCAAGTGTTACTGCTGATGTGAACAGACCTAAACATGAGCAGATGCACTGCTGCTACATGCAATGTTATGCCACTATGCCATTAAGAATTTTCAATTTAAAAAACATACATTGTTTAATATGTTCATAGAGAAAAAACAGATCTTTGGGTTCTGAAAATTTTGTAGTTTAACATCTGTGGTGTTATAAAGTCAGTATTAGGTAATTGTAAGATGTACATTAAGCAACATATTTTGACCTTGACTACTCAGACCTCAATTATTCAACCCTTCCGGTTATTATAAAAGGGGTCAGGTCCTCTGATGTCTACTAATTAAAATTAAGAATGAAAATGTTCCAAATTTGTCTGAAACCTCAAAACATATTTAGTATACCAGCAGAGAGAAAGAGATTAAAAACTTGGGAAGGGGGGAGGGAGAAGAAAAGGAAGGGCCCAATTCATCAGAATGCTATCAATTTTGACGCTGAAATGTTGGAGGTCATTTCAATATTTTAAACAACACATGAAGCCTTGTGGTCAGTCCACTGGCCTGGCATTGGAAGAGGCTTGGAAGCCATGCCCCTCTGGCCTACCAAGTGATGCTGCCTCCCCGTGCTTTTGCGTTCTGCACTGAATAACACGGACAAGAACCTTATGCCCCCCAGACCAAAACTAGCTGTTTTCTGCCAACACAATATGCTGAATTAGCTTGTGGAGGGATCAAACAAACACCAGATTCTGTGATTCTGTCTAAAGTGAAACTACAGAGGCTAGGTAACAGGTCAGGGTTTCCCATTGGATGTGACCAATACAACGTTCACCTCAGAAACACGGGACTAACATCCCCATTTCAAGTGAGGTTTCAACTGGGGTCCTGCACCTTGCGGTATGTCTTCTAGGCTTCCTCTTTCCTTGTTGCATGTCCCATGCAACCACAAACTGTGTTCTCAGATCTTCTAGACACTGATACCTTATTTTCACTCAAAATTACGGGTTATCTTACTTTGATTATCACTCCAGTACACCAGTACTATTCAATCAATGAATATTAGAGGACATTGCTGTTTTTTACAAGTAGTTGAATCACAGACAGCTAAAGCAGCAATCTTCATCTGAATTTTTCATTTAAAAAATGAAACCTTTCATGGAGCTGACTAAGCTGTCTGTGTGAGCCAACAGGCGACAGGATTGATTGATTTCACAGGGACTGTGCAGAATTTAGTGATCTGTACCACTGAGAAGCACAGAGCAAATAGTCATGCTGTTACTGAAGTTACTGAATTAAAGCTGTCAGTTTAGAGCAGTGCAGGCCAGCACATCTTAAGCAGAAGAATTCAGAGCCAATTCTCATTAATTAGGAGTCACATAATAACTATATGGTATGTTTTTCCATTGAAGACATTAGGAAAGGCCTATTGGGAAATGTATTTTACTAGACTAACTAATAAAAGATACTGTCTCTTCCTACAATCTTGCTCGAGTCATATCCGTGTAGTTGCAACGATCTATAGAAAGTTAAGAATGCATTTTTAGATTCTTTGACACAATATATAGCAGCAAAGCAAGCATCAAGCTTCCAGGAAGTGTGCTGCAGGGTATGTCTAAGCTGAACATGTAAGGAAGTGATTGAAAGGCAATTACTTATAGACACACTAATGTAAGAGGAATAAGAAATTATAGTGGTTTGTACCCCCAAAAGTTCACGATAAAAGTCTAACATCCATTGAAATTGTACCCTTGCTCCTTTGTTTCTGAGGTGTCTCTGGTCACATCCAACTGAACACACTAACATATCACTTAACCTCCATAAACAACATTTGTACATTGACTGACATTAATTGAGATAACGAATGTCTTTACTGCTATGGCACTTTCACAGTAACACTGCTCCCTTTTGGCGTACATAGAGCTGTAGGCCTTCTTGGGTCTCCCTGTTAGCTTAGGTAAAAGCATACTCAGAAAAAAACCTGAACTTACCCACGACCTTCCGGTAAGTGCTACCATTGTAAGCACAAATGCACTACACTATAATTCTCCTAAAGAGTAAGATGTATTAAAATAACTATTTGGACTGTCTGCAGTTAGCCAGGCCAAAGAACAGGCTGCTTCTTGTACTTTTACCTACACTTTTTTTATCAGCCTGTGACTTAATGGAAAACTGATCTTAAGACCGAAAGGCTAGATTCAGTTGTAACAAAGGACAGCTCTGAAATTAGGCTCAATACTTTATATTTTCAAGGCATTAGAAATGTAGTTTATCCATATATGACATTTTTCATTATGAAATTTATAGACAAAATTATGTTCTCCATCCACTCCATCATATTGGCAATTTGCAGTAAAATATGCTGTAGGAATGTTGGATTATCTCAAAGCCAAAAGGTTTTAAAATCTAGAATGATTACATTAAGATATGAGATTATTAAATGCTTATCTAGGACATGAAAAAGGATTCAGCCCTGTCATGACAACATAGGGAAATTATCTCTAAAACAGGAAAATGCCTTTAGAGTATCGTATTGCATTTTATTGCCATAAAACAGAAGGTTGTCTGGGAGTCTTGATGTTGCATTTCCATCCCACACATTAGGGATGGGAAAAACATCCCCAGTTTCCTAAGGAGAGATGATTTTTGTGGTTGATCCATCTGTTGTTACCCTGCCCCACAGCTTTCAGGCCTATTGGCCATACTCAGCTGCATTTAAATCATGTAGAAATAAGTCTCAAATGTGATCCTAAGAGGGTTTTTTACTGAAAAATTGATAGCTACATGGAGGGCAGACTCCCCAGCTTAATGACCCCCATGAGAAAAAAGTAGACAGAATACAGGCATTTTATATAACCTGGTCAGCTGGCCAATCTCTGGATGGCTGCACAGGAACTGCAGCGTGTGCTGTCTATGCCCAGCGGGCATTTCAGGGGAACATGCAGCAGAGCTACTGTTACGGGGTGGGCAGGAGAATTTAGGAGACAAAGAACTCAAATCTGCAGGGATCCAACATTCGTTGGCTCTGTTCCTCATAGAACAGCTTGAGAGGATTTATCTTCTATATTTCTTTGAGGAATAATTCCTGGCTTGTGCAATAAATTACTACAGGATAATGTATGAGAATATTAATAATGAAAGCATCTTGCTCTTCTATGCTGCAACCCATCAAAAGATCAAAATCTCGATCACTACCTGTCTCCTGTGAAGTTGGCAGCTGTGCTCATTTCATTCTAGAAAAACAGAAGTGATGCAGAGCCACTGTGTCTGACTTGCTCATGGCTGTGCAGGAAAACCAACAGGGAGGGTTTCAGTAAAAACAAGCGTCACCATTTTTAACAGCAGCGTGTGGATAACTGACGTTCCTGTTGTCCTTGTTTAAAGGAAAGGAAGGACTTATTTAAAACTGGAGCTAGATGACTGCATTCGGGTTGTACCCTGCTGA
This sequence comes from Nipponia nippon, assembly GCF_047370975.1. Classification (NCBI taxonomy): domain Eukaryota; kingdom Metazoa; phylum Chordata; class Aves; order Pelecaniformes; family Threskiornithidae; genus Nipponia; species Nipponia nippon. Next base: position 25,453,743 of record NW_028262358.1, read on the forward strand.
AATAATTGCTACCTGGAAGTGGCAAGTATGTTGCTTGTTAGACCAACTAGGTGATTCTGTTACTCTTGTAGAAGCTACACTTATAAAAGCCCCCTGAAATCACCTTGTTTCCTGAAGCTTTTCAAGTATCATACTTAAACTGATTTTTACAGATGATGTTTTTTTTATTATAGCTACTGTGATACAGGGCTAGTTACTAAAATAAGCCTACACTAGCTATTCAGAGTGAAGTCAGAGATGAGGCACCTATTGACTTGAATAGAGCTGAGACTTCATATTAATACATTGCATTAAGTTCTTATTTTACAAATTCAGCTGTTAAGATGTAAAAAGTTAAGGAAATGTCTTTCATCAGCTGGACAGGAACTTGCCCATGCTGCGTGTAAAAATATTAATAGCCCTAAAATGTTGGCTGAGCTAACAGGAGGCTATCAAAGCAATGCGTTAGGAGCAAACTGGACTGAGCCCTATTCTCCCCAGCCCTCTTGCCTGCCTCTCCCTTGCTTGTAATGCCTGTCCTCGCACATCTGGGCATTCTTGCCACGTTTGGGTTTCTTCAGTGGTCAGCTCCAGCATCAGCCTTTAGCTTGGCTCTCCACCGGCAGGTCAGAAAGTCATTACATACGGCAGGCTGGGATCAAGGAGAAGCCATGTCTGAGAGACTGGCAGTGAGCCTAGAGCAGCTCTGGGCTATGCTTTCTGTGGGTGTTTGTAGAAGAGTGGGTGGAATGCATCTCTCTGCTAGGTAGGAGTGTCTGGCATGGCAGGAGCCAAGCTCACACAAGGTAGGTTGAAATCAGTTTGGGTTTTTTGTTTTGTTTTGTTTTATTTTATTTTTATTTTAGAAAGGGGAATAGAAGAGAAACGGAAGTGAGGATGTTTAGAAAGGAATTGCAAAATGGTTTTCGTCACCTTAGGCCATTCATTATTTCAGGACTTTGCCCTCATTCTCAGGGTTGCAAGACCTAAATTACTGTGTATACATTAATAAATCAAATCATTGTAGATAGGGAGAGGATCCACTGATCCTGTGTAGGGATTTTAGCCAGTGATGTCTTGTCTTATGACTACATTGGCCTCAACACTATTCATTCTGCATGGATACCAGTGTTAGAAAGAAAGGAATTGTGCATATTTTAAATTTAACCTGTACTGTTTTTCTTAGCTATGTACACAGAATGCATCTTTTCATCTCCAGTTTGTTTTGGGCATTCATAGTGGAAAATTAGCCAGAAAGAAAATAAAAAGTTTTCCTGTTTCCTGACGGGAACAGCCTTAGATGTCCTATGATTTGAGCAAGGTGTTGGGCCACAGGATCTCCAAAAATCCCTTCCAACCAAAATTAGTCTATGATTCTACACCGGTCTCCTGTTTAGAAGAAATTGCCACTTCCCGTGGACCTGTGTGTGTTATACACTTTGTAGCCACATGATGAGTGTTTTCTATCTCCAAGCTAGAGCTGCAGTTTTGTGGGACTTTAGGGCTCTGGTACCCACAGAGGCTGTCAAGTCCAAAGTTGCTGCTCTGGCTGCCTAGACAGCAGTGTGTATGAGTGTGCACTGTCTATGGGGTTGTCTGCTGTTCAGAGATTCCTTGTAACACCAAAACTTGTGGGTGGGGGGGTGAAATGAGGACAGGATGACAATGTCCATAGCAGAAATACCTCACAGTAATAGTTGTCATTTCCATTACTGTCAAATTAATTCTGAATTGTTGCCCATCATACACTGTTTAGCTTGAGGGAAGTGAAGTGGTGGCTTTGATTCCGTGGCAGGAATGAGCGTAGTTCAGCCCTCTGAGGAGCCTCGCAGAGTGGCAAAGGAAATGTCAAATATCATTTGGTCAAAGAGTATTTTTAAAGTCCTCTGAGGAACAGTCCTTGCTCTATACACTTTATCTCCACTACATACATAGAACAGAGAAACAGAAGGAGCTTTTTATTTAGGAAGTATCAGCTTTCAGACACAGCTGGGGACACTGAGAGCTGAGGCTACATTTGGACTGAGACTTGAGTTTTACAGACAAAATCTGCACCTTCAAGCAGCTATACTTTGATTTGAGAGCAGAAATGAGCAGTAGATGGGACAACAGACTGAAATTCAGTATTAGCAGGCTCAATTTCAGTAATTAACTTGTCATGTGACACTAGGCAAGTCCACTAGGCACTATCAACACTCCTTCTCTAATCCAGCAAAGTGAGAATCTCAGTGCAGCAGACCTTCTAGTCCAAACTAACTATCTCAGTATTTAAAATCTTAGACAAAATCTAGGCATGTGGTTAGGCACTCTGATAAATGAGATTGCATTTCAATGAGTGTTAAGTATCTCAGTAAATGAAAGAACATCTATTTAGACACCTAGCTAGAATCAAAATCCCCAAAGAGGTTTGTTTCTACCTTTGTAGAGTACATATTATGTCTACAGAAAGGGAAAGACGATCATATGCTGAAAACAAGGGAAACTGATCCCTCTGTGGACCTTAATCAGTTTTTCCCTAGATGCCTCTCTATCGAGTTGCTGGTTCATTCAAGTTTTTTCTTCCCTCACTTGAAGATCTACATGAGCTCTTCTTGGATCTTCCAGCTTACCAAATTGAAATTTGGTGGAAACATATTGAAGGAGAAACTGGGAAAGTGCAGCGCAAGTTCTGTCTCTAAGAGCCAGTCAGAGGTCTTGAGAAATAAGTTAATGGCGCTGAATGAGTTTAATGTGATGGTCTTGTCTAGAAAGCACTATGGAGCTGAGTGCTACCAGACCTGTACGTCAATACCAGAACTATCTTAGATGTATGGTGCGTGAGATAATGATTAGGGCTTCTGGTCTATGGTGCTACTGGTCTACTGTAGTGAGAGAATTAAATGTTTAAGAGAGTCATATTATAGAGTCGTATACTTGGGGTGATTACACAAAATTTGGATTATTCTCTGGGGTCAAGCAATTGTTACTGTTGCTTAAGGCTTCATAGATTAATGGTCATCCTCCATCTTGCAAAGTGACCTTAAAATTGCAGTCAAAAAGGAACTTAGAAATTATGATGACAGTCTGCACTAATTACTCTGTGTGCAAGTAGGTACAAGTAGTTTGCTACATATGCATTCTATATGCCTGGCTAAAAACAATGCAAGACTCTCAGCAGGAGCTGGTGAGAAAACAGCTAAGAGGAGTCCAGGTGCAACTGGTAGGGTCACCTCAAGGAGAGAGCAACCCCTGTAATTCCTGGCACTGAGTTTAGAGTCTACAGATTTTGCCTTCTCCCTTGCTTTCTTCCCTGGGCTCATAATGGTGGCTGTGTGGCTCCCTGTGGCCAGAGGGAGAATCACTTTTTCTGTGGTGAGCAACTCTGGTGAAGATTTTATTTGTGGGGTCACTTTGACATAATTCTAGGAGGTGGCATTGTAATTTCTGGCTGTTAAATGCTTCAGTCTATTGCATATAAAGCTTTGGAGCATGACTAATTAATATAATAATCACCTCTAGCAGAGAACACATTAACTGCCTGAACTCTCAGGACTTAGAATATCAGAGAGAACAAGTTGGAAGACGCTGAGAAGTTGAATTAACAGATTCTCAGGATGGCAGCCAGTCAGGGACTTCATGCACTCATGTGTGGTAAGGGATGAGCTCCATGCCCCCGGGGACCCAGGCAAAGCTGCTGTCTTCTCTGGGATTACACCATGTGGGTACTTCCCTGAGGACAAGAAGGGAATGCGCTCCGGAGCACTCCGCAGCCCTGTATTTATTCAAACTAATATTCTGTGAATCAAATGATCTAATTAACTAAACACGCATTTGACCACAAAAATGTTATGTTATTTTTAGCTAACATTGCAAACCTACATCAGGGTTGCTTCTTTTTCTCACTGAAGTCTGCATCTGTTTTCTACACAATTCCCCTATTTTTCTGATTTAAATCATCAGTAACCTGTGTGGCTGTTCTTGAAATTTGATCCTCAGAGCCTGTTATGTCTCTTCATCCTTTTTAATGATGAGATAAGCTTCTAACAGAAAGACAGACAGAAGTAATCAGGTTCTTTGAAACAAGTTGTAACCAACAATACAGGTACAAGTAAAGTTTTCTTTCTGTTTTCAAGTAGAAAAAGAGGGGACAATTACAGATCAATGTGATCCACAAAATTACATTCCAATTTGGATTTTTATGACAGGCTTCAGACTAAGCTTGAGATGACACTGAAATCACCAAAATGGAAACAAATAAAAAGGTCTCTGATTCTGAGCTTCAGCCCCTCCAAAACTGAATGAGGTACCATAGAAATCAGATTTCACATTCAGAGGAAGTCTCAGTGGCCTTAAGTATTTCTTTGTTGCATACCACAATAATTGTTATCATCTTAATTTTGCAGACTTGGGGACTGTGGACTGCCTGAGGTGTCAGCAGCCACTGCTCTAAACTGTTTCTTATATACTGTAGCCACTAACAATATATCGCCCTACTGTGTAATATCACTGCAACATTTTGTCCCATTCTCAGTTTCCAGAAGGATGATAGCAATCTGGAAGAAAAAAACATGATCAAAGGCTGCACAGATGGTTCTGTAACAGCTGATAGGTAGCTGCAGTTCTTAATGAGTATTTTGGAGGTGACAGACAGCAAGGGCAAAGAAGAATTACCGCCAGCATTTAAAGGGACTCTGCCAGGCCACAGACTAATCCTGATGAAAGCAATGCTTCAGAAACTTTCCCAGCACTGAGATTTCTTAAATGGGAATAAATTCCCCCAAAGACAGGGACATCTCTTTCTCCTCCTTTTTTTTTAAGACAATTTAAAACCATGCTGTGCAGTAGCTTTCAGAAAATGTGAGCCTAGGAATAGAAATCTCTTAAGTGTCTTGCACAAGCTATTTGCTGTGTGCTGCTATAAACAATTACAGAATTACCTTCTGTTACAACGTGGTATGCATAGTGTCTTGTAGGAAAGAGCTTGGGTTGTAACAATAACCACAGTTCCTATCAAGTTGACTTTTGACAGAGTACCAGTCATATACCGCCCCAAAGTGCAGAAGAGGCTTTCTGTGGAGGCTGTTTGACACAGCAGGTAGATCTTCAGGGTCCTTTAAGAAAGGCCTTGATAGGCACCATGAGGCCAAATCCATCAGCTGGTGACTCTGTCGAGCTGAGCTGGAGTGCTCCTGGGTCCAGGCCCAGTCAGTCAGTCTGGGACTGCAGGACGTCAGCGTGCTCGGCAGCTGAGAATGGTGCCCGAGGCGTTGTGACATGCGCGGCAGGAGCTCAGGAGCCTGTGGCTACCCGAAGTCCTCCGGGAAGAGTGTTACAGGTCTGAGCCTGCAGATTGCACCTCTTTGCTACGCTACCACATATAAAAGCTCGGCCACACAACCCGCCCATTTACTGCTGCAATGCATGTCAACAGCAGCAGGAGGCAGGCTATGTACTGCCTAGACAGGCTAACCAGCCAGACTATCCCAAATTATTGGATGTACGATCAGACAGTTGTCATGAAAGATGAGCATGGTTTCAGTCTTGGGTATGTGTCAAAAAAATGAAGTTTGTGTAACTTCAACACGAGAACCCAAGGCTTGATTAGCAGCAGTTGGGGAGACATTCTCTTGGACCTTGACATATCCAAGACTATGGCCTTCCCCATAAGCCCAGCAGCAGGTTGACAAGGTGACTATCGGATTCGAAGGACAAGAGGTTTCCGAACACAAAGGCATCCTTAAAGAATGAAAGGTGTACTGTTGCTCTAACAGCAGAGGTTTTTTAGGCAATTGGGCCTTTCAGCAGCCTGGGGGGTGCCACCCACTAGAAGATATCTAGGCAGCCAACATCACATCTTTTACACAGAAGATGTTTCACCAGCTTGGAGGCTTTCATGATGGGCCTTGGGGTCTTTCAGGTAGGCAAGTGATTCCACCAACTTTCATCTGTCTTGGGAGGAGATGGAGCAGTTCCTCCCCAAAAACAATCTCTGAACTCCAAGACAACCTTAAGGCCTTTACCGAGCGATGGGCTCAGGAGTGAGAGTGGAGCGCTAGCAAACCACTTTTCATGTTTCCCAGTCATCCTTAGCAGTGGGATATGACAACCGGATTCTGAGATAGTGCTTTCAAACATTAAGCAACGAGTGACAAGGACTGGAGTTGGTTTAGGATGCCGTCTTAGGAGCTGGTCCTAGCTCCAAATTTCACAGAGTCCTTCCTGATGCATTTAGCTTCTTTAGACAGTTCTGCTCTTTTTATAGGTGCCCTTGCTCTGAGGGCCCACTCCATGCACAGACAATTGAAGCATAGCCATCTGCCAACTGTATTAAATATGTCCCTAGTAGCTGTTTCACTTAAGCACTCTGAGCAGCCTCTAATTACTGATGGTGTAGTCCAGCCTTTCCAGGAAAGCCTGACAATAGATATTTTTGTTTGGCTATAAAATTACCGTGTGCTGCAGTGCCATTTTTTTTTCCCCTGTGGTCTGTCACAGGGCTGAGGGCAAATAATCCTACTGAACAGGTAGTCCCCCAGAAAGTGAGTAGAGATCTTTCATGCAGCAGGTTCTCCCTCTGGTCCCAGATATTTCCAGGTAGCTTTTGACATTTTCTATTGTTGGATTTGCTGAGTGCCAAGATAACTCTCCTCTGAACACGACAGGAACAGCCTCATTGACCTGAAAAACCATGACCTGTTTCTTCTCTTCCACTTGGAAGATTAACCTTGAACTTCTGATGCCTGCTACCAGCAGCTAAGTCTCACTGTTTGGCAAGTTGTGGTGGGTAGCATGAGTCACAGTGCTGTGACCTTAGTGCTGAGCCTGCTTGATGCCTGTGGCTATATAGAAACCGCAAAAGTGCTCCCATCTGTGACTATAGGTGTCCTTAGCTGGCTCACTGAAGCATTCTGAGCCTGATTTCTCAGCCCTAGCCTCACACCTCTTCTGTGCAGTGAACTTAATGTATGTCTGGGCAACACATCAGTGTGGGCTCTGAGAGGGTAAATCAGGCTGTTGCTACAGGATGGCATTCAGGATCACGGGTGAAGTACAGAAAAGTCAACTATGCTGTGAGTGTTGGAGAATCCCACATTAAAGGACTGTGCTGGTTTTAAGAAACAGCCCGACTGACTCCCACGGAAGGCAACCAAATTTTTGGTTGCACAAGAAATATATATACTTTTGTTTTGAAGTGCTCCTTCTCAAGATACTTCTATATAAATAAAATCTGAAGAATGGGACAAGATTTCATAACCATATTGGCTGTATCAGTCCTGCAATAGCTGGCTTCCTGTTTTCTCCAATTAACCTGAATGTATTATGTCTGTCTTTTCCATAATGAGTTCCACTCAGAACTTGGTGCTCCCTAGGCAAGACTCCATATTAATGTCATTAAGCCTCTTCCTGGAAGCCTCCTACAGTAATAAGGCTTAAAAATTGTGAGGAAAAAAGTAAGGTGGCCACCTTGCTCTTTAAAGACTTATGTCTAACCACTATATTTGTTGATTGTTTCAAATGAGGACAGCTGAAAATATTTAAACATATTTGAGCATGAAAGCAAAATTTGTTAAACTGTATCTGTCAGGTGCCAAATGTTCTACAGGCATCTAAAATAGATGGGCCCTGACTTAGCCAAAGGATATGCTGAGGCAGTGAGTTCTTTAAAGGGTTGTATTCAGACACATTATTTCCCTTCTGTTATTTCCACTGATGACAGTGGGCCTCCTCTACAAGCCTCACTGCCCACCTCTTGCTTGCTCATGAAGTTTAAGCCAGAAGGAAACATGCTCTCTTCTGGTCTAACTCTCTGACTAGAAGATTTCACCTTGCTATTATGGATAGAACTTAACAATCTGTATATGGTTAAAGTTTATCTTTCAAAAAGAAACACTGTCCTGATTTGTAAACATAAAAAATCAGAGAATCTCCACTCACCTTAGTTGTCTGTTCCTAAGGTTACTTGCTCTCTCAGCTAAAAATCTGTGCCTTTTCCTCTAATTTGTCTGACTTCATCTTCCGGAAATCAGTTCATGTTATGCCTTTCTCCATTAGTCTAAGGAGCTTGTAAGTACCAGGCATTTTCTCCACATGAAAGCACTCATTCAGTATAATCACCTTACTGTAATATAAGTAGGACTGGATTTCAGTTTTGTTTCAGAATAATACATGACATTAAAAAAACATGTAGTTCAGTAGGCAGGGGAGCTAACGAAGTTTGTTTTCTTGTGGATTTGTATGTCATAGTTAGATTCTCTGGTGTCTCAAGAGCACACATTAGTCAAAGGTTTTGCCAGCAGTGAACCCATCCATCAGCATCGGCATCCATGTGGATTCTCTGGTCTAATAATGTAGCTGAGCACTTCAGGATGTTTCTTCCCTCTCTGCTGTTCTTGGAACTTGTAAGAGGGGAAGGGATATAGAGACTGATAGAAATACATAGGTGATATGATCAGTTAAGTTCCATTTCCATAGGGAACCAGACAAAAAATCAGTTCTATGCAAAGTAAACACTGGCTTTTAAACCTTTCAGGGGAAAATGCCACTCCAGATGGTTGCATCTGAACTGTCCTGTTTTTTAAATCTTTTTATGGTATTGTCATTGGGAAACCCACATAGAAGGATCCCCACTAAGGCAATGAGTGCTACAGTTGCTCCAAAATTCAGATCTTTCCTGTTGAAAATCAGGCAGCCAGTTTCTTGTAATTTGAGCTTAGGGACACCAGGGAGTTCTGTACCATATGGTACCAGAATATTTGTCTTCTGCCAAAAATTTCTGTCTCCCCATCCTCTGCTCCAACCACATGGCCTTTTTTCCTTCACAGTCAATTACATCAGATATAACTGATATTTTTGGCACAGGAATTTATTCATCTCCTCAAAGCAAAGGATTGTTATGAGGTTTCTGCGTGTTTCTACGTGGGGCTACAGTATGTCATGTACTTGTACTGTCAAGAGTCCCAACAGTGACAGGTGCCACCTGTTAAAACGCTGCTACAACTGTTTATGGATCTTACTTCATGGAAAATACTGCCTCTAACCCATCTATCTAATGCACTTGTAACCTTTAACATTACAAAATCTGAAGGCGTATTATGGGCGGTGCCCAAATAAGACTAGGCATTGTAATTTGAGATCAGTATGGTTCGCAAACCGGTTCCTTCGGTACCTGCTACAAAAAAATACCTGAAGCAGGTATTCCATTTGTAATAGATAACTAAAGTTTTCTCTTGTCCATTTGCTACTAAATAAGCAAAATGTAGGACTGATGAGGACTAAACTCTGTCTTTGTCTAAATAAAATAGGAACAGGGGTGGCACTGTGTCTCTGCTGGCAGCCGGTTTTAAAAATTTGGTCAGTGAGTGCATGCTTCAGCCAAAGGAAGTGTGGTGTGAATGAAGCTGGAGAGGGCTTGGCTGTCCTCCAAGCTTAAAAGCTGAGTTATCAAGACTTTGCAGAAGCTGTTGTGTCATTAAAGAGTGCCCCAAAGTATATTGAAGCCTTCCATTTGAAGGCTCTGCTGCCTGTATGTCCAGGCATGATGGCTTGTAAGGCAGGAGGTATTTGGTAGCAACTGCACACGGTCTTACTGCCTTACTGCCTTACTACCGTCTGAGTGTACAGAAAGGTACTGGATTCAGAGTAAGCCTGAGCTGCATGACATTTTGCAGGTGTGATGACCTGGGAGAGCACGTGGAAGAGATTTTGCAATCATTATTAGTGATTTTACTTTAATGTTTAGTGTGATTTCTGTGCATTTTTCTCCTACAGGAGAAACAAGGCAAACGTATTATTCTTATATGGGTCTATAGGCATGGCGGATTAAAGAAATAATGACTGGGCTGGTAATGAAAATATCTGTGACAATAATGGTGCATGTAGATCTGGTGATGGCTGTACTTGAAAACGTTTCTCCCAATATATCTGAAGGGACTGTAAGTACAAATAAATTCACAGAAAAACATTTGAGACTGACCGTTCCACAATAAGAAACCCTAATATTGTTGCATGTTAAAAAATTAGGCAGCTCAAGTCAGCAAAATATTTGCTTATTGTATCACTTAAAGCATTTTGGGAGGTACCAGCTATAAACTTTAATCTGGAAGGTAAGTATACTACTTCCCTTTCAAAAGAGGAGAAATTGAGGCATAGATCCTAGTCTACTTTCCTAGGAATGAGTTAGTAAGCGAGCCCAGAGCAGAAATCACAGATTGTCGTACTAGAGTTCTTGCTTAGAGACAATTCCAATTCTTCAGATTTTCATGAATTTAGGATTCAGGGTTACTCAGGAATTTCACTTTTAAAGTTCTATGCACCTCAATAAATCTGTCTCTTGATAAGTTTAAATAGTGGTCTTAAAGATCAGTTCAAGCACTTTCTGTTCTTAAGGTAAAGGAATACTATTTTGAAAATTAGCATATATACGAAGACATATATAATAGATAGGGCTGTTAGTTTCATTTCAAGAAACAGAGCTAAGTAATTATATACTTTCAAAATGTCCAGCCATGTGTTGTATTTAAATATTCCTTTACAGAATATAAGGAATGGGTAAAGCAAATCTGGAGTTAGCAGAATTAATATGCTCCCTTCTCTGAATGCAAAACCGTGTCTTTTCTACTCTCCTCAGTCTCCTTCTCATTAATTCCCATGCTGTCAGCTTTTTGGTTTTTTCAGTGCTTCATGTAAAAACTTAACCTGCTGCTGAATTTATTTCATGTGGGTTTATGTTTTCCTCATTTTAATGGTTTGTAATGCAAAACCATAAAGGTACAGCTGCTGCAACAAACCCCTATTGAAGCTTGCCTGCTGCACGCATTGCTTTTGGAGTCTAACTTGGCTTTGAATCCTAACATTACAAAAAATGAAAAGTAGCATGGTCTTAAGCACTATAATTAATGCTTCTAAATTTTGTTCCTTTGCTGTCCTGTCCACAGCTGTGTTGTGCAGAATTTCTTCAATGAACATGTTCTTTGTTTCCCTCCCAAACCAGTAGAGGAAAAATACTAGGAAATTTTACCCTCTGGTACTTTTTTAGACAGTGCTTCTGTCTTATATCCCAGAATTTTATATGTTTTTGTTAATCCTAGATATGAATTTTAACATTAAAGTCAGCAACTAGAAAATTAGAAAAAAATGGTGTCATCTGGGTACAATAATCCTGGGTAAATGTAGAATTTCTATGCATGGACCAAACGAGAGAAGGTGAGAAAAAAAAACATTGTGCATAAAGACATGTAAGGACAAATGCAACTGAATATTAAAAAACCCAAAGTACTTATGTGGTGAAAATGAACTTAAAATAAAACACTCGTGTCTCAGTCACTCCAATATTTATAATTCCTCTTGTTGTTATTTAAAAGCATTCCTAAGATCTCTTACCTTGCTAATATTAGATACTCAATTCCTCCTTTTTTGCTGGAAGACTGTGGCACATTTCTGAGATCCTGGAATATGATTTTACATGTCTTTCACTTCTTCAAAGAGAAAAGACAAGGTTTTTCTCAGATATTTTTCTAATTATTTTTATAAAGTGCATTTATTTTTCATTATACATCCTCTTTCTGTGTTTATTTTCAGTACTTTTCCTATTGAGCTTCTTTTCTGTTTCTGAACCTGTACTTCCATGCAATTCTCTCTGATTGGCTAACAAAAAAAGTTGCCAGAACCATAATTTACTTTGCTACAGTACTTTGCAATACTTTTTTGCTATTAATTTTATAATTATACTGGGTTGGATTCCCACAGCAAAGTGTTAGCCATTTATTTTTACTTATTGCCATGCGCAAAAAAGAAAATATCTAAGAGAAATATCAAATTACCTACCATATTAGTTATCTTCAGCATTTAATATTTTGTCAGATAACTAGGCCCTGGAAGAAGGGAAAATGTACTCGTTACAGCACAAATGACAGATGTCACAAAAATTGACAAACTGTGGTGGAGAACTACAGAATAATTTGTGTGTGTGTATGTGTGTTAAGTTTTGGCAAACGATTAGTGAAATTTGATGTAAAAAAAGCAGAATAAAATAGAAGCAACATTATAAATAGATTATTGAAAACTATTTGGTAGCTTTCAATGACCTGAAGTCAGCACATGTACTTTCAAGACTAGAAATCTAAGAGTTGCTCCTGAACTAGAGATCAGAGCTGAAAATACAATACCTGACAAAAGGGGCCCCCATTTCAAAACTGATATATATTTTTGGAATCATTGGACTCTCGGTTCTCTTATATGGCCAGTGTGAAAATCAGAAAGAAAGAAAATGGAGTGCCTACTGAAATTTTAATGACCACTTTTAGAACTGCATATTTCTCAAAATTACCCAGCTCTTAAAAAATAAGTATAATCAGCAGTAAAATGACTGTACTACTGGTTTTTGGAGCATGACATTTTGACATTTCTCTGATTCAAACCAACATTTCTAAAGAAACTTTCAAGATAGTCCCTAGACAAAACACAGTATTGAAAACCTACTCTATTTCTTTTGAAATACAAATAGAAAGGTTCCCATTGATAACAGTGGGAATGCGTGATGACCTTTTGCTAATTTGAAAGTAGAGAAGTTTGAAACGGAGATTTGTGAAACCAGAAGTGAAGCTTACAGCCTGAATAATACATACTGTCCTTTTTGTCATTTTTATTGCATAATGCCATAATTTATTTACCATGCTAATGGTGTATGTGAGGATTTTCTTTTAAGGTAATTAAAATCAGTGATAAAAATGAACCACTTAAAACACCCTGTTACTTACTAAGAAAACTAAAATGTCTTCACACTGTATAATTAATTTGCTCTTTTTTTCCTGTAATAAATAGACATTATCTACAGATAGAAAGCTATAGGATTTTTATAATGGATAACACGAGCTTTTGTGCCTCCTGATGATGAAAGTAAAGGCTTAGATTTTTCTAAAGAGTAGTATAAGAATATTTCATAAATATTCAGTAGTAGCATGACACCTATCCCCCTCAAACCTTTTTCAAAGCCTGAAACAAGATGGGGAAATGATTAATGAGATCATGTGGAGATGCAATATGAGAAACTACTTTGTCCTATTGCTGAATTTCTAGGTCAACAAATACAACTGTTCCGTTTTGCACCTGATTCCGGCATTATAAAAGCCTGTTACAATTCTTTGCTGAAGAACTAGGAGTTCTTTTTCAGTCATAGCCACTTCCACATGGAGAGAGATTAAATTGAACTGCACTCTGGTATCACTCCAGAATTATCCTAAATGATGCTAGAAAATACAGTACATGCTGCTTAAAATTTCTGTAATGCTATTTAGTATATTGTGGTGTTACTTAGTGTCATTTAATGTAACATACTGCTTCAACTTTTGGATATGGGCCCACGCATTCCTGTTTTCAAATTTACATTTTAAGCCATTACATTATTTGGTTTATTTTCGAAAAGTGTTAGTGTATGGTATAACACAGGTGTTCATACATGGTGTAACAGTAAAGCTGCCATGACTTTCGAAGTTTTTAATGAATAATTTCTTGAAGAACCGAGGGGAATTTTCCTCATTGGTTTTAAAGGACAATTTTCCAGAACAAGTTTCTATTATTTTAAATTAGCTTGAGTTTTTTAAACACTTCTCAATATTAAAGAACTCTCCGATAAAATCTTCCAATTTCTGATCAGTATCTGTTCAATAGACATAAGTATTTCAGGAAAGGAGATGACTTATTGTTATTTTTACTGGGGGGGGGGGGGAAGACGTCTTTTCCTGAGGAGCTACGAGTACGTTACTTCTTTATACCTGGCACGCAGGATGGTTTGTAGGACCCCGGCCGGTGCCGACCGCCCCCGGTGACAGGGGGTGGCGAGGGGAGGGAGCGGGATGCGGGTCTAGGTCTGCTGCTGGGAGGCTGGGGCGGCGACCACCCCACCGTGTAGTTAAGAGGGGAGCCCCAAGGGTTCGCTTGCTGGTAGTTTCAGAGCTTGTTCTCCTCAGAATACCTGAGAGGAAACCAAACGCCGTCGAGCTGGCGGAACCCCGAGAGGCCGCCTAGTGCCTCACCCGGTCGGCGGGGAAGGACGGACACCCGCTGCCCGCCTCACTCTGGGAAATCGCCCGGGAAGGGGGCAGCCCGCCTCCGGGGTGGCCGGGCCGTGCCGTGCCGTGCTGTGCCCTGCCCTGCCCGCCGGGGCGGCAGCCCCGCGGGTCACCTCCCGCCCTCCCTCCGGGTGTCCCCCGCAGCCCCCGCCCGGCGACGAGCAGGCAGCGGCGCGCGGCGGGGCAGGAGGCAGCGCCCGCCAGCTCTCGCGATAGCTGCCTGACGCCGCCGCCCGGCGGTTGTAACGGTCGCTGTTTCCAGCGGCGTAGCCAATGGGAAGGCGGGGAGCGTGGGCGGGGCTGCGAAGCCCGGCCAATGGGGGGTGGGGCGGTGCGTTTAAACAGCGCGGGTGCCGAGCCGCGTCCCCTAGGAGCCTGCGGCGGTCGCGTCGCCATGCCCGGCCGCCCCGGCGACTACGAGGTGCTGCTCACCATCGGCGCCGGTTCCTACGGCAAGTGCCGCAAGGTGCGCCGCAAGGCCGACGGCAAGGTGAGGCGGCGGTAGCAGCGGCGGTGGGGGCTGAGGCAGCGCTCTCGGTCGTGCCTCCTCGTAGCGTGCCGTTGCTGTCAGTTGCAGCTGGGTGCTGGCGGCTCTCCGAAATAAGCGAGCGGCTTTGAAAGCCCCTCTCCCCCCCCTGCAGAGCTCTGGCTTTTGTACAAGTCACTCCCTAAGGTTTGTTTTTTTTCCTCCCTAGATCTTGGTATGGAAGGAGCTTGACTATGGCTCGATGACAGAGGCAGAGAAACAAATGCTTGTTTCGGAAGTGAATTTGCTTCGTGAGCTGAGACATCCGAATATTGTCCGGTATTACGATCGGATCATCGACAGAAGCAACACAACCCTGTACATCGTGATGGAGTACTGTGACGGGGGTGACCTGGCCAGCTTAATTGCCAGGTGCACAAAAGAAAGGCACGTGAAATCTGTTTGTGGCAATTTTGGAGTATCTAGCATGAAGCATCTCGGGCAATCAAAAGAAAAAGGTCAAAGTGAAATGTGTTTCTTCCTAATAACTTCTGAACAACTTCAGGTCTCCTCCTTTGGACCCAACAACTTTTCTGAAATGTGAAAGGGTTGTGCAAAATTACAACACGGATGGTAATTGTGCTAATGAATGCACCAACTGATTGGATGTTTATGTCCAAATAGTGAAAAAACCCCTGAGCTCTCTTCTAAGGCAGAAGCTGTTGAAGGGTTTCTGGATGCAATGCTATGCGTGGTGTTGAAAACATAAAAGAGCTCTTGCAGATAGGTAGCTTGATCTGTGGGTTCTTCTGGCTTGCCCATCAGTAAAACCACTTGTACCCTATTTTTTGTAAGAACAACAAAATACATGAAAGGGAAAAGTGATTTTTAACATGATGTTAAAAATTACTTTATGTGCCTGCTTATAAAGCTTGTGGAGACACCAAGTTGATAAGACTTCACCTTGGTCTAATCTTAGACTTAGCAGCCTACTTATTAAGTACAATATCAGTTTTCACATGCTTGGGTTAAATAAGAACATGACACCATGTGTTGCTTTGTGAGAATAGTCTAAAATGGCACTGCAGCTGCCCCCAAACATATCAGTATTTTCATTTTAGGAGGGCTATATTAAAAATCAGTCCTGTCTTGGCTCTGTTGTTGTATGCTGCTCATAACAGTTTTAGAAACAGCTGACAATATACTGTTATTGTAAGTGATCAAAGGGGCAGATCTTATCACATTAAAATGATGTTTGTGTTGTACGTAATGGAAATGCTATGTATTTGTTAGACCCTTTGGGGGAGGAAGAGAATATTGTGTGGATTCTGCAACAAAAATCTAGATGTCTTCCAACATATTTGGAGTGATTTTTTTTTTTTTAACTTCCATTTTTAAAATAGCATCTGTAGATGCCTGTTGCTGCTAGTTTTCTGTAAAGGTGCTGGGGTTGATTCAGTGATGTTTTATAGCAGTAGTCTTAAAAAAGTTACAGAACTAAAACTGGCAGCAGCTACTTAAACTGATGTATGCTCAGAGAATACTTATGTTAAACAATGTGTTTATCTTTCAGGCATTACTTGGAAGAAAGCTTTGTTCTCCGAGTGTTGACTCAATTGACATTGGCCTTGAAGGAATGTCACAGACGGAGTGATGGTGGAGTCACTGTGCATCGTGACCTAAAACCAGCAAATGTCTTTCTAGA
Source organism: Nipponia nippon (assembly GCF_047370975.1). Lineage (NCBI taxonomy): Eukaryota > Metazoa > Chordata > Aves > Pelecaniformes > Threskiornithidae > Nipponia > Nipponia nippon. Next base: position 25,469,938 of record NW_028262358.1, read on the forward strand.
TGGCAAGCAGAATGTGAAACTTGGAGATTTTGGATTGGCTAGAATATTGCACCATGACACCAGCTTTGCCAAAACATTTGTTGGAACTCCATATTACATGTCTCCAGTAAGACGTTCCTTCTGTGCCTTATCATCTTGTCCCTCCAAGATCTGTTTTCTGCAGTGTTGGCCTCAGAGTCCATGAGCATTTGGAAGGTTTTAATGAAAAGTTATAGTCTTAAATGCAGGTGACTTTTTTCATAGAGTGTATATGTTCTGGAGACAAGGTTATTTTGCAGTTATTTTCATCTCCTTTCTTCCTCACACCATCGCTGCCTTCTAATTAAGGTTGTTCTTCACTGTGTAAGTTTTGATATGTTCTTGGAACATCAGAGATGTAAGTTAGTTATGTTGGAGTATCTTGTTCCTGAAAAGGAACAGGGAAGCTAGAGCACTTTTATGTTTCATAGTGTGTTAAGGTAAAGAGCTTATTAAATTACCTCTTGATGGTAGGATTTTAATTTCTAGTGGAAATAAGCAAGAATGAGTTATTTCCCTGTTATGGTGCATTTGTGTGGGAAAGATTAATGTTGACTGAAAGATGGAGTTGTATCAACTGAAGATTGGTGCAACACTTCAGTCTTCTACAGTGTAGTACTCCATAACTTGTTAAAATCCTGCTAGTGAGAGTAGCTGTGGAGGTTTAATTAAGATGGAATCTTAAAAGTAACCCCAGTAAGTAACGGTTTAATTCAGGTTTGAACAGTAGCTAATTATTCTGTAATAGTACAACTATGTCTTAGTTAATAAACTTAGGATTGTTCTCTTTTCTTTAGGAACAAATGAACCACATGTCATACAATGAAAAATCTGACATCTGGTCTCTAGGATGCCTCCTGTATGAATTATGTGCTCTCTCGTAAGTGCAGTAGTGTGGTAATAAATGTGGAAACATAGCTGTTAAAGCATTTATGATTAAATTCTGTATAGATGAAAGCTTAAAGGTCTCAGAGACTACTCCTAGATTTTTATTTCTGTATTGGTCTTGACATTAGGTAGTCAAAACAAACTTGCAGCTTTTTTCTTAGGCTGATACTTTTTTTATGAAAATAAGTCCTGTAAAACTAGTGAAAGAATCCAAGAAAAATGTTCTTCTTCAGGCCTCCATTTAGAGCTTACAACCAAAAGGAACTGGCAGAAAAGATAAGGGAAGGGAAGTTCAGACGAATACCGTATCGTTACTCAGAGCAGTTGAATGAACTTCTCAAAGAGATGCTGAATGTAAAGGTAAGAATCAATTACTAATTCTTCTACCTATAATTTGAACTACTACTGAAATAATAGTTTTCCTTCTCAGTTATGAAACAAACTGATCTGAAATAGTAGTTGCTATCACCTTGTCACCGGCAATATCACTTGTAGGGGAAGGAGGGAGGAATCATGCTTTGAGTCCATTAAACAAAGGCAGCAGCTCAAGTGTTACACCAGGTTCACAGGATGCAAGAAGGCTGTATCAGTATTGGCTTATACAGAATTTCCTAACAGCATGCTTAACAAGGTCTTATAACTTCAAGGCTAAAACAGTTCCAGTGTGTTTGGAAGTTGGAAGGGGTTGTTTTGTCTTCATTTCGGATTTTGCTTTATATGGCTAATGTATAGATTGCCCCCCATGGCTGGCATGGGGGTGTTGAGAAGAATACTGCATGGGACAACAAAGCTGTAACAAAAACCCAAGTCTCCAACAGGTATGGATCCTTCAGGAATCAAGTGACACGTAGAGATGCAGAGTGTTAGCTCCAGAACCTACTGACAGTTGCCGCTGTAGGCTCACCACCCCATTCTGGCTCTGAAAGGAGTGGGTTCCTGGGCTAGGAGAGCCAGACTCGCAGCTTCTGGAGCTGAAGGCTGGTAACAGCCTCCTCCCTCAGCTTTTGTCATCTGGTTGTGCTACCCCTTCCTAACTCCATTTTCTCCAACTTCTCCTTCCCTGTATAGCACCTCAAGCTGGTTTCCACCTGAGGTGGGTCTTGTTTGGGACTCCCTGGCCTTAATGTTCTTGGTTACCGATGGAACCTGTTGGTAATATCTTTCCTTTAGGATTATTGCCGACCTTCTGTTGAAGATATTCTGCAGCACCCCTTGATAGCAGACTTGGTGACAGAAGAACAAAGACAAAATTCTGATAAAAGAGGCTGGAGATCATGGGAGCCAGAAAAGCTGCAGCATTCGGATGCTGTGGTGAATGAACTGAAACGGAAGGAACAACAATTACAGGAGCGAGAACAAGCCATTAAAGAGAGAGAGCAACGTTTGGAGCGTATGATATTCCACTTTGGGAAGGGGGTGGCAATTGGATTCTGATTCAAAAAAAATAAGTGCAGAGGAAGGAAAGGTGGACAGTTTTCAAAACCCTCATTTTAATGCACTAGGATATCATATTCCTCCATTCACTACTAGAATTCTGTCTAAAGACTAAAACAAGAATGCTTGGGCTTACTCATCTATACTAGTTCTTGTTTTAAGTTACTAAGATATAATTGGTAGTTTGGGTATAGAAGTCTGGTTTGGGGAAATTATTAAACATGAGTGGCAATTAGGAAAGTATACAAAAAAACGAGGGTCTGAATATGTTGTTCTGCACTGTGCAGTGTAGGTTGCTTTTCACCTACTCTGTGTAAGTTAACATTGGCTATACTAATGTGTAACCTAAGGCAAGCCCGATATTGGAGCAAAATATACGTGAGTAAACTGTCAGCTGCTTTTATAGAAGCTGCACTCTACAGGTAGCTTGCCTGTGAAACTCTATAGATGGCTGGTCCTCAGCTGCTGCTGCTGTAAACAGGGTGTTTAGTCATAGCTGAATTATAGTATCTGGTATCTAAATATTTATTTAGATCTGGTGTCATGTGTGCCACAAGTTTGTGTGGAATAGAAAGCTGCTATAGCTTCATTGTTGCAGATATGGCAGAGTTTGGGGCGAGTGGAGGAGAGTGCCTGGCATTTCAGAGTACTTGTCTAGTGCTTTATCAGTGCACTGCTAAAGGTGTATCTACATAGCAGTTACCTTGCTTTGTTTAGAGCCATAGAAGCAGAAATATCGGTGCATCTGACAGGCTATTACTGCTGTCTTTTTCTGCAAGAAAATCCATCATGCACAATCACTCTAACTTTAACATTTACATTTTAACATTTCATACTACCATATTTCTGTTTCCAGAGAGAGAACGGGAACTCTGTATCCGAGAGAGACTGGCAGAGGACAAACTTGCTAGGTATCTTACTAACCTATAATTGCCTAGATTAGAAACTCTACAATCTTACAACAAAATGCTTAAACTTCTCTTTCCAAAACAGAGCTGAAAACTTGATGAGGAACTACAATCTCTACAAACAGCAGAGGACATTAGCTTGTGGAGATGGTCCAGGTATGAAAAAATGCAAGAAGCCGCTTGCACTGATAAATGTAGGCTGGTATGACCAGAAGAATGCCCCTGATGCTCAGCGTGCTGTACCTAGTCCCATTGTAGCAATGCAAACCCCAATTATTTCTGCGTGGTTGGGAAGAGACTCTTGATTTTCTGCTTTGAAAAAAGACTTAATGAATGATGCTCAGCCATGAGTATCAGTGACCCCTGTCAGCACTGCAGTCTTGTGCTGTTTTGAAAATTAGGTTCTTGCAGTAAGCTACTGGAAGTGCTGACTTGTAACCCAAACTTTCTCAGAGCTGTACTTATTTTACTTACAGATGTCTTTTTATAGACCTTTGATTTAGTTAATTTTAATAAAATTGCACATGTCTAATCACTTCAACTTTAGTTCAACTTCCAAAAACTTCAAGGTGGGAAATAATACTTGTTGCAAATGACCCAGCTGTGATTGGTGCATTGTATAAGCTCTGAGGAATACAAACTGCCATTACCATGCTCTAGTTTACCTCACTAGAAAAAAGAAAACAGCTTTGAACATGTGCTATAATGCTTCCTAACTACCTGTAGTCCAATCTGTTTTACAGTAGTTATTACACCATAAGTATTTGACCCTCACTTTGGCATTGATTGTTCAGTCCTCACTATCATAAGAGGTAGTATCATCTGTCCATTGCACCCATCTTTAATAGTAAAAATGATTCAAGTATCTAAGTGAATTTTGAAATATTGGTGGAATATTAAATGGCTGGGTCCTAAGTAGTACTCTAGAACAAAGAAATGTGAACACCCTTTAACATATAGGATCAATCTCTTCATTTAGTTTTGCTCAGATAAAGCAAGATAAGCATGTCACTGCCTTCAATACAAATAAAACTGAAGTTGCTTTTATTTTTTCAAGAAGTGCCTATCACAGCGGGAAAGAACACAAGTTCACACAGCAGAAGTTAGTGGTACTTGAGCTATTTCTAACATTCCTGTTAATTTTGAGAATTCCACCTGTCTCTCAATATCTGGTCTGACTTTGATACATTAAAGAACATAAAATTAAGAATAAACTTGCCTTGGGCTTTCTGATGTTGCCTCTAGCACTGGATGACTGAAGGTAAATGAGCTTCAGCTTTTGCTTCTGTTCTCTTCTGCATCTCCCACCCCTTTGATCTTAACAGGAGTGTTAATTTTTGACGATGGGCAAAACCACTTGGAGTAGTTAATACCTGAAGACAGACAATGGAGAAAAGCAAATACAATTATTAGAAGAGTGACCAAATCTTGCAATATCTGTAGATCACTTGATTAAACATTCATCAGAATGTTTGCTACTCTTCAAATTCGTTCCATGGTACTCTTGTAGTACTGTTTCTAAAATTCTTCCTGTACTGATATGAATGGACTAAGTGTTTCTCCAATATGTTATCAAGATTGCTTCTGTTATCTTCAGTTACTCTAATGGGACTGTCTTTTTCACAACTGGATTGCATCTCGTACATCTTAGATCCCCAAATTCTCCTCAAAGTCAGGTGTGTGGTTCACTTCACAGTAAAATGGAATACCAAAAATCCTGGTTTCTAGGACAGTGTCCTAGACGCTACCCTATTTTTGCAGGGATTTTCTGATTCTTAGAGAGGGATTTAATGTTAAAACAGACATAGCTTACTGATGCAAAACTACAAAATGCTGAAACATTCACTAGCCCCTTCAGTTTGGTCCTCACTTTTCTGTGCTTATTACATCCTTGCTCTAGCCTGATGAACTGAAAATGAAAGCTTCAGCAGAGTTATGATTAGGATAGTTAGACCTTTGATAAGGTCTAATTTTTTTTTGTTGTTTTGAGTTGAGTCTTGTGAAGTTGGCTCTTATGAGAGACAACTCAGCTGTTTGAATATTTTTTTATAGGGTACAAAAACTACTAAGTCATTAAAAACAGAACAAACTAACTGTCTTTTGGTTATGGCAGTTCTATACAGCTAAAGCATGGCTATACTATGAAAATTCCTGTCCTGGAGGCTGCAGTAAAAATAACTTGCTAATTGTTAATGCACCTAAATGCATTATTCATCAAATCAGAGCCCAGTTTGTGCCCCACTGACTTAATACAAGGATAGAGTTGGAACAATGTGGGTAATGTAGAAAGACCACTGAACAGGTTGGGACTGCCCCTGCGACGAAGGAGAGACAAGGTTTTTTGGTAGTTGAGAGCCTAATTATCCATTTCCCTTTGAAACTGGATTATGTTACTCTCCTGTCCTTCAGAAGAAACTTCATGTCCTTTCTTATGACAACTAATATTTCCATAGGTGTTGGGAGGTACACCCTAGAAACTACAATGGCATATATCCTTTTACCACAGTTATTTGAAAGCCTTGCTTTCAATTTTTCCTCCAAAAATGGAAAAGAATTGTTGCTATGACCTGAAATGCACTTAATTAGGTTACTTAAAGCCATAGGTAGTTAGCAAAATGGGTAACAGGGTTAAAAGACATAAGCTAAGCAATAAATGCTGAAAGATGTGTTAATTCTGTACTTATTTTTTGATTTCTTAAGATAACGGACTCCTGCTCCCCTTTTCTACAACCAAGAAGAAAGTGCACTTTGATGGAAGTGAAGAGAATGCTGTGCCTCCTGTTAATTTGGAAAACTATCCCCTTTCCAAAGGGAAGTGCTCTGATCTCAAAAAACGTCTATATGCTGCAAATCTACGGGCTCAAGCACTGTCTGAACTGGAAAAAAACTATCAACTAAAGAGCAGACAAATCTTGGGCATGCGCTGAAACTGTAACATAGATGTACAGTATTTAACTTTTTAGAGCTATTAAATGTATAGGAAGATACTTGTGCCTCCTGCTTTTAAGCTGGAACCTACTGAAAATATATTTTGACAGTTGTTATACAAACTCTTAGTCTATGATAGGTAGTTCACGATAAGGACATAAGAGATTATATTATGAAAACAGGTAGTTTTGATACCAAATTAAACAAGCTGAATTAATTGCATTATTAAAGAAAAAAATATTTTGGTCATCCTTCTGTTTACCATACATTACTGTTCTGAAAATATAAAGAATGAATATTGTAAACCATTTTTTTAAATCTGGTATGAAAAGCTTCAAATGAAAAATGTACAGAGATTCACAATCTGTAGGTTAAAATGCTGCTGTATGTAATGTACAGTGCTTGATAAAAGAAGTATTGATATTTTGTATATGTGGAAAGACGGTGGCTTTTTGTCTGCGCTTGTAAATATTCTTTAACTATCAAAAGAGCAAAAAGAGATTTTATGCTATCTCTTCCTACTAACTAGGTGACCTATCAAAGCAGGCTACTTTTAGTTTCATGTCTTTGACCAATGAGTGGGATGGGTCAGCTTAGCCTGGGCCACTGAATGGCTTGTCCATCAGCTCCTGAAAGGCCTGCGTCAGGGCATAGCGTTTGAAATAACACCTTCTTTGGTTTGCCTTGAAACTGTGTTATAAACTGATCCCCTGAGACTGCTGTCCTGGATGGGACAGCATCCAGGGTATTAGCACCTGTGTTTGGGGAGGGGCAATTGTACTTTGAATAACAAATCCTTATTTTCTTGAAGCTTATGAGGTATCTCCATCTTTCCCTTCACAATTGTCTGCCAGAGTAGGCGTTACTTGCTTAAGGTGGTGTAAGTTTCATGAACTAACTCAGACTCATTAATTTAAAAAAATCCTTTGAAACTGTAATGTCTGACATGTATTTTATGTAAAGATTTTCTGTCTCTGGGTTGGAATGCCATAAAACATACATTCTTAGAAAACAGCTAATTTTCAAAACATTTGTTTCCTTATTGGGCCATGAATGTTATCTAAGGAGGTATTCTAGATGGTTTTTGCTTGAAAAAAGAGAATCATATTTGAAACATCAATTTAATTTGGCGCATTTGCTGATAGACAAGTACTTGTGTCGCCAAACAATAGTTCTGCTCTAGCAGATTCTTAACCACCCAGCAGAGCTTACCATATTTGCTTGCGTAGCGGTTACTGTTTTCACCTTTAAGCCTTTGCTTAAAAGAATTAGAATATGACCATTTGGTTTGCTAGTCTAAAACTACCACTATTCTGGTAGTCATTACCCAGCGCTAGGTGTGGTCGGAAGTGTCTGGCAGGTATTCACAGCCAAAGTAGCTGTGCCATACGGATCCGTGCAGCTTTCCTGCTGCGTTCTTTTGTCTTGTTTAAGATTCTCACACATAATTGGAGGGTGAATCCCTGCTTTCTCACCATGTTTGCATATTCAGATTTTTCTGTTCTTTGCCTCAACCAGATGAACTGCAATGCAGTTCTACTGGCCTTCACGTGGATCTTTATTGCATGGCCCATAAACTAGCAAAGGGTAGAATATGCAGTAGTGTTAGTCTAATCTGAAAAAATATGTAGGATGCAAGAATTTTGTGGTATGCTTTGTCATCTGCAAAATGCAGGTACCAATTAGTGAAAGGAGGAAACCAAGCAACCAAGAAAATAAATTAGTAATTAATGATTCAGGAAAGACTGTATTGTGAAATGGCTGGTGTTTGCAAATGCTTTGCTTTTAACGAGACCAAACTAAGAAAATGGCTTCAGAGTATTTTTTTCTTTTTTCTTTTTTTTCTTGGAACATATAGATGGAACAAACAATTTCTGCATTTAAAAGTAAAATGCCTTCAGAGCAATACCTGCAGCTTTCCTCTTCCTTTAATTCTCTAGTGACCTCAAGATGGCAGTGTTGCCCTGTAATTGCTGGGAATTTCCTTTATTGATACATTCATACAAAATTTAAGCTCTGATTTAAATATATTTTTACCTGTTTGTTTCAGAAAATCGTAAGTGTGTTGCTGCAAGATGCTGATTTTCTTAGGCTACAGATGCTTTAGTACTTGCTGGTGCAATTAGTTGTAATTATCTCTGATTTGCCATTTTGTGTCTTTTATGCATGTTTTATAAAAATAGTTGAATCAAAGCCTTAGTTAACAATTACACTATTATGAATAAGAAATGCTATGGAGAGTGCAAACTCCATCAATCACAATGGCAGTAATAAATGAGAACAGCTTAAGTTACAACTGTAGCATTGAGCTGTTCAAGCTGCTTTACTCACAATGTCTTCTTGAAGTATTATCACACTAATATGATAAATGCAGCGTCTCTTGAGGTTTTTGAGATAAGAACTTCCTACCAGTATGTGTCAAACACAGGGGAAGGCATCCTGGAGATGGTCTTCGTTCTCTCTCAGGATTTTTGCTTTGGAATCCTGAAATTCACATTTTCCTACAAAGGCATAATTGTTTTTCCCAGAGCACGTGTGTAGCGTTGGAATTGCATTCAGGATGTAATCTTCAAATATATTCGGGAAAATAAACAGACCATTTATAGGAATAGTGACTGCTCATAGAGTGCTTGCAAAACATTGCCATCATGCTGATGGGTATACTTCTCTCTTAAAAGTGAAGGTAAATTGTACATATGTATACGGTACAGCTTAAGCCGTACAGGATGATTGATAATAATGGTGTACACTGTTGAATGTTGTGAGATAAATTCATTAATATTTAATATCAGTATCAGGAATTTTAATAATATGTATAGCTGTGGGCACACAAATGACATATAGAAGTAATTTCTGAAGTTACAGAAGTTTTATATGCATAGAACATAATTTAGCTCAAGGATAGATTGGAGGGGGAGTTGCATCATCTTTGAAAAATGTGGAACAGATCCCTGGTTTTCAGCCTTTGTGTGTGACCTTGATCAAGACCCTGTCCTGGGCCTCAGGTTTCCATCTGTGACAGGCTCGTCACAGGGGGGTGCTCAGAGACAGCGCTGCGATCCTGTACAGGTCTTCTGCACTTTGGGCAGATTTTTGGTGGCAGCGGTGCAACCACTTTGGTCTCCAACTTTGGGCAGCTGTGCATGTACTAGGGAATGGAATTTACTGGGAAAGTTGTGGTGAGTTACCAAAGTAATTTATTTAATAATTAGCCTGGTCAGCTGTCCCCTCTGCAGCCAGTGGACCAGGCTATTCCCTGTGACTGCAGCACTTAAACGGTGTGAAAGTGCTGGCTAGCTGGGCAGATAAAATGCTTAAAGAAAATCAGACTTCAATATAGAGGAGCATCAAGCTTTTTCCTAAACATAAATATCAATAGGTCATTTAATCTCTACTATATCATTGAAAAGGTGGAGATAAATCCCTCCGGAACAATTATAAAATACTTTATCATAGGGAATTTCACATTTTTGCCTTTACTGTTGGTGAGTAACCCAGGAGGAAGTATCTGGTCCTAATAGCGGCACAAGCTGGTTGACAGGCGCTCGCTGCAGGAATCAATCTCCTGCGGTTTCCCGCAGGTACAAGAAACAGTGCAGAGCAGAAGCTCCCTGCTATTACTCTTGTCTTCATCCAAAAAAGAGAGATTGCTCCCCACTTAAGCTCCTCGTCATCCTAGCCCTGGTGTGTACCTCTCACTGTGCTGCTAAAGATGAAGTCCATTTCCCAGTAAGCAATGCTTCTAGCATTCATAGTCCAAAATACGGTTGGACCCAGTAATAGTACAGGGACAGCCTTTGGGCTGTGTCTTTGTCTTATTCTTCCCTCGTGCAACTTGTGCGAAGCCAGAGGAATCCTGGTATCTGTAAAGCTGGTGTATCATCGCGCGTAGAAGCCGAAGCCTGCCCTGGGAGCCTGCTTAATAGGCATTTCAGCACCACGGAAGACTTTGGCCTAATTAAGGCTACATACAGTATAATCACATCAAGTATTAGAAGTGAGTTTTATTTATATATTTACCTTAAAAGTTAGCTGAAAGTTAAATATTAATCTTTACAACTTTAAAAAGCTCCACAGACTGATAGCGTAACGCCACATATTGTTATACTGCTTTTCCATTTAATCTTGCTTTCAGCCAGATCAGCAATGCTGAGAAGTTACTATACTGGAGGCAACAGCACCTTTATCTGACATATTATTTTGAAGGCAAAGTGCACTTCTGAGGCTCAGCTGCCGTGAAAGGATGAGGCTCTGTTGGAAAAAAATCCTATGTAATCTACAAAATGGACTCATGTCAGAGTTTTATGGTATAAAGGGAAAAGAAAGGCTACAGAGATACCTAGAATTAGGTAGCTCCGGAGAGTCTTATTTTTCAATATAGGCTCTTTCTGGGTAAGAAAGCATAACATATTTATGAAAACTTTTGGCTAATTAACTTTCATTTTTGACTGGTTTCATTTTTGACTGATGGATGGTGCTTGTTGCTGGGCTACCTGGTTCGAGCAGAGGTAATTTACGGGCCCAGTGATTACTGCATTGTTCTCTACTGTGTATACATTCTTGGTCTCAATGCGTTACGTCTCCTTCCTTGGCAACTGGAACTCTGACTTGGACATGACATGCAGCAAGTAATAACCAATAATTAAGCTTCCACTGTCAACTTTTATATGTAGTTTTTTGGTGGTAAAATAAATGCAACATGCAGATTTATGAGGAATATGGCAGTTACTCAGCAGGTGCTTGAATACTTGGCTAGAGCTAGTAGTTCTTTTCCCATTATTCATACTAATCTGAAAAACTTTTATTTGCAAAGATAGCTGCTAAATACTTTTTTACTGCTTAATCAGCTCTTTCAGCAGGTCCTGCTCTTGTAAGGTCAGCAGAAGCAAGCTTATGCATAATACAGATTTTTGCACATGTTTGTGTCAGTGGAAGGCCCAAGGACACAACAGAAGCCCAGTAAAGCCAATGACAAGCTTTCCTTCAGATTCAGTGAACCCTTGGCTGGACTTCAACTTCATTAGCATTAGACATACTAGACATTTGTAAATACTTACACTTGTTCACTATTTGGGCAGGAAGAACATTGCCAAAGGCACAGCAGGAACAAACGATCCATCTTCCTCAACAGAAGTGAAGATAAGCCACTTTAGGTAGAGCTCTCGATCTCGACTTCTACCAAATCGGACTTTCCTTGACAAGAATTCGCATCAATAGCCCTCTGGCAAGCTTGGGTATCACACAGACCTCTCTGGAGTTGTCGTATTAGGGAACAGTGAATGCACTTTTTTCTCTCATAATGCGTTTTATCATCCAATTGCAAATAGACGCAATGTTATCTGCCTGACCTCTTAGCTCTTCCTAGACCATCAGGGAATCCGCCAGTGACCCCAGAGCTAGATGGCTATTTAGGTCATCCAGGAAGTTTAGAAAATCCTTCCTGACAAATGCAAGTGTTAAAGTCACTGACCGACTTGAGCGCTAATTGCCATGTAAAGTCTTTTCTGACTACTACTAATCAATCTTTAGATGCCACTAGGGAAAGATAATATGGACTTTCTGAGACCTGGATGATAACATAAACAAAGCCATCAGGGCAAATGGCAGATCATGACAGACAATGATTTCCTGGGAGGTGAAGCAAATACCTCTTATGGCAATGATCCACGTAATTAGCTTGTACGATTATAAGTACTTTGTGGTTGCAACTAAAAGCAGGAGGAAGTATTAGCATTACAGAAAATGATATCAAGGAAGTATTCAGTTGATTGGAAAAATAACTTATTTTTATGAGAATTATTACAGACTTACCTTTAGGGCACATTTTAAATATTTCTCCCCAGGTGAACTGAAAGCTAGGAACATCTTCTCACCATTGTGCCAGTTTCTACAAGGCCAAGTGTGACCAGAGAACTGCTGCCGTGTGATGCACTCAAAGGGATCCATCTGCCTGTAAGGCAGGCTGGGGCCTCACTCTCATCAGGTGTAAGATCATTTTTCACCAATTTTAGTTCAGTCAGTTTCAGCAATGTGATGGGCAGAGATCAGCAGTGGGATGAATACAGGTGAGCAAACAAGAATGTGTCACTAAATCTCTGTGTAAGATGCAATGATTCCCTGCTCTAAATTTCCCACTCTTCAGAGCCAAATTCCTGTCAGTGCTTGAGGTCTCAAGATGAAACTGGAGGCTACAGGGGTACCTCACCTCTGTCCACATTCAGTAGAGCTCCATGTGTTATCAAAAGGGGAAAGGGCATGAAATTATATTTTCTAGTCACTGGTATTAAGTAAAGGACTGAAAACTAGACCCTGCATTTCTTAAGTTCAGGGAATTTCTCTCGGCAGAGCCCCGGAAACCTTGTTTCAGAAGCCTGGAATGGAATTTGTGTATGAACAACCACAGTCTTCACTTGTGCTTGTTTTTAACCTCTTTCCCTGTTCCATTTTGCCATCTCACATTCTGGCTAAGAATCCATGGCAGACTCATTTTGTAACTGCTGCTAATTTGCACTTGCTGCTGGCATGGCTGTGGGTGCAAACCAGATTGTTAAGTGTTGGCAAGAAGTGGTGAGTTAATCACAGCCTTGGAAGCGTGGTCCTCTGCTTGTGCTCCAGGGAATGAGCTCAACTGAATGGCAAAATCCAGCCAGGGAACTCAGCCTTGGGTTTGTGCCAGGCAGTAATCATGAGTTTTGTTTTCAAATCTGGCTCTGCAGTAACTTCTTACATAAAATCCTAGAGCCTGGCTCAAATTGACCAGATGTTCTAATGGTCACTTGCTTTTTCAACCCTATTGTTTTTACGGTTTAGATTCCATCTTCAAAGCCACTTTCTGGAAGTGAAATAGCACTTGCTACAGAGGTCAATTCTAAGCTCAGCATTATTGCAATGATTTGCAGTGTTTGCTAGTGGCCTGCCATACCTGCATTGCCTCAGTAGCGTGCAAAACTTCCTGTCAGAAATGGGAGTTGTTTCTAAAGGCTTGCTCCAGGTCCTGTCCCTACACCCCTTACCAAGCTGTTTCTCCACAACTTCGGCTTGGGCAAACAGCCAACTTTCTCAAAAAAAAAAAAAAAAAATCACCTTTATGAAGTGGGATTGAAGAATTACTATGCTGTGGTGAAGCACTTTGAGATCTGTACATGCTGAATAATGCTATTTAACTCTTCATAGCTTTGGAGTTATTAGTGAACACGTAAAGATATACTGTATGTAATCAACTGGCATCAGTACAAAGTTGGAGAGAAACTGTGTATGTTTTGCATGCATTTATTATTGTTATTACCATCCAAACATGTACTACCAAAGATGCTGTCAGCTTTAGTCCTAATCCAGTATCCCACAGTACCAGGCTGTGACCAAATATTTTTTACTGATCCTACAGTAAGATCACCAATTGTTCTCTTACAGAAAATTAGAAGGATCAACAAGAAAAACACTGAATAAAATCAAATCTTTGCAATGGTAAGGGCAGCTTTCAGCATATGCAAACATGGAATTGTCTTCTACTCTTCTTTTTAGTAACCAAACACAAAACAGTTATCCTCTTCCCCCACTTCCAGGTTCATTCTCTCTGGTGACTTGGCCTGGAAGAATGGTAGCTGCTCACTTTAATGCCCGGGGAACAACTTATCATGCTGTAAATCATTCTGTCCTGTTTCAGCCTCAGCAGTACTGAGAAACAGGCTGTGTACCCAGTCTCAGCATCGCATGTCCCTAACCGCATGCAACACATTTAAGACCCCTGATTACCGGCGAGGTCCCTTCCTGCCCTTGGTAAATAATGAATAAGAATAAATGCATTAAAAGAATACTAGACATTTCTCAACCTGGGAGTTATTCTAAGGAAACTCATGACTTGCATTACCTGGCAGCAAGGTTTTTGGCTTATTTTAAGCATGTAGCTAGTAGAAACAAACCCATGGTGATACATTGTCGTTGCACAACTATTGAGTCCTTCACAACACACCAATGCAGACTACTAGGTAAACCAGAAATCTCTCTGTAGCAACATCTACCCTTCTAATTTATGAATTAATTTAATATCAGCCTTCTGATTGACAGCCCAGTAGCCTGGTTTCCTCCCTTCACAGGAGAGGAAGTTCACTCTGAATTAACAGGGTGAGGCTGTCTCTATATGCACTCGGTGCTCTGCTTTCTCATCACCGTTGCTCAGATTAGGATCACTCTTGCTTATTTGTTTTAGGAAGTGGTGACTTCTTCAAAAAAGAGGAAGAATAATTTTAGGTAATTTTATATGGATTAGAGGAGGTATCAAATGATAATATTTGATATCTTTTCCCCTTTTTTTATTTCGTCTGAGCTAATCCTCCTTTGGCATGGGAGTGGGAGTGGCTGTTTAAACAACAGCAGTTTATTTACAGCTACTTGGGGTTTCATTGCCATTTGTCTGGGATGGTAGAAACATTAACCCTAATTCAGCATTGTTGGAAGCAAAGGATTTCTGTGTAATTGCTTTTGCAAGGTACATGATATAAATGAGAAGGCTCGTTTAGGACCCATTTCACGATCACTTCTTCCTCTGTGAGTTATGGGGAAACTTTTTTGCAAAATTTGGGCCAAATATCATAATGAAAAGTCCACTGACCCCTTCAGTTGTTGTTTTAGGGTCATCTCTTTGCAGCATATTACTTCCGGATTTTCTCTCATATTGACCCTCATTGATGTTTTATTTATCTACTTCTGAAACATTCCCAATACCTGGACCCGAGTGATTGTGGCTGCTCTTGCCAGAAGACACTGGCAGCCAGGGGAAAGCCAGACTGCAGGGCTCGGATACTGGGGAATGAGATGGCTTCCCCATGACCTGAAACCTTTCCATCACTGCTGACTAGATTTCAAGAAGACACTACACAGTTTAGGCAGGAGTCTTTGATGTGAGAATCTCTGAGTCAGGGTTTAAAGTCATATCAATGCGACAGCTCCTAATGATCAACCTTTGAGCAATAACTTGCAAACTTGTCCTTGAGATTATCAGTAAATTTTTCTTCCACCTTCCAGCATCTGTGAAGGACAGGGGATTCCCAAAGAAACTTGTCCTTTTTGGCAAAATGTATCCCAATAAGAAAAGTCTTACTAAAAGCCCCAGATAAATGCTGAGCAATTCCCCCTCTGACAAGTCTTTTGTGTTTCAGGCCTGGGTGACATCAGAAGGATGACAGTGTGGGTGCTCAGCAGCTCTGGAAGACATCTGCCATATGTCAGACACTGATGAACTGAGAGGTTTGCTAACAACTGAGGAGAGTTGCTGAAGTATGCAAAGCTAGGGCAAGATTATTAGGCTTTGTTCTTCTATCGTAAATGCAGGAGGAATCCTGGCCCTCTGGGAGCCATTGATGCTATTGTGGCCTGGGCTGCATACAAAGTCCTGCCTTTTTGATTTAGAGTGTTTATTTGTTTCCAAACCTCTTTCCCCACCATCCCTCATTTCTACTCTCCCTGGTGATGATTCAGTGGAATAAAGCCACATGAGTATAACACCCATCCAGCAAAAACACTTGAGGACAGACTTTAAACTGAGCAAGTGTTTTATTACTTCCTGAAGAAGAATGTTCTTATAAAGCAATACCCTTATGCCTATTACAAATAATACATCTTATTAATAAGTCATTTTAGCTAAAGAGAAACCTGTAGAAACTGCCCCCACTGTCCAACAATCAAGTGAGACTGGCAAGTGAGGAAGCAAGAACTTTGGATGTAGTAAAAATAACTAACTCTGCCTATTATTTGCTTTTGATTTTTTCCCCTCTTGCTGTCTTTGCTCCATCTTGTCTGTCTGCTCCATTTCCTTTGTATTTTTCAGTCACACTGTTGTTGGTTTTTTTTTTTACTGGAACATGGGTCCAGAGGAGGGCAACGAAGTTGGTGAAGGGTCTAGAGCACGTGTCTTATGAGGAGCGGCTGAGGGAACTGGGGTTGTTTAGCCTGGAGAAGAGGAGGCTGAGGAGAGACCTTATCGCTCTCTACAACTACCTGAAAGAAGGCTGTAGCGAGGTGGGAGTCGGCCTCTTCTCCCTAGTAATGAGCGATAGAACGAAAGGAAACGGCCTCAAGCTGCGCCAGGGGAGGTTTAGGTTAGACATTAGGAAAAACTTCTTCACCAAGAGGGTGGTCAAGCACTGGAACAGGCTGCCCAGGGAAGTGGTTGAGTCTCCATCCCTGTAGGTATTTAAAGAACGGATAGATACGGTGCTTGAAGACATGGTATAGATGGACTTGGCAGTGATAGGTTGACGGTTGGACTCAATGATCTTAAGGGTCCTTTCCAACCTTGACGATTCTATGATTCTATGAAATAAAGCCCAGGATATTACACTGTTTGTTTGACCACTCTACTAGTCTCCAGCACCAGGCAGCCAACAGTGTCTTCCCAGGACTTAGGAAAGCAAGAATCCTTGCTCTTAACCTTCCTCCTGAACTGCATCTATTCTGTGTGTGCACACATGTGTGCACTAAACTGATACCCCTAACAGAGGATTAGAGGGAAGGTGACATTTGTAATTGCCAGAATTGTGTGCAAATAGATGCCTGTGTACATTTTATGCTACGGTTGAGGGCATTTGAAATTTCCCAAACTGAGACCATCTTGGAAATGCAACTACTTCCCCTTTTCACTTTAAAAGCAACAGCCCTGAGAATTTTTAAGACAGCTGAAGAACCCACTGATCTCACTGAAACTGTCAGGGGAAGTAGATAGCACCACAGAAATTAGCATGCTAAATGCAGGCCAGTATTTACCTTGGGTATCTGGATATTCTTTTGATGTAAAGGAACATTGTATTCTCCTTAGTGCTTTGCTACAGAAGCATTTCTCCAGCAGTAAAACTGAAAAAGCAGGTTTAATTATTAGCTGCTTTGCCACCTCGGTGGCTTTAGCAGGCTGTGTGCAGACTTTGCAGATCATAGCACTCAGGCACACCCAAAGGCTACGCAGGCAGTCTTGAAAGCAAAAGCTGGAAGCAACCATTCCCCTCTAAAGGCTCCATCTCTCCCAGATAAACAGCTGTACAGGAGTGAGCATGAGAAGTCGGTCACAGCACTGCTGCTCCTGTCAGCTTGCTGCGGGCGGGAGGGTCCGCGAGCACATGTGCTATCCTGGCGGCCCAGAGGGACAGATCCGTGCAGGGTTCCCTTGCTGGGTGGAGCAGATAATACAGAAACATGAAACTGAGCTGCCTCCAAGTTTGGGGTTACACTGGGGCATGTCAGTCAGAGCATATGGTGCTGAGCTTCAAGCTCTGTAGCCGGTTGCGCTCTCCCCGGGGCAGGGAGCATTGAAGGCTGACCGCCTGGCTGGGGCCCAGGACTCAGCACTGCTTGCAGCCCCCTTTGCTGCCTGTGGCCCTGCCTTTTGGGCAACCCCAAGGAGGCTCTTCATAGGCTGAACGTGGTATGGGATCAACATTCACGTTTTTACCTGTGGCTGGATTAGGTGGCGTGCAAACTGTTGGGTTTTGGCTGCCAGAGAGGGATGTCCATGTGCAGGGACCTGTGTTACCATCCCGACCAGCACAAACAGGCTGTGTGACACAGTTACAGGGGGTGAGAGTGAGACTAAGGAGGTCAGGAGGACACTATGTTATGTGGGGCTAGCATGAATCACCTCAATAAAGAGAAGCCTCAGTCCTGCTACATGCCCCGGTGGGAAGCGCTGGGCCATGCAGCACTGCCAGACTGCTCCAGCTGCCCCAACTGCTAGATCAGGCCAGAGTCAATGCCGGGAAAGCATCCCATAAGACCATGGTGAATTATAATGACAGAGATCAAGCAGCTCCTCCTCTCCCTCCCGCAACACTTCCCAGCCTACGCGCTGCCTGTGTGCTGCCATACCGAACATTTCAGGAAGGGCCATGCACGTGCACACCCGATTCCTTCTTCACCCACACTGAGTGTCCTGGAGGACAATCCACTGGTACGGCTGCCTCCCACGGAGGACTGTGTGATCCCAGCCTGTTAAGACTCCTCGGGGAAATGTGAACACACAAAACACTATCATCGGCTGCCTTTCTGTGCACTTATAGGCTGCAGTCAAGTCTCCATGAATCTGAAATATCACGTGGGAAACATTTTTCCCACTTAGGATTAGACATAAAGGTGTTGGCTATCATTATTAACAAGTGCAGAAGCTCTGAAGACCAGCTTGAAAAAGATCTACTAATTCATTGATTTTTAACAGTTAGTGTCTCTATATATGTATTTTGATAGTGCTTATAGTGATTTTATATCACTATAGTGATATAAAATGCACATACCAGTGCATTAACACCACTGGTGTATTGTGATGCCGCTCATCAAATAAGCACATATTTTGCTTACTTACATACTCCCTTTTTTACAAGGAGAATACCTTCCTATAGGGAAATTTCCAAGAAACAGACAGGCTCTGGTTTATCTAATTAGCAAAGGCACAAAGTATGTCTATTATATGCAGCTAACAAAAAACTGGATAAACATATTCCTCGAACTTTAGTTAGCACTGTTCACAATCCTAAGGTTATACACAGTTTTACTGCAGCTTTTTGCACAAGAGCTTGACATATAGCAGGAAAAAGACCTTTATCCCCACTGTGAACTAACCAGATAATATACATTGTTAGTCAATAAGGGAGATGGAGCATGTATTTCACAAACAGATTACTTGGAAACTTGATGGACGAGTCATTCCTGGGACAGCCAGCGTAACTGCTGTATTTAATAGTTGCTTTGTCATCTTAGCAGTGGTAGAAATGAGTTCCCTCCATTGGCTCTGCTGCTACTGTGGTACATCATTTAATCCACCCATGCTGATGTGAACTTCTGTTTTCCCAAACATTAAGACAGAAACATCTGTCTAGATATAAAGCAGGTCAACACAAAGAAAGCTTTCAAGAGGTAATGTTCAGAGTTGCTATTTCGCTATGTGAATAGTCATTCATAATGAACTGTATAGAATTAGCTTCTAAGATTTAGATGAAGGTTTTTTTGAAACCTCATGCCTGAAGTGAGGCTCCTCCATGCTTAATTACCTACATAAATGACCTGCTTTCCAAAAGAAGCCACCACTCCCGTTTGCTTCTGAGAGAACTGTTGGCTGCCCAGGACTGATTAAATCAAAACACCTCCTCTCTGCCTGTGAATTTTAGCTTGGAGACACAGCTTTGAACATCACATTTCTAGTATACTGGTATAAGCATTAGTATTAGCAGGACAGGCCACTGGAGTCTACTCTTCTTTCTGACATTATTCAGTTTGTGGCATTAAAGAACTCAACTCATGCTTTAATGTACGAATAAGAAAAACCCTTGTCTTATAATCGGCAGAACAGACACTTGGGGGCAGGAGTCACCTCATTAGCCATTGGCCTAATCTCTGAGCTGTTTACACCAGGCTTTATAGTCAACGACAGAAACGGGCACTCAAAGGACGGGATTCATCTGATCAAGTACATACTACTGTAGGAGGAGATAAACCACGTTGCAGGCTCTACTGACAAAGCTCATTAGATCTCCGCTGACTCTAAAGGGAGACTCGTGATCTGAAGATGTTTGTGTGTCAGCTACCAATTCCCAGGCATGAATCCCTCCTTTATTGTCCAGTTGAGGCTGTGGTTTCATGATCGGCATCAGCAACTATGGGCTGTTGCCAGTATATGGTCACACACTTTTCCCTGCCCGAATCACATGGTCCTATGTGTCAGCTCTAGCAATCCTGCAGCCCTAGGTAAATAGGATTAACTTGCTGAACTGGCTGAAAACTAACGCTGAAGAAAACGAATTTGGTTTTGGTTGCACTGGCAGGCAGACCTGATGTCCCTCATGGCATCACATGCCCTAATTGCTAGATCTGAGGCCTGGCTGGGGGCAGGAATGTCATTTCTGAAGGGAGAATGCGACCGCCCTTTTTGGCACCAGCTTTTAGTTGGACTGGCTTAAGTTGACCACAAAACAGCCTCCGTGGAAGGCAGTTCTGGAAATGAATAGATTTAGTTACAGAACATAAAGTTAACATGTTTATGCTTACTGTACTGTCTTGGGATATGATTTGGCAAACATCAAATACAATTGATCCTTGAAAAGAAAAGAGGTGATGAGACCTCTGATAGCACAGACCTTCATGTCTCCATCCTTATGTGAAGGCCACGTTTGGTGCCTGGGGAAAGGAGCAGTGTCCAGCAGGTCTCAGAGTCGGGATCACAGCATGTTCCAAATCACAGCATCAGCCCTGGGGAGAGGCGATGTTAAATGATCAGGGCTGAAAAAATGTTACTTCTGCTCTGGGCAAAGATGCTTTTCAAACAGGTCTCAAAATGGTTATCGGCAGAAAACGCTTATAGGGGGTGCAAACTTGCTTTTAGTAGATGGCATTGATTATGTGACATCATTTGCTAGAATGGCTTCTTTCTAAATATCTGCTGCTTAGAAAGGGCAGTCTTTGTCATGAGCTTGGCTAATGGCTGATGAACAGCACCTACAGATCTAAATGGGATCTAATGAAAGCACCTCAAGCAGCAAAATAAATGCTGTTTTTACACCATTTTAACACAGATATACCCATTTGTGTAATAAAGGGAAATTCATCCATCTCAAGCTGATTGATACAATATCTAATACATAAATGGCGAAATGATGAGCATGCTAGAGCTCAGCCACTTGAAGGACTTTACATGAGAAAGACTTTGTGTCATCAAGATAGATAGATGCAATTCTTGCCTGATGTGTGTTGCAGCAGCAAGAGCAGCAGAGACGTGTGGGTGGATGAGGTGTACCTGGGTTGCCTGCTGAGGATGAGCCTGAGGCTGCCCTCCAGATCAGACCTGTCAGAGTGGGAGCCGGTGAACGCGTGTTGCACAGGGGCCCCCGTGCCCGAGCATGCCCCGCTAGTCCTGTGCCGCCAGGCTGTTTGCCGTGCTGCAGGCGGGCCTGCCTTGCAGAGCAGAAACGATAGGATGTGCCATATCCTGTGCTCATGGCTGTTCCAGGAACCACCCTGCACGTTCTGTATATACACAGCCAGCGTGACGGCTTTCATTCCAATTCGCCTGGGGATCTTCCTCCTCTGAGCCAATACTGTTCTTGTACTAAGTTCTCGCATTGCCTAGTTCAGTCCCCAGGACTGAAATCAGATCTTTGCAGTGTGGCCTTGATGTCACTGAGCTCCCAGGAGATACAGAGGGGTACCAGCGGGGCCCCATCTATCAGGGCAAAATGTGCCACCAAAGGGCATTTCTTCTTTGGCAGCATTGCACAGAGGAGTTTTGCAGCCTCACACGACTCAAAGCTGGACTTGTTGAACTAGTTTTGAACTGACTTTTCAAATGCCAGAACATGCATGTTTATGATTTCCCTACAGTGTTAGCTGTTCTTCTAGGCACTTACCTCGAAGGACCTGAGTGACCTTCTTCCAGCAAGAGACCTTTAGAAATCCTACACCAATGAAATCCAGCATCTTACAGTGACAGTGGAAATCCCTGCCCCCGAATAACCAACTTTGACGCCAAAAAATATTTTAAGTTCTCTGACAGGGCCTGATATTGTAGGTAGGTGGAGCAGGCACCGCAGCGATTAGCCTACATCTCTCCCAGTGTCTGTCCTCAGCAAGTACCCATTGATTCATTGATACTCACTGCCACGGGTCCAAGAGGATTGGCTTAGATTGGAGCTCGTGATCTCATGTTCTTTCTAAAGATAATAAAAGGCAGTGCTTAACAACATGATTTATTAAAAATGCCATATGAAGGATAATTTATTTCAGTAATAATTAAAAATGTTACCAACCAATCCACTGCAAAGACATTTGTTCATTCCATGAACTCCATATTTACAGAATTTTCCCATCCCTGTTGAATCATTGTACTATTTTTCCACCAGAGAGCTGCACTGTGTGCAAAAGTGAATAACACCACACTTTTTTCTGACTTTTTTCCTTTAATGATTAATATGGTGGTGATTTTTCCAGTAGGATCCACTTGAGCATTGGATGAATAAGGTACTAGCTCTAACTAATACCTTATTAGTATTAACTTCACAGCTGATTAGAGCAACTATTTTGCCTGCTTACTTGTGAATTTTAAGAAAATACTAGTTGCACCATAAGCAGACAAAGTGGTGACCGAAGCAGCCAGGAAATGCTCTTAAGTCCACCAAAAAAAAATGTGTGTTCATTAAAAACAGTTATAGATTGGCTGTGCAGTTAATTGTGCCAGAAGTTATGAAGCAGTTGCAGGCTGCCAAACGCCATTGGATCAAATGAATGGTTGATAGTAAGAAAGCAAAATAACTAACCTAGAAAGAAGAGATCAAAACTGGACATAAGAAAGGCATACTTTTAAAACAGTCATTTCTTTATGGGGGAGAAAAGATTTTGGAAAGGAAAGTACTGTTTTTTTTAATCTGCTTTGCAAGGTTCAGAAGAAGTATAGTGGATGATATACTGACCCCCTCAACTTGTCTGGAGTTCTGCCACTGACTCCCAAAGAGCCCAGATTTCACAGACACAGTAACCAGGTAGCAGAAAAAAATCTCTTTATAGAGCAAGATATTCTTCATTTCCTATCTTAATGCCAATTACAGCTACAGTCTTTCTCCACAGGTCACAGGCAAAAGCATGTAAGCACACGCTTAACTCGCCTCTGTTCAAAGGCGGCCTTTTAATTAACTGCAAACACATGTTTAAGTCCTTTCCTTGATAAAGCTGCTTTCCTGAATCAGGATATAACAGTGAATTTGACGTAGAGCTATGTGAACAGTAACACTCACTTTTCATTTGTATTGTTTTTCATTACAAGGAACAAACTTGTTTATGTAGGTAGCTGGACAGTGAACGCTTCTGTTCGTTTTGGTGTTGCTGACTGGATCTAATTCTAAGAAACCTTGTAAGGACAGCTAACAGAGAGAGACATTGCCTGCAAGAAACGCAGCCTAAAATGAACACTGACAGCCTTGAAGTGGAACAGACAGATGGAGTCATGTTTGCCAGAGTCCCACAAGCCTTTATTAAAAGCAGACAGGTCTGATGACTGCACAAAAAGGGAACAAGTTAGGTGTTAAAAGCAGGCGGTGTGCTCTGTAATATGGGACTGCATTAGCTGTTTATAGACAGGGTTTCACCTTTTCCAAGTGGAAAGGCACAGAGTGATGAAGAGCCCTCCACGGCTGAGCTCTCACCACTTGCAAACTTGTGCAGAAATGCAAAGGAAAAAGCAGTGACTTTATTTACTCAGCAAACATGCTGAGTAATAGTGAATCTCCCAACCAAAGTCCTATTCTTCCCACAGTGCTCAGCTGACTTAAGAGAGCTCAGCAGCACTCAGCGCAAAACATTTTACCTCAGAACAGGCGACAAGCAGCAGCTTTCTGTTTAGCCTTTCCCTAGCTTGTCACCCAGTTCTGGGGTGGTATGAAGCTGCATACCAGAGATTCAGAGTTACGTCTCCCCTCAGAACATGGAGCATTTACAGTAAGTAAACAGATTTGGAGACAGGTCCTTCCACATGTGCGGCCCGGAAGCTGAGCCGAGAAAGAATTGGGTGAGTCATGAACAATGCCTGGAAGCCTAAAAAAAAAAACCCAACAAAAACCCCAGAGTTCTCCCTACTTTGAAGACATAGTATTCTCCTCAAAAGCATACGCAGGAACAAAATGTTCTCCTGTAACACATCAGTTATGGCCTCATTAAGTACCTTTATCAGCCACCTTCCCATTAATCTTAAAATTTATAATGTTGCCAGATGAACAGACCTAAATTTAGGAACTATCCCTGTTCCTCTTGGATGCCGATGTATGCTAATACAATAGAAAAGCCTGGGAACAGCAGTGTTGAGCACACTGGTTTATGAGAAAGAGTCTGGGGAAGAGGTAGCAACGTGAACTCTTGTGTGGTCCAGCTGCTGGTCTATGCCTGACACGTCTGGCAGCGGGACTAGGCTGCCACAGGGGATTGTTCATCCAAGTCCCTGTATTTGAAGCCAATGAAGACAATGGTGGCTGCTGGATGCTGTAGGACAGAACTATATGCCCAGCCCTATTCACTGGGGAGCAGCAGAAGGCCTGAGGAGCCATTATTACTTCCCGCCTGGGAAGAAACCATGGCCTCCCACTCCCCTGAGGTACATGGTCCGTGGCTTTTGGCCCCAAGGGGAATTCGGTATTCAGCCTCATGTAGTAGGAAGAAAAGCTATCCCTGGACAAGGGCAGGGTCAAGAACATGCCATCCTGTAAGGCGGAGACAGCAGCAAACTGATCAGTTGTATGGTACCTGTGAGCAGATTAGGAGGTCTCATGGTGAAGAAATGTTAAAAGGATCACAAATTGATCTAGACATTGTTTCCATATCAAGAAAGAAGCCAAAAAGCCATAACTCCCCTCCTATAAGTCAGTCAAAGCTCTTGACACAGTTTATGTTCAATGCCGATTAAGTTCTATTCGTAAGGGTGGCACTGATATTGATATCCTGTTTATTTCACTCAGGAGGGGACTGAGTACTTTTAATCAAGAAAACTGTGACATCATGGGGGCAACCAACTAACACTCAGTTTCAGTAATTCCTGCAGTCCAGCCAATGAGAGACATTAAACTCCCTTCCTTCCTAGCTAAATTCCATTGGATTAACACCAATCCCTGTAAAATGATAACCTGTCCCACCTGCAAGACTTAAAAAAGGTTTGAGCTGTACCAGTTTCTTTGACCCATATATCCTAAATTTGGGTAATTCTTCCTTATTAACTAATGGTCTTGTGTGGGGGTAAGGGGGAGAGGACATGGGCATGTTCCGTTTCAGTATAATCGCTGGTCAGCTTCCTAACTATTTACTACATCTTATTAAATGATATTACGGCATATGGGAAGCCAAGTAGATGAGGAGAATGTTATAGCAATCTAATTACTGGCTCTCTTACAGTACTCTTTATGATGGTCATTAAAGCATTCCATATGGGTTCCTGCCGCTAAACTAAAAACATAGCAGACCTAGATTTTGACATACGAACATCTCACGGAAAACAGGGTTCAGGGTCACAGGTCAGTTGCAGCAGTGCCTGTGGTGCCCAAGCCGTGTCTATAATGTAACGAGCATAACACTACAGCATAAACGAAGAAGAGGAGATGGCATGCACAGGTTAGAGCAACATGGCAGACAGATGTGGACTCGCTGGGACTCTGCTGAGCTTAGGGGAAGCCTGTCCTGAACTACCGGTCTCAGTTATGCTTATTGATAACTCTTCTTGTGGAAGCGTGAACACCTTCTGCCATTTTACTAATGACATGAGACTAGCTGTCCAACTCCAGCTGTCAGGAACCCCGAATCATGATCCCTTTGGAATCTCCAAGTATAGCAACAGCCTTTTACGTTCTTGCTACATCTTCCTTTTCAGGGCACCACTTTTCTTACTGCCTCTATATCTTCATACACGCAGCTACACCTCTAAAGCTACAAATAGCTATGGCTATTTGTTTCCTCTCTCTCAATTTTCCACTCAGAATATTCTTGGACGCTCACTCTCTCACTGCCATGTTCCCTGGAACACAGCAGGCAAAGTAAGAGGCCAACTCTGCCTTTTTGAAATTTTGGGGGGGGGGGGGGGGGGGGGTTGGTGATTTTTCTATGTCTCACAATATTTACTTTCCCTTTTCTTTCCTTTTTTAACTATAAGAAGTTTTATAAAACTAATTGCATCTAGGGAATGATTTTTTAGCATTTATATATTTTTGTGATATTACAGCTTTTCAAAACTTCCTCAAACAAAATTACTTTCTTCGTCTCTCCAAATTTTTAAACCGTGAATGACTGCTCATCAGTTGTTATTGCCTCATCATTTATCCTACCACCCTCTGTGGCACAAGCGGGAGAACAATTAAATAGACATCCCCCTGCAAAAAGGCCAAGCCTCAAACAAAACGAGGAGCTAGAAAGGCAGTAAGAAATAGCTGTTGGGATGTGTTGCGGCGTGTGTGGTAGCTGGAAAAGGGCCCGTTGATTTGACAGCTGGGGACGGGAGCCCAGTGCGTGCAGCTTGCGGGCTGGTGGCTGGTTCCTTCCCACTCTCCAAGCAGGCAGGGGCGGAGGGGCCGTGGCTGGGCAAGGCCGTTCCTGACGCTTCGGGAGCTGCAAGCCGGCGGGGCTCCTGCTCGTGTCTGCAGCCCAAGAGGCACCCAACACCCTCCAGTAACAGCCAGGGCTTCAGCACGGACAGAGGCGGGGGGGCGGACGGCCTGGGCCTGGGGAAGGCTGCCCGGGGGCGAGGGGCCGGCGGCCAGGCCCCGGCCGCGGGCCCTCCTCGGGCACCTTCCCGACACCCGGGTTTCGCGCTGCCGGCGCGGGCTTTCCCCCCCACGCCCACCCGGCGCCCCGCGGCTGCCGGCGGCGCAGACCCCCCGCGGCGAGCTCGCCGGCGCTAGCCGACTCCCGGAGCTCACCTCCTGCCGCGCCGGCCGGCCGGGGGTGGCTGCACGGGCCCCCGCCGCTCCCGCCCCGGCCGCTGACGGCAGGGCCCTGCGCCGCGACCGGCGGCCGCCAGCCGGCCCCGGGCCCGGGCCCCTCAGAAGGCGGCCGGTGCTGACCCTAACGGCCCCTGCGTGACGTCACAAAGCCCCCCCCAACCCCGCGCGACCCCCCAGCGCGGAGCGGGCCCTCCCCCCGCCCCGGCCCGGCCCGGCCCGGCCCGCAGAGGGAGCCCCGCCCCCGAGCGGGCGCCGGGCCGGGGCCGTGTGAAGCGCACCTTTTGCACGAGTCCCGCTCGCCGCGGGGCGGGGCTTGCGGGGCGGCGGGCGGGGGAGGTGGGGGGAAGCCGACAGGCTCAGCCAATCGGAGCCGCCGCTCCCGGAACGTCAGCCGCGGCCCCGCCCCCCTCCTCCGGCCCGGCCCGGCGGGGCGGGGCGGCAGCGGCCAAGGGGCGGCACTAGGGGGGCGGGGCCGCCTGTCGCGAGGGCGCGCGGGCCAATGGCGAGGGAGGCGGGGGGCGGGGGCGGGCGGGCGCCGGCGGGCGGAGGGGCGGCGGCCAATGGGGCGCGGGCGGGGGGGCGTGGCCGTGCCGGCTCGGGTTCCGTGTGGAAAGAGTGAGGGGGCTCGGGTGCAAAGTTTGCTCGCCCAGCGCCTGCCGAGGGAGCGGTGGTGGCCGGGCCGCCGGCGGCGGGGAAGGGGCCGCGCTCGCCCTCAGGACTCCGCCGCGCCCGCGGGCCGCTCGCTGCGCCGACCGCCGGCCGCTCCTCTCACGCCTCCGCCGGGCCGGGCCGGCAGCCGCCGCTGCCCCGGCGCGATGTGCGGGGGGATGGCGGCGAAGGGGCCGGGCGGGCCGCGGTGGTGGCAGAACCGGCGGGCGCGGCTGCTGTGCATGCTGGCGCTCACCTTCCTCTTCTTCGTGGTGGAGGTGGTGGTGAGCCGGGTCACGTCGTCGCTGGCCATGCTCTCCGACTCCTTCCACATGCTCTCCGATGTCATGGCCCTGGTCGTGGCGCTGGTGGCCGTGCGCTTCGCCCAGCGCACCCGGGCCACCAAGAAGAACACCTTCGGGTGGGTGCGGGCCGAGGTGATGGGCGCCCTCGTCAATGCCGTCTTCCTCACCGCCCTCTGCTTCACCATCCTGCTGGAGGCCATCGAGCGCTTCACCGAACCCCACGAGATCCAGCAGCCACTGGTGGTCATCGGCGTGGGGGTGGCGGGACTCATCATCAACCTGCTGGGGCTCTGCCTCTTCAACCACCACGGTGTCGGGGGCCACGGCCATTCCCATGGCCACGGGCACTCGCACAGCGGCAGGCAGCACCCCCGCAGCGGCCCCAAGACCGAGCAGCCACCGGGGGACGGGGAGGCTGCGCTGCACCGGGAGGAGACCAGCACCTTGGTGGAGAACTGCAGCAGCTCCAACGGAGTCAGCCAGGAGAAGCTAGGTAAGCCCTGCAGCGCCTCTGTCCCGTGCCAGGAAAGCCGGAGAGGTCCCTTCCCTGAGTGGGACGGTGGGCATCCTGGTCCTGCCTGGTGCGGGCTTCGTGGGGACCACCCGTCCTTCCTCCCGGGGAAGAGGCAAGAAATGTTCTTAGCGGTGCTCTCGGGCACACGGCTGTTGCACCTCTACCTCACACCTTTCCTTCAAGTGCTAAAAGGAGCGCCCCGAGTTGTGCATTTGTCTTGCAGACAGGTCAGAGCATGAAAGAGTCTTAGGGTAAAGCAGTTTGCCTTGGAAAAAGTTGGTGCTGGTAGAGAAAGCACATGACAAGTGTTTTTTGCCTAGCGACACAAGCTGTCACAAGACGTGGCCCTAATGCCATCTGAACTGGCTGCACATCACATAGAGCGCAGCTCAACACCTTGGTCCTGACAGCTGGATCTCTCCATTGGGTCGGTTATCAACTACGCGAGAAGCTAATCTCAATCTGAACGTAACATGCTAAAGTATATTCCGTTGCAATAATGTTGTACTCCTCCATGACATACGTATTAATAGGAAGAAATCGTGGAAGTTACCAATCAGAACTGTGGAAGTCATGCAATAGACACTGAATGTGGAGCTCCCTGGTTTCAGAGTACACGTGTGGTTTCTTTGAATTAGTTTTCTTTACCTTTCTAAAGCATGCACCTTCGCACTCACTTGCACATAGAGATAAAATTAAAATCTTCCCTTCCCAATTGTGATCAAAGCGTCTGTTTTGTGGGAGGGAATTTCTTGGGTTTTTTTTAATGGATCCAGAAACCTGGGTAGTTTATTTTGAAGTCACTTGGTCGAAGCCAAGTACTTCGTGCTAGCAGAGTGAAAGGTGCATAATTGCCACTTCTCTACTTTAATCATATGGCATCCCTGTTACCAGGAGGAAGGGGTTTCATTCTTCAGAACCCATGTCTCTCCTTTTTTCACCCGTGTCACCTCCTATTTTCAGAGTGACATCAGGAGATTGCTGTTTTAGCTTAAACGGACCTTTAATTGAGCAGAGTGAACTTTGCTACAGTTTCGTTTTTTCTGTGGTCAGATGTTTCAATATGCATTTGAGAAACTTAAGCGCTCTCTCTCTCTCTTTTTCTATAGTGCTTTGACTCCATGTTGGTTTTGAAAAGACAGGTTTTGCAAGAGGGTAGGAAAGTTCCTGTGAATATATTACACCGTTTTCTTGACCACATAATAAGCTCTTAATGTTGGTTTAGTTCCAACAAAGGTATCCTAATAATTAGTTTCAAACAATGTAAAATTCCCTTAACTGTTAATCTAATAGATATCTTGGCTTGTGAATTGTTATTGCATGGTGAAACTTAAGTTGTGCTTTTAGCCAAGTTTTGGACTAGTTCTAGACTAAAAGATTAATTTATAGCATGGATTAAAGTGTATACTGTTTTGAGCTACCTTGTCTGGAATTTCTCATGGGTGTCCTTCTGGCAATAACAAATAATTTGTTGTGGGTATTTAGGTGGTAATGGGGCATAATTTTGGTCACAGTGAAACTTTGAAATAAGTTTGTGTTTCCTTCTATGCCCTGTCATGATTATGTAATGGATGGAGTTATTCATCGTTTACCCATGGAAATGTTACAGGTAAAGGTGCTCAGAGACTTGTGAGAAGCTGTAAGATGTGTAGGTGAAGACTAGAGAGATGACCGAGAGTGGTACTGTGCCTTCATTGGAAATTACCAAGAGGGGTAGACCCTGGTTTCCTAAGGTGGAAGTGGAAAGCTAGTGATAGCCTTAGGGGCTAGTCCTGCACAGGTATCATTGTGCATATGCTTTATGTGAAGTAATCAGTTTATAGCTAGATTTAAATGAGCATATTTCAAATGGACATGTTTTAACCATTTGCCATCAAAAAAATCTCAAGAGCTTTCTGGCACCGTGTTTCCTGTTGTCCATCCGTATAGATAGGTCTACTGACTTTTCAAATCTCCTTTGCTCCAAGTACTTGGTACGCAGCAGAGCGTTCCTCTTTCTTTGCTCTCATCATGGATCCTGAGGTCTGAACTCTGTAACCCGAGGTATTTTCCTCTAATCTTTTGATTTCTCTGGAAAGTTACAGCTCCCATATTCCATAACTCCTAGAAGTTGTGTGGAAAATGTGGAGCTTTAGGACAGAAGTGTGATGCACGAGGTTATGAGCCTGGGGTTTGCAACTGACCCACTCAGCCACCTTCCTAGGAGCCCACCCCTTCTTCAGAGAGGAAAGAACATGTAGACACTTGATGATTACAGAATCGAAGTCATGAGGGTAGAGTGGCAGAAGGTGCGGGTCATACTAACATGTTAATGTTTACAAAGCTTTGAACTCAATAACCACGGAAGCAGTAAGAGCTCCTTGTTTCAGTTTATTGGGCCAGTGGCTAGTGCCCGTTAAATTTCTTTAACACTGGAAGTTTTCTGTCTAAAGAAGAACTCTTGAAGAAAAGTAGGAGGTTAATCATGTAAAATACTTTCAATTTTGAACATTGGAAGATGTTTTTCTTTCAAAAAACATTCTTCTTTGTAATGATGTGTGCATTTACTCCTATATAGCTAGTTAGGTGTGATGGAGTGGTAACATTGCAGACAGTGTTGACAAAGGAGTGCACTAAAATGTTAATTTATGCATTGCACGGTCCGTGACATATAGCTTTGGGCATCAACAGCTATATGTCACTCAACAGCTGTATGTCACTTAAAAAAAAAAAAGTACTAAAAATACATTTTTTTATGTATTCTGAAATATAAATAACACCAGTTCATAGCCTCTGAGAGCTTCAGTGATAACTTACACTGTCCTGTAGTCAATACTGCTGATAAATTCTGCATTTTACACCTAAAAGCTCAGCTCATTGTATCTCACAGTTCTGCTGGCTCCATGCGCCATCTCAGAAAAACTTCCTTTTCCTTGAATTCAGAAGTCTTTTGGAAATGAACAACTAAACCCGAGAAGAAGTTACTATAAAGCAGTATCCATGCAGCTTTTGAGCTTCTGGCCTCATAAATTTTAATGTAGCAATGTGGTCCTATGCTTTAAGAGAGATTTTAGCAATGTGATTAGCCTTCTGGCTTTTCAAAAGAGGGAACAAATCTAAGTTACCTAGCTACTGAACCAGCGTTTTTATATATGCTCTGTAATTCTGCATTTTGTTTAAGAAATGAACAGTGAGTTGTCATGGTTAAAGAGCTGAAAAACGTGGAAACAGTTTTTCAGTTGAATAAATTAAAATGTGGTCATCTTCATACTTTTCCACTCTACCTCTTTAAGGTCTATGTAGAAACAATTGCCTTCTGGATTATTCAGATCACTTATTGGGACAACTGAATATTTCTCAGCCAGAGAAAATGTTGCTAAGTGTTATGGGTGGAGTCGCTTGCTTTTCAGTTTCGTACTCAATGTGGCAAGCTTAATGTCGGTTATTATTTTATATGGAATTATAGTAATGTGTAGTATTATAGCATATGCCTAATCATTTTACTGTTTTCTTGACAGGTGATATGAAAGATGACATGACTGACCTACAAGTGAATGGGAACGCTGGTCATTATCCTCTGGATGTAGAAGAGGTCGAAGAAGACTCTAGTGCGCAGCTTAACATGCGTGGAGTTTTTCTGCACGTTTTTGGAGATGCCTTAGGTTCAGTAATTGTGGTAGTGAATGCCTTGCTCTTTTATGGGTTGTGGAACCCGTGCCCCAAAGATGGGCCCTGCTTTAATCCATGTGTCAGTAATCACTGCATGGAAAATGCTACTTTATCCCAAACACTTGGCAGAGCAAACAAGTCTGAGCAAGAGAGCATTACGGTGGCTGGTCCATGCTGGTTGCTATATTTAGATCCCGTCCTTTGTTTGATCATGGTTTGTATACTCCTTTACACAACTTACCCATTACTTAGGGAGTCGGCCCTTATACTTCTGCAGACTGTTCCCAAACAAATAGATGTTCATTCTTTGAACTCAAAATTACGTACCCTTGAAGGAGTTGAAGCTGTCCATGAGTTACACATTTGGCAGCTAGCAGGCAGTAGGATCATTGGCACTGCTCACATAAAGTGTCCTGACCCTTCCACATACATGATGGTGGCAAAGCGCATAAAAGAGATCTTTCATGACGAAGGGATTCATGCAACTACCATTCAGCCTGAGTTTGCCAGCGTTGGCTCTGAATCGGGGAGAGGGAAATGTGAGTTTCCTTGCAGGACTCAGTGTGCTTTGAAGCAGTGTTGCGGAACAGGAGAAGATAGTACTGCAAAGAAGACAGAAAAATCTTCCTCACTTAGTATTTCTTGTTCAGAAGTTGTCATTGAATTTCCAAAAACTAGGAGGACTAAGTCGGAGAGCATCCCTTCAGTTAAGCTAGAGGCAAACACCGAGCAAAACGAGCAGTTTGAATCATCTTTGTAACTCCCTGAATGGTGCTACCTGAGTTTTGGTGACTTTGACAACAGCTATATTGCAAGAGGAAGAGACAGACATTTGAGATGCAATTTTGCCAAGTAGTGTAATTGCTGAAGTCCTTGTTCTTGTCATATTGCTAAATCTAGAATGCTTGTTTTAAAGAACATAATGTCACTGTCATGATACAATGTGTTTGTGTTGACTTTGTACTGAGACAGAGAGAAAGTGCACCAATCCTGTAACAACTTCAGAAAACCAGTTTCAGCATTTCAGCAGAGACATTTTTTGCTGTGCTTCAAATTAAAATATTTTTTCCAGTGAAAAGGTATTTGAGGGATAAGCATGTAGGAACTCAATTTGTGTTACAGATTTCTTGGACCTACTCTTTCCTTTAATATTTGATTTGTAGATATTTTTAATATATTGTTTATTTAGAAGCCCTAAGGAAACCAAAGTTCATAGAACATTTTTAAAGATATAACTACTTAAAACTGGAAACCACTTTGCAGTTTCACGTATTTTTCTTAAACCTATATAATAATAAATGTGAAGGCTTTTCTAAAGAATTTATCGTATAGCATATTTTAAAGAGAACATCATGTGATTGTTAGCAACTGTCCCCACTTTTTCTGGTAAGGTAGCTAGGCAATTAAAATCAACTGCTTGTGAAAATATCAGATGTAAAAGGGTTTTTTTCTATCAGAATGGAAGTTCAAGCTACTGTATACTGCTCTGTGATCAGAACATGAGACTGACCGATAAAGTAACACATACTTTCGTATTTTATGGATTTTCTGGTGGTTTTGCTTATTTCCAAGTTGTGTCTGGTCATAAAAGTCTTCAAAGCTTAAAGAATCCTTGACTCACAGTGCTATGAATGAAGAGCTGGAGCTTCGTTTTTAACTGAGTCTCAGTTTACTAAGATAGAAGAATTAGCTAATGTCCATAAGTGCTCTGTTGGGGAAAGTCTGCCGAGCGCAGACAGTATAATTCATGCTTTTAAGCATAGACAGTAGCCTCCATAGCAAGTAATTCAGTGGTACATTTTGCTTGTAGTTGAGTGTGTCTGTAAGCACTTGCAGTGACTGCCATCCTGGTCCCCGCAGTGTCCTCAGGAGCCTTTCCCTGACTTCTGAGGAAGTGGGGCAGGGAGTAGGATTTCATTCACTGTATTTCACACTTGGAGATGTTTATTTGTCACATAATTTCACTTACTAAGTATCCGAATCTATGGTTTAAAATGTTAACTCAGTTGACAACTGGCTCCAAAGAAGCTGTTACAGTATGCTGCCACCTTACACCTTAACAAAGGAGAAACTGGTCTATGGACTCTGAATTTGACAGAGACTAGATGAGAGTTGAAGATAAAACATACAAGAAATCTAGTCTAAAACCCTGACCCTTTTGATCCACCCTCAAGTTATGTATGGGAAATAATGTCTTGTGATTTAATTGACTGCTCCTATGCTCAAAACTGGAAAACAACTCAGATCTTCCATTGTTTGCTCTATGACTCTGGACACGGTAAACACTCTGCCTCAGTTTCCCTGTCTTAAAATGGGGATAATACCTACCTCACAGGGGTGTTGTGAGGCTTAACTCTTGTGTGAAGAGCTCCGAGATCTGTTACTGGAGGGCACTGGAAGGAGTATAAGATAACAAATTACACGGTATTTACTCCGTCTACAAATGTATTGTGATACCTAGGCACAACAGAGGGAACTGAGGGTAGTTTTGGCCTTATGAAATTCTTTGATGCTGTGGTTTTCAGGTTTTTAACAGTATTTAAATGTAGATTTTTTTTTAAAAAGAATGTTTTGTTAGTGAAGGGAATGTAGCTTTGCCTCCGGATACAGAACACCTCGCTAGTTTGCATTTCTAATGTGTCTCGTATGATAATTGCTTCTAAGTAGTTCAAAATAGTCTGCTGCTCGTCGGACCTGGCTTGGCCCAGGTCGTGTCAGTGGTCTTACCCCGCTTCTCAGCAGGGCATTGCAGTCAACTCTCGATTATCCATGGGTGGATTACCAGTGTTGTGTATTAACTGTGCAGTCTACAGGGCCAGGCTAGCTCTGAATTGTATGCCACTGCGTTGGCGAAATGCTGTGTGCCAAAGCATTGGAAAAGTAAAGGAGCTCAGTCCAGTTTCGCACAAGCCCGCTCTCACAGGTTTTGTTAGCTTGGGTGCAGCACAGCACCGTGCAGTTATTTTGCTTCTTGGCTGCTCAGATGCATCCACAGAAGGCTGCGGTGTGTGGATGGGTCGGTTCAGCTTTGCGCTCGCTTGGGGATGTTGGTGCTTCACAGCCATCAGCATCGCTCACCTTTTTCTGTGTTTATGCTTGTTGTATAGTCTTATTAACTAACTTAAATATGTTAATATAGTATTTATGTATGGTTTTGTTTTGTCTGAATTATCTTAACTCTTTCTCCTGTTACCTGTATATGATCTAGAGTTGACTGTTAAATGAGATCTTGTATGAGACTACATTTGCAAAATATGCTACCACTGCTAGTATACTACAAAGTATTAACCAAGTAAATTTTGAAATGAACAAAGTACTATTTTTTTTGGAAATGTGTATCCTTGCTTTTTATGGTGAACTTTCACTAATTATTTTACTTGCTAGTTTAAAATTGGTCTCAGTCATTAGTATGAATTATTGAGGTCCTGCTGTATATCTGTATATCACTAATGCGCCATAGAACTACTGTTCTTTAGATTATTTAAAAAAAAAACACAACAAAACAAGACAAACCATAGTAGCACTGAGAAGCCTGACTTACTTCTCTGCTGTTGCTCTTCTAAAAAGAGAGCAACTGTTAAGTTTTGACAGTTACCACCGTTGGTTAACAGTCTCAGTCAATGCATCTGAATAGATGGAGTTGTAGTCACTAATTCCATGGTAACTATTTAATCTTTTTTTTTTTTTTTGTGCCAGAAGTCATATTTTTCTATTTCTGTGTCCATTGCAGGCAATGGCTAGCTTAAAAGACAAAAAGCTCTCCCCCACGTTATTTTTATTGTCAGGACAGGATGCAGACGTGACGATGATGATGATGATGGGGGCAGAAGGGGGAGTTGCGTGGCCTCTCTGTCATGTGCCGTGTCGCATGTGCAGCACCAGCTGGTATTCATGGGGCCCTTTAGTCTCTTTAGCCCTCGATGGTAAATTCCCTGAAAGCATGCAGTCAGGTCAAGGTGGTGGCTGTACAGCAGCAGGAATGCAATTTTTGTGTTTGTTCTGGCTGTATGAGACCCGACTGTAGCCTGCTAGCTTGCGATATACCTTGATTTTTCTTAACCTGATCTGTCTGTGGTTCTACAGACTTGATTTGTTCTGAAGATCACAGTTCCAGAATACGGGGAGCATTTGAAAACACTGCGCAGTCTCTTTTTTTTTTTTTTTCCACAAAGCATGAAACTAGTGAATCTCATGTAAGTGAACACTGCAGTGGTGGGGAGCTAATTGTATTGTGTATCACATTCCTGAATTTTTAAAATAAAAAAATATGGAACACTGATTTTAAGGAAAAATAAGTTTGTATTTCAGTGTTTAGATTGTTTATGCTTCTGATTAAATGTGTCAGAGATGTCCCAAACATCACTGGGTGAAATATTTTACACTTAGTACATGTCTCATCCAGAAACATGCTGTTTTAGAATCACTTCTTAGATTATATCTGCACTTAAGGGTGCAGTGCAGAACTAATTCAGACACTCAGTGGGCTAGCCACAGTACCGGGAAGCTTTACTTTTTAGCAAAGTGAATTGCTTCTGTGGAATCCCTTGCAATTTTAGCTCGATTGCTCTCAACATACACTCTAGGCTTTTGGTAATATCTGTTATTGCTGCATCATGGTATTCGGTATGGACATACACATAGTTATGTAAAAGACAAAACTAGCCTCAACTTGTGACTCCCCAAAAGTCATGGCAAGGGCTCAGTCCTGTAAATTTCTGTATTCATGAATAGTTTCATCGGGCTGACGAGTAGTTACTTGCACGCAAGGAATTACTTGAGGGAGTGAGTCCAAAGCTTCTGCCAGTACAGCCTGGCTTTTGAAGAACGACAGAAAGTACCTAGATTTTATGGATGTATTAAAATCAGGAGTACTGTAGCGTTTCTGAATTTGCTGCAGAAATACTATCAGTTTGTTATAATTCCAGGATTTATTCCTTTTCCCCATTCTCCAAAAAGAAAGAAAAAAAAGCCCACTGAGTGTCCTGAGACTCATTAACAAGTTTAGCTACACTGACGTTGCTGTTTGCTTCTGAACTTGGGCCATCTGAATTTATTAAACACTGCCTAGTGGAGTTTGGGGAGGAGGGAGAAAGATTCTTGCCATTCTCCTTCCCCTGCCCCCTGCTTTGACTGCACTTTCTAATCTCTTCAGCTATGGAGAGACCGGGGGGGACGGAGGGGGTGAATTTTGTAGCTAGATGTTCCGCGTGGAGGGAATGAGAAATACTGCTAACTATATTTAAAAGCATATAAATATGCTCTGACTATTTTAGTTTCATAGCATAGCATCAGTTACGCCCATTTTAGGTATGCATTTATGTTGTTCAGCTCTGTAGTAACTTTGGTTTTTTCCTTCTCTGCTGGACGGAAAGAGGTGGATGCTCCATTTGCCTGAGCTAAAGCCAGTCTTGACAATTTTCCAAATCAAACGTAGCTTTGTTGATAACAGGAGGTCTGATTATTCCTTACGACCTTTGCTTTGTGTGGTTAGCTGCCTGTGAGGTACAGTACCATGTTTTAGCAGGCTCACATTTA
Organism: Nipponia nippon; assembly: GCF_047370975.1. NCBI lineage: Eukaryota > Metazoa > Chordata > Aves > Pelecaniformes > Threskiornithidae > Nipponia > Nipponia nippon. Next base: position 25,507,196 of record NW_028262358.1, read on the forward strand.
TATCTTTTTGCATTCACCATGTTATCTAAGTAGTTGAAGAGCAAAACCACGATACTGAAAAATATCTTTCATCCATATGTCTCCAAAAAGCACATGGGATTAAGTTGGCTTCTTTTTTTTCATGTCCTGGATCCTGTTTCCGAGCGATGTTAAAATATAATTGGCATAGCTAGTGTTCATTGATGATGTTTCTTTTTGCCTTCTTTTAAAATAAATAATCATGTTCTTTTTTTTTTTTTTTTTTTAATTAAGTAAGTGTTAAAGTCCTGAGAAAATAAATGGAGCTCTTGAATGTCAAATACTTTTAGATGGGATTTCTTTCTCAGGTCAGTTCCTAGGAAGAAATTTGACTAGTAGAAATGCACTTTCACCATCTCCCGGAACCTCAGAAACAAGTAAAAGAGCACAAGTAGAAGAGCAGGTTAATAAATGGGTTGTAAAGTGATGGCCTCCAACTGCCTGGATTCCAAGTGCAATTAAAAGAATAGTTGCTCAGTTCCAGTATCATGTGAAGAGTTAATTATGCAAAATGCTTTTTTCCCCTGCATTTTCTTTTCCTAAGAAAAACAGCCTTTGAAAAGAATAAAAAAATCTTCCTGTCCTGTTAATTGGCCGTGGTTAAATATCTGACATACGGGTCAATAAGGTAGGCTTCCTCATAGAAGTCTGTACTGTTTTATTTAATGTCTTTGGAAGATAGCTGCTTTAGAGCAGAAGATGCTTCGGTGTTTTTCAGCTTCATTTGTTTCAATTCGGAAACACTGCAGTTTGTAAAGTTTGTTGGGAGAAAAGTACTGACTGCCGAAAAAGATAGAGCCGCCAGCAATAATACTGAGGGGGGCAGGATCGTTATTAATACCTCCCTTGAGCTGTTCATGAGCTTGCAATGGTTCGTTTTGGAGCCCTTCACTGGTGCAGCTTCAGCAGCTGCTTTTTTCTGCTTCAAGAGGGAAAAGCGATTCCATACTATTAGTTATATATGCAGGAGGGTATGTTTGGTTGTACTGTAAGCATTGCACGTGAGCTTGAGTTTTGCCATTTTCCAAAGCTACTTCTACCTCATCATGAAAAGATGGGATTTAAACTTCATATGAACTTACTTTATGCGACGTGCTAGTGTGGGAGTTTTTAATTAATAGGTTGGGAAGGGAAGCTTCAGGTCTATAGCTTGCTTTTGCTTTTACGTGTACTTTTACCCATGCCATTCCTAGGCCTCCTACCCCAGATGGTTGCCTGACCACCTCAAGGACCAGATCCAGCTCCCAGAACAACTCCTTCTTGCTGCTTTTGCATGGGAGGAGCTGATGGCACAGGGGAAGGGCAGGATGGGAGTGAGGCTGTGTCTGGCTCCAGGCAGGCGAGCTCTTCCAGCGGGAACCTTCTCCTCAGTCTGATCCGTGCTAGCACCCCAAACCTGGCATGAAACCCTTGCCGCTGAAACTTTGGTTAGCATTTATATACATGTATTTTGTGTTATATTTTCCTTTTTTTGTGACAATCAACACAAACTTTAAAGTAGTGCTCAAGGCAAATTGTAATCCCCCCTCCTGTCATCCAAGCTCTGTTTCTAGTCACAGCGTTGGTAGGCATCCCAGCGTTTCCCTCACACCAGCTCGCGCAGCTAAGAATAGCCGCGGCGATGCTGTGGAACGGGATGTGCAACCTGCTGGGTTTCCTGCGTTTGTGCTCCTGTTGCTGCCCTGGGCTGAAGCCTGTCCTCCTCCGTCTTCCCTGCTAGCGCTGCTGGACTCCCTAGGTGAATTCGTTAGATTTAATTGTTAGATTAGGTTTGCTGTGGGTTGGTCAACACTTTTTCAGTTGCATTCTGCAGTACAGGCAATTGCATTCTGCAGTACAGGCAAAACCTCAGCTGAGTGAGATACTGACTTGCTGCCAGTCTTTCTTGCTTCAGAGTACGGCTGCTGAGTGTAAGCGGTTGCTGCTGGCCCGCTGCAGGCCGTGGTAGATGAGGGCTGCAGACCTGGATTCAGCTTTGCTGGCTGGTTCGATGTTACCGTGTCATCCTTCTAGCTGAGGGTGCAGCTCTGCAGGTGTGTGCAGCGAGTACAGCGCGGTGAGTCTCAGCAGGTAACTAGGTCATTGGCGCTTACCTGATCTTGGTGCTCATACCCTAGTTTAGGAGTGAACAACACTCCCACAGATAAATGCTGCACATATTGCTATACCCTCGAGATTTTTGCTCTTCTCACATTGCTGTTCAAAAAAAAGAAAGGAAGAATTGTGTTTCGTTATCACAAGAATTATTAGCCAGCCTTGGTAGCTGTGTTTCCAGTTTGTCTGAAAATCTCCCTGCATGTAGTAGATGTACAGTAGAGACACTGATGAGTTAGTCGGCAAGTTATCGCTAAAAAGGAGGTGTTTGGTACATATGCTTCAGCTTGGAAGTGGAATGACACTTGGCACCATAATGTCCCAGTTTCCTTTTTTTTGAAGGAGTAGGAAAACTGCAGAACTAAATATTGAGTCAAGCTGCGTGGGCAGAGCTCCGATGTCAGCACCTCACTGACGTCACGGTTGCAGCGTGACATCACTAGCCGTATGTGAAAAGCTCAGAGCATCACCCAAGCTGTGTATGTTATTCAAAACCTCAGTAACATTTGCTGAAAACTTGCATGTTTGTTTTTTTTTCTTTCCCTAACATATGCAGAGAAGTTTAGCCATGCAGCTTAAACGCCTCGCTGCCAATTTAGAAGATGAGCTGGAAGGCTTTAGACCATGCTGTGTAATTCACCCGCGTTGCAACAGTGTGTGCTGCTCTGGAAGAAACTGTGCCATTGACCCCAGAGTTTGAATGCCATTGCTCTTGTGTGCCCTTTCTAAAAGTATCTACGAAAACGAGGTAATGTCAAAGTAATGTCTCTCTGCTGAAAGCTGTTTGGATACTCAAGTCTACAGCTTCTGCAGTAGCCTTCTGGCAACCGGAGGCTGGCTGTCTCGCTTGCAGTGCTCCTGGTCGCAGATGCATGGCGAGACCAAGCACCTGTGGTGCTCTTAATTGCCCGCCTCTGCCCGGACAGTTATCTTAGCTATTACTGCATGTTTGGGAGTTTCGCAACAATTAATGTGACGTGGAAAAAGAAGGGGACAGGCACTGGAGTTCTTTAGATATTTTTTTTTTAAGAATGGAAAATTTGATCTGTGAGATTTTTGCTAAAAATTTCTTTCAGCTCTGGTAGTGTCAGGAAGGCAGATCACTTCTCCCTTGGTGGTCACTCTGGTTAGCAAGAGAGCAAATGAAATTATAGCATCAATGGAGAAGGACGAGCAACAGAGTGTATGGGTTTTTCTTTCGGACTGGTTATAATTTTTTTTCCCCCTGCAGCTGTTTTGATGAGGGTAATGATGTTCTTTGGTCTTCCTCTATAGCTCTGCAGTGCGTAACAGCTTCTTACTGTGAGACCTACACGTGATGTCTGTGGAAATCACAGTTAGTGAAAAACATGGAAAAAAATGCTGAAACTGGGACCTTAATCTTTCCAGGACTGAGAAGGTAGCCAGCACAACCTCAGCTGTTACATCAGGAAAGGATAGAGCGACGTACCGAGCTTAGCACACTGCTGGAAAAATGGTGTAGAAAATCAGGTAACAGTAGTTTTGTTTCACACCTGAGCATATGAGAAGTAGGCTATATTAAGAGACTGCAGCTTGGCAAAAATAATGTCTTTGCATGGAGACTTTGTTGCTGGCAATGGTCAAAATCCTGATAGAGCAGTATTTCTCCAAATGACTTAAGGTAAAGTCACATGTAGAGAGTCCTTATGCAATATGGAGTTCCCCTTTTGAAACAGCGGTTTGGAGAGAAAAAGTCATTGGTCTGGGCTAGGACAAAAATTGCTTAAACAAGATAAACAAGGGTGGACTGCTGCCATCTTTCCCTTCCCTTTATCTCTAAAGCTTAACCTTAAATTACAAATCTGAGGTTAATGCAGTGCAGTGCGTCTGCAACTACTGAAACCAGCTACATTTTAATAGGTCTTATTTATTTCAATGATGATGAAGGTTTGAAAGTTCCTCTAGGTAACAGAAACATTTCTATGCTTTTAAAGTTCAAATGCATGTATTTTTTAATATTACTAAGAATGTTTTAAAATTAAATAATTAGTTCTTCCGATAAAGCATTTCATAATCAACAAGAAAATGATTTACTAATTCTGTATCCTTGTTCCTAATCCAAGTAGTTCACAGAACATAGAACTAAACTTCATTTTCAAAAACCTGTCCAATTTTTGCAGGCATGGTATTTTTTAAATATCAGCTAGAAAGAAAGGAGGTTTCAGTCATAAAATTTGAGCTAACTACACAATCTCGGTAGCAGGTCACTCACCACTAACAAGTACTTTAGCACTGTGCAGAGCTCTGAGCGGCTGTAGAACATGTGAGAACAGGGATCACAGCAATCAAATAGGGTGGAAAAATCTTTGCTTGAGCTTCACAAAGAAGAAACTACTTCAGTGATACCTAAGAAAAGGTATCTGTTCCTAAGTTGCATTTTTGCTTGTAGTATACATAGCATCTTGCAAAACTAACCCTTCAAGACACTGGTTATGTGATGATGGGTTTATTCCAGAAATACCAGATTAGGTCCTGTCCTATGCAGTGGTTTATCCAGGCAGTGAAAGTCTGGTAGGGAAGAGTGGAGAGCATGATAGATGCATTTCTGGACTGTACATCACTCAGCTGCTCCTTGGAGTACATGCATTCCTTCTTTTAAACAATGTGAAAGTATGTTCAGGGTTTTACCCAAATCTGATCATCCTGGTTTTCAAACAACTTTGTTCTGACAGGTTCTTTTTGAAGGGGAATGTCTTAACCAAATTGGCCTCAGAGTGCCTTGCCACGACGATGCCTTCAGGTCCCACGTGCTGGCTGGCTCAGCCAGTGGCACTGTCTTTTCCTGTGCTCAGTAAGAGTGAAAGACTTCGAACCAAGCCACGTACTGGATGGTGAGTATTAAAGACCTGGAAATGTGGAAGAATGTGCTGAAGATGAGGCTAGATTAATTCTCAACATCTTTAGCCTTTGTTAAGAAAGGTTTGGGTTTTTTTCTGTAAATGTGATTAATCCCAAACAGAGCCACTCCTATTTAGAAGAAGAAAAGCTTAAGATTCACTGAAATTTCACCAAGGTGCTTTTTGGTAGGTCTAAACTGTTTACTAAGTAAATTGGGTAGGATGGTAATGGTTGTTACAGAACCTCTTAGAGCATGTTTTCCATCTCCTAGCATCTGTGATAAGTAGATGATGAATATAAGAGCCTGCCCTGGTGCAGTGCTGGGAACTCTGACAGAGGTGAAAAGCGCTCTGTTCACAGCGCACCTGGGGCTCTGACCTCTGTCATGCTTTTCATCCATCAAACATTACTAGATAGTGTTTAAAGAAATATGAAGTACTCTCTGAGACTAGAAAATATGACCGCTTACTTTGTAGTAACTGTGGTTCTCTGAGTGGTCTCCATATGGACTTCAGTTTCCCCCAAAAGCCAAAATTTCAGTTTAAGGATGACCTTGGAAATAGGGATGAGAGGCGGCTTGTAGAAATCTCGTGGGCATCCAGCAGGACTACAGCCGTGCTAGGGAAAGAAGCCATCCTCCCTTCGACTGCACCCCAAGCAGACCCAACCTGAGGGATGGAAAACCAGCAGTCCTCCTGGGAGAAACTCAGATTGTCACTGGTTAATCCCTGCTGTACTGCACCGGTTTGGGGGCCATAGCACACAGGAGAAGCAAGGGCATTGCTGCCCTGAGCTGGGGCAGGTGCAGGCCAGCTGACCTGTGCTCTGAGCAATTCCTGGCGCAAAACACTCATCTAATGACAAATGCACATACAGTGCTGTTCCTCCACATTTAAAACTCTCACTCTTTATATAGGAAAGGCCTCCAAATCAAGGCCACGTATGGCATAGGTGTAAAGGGAGTGATGGGCTGGTGGAAATGGCACTGCCAGTGATGTAGCAACTCTGATATTGGGTTACCAATGCAGTTGTTCCTGGGATTAACACCGCTGCTGAGCTTAGATCTGACGAATGAGTCTCAAAACTCAATTTATGCAGAAATGGCCGCTTAAACTTGGTTACTTCTTCTTTCCTTGTGCAGGTGGCTTTTTTAGGTTGCTCGCTTTTTCCACGATGACTTCTAGGCCCTGCTTGGGCAGGGGTTGTCCTCTCCCAGCATAGCACTGAGCGGGTGGGTAGGTATTCTCCAGGCAGGGCTGCTGGATGCTTCCTAATCCGGTAATGGGGAAAAACACCCACCATGAGAGAGTTTGCAGCACTTCACTAAGTAAGTAATAGATACTAAAGTCTCTAGGACTTTGGAATCACATGTACTCTGACTTTTCGTGCAATGCTATATAGTGTTTAGGTAAAAGGTTAAAACTATACTTACTCTAAAATAAACCTATACCGTAGCATGGAGGCGGAAAGACAGAGTTAGTACTGCTTCCTTCTTTAATAGGAGTCAAGCTGAGATAGAGAAGGAGAGTTTATAAATATTTTCTGTTTAGTTTTTCTCCTTTCACACTTTGCATGACTTCTTGTTAGAAGGCTGGAAACAGACTTCTGTTAACTTTTGGTTATTAAAAAACCAAAGAGCAGTCTTGGAAAGAAACTGGGGTCTGAGAACACAGCAGGGTAATGGGAAACTTAATAAATATCCTGTTGTTATAACATCTGTCATTTTAGCATTAACAAGCTCATGACTTTAGCTTTGCATGATCACAGCTCCACTCTGCAGATTAAGGGAAAGGCTGTTAGGCCTTTCAAGTAAAAGCTTTCTGCACGGCAGGATGCTTTAACCTCTTGTATCCTGAAGCTATTTAGCTAAAGCAGCCTGAAAGCGATATTGAGACAGACTCCTGCGCGGGTCAATTAGGAGGGATACAGAAGCAGTTAGGCTCAAGGGTTTTCCTCATTTTGTTCTCTTTGATGTCCAGAAGAGCCAGAAAAAAAAACCAAACCCCAAACCAAAAGAATGTGGGTTGGGTTTGTTTGTTTGTTTGTTTGTTTGTTTGTTTTAATTTTGATTTGGCCATACTTCGGTTCTCTTAAATGTTGTAGAGAGGAGATTTCAGAGACTGTCTTATTAAATGAATAAACATCACTGGAGCAAAACTACGGTAGATGTCCATTGCTTTTAAGGCAGTAAATGTAAACCAACCGCAAACACAGAGCGGTATTTTGGTTCATTTAAAACAGGCCTATGTAAGGACCAGAACAACTGTACAAATACTGAAGTCCATACAGTGTCTCTCGCCACCTGTTTCTGTGATTTCTTTAGCCTGTAGATTCATATTTTTCTTTTCTGGAAGCTAAGGAAAATGCCTGCCATGCTGAAAATGCTCCTGGTTTGGTTTTAATCTCAGACGAAGTTAATCCAAAACAGTTCCATGGTGATAATGTTTCTGACTTCTTTATTTTTTGCTTTTATGTGTCAGGTGGTGAAATGAGAGCCCTCCACGAACTGTATGCAGCCAGTGCTGCAAAAATACAACAAACATCACTCCCCTGGTACATGGCTTCTTACACAGGGAGGAGCAGCAGGGCTGAAAGAAACAGGTTGTCTTGGTGCTCAGGAGAAGTCTGTAGCACGTCGGATGCAAGCAAGAGCTGTGGTTTTAGAAGAGACCTATAGCCATCTTGTCCCAGAGTGCTCCGTTGTCCTCCCTCAGGGTGAGGAAGCCTCCAGGACCAGTGTCAGTCTACAGAAGTATCAGTGGACCACATGTGTCATAGGATGTAAGGACAAACCACCATGTTCACATGCTGCTTAGATGCTTCTGAAAAGCCCAGAGACATCAGTTTGCACTCCCAAGTGCTTCCAAGCACCTGCGTACTTTAGGAGCCTACATCCCAAGTAATTTTTCATAGAATTTAGGCTCCTTAACGCATGTTTAGGCTCCTTAAAGCATGTTTGTTTGCTTTAAACGGGATTGAGATTGTCTTGGAAATGGTACTATTCTGTTTGGGGGAACAAATCTTACAAATGAGTAAGGGCAGGTGTACAGAAGAGATGCTATCTCGTGTGGCATGGCTGGAAAGCACAGACATGATCTGGGGCACTGGGGCACTCAAAGCCCTTGCTCAGGTCATTAATAAGCAGCTGGTTTACTTTGTGTGCTTTCAACTTCTATTCCTTTTAATGACATTAAAGCAAGAGCAGGAATCTACATCCACTGCCCAAATTTTGAAAATACCAGCACAAACATTTCAGGTGGTGGTTTCACTGCAGTGACAGACTACGGGGATGACGATGACTTATTTTTTTGTAAAATGCTTTAACTTCCTGAAATAGTTAAAAAACCACCTGACTCCAAGTCACTTTTCATTTTTAAATACTTTTCCCTTGTGTAAGCGAAATTACAAGTTCAAATTCTCACAATGCTTTGAGTAGAACAAAACATTTGGACCCCAGTAGCTTTTGCTAAAGACTTTCAGAGCTGCTAACATCTAGAAAATAAGTTATTTGCATGGGGCTAATTAGAACCCATCAAAGAATGAGAGAAATGAATCCCAACAATGCAGTTCAATGGTAGCGCTAAGATCTTGCAATTAAACTGTGCTGTTGGATTATGCATATTAGCACATGAATTACTCTTTAAATGATAAATGTTGAACCAAGTAATTATCTAAAGCTTCTGGGAAGGGATAATCAGTAAGGTCAGGCTGACAAAATACAATGCTTTTCTTCTGCAAAATACAAATAGAAGTGCAGCTTGCTGAAAACACAACAAATTGTTCCCTGCGACTGAATCACCAGGTTAAGCCACATTTCTTCTTTTTGAAATACGGGTGGCACCTTATGCTTTTTTTTTTCCCTTTTAAAACCAGGCAAAAATTAGAATAATCAAAACCTTGAGGAATGCCTACCAGATTTCCAGAGACTGGCTGCAAAAACCTACAGAGGTGCTAATTTACATCCTTCTCGCTCCAGCAAAGAGGGTGCTGGGAAGATCAGAGGCCGGCTGCACGGCAGGGAGCGTGGCTGCGTGGGGATGTTGCTCTCCATTTGATTCCAGCATGGGCGAGCGTAGGCTTGCTGCTGTGCCTGGGCTTGCGGCAGCCAGCTGCCTCCAGAGGGGCTGCACCACCGCGATCCTCGTGCATGGCTGCAATCCTCATCCACAGCTGTAATCCTCATCCACGGCTGTGCTGGGGTGGCAAGCCAGGCAGGTGCAAGGGGATTGATTACAGGGGCAGGAGGGAAGCCCTACGCTTATCTTGCAAAGCAGCCCGGAGCCACCCTGCCTCTCCCCTGGGCAGTGGGGCAGCCCAGGGACTGCTGCGCTTGAGCTTGAGCAGGCTCTGGCCAGCAGCGGTGCAACACCTTGCTGGCCTCCATGTACAGCAGCGATTTACTGAGCCCTCCACCATTGCTCACTTGCCCAGGAAGTTTTAGCCCCGCTCCCTGCCCAGTGCCAGTGACTGACTAGGGCATTGCCCGCAGGATCAGTCCTGCTTTCTGCTGCCAGTGGGTCCCTGTCCGGAGCTCCTCCACAACTGCCCCAGAAGACGCCAGCCCCCCCCAGCGCTGCTCCTCCTGAGCGCAGCCCGCGGCGGAAACCAGCGCACGAGGGTTTGTGGCAAATGGAGCGACAGCGAGGCTTGCCGCAGGGCCGCTGCACAACCCCAATGATGTCAGCAATTGCCCTCGCACTATAAAATGCAATTTGCCAAAGCGAAACAGCTCCAGCCACATGCACCGGACCGCAGCATCCGAGCAGCGCTGGAATCGCCTCCACCACAAGAAAATGGGCGGCTGCCATTAGCAGGGAAATTCATTTTTACAAGAGCCACAACGGGCCATTAGCTTTTAACCAGGTTTTAGGGGTAGGAAACAGCTTTCCTGTTGGGCAAACCTTAACAAGGAAATAACTGGCTCCAAACATCCAGGGGCGGCGGGGAGTTCAGAGCAGAGTTAGCTCTGAACTCCGCAGCTTGAGCTCCTCGGTACAATGCAGCCGGCTCCTGCGTGTGGAGGAGCCGGTGGCGGAGCCGCAGGGAGCTGCCCTTATTTATTTGTTCCTACTGCACAAGCTGAGAGAAGGGCTGTGTTTTATGTTCCTCTGCAGGAAGGTGATAAAGCACCTGGGAGCTGCTGAAAACCATTCACTAAAAAATTCAAAGGGAAAGGCCATTTCTTGTGCCTTGGAAGGAGAGCTGAGGGATGCTGGAAGGCAGAGAAGACCAAAACGGCGCGTCGCACGGCAGCGTGGCGGGAGGCACCGGAGCAATTTTTCTGGTTCGTTTCGTTGCTTGTTGTTTTGTTCTTCCCTCAATGATTTTTACTCTGCCTGTGGCTAGGCAATCAATATTTCTTTGCCACCAATAAATATTCCGGGCTTTTAAATGATGATGTATTCCAGGGTGAAACAAATTAATTGTGCAATTGCTGCCCTCTTGTACTCAAACTAATTCTGTGGGTCTAAATGGAAACTCAGAGAAAGATTCCTCAACTGGGCTCTCTGGTGGTAGCAGATTTGAACAGGGGGAAAAACATCAGGCTGGCTTTAGCTTGTCGCTGATCCCTCTTCTTTCATTGAGCCACAGCAGAGATTGGAGCGAGCTGTGTGAGCAGCTTTGCAGGCTGAATCCATTGGGGAGATGCACATGGTTGAGCATTGGCCTGCCCAGAGCACCGCAGTGCCCTTGTTTCCCTTGGTGGGAGTCTGCAGAGCTGGGTATGGGTTCAACTGCCTGGCGTGCGAAGCATAGCCCGGGCTGAGCGGCACCGGCCCAAGTGCCCACCCCTCAGGGTGCCACACCGGCAGGGACTTCAGCTTGACCTACTGGTGCAGTGGCCGGTCAGGGGGTGTCCCCCGAGGACCTGCTACTAAAAGCAATCCTTCCCTTCAATACCCGTCCCAGGGAGCTGGGTGGGAACCTGTCCGGCGCCCTGAAAAATCTGCCGTGGCTGTGACAGCAACCGATCCTGTCCCCATGTGCCCAAGGGAGAGCAGATCAGCTTAATTAAGCACTAGGGAAGCAATCTGATTTGCTTCTTAAGCGGAGTTGGATGATTTGGTGCAAATAAATTGTTATAGGATACCTTATTCTCTTTGGTTTCCTATGATGTTTTGCTGATTGTGTAGCGACTGCCTCTGTGTTTCTCTTGTGGCATCACTGCTGCTTGAACCTTGCAGCAGAGAAACTGTACGGGACAGTTCAGGGAATATTTGACTCCGTTTCCCAACTTCTGCTACAACAAGAGCTGTTGCTTTGCAGGATTAAGACAACCATGGAAGACGGAGAGTAAAGACACTGGGCATCTTTGCCAGGAGCAGGTCTTGCATAGTAAAACACAGCCAGCCCAGAGCAGGCGGACGCCTGACGTTGGTGACCGGCAGCCCTGCTCGCTCATCCCCCACAGCCGTCACCGCCGGGTCCTGGCCTCCTGGGCGGGGGGACAGGGATCCTTGTGGAGGGTCTTCTCTCTTTCTCTCTCACCCCTTCTTCTTCAGGGGGAGGCTGCTGCTGTTTTAATAGTGGTGATAGTGCACTACCTGTGCATTAATCCTCACTAGCTTATATGTGCATATGGGCAGTGCATGATGGGCCTTGGCATTTGCCATCAAGAAAATTAAGTCCTCCTGGTTTCAGGTCACCCTGTCCTGGTTTTGTACCAAAGCTTTTCATATCAACAGCCATTTCATTGCAATAAGCTAATAATAACCCCTGCAAAGCCTGTGTATCAGCAAAAGGCTCTCCACAGCTGCAACTGTCAGCAAAACAGGAGCTAACGCTGCAGAGGGGCGAGGGCTGAGGGTGTCTGAGCCCTAGCCCATGGCAAATCTTAAGCAGCGTTCACCGAGCCAAGCCCGTCGCAGGGCTTCACCCATCTCCACCATGCTTGCAGTTGAGTTATCACTTGGGAGAGGAGGGAGCAGCGTAAGACCAGGCTCCACATACAATTACCAAAGTCTTTACTCAACTTTTCTCTCCAAGGAGAAGCCCCTGGATGCCAGAGGAGGCCAGAGAAATGCTTCGAGTCTTCTGCTGCAACAGGAACCAGCTCTGAAAAAATCTGCACTGGTGTCTGGCAGGAGTATTTGGAGCATCAGGGCTTGGCCTGCTGCTTCTCATAGAAATCAGCAGGAATTTTGTTGCATGCTTCTCTGGCCCAACTCTGTTCCCGTGTCTGGCAACCCCTGCTAAAGAAAAGCGGGGTTTGCTGTGGAGGGTATTTGAAGCAGGGGGTGCTGGGGAGGGGGCAGGCTGCCCGCTGGGAGGTCCTTTGCCCTGAGTCCCCCTGTAGCCCTGAGGTCTGATATTCATTTTTCTTCCCCTTGGGTTTTGCCCAAGGGAGCCTGCAGGTTTGCTGCTGGCCAGCGTGCAGTGCATGCAGCTTGGGCGTAAAGCTTGAGGCCCTGGGGCTGAGGATGAACTGGGGAGATAAGCTATCTGTGAGCATAAACATGCCTCTAGCCTTGCACACCTCGTAAGACAAAGGAGAATTTCTGAAAAGGAAGACACGCTGAGAGAGGGACTGGGCAGTGCCTGCCTTGTTTCTCACCCTCTTTCCATCAGCATCCACTGCTGAGTCCCTTTGGAGGCAAGCTACAGAATGAAAGACCCATCAGACCCAGTGTGACAGTCCCTAGGTGACAAAAATACAGGGATTTATGAACTGATGAACATGGGATACTTCTGACCCTGTGCAAACAGAAGAAACACCTTTCTTAGGGGCTAAGCCCTGAGATATTCCAATGGCCAGGGCACTTGTGGCTTTTTTCTTGCAGCTCCTGTATCTGCGTGCCCTGATATTGATCCACGTGCTGTGAGATTTGAAACACATACTCCACAAGCCAGTATGCTGTTCAAGAAATGGTAGTATGGGCAATTTTTCAATCCTCCAGCACAGTTTGGAGCGTAACTCTCATGGGCTGCAGTGAAACTTCCAGGCAGGCGAGGTGGCTGAGCCAGCGGAGGCGTTGCAAGGTGCTGCTGGGTGCTGCTGTTGCAGCAAACCCTGTGAGCAGCTGATGACTCAGGTCCCTGCTATATTCCCTAATTAAAGGCCGAAGGATCTCGTGTCTTTATACTAATCACTGCAAACCCAGCTCTCCACTGTTAGTATCTTCCCAGGGTTTTGTGTAGCTTGGCATGCTTAGATAACCAAACAACTTTTTGAGTGCTCTGCTGAGAAAAAAACACTGGTAGCAGACTCCTAGGAGGCAGCACCATGGGCTGAGTAAAAACTGTGGGGCCATTCTGTGTTACTCTTGTTGCAAAGGGAAAAACCCAGGACCCCTGCGCCGTCGCCATAGGCTGCGCTGTATTTCGAAATGAGCCTGGCATGGATGAGCAAGCAGATCCACAGTCAAGCAGAGTCTGTTTCCACTGTGCGCTGCAGAGTTTCTGTGAGCCTGGTGGTCCGCGGGATGTATTAATAGGTGATCTGCAGCGTTCTCACTAATTTAGTGTAATAACGCTCAGCACATCCCTGAGAGGCTGCAAGGAATGAGGTGCATCTACTGCAGCCAAGGGGAGCTGCATCCTTTTGCTTGCTATGCTGCCATTTTCATGGTACCTTTTACATCAGGTCCGAGATGGCGAGAAGTACCTGAGCACTGGGGATATTACACCGTGACCCCACCGTACGTGTTACGCCGTGACCTGAGTCTTCACGGCTCCCTCTTTGGCCTCTTAGGTCAGGCATGTAGCTCTGCTCACAGCCTGTGCACCTACCTCAAGGTCTAACTCGCTGCACTGCCTGCTGCTTTTATTTGCACAAGTTTTCAAAAGTGTCATAGTGGCCAAACTTGATGGATTGCCTGCCTGAAGTAGCTGGATGATCAGCTGAAGTGTTTATTTGGGCGTTTTGATTCCTACTTGTGTCCTAATATTTTAATTGCTGAGTTCAGCCTGCAAACTGTTTTGAGAAACTCTCTTCGGTATTATCTGGTCCTGAAGTGAAAACCCCGTTGTCTGTACATTTCCTGCTTTCCTATATAAAGGAAAATAAGATTTTATGTTTGAGTAAGTAGAATGTAAAGCACTATCCAGCAGGTCAGTTTAATGTGGGGCCGCTTTCTTTTGATGGGCAAGCATACACTTCTGTTTGTTTTTCTTAGGTTTTTGTGATATTCGCTTACCGTGAGAAACGAGCACTGCCAAGAAGAGATGAAAACATGGCTTAGCTACGAAGGGGAAGTACAAAAGTCTGACAATCCAGGAAAAATAGACTGCAAATGCAGAGCTGCGTGATCGCTGGGTGCTTAAAGGCAGGCTCATGGTTTCCTTAAAAGGCACCCACACAGATTTCATTTCCCTGCAATGCATGCACATGACCCTACGGTATTTCTGGCAAGTCCCTGTCGCGTGCCTGCCAGCAGCTGCCTGTGCGAAACATGATGGTTGGATGTGCCGCCAGCCTGGGGAGCCTGAAGCTTTCCTAAGGCACAACCCTGCGGATATTGAGGAAACGGTCAGGAAGCATCATCCCAGAAAACCATCTTAAACAGAGCTCGACTCAGTTGGCATTTCTCTCCTCTCCCAAAATCACCAGATGCAATTGCAGGTGCTGATGGGCTAGCTGGCATCGCCTGGCACGTGGTGCAGAGCTGGAATGAGAGGGGGACCCAGCGCTGCCGTTGCACTAACGGCAGCACACCAGGTATCTCCTCTTCTCCTTCTGCTGACAGAGAGGCGGGTAATTACCGTATCCATTTTAGGAATGAAGAAACTAACTCATGCATAGGCGGAAGGGTAGAGTTTTAAGAATATGTGGGCGCCTAAGATGCAAATGCTTTGGGAAACACCACATTGCACCTGATTTGCATCTGTAGGCATCTAAATACTTGTACCAATCTGACCCAGAGGGACACATGCAAGGGCGCAGTGAGCTCCCTCGCTGGGAATTCCTCACTCCTCGCAGTGCCTGGGCCAGTCGCTCCCCTGCCTTTGGACTTGCTCCAGGGGCAAGTGCTTCTGGCTTCCCTCGAACAGCAGTGATGACGGGATGGGATGGGTTGGGATGGGACCAGATGGTGTTTCCCTCTACACCCTGCAAGAGCAGCCCGCATTGGCAGCCTCGCTCATCCTCCCAGCTCCTCCTCCATGCTAGCTTTTCTATTTCAAATAGAAATCTATTTCAAAACTCAGCCTATTTATTTTGCTTCAGGAGTAGGAAACCTGTTGGCTTTGCCTGCCTGAATATTGCCCTGGCCCAGGCTGGATGCTGCGTGTCACCAGCTGGGCGCCATCGATGCTCCTGGGCAGAAGGCAGAGCCGATGTCCCATGCTCACCTCTCCCAGTCCCCGCAGGACTGTGGATACTCCTCTTTATGATGATGACAGGGATGTTAAAAGCTATTGCCCAAGTTGAACTGCAAAAGAATGAGGGAGATTACCTCAGCGGAAAAATAGATATAATTATCTGTAATAGACTCAGTAACTGTGTATGCAATCGTTTCCTCCTTAGGACCTTGGTACACTTGAGAAGAGAAACTTCCTGGTTTCTGTGCAAAGACTGTCATCATGATTTATCATTAATGAATCATCCTGTTCCTAACTTTCGTTTTCCAGTTTTCAGTACACCTGTGGCACCACTTACTCTAGAAAAACAGCCAGAGTCCAGCTCAGATTTTTTGGGGAGCTTTGAGGAACAATTTTGTTAAAGGTCAAGAAGTACTTTTTTCAGCTGCAGCCAAAGGCTTTTCCTTTCTTTCTGAGTCCAACCGGTGGGTTTCCTAACTTTGTCATAGCTCTGAAATCCACCTACAGGCATCTGTGCGACTGTTTCTGTTGAAGCATGGCAGCCGGCTCTGGCCCTTCCCTAGCAGTGCCCTTTCCATGTGCTTTCCCACTTTCTTCTTCCATATGAGCAAAGAAACAAAAGTCTTTGCTCCCAGTGCTGGGACTTAAATTTGTCCTCATGTGGCAGGAAATGCAAGGTTGCAAAATGTTGGGTTTTTTTCCAAAGTTTTTACCAGAACAGTGATAAAAATATTCTAATTGGCTTCCCTGTGTGGTGTGACCTTAGTACGATATTTGAATGAGGGTATCCTTTCACCCATGGCCACTTGCACTGGTCCACTTTTCAAGGTCCAAAATGCAAGCCCTTTTTTCACAAGTAATACTAAGATGCTTTTTTTTTTTTTTTAAATAAAAACAAAACAACCGCAAAAAACAACCGGAAACAAAACCTGAGGGAAAAAATATAATTCCATTTTCTTTTTTGGAAAAAAAGTATGAAAACAAATACATGAGCAATATGATGGAAAAATACAGCCTTTGTGTGGGATAGTCTTCTGCAGCTGAAATGCCAAATTCTGTATCAATCCAAATTACTGCCAATCTTCTGTTAATCAAAAGTATTTGGTTATTTCCACAGTTGCCTCCAGTTTTTTACACACCCCCCCTCCATAACTGGCAGGGGACTAACAGCAGTAGGAGCCCAGGAGGAGGCAGGTTTGGGGAAGAGGAATGAATGTCACCGTAGCAGTGCCATAGGTGTATGAGAAATACTGTGCAGAAGAAGCAAGAGCAACCGGCACCGCTGCAAATGCCTGATCGCACGAGACTGGGTAATGTGGGAGCCTCACACCAGCACGGGGCGGGGGGGGGAATAAAAGGACTCCCTGGTGAAACTGGAAATTGTCAAAGAGGCTGACGTTCAACAGCGCGGTGGGATCAATGGCAGAGCTATTGAGAAACGTGTGCTGCGACCTCTGACATTTCATCCCTTATCAGGTTTGAGTAAGTGTCTTTTGAGGCACAGTGATGCGGTGAGGCAAGGTGGTTTTGGTGATAGTAAGTGTTTTATTCTAATGACCTTGTTTTTGTTGAATGTCTTGGTTTGGACCTTTTGCTATTGCTAATACATGTGCTGAGGAACGGTGCTGCAATGCTCAGAAGATGCCAATTAGAACACCAGTGAGGCCATTTCACACCACTTTCCCAAGCTCTTTGCCTAGGCTTCTCCAGCCTTTAAAAACAAATTACAAGTACATTTAAATATTTACTCCCTGGGGCACTGGCCCTTTTGAAGGCTACCTGTCCTGCAAGAGCCAGTGCCTGTGCTCCAGGGGTTTGGTGTTTGGGAGGGTTCAGGGGAACTGGCATTTACCTCTCCATTCACAGCGGCTGGTATAGAGAGGTGGCTTGGCAGGGTGAACCATGCCCTGGGGACACCCAGTGAGCCTCGGCTCTGAGTGGCCCTCACATCTCTCAGGTCCGTGCTGCAGGCTAGAGGCCACAATGGGGCTGGTGGTGGCATGGTGGCCTGTGGGGAAAAGATGCCCTGGCCACAGAAGAGGGGTGCCCGAGGTGCACATCTCTTCTTGGAGGTTTTTGGCACTGGCCCCTTACTGTCTTAATCCTTTCATTCCTGTCACTGGTAAAGCTCCTGCCCTGAGAGCAGAGGGTGCATCCCTGCTGTTCTTTCTCTCGCCACCTCCCTCAGCAGCCCCTCCTTTCCTGTAACTGTTCTTGTCTTGGGGAAGCTTTTTTCCCCCATTGATATTTAGCTATATTTCCCTCTTCCCTTTCATGTCAATCGTTGCTTCTTGTCTTATTCTTTTTCTCTTTGTCTTGTTTGGAGCCTCTCCGCACGGACAGAGGGGCAGAGCTACCATCTCCCCTCTTCCTTGCCTAGGGCACGGCTCACATCGTACATTTCCTTCAGTTCCGGAATGAATTTCCTATCAGACAATAGCACAATTGGGTGAAAACCCACACTCCAAGAGCAATTATGTATAGCTCAGTATCGGATTTTCATAAATTTATTCTCTTTCAGGGTTTTCCTTAAAAAGTTGATGATAGAGCAGTGAATACACTACTTGTGATTGCTTGGAGTTAGAAGAAGTTGTAACCCCCTTCTCAGAAGGAAAGACAAGCACAAGCTGAAACACCCAAGCTGCAATCAGTGGCAGAACATCACTCCAGGAAGCATCATGCCTCTTCAACGGGTGTTGGCTTTCTAAGGCACCTCAAATACTCTGCCAGAGTAATTAGTAGTGATCTGAATCAGACATCACTACGTACACGTCTCTCTACAATGGTGACATGTTTTGTCATACATCTGCAATGAACAGCAGTTTTGAGGTGGATACACTCCCTAACCCACAGTAATCGCCTGCCTTGTGCTTGTCGTCACCCTGCGTGGGAGGTGTTTGTCCCGATGATCAGTCCTTCAGGTTCCTGATCGGGGCAAAGCCTGGGTGCTCGTGGTGTGCACCAGTCTCCATGGCCGAGCACTCCCAAAGCTGAGATCACCCTTCATTTGTCTGCCTGGGATCTGCAAGAAGTCCTTGCTGTTTGCAGAGAGACAGTCGCTTTGCACAGGTCCTCGTGTTGTCTCCTTGTTGCTCCGGGTGTCCCAGGCTTGCTGGGGCAGTGAATGAAAAGTGAAGGACAAAGCTGTGGGGAGATGTGTTTAGTTTAGCTGGGACAAGTCGGGCATTGCTTCTACCAATGGAAAGAGCGGGTTTTGATCCCACTGTGGTTTTATTTGTTCTGAAGGAAAAAAATGAGTACTTTAGTAGGTGCAACATGGACATTTCACTCTCAGCCCAGTGGCTAGGTAAACACCCCCTAGCCAAACCCTTAAGTCTCCCATAAGAAAGCTGGAAAATAGGGGATATAGTGTTGCTTTTTCACCGAAAAACATTAATAACATGCAGCATGGACTCTGCCTTTCCTCTGACTACCCTGTAAAATGCCACCCGTCGGGCTATGGTGTCAGCGTAGCAACAGTCGGTTAGGTCTAGACACCGCCTCCGAGTGGCCAGGCTGAGGTCATGTGTCTGTTCATTTTATTTTATTAATTTGTTGTTTAATTCTTTGTTTTCACAAAAGGCTTGTAGTATGCCATGGAAGGAGAGGAAAAAAATTAACCACTGGAGTTTCGCAGCTCCTTCCTTGCTGTCCGCAGGAGCCCTTTCGGAAGCCAGGAAGGGGCCATGAGGCATACAGGTGCCCCTCGCCCCTTTGCGGTGCCAGCCGGGGACTGTCCATGGGTCTCCTGAGGCCCACAGGAGCGTGTAGGTGGAGAGCACCCATGGGTGGATTGGTGGCCTGGGGCTACCCATCTGTGGAGGCAATGGGCAGCCTTCGGCTCTCCCCTCACCCAGGGGGCAAAAGGGAAATGCCTCGGCAGGGAAGCACAAACTGGCGGCGGGGAAAGGAAAGTGTGCAAGGCAAAAAGGCTTATACATCCTCAGGGGCAGGGAAAGGTGAGAAAAGCAGAGCGAGGAGACATGGGGAGGACACACCGGCATGAGGCGGAGGGGAAGGGCGAAAGGCCTCCTTTCCCAGAAGGGAGCTATGGAGACGCAAGCACTGTGGAGCCAGCAGTCGGGGCAGGACAAGGGGTGGGGGTGAGATGGAGGGAGACACAGACTGGAGATACCTGTTTTGTGCTACTTCACCCGTGACTGCTCGTGCAGCTCTTCAGGCCTGCCTTTGTGCTTCATTTTTTTAATCAGCCCCCAAGATCTCAATGTAAACTTGCTCGTCTTACCCCAGCTAGGGCTAGCCCTCTGTGCCAGTCATGCTGTCTCCCTCCCCAGAAAGCTCACTTCCCTCTGCCAGCCCGTGATGGTCATCCACAGCAGAAGCGCCCGTCGGCTCCATCCAGGCGGCCTCTCCCCACCTCATCCCCCTCTGATGAAACAGGGGCACCTGCAGATAGCAGTATGATTTAGATCAGCTCCGATATTGTCACACTTCCAGGATGACTATGACTTTCAAGCTGCTTCTAGGAGGTGGACGAACATGTGCAATGTGTCCTGCAGAGCTTCCTGAGCTTTAGACAGATGAATGGTTTGCCAGAAAGTGGAAAATGACAATCCTGCCTTGGGTGGTGCCTTGGGTTGGTAGGCTCTTCTAGACTTGAAGCTTTGAGACATGGCATCAAAGTGCAGAAAGAAGAACTAGATTCCCTTGTCTTCCAGAAGGGAGCTGGCATTTAACAGAGGTCCAGACAATCTCCTTTGAAACAGTACTAGTTTACAGGGGAAGTAAGGGATTTGCATTATTTTGGTGTCCCATTCTCTGTTGTTTGTTCTCAGCAGGGACTGTGCTTGCCTGCAGTGGTGGTAGATCAGATTTATTCACATACCTCCTGTGTTGTGTTTCAGTTGTTTTGGCAGCTCTCTGACTCCTGGTCATGATGGGACAGCATTGCAGATGGAACACGCAGAGAGCATCGCAAGGAATTTCCCAGGCGTAATGTCTCTCAGGAGAGAGGGTGGGGATGTCTGGGCACTGGGAAAAGGCAGTCGGCGTGAGGATGATGATGTCCCTTGTGCAAGCCAGGAAGGCATTTGGCTCTGTCCAACCATCAGGAGCCACATCGGGGATGACAGGCTGGATTCCTGGCCACCAGCTGGCCAAGGCCTCACCTTTTCACATCACAGAGCATCACCTGCGGGCAAGACCACAATGAATGACAAGCTGATGGTCCTGCAGCCCCATGGGCACCCTGCTCCATTCGAAGATGGGTGCCAACAGGCAGCTGAGACATCCGCTTGCCAGGCAGGAGGCACTGACCTGTCACAATGTCCTGAGCTGTAGCCTTCTTCAACAAAATCACAGGAAATCACTTTTCTCTACCAAATATGGCCTCGTGAACCCAGGGACATGTGATGCTGGTAGGCGTGCTGCCCAGCTCCCAGCCTGCCTGGCTGCCAGGATGACTGCCACTGGGGTGATAACCTGCCTTGTCTCTCCAGGGTGGATCAGATAACAGCCAAAGAAAAGATGTTTTTGTCTGCTCCATTGGTCTCCAGGCCCAACACTTGTATGTGACATGTTACCTGCTAGGTACTCCCATATGACTCATGACCACAAAAATAATAAAAAAACCTAATGGAGAAGCTGGCCCACAGGGTGTTACTTGCTTGCTGTTATTGTCCAGGATGGGTGACTGCTGCTGGAGGCCTTCTACTGTATAATTACAGTCCAGCCTTAGCAGGTCTGCCAGTCCGTACAGTGCTGCCGCGTGGCCTATGTGTCTATTGCCTCCATGAACGTGGCTCCAGAGGATAATTATGTGCACAGGAGGAAGACAAGATAGAAACCCGATTGGGAGGATAAGGAGAACCTGCTCCATGCCACCATGGGATTACATGCGAAAGCCTGGTATTGTCTGAAGAGAGAACAGCTGAGATACCATCGGCTACTCCTGTTATTACACCCCAGAATTCATCAAGGGCTGAAGACAAAGAGCCGGTTTATTATTTATGACATATGCATAATATGGGAAGGCAGGAACATGCAAAGGGCTATTTCATCATTTTTCAGCCTAGCGAGGCTGCTTGTTTCATATTAACCAGCTGTAGTTCTTTTAAGTCTAATTTTGAAATTTGCCAACAAACTCTTCCCCTCTGGCATCAGTCAGGCCAGTGGTAAACTCAAATTTCTGCTCTGCTTGCATAATTGGTACCTCTGAACCTGGGGTTTATTTTGTTTGCCCGCTTCAGCTTGTCTCAGGCCTTAATTGCGAGGTCTCTGGGGAAGGGCTTGTTATGTATAATGGACTAACGTTTTTCAAATGGCACAGCTTTTCCCTTTGGAAGAAGTTGATTCATCAATACTGAAGCATTTTGCACAATGGTCTTGACGTTGCTTAAATTTCCAGTTAAAAGAATGATCAAAGCACCTCATTTTGGTATGGCCAAAAGCATTTCCTCTTGTCTTGTGTAGTATTGTGGTGCACCAGACCTACCTGGCAAGTTGGGGGCCATGCTTCCCCGGAGGACATGGGGGATTGTGCCGCAGCGTGGGCACAGGCACTGCGGCCACTGCGGTGGCACAGTCCCATGTTGCATCTGACACTGTGTGAAACCCCTCTACCTTCAGCAAGGCTGGCAGCTGATAGGAACAGTGCTGAGCTTCAGGCCAGCCTCCCCCACCTCTCAGAGGTCCACCTCAACCATGGCCTTCTCCTGGGAACCCATCATGTGGCCCTCAGGCACCCATTCCATCATATGAAGAGTATCCACAGGCCGGTGAAATGCATGCCTGCATGTTTTCCTCCGCTTGGATGCAGCTCTTGCTTTGCCTTTGAGCATTTTCCAGCAGGACCAAAGCACCTCCATTCCAGTGAAGGAGTGGTGTGTCTGACTGTGGATTCCCTTCTCCACCAATTTGTTTTTGTGCTCTTGACTGTACCCCCTTTTTAGACCCATTCCTCAAGAGCACTTTCATTGCAGTGTAACAGAAAGTTTTTAAAGAGCGTGTTGTTGGGATCCACAGAGCAGGTTTTGCGCTGCTTCTGAAGAAAGTACATTTGGTAGAGATTATTTTTCTGGAACGGTTTAAGTAGGCACATGGAGAGGAAACTGAATGTGTCCCCACAGTGGTTTCCTTTCAGTATGAAGCTGCCAGAAGGGCTGGAGCCAAGGCCAGCCTGGCCCCAGTATCTCTGAGTGCTTCAGGAGGGGCTCATGCCTGAGCTGGTCGAAGAGGCTGACTTCTCCTCCAGGAGGGATGGCGGCTTGCAAATGGTGCTTCCCGGTCCTCATTCCAGCGCGGTCACCTCTGTTGTCCTCCTTGAGCACCCAGGAAGGATGTCAGTATGTCAACATTGGTTTTCTCCTCATGCATCGTGCTTTGTTTTTTGCTTTTTTAAGCAGTTCCAGCTACGGCCTCATGGACAGGTAAGGTGAGCAGCATGCCGTGAGATCTGGAACTGAACATGATTTCAGACAGAGAGGCTGGGGTGGCAAACCATGCTATTAATGCAGCTGTAATCATCAAACACTGGTACCTTGCAGAAAGGAGCCAGCTCGTTCCCACCTATCTGTAGCTACTGAGAAAACAGCTAGGAGAGAAAAAGTGAATTTTCAGTATGACAGATGCCACGGCACGGATCTGGGCCAGGGGAATCTTTCCTCCCCAGTCAGCCTGAGCAGAGGTTATTGGGAACCGAACACTGCTGCATGTGTGATGGCTTTTTGCTCTTGTTCCTAGCGTCCATATTGGACATGTCAGTTGAGAGTCCAAGCAAAAAGAACCAGAAGTGAAGGAGTAGGCGATACACCTCATCCTTGGTGGCATCCTGTTTGTCTAAGGCCTGAAGAGATGGCTGAAGCCTCCTGCATACCTGATGAGTGATTAATTCAACAAAATTGGAACAGGAGCATGTATATTTAAGGGACCCAAAAGCCAAAAACACGTCACCTGTTATTTCAGGAAGTCATGGGTTGAGCAGCTGAACTTATATGACTTTTTCCTCAGCAGGGGATTTTGGCAGGAAACTGTATTATTTAAAGTTTGGTGACTTACCAGTAGTTTGCTTCAAAAGGATCTATCCTGCCCTTAATTATGATCCTTAGATCCAGGACTTTTATTTTGTTTAGGTGAACAAGTGTTGTGAAACACCTTTGTGAATCAAATCTAATCAAGTCGGTATTCTCCAGCTGGAGCCTGGAAACCTGCCCAGAGTGCATGGCGGGAGAGGACGGTTCGAGAGGCAAGGAGTGATGACAACCTGCCAGAGGAGAACTGAAAGGTGCAGCAGTGAACTGGCCCTAGCAGACAAGGAGATTTCCGCACTTTTCTTCTCTAAAACGCCTGAACTCTGGGACACACTGGGCGTGTGGGTTTACTCCAGCAAGCCCGAGGCAGTTTCAATTTATGCAACTGCTGTTTGCTCAGCAGATGAGGGGCCCAGCTCCCTCTGATCTCGACGATGTTCAGAGAACAGACTCTTCTGTAGCTCTCTCCAGCATTCAGATGGGCATCTGCCCAGTGCCAGGTGTGAATGCGTTTTGCGTTTTTCCAAGCCATGTTTTTGAGGGGGCTTGAAAATGAGCATCTGAGGACCCCATAGAGACTTAAGAAGAAGGAACAATTAGTATTCAAAGGACAGAGTGAGCAGAAGGAAGGGACATATTCCTGAGTTTTCATTCTGGCCGTGTGACGGTGACTCCCCTCCAGGGTTGGGCTGGTGCATACCAAGGGGTCTTGGGCGCAAGGATATGCAGCCCTGTCAGCCTCAGCACTCCGACAGGGATTGCTGGTATGGCTGCAGTAGCATCTGGAGGGAAAACTGTCCTCCAGGGTCTCAGTGCATCCCCAGGCCCTCCCTGAGTGATCTGCCAACAGCACATGAGCAGGCAGTGACACCTCTGGTCCTCTCTCCACAGCTAAAGGCTTGCCCTTTAACCAGGTCACTTTGGGGAAAACCTGGAATCCAATCTCTGCAGAAGTTTGTGTCTGCGGTGCAACTCCGCAGCAGCATCACGTGCCGGCAGCGTCTGCAAGCACCAGTGTGCTCATCGGAGACACTGGCAGTCCTGGCATGTTGCTCTCGCGAGGCAGGCTGGCCACACGGAGGGAGCCGCGGCTGCAAATCGACAATTCGGGATGTGCTGATGTATCTGTTCTGTGCTGATCTGCACAGCTGGAGTGACCAGCTTGACTTGACATATGCTAATCTGAGAGGCAGAGAGAAGACGTCTTGTCCTCCCATGTCTCCTCACGGGAGTCTGTGGCGCTGGCAGTTCAGCGCCGTCTGGCACCAGCACTTACCACATGCTTATTAATGGTAAAATTAGGAGAAAGGTACCCAGCATGTCAGCTGTCCCAGCACTGCCAGGCTCACAGCCTTCGGGAAACACCGCGGTTCGCAAAGTTAAATGAGAAGACTGCTTCAGCTCACCCCTCCTTCACAGCAGACAAACAAATGGGTGCGTCCTCCGAGCGAGCATCGTACCCACACGCTGTGTTGA
The DNA here is from genome assembly GCF_047370975.1 of Nipponia nippon. Taxonomy (NCBI): domain Eukaryota; kingdom Metazoa; phylum Chordata; class Aves; order Pelecaniformes; family Threskiornithidae; genus Nipponia; species Nipponia nippon. The sequence continues at coordinate 25,531,891 of NW_028262358.1, forward strand.
CGTGCCATGCTGTGCAGGGGTCTCGGGTCTTTTGGGGAAGGCGAGGAGCCGCAGCCCTGTAGCACGTGAGGCTGGAGGAGTACCATTGCTCTTCAGCATTGAATCCAAAGAGCCCGACGTGACCCAGAGCAGAATGTAGGACAGCCTTGCGTCAGGCGGGCCTGAAGTACACACCTGCCTTTTAAAAACAATCAGCAAGTTTGATTACAGTGTAGCATGGCAGCCTGAACGGGGAGACAAACAGTATGACTGGTATTTATCATCCGGACTGTAATTATGCCTGCAGGTCCCATGCTGCCTGGGCCCCAGCGTGGTAAGGGTTGTACAAGACATGATAAAAGATCATCCCTGGCCTGAAGAAATTAGAATCTCATTTAAAACATCCCAGGAGGGTGAGCCAAATGGGGATGGTGTAAGGGATTGAGGTTGGGAAAAAGCGAGGTGAGTTTGATTACCAGTAAGGCTGCTTGCTGGCGGCTCTGCCGCGCCTCGTAGGCCTGCGCGTGGAAAGGGGCACGCGGGGTGCGCGGGGCAAGACGCGGTGGCGTTACAGGCTCTGACTGCAGGAGGAGGGAGGTGGGCTGCAGCTATCTGTGTGTGCCTGTGCGTGTATATCTGTTCAGACGGGGAGGAAGGAGAAGGCTGCTTTTCTCAAGGCTGGTGGAGGATGAGGGCACACCGAGTCCTCCGCAAACAGCCGAGGCCGCCGCCCCCGGGGCAGGAGGCGACCGCCGGGCGGGGGCCGGCGGCGGTGGCGGTGGCGGTGGCGGTGGCGGTGCCGGTGCCCGCCGCGCGGTGTCACTGCCGGCCAGGCGGCCGCCGCAGCGCAGCGGGGCTGCGGGGAGGGGTGCGGGCTTGCAGCCCCGGGGGAGCCGGCAGAGCCCCTTCTCTCCCTCGCCCCCGTACCCCCTGCAAATCCCGGGTGCTCCGGGAGAGCTGCCGGGAAGGGGCACCCCGCGGGGTTTGAACACCCGGGAGCAGGGCGGGTGCCCCTCACCCTTCCCGGGCCGCCCCGCCGGGCTGGAGCGAGCAGCAGGGGTGGATGAAGCGGGAAGAAGCCCCCGTCCCCGCCGGGGGCTGGCAGGCAGGAGAAGCCCGCATCGGTGCTGCTCGGTGCGGGGCCCGGGCAGCTCCGCTCGCTGCGCAGCCCGAGGAGAGCCGCCAGAAGTGACGAATCCGAGCTTGGGGCAAAGCTGGACTGAGCGCAAGTGATTGCTCTTGGATTTATTAGTAGCATTATTGATTTCTCACTTCTGTCTTAGCACGGGCTGCGGAGCCGCTTCCAGCTGGCTGGCCTCCAGCTGCTACAAAGGCACCTACAGCGGCTGCCGCCTCACCTCCCCGCTGCACCTTCCCCACGCAGCAGGGGCTGGAAGGCTCAGGCCTCGCGTTTCTCTTGGTGAAGATACCTTCCTCGGGTTGCCTGCTGGTAATTATTCACATCAGGCATGGTAAACAAACAAAAAAAAATAAAATCACAGCTTTCTGGTTACAGATGGGGCTTTTACACTACCAGAAAGGAATCCAGAGCAGTTAGTGCTATTTTGGTGTACGCTGGATCCTCTTCCTTGGGCAGGGGGAGGCTCAATTCTGCAGCCCCCAGGCTGAACACACTTTCCCCCGTGTTTTACTTTCAAAACCAGTCTTATGCAGGCTGCAGATTTGGCGAGCTCTGTTTGGGAATCTAGCCACAGGGAGAAGGGAGGTCCCTCAGTTCCCCAGCAGCCTCCGTGAGCGTGGTATTAACCCTCTCACCAAGGAGAGCCAGCTTTCCCCTTCTTGCCAGAAGCCTGTTCAGCAGGGTTGCTGCAGATGAGTCCTTCCTCCTAATGAGCAGACGTATCCGAGCCAGTAACCTTGCTCTCACGACGCACAAAGGGCAGCATTTAACCATGCTACATTTTCAAGCAATCTTAACTTAATTCTCCTTTGAGCAGGTTTTAATGGCTTTCTCTGCTTCCTCTGGCTTCAGAATTTGCTTCGATAATTAAAGAGCTTGAAACTTCATATGTTTCTTTATGATGCCTGAAATTTCCTATAGAAATCCATTTTTTCCTCCAGTTTGAACAAGTTACCTGATCTAATATGAGATGACAGGCAAGAATTTCATACAGCGGGGCATACACTGAACAACAGTGTCTCAGCAGGCTCCTGCCCTCCAATACAACTCACTCAGGGTAGCTTTGGAAGGAAAAGCACAGTGTTTGCTGGGCATACTTAATCTCCAGCACCCCTGTATTATTTGTATTTCTGTGCATAAGTATTTTGACGTATGTGTTCAAAGCACTTTGCAAACAGTAGATCCCTGTCTTTGGGGGGCCACGTGTGGCAGGTAATCAACCTGCCACTGATGTTTGCTTTGGGTGCTGGTGCGGCCAACAGTCCCCCAGGCAAGGCAGGGAGCAAAACACATGAGCAGCAAACCTCCTTCCTTAAGCTTCCTAGGGGTTTACTCCATTCACTTGTCTTTTGCCTTTTAGCGGTGTTCCTCAGTTTAAAGGACTCCCACCCCAGATACAGGTATGTCTCAGTGCGAGTGATGTGAGCTGCAGCAATACGAGCTGCACTGATCGCTTCTGTGCAAGGTCTTGTAATTTGTTGCTCTCCCTGAGTGCCACCACAGAATTACGGAATTCTGTGACAGTCTTCCTTTTGGGTTAAAAAAAAAAGAAATCAATTCTAGCACTCATCTTTCTAGAAAGAAGCTTCACAACATAACTGGAGCATACCCAAGAGGCTGAAAATCAGAAGAGAAATTAAAATACCCTGCATTCAATTTTATGTCAAAGCTGGCAATTTTGAAAGTGCGTTTTATGTGGGGAATGAGTGGATTTTGATTCACTCCTTGATTTTGGAGTTGGAAATAGCTGTCTCAGTGCAGGTGTAAGTATTTGCTTCCACCACATGTCTAATGCAGAGCTGGCCTGTGCATAAAACTATAGAGTCAATGATGGCTGCTGAGACTTGGCAGGACCATTCTCATCTGAATTAGTTTTAGAGACATCTGGGCCCAGCCATGCAAGCTGGCTCTATCCTGGTTGTGCATTATGCCACCAAACCATCTCACGCAAAGCTCCCTTCCCACAGGTGGGTATTAATAAGCACCACTTAGTTTCGGTGGTTGCCGGTGCCTTTCTTCACTCCCTCCTCTTCACCAGCTGTCGGTTTGCTAGATGATTTCTGAAAGTGGCAGGTAGATGCAATTTCCTTTCGTGACCGTTGCAGCAGCTCACACCAGGTCCCACTTACCACCGTTTTGGGCGGTGCAGAATTAGGTGCTGGTGGGTAGAGTCCTGTGGAGCAGAAATGATGTTGAGGGGGTTGAGAATGTGCCTCCCAGAGCACAGCTTACGGATGCTTGAGGCCAGTGCCAGACCCCCAGCACTCAGAAGGCTTCGTGTGGCCTCTGGCGAGGGTGATGTCTCTGTCACCAGCCAGCTGAGCAGCGCTGCCCCGAGCATGGGACTGTCTGACTCCAAGGGGAAGGCTGAGCTGGGCAGAAAGAAACTTTCTGGAAACAAGCCCCTGGCAGGGCTCCTCCTGCCTGGAGGAAGGCGGTGAGCAATTCATGAACGGTAGGTTGCTGTGGCATGAAGGGAGTAACGCAGCATCTGGACAAAACATAAGCTACGCAGTCATTTTAGCTGCATTAATGCATATGGGCCTGCTTGCTTGAGGTATTTAAGAGATGAACAAATTCCTGCACTCCCACAGATAAATTAAATGATGCTGTGTACAACAAATATTGTATAACAAGCTTATTAAAGGCTGGAGAAGGCTTGGGCTGCTATGAACAAAGATGTGGGCAGAGATGTGGATTGATTTGAATGCATCTACATGATATTTTTGTGTATGGGGGTATTTTAAACCAGCTTTATAATTGGCAAAGTTGGCTTAAGTTGAAAAAAAAGTCAGACTGGATACAAGGAAATTTTTTCCCTGTGAGGACAGTTGAACACCAGAGCAGGTTGCCCAGAGAGGCTGTGCAGTCTCCATCTGGAGAAGTTTTCAAGATTTAGCTGTATAAAGTCCTGAGCAACCTGGTCTGGCCTCATCGCTGACCCTGCTGTGAGCAAGAGGTTGGGCTGAGACCTCCTGAGGTCTCTTCCAGCCTGAATTATCCCTGATCCTGTCTCTGTTCCTGGAAGGATTGGGCTTTGCCATACAGCCGCAGCTCAAACAGTTTCTGCGTGCACACCCACGCAGACAGGAGCTCACCCCTTCCCTTCCCTCCCCTCTCCCCTCCCCAAGCAGCTGGTATTTTGCTGGTGGGTGATGTCATCCCATTTGCTTACTTAAGAGAGGCATCATTAGCGAGTAAGTCATTTATGTAATGCTGCTGCTAGTGCAAATTAAGGTAGAGCCAGTTTAAGCAGGCCCAGGGCAATGAGGGCATGCTCTGCATGGTGGGCTACAGAGGAAATTGCTGCAGGAGGCTAGCGGGCCGGATTACAGGAGATCAGAGCATTGAGGAACGCTGTGGTTTTTTCCTATTCCCCATGTTCTGCATGGCAAAGCAGTGATGGGAGAGGGTTTTCAGTCTGTTGCCGTGAGGGAGCTCAGTAAAGGCGTGTTCCCTGGCAGTGTCCTTTACCCAAGAAGACCTGCCTTTGGAGATGAAATGCAGGCTCAGCTTTTTAAAAAAATAGTTTAAAAAAATTGGTCACTGTTGTAAGATCACTTCTTCTCTCTGCCTGTGTGGATTTCTGTACCAGTTCTGCCTTGTGAGGCTGTACCAAACCCCAGAGCTACCGAGGTGCCATAGCAGCTAAGGAGTGGGGGGACGTACGGACCTCTGTACGTGGTCTGCAGGCAAGAGGGAAAACTTTAAAGGGAAAACTCAGAAAAAGAGGGAAGGAGCGGCTTGGAGGTTGTTTGAGCAGTAGATGCACCCTGGTGTTTTTTTCTCCCCCACTTGTCTACTATTACTGCTTATGCTCCAGTGGCACTTAGAAATGATGGTGCTGTTGTGGAGCAGAAATGGTGCACAACAGAGTGCTTGCCACCAAGGATGTATCTCAGACCAAACAAAAAAGATGGATAAAGGAAGGACAGCAGCTAGAGAGGGCTGGTCAGGGGACATGGCACCCTAAAGCACCTGTCTCCTGACTGTACCATACACCTCACCTGTGGAGATGTGTGTCAGGTTCTGGATTCTCCTGAACTCTGAGGGAATTTGAGTGTAGAGGGCTTTTACCTGTCACAGCTGAGGTCAGCTCATGTAATGTAGCAGCTGATGTTCCTGCGCAGCTTAGCCTACACACCACCAGTTTACCCATGTTGCTAATAAAGGTCTGGTTTGGATTAGCACACGGGGCTAGGTGATCAGGGTGGAAGAGAAATGCAAACATATAGCTCTTTGGTAGGCAGGATAATAATCATTACTCACTGGCTCACTAACGAGGATGTCGCCACTGTAAAAGAATAAATGTTATTCAACAACATCCTAAAAACGCCATTCTTTATAAGGAAGGAGACCAGACCCATGGGGGTGAGGAAAAGAAAGCAGAACTAGTAAACCACATAAACATTACTGATTTTCAGAGTTTTAAAATATGATTAGGAAAGCTGTCAGTGTATCTTAGGTGGCTGGAGAAAGGCAGGGGGACAGCTTCCACCGGGGTTCAGGGCAGCACAGACTGTTCTGCTGATCTGAGACCCCTTAGTGGGAATCTGGCAGCCGCGAGCGCTGAGTGAGTGCCAGCTGAAGGCCTGGAAAGCCACCAGTGCCAGCTGCAAGGCAAAGGCGCACTGCTGGGCGCACAGCTGGGGTGCAGGGTGGAGGGTGCTCTGAGATGGATGCGACACACTGGTCCCTTCTGCCAAAGCAGCGAGTGCTGCGGGAGCTAAGCTGCAAACCCTGCAAAGAGGAATTACAGCAGTCAAGCCTGTGTCATGAGTGCATGTATTTCTGCTGAGAGGCCCTGATGGGATCTAATGGAGGGATAACAGGAGAGGAATACCTTTGAACCAGGTGAGCTCTTGGGCTTTCCCAGGAAAGGAGGGGCTAAAAGGACTGTGGAAGCTTGCCTTCTGCATCCACCTCCACCCTATCCCTGCCAAGAGGCAGTTGGAGAGGAAAGAGGGGATTTTCATCCTGCCAGCATCTGCCAAGCACTACATCTTTGCTATAATTTGGGCTAAGGACAGAGGATCCCTGGTTCACCTGGGAGATTCCTGCACCCAGTGTAAATCACAGCGCAAGAGATACACAGCTGGTTATTAACCCAACCTTACACCCTTCCCTCAGCCTAATGTGGGCACGACCCCTACTAGCAGTTTTGTTTGTGCATTTAATCACAAGTTTGCTTACCTCTGGGGACTGATGCTGGCACCTGAGCCTTCTGGGTGTGATTCCAAAGAAAGTGGGAGAGCACCTCTGTCCCTCAAGCTGGAGCCCACTGAGATTGAGATGTAGTAGCTCAGCTACCCTCTGAGGAGAGGATGGGCTTAGGACCTGGAGAGGATGGGCTTGGGGTCTGGAAAGGACCAACCTTCTTGCACTCATCCTGGCTGATGAATGCTACCCGTGCCCCCTCCCTAGGGCAGACTGCCTGATTTGGGAATCCATCCCCAGGCTCTGTCCTTGGGGCCGTCTGGCCAGGGAGAGCTGCTCTCACCTTGGCTTGGTTTCTGTACGGTTTTGGGCATCCCAAGGGACTGAACACCATTGTGTTCAGCCAGTTTGAGGGTGACTGAAATGGCACGGAGTTTAAAAGTAAAATTATTTGTTACTACATGAACCTAACTAAATGCACATTTATTGTGCTATGTATTGTTTTTAAGCAAAGCTATTCTTATAATCACATTCGTTGACAATTAAAAGTTTATATATGGAAATCTAGCTAAACATACGAATGTTGCTTCTTGATTATAATGACAAATTGCAAAAAGGAAAAAAAAATAGTAGTTCTCTTTGTTCTGCCTTTCTTATCTGAAGTAAGAACCTGGTTAAATCAGTTAACTATTATCCTACACTTCAGAATAATGCTGCTAAAAATGAAACATAAAATTAGCCTGTCATTTTTCTGTCGCTCACTTGAGATTCGAGCTGTCCTTCTGCATAGCTTTTAATTTCCATTAAAATACCTCGCGGCAAGTGTGTGGAATTTCAGCAGCAGTTTTCAGACCTAGCTTGGCCTTGCTTTTCCTCCCCAGGTTGAAATGTCTATCACATCACTAGGGCCAAAAAATGTGTGCCAACTGGAATCAGTTTTAGCCATGGTGCGGTCTCCAAGCAGTCCTTGTGTGCAAGTTTTCATGCCAGGTCGAAGCAGGCATCATCCAGCATTAATAACGGTGATTGGTCCCAAGGACAGACCTAAGGCAAAGCCAATCGGCCTTTGCCATCACATCAACTCCTTCCAGAGCAGTGCTCGAGGACATGACATTAATAACCTGGTACAGACATGTTCAGGCACAGGTGGTGCCTGGTGATGAAATCTGAGCTAAGTTGTTTCTAGCAGTTCAAGTTAAATAGCTGGTTACAGGCTCGAAGGTAACTCTGAACCAGGGTCTTTACCGGTGGGGGATGCAGGCTGTGGGAGGAAGGGATGTCTTGGTGCTTACACCTGCCACATTCACAATGAGCAGTAGAGATTTTAAAATAGCTAATAACCTGCCCATGGTGCAGGGGGTACATGATCTTGCAGTAAAACTGCCCTGCTTCTAGTAGTGTGGTCTCTGTTCCCGTTCATTTAAAAGCTGGTGGGTGCCTGTGGTGCTGCTGACAGGGAGTGCTGGCTGGCCAGGGCCAAATCCTTCCTCCAGTTCTACGCAGTGGCTCACTTTTGACCTGTGATATTTGGTGGGCTTTTTTTTCAGCAGAAACTGTCAATCACATTAAGCAACGTGGAGGACATATGCTACTGATAGGCAGAGATCATCAAGATTTGGGACCGGTTTGCTTATTGTCACCTCTAACCTGAGTTACACCAGGAAAGGCTGCTCGCTCCTGGGCCCCCGCCTGGTTCCTACCTAGGAAGAGATGTCAGCGTTCCTGGTAGCTCACCTCTGCTTGCAGAGATCAGCCCACGCATGATCCCTTCGAGTGCAGGGAGCTCAGCTCGTCTTTGGTTTGATAGTTATTTTCCTTTCAAAGGTGGTGGTGACTGCACTTGAAAGGCATCGGTTTCTAAAATACCCCGCCTGCTTGAAAACAGAGTTTTTAACTCTCTCAGAGAGCCTTGAAACTTCTGCTAGAGCCACAGGAAGCAAAAGCAGTGGTGTTAGGAGTGAATGAATGAAACGTGCCTCGTCCATCGCTGAAGTTCGTCTGTGCTCAGAGCTGTCACGCCTGGGACTCCCTGGCCAGCCCATCGCAAGCCTTTGGGCTGAGCAGTGACTCATCCCCCTCATTCTGCTTTTTACACCTCCACACATCTGCCCGTGTTTTTAGAGTTGTGCTCCAGTGAGAATAACAGTTTGTTTACTCAGTGAAGGCAACATTACCGGTGCCTCAAAAAGCTCTGGATGGTCCTGCTATTGGTGAATGGCATTGGCATTTTCCTAAGTTATGTGAAGCTGTTTCAACATGCTGTCAGAAACATAATAATGAAATAAATGGAGCGTTTTTTTCAGTAATTGTGGTTTGACACAGGAGGAGCTGGAATTTGCACCCCTGTGGCTTGCAGGTTGCTGAGCCCCTCTTGACCAGCCTGTACAGCATTCTGTTACTCTGCAGCAGCGGAACCTGAGGTAGTATGTGACCACCTTCCCCCAAAAAACATTTGGGAGGAGAGGCTTTGTGTTCACAGAACCCAGAGAGGCTGAGATGCCGGAGGAAGAAGGACATTTCCTTTGCATTTCCCTGGGATCATGACTTCCAGCTGACAGCTCCCTCCCAAAGGCCAGGGAGACACAAGACAGCTTTGCATTAACTCATGCGCTGGAGAGACTAGGGCTCACCTGCCAGCTTGGTCCGACGCAGAAGAGATGCAGGTAACTCCCAGTGTGTCAGTGGTCCCCTCACAGACCCTGGTGACTTGCTGCTGAGCTGTCCTGTCCTCCAGGCAGCAGATGCAGCTGTGCACAGGAGCTGCTTTCCACACAGACGGTTTCATTAGACCAAGCCCAGCTCTTAATATGAAGCAGGGCAGCAGCGCTGGCTCCAGCAGAGTTTCAGCTGTCTGTAGCAGAGACGAGGTCTCAGCGCCTGTGTAACTTCCTTGCAGCCAGCATGCAGAGTGAAAGGAGGGCTTGGCTTTCCACAACCATTCTTCTGAAGTGACCCACACGCTCACTTGGGGCAATGCCTGAGTAGGTGCCTAATCTGAAACCTGTTAGTAAACAGTAGCACTGGTTCTTTATCTTTAAAGGTATCGGACCATCTTATAGTTGAGCATCTTTTACTTCAGAGTCAGTAGCTTCCTCTTTTTAAGTTTCCTTATTGCACACTTACTAAAACCAGACTTCTCTGACCCTTATGTTTTGTCCCCTTCAAGATGGCTGCTAAATATGTGTTTAAAAACCCCAGGTGTTTGTCTGCAGGTTTGTGCATGGCAGGGCAAGCGGGAGTGAGAGCTGGTAATAGAGGACAGCAGGAGCTCTCGATTTCCTGCTCTTTCTATTGCTTTCAGATACCTCTAAAACAAAGTGCTCCACAGCCATGCAGTGCAATCTGCAGCAATGAGACTGCACTCTATCTTTGTCATTTCGATTTCTTTCTTTTTTTTTTGCTGACCTGAAAGACTAATTCCTGCCTCTGTGCCTTGCTGTCATTCAGTTCGTGCAGCACAGTTCCTGACTCCTGTAGTGCCTGAGATACAGTTTAACCAGTGACATGAGGTCTTATTCCTCAGCCGAAAGCCTCACGAAGAGGACAGCTTAATGTACATAATCAGCTCCCAAAATTGTTGCGCGTGGAATGTTTATGCATCTTCCCCCTTTCCTAGACACGTCTATCATTAAATAATCCCAAAACATGCTAAGAGTGCACACACGCATGTTCATCCCATGACAGAAGAATCACTCATTACAGATTCTAGGACTCCACGTTTCTCAGGCACGAGGTAAGCAACATGCCAGGCACCAGCTGCGCACAGACTGTCATCCCTCACATCACACATCACTTGCTATGCATGGATTGACCTCTGCCAAAACATTATGCCAGCAGTCACGCCACATTTGGCTGTGCAAGGGGTGCCAGTGCCCTCAGCCAAGTGGAAGACCACAGCATTGCGTCTATGAAGTGCAGGCTCAGAGAACTGGCCAGATCCTTGGCTGCCATAAATTGTTAGGGTGGTGCTAACCTCAGAGGAGCTACCTGCATTTGCAGTGCATAATCACCATTTAGGAATCTGGGCCATTAACGAGACAGATGGTCTTAATCCTCTTCTTATTGGATAGTTGTGCACATCACGAGTAAGAATTATTGGACTGTTATGGGCAATCAGCGGAGACCTCAAGGACTAAGTGTCAGTGGAAGCTGAATGATTGCTGCCTCCGCAGCTGGTCCTTCCCAGCCAGGTTGGAGCAGATGGCAGGCGAGAAGCTCTCCGTATGGTACCTGTTCAGTCACTGAAAAGACGACTGGTTCTCAGGACAGTTAGAGCTTCCATAAAGAATAAATAAGCCACCCACTGAGCTGAATAATAGTTCCAATAGCCAGGAAACACCTTAAAAAATAAATGTGCAGGTAAATCCTGTCACAGAGCCATCTGAATCAGGATGTTGAAACCCCTGTGAGAGCTGACCGATGTGTTTCTGCTGAAAACAGCATTCCTTGCTGGTGTTATGATTTCATTACAGTTGGTATCATAACTCAAAAATGCATTTATCTGTCTTTGTCACGCACCAGTATGGCATGACAGGGAAAAAAAAAAGAAGTGCTGTTGTACAAGCTCAACGAACACTTCAGCTTACTGCAACTCAATCTTTCTTCTTTCCCTTGTGCTACTGCCTCAGCCATTTTTGAGTGCTGGCCCTGCTACTTTATAAAGTGCCGTAGTGCCCACGGATGCCCACCTCCACCTTCCAGCTTTCTCTTGCTAGCATACAATGAACATCAGTTCAATGCCAAGGATCAGGCCCCATGAGTCAGTGTGATTTTTTGGCCACTCTCTGTGGCCCTTTTCAAATCCATAGCAAAGCCTTTCAGTAGAGTTAATGAATTATTCTGCAAAGGCCAGGCAGTTTCTGGGATGCTGGACTCAGACATCACAGAACTAATCCTCCTGTAGGCGCATCGCTGAAAACACATCAGCGTTTCTCCCCTTCAGCTTCCTTGCATTTCGGCAACTGGTACAGGACCGGGTTCATTCTGGCTGAGCTGTGTTTCATGAATCATGACAAGCCACTCCTTGCAGAGATAATAATTCTAATCTTCTATCATTATCTCCCAAAGCATCAGGAATGTGCTGGATAAATATTTGCAGCAAAAAGAGACCCTGTGACTGAGTTGAGTTAAAATCTGACCTTTTGCTTTGAGCTCGTCTCCAGTCTAAAGCTTGAGTGTATGACAGGCACAGATGATTTGCTCTGAGCAGGGCTGAAACGAGAGTAAAGAGAGGGTGAAGGCATCCCAAGCCACATACTGCTCTGATGTATGCATGAGTTAGATCCCATGCTGGTGTGAACGGAGTGAAGTCAACACAACTGTGGTGGTATACCTTAAGCTGAATATCAAGTCCTTCAGGGTAAAAGTTACTGAACTACAGCCATCAGAAATGTACCTCATTGAACGGAAAAAAACCTGAGACAGTGTTAACTGCTGCTTCGCTGGTTTAGCCTGTCTGCTCCTCCATAATCACTAGATCAGCAACAAGATGCTAAGCCGACCATTTCTCCACCTGCCCTAGCCCTTCGCAAAATGGAGCGGCTTCACAGCTGTGCAGGACCCACCGTTCCTGCGAGGCAGATGGTTAGCATGGGCACTGGGGTCTGGCCCCAGAGCCTCTCCACACCACGTTTCATATGAGGATGTAGGGCTTAGCTCTGAGAAGGATCCAGAGCCATCTGTATCAGCACAGATCCCAGGGTCGCCGTTGTTTGTCTCCAGGTTACTGGGATGCCTTTAGTGAGTCTTAGGTTATGAAAAACCAAGATGGAGGAATTGAGAAGCAGTGTCCCCATTGAAGGCATTGAAGAGTTTGGAGCTGGTATTTCTATACATCAAGACTGTTACTTTGATGGGAATATATTCATAAGCCCATCAGAAAACCAAGGCAAGGTAGGCAGTGCCAAGGCTCATTTCTCTGGCTGAGCCACCCCGATAGATGCGGGGACTGATGGGGAGCCTGGGCAGGGAGACATGCTTACACCCCCCAGCAGCAGAGGGAGGCCAGTGCCACAAGCTCTATGGTGCCCCATTCAGGGGCAGCGAGGACAACATACCACTTTGCAAGGAGGCAGGCTGCCAGCTGCTGGGCACCATAACCCAAGAAGATGATCTGCCACTGCTGAACACGGCCCACTCCTCAGAGCCAGCATCCTCCATGTTCGTGTGGCTCTGTCAGAGACCACCACCACCAGGAGGGTTTGCGTTCTGGTACAAACTAACAGCGACTGGAGAGAAAGCTAAGATGGTAGTCAGACCCTCTGCTTTGAATGTTGTAGCTTGTTTGCCACTAAAATCTCACTCTAGAAGTTACATTTCCCTTCATCCCCTCAGCATTACGTCTGTGTGTGCATTTCCCTATTAAAAGCACTCAGACTGTCAAAGCAAGCTGGTCACTGCCTGCAGGAAGCTGTGCTGGACTCTGCTCACAAAATGAAGATGATACGAGCTGTCAGGCATAGACAACATACTGTGCGTTTATGTCCTCCTTGCTGGCAGACGATTTCAGTTCAGCAATAAGCATCTATGCTGGTTTTGGCTGGGATAGAGTTAATTTTTGTCATAGTAGCTATTATGGGGCTATATTTTGGATTTGTGCTGAAAACAGCGTTGATAATACAGGGATGTTTTCCTTAGTGCTGAGCAGTGCTTACACAGAGTCAAGGCCTTTTCTGCTTCTCACCCCACCAGCGAGCAGGCTGGGGGTGCACAAGAAGCTGGGAGGGGACACAGCTGGCACAGCTGACCCCAGCTGACCAAAGGGCTGTTCCACACCATATGATGTCATGCTCAGCATGTAAAGCTGGGGGAAGAAGAAGAAAGGGGGGGGGACATTCGGAGTGATGGCGTTTGTCTTCCCAAGTAACCATTACGCGTGATGGAGCCCTGCTTTCCTGGAGATGGCCGATCACCTGCCTGCCGACGGCAAGTAGTGAGTGAACTCCTTGTTCTGCTTTGCTTGCATGCGCGGCTTGTGCTTTACCTATTAAACTGTCTTTATCTCAACCCAGGAGTTTTCTCACTTTTACTCTTCTGATTCTCTCCCCCATCTCCCCGGGAAGGAGTGAGCTAGTGGCAGTGTGGTGCTTAGTTGCTGACTGGGGTTAAACCAACACAGCTAAGAGCAGAACGGGTTATTTGTTTTGCATTTTAATTTTTGTCAGTAATTTTCCAGGGGAATCTCTCTAATTCTGCTACCTGCTGCTAAAACAGGTCCCCAGAGACAGCAGGGCCCCGCCTTCCCCCTTCAAGAGAGTAGCCTGGTCATTCAGGTTTCTGTTTCATCTTTTGCTGGCATTTGAGGCTTTTCTGCATGAAAAAAATAAGACAACATTGAATATTATGGAATTTATTATTTGGGAGAATTGGGAAAAAGCAGTCTTACAGCAGAATAAGAGTGTCCTTGCAGAGGCTGCTTCCAAATAAGACAGACAGTCTCTTCCTCCTGGTAGGCAAGCTCTGAGCAGGCTACCATTTCACAGTAATATCAGTACTCAGGAAAGAAAGGGGGCTTTCATTTTTAAACCATTCCTTTTCAGGTCAGCCATGAATTGAGAAAGTAACTGGTGTGAATTTAGTGCCGGCACCACTTGCAGACCATCAGCCCTTGGTAAGCAGAGCTGCGGCATCCAGCTCCAAACAGGCAGAACGGTGGGAGAAGCTGTGCAGGTTTGTGTGCCCGCTGCCGTGAAGGACCTCTATCCCCTCCGAGGTGCCAAGCCCCAGTGCGGGAGCACGGCTCGGTCTCCGTGCCCAGCTCCACGTGTGGCCTTTCTCTCCAGACCATAAGCACTGGAAATGGGGGGTGCAGAGAGCGACCCTCTTGGAGACTGGACTGGGAACAGTACCCGCTGCTGCACTTCAAACCTCTTTTTCCTCTCTAAGTCTGTGGAGAGGCCAAGTGAGTACGGTGGAACAGCCGTCTTTTTACAGAGAATTAATTGAAGGCAATGTTGAACGGAGATGTTCAGTATTTTTTTGCTAACTTCTATGAGGGAATGTCTTGTCTTTTCTTGATATAAGGGGGTGGACAGCTTTTGCATATGAAAAGAACTTCTTCCTTCTACATTTTCTTTCCAGACTGCCTCTGCTCTTGCTCGCAGAACTGCCTGATCACCCAGTCCTCAGCTTTTCAGCAGCTCGAGTCCCTTTATTTCAACAAATGATCCCACCTACTAAACTGGTATTTTCCACATTGGGTCTAAGGTACTGAAGTCCCTCATGTTCTGGGATTTCCTGGTAGGTAAGGGACATGGGAATCTCAGTACCTCACAAAATCAGAGCGTGCATATTCTGAATTTCCTTCCCAAGATACTACTGATAGAAAAGAAACAAAATTCTCTGGTACAGTGGCTGTGATTTGCCTGGCTCATCTACAGGGAAGAAATCTTTAATAAAGTCCATATTGGTTCCCATTTGTCCCTTCAAGTTCATGCAGATAATCCAGGATCAAATCTTCCTCTGAATTTGCAAACAAGTTATAGCTTCAGCTTGGAAGGACATATGCCACGTACTTCAGAGGCTTTGTGTATGTATATGTGTCTAAATGGGTGGCCTGGGAGTTACGGCTGGCCCTGACTGCCTTTGTCTCACAAAAAGGCAGTGCTTTGGGGGACATATTTCTCTGCTTTTCTTGCAGTGCTGTGCATTAATGCTGTTCCTCAAGATAAGAATAGATAGTCTTCATCTTGATGGCTGTTGACCAGAACAGCAAATCTTAGTAATATGCAGGCCAGATCCTGCTCTTGGCTGCACAGACTTCTGTGCAACAATTTGAAAGTTAATGATGCACTAGGGACACTGTGGTGTAGATGAAGTACCATAACAAAGAAGTGCTGGTTGAAAAACTACTCTCAGAGCTCTTGCTGGTTCCTTTATCTCAGCGTAGGAGGTAATTTCAAGTAAGGTCTCACGGGGATTTGCTATGACTCTGTCTCTACTGAATATTTTTATTAGTATCCAGTGGGACTGACTGGAGAATGCATTTATATCATTTTGCAATGACCTTCTTGCCAGAAAGGACTGAAAGCACCTGGAGTGAGGGCCTGAGTTAAAAATGATCTGGACTAACGGGGTAAATGGCCCACAATGAAATTCAGTAACGACGGAGGTGAGATGATATATTTAGGAATGTACTATAGAACTATACAAGTGGCAGAAGCACTGCAAAATAAGACCCAGGGGTCACAGCAGGTCATGAGATAAATACAAGTCACAGGTATTCTACTGTGGCAGTTGTTCTCCCCATCTACTTGGTATCAGATGAGGGCAAATCAGGTTAATTTGTGTGAAGGAGAACTTAACGCTAGATATGAATAAAAGTGTTGTTACTGTGAAACTTGTGAAGCACAGCTAGTAGCCAAGAGAGGCCACAGGATCCCTGCCATCGTGGGTTTAAGAATAGACTAGATGAAGACCTGTCAGGGACGGCCGCCACGTGCTTTGTGCTGCCCCAGTGCCAGTGGTGGGTGAGGCGAACCCCCCGGCACCTGCAGCTCTGTGCATGCTCAAGTCTGTGCAACACCAGTCCTATCTGCCTCGCAGCTTCTCCAGCAAAGTCCTTCCCCATGCTTGGGCCAGCCGATGATCCGGAGCTGCAAAGAGGACACACTGGGGAGGTGACACTGCTCACACTGCTGCTGTGTGGCCTGGGAAGGCCTCTGACACTAGCCACCACTGCTGGGAGGAGGCTTCGCCACCAGCGGTGGCCACCTTTAACACCTGGGCTTCCACGGCAGAGGGATGGGCGAGTCAGCACCGTTTTGCTGGTACCTCCTTGCTGTTTCACTGCTAGGCTTGGAGCTGGTTCTGCCTTCATTTGGCAGCAAAGGGGACCTTATCCTTAAATCCTTATTCGAGGGAATACATTTTCGCCACACAAATAGTCCCCGAATGTCAGTGGGCAGAAAGAATAAGGCCTGGAGGGATAGGATTTTTATTCTGCGCAAATTGTGGGACAATTGTGCAAACTTGCTGAATTTCTCCATGTGGCAGAAGAGGTCATAAGAGGGTGTTTCAGCCACCATGTGCCTGTAAAGTCCTATGTGGACTTTACAAAAAGAAAAGGGAAAGGGACAGTCTTGTTGCCATATGTTAAGAAGAGGCAAAAGAGCACTGACCAGGCTTTGAGAAAATAATTTAAGAGGATTGGATTTTGAAGAACTCATGTACACTTTGGACAGCTCCCTCTCTGCTAAAACCCAAGATTATTTCAGAAAGTTGCCAAGCAACACAGAGGCCATATATTGTAAAGACTATATAATCCAGATACTTGCTTCTTAAAAAACAAAAACAGGATCTGAAGGACAGATCAGGAAAATCTTGCTTTTCTGAGCTTCTATTGGGTTTCTTGTCCCTCTGCTCCTTCCACACACAGGACCCCCTCCCCTGCTCGCCATATTCCTTCCTTGCTTCATTTTCTGTATTGGGAAGAAGGAAAAAACAGTGTGGTCAAAGAGACAACAAAAAACTATAAGAAGAGGCAAAACTAAGTGTGACAGCATTGCAGTAAATAAGGAAACACCAGTTAAGTTAGACATTAGCAATGCAGTTTGTATTTGAGCATTTCCAAATAGATCTTGATAAATGCAGCCCAGCTCTGCACCATTTACATATCCCCCTTTGCCAAAAGGAGCAAAGGTAGTCGCTGTAATGCTCACAGGAGAGGAAAAGGGGGGAAACCAGATGGATTTAATGGTATACTTTTTGTCATTTTTTACTATTTTTGGTTCTACTCTCTGAGGGAGCCGGGGAACAAAAGGCTTTAAAGCAGCTGCCTAGCACTACTATATAAATGCTGGGAAATGCATACCTTATATGTGCAGGGGGGGGGCAGGGACCTGTGCATAGTCCCCACCGTGCTGCTCCTTCAATTCTTCTCTGCCGACTAAGCCCTAGGAGCCCCTTCCTCTACATTCTGCACCACACTCACTGTTTCCCTGTGTCACTGCAAATGTCAAGTAATCATTGGGATACTCTCCTCTCGTTTGAAAATCTAGATGTTTTAAACATTGTTTCTCATAAACAGGTTGTTGGAAAAGTTGTTAGCCTCTGAAACGCAGTTAATCTTTGGACAAATACACTTTAAATGGTGCGCTGTTGTCTAGCAACTGTACTATAAACAGCCCTCCATTTGTCTCCTGTGGGTAATCACTGATTTCTCGGGGATTAAGGCTTAAGTAACGCTCCAATCTAGGTGCGTGCATCAGACCACGGCGTATTACAGCAGATTACTCCTCCTAGTATACAGCTTGCTTAACCGTTTAACTCACAAGAGAAAACCGATGGCTACAATGATAAGAAAATGAGCACTAGCTTGTCAAATAATTAATATTTTGAGTTATAATGTAGAACATTTTACTGGTAGGCTCAAAAGGATTTCTGTCATACAGAAGGGTGTGGTGTCAGATAAGTATCAAATTAGAAGATCTCATCTAGGCTGAGTCTGAGTTATTTCAAATATGTCTTGATAGCTGCTGCCCAACAGCCTCTGCATGTTCTCTTGCATTTGCTGCCTCATGCCGCAGGTATGGAGTTTTACCTTCCAGTGGTGTGCAGGACCATGCCGCAGTGAGATACTACAACTCACTGGTGGGCACAGAGGCTCAGGACTGATTGAACTGACTCTCTACGTGTTGTGAATACAATTTACTAGATGCATCTGCTTCCATAGATCACTGTCTGCTTAAGAGACTGAAAACATGTGCTATTGCTAAATCACTGCATTTAACACCTTCCCCAGTGAAGCTCCCCTGCGGCGTGTACTGTCTTTGGTTGCTGATAGTCTCAGCGTAATGCTGGGTAATGGATGAATGGGGTGGCCTGGGGCTGGCCATAAGGAAAGAGCAATTGTTAGGTTGAATTTAAATGAAATTTAAAAAAAAATAAAAAAAAATCACAGGCTCTAGATTTAGAATAAATCTCAGCATTTGTGGGATTAGAGTTTCAAATGTTGACCTCCCACGCTGAAAGAAATACAGGTCTGTGGGTGGGTAATGCTACATATCTTATGGAAAACGGGCATTTAACTGAAGGAATTATGTTCAAGACATTTATCTTAAGATTTACCTTAAGAAGTAACATTTTAAAGAGAACAAGTTTGATATGATCTGAAAAACCAAGCTCACACTGGGGTTCCCCAGTTCCCCACCCTCCCCTTGTGATCCTACTTTAATGGCTTGTTTGTGACCCACAAGCAGTGACTAAAATCCGCCCTCACCCCTGCAACGCTCAGGCTCTCCAGGCTTTAAATATGCAGTCGGGAGGCAACAGAGGCAACACGCTCACTTAGCCTGTCCAAAACCTGGTGTGCAGGAATGGGTAAATTGTTGTGACTGCCCCCCACTTTTCCCAGCCCAGCTGAGCCGGAGGAACTCTTGCACCTTCGGCAGCAGCAGACCCCTCCATCTGCAGGCTCAAGTGGAGAAAGTATGGGGAAAGCGGGGAGCAGCCTCCCTGAAGGGAAAGACCTCCCCGAAGGGAAAGACCTCCCCAGGGCCCAGCTGGTGTGAAGGTTGCAGTATGCCAGCTTTTGTTTGCAGCTGTGCCATGCTTATGGCCAGTGTTTGAGTGCTTGGCAGGTTGGTGGAGCAAGGGATGCCCAAAATGCTGGTTTGAAACCTACTTACCAGTGCTTTCCACATGCTGTGTGGGTGACCCGGGAAAGAATCTGTGGATATAAGTATTATCCCAGGGAATGTGGGCTTAATTCAAATGCCCACAGAGTGCTCTCCTCTGAAACACCACCATTTCAGAAACCTTTATTCGTAAGCGGTTGTTGGCAATGGGAAAGGGGTGATCCCACTTCCCTAACTGTGGGATGTAGGCTTTAAGGTCTTAGGATGTAGTGACAGGAAGATTTTGTACCCTGCATCTTTTCTTAAGTGTTTAAAAGAAGCACCTGCTAGACCCACGGAGAATACAGGCATCCTCCAGAGCTCTGTCTGCCTCGGAGTGGGAAGAGTTGGCACAACTTTCTTTGGGAGGCACTACACAAACAGTGTGATCTCACTGGGACTTGTTTGAGTTTTCAGTTCTTGCCTCCAGAGGATCTTCCCACTGTTGTGTCCTCCGGTCTCAAATCCCCAGAGCAGTTTCATAGGTCTCCTTGTCTTCTTTCTTCCTACTGATCTCTCCTGAAGGGGATGTGTCTGATAAAGTTAATATTTCTTGCACAATACATCCCATACAGTTTCAGTGATGTAATTAGGTTATATGCTGTAGGGTGCAACAATTAGATTCCCTATATGCTCTGTATTTGTATTAAGGGAAACTACAGCATTATCATCTTCTGCCCCACCACCCCCTCCTTTTTTTTTTTCCTGAATTCCCTTCCAGGTCAGCTCAAATCCCTCCACTGATTTCAGTAGACTCTGGAGCAAACTCAAAGAGAGTATGGACAAAGTCTTAGTCCTGTTGAATTTAATGGCAAAATTCCTGTTGTACCGAATGGATCCAAAAGAGAACAAACAATTCAAAGCCCACTGGGACTAATGAAAATCTGTCAATTGCTGTCAGTTAGATCCACATCAAACGGCGTAAGATAAAATAATGAGTATTTGGGTAAGGCAGAAGAAAAAACCCTGCAAATACGGTGTGAAAGCAGTTATGTCTCTAGTACTAGAGGAGTTTTCATCACATAACGAAAACCAATGCTTAAAAAATTGTTACCCCTGTAAAGGTGACTTTATGAACTGTGTCAGCTTTTGAGATGTGGTCATTTTAAAAGCCAACAACCTTGATAATGTCCTTTGGAGATTATTGTCTGTTAATAGTGTACATTAGGAATCAAGCAATCATAGAGAGTGCAATTAAGTGCATAATCACAGATATTTTTGACATCTGTCTACTTTTAGGTTCCATGGCATTTTTTTGCATCTCCCCCCCTCCCGCCCCGCAGCCTAGTATCTTCAATTAATTTATCATGACCATCTGTGTTGTAATTTTTGCTGCTCAGCTTGCCTTTCTACATCTGTTTTTTGGCTGAATATTTTATGACACTTCATCATTTTCAATCATAGTGCTAAAAATACAGAACTAATATTTGCTCAGTTAAGTTGCTCGGTTAAGATAATCAGCAATTAAACAGAGCACTACACTTCTGTTAAATGACTCTTTATAATGGCGAACAGAAAGGCAAGAAGGAAGCAACATTTTAGAAACCGCGTATCAGGCTTTCTGGTGCTGCTTACCTCTGATGCACAGAGGTAAAACCATCATTGGTTCTGCCAGCTACCTCGGTGCACGCTCTGAATCCCCAGCTTACAGGCCGTGTCAGAGAGAAGGGGTTATGTCGTGGCTGGAAGGTTATTTGGTTATTGTGCTCTGTATAGCCCCCACGAGCATAAGTGTTTTTGAGGGCCATAGCTAACTGCACTCACTGCATCGGGGTTAAGGATGCTCTGAAGTACAGGAGGATCAGTGTACATCCAGCCTCTCTTCACTGATTACAGTATATCAGAAGGAATAGGCAGTTAAAGCTGACTGCACTGAGTGGGCAACGCACGCAGCAAAGAAGAAACATTTGTAGGTTTTTACTTCCTAGTGCCATCGAGGTTAGGAGTATAGTGCTCCTAGTAGGTAACTCAGTCCGCCTCCCTACAGTGAAGCAAACATCTTCTATTGCTTTCCTAGGGTCCTTTGAAATGTTTAGCTTTGTTTAGCCAAACAAATATTTGGCCATGATATAAATCTTTTATCTGAAGTCACTGCTTCTGCTTAATTTTCTTTCCCTAAATTTCTTCCTTTACTCTAGTTAATACTAATTTTAAGCAATCTTTTTCCACTCCTGGCATTGTAGTACCCCATGATTCTGTTTTCTATGGCTTCAGGATCTCTAGGTTTTAGTAAACCACAGCAACTGTCATCTTCTCCTAAAAGAGGGAAGGAGAGCAAAAAACCAACATCAGAGCCTACTCAGGTACAGTAACAGGCCTATCACTCAGGAGCTTGTATAAGGTGACAGGAGAAAGGCTGTTCACTTTAGCAAGAGCTGTCCTTGCAAGAACATTATGGTATGTTTATCCAAGACAAAAGTCCTTGATGAAGTACAACCCTCTCTGCAATAGTCCTACCTAACAGGTTTTCCTGAGAAAGACCTGTATACCGTGTTCTTCATCCAGCTGTGCCCTGGAACACAATATCCAGGTATCTACTTCTTTTACTGACCCAGGATTCTATTTTCTGAGCTGATTTTTTTTAACCTCTGGATTGGTGGTCCCTGATGGCATACCTCTTGGGTGAGGTCACACCCCGCAGCAGCAGCAGCTGAGGTATCAAATTCAAGCATTTAAGCCTTGCTGGGCACAGCCCCATGCCCATGACCCAGCAATAGCATGTTGGGGGAGAAAGGGGCAGCCCCACAGTGTGTGGGGGAGAGAAAGAGATATTCACGAGAAAAGGCATAGTAACATTGCCAGTTTTTCCCAAATGAGCCTCAGCTATGAAAAGGCTGGGGACTGCTGCTAAAGACTGAATGAACTTTCTCTTTTTTGCTCATAGTGCACTTCTGTGTGGGTGGGCTGACTGGATTTGAAGTAAACAGCAGGAAGAAGATCTTCCCAGTGAATGAAAAACTGCTTTGCTGAGGGAAAACAAGCACTACAAAAATACGACAAATAGCTCTGAAAGTGGCACTTTTCTAAGCAAGGTTTTAAGCTTATGAAAAAGGCATCGTTCCCTCTGTGAGCCCCATTATATTCATTGACACACTTCACCAACTTAGCCAAAAAACAGCAGGCCAAATATAACCCTACCACATTATATTAGATTTTTGTCAGTGATTAAGTGAGATTATTTGCTTGCGGTTGGATCCATGCAGAAGATAGTGGCAGTGTGATTGCTACCAATTGAAGAAGTCCATCTTTAGTGCCAGTGTCAGAGGTCTATGACTGACGCTGAAATATGAAGGCTCTGCAGCTAACATCACAGGGGCTGCAGCTGCGATGTTAGTAATGTGCTCAGGTGAGTCGGGGCAGCATCTGATAAATCATGAAAAACAGCAGTCCCAAATGGACAGCGCTGCAAATTACAATCTGGTGAAACTCGATTGTCATGGCATGTCCTGGAAAATGGACCGCTGAATAAAGCTTTACTCCATCTATGTTACCAGAGTGCTGCTACTAAGCAACTGATGATGTGAGTGCTGACTGATCAGGTAAGTCCTATCAGTACAACAGTATAAGAATCCTTGGTTTCAACTGCTAAATAAAGTATAGGAGAGATGAATGATTTTTCCGTTGTGAGGCTTATATATCTGCAAAGAAATGCTCCTGAAGATACTCCCCGGTCATCCGTGTCTCTGATTTATAGCAGGAATTTCCCAGGAATTCACTGCATTGAAAATATAGCAACTCATTTACCTGGTACCTAAGTATTTTCAAGATGGGGTTTGTTCTGCATTTGTCAGAGTTGATGACTTTTGAAATAAGTTTTAGTGGATGAAAATATAAAGGTCTTTAGCCATACAAGATGACTTTTAATTAAAACTCAACCATCCCATATTGAGCAGAGCATACCCATAATGTTATAAACCTCTACAAACTGGGTAGTGTGCTGGGCTGGAGCTGAAGCTCAGGACAGACGCGTAATCCTCCACAAATAATTAGAGCAGAAAATGCTTCTAATCTCTTTGTTAGTCTGGTTGTGTTATTCGATCTAATAATAAACCAGACATTAAAAAAAAAACCCTCCTCATACATTTTAATTTAGACTGCAATGGGCATCTTTTAACCAGTAATTGTTTAGCTGGTCTGTTTTGGAAATTTAGGTTCCTCCTTCCCTCTGTTTTGATTTATGCATGTACTGTACAGATGTACGTGGTCTGAAACACCACCGTCCTCTGGCTGTGTGAGTGCCACATAAATACCAAGGTGTCAGAATGTGGGCTCTAATTTATGAAAGCTTTTCAGCAGGGACTTGGTGGACTTAACACACACACTGAGGTTTCACACCTGCGTGAGCGGTGTCACCAGTCCGTGTGCTTTCCCTAACCAAGGCCGCAGCTCTGGTGCAGCTCGACTCCCCTTGAATTTGGCGGGGCTTTGGGCAATGACACCGGGGATGTCTCCGCACATTTTCACGCCGCGGGAAGAGGCGGGGTGAGGGGCCATCAAGTGCACATGGCTGGGACCATGAGCGCGGCACCGTCCCACAACACGAGGTGCTGCGTGAGGTGCGGGGGCCGGCTCCCTCGCCGCCCACAGCCCCTCTCTCAGGCGGTCCCCAGACCAGCTTTCACTCCTTTGCATCTCGCTGACCCCTTACGAAATACAACTCTCCTCACTGACCCCTTACTAAATACAATCGCTTCTCAGGACTTCCAAAATCCACGCATCCCTCGCAGCTGCCGGTGCCCAGACCCCTGCTTGTAACCTGCTTATTTCCCAGATGAAGCGCTGCCCTCTGACACTGCCTGTTCTTCACCTTCCCAACAGCACAGCTCTTCCTCCTCCTCTTCCTCCTCCCCGCCTCCCCCATGCCCCTCCAGCTCCCACGCCGACCCCTCGGCCTTCTTCGTCCCTCCAAACCCAGTGAGACCCGTGTGACTTCTGTGACTGAAGCCCCTTGGACAGCTGTAGCTATTCCTGAAGGCCCTGGCGATAAATAAATGAAATAGATCCATTGGCTGCGCCGTTATTTATCAGTGCATATTTAATCTACAGAGGTAAGTCCCTGCGAGGGGTCGACGCCGTCCCGGGGCCGGGGCCGGGCGGAGCGCACCGCCTCTGGGCCCAATCGGTTTAGCGTAGTCGCTATGGCAACAGCGGCTGCCGGCGGGGGAGCTGCGGCCGCGCCTCCGCCCGCCTGAAGCCGGCGGCAGCGGGCGGCCGGCGTCGGCTCCGCTCAACTTCGGCGAAGGGGCGGTGTTGAGGCGGCGCTGCCCCGGCGCGGCGCGGCCGCTCGCCTCAGCGTCGGCGGCCGGACGGGAGCGGGTGGCCCGCGGTAAGGAGGAGGGGACGCTGCCGGCGGGCGGGGTGCTGTGTGGCCGCGGGGCGCCCGGCGGGACGGGGGTGGTGCCAAGCGGGGTGACCGCTGCGTTTCCCGGCCCTTGCCGCGAAGAGTCCGGGGTGGGTGGGGGTTTCCCGCTTTCTGCGTTTGCCGCCGCCCGGCCCGAGGGGCTCCTGTGAGGGAGCGGCGGCCGCGCGCTGCCGGCCCTCCGCCGGGGCAGCGCCGTTAGGGCCAACGGCCGCCCGCGGCCCCGCGCCCTGAGGCGCCGAGCTGGGGTGGGAGGCGGCGGCGCGGGGCGGAGGCAGTCAGGCAGCGACCCTGCTTTAGTGCCTTCGGAAAGCCCGAATTCCGTGAATACCGTTCATTTTCTTCAGAGCACCGGCTCAGCTGCAGAGTAGAAAACCCCACAAAGTTCTCAGGTTTTGGAGGGATTTTTAAACAGGTACCGAAGTCTGCCGAAGTCGAGCGGCATCAGCTTCTTGACGGGTAGCTGTGTCTTGTAGAGGTACTGGCCCCAGCCCTAATAGCTCAAAAGCAGTGCTGTAAGCCCAGCTGTTATCCCTCGTCACCAGGGCTAATCCGTATCCCAATGTTAAGCTTGCTATGCCAGTTTGGAGGGCTTGACTTCAAGCCACGTCCTCTCTGGTACCCTCTTCACTCGCTCTGGGTCTGTCTGACTGCACAAGGAGCAGGGGGGCTGCTGCCAAAGGTGAGCCGGGATGGGTGGGCAGGGAAGGGGGCCGCGGTGCTCCGACAGCTCTCCCAGGCTGGGCTCGGACACGGCACCGCGGGGCTGCCTGCGTGGACTAGCACTGGGTAACCGGTTACCTAAAGAACAGGCGGCCGAGGAGGAAAGCATGATTTATGCTGCCTTATGCTTATGCCACTCTCTCAGATTAGATGCCTGCCCTACTAGGTGTCTTCAGTGTGGAAGTCCAAGGTGTAGTAAGCCCAGCATGGTACCACTAAGGTCAGTCAGATAGCTTTGGAGTTACAGCAGTGTAACTGAGGACAGACTACACTGCGCATCTCTTAATGCTAACACATTAATTAAAATCTCTCTCAAGGCAGTGCTCTTCACTGCTTGTATGGCTGCTCTCTGTGGATGGGCTGTAGGTGGGTCATGCAGCTATTGCAGGAAGAAAAACATGAGCTTTCCCAGAGCTCTGCCGGTTGCTCCCTATGCTGTATGTGAGCTCTACAAAGAGAGGCTTAAGTTTTCAGACTATAAACTTAGCATTCTTCTTTTGGGTGCTAATTTTAAAACAATCTGTATTTTTAAGTAACTCCTGTCACAAGGACCAAACTTTAACACTGGTCCTAGTATTCTCCAGTACAGGGAAAACTCCCACATAGGTTAATAGTTCTGCAGTGAATTGAGACAGAGTCAGACTTCGGGGATCTCCAGCAAATATTCTTTCTTATAGCTACTGTAACCAAGGTTCAGTACTGAATAGAATTGTACAGGTGTCTGTTAAAATGCATTCTCACCTTATGATGCAATGAGTTACTCCTGCTTTCATGGCAGAATCAGTCCTCAATCTGGATAGAGAATGCACATCTCACCTACCCGTTTTCACAGCACTTAGTCTGGTCTATGCCACAATATATGAATTAAAAAAACAAACTTCAGTGGACCTGACAACATGTGAAATATGGTTTTGGGTCTGAGTTTCAAGCTCTTACTTTATATAATTCTACAGATATAAGTATCTGCTATGAATGACAGTATTAGAAACTCCAGTTTGTGACATTACTGCCCCTTTAATA
Organism: Nipponia nippon; assembly: GCF_047370975.1. Classification (NCBI taxonomy): domain Eukaryota; kingdom Metazoa; phylum Chordata; class Aves; order Pelecaniformes; family Threskiornithidae; genus Nipponia; species Nipponia nippon. The sequence goes on from NW_028262358.1 coordinate 25,557,884, forward strand.
ACGTTGTGTAGTTACAATGACAGTAGAATAGAGAAAGATGAGCTAGGGATCTCTCAGTTTTAATTTTGAAAGCCTTTTGTGTTGGAGCCTTCCATCAGATGCTATTGCTGCTTTATTGCAGCAATGCTTTTTTTGTGGTTTGAGTAGTGTTAATAACAGGAAAGCTATGTGTCTGTGTTACCTTCTGAACTCTCATTTACGTGGCTGAACGAATGGTGAGGAATACTTTAGGTCCCTCTGTCCTGACTGGAAACCTGACTTTGTAGTCTGCAGAGATCAAAGTAAGACACAAAATTGAAGGTGTGTTTGATCCACCACAGCAAGATAGCCATATCTGAGCAAAATATAGACGTTTTGATAACAAGTTAGGCAAACAGAGCAAATCAGTGTGTTTTAACTTCCTGGCTTCAGTAGGTTTAGGTAACAGTCCAGTATAAGTTGTATGTGATAGAGTGTTTTTGTGGTTGCTATTAGAAAATATTGTTTAAAGCATCAGTGGGAATTTGGCATGAAAATAGTCCTGTTTCTCAGCAGATGGAACTCATTTGCTCTGATAAGTAGACAAACTGTAAAATGCTACTCTGCTTCATAAGCAGATTTGAGTAACACCCACCCTTTTGCTTCTGCAGATAACACAAAGATTATCTTCTGTAGAGAGTCCCAGCCATTAGTAGAGCTCTTGGGCCCTTCCTTTGCTTTTTCTTTAAGATCTGTAGACTGGATTTTCATCTGGAGTTAATCAACACGGCTTTTTTATTTATGTCAGCGAGGCAAATCTGCTTTATATTAGTGCAGCTCTACTGAAGATCATGAAGCTGTACCAGTTAGATGAGCTACCTTTTCTCCTCATGTTTTGACAGGTGATTGAAAAATACCTTTCTCATTCATGCCTGAGCTTGGAGCCCAATTCGTGCTGAATTCTCGTTTCTTTACCCCTCTTGCAGTCAAAGTGCAGATGTAAAATGCACCAGATGATAGACTTGTTTTCTAAAAGATTGAAGCTCTAAGAATATATTAAAAACTACACAAATGCTGGGGAAGTGAGAGCTGTATTTTTCGTGTGTTCTCAATTTTAAGGAGTATCATTACAAAAAATTTTGTCTGCTAGCTGTAGAAAATGTGACATACCCACGTATACCATAACCGTTGTTGTATTTTCAGAAGGTCACTCAAGCTTACCTTTGGTAGAAATGGTACCACTTTTGTTTCTCTTTTGTCTTGCAGCACCTTGTGATATGCTCTGTTATGCTACCTAGCAGTGATTTTTACAGTCGTGAGCATTCACAAATGGCTTAAGTGACTTGTAACTCTCTGTGGCAATTACACCGGACAAAGAGCCAGCCCATTTCTATAATGCTGAGAATGCAAAGTCTGCTGGAGGAAAAACTAATACAGAAATTAGATTGTATGCTGAACGGCAGCATGGTTCTTACACATTTTTGAGAGCGCTTGTCATTCAGAAGCAGACTCGGGCAGCAGCAGGAGCTGTCAGCCTGCAGCAGGCTGGTCAGACCATGAGTGCTGCCCTGCTAGGGACAGACACGCACTACCTGGCATGCAAGGGCCAGCTGGGTGCCACAGTGCCCTGTCATGTTTAGCTCACGCTTAGACACCACCGTGAGGCTCTTTTTGCTGTCCTTGGACACCTGCGGCTGTGAAGACTTGACAATAAATAATGTTTCATTTAAAGTATTGGCTTGATCCTCTATACTTCTGTTATTCAAAACTCCTTGCTACTTGTAACAGGGTCATGTCCCTGGATATATTTTAACTACTGTGAATTTTTTTTGTCCAGAAATAGTTTGTGTCCATCACAACAAAAGAATCGGTATGCTCATAAAGTGAAACACAGGTTCTCTGCTGCGGTCTCTAAGCAGACCCCTGGGTGTCCCCAAGAGTTCTCTCTTTATTCTGCATGTCAGAATGAGGAATGCTGCTGTATTAATATCATGATATTTGCATTGCTTTTAAGCTTCTTGATTGAAAAGCTCTATCTACTGCTTTTTCAGCATTAATTGCCTCATAGCAGCTTTGGGAGATAGATGTCTAAGGTTGTAATAGTTTCCATGGCGAGTAGCTGTAAACACCATAGCCTTCCATGTCACTGAACAAGGAGATTCTAGACAGATAGGAAGTAGGGTTCTTTGGGCCCTGATAAGGTTCGAAGTCTCTGTATGGAGAGGATAATGGTAAGTAACTCTGCAGAAGAGCGGTGGAGAACAGAGAACAAGGGTTCTTTTACAAAGCTATGGTGTTTTTTATGGTGTAAATTTTATTTATATAAATAAAATTGAGAAGGCGTTGGCAGCAGTTTCTTAATTAGAACTTGCTAAGATTCTTTGTTTGGAACACAATTAAAATATCTTTATCACAGGAGAAATAGAATTTGGGGTTCATCTATGATGCTGTCACTACTTATGCTACTTCATGCAGGTATAGCTAGCAGCATAGCCACAACGACAAATTCTGCCTGAGAAGCTGGTTAAATGTTGCATCAGTTAGCACATACAGACTTCAGAGATGGGTGTAGCCAAACCAGCTTTAATCTACCTATGAGTTGCAGTCCAGGAAGATACTTAGATGCCCTTTGCTATCTGAAGGGCACTGGACTTTTCTGGATAATGTAATTCAAACTTTACTGAAGAGGCAACTAAAAAAAAAAAATTTAATATGCTCAGTAGTTTCACATCATCTGTTTTCCCCATGATTGCATGTCTTTTAAAAAGTACGATTATGAGCACAATTTGGGGATGGAGCTTGTCCCACTTCCTTTAGAAATAATTTGCCTTGTTACCCTCTGATCTGGCTTGTGTGGAAAAAGGTTGAGCAGGTATCTTGCATGAACAAATTCTGTTTCTCTGCTCTCTGACTGTAGTAGTAAGGAACTACCACCCACAAGAAGGGAAGGAAGGCATTTCCCAGCTCCTCAGCCCAGTTTGTTAGTATGCTTTGCCTGGATGACAGTGGATTTCCTGGGACTCTATCTATAGCCAGCTGAGTGACAACGTTTCCTTTGACATCACTGGACTTTGGATTATACTCCAACTCGTCCAGCCCCTTAAGACTTTTCTCCTTCTGCTCTGACACAACTACCATACCCCTAGGACTAGTGAGAGTTGCTAAGGATTGTCAGCAGTACTCCTGGACTGACAGACTGTGAAGGCAAAGGCAAACCACAGGAGACTTGTCAAACTGAGGACATACCTTTATAGAGAGTCAAGTTGTATTCTTTTTTTTTCCCCTCCACAAATGCACATTTCCCAGCCTCTACCTACTCCTTGCCTGTCCTGGAGGGTGTTGGAAGCTGGGAACCAGGAAAAGGATCAATGGAAAGGGAACTTTTTATTCTCAGAAGTTCATCTTCTACAAGGCAAACAGGTCCTGCTGATTGACTCATAGTTTACCAGAAAGCAGCCCTGCTGTAACAAGTCTTAGCAAGTGGTGATCTAGCCTGCAAGAGCGTGAAGGAGACTGATGTCTGTCGGGTTACATGAACAGCCTCCGGTTGGCCAAAGAACAGCCAGAGAGCAAGCTACAGACACATATTCCCTTTGTTAGTAAAAGAGCTAGGAAAGGCTGAAATCCTGTTTTAGGAAGGTGAAAAAATGAATCAGGCATGTGGACTTTGATATTTCTGATGATTCTTTGGTGCATTCTCTGGAGCAAGAAGAGGAAATCACATGGGGAAATATGGGAGAAGGTAAAAAAGTGGAAGACGAGGTGAAATTGTACAGAACATGCCATGAGAAGAGAATGGAGAAAGCTGTGAAGTACGTGAGGAGAAAAATGCAGGAATCGCTGACAATGTGGAGAACAAAAATGAGATTTGGAAGAGGCAAAAAGCTTCTTTAGAACTAAAGCTAACAGGAATCTTTTACATGGAAAAAGTCTCAGAGGGACTTTAACAATCACTAAAAATTGCAGAAACCCCTCAGAGGCTGTGTGAGAGAAAGTGAGGTATTCCAGACTTTAACATAGCTAAGGTAAATATATGCTTAAAACTCTGTGAGGTGGTTGGTCAGACTTGCAATCAACAGTGTGAGGGGCAGGTTTGTCTTCTAGATAAAGGTCTAGGGTCATTGAGGCAAAAGTCTTGAAACCCAGATCTGTTTCTGGAGTGGAACTTACATAAACCACTCTGAAATTTTGCTTAAATAACAGCAGAGTATTTCATCAACTGGATTATGTCAGCTCCTAGGATAGCTTTGTACAAGGAATCAGAAAATGGACTAATCGTACAACATAAAGATCTGTATTCAGATGGGGCAGTGTCTCTTTCTTTTAATAATTTTAACATGAATGCTTGCAAAGTGTAAATTTGTCCTTTTCCCCAATAAGAAGGTCAGGCTGAAACTTTTGCCTTCCTTTAGTTGCCCACATCCTGCCGAACAGTCCTTTGAGTCTTTCCTAATAAGAAAGCCATTCTGAGTCATTTAATCATTAGCCTGCATGTGAACTTTAATTTAAAAACAGCAGCTACAATTAATGGAGGCCACAGTATCTTCTGCAGGCTGCAAAGACCAGTAGTGGGAAGAGTGGTGGCTTGTCAAGCCTGCTAAATAGAGGTGGCCAGTTTCCAGCTCTCAAGAGGAGGAGATGATGGATGAGAGATAGGGAAGGAAACAATCTCATACAAACAAGACTCCCTTAGGAACAGCCAGCACAAGCTGCCAGTGTGCATGAAATGCTTGGATAGGATTTTCCTTCATTTGAGAACAGGCCATTTAAACTGCAGATGAGGTGCTTGCCTAACTTTATACTCTTCTCATGTGGAAGCAGATTTTTCAAGTAACGTATGGGAGACAAGTGGAAGCCCCATTCAGAATCAGTGGTATCCTTGTTCCCATATCAAAAGCAAATCTCCCTGTTACCTGTGCTTTATGAAAGCTCTGGGACAGGGCAAAGCTCAGGTTCAGCAGGCCTTGCTCAGACAAGGTGTCCAAAATATTTTTCTAACCGATTGTACTCTGCAATACTAGTGCTAGGTAAAATGGTTCTCCTCATGCAGAACTACTTGCTTTGAGGGAGACGTGCGAGATAACACAAAGGCAGTAAGAACAGCCTAGGACCGTGTGAAAGCCAGGGTAGGTCAAATGAGAGCCCAGGTCTCCTTGCTGTCTTTCCCAGTTCTGACCACTAAATTTCCCTCTTGCTCCTCTTCTAATGAAACAGCTGGTGATCTAGGAAGAGCTGGAACGACATTCCTCAGCTTCACCATTATACTGCTTCATACTGATTTACCCCTAACGCCACTGAAGTCAGCAGAGTTAAACCTCCGTGAGACCAGGTCATAGCCAGAATAAAATCAAAATAAGCTAACTCTTTGCTGGTAAAATTCTGAAGACCATGCTCACCTTCATTGGGTGAAGGTGCAAATGGAAAGAATGATACCTTAATTGGTCAGATACCCATAAAAGCTGATGAAAAATTGCTATTGTCACATAAGCTGAAAAGAAACAGGAGACTTTTAAATCTTTTACGACAACCTGTGGTCTGTTCCGCTACTCACTTTTGCTAGCAGAGGGCTTACCCATGTGATACATAAGGAGTGATAGGATCAAGGAAAAGGTCTTAAGTTTTAAGGATCTTCATCCTTAATAATGTGTAATGGTGAGTGGAGGCCATCATGTAGCAAGATCCAGGTACATGTTAGGATGGTGGGATTATGGCGTTGAAGCTGTCAGCACATCAATTCCAGACTGAGCTCATTCAAGTGCCTGGGGCAAGTAAGTCAGCAGCAGGCAGCCAGGGCGCTGTGTGGTGATTTGAGAGCTGTTAGCTGGAGTCACCCTGGCAATGAAAACAAATGAAAGGACCTGCTGCTCCTCCTCCTACAGAGCACAGAAATGAGATAGGAGCAGGATTACTTCCAGCAGCTGCTGACTATGGCTGCTGCAATAAGGATAATCATAGCTGGTACTCCAGGGCGAAAACAGTCACTACAGCGATCCCCCATGTATAAGCACTGTAAACTAGCAAAGGTGTTAATGTTTATACAGTCTCAGAAGAGTACCTGCGGCCTTACACACCTAGGTAGCTAGATCTGTGTCCTGTGGAAGTTTTCAGCCCTTTTATGTCTTCCTTCTGAAGAAACTGGTATTGCTTGCTGGGAGAGGTAGGATATAGGACTAGAGAAACTAGTCCTTTGATGCAGTGTGGCAAACTTCCTGATTCTAGAAAAGCCTAAGCATTAGACCCTGAAATTGTTTCAAACTTGGAGCACAGTACAGACTATCCAGGTTTTTGGAGCATTTTCCTTTAATGGTGTGACATATTTACATTATATGAACATTTTTGAAAGAGAACACGGCTACATTATGGCAAGTGGTAAAGGCATGAAAGCAACTGAAGCACCCTTCTCACCTGGTGCAGACGGTGACGGTTTTCCAGGCACTGAAGGCAGAATCCTATTGACCATTGCTCTTCTAGGGACTCTGGGAGCTCGTGGCTCTCGGCTCTAGTGGAGTACTGAGTAGTTATGAGCTTCTGGTGATCTGCATTGTCACTAAAGGCTCTAGGCCCCAGTATGGCAAGTTAAATCAAAAGCATATTTTTCTCCCTTTTATGTCTGTTTTCGTGTCTGTGTCTCAGTAGTGAGGATTTGCTCAGGCCCTACAGAATCAGGCTTTTTAATCCATTGCCCTCATGTTAACTTTTGACACCATGTCCTGACTGGGCTGCTGCCAGGAGTAGCCTTTTGGTAATCCCAGCTGCAACTGTTATTTGTGCCACCCCTTCTCCCTGGGGGCTAATGGAAGGGAGCAACAAGGCACGGAACTGTGCTGTGTGAAGAAACAGATGCTGTTTTGCTCCTGTTCAGGTCCCTAGTGCCTGCTTTGGACTCCATTGTGTTTAAATACAAATACAATAGTTAATAACTTTGTTCCATGCATTGTCCTCTCGAAGTGACTACATGAAGGGATTGGCTGGGTGGGGAGATAATTCCATCTTTTGCTGAGCTGATTGGTGCAGCTTGTTCTGCCTTCTAAGTGCTGGGTAACTTCCCCAGCAGCAGAAACCTCTCACTTAGAAGTAATCACAGTTTAAACCTTGGTATGCTGTCACTTCCCTCAGCCCAGCCTCAGTTCCCTTGGTGCTGGTGACAGCACCTAAAGTGTGCTCTTCCAGCATAGCTGATAGTTGGACTTCAGCTTGTAGAAGGTGGTGTAGCCTCTCCTGCATGCAGTAACGTTTTTGCTAAATAATGGTTAAAGCTCTGCCTGGCCTTCTAGTTAATGCAACTGCTGCTCCTGCCAGTACTAGCTGAGTAAAGATGAGCTCTACCGCTTATATTACAGCAGCAGCAAACCTACCCAGGTCACCTATCCTGCCCTCCCCCCTGAGGATCCGATGCTCGCTAGAGCGTGGCTCCCAGGAATAGTTTGACTCCATGTGTTGAGTTTTTGCATGTAGGGCGCTGCGAGGCCATGCCCTCCCATGAGGGTTCAGACAGGCAAGCCCTAGCTCCAGCTCTTCCATGTGGGGAGGAGAATGCTTCTCCAGCCTAACCCAGAGGGAGCAATGTATCCTTACAACTTGACTTCAGACCTAAGAACTGTGACTGTCATTTTAATTACGTGGTGACTGGAAGTTCAAGGGAAACAGTGCCTCTTCACACTTTGTCTTGCCCTCTGCATAAGTTGGCTGCTATGGGTGAGACTTCTCAAGGTGCTCAGCACCAATTAGTTCTAAGTGGCTAATCCAGTAGCACTTTTAGGTGAACAACAGACTCAAGGGGTGTGCGGGGGAGAATGTTCTCAGCTGAGGTGTGTTGATGATGAGACTGTTCTTTTTCTCTCCCTCCCTACTCTCAACCCACTCCCAATGAAGACACACAGAGCACTATGTCACTGGCATCCTGGTTCAGGTGGAATGAGCCCCCAAACCGCATTTCCCAGAGGAACCCCACAGAAATGGTGGTTGAGACGCTAATGATGGAGCTGAGCTGGCAGACCAAGCAGGCAGAGAAGCAGCAGCGAGAGCGGGAGAATGAGTATCGCAAGATCAAGACTGGGGTGGACTACGGCTGGCTGGTCAGCTATCCAAAGCAGAGCTATGAGATCAGCCCAGGAGAACGGCTGCAGCTGGAGGATATGTGTACCAAAATACATCCTTCCTACTGTGGGCCTGTCATACTCAGGTACAGTAAAAGATGTGATAGTACAGACCTTTCCTTTCCCCCTCTCTATGATATGTGAGGAAGGAACAAGAGTTGTTAGAACCAACAGAACAAAAACTTGGCATCCTGTATCATAAGTCATGTTGGGACAGTGTCTTTGTGGAAGAAGGGAAATCTAATGTCTTAAGTCAGTTTAACATGGTATCATTTCCTCCAAAAAGTTACTAAATGCCATTTCCCTCTGAGACTGGCTTGAGTACTTTATGCTCCTGAGCAGCCAAAGAAGCTTTATCTTGCCTGATGAACAGTTACCATTTCAGTATTGTGATGGCTTTTGCTTCGGTCTTTAGAATCTTAGAATAATTGAGGTTTAAAGGGACCTCTGGAGGTTATGTGCTTCAACCTCCTACTCGGAGCAGGGCTAACTTCAGTTAGATCAGGTTGCTCAGGGCCTTGTCCTGTCCATTGTTGAATATCTCTGAGGGTGGAGATTGCACAGCCTCCGAACAACTTGCTTTGGTGTTTATCTACTCTTACTGGAGCCTTCCTTCCTTGATTTAAGCTGTCCAGCAGGTCTATTGAGGCACTTGTCCCCTGTGTCCAGGCTAGCCAAAAGGTGCTATTGTGTTTTTCAGCCTGTGAGCCAGGTTTTCCCAGAGAAAGGAGGGATTGCATGCTTCTCCCTCCCCTCCTCTCCCTCCACACCCTTGACGTGGAGTAGGATGCACGTGGGGCATCCTTGTTGATGTTGAGTCTTTCAAGTGCTAGACATAGGATTGCTGCTTGCCAACTGAGCGACCTTCTATGAGAATGCCTTCAGAAATACATCTAAGCCTGCTGTAGCATCCAAACTGGAAGGGAGGGAGGTGACTTCCTTTGGGGGGGGGGGGGCTCTTCTAAGTTAGACCCTCTCACTTAGCACAGTGCAAGTGAGCAGTAGTGACTCTGAAGTCCACCTTAGCCAAAGCAAAGTTGTGAAATGGGCCTTTATAATCCACTTCCCCTGTTCCAACATGTTCTTCAGTTGGCATTAGAAAGACAACAGTCCTGGCAGGCCATATACAGTGGGGTGCTCAGCACCCTGCAGTCCCTCACTGCATATGCAGGCACCTGTTTTCCCTTGAACAAATGAATCTGCAGCTTTTCAACTACAACCGTAAGAGGACTGGAAATAGCTGGTCCTCTGTCTTACAGTGGGGGCGGCCAGGAAAGGATGCCAGAGCTACCTCTCTAGCTCCCATCTTGCCCGGGGCTGAACCTTGGAAGCAAGGTGGCACAGGGCTTTGGCTTTTGCAAAGGTTGCCATGGTGGCAGAATCAGAGGTTTGGGATCATTCAGCAGCTGAGCTCTCTCCAGTGAAAGTTTGCTGGGAGCAGCACCTGCCTTGTATTTGTATGACTCCGAGCTATGCTGTAAACAAGCCACTACAAACCCCTTGGGGTTCAGAGTTATTTTCACCATCCCCAGGGCCACTGAGCAAGGCCTGTCTGGCAAACAGGTTATTTCCATGAGAGCAGGCTTCAGTCACTGGAGCTGGGAGGCCCCAAGGTTCATCATCTCCTGCAGAAAAGAGTATTAAGCTGAGCCATATGCAATTTGCTGCTGCTCTGCTTTTTTTTTAAACTGAGATCATGCAAGATGTGTGATTTCAGTGCAGCTTGTAGTGGTTGTTCACTGTTGTTCAGGATTCGGCATACTGTTGACAGTAGATAAACATACTCAGCAACATTGGTGGGCTCTGTGTGGGCATAGTTGAAAAAAGATAAAACCATCCTCTTATAAATTCCTATTACAGGCTATCATAAATCGTATTACGCTATGATTCAAGAAGTGGCATGTTTTTGTTTGTTCCATACTATGCAGTTTGCATGGTTAGCAGAGCCACACTAAAAAAATAAGGTTGCATATCCTTTGTTGGTTCAATTCCGTGATTGAGAAGGGAATGTCTTAGCCACAAAAATGGCAGAACTGTATCGGGTCAAAGGTCTGTTTGATCTGATGTGCAATCTGTATGTGAGAGAGTGGCCAGTAGCATCAGTGTAAGGAAAAGAGAAAAGACCAAGGCAAGCAAATACAACAGTACAGGCAATTACAGTATCTTGTATATAGCCTCCAACTTACTGTGCCTTGTATCTTGGAGACTTTTTGAGCCAGAAGTGGTCCTTCTGTCCATAATTGCTCTACGTGGCTTTTTCGTTCAGTAGTTTGTTCAGGTTGTGGGGTTTTGCTTTTCTTTTTTGAACTCATGTAAACTTTTAGCATTTGTGGCACCCTGTGGCAGAGTTCCACATCTGAACTACAACTCTGCTATAGAAAACTGTATTTTGCTTGTCTAAAACTAATGTGTACTAGTTTTATTCAATAATTGCTTCTTCTTGTGTTGGAAATGTGAACAGTTGACCACTCTTCTACCTTCTAACTGAGAGCCCTGTGGTTTGGAAATCTTCACTGCTGACATGGAAACAATGAAAAAGAATGGGCCTCGCCATGCTAGGAGCCGAAAATGTACAGGAGAAATAAGGAGCATGCAATCTAACTTTTTAAAAGACAGCCAAAATTGGATAAATTCTCCTCTCAGAAAGCGAGATGACATTGAAACTTCCCCCAAATTGCACAAGATGAGTATAATAGGAATTCAACTGAAATCTTCACATTTCCACTTTAATCACAAGGTCATCGCACTGCTGATGTTTCCTCTTGAATACCTTGTGACTTTCTAATATGTAGTAACTTTTAGAAAAAACTTCCACCAAAAAAACTCTACAAACTTGCATTTGGAAATTCAAATGCAGAGCATGTACCTTACTGAAGCCCTTGGTTCTGTCTGAAATATTAAGCTTGATCCTTCCCCTTCCATCTTAGATATTTAAAGAGTTGAAGTCCTTTCTGATGTACTCAACAAGCATGTAATACTTAAATAACACAAGTAGCATGCATCTTGCAAGACTGTGGAGTTTGTTTTGTTTGTGTCATGCAAGGTCTCCTTCTTTGAAGAGATTCTAAGCTCAGAGTCAAAGTGAGAACAAAACATTTTTGTATGAGTTGTCAGAGATGTCACTTTATTCTGCAAAGGTCTAAATGATGATCCAAATTGTCCTTTTCTGTGGCTACAGTCACATCTACCGAGAGGCAGAGTTTCTATGAATTTGTTTCTTTAGATATGGAGGAGGCTGGAAAGGAACACTTCTTAAATGGGAGGGGGTTTTTCAAGATCCAGTTTACCTGTTTTGTATTTTGGGTCAATAGAAACTTTTCTTTGAGTCTCTTGAAATTCTGGAACATACCTGGAGACTCTGATTCACCTCATGAATTGAAGGAAGTGACAGTGATTTTGGTGAGGCCCTTAGTACCTAACTGCCGTGGTTAAACTCAACAAGTAGACTAGTAGCTTGCTAATACAGAATGCTAGATTTTTGCCATCTGTACTCAGAGCTTTAGCTCTAATCAGTGCTTGTTATGGTCTGTTTCATTTCTTTCCATTTCAGCAAAAGTGAAACAGTGGGTTTCTGTCCTTCTCTGCCCAGACAGAAACAAACAAAAAACCCTAATATGGAAATGTAAACCTGCATTTTGGTGATCTGAGATGTATGTTATTAATACCACAAGCTAAGGACTGTAGATTTGCTAAGGATTGTGTGTAGCTGAAGTTGACTACCTAGTATGCTTGACTGTCAGACAAATGACTAAAATCAGAAATGGATTTATTTACAATTATGAGCTTAAGTTTGAGGTGATGAGACATGAGTGTTGCAGTTAGCGTGAATGCCATAGTCCTTTGGGAGTCAAGTAGCCTTCTCTAGCAAAGCTATTCATAGCTTTACAATATAACCAGAATTCCTGCTCAAAATATAGATTCAGGAGTCAGCAGCTCATTATTAGCACTAAGCACCCCACATTTTTTTTGAATGACTAAATCTACTTAGAGCTCCCAGTTCAGACAGGCACTCAGGAGTACACTGAACTATAAGCATATTGTTTAAGTCCATGGGCTTCCATTGGATTTAACAGGTCTTTAAAGTTCAGGCTGTACTTAGGAAACCTACTGAACTGGGGACCTACAGAATAACATAAGCAGGTGACAGCGCTTTAAAAAAAACAGTGCCAGTACGAGCCAGCGCAGCCACATTCTTAAAATCTAATATCCATATGAGGAAATGGAAGGGTCACAATTTAACGAACAAATTTCTTTGAACTGTGATTAAAGCACAGCCTGGACTGGGGCATGTGTTCGTCCCTATGTGTGCATATACGTGCTCCCCAGGCTTCTGTACTGGGTCAGGGTGAGTTTTCTTGACAGTCACGTCCAAGACTGCGTGACTTGCATAATATATTACAGGTTAGCTACCAGTAGTATCATAACTTGTTTCACAAATAAGATAGATAGGTATACTTTTCTGATGAGTAAGGAAACCCTGTTGAGGAATTTCTAGATATGGTTGTGCAGTGGCCTAGTTTGAAACTATTCCATTCAAAAGTGTAAGGGCGTTAACCTGTGCTAGGAGATAGGTGAGCCTTTTGCAATTTTGTGTGCTTAATTCCACTGAGCAGCTTTGTGTGGAGTTTGTTTCCCAGGATACAAGCCCATATTCCTTGATTCCAGTGGTTTTTCTGTTTTTATATGTTGTGTGTTTTGTGCAGAGAGCAGCCTGCTGGATCATCCAGCACATCAAGTGGCTTTCATCGATAGCTGGGAAAGATGGCTTCAATTATGCATAGGTGGCTGCAGCAAACATCATCTATTTTCTGACACACAGGCTGGTTTAGCTAGACCTCAGCCCCTGATAACTTGTCCTTCCTTTCTGCTGAGAAATATTTGTTGCCTGCACACCTTTTGGACTTCATAGGTGGGTTGTCCCTTACACAAATGTGCTGGTACTAAAGTTACATGGGCATTAATAAAGGGGCAAAGTCAATTCATCCTAGTGAGGGAGAGGAAAGGCCCCCCTTTTCCTTCTCCATCTCAATGAGAGTGACTTTCCTTTGGGTGGGTGACTGGCAGACAGTCTGTTGGATTGCTCTCTCTTTGTTTCTTAGACCTGCTCAATTCCATATGAAGTAGTTTTTGTGTTGGTCCTGAAAAGTCAGAGGTAAATCTTAACAGCAAAAGCAGAGGTCACAAAACAATTCTTGCTGCCAAAGGGTGCAAACAAACAGGCAGATAGGTGTGAAGGTGGAAAGTTACACTGATTTTAGAAAACTGTTTCAGCTAGATTGGTTGGGAGTGTTATTAGCAACACAGGGCATTAGCATTAGAGCTCTGTGCTCAGGGGGTAAATTTGCTGTCATACCACCCATTTTCCCTCTTGCTCTCAGATCTAGTCACTGGTCCAGTAACAATAGCCTGACACATGCTGCTGCCTCCTCTGGGGCCACAATCCAGCAGTATGACACACAGCCTCTAAAACCGGAGGCAGTGCCGAGAGGCCTTTTGGGTGCACAATTGCCAATACAAAAGAAGAGGATGTACTGATAGATATATATAATATGCCAGCATCTCTCTTTAAAATATACATGGAGATAAAATAACGGAATGAGTCATTCAGTTCACCTCTGCAATAAAAGTCCTTTGAAGGTGCTTTCCCTGGTATAATAATAATAATGTTGCAAAGACTTGGGTTTCAATGGACTCGTCTGTCTATGCTTCTGACTAGGATAAAGGGAAAAGCATATTTATTGTGAAAACTGTATTTTTGGCTCTTTGATAATGCAACTGAAGTTCCTCCTCAGAAGGCAGGAAGGATGTTTGCGGTGTACAGCAGATCTGTTACTGCTGTTATGTGCTAAACCTCAGGAAGACCTAGTCTCTTGCTCTTACAGGCTCTGCACAATTCAGTTTAGCATCATTGTGTAAGTACTTATGTACCAGTGTAAACTACAGTGCCTCAGAGGCGTTTTGGACCCAAGTGTTCAAAGTTGAGAGGTTTTTCTGGTGGGGGAATGGAGGAAGGAGATTAGGAATTCATCCAAAGCAACTGAAATGGTTAAAGAACATCTTGGTGACTTTGGTAGGTTTTGTGTCAAACTCCTGTAGCTTGACCCTGAAAGGGACTGGTGCTTCTGCTGATACTGAGTTCCCTCAGCAGGCAGTACTGGTGTCTCCGCAGCTGTACACGTAGCTGCCAATACTTGCTGTGAGAGAAGCACACTGAAATATCTGGGATATAGCAGGATGTTAAGATGTACGTCCAATACCAGGCCTCCACAGCAAGAGTCAAAAGGCATAAATGTACAAAGAGTCTTTTTGTTATATCTCTGGTTTTCTTTCTGTCCTTATTATCTTGGGTACCCGTTGGCACACCATTAAGCAGTGCAATTCCATAACGCACTAAAGTCCTTGTTACATTCCTAGGGCTTTTCAAAAAAACCAAGAGGCAGGATCTTATTCTATCCGGTTCTGCCCTATTAGGCTTATTTAAATGCAATCCTACTGTCTTCCATCCTCATTCAGTTCTGTTGGAGAAAAATATCAAAATGCTCACAGACTTTATACACTTTAGCTTCTGCTAAGTATAAATACCTGGATTTTATTGAAGTACTAGTTTAGCTCTGTGTCTGCTTGTAGATATAATTTTTATGTTAAGAACGGAATATTTATTAGAAAAGTAGCTGTATTACCATCTGTCATAAACGCATACTATTACAGAACAACTAGAAACTCTGTGAGCAGCGTGTGAGCCTTGGGAGGGGATCCCACACTCTCCAGGCTGGGGATCAAATCACCCAACAAGGTGTCAGGAATGGTATGTTCTCTTCTTGGCCCAGCCAGTGACCCTCTCAGTGACTTCAAAAGAACTATCCTACTTTGCATCTCATCTTTCTCACCTGCAAAATAAACAGTGGTAATTCTTCACCTCCCTGGTATTAAGCTAACTTAATATACATTGATATACATTTTGAGCTCTTTGCTGAGAAGGCACTGGCGTAATTCACAGTTGTCTAATTAGATACAGCATCGTGCTGCCAATCAAGGTGTTATCAGCTGAGCAAATCCATTATCTTACATAAAGCCATAGGAGGATGAAACACCACTTCTCTGAAATTTAAATATTGAGAGACTATCAAACGTGTAACAAAGAAGAGCTTTACAGGATTTGTGTTTGTCTAGTGGCCATTGGTTAATGCTATGGAGGATGACAACTGGAAACGGGAAGTCTAGTGGGACTTCCCCTTGTTTATCCTCAGCTTCTGGTAAGCAGCAGTACAGGGACAATTTGAGCAAGGATTTGCATTTGGACAATCACATTTCATCAGCAGCGATGGGGACATTTTCCACAACCTTGTCTAATCATTTTGTTTCTTAAGCTATTGATAGCACTGAGTTCTGATTTAATAGGTGTTGTGTGAAAAGAGCACTTCCTTGGGTTTCAAACTTGCCACCTTCTAGCTTTGTTTGGTGCTCCCTATTATTTCTTGTGCTTATGAGAAATGGTGATTCATTGCTTCCTTACATTCTCTGTCTTGCTTGTGATTTTAAAGACCTTGAGCCTATCTTCATGCCCCCTCCCTGTTGTTGTTCCCTTCGGTCCAGGGAGTCCCATTTTGCAGGAGAGTGCAAGTTCCAAGCCTAGCACAGTGACTTGGCAGCAATCCCTAACTTCATGTTTTTAATCAAAGCTGTGCCTTGACTGTGCTTTCAGATTCCGGCAACTCATTGCTGAATATGAACCAGAAGTGCAGGAAGTGTCCCGGCTTTTCCGCTCTGTCCTGCAGGAAGCTGCGGAGAAGATCAAAGAGGAGGAAGAGGCCAAGAAGCTTGCCAGGCAATGGAACACAAAGAACAAAACCAGCCTCTCCTTAACAACATTTAAATCTCGGTCCAGGATTTCCCCATTCATCAGTGACATCAAGACCATCTCTGAGGATGTGGAACGGGGCACCCAGCCTACCAGGAGGGTTTGGAGCATGCCAGAATTTCGGAATGCCAAGGATTACTGACTCTATACTGAACAAGGTTTTTAGACAGTGATCTTTCAAAATCCCAGTTAACCCTTTTTTAGCTCTACTGTTTCTTCTTTGTTCCAGCTCTCTCTTCCTGCCTGTCTCTCTCTTGGAAGCTGTGTCCATAGTAACTGCTGCTGATGCCCGTGGTGTGTGACAATTTATTACCAAACATGCTAGCCTTTCCTTTAATTTAGTGGCTAGTCATTAACCTTAAGGGCAAGGCTCACTTACTATCTCATTTTTATTACTGCTTTCTTGTGGAAAATTAATTAGTTTTGTGATGTCTGTCTTCTCCTTCCCCCCCCCCGCCCCCAGCCTGGATGTAGTTATCTATAAAAGCTTTTGGCCCAAGCTAGCGAGAGCTGCTGGCTGGACCAATCTTGCTGAAAGCAAGACAGCCACTGACATGAGTAAGGCTTGCAGGATCAGGCCTGGGAGTTAAAGCTAGTATCTGATTTGGAACTGAACTTCCTTTTCCAACTAATAACCTTCCCCAGTGCTACAAGAAACTTCACAGGTAACCTCAGCGCTGCTCTTGATCAGCTTTTTGCTGACAATTAGCAATCCAACCTGAGTAGAAACAGACCCAATGTTTTTGAGATGAAAGACCAATATTATTCCACAACAACTAGTTTATGCATGCTCAGGTTTCTTGGCTATTTTCTCTTTTGTGCAGGCAGAACCCCCTGAACTTTGCACCTGCAGAGTAGATAGACAGAAATGTAACAACCTGCTGTGTAGATATACAGGTGGATACATCAGTGCTGTGTCAAACGCTGTTCTTGGTCCTCAGTGTTCTGTGTTGCTGAGGTAAGTGCTCCTCCCCACATCCCAGTAATAAGTCAGTGGGCTGAAATTAATGTTTATGGCTAAGCCTGAAAGAGTACTGAAGTATCAGTGTCCAGAGAAGGTGCAGAGAAGGGTGAAGGGAATCAGCATTCATCTACAGGGCTCTTTGTACAGCTGCAGTAGTTGAGATAATTTTAACAAGCTGCTGCTGCAAGTGACCAAAAGGCTCTAGCAGATGAAGGTTTGTGTCCTCAGTCTTCTCTCATGAGCACTCGCAAGGGAGCTTTCCCATATCATAGGCTGCTGGCCAGTGAGTTGATACTATTACAAAAGAATCTTTAATGCAAACTGAGTAGCTTGTAGGCCAGCATGGTTCTGCTAAGACCTTGAAGAAAGAGGAAAAGGCTACTGAGGAAAAGGTACTGGGGCCCTAACTCAGCATGGCATGCTGTGAAAATCATGGGTCCTGTAGAGAAGCTGAGGGCTAGAATGCTTTGTGGTGACCAACGGGAGATGGGGAAGGAAGAGAGGGATTTCCCTGTATGGCTGGCTTTTGGGGAGTCATCCCAGTGGGGTATAGCCTCCTGGAGAACCCTGTAGCTTTGTTGTTATTTTGCCCATTTCTGACTTTTCCCTGGGGACCTTTGCAGCAGCATGTGGGTACTACAGCCAAGATAAAACCTTTTGAAGCTGTGCCAACTCTGGGAAGAATTCCAGCACATGAAATCTATCCTAGAGTAGAACTGTGCAGTTTCTCCCAGAGATGGGGGAGGGCAGCATAAAACAAAGATCAAGATCAACCCTGAAGAGCCCTGAAGAGACTGTGGGATTCTGGCTCTTCCTTTCTCCCCTCTGGGCTATCTAAGATTGAACACAAGGCTTTCTTACTAGCACCAGGCTGTAGTTTCTAGTCCCTTGGTAAACTCTGCTGCCAGCAACCCTCCTAGGGACAGAAAGCAGAAGCTCACTTCTAAGCAAAAACTCAGGGTTTCCAATTACAGCATCCAGTCTGGGATGGGCTATTTCAACTCCAGGTCCATGAGGGAGACTTTAAAGCCTTCCGACAATCAGCTTGGTGTTTTTCAGCTGTATGTCCTTGTGAAGTAATGTGATTGTGTATATGAAATAAAAGCAAAGGCTTGACATAGTTAGCATAGCCTTAGCTGTCTAGAAGATGTGGGATCTCTAGCAAGGGATCACCACAATTTGCAGAAAAATTCTTGTTTGGAAAAAAGTTAACCATCTTTTTTTTATATATTGGCAAGCCACTGTATGGTACTGAAGGCCAAGACGAGTTCATGAATTTCATGCTACAGCTCTGCAGTGATTTTATTTGCACTCATTCTATTTTGATACCTTCAGTATTGACTGTATTGATGCAATATTTGATGGACTGCTGGGAGAGACGGGACATTCTGACACACTGACATACAGCTCTTTGTTACAGTACAGTGTCCGTAATGTGCTCACTCTTTCTTAAGGAGAATCAGGAATAACTAACTTCCCTACACCAATGTACAAAGCCAAGGAAATCACCTGAAGGGTGTTCACGCTGTCACAGCAGCCTGTGATCATACTGTGTCCTTCATTAACAACCTCCAGCTAGCAGATACCATTCTCATTTAACAGCCAGGAAAGGGAGACAAATCTGACCTTTGGTCAAAGCCATGTATGTTATGGAGGCCACGCTGCGGCTGTGGCAGTGCCAGCGACAGCTGTTTTGCCTCAACTTTACCTATAATTTCTATTTCCACAATAAAATGTAATCCAAACTTTGAAACAGTATCATTCTCCCTGTACCTCTTCTGCAAGTTACGCTCGGCTCACAGTAGCATCTGATGATAAAGGGATATTCAGATACCAAGCTATGATGTTTCTATTCTTACTACATGCTATCTAGAACTCTTAAAGGTATGGAAGTAGTATCATGTTTGCCTGTAGCCAGCTGCTTGGAGACTGACTGTGACCTGAATAAAATGTGAAATAGCAGCACATCATCATTAACAAACAAACAAGTGAACTGAACAAGAATCATTCTAAATTCTTAATCATTCTCTCCACACTGAGCAAGGATTTTGGTATCAGCCCAGAGCATCACTGTTGCTCAATTGCTGATAGTGTTATGCTGTCCAAAGGACGTTGTTACACCCAGGAAAAAGCAGTCCTAGACTTACTACACATGCTAACAAGTAATGGCAACACCTCTATAGCAGCTCAGCTGCACTGCTCAGCTTCAAGGGGCTAACACTCCTCCAAGTCCCTACTCACCTGAGAGAGACTACGCAGCCCTGCTTCTATGGCTTCTACAGATGAGCCTGGCCCACAGGCTGTGGTAGCCGACAAAGGTGTGCAGGAGGTGAGGTTCCTCACCCGTATCAGCATATAGTTCAGACAGCTATCACGCCATAGGGAACTGGAGTAAGCTTCGCAGGAAATACCTGTTTGCTGAGATTGCACTGTTTATACATTTCATCATGGAACCTCAGAGAATTAAAGCAAAGCTGTGAAATATAAAACAATTTTTTGTACTTGTTGTCTTTAATTAAAGATCTCCTGAAATACAATCTGTCCACATCTAGGCAAACACAACAGCTGTTCCACTGCTCTCCTGTGCACTGTGTATGCATCAAAGGAGGAAGGCAAGAATGGTAAAGTCATTTGATCTAAACAAAAAAACCCCATCCTCTCTACAGGCTATAAATGCAGCTGCCTACCTTCTATCTTGCTACCTCTACAAACAGATCCCAAGATTTGAGGTAATAAATAACCAGGATTAAACAACTGCAAAGGTCTGAAATTCTCTGAAGCTAAGTGGTTTACAGATACAACCTTGAATTGAAGTCTTCATCAACATGCTTCCAAGCACGTCTTACCTTAATGAGTATTACCACGAAATGAGCAGATAAAAGTGACAAAACGCATGTTTTGTCTCCAGATACTTTTGAGTCACTCCTATTGATTCTGTACCTGATCCTGGGTACTAGAACACCTTAATATTAGCAGATGGCCCCAGATGGCTCAGGGCTCGCTCTGCTAAGCACTGTACATGCAAAGCATGCATGTGTTAAACAAAAGGAAGTCATTTTTTTCCCCACACAAAGTATTACTGAAGTATGAACTGCATTGCTCAGCACATCCTGGAGATCAGACAGATGAGTGGTTCCAAAAGGGGACTACATGAGTTGAGAGGGTCAGTAAACCACAGTGGTGAGGATGCAGCCCACAGCAGAGGGCTTAAGCCACTCATTGCCAGATGCTGTGGACAAGCAAAGCTCTCTGTGTCGTTGCTTAAGCTCTTCCCCAAAAACATTGCTATAGGCCTCTACCAGGAAGAGAACTATGGATGCCTAGGCCTTGACTGGATGGCCATTCTGATATTCCTGTCTTCTGCTACACCTCCCTGATAGAGGACAACGCGCTGTAGTTTTGCCCCAAAAGCATTCTGAGAAGCACTGGACTGCGTGAGTCAATGCCTTTGTGGTTGTGCCCTGCAACAGAGGCAGGGCTATTAAGCCTCCCTCAGTTCCACCCACCCGTGCAGGGCAGAGACATCGTAATGACGGCGCCTGCCTTTCCCTGGTACTGCCGTCCGTACTGCGGGCTGTCAGCACAAGGGACCTCTTGTTCCCTTTGTATGATCAGACAAGCCATGTTTCAAGCTGGCGTACATCAGAAAGCTACTGTGCTGGCCCCAAGAGTTGGGTCCCGGGCCCAGGTCTCCCAATGACTACCATGTATTTTCTGTGCAGTTGCT
Source organism: Nipponia nippon (assembly GCF_047370975.1). Taxonomy (NCBI): domain Eukaryota; kingdom Metazoa; phylum Chordata; class Aves; order Pelecaniformes; family Threskiornithidae; genus Nipponia; species Nipponia nippon. Next base: position 25,578,487 of record NW_028262358.1, read on the forward strand.
GCACAAAGATATTCTCAAACTAAGGGAAAATCTTTGCAGGATGATATCTTAATAAACGTGACAGAAAGGTGAGGAAAAGGTCTACAAGAAGCACAGTAAATTATGTGGCTATTTATAGCTATCTGTGTATACTGTACACTTCATACAATTATAACTTCTTAGGGTCTTGGTGACATAACCAGATTATAGCATCTCACCTCTATATTTTAGTCACAATTTTGCCTCTCAATGCCTCTCAAATTTTGCCTCTATCAAATAAATCATATCGCCCCAGTAGCAGATACTGCAGAAGTGTGCGAAAGAGCACGTGTGTTTGCTACATCAGAGTATCTACTCTCAGAATGTAATCAGTTACACCTGTTCGGTGATTGCAATGCCGTATTCTCAGAGGCCTCTGTCAGGTCACAGTCTATGTGCAGTACCTTTCCCAACCTTATTCTCTGCCGTGCCAGGCTGCCTAAAGCAATAGATTGCACCTAATTTAGCCTGAAGACTATTTAAATAACCAGATGTGGTATGAAGCAGTGACAGTGAAATACTCCTCAGGTTTGGTTTTTTTTTTTTTTTTCCTATATTCTGGCACTGGAGATCTGAAATTATTTAAGAGATGGAGAAGAGCAGGGTGCAGTTTCTGAAGAACTCAGCAGCCCCAAGTAGGGATGCTGCAAGTACACTTGGTCCTTCCAGGTCCCTACTGGCTCTCAGCAACTTGCTTCTGTTGCATTCAACTAGTTAGAAGTTAAAGGCTTCCTTCTGCCTTTGGCACACAAGCACCAGCAGCAGAGACTGTTGTCTCTCCACAGCACAGCCAAGAGCAAGAAATGAACAAAGACTGGATGAAATTCATAGGACAGCAGTAACAAGTGTTCCCCATCAACAACACATAATTAGGTCTTTGCAGGCTAATTATAGGGTTTCAGAATAAGAAAGTGCAAAGCCAATGTCCAAAGATTTAAAAAAAAAAAAAAAAATTTAAAAAAATCACATTTCTGTGACAGTCCAGCTGGACAGCAGTGCCACCTGCTGGCAGATTTCCCAGCACTGCTTAACCAGGGAACAGCCGTTTTCTAACCAGGCCTCTCCCGACAGACAGATTCCTCGCTCTCGCGCTACCTTTCTCTCACATCACTGTCACCCAGAAAACAACTCACGAATCGAGAGCAAAAGGAACACAACTGATGTCAGCTGTAGCGTTTAGCCCCTTATTGGCTGCACCAGTGGCCAGCATGCTGGTATCGGAACAGTTGTCATCTTAAACATTGTGCCTCTGTGATCAACGTGCACTTATCAGGCTGGATGTTAATGATGTTCTTCACACTGCTTGAAAAGGCTCAAAACATGCTTCCTTAGAGCCCTCAGCACCATGTTCTGCCCTTCCCTCAGAAAACACTAGATGTTTCACACTCCTCGCGAATCACAATGTAAGACCAAAATCAAACAAGGAAAAAAAAATAGCTGTTGTCAACAGCCAAATAAATCATGATGTCTACACTGAACAGTAATTTGGACGATTCATTTTGTCCAGAGATGGAACTAGAAGGCTCGGTGCTTGCCAGTAATTTTAAGCAGCAGCTCCTCAAAAGCTTATCACCCTACAGCTTCAAATATAACCAAGTAGCAGACTGGAGGATTTTCAGGTGTGCCCAGGACCTCATATCATTCAGGAAGACTCACTACCACTGAAAATCCAGCCATTGCATGGAGTGCCCAAATGAAAGTGGAGCTCCCAACCTTGAGAGCTGAGCAAGGACTTTGGAAACTTGTTTCTCAATATGCACAGTAAAGCCCAGGAGTACGTTTAACACGTACAGCAAAGCATATCAGAGCTCCATCCAGTGGCCAAGGCCCCCACCCGCACCTCACCAGGGCAGGTTCAGCAGGTGACCCCAGCGCCAGTTCCTTCAGCCTCTCTGACCTCTTGCTTTTCCCCCCGCATATAGAGCTCACTCAGCTTTCCCTGCTGTAGAGGATGACTGGGAAGCTCATATATTCCTGCAGCATGAAACATCCAAGTACATCAAAACAGCACAACTTGCCTAAGTTTAACCATACTAAATATTGAACAGATACCAAAATTGCAAGCCCTGCTCAGCACTGCAGGATGATACATCTTGGTCCAATGGAGGCAAGTACTTCCAAGACAAAATGGTATTTCTAAGTATTTTCTCATCTTGATCTCTTGTACATTTTTGCACGGGCAAAGAAGTCAAGTTCAGGCAAATCATAAAGGAAACAAGAGTAACAAAGAATTGCATTGCCCTTGAGAACTGGCTGAATCACTTAATTACTTGCATCAACCATTCTTTCATGTTTGGGCTTTTGCCTGTTTTCCCTGCATAAGAAACTTATGTAACTGTGCTCTACCCCCTTCTGATAACTTTTGGGAGTACTATCAGTTGTATCAATTGTGAAGAGATCTTTAGAAATACCTGGTTCCTTTCCTGCTTCATGACAATTACTCACTAGATCCAGGAGGTCCAAATGAGCACCCTCCACCACGGGACCGATGAAAACCACATGGCCATTTTACATTTATGCCTGCCTAACTACAGCGTACAAGCGGGAGGCAGAGCTAGTGTAGTAGCAAGGGCTTAAAGAGCAACAGGCACAAATCCCAAGGGACCAAGTCTTACCAACTCTGCTGCTTGTGGCATGACTTTTTGTAAATGGGATAGAATAGTTAGAAAGAACGGTGCCAAGGAGGATAGGCATGGTGGCAGCAGCTCAGAGAATATATCCTTCCCCTCCTGCCCATCCCAGTGACTTCTGTTTCTGGAATTTCTGTTGTTAAAAAGATTCAGTTGAGTTCTGCATGGTTCCCAGAATGGGAAATGGTGCAGGGACAGAGAAAGTGCGTGTGATAGGGAAGACACACACACACACACACACACAAAAAAGTAGGTTTCACATCTGAAAGACTTCTGTTATTCAGCATTTTAGCAAGAATCTCAACTTGTCCAGCCAGGCAAGGTTCTGCAGCCCCTTCCTTACCGCCTGACCTCTGCCCCACTCCATGACTTCTGACAGCAGCAGTCTCCCTCCATCCCTACCTCGTACCTTTTCTATTCTTCTCTTGTTTCAGCCTTCATCTTCCCCCACAATCTGCACTTTTTTGAGACCTGGTAGCAGGGCTCTCTGTCAGCCATTTGCATATCAGGTCAACATCCCACACCGCTTCACAGTTCCCTCATGCAAATTTCTCGATCTGTATTTCATCACATTCCTCTACATCTCTTACCTTACTGTTATAACCTTCACACCTGGATCAGTCTTTGGTTCAGCTGCCGCAACAGTAATCTGAAGCAATATTAAGAAGCTATGCTTTAGTGAAAAGGTCAACAAAATTAACTTCTTTCCTGAGGCGGCAAGGCACGGCCAATTATTCTGGCTGTATGGGCCTGTGCTCACTAGGGAGACTGGAATCTGTTGGCCCGCTCCAAACAGCGGCCTCAAAGATATTCAGTCCCAAGATGCACGTGATCTCGGTGCTTGTAGGGAAAGATGTGGGAGGGAAGGATGCAACATGAACTCAAACCTCTTTAGAAACCCGAGAATCTATGTGGAGATGGGTAAGGAAAGAAAAGGAGGCTTATAAAAGCAGCAACTGCTGGGAAGTTTCAGGCAGCACTTACAACTGACTGGGCAGGAGAGAATAAAACTGTATCACTGCCACAGAACTTAAGCAGCTTGGCTTTCTAAAAGAAATGATAGCTTAGAAGTAAATGCTGGCATAGAAATACTTTAAAGCGTCACCAAAGCATATCCAGCATGTCAAAACTGAACAAGAAAAATTCCTCTGTCCTGAAACTGGGGGGGGGGGGGGAAGTTGTGGGTTTTTTTTTTAAGAAAAAGTGGTCTGACTCATTTTTGTACGGAGTTGGCAACTACCAAAACCCTAAAAAAGGAACAGACCACATCATATTACTAAAGGTCCTTTGCCTTTTCCATACTAGCATGGAACGGTGAAGGAGTTGTTACGATCCTGACCGATCTCGAATAAGGCAGCAAAAAGCAGATTATTTCAATTAAGTCTGAACCCTCCAGCCAATGCCGTTCTTTACAAGTGCGGTCTCTGGGTTTCCCATTCCTATCTGCTATCTATCTTCCAAATTTCTATCTTCCAATTTTCCCCCCTAAATTTCCAGGAAATGATACTATCTTTACAGAAAATATAACCTAGGGAATGGCAAGGACATTAGTGTGTCTTCTAAGAGGGTGTTTGGGATTAACCTTTTTAAGAGAAGTCCAGAGATGAAAGCTGCTTATTTGAGCAAGATGCTTTGGCATCGCTAGCTAGAAGATACCAAAGTAGCATAAATCAAAGCATGATCCCCATGAAAAAAAAAAAAAAAAAAAAAAAAAAAGAGGAGGGTTTGTTTGTTTGCTCCCCTACTGACATTTCAGAACAGTGCTTCCAAAAAAAAGCTTCCATCGCCAGGTTAAAAGTCAAGGAAACTCCAGTTCTTACCTATGTGTTTTCATGTTTTATGTTCATAAGGATGTAAGGACTTGCTCTTCTGGATCAGGGCTTTAGTCTCTGAAGAGTTACATCTCTGCAACACGATGTTTCACAAATGTTTCACAACAGAAAAAACAACTAGGGAAAAGACAGGATTCTAGCATCTTCAGAAGGTTTCACACATCAAAACAGCCTTAAAATTATCCCTTGCGCAATGGTACAAATCTTCAAATTTACTTAAAACACCATGGCAGACAGAGACGCAGTTTTCCGTTTGTTTGCTCTTTAATGAACTCCCCGCACTCTGACCACTGTACACCTGATATTCTTGTCAAAGTCAACTACCCTTGACTCCTTTATCCAGGTATTCCTCAATTGCGGTTCCCAAGAAGCACAAGGGATTCAAGTGGAATTCCCACATCAGGGTTATGGACACAGGGGCTTGCTGGGTAATCAAAAGTCAAGGCTCTGGAAGGAAGTGAACAAGCACTGAGCAAACTACCACGTCTAACACACACGCGCACACACAAGTTATGCTGGGGTCCAGCTGCGTATCCAGACCTGTCTCATCTCGCAGTGGACTGTCAACACACTCGGAGGGTCGCTGTCACTGCCTGCCCCGGTGTCATTCCTATGGCTCTTTCTCTTTCCATTAGACTAAGATACGCGATATGTGTCTTGCCGCACTTCAGACGGAGGAAGATTTGATACACAGCTCACAGGATCAGAAAGGCAGGCCAGAACTCTAGAGTTTTTAGGTCTAGGAACTGCAACTCCAGATGCAGAGGGTAAACTATCTATTGTGAGCTGTCTTTGAACAGCTGACCCAGATAAACTAACAAAACCAGAGACCCTTCCTGCTTGTACTTTAGGATAAAAATCATTCAGCTACCATTATTGCTCTACAGTATTTTACTGTTACACTTTCTAATGAGAGAGAGCAAGAAACTGTCCAGAGAAAGATCATATCTCAAACGCTGAAAGAAAATAATATATTAGTGAATGAACTGTCAAAAAATCATTTATGTAAAAGCATGTTCTATTTACAAAGGTCAACTTGCTCTTTAGGACAAGTAAAACCACTACTGGAAAAAATATACATATAGAAACGCCTCATCTTTCAAATAGACATTTACAAATACTCTGCTTAAACTACTAGAAACATTAAGACATTTGAAATTAAGGGTGTGTTCTGCATGCAGTTAGGATAGAAATTACATTATTGGACTTCAGTGTGTCATTTCTTATTGTCAGCGACACACTCGTAGGCTCTTCTAAAACACCACAGCCTGGCTATTACCTTAGGATCTCAAAAGGAGGACATGGATCTTCATTAACAAGTTATCAGTTACTCTTCATTTTGCCATTAAAAAAGGACATCCCGATTGTCTTCTCAGCAGGAGAGTCTGGTCTTGTCAAACTTGGCGTCCTTTTCCCTGAGTTTCCCTTTAGTGTTTTGCTAGGCATGATGATCGTTGGCTTGGTATATTTACAAGTCCTTGGTCAGCACTCTTCCCATTATAAGGCAGAGTTCAGAAATTCAAGGAGTTCTGCACGGTTCCGGTCTCTCTGTAGAGCAGAAAAGCAGAGGCAGCGGTTTAACAGACCTGTACTCAGTGGACCAAGGCCGCGTAACCCTGCTTTCCGTGGGGCTTTCACATCTCGGGCTGCATAACCCTGCTTTCCGTGGGGCTGTCGCACCTCAGCACGCTGCACAACAAACGCTACCACAGTCAAACAGCTGGCTATGACTAGCTACCAGTTAGGTGTGAGCGCCTGGAGGAAGTGCAAGGCAGGGGGTACTCATCAGGAGAGATGCTGTAGGAGACAAGCTGTCACTGTCACTATTTCATGATACGTTTTTTAAGTGGCTCCCCACGGAGGCTCCACTGGGTTGTCATCACGTAGCTCACAGCCTGCTCAGGAGGGAACTCACAAGCAGAACAGAGGCAATTCTCTGGTGTCTGAGGCAACTTTCACTGTACAGACAGCAAGTCTTGTGCTTTGGGAAGTATCATTTTTTCTCTGCATAAGCAGCAGCTTGCAGTATAACAGAAAGGGAACCATGAATTTAGGTTCGTTCTTTACATAAAAGATGGGCCAAACAGCCAAAACACTTGTTTCCAGTGTTTTTAAAATGACAATTTATAAAACAATTATTGAATCTTAAAATACTGTGAAGAATGGATGTTGTTCAATTCAGCATTTTCATGACCACGGACACCAATCAATCAAAAAAGGACGAGCATAAAATATTTGACACCAAATATTGTAACAAGCAGGTTACTGGGATGAGGCTAGCAAGCATTCAGCATAATTTAACACAAACTTCAGTGCCACAGAAAGAAGATAACGTATTTTTCATCAAATTTAACTTGGAATGCTCAGGTCTGCTTTGGCAGCTATAGAATGACCTGTTACAGCTGAATCAGAATCCACCAAACTGAATACCTCAGCCAAGTAACACTTTTAACACATACTGACTAGTACCAGAAGCCCCCTTCAGATCGCTCTACGGTGTGGAAACTGCTGAAAAGAGTGAAGATATTAGAAGTGCTGAGTCCAAACAACCATAGCAATACCACAAAATGCTATTCATGGTATCTATTTCCCTGGGTATTTCAGCAAAAACATTTGACTGCTTTGAGAGAATGCATGAGCACGTAGTCCTAATACTACTGTTGTCTTTTTTTAGTTCCTCTCTAAATAATGGCTAGCCTTGCATGCATTAGAAAAACACAGTAAAGCAGAAATTACCACAACTGATCACAAGAGACTGGAAGAAGATGAGGACAATTAAAAACAGTGCAAATTAAATCCACAGAGAAAGCCACAAATCAGCTAAACATTACAGACTGGAATTCTAAGAACCTGCACAAGCATCCTTTGGTTTATCTACTCATGCCCGAGTATTCCAAGCCATACCATACTCATACCATAAAACCTGCCAAAAGAATGAATTAAAATTTCTCAGATGGCATCATAGCCACATTAAAAGCTACACTCAATTTACAACTCCTAACTGTAAGATCTACTCTTCTACAAAAGACTACTATTAGAAAAATATTAAAAGATACAGTATTTTCCCTTAGGGATATATAGACTATTTTAACTCTTACCTCTTTATCCTTCTTAGTCTTCTTTATTCTCATCTTAATTTTCTTTCCGGTTATCATGCTGTAGTTTTCATTCTTCTTTTTGTTTTTAAAGAACTAAAATGAGATCACACATTAGAAAGACAGAAGCTCTGCTTTATTTTGTGATGTTACAAATCTTAAATAAAATGACAGACAATAATCTTTTCTACTTCCTAACTGTCACACAAGCATACCTTGGAAAGCTGGACAGGTCCTGTTTTCTCTCTCTTTTTCTTCTTTTCTTTCTTTTTCTTCATTTTGTTCTCTTTTTTCCTTTTCTACAAGCATAAGACATATACTCTTATGCTTACAGACTCACAAGGACAAAAAAAGGAAATCCACAAGTAGCTCTCCACGCCTGGGCTAGTCAAGAGAGCCACTACTGCTTGCCCTTGCCACTGCTGAATAGGAACTATCTGAAGTACACAGACAGTAATGCAGCAGGGTTAGCAACCTCTGAGATCTTGAGAAATAGAAATGGGCTGATGCCCTATTCCCTCTCTTTTAATGTAACCCCAATATATAAAAATCACTGAACAGAAGGTCCTAATAAAATGAAAAACTACAACAGCAGAATCTACTGCTCTCTCACTGACTATAAATCGTTTCTTCTGACAAATTCCATGAAGTCATCAAGATTCCCCACTTCTTTTCTTCAGGAACTACTCTAAACTCTAGCTGGACCAGCAATGACTGGCAAAAGGAACCTTTAAATTATTTCTCCTTTAGTATACAGTCAAGTATATGCCAGCCTATCGGCTCACCTACTGTAACCCTAAAAGCATGATTCAGATTTCATAGAATCATAGAATGGGTTGGGATGGAAGGGACCTTTAAAGGTCATCTAGTCCATCCCCCCTGCAACTGGCAGGGACATCTACAACCAGATCAGGTTGCTCAGAGCCCCGTCCAGCCTGGCCTTGAATGTTTCCAAGGATGGGGCACCTACCACCTCTCTGGGCAACCTGTGCCAGTGTTTCACCACCCTCGTCCTGAAAATTTTTTTCCTTGTGTTTAGTCTAAATTTACCCTCCTTTAGTTTAAAACCATTAGCCCTTGTCCTGTCGCAGCAGGTCTTGCTAAAAAGACTATCCCCATCTTTCTTGTAGGCCCCCTTTAAGCATTGAAAGGCTGCAATAAGGTCTCCAAATATTTACATAGCCACAGGCAATAGCACTACATCTTACATGACACTTAAGGTTCTTGAAATATGAAGAACTATTTTCTGTTTGTTAACTACTTATTTCTCTTTGTAAAGGTTTACCTTTTTGTTGTGTTTTTCTTTTTTCTTTTTCTTTGATTTAGACTTAGGAGAATCTAAAATTAAAAAACAAAACAAAATTAAACCTTGTAGTTTAGCATTCTGAAAAAGGCATTTGGTTTTACAGATAAGGCCTAGAGAAATGTAAAACATAAGAAGAGAATGCTTTAATTCAGCTATATATATTAACACTGGTCGGAACTAAGCCTGAGAAAAGCAACACATGAACTTACTGCCACCTGCTGGTCTAACATGGAAACTGAAAATACCTGATTTACTCAGTGATTATTTCTACCAGTATATTATATTAACAGAGACAATACCTCTCTCTTTCTGCAGCTGTGCTCAACAGATTGCAAATATGTTTTATAGCCAGGGATCCTGACTCTCAAAGGAGGCAACAAAGAGTACTGTTGGGGCTGACAAACCACTGAAAATATTATCACTGTTCAAGGCAAATGAAAAAACTTTTCATACTTACTCAGCTCACCTTCCAACTTCAAGGTTTTTAGTAAATTTTGTAAAGCAGAAACTCACAAGTTCTATAAGCCAATCATAGATTTTAAAGATTACACTGTGACTGGTATGTGAGGAAGTCATTTTGAAGCTTTGACTGTGGGACTGTAAACCTAGAGAGACTGTGAAAGAGCTTACTAGTCTTCCAACAGACTGCCTTCAAGCTATCCGTTCTGCAGTTTCTTTACAATAAATTCCAAGCAAAAGATAACATTATAGGAATGCACCAGAGCAGAGCCAGACTCAAAAGTTAGAAAAGTCTAAGGTAAGGCTGCCCAAACAATCTTCTTTTGGCCTCCTAATGACAAAGGCAGCACAAGCATGTCAGAAAAAATGATGAAAATCGTAATTCTGTCACCACGTTCAGTCTCTTGGTAACAACGGACTGGATTAAGCGCCCACAGGGCATGGTACACCTGGCCAGAGGGCTTTTACAAATGTTTGCCAACATCAGGAAAGGGGTACATTCAAGAACATTGGGCTTCCTTCCAGACTCTGAAAATCAGTACACTATGGTGAACAGACACTTGCCCGGTTTTATCCCTTTGCCCACATCTCTTCCAGACGCAGTTTTTATGTCTCACCATCCTAACCACAGTTCTCGTGACCACAAACCCCAGAAGAACTTCTCTAGACTTCTGCACTCACCTGTTGACTTCCTAGGCTAAGCCAGGCCACCTTTTCCTCCTGTTCACTCTTTCTGAGTTGCCATCCCTCACCATCCGGCCTCCGCACTAGCTCCATCTGTTTCCATACTCAGCCACCCCACCTCCCTAGTTCTAGCACTGATTTGCCTGCTTGTCTCCTGCCTGAGGGGAAACCCCTTCCCAGCTCCACCTAACAAGCTGCATTCCCAGTTTCGGTATCCGGATGTCTCCTTTTCCACAGCAAAGTGCATCCTTTTTGCATTCAAGTTAGCTTCATTTTCCATATAACCGATGTTACCAGCAAGGTTGGAGAAGGTGGGTGGGGCATACAGCTCAAGAGAGCAGGATACACTTTCCCCCCCGCTCTCTTCTCGGCTTTCCCAGCCACTGCCCAGTGTCTAACACCCAGAGTTACAGCTGCACTTGCTAAATAAGAAAAGAGAAACATAGATAAATTAAATGCTGGAAGAAATCTCCATTTTGCTATCCGAAGGAATGTTAGCTCCACTCCTGCTATACCCAATACAAGACTGGGGCAACCTTCGTCATTCAAGGTCTTTAACTGCAAGTTAGGCAAGCTATTCCGCTGTTCTGCTGCTAGGATGTATTTTTACTAGATCTAATTCAAATCGCTCCTGTTACAATTTAAGGTCATTATTTCTTGCTCTGAAAGTCACAGAACGATTTTTCACTCCCTCTCCATAGTGGCAATGACCTACACCTGTGTTATCTGTCAGCTCAATTACCTCACGTCTTTTCTTGTCTAGATGGAGTAAATAGAGTTGTTTAAACATGCCCTTGTAGGACATTTTTGCTAAATCATCTGCTCTCCCCTGTGAATGGGAAAACGAAGGGAATTTTTAGCTGTAAAGTTTTAGCAAATGTCTGAGCGTGCAGACTGACAACTTGAGCCTAATTCAGAATGTTTTTTTTCCTCAGATACATGTTTCTTGACATCCCTCCAAAAGCTGAACAAGAGAGCATGCCAAGCGTGTTCACACAGTCAGTGTCTGACATGACATTTCGATTCTTTTTAGAAGTTCACATGGGATAAAATTCATTCAAGAAGAAAGACCTCCCCCCATCAAATGTACAAGTTCATAGATTTGAATATTTTCAGAATTTATTTATGTCAGATACATTGAATCAAGCCACCGAAGTAGGAGAACAAGTAATATTTCCATACAGATGTAAATCTGCTTCAAGAGAAGCAGAACTAAGTCTTTGTTAAACTGTGGAATACACAGTCACAAATAGGAGGTCCTGTACCAGATGGGGAAGTTTCACCGACCTCGATGTTAGACTTTTCATCAGGAGAACTCTAGTATGAACCATCCCAATCGTAGTAAAAACCGATAAAATACACTTCAGTGTTTAGCTTGACACGTACTATTAAAAAAATGGCAATTTGGTCACTTCACCTGCAGTAATACCAAATATTTTGATACAGAATATTGAAACAATGCAGTCCTGATATAATCAGCAATACGTTCCCCTCAATGTCACAAGTGATACCCAGAGAAACAATCTGCACTTACTCCCGGGCAGTATCTACCCCAAGTCCTCTCAGTAAGCAGCAGCTCAGTATGGAAAGTCTTAATCCTGCAACGCTTGCGTATGTGTTCCTATTGAACTTGGTCACTGCTATTAATAAACTTCACGTGAGTCCTCAAAGGTAAATGCTTGAAATGTTAAGACTAAATCAAAAACCCCAACTCTGGTCTAGATAGATGGGTGAAGTAGAAAAAGATCTGTGTTCTGAAAGTATATCAAATACGGAGTTTTAGAGATATACAGCATATTGTTACAATGTACCATTTCTTTGAACGGCAGTTTCTATTTCGAAGTTACTTAAATAAACGCCAGAACATTGCATCCTGTGTGTAAAGAGGTACCTTAACACAGCAACAGGAAAGGGTTATGAGAAAAACGCTCTGAACTTGCAGTATTGCTATTCTACACTGTCACTCTGTGGTGGTTTAGCCACATTTAAAACAAGCTTTAAACGTTTCCGGGAGTGCTATCAAAACTGGTAAACATCACGAGTACGCATGGAAGTAGCTTACCTCTGCTACTTGAAGAAGACGACCTTGATGATGAGCGTGATGAGGAGGAAGAAGTGGATGTAGTGCTAGAAGACGATGTGGATGAAATGGATGATGATCTGCTTCTACTGCGTTTTCGCTTCCTTTTTTCTTTTCCTTAGGATAATACAAGGCAACAGTGACAAGCACGCTAGTAACTATGGTCTACAAAAATGACTCTTCACAGAACTTAAACACAATGAAACTCTATTTTGAAGGGTTGGTTGTGTTTTTTTCCCCGCTTCCAGCATGGTATGGTCTATTACCGTTAGCAAGCGACAACGCTCCGTCTCAGGGTCAAACACAAAGGATAACACATGTAACACCACGGCATGGAAACGGATTAGCAATGCCTACCTTGGACTTTCAGCCCTTCTTGTGAAGTTGCACACAGTGTCCTATTTTTTTCCTCCTTCCTGTGATCCATATCTAGTGAGAGACAAAAGGACACTCAATAGCATCATCTCCCAAAGACCCTGGGAGAGCAGAACAAGAGCGGTGCAGAGGCAGAGGAGAGCAGCGAGGGCTTCCAAGGGCAGCCCCGCCACCACTCCTCTATCACGCCATGGCGAGGCGCACGTTTAGCCTCTCATCCTCTCGCATCGGGAACCGGAGGCCAACCCCCTGTTTTCGTGTCATCTCCGATGAAGGCACCCTTAGTGCAGCGGCCTTTTTTTTTGCCGCCGCAGCTACGTTCCGGGTTACCGGTGGATCCCAGGACCCCGCCCAGTGCGGCCGAGGAGGCAGCCCCGGGGGCTGGGCGCAGCCCGCAGCCGCCGGGGGAGCCCCGAGCCCGAGGGCCGGGGACTCACGTCCCGACCTGCCTTACTCGCCCACCCGCTCCCGGCCGTCCCCCAGCGCCGCCGGCAGCCCGCGGCCCGGGGAGCCCCCGCCGCCCGGGCAGGGCCGGGCCGGGCCGGGCCGGGCCGAGCCGCCGGCCGGCGCACGGGCCGGGCCGCCATTTCCCGAGGGAAGACCGGTTCCCGCCCCGCCCCGCCCCGCTCCCCGCGGCCGGGCCCGCCGCGGCGGCTCGCAGGACCCCCCGGCCCGGCCCGACCCACCCCGGCAGGGGGGCGGCCGCCGCCGCCGCTCCGGCTGCCTCCCCGCCGAACCGCCCCGGCTGGCGACCCGGAAGCGCTGGCGCGGCCCGGCGCCGCCCGCCGCCGCTTCCTGTGCGGGCAGGCGGCGGTTGGGCGGGCGGCAGCCCCCGCTCGGCCCGCGCCTCTCCTCGGGCCGGAGGGCTTCCAGGGGCCGAGGCGTCCCTGCCCTCGCCCTTCCCCGCCCTCGGGTGGGCGCCGCGGGCGCTTGGCTTGAACGGGCGTGCGGAAGGCTTTGCTGAACCTCGCCCGCCGGTGAAGCCAAAGTTAGTTATTCCACGTACCCGCTCAGAAGGCCGACGGCCCCTGCCACCGGGGCCCGTCCCCGGCGAGGCCTGTTCGTGCTTCCCAGGGCCTGCAGGGCGCCCTCCCCTCCCCGCGGGTCCCGCCGCGCGGGCCGCTGCCTTGGCCGGGAGGTGCCCCGCTGCGGAGCGGGGCGTTAGCGCCAGCGCACGGGCTTCCCGCAGCCCCCGCGGCACCGCTCCGGCTGAGCCGCGTCCGCCTGCGGCTCCGCTGCGGCTGAGCCGCGTCCGCCTGCGGCTCCTGCAGCGCGGACCCCCCAGCCCAAGCTTCCCCCCGTCCTCTTGCCGTGCACAGTATGCCGGCACAGGCCTGCGCGTCTCCGTCTCCACGCACGCAGACCTGAGTCAAGCGGAGTTGCCTGTGAACGGACGAAGGGAGCCGGAGTCCTGCCCTGGGACCTCGTTTCCCGCTCCCTCTCGCGGTGCCAAGGCTGTCCCTCACCTCCACCCTACGGGCTGTAGTTACGGAGCTGGGACACCCCGTGGCACCGAGGGGGTGTCCGAGCTCTCACAGAGGGATGGGAGGCAGATGCTAACGTTTTTCACAAGCTGAGTTCCGACACTTTGGGCGCAACCCCACCAAGTTTTCCATTCCCATTTTTAAAATACCACGTTCTCAAGCATGAAGTACTCACGGGATACTGAAACAATTCCTCTTTTACCGGCCTGAACTGAAACAAATCCAACCTCAGCTGAACCCAAACCTGCTCCAAACAGAAATAACGTCCTGGTTGGATTCCGATGGATCCTCGGACCTCATGGATCTTCATCTGATCTAGCTTCGCTTAGAATTGACTGAACTTCCACGTGCAGCTGCTTTACGATATTCAAGTATAAACCAAAATATCTGTGAAGCGCATGGATTCTTAATCTAAAGCAGTGTCGGGGTTCTTCTGGATTGTCAGCAAAGTTTTGAGTGCAAATATCCAGTATCCCACATCCTTCTAAAACGTCTGCTTAAATCCAGCCAAAAGGAATATATGCCACGCTCACTCCAGAAGGATGGTAAAATTATTTATTCTTACATTAGTTTATGTATACAGTGATGACATTCGGCTAGAAAAACGCCTGTATTGTAGTAAGAGATATTCAAACAACTACAAACTGTCAATAAATACATTAAAAACATACTGTATGCTGATGTAGAAATACCCGATGCTCTTTTGGTTACTTACCCAGTACAATATTATTGAAAAGTTTTTTGGTGTTTTTCATGCAACATCAAAATTCTTCCCGACAATTCATGCTATACAACATTTGTTTCTTTATTAGGAATGGGATGAAATTTAAAATCCGGTTTGTTTACAAGTAGTAAAAATCGCTGAAAATTTTAACATAAAACTCCCAATTGTTGTAATAAAAAGAACCAATTTAAAGAAGGTTGTCTTTAAAAAAATTAATTTTCTCAACTAATTCTTTAAAAAACAGGCAGTATTTCAAAAGGGATGTTTCCATCACCCAGGATGAATCATCTGTGCTTCAAAATTTTAAAAGGAATATTCGTGGCAAAAACCTAAACCCAACTGGTAGGTAGAGGAGAGATTACAGTACGGACTGGCTAAAACCGAACATGCTTTCAGAATCTGTCCAGGAACACACCAAACACTTGTCCACGTCACTATGCCATCACCTACTCTAACAATTAGAAATGGAGTTTTAATAATACTTAGCTCTTTTCATGCTCAAAATTCTTCATAAACATTTAAATAGTCCTAACGCTTCTGCAAGTATTATTATCATCCCTATTTTACGCTTGGGGTGGTAGAGGCGGAGAGGGCTGGGAATTTGCCAGGACACAGACCGCATCCTTTCCCTCTTGCCTCCCTTGATTGTCCAAGTTCTTTATCGCTTTCTCTATTTTACGCTTAACGTACTGGAAAGTCCCAGGAAACACGGGTGGTACGTTTCCGTCAGTTATTAGTGGTTATTATACAAGTTGTGCCACTTTGAAAGTTACATGACAAATATTAAAGTAATCATCGACACGAAGTCCACGTCCGAGGCTCAGGACTGATGTCCTAGAATGCCACACCATTTTCAAACCAAGCTTGCTCTTTCTGTAATGAAGTGTTAAGGACATGAGGCCTAATTCTCTCTGTTGCACAGCCAAAATTACTCTTAAAGTCAGTCATGGCCGTACAAAAGAATAACATCCGTCCCTCGCCATCTGTCTCTGGGAACACGGAAAGCCCCTAGGGTGGCCCAGTACATCCTGACATCGTACAACAAAAAGGACATCTAGACATAAAGCAACGATTTGAGATGTGCTAACTCACCATGAGGTACAGATAACTAAGGGCTCTTCCCTCCCACCCCCGAACTTGAAAATATTTGTGTCTGAATTATGTCCTAGAAACCGTGTGGGAAAGCAAATGCCTAGCAATGAGACTGCAGATATAAAATATGGTATTTTGCCTTCGTCTTGGTATCAATCCCCAAATCGTCTTACTTCAGTTGATATCAGCATCCCGCAGAGAAAGGGCATTTTTGATTTTGCCACATTTGCCCTCTTGAATTTACTACCTTATACCTTGCAGTCTGTGCACCGTTTTGATTTTTATCCTGCCTAGTTTACTCTTACTCTAACCCCAGCTTGGTTTCTTGCTGTCTCTTGACAAGCTCCGGGTTTGCTCTGCCAGCGGACTGCAGGAGCAATGGACAACGTTGCGATGTTCCACTACCTGATCTGTGAGACGAGAGACACAAAATCCTGTCACTTGTAATAACAAAATGACCGAGTGTGCAAAATGACATCCCTCTTACAGGCACCCAAAAGGCTTTAAAAAGGCACGTGTGTTCTTTGTCACTTGTTCCTCAGTGCCTGATCTTGGTGGTTTTAGTGCGTCTCCAGTAAACCCCATACAATGCACACATTCCCTTGGAGGGAACTTGGAATAAAAATTAAGATCTTCAGATGTACTTCATAGTTCGCGGTTGTTACGCAGCAGCTGTCTCGCCTTTTAACAAACCCTAGAGCTGCACTACCTGTGAGAACTGGGCTCTTACAGCAGCCTCACTCCCTAGTCCATCTTCCTCCTTCTTTCCCAAACATCCCCATTTCTAGCAGAGGGGAACAGTGCATTTTATGTGGGTTTTTTCTCAAGCAGATATCCAAAGCTCTTCCTGCCTTCTGTAGAGCTGGTAGGCCAGAAAACATCTCTTTTGTGCAGATGTGGGAGCAAAAGTACAGGAGTTTTGCCCCTCGTCTTCCAGCAGCGCAGCCAGGAGCTGGCAGGCTGGCCGAGGACCCCGCTTCGGGCCATGTCCTGAGAGGTGAGAAGCGCCTGCGGCTTCTTTTGATTTCAGATGGGGACTGAGGATGTTTACCACCAATGGAAATCAGTCCCAAGGCACTAGGCAGGAACGGAAAGGACATAACAAAGCTATTGTGGCCTGGGGGTACTCCATACAGCTGAAACATCAGGCTAGAAAAGTAAGAGGCATTGGCATCGTCCTCTGGGCTTTCTGGAAAAAAAAATTAAAACAACAGCAACAACAAAAAGATACAAGATCCCAGGCCAATGTTTTCCCTGCCTGGCTGAGGCCGTTTTCCCTGCTTCAAAAATCCGGGAAGTGGAGGGATCGTAATACATTGATTCAAATGTGCTGATGTTGAAACGTTTCCATTTCAGACAGGCTAAATGCACTCACGTGCTTGGGCATGGCATCAGTTCTGTGGGAGGGACGGGAGCCCACAGGCCTGCTTGGGCTCCACGGGCCTTACTGGAGGAGTTTCACCTCCAAGCGCCAGTCTGGTGATGGGAGCCAAGCATTCCCCCCAGCCTGGACCGAGCCAGGTCTGGATCGAATGCATGTTCACATCAAACCGGACTTCTAGCTGCCTTAAAAACGCAGTCTTGAAAAAAAGGTTAAAAAGGGAAAGGCTGATGCTTTGGCAATTCATTATCTGTTAGGCAGTCCAAAAGCCTCAAAACATTATCAGTAGCTTGACTAGTGGCAATACACTATTGCATGGCTGGTAGTCACCAAGAAAGCATTTCTTAATGGTTAAAGCAGTCACATTGATCAGGTACGCTTTTCACAGTTCCTCCAGATCGGTTAAATCCACAACCACTTTCAAAAACAGAGTGTCATCTCTGATGTAGGTGTTCTTTGTGTTCTCCAGGACCGTGTGCGGCACAAAGCGCGGACATCCGGAGGCAATATTCATTTCCCCGTCCGGCCTTTTGAAACTGCTGCTATTGGGGTCAGCTCTAAAGATTTCCATGATGTGATTTTTTTTCCCGCTTTGGTCCAAAAGCATAAGCGTAACTTTTTGCTTGAAAGGCCACAGCAGCAGCGAGTCAAACTCCCCTCTCATCACTACGAAGTAGAGAGAGACGTGTGTCCCCTTTCCTGAGCCGTCCCCGTTCAGGTAGGCTCTCGCGCATAACCTGTACCCGCAGCGGCTGGTGTAAAAGGGCTGGCTGAATATGGAGAGGACACGGCCTTCCACTGCTTCTTTTTTCTTCATCTTGTAGTCTGTGATTTTCCAGATTAATTTCCCGTTGTAGCACGTGCCTTCCAGAAGCTTAAACCGTTCTTCGTTTTTATTGAGCTGTGCTTTGTGAATATTGATCTGGAGATCGTGTTTGCTGGACTGACCTTCCAAAACAACTGGAGGAAAAAAACCAGACACACGCTTGGTAAAATAAAACTGTCAGAGCACTGGATACAAAAAGCAACCAGACTCGAGCTGGCAAAACTGAACTACTCAAGCCTGAGTACAGGCTGTTAACTAGTGCTACTACACCTATTAACTTTTTAAAATTGTAATTGCAGCTGGTAGTTGAGTAAGGAAAACCTGTAACTACAAGCCAGGTTTAATGCCCGACTATGGACAGTACCGCTGCCTCCATCGCAGCGCACCAGCCTGACGAAGCCCAGCTCTCTGGCCCTGCAGTGCCACAGGAATTCGGGAGACATTGTGGAGTAGGGGAAGGCGGGAGGACGCAGCGTGTACCACCACGGCACGGCCTGAGAAAGCGAGAAGAAGAAAGCCCCTTCTGGCTAATAGCTGCAATTGACTGACTGTAGCACCAGAGCCTCTACTTAGCCACCAGTAAGTCAGCAGAAACCCCACACCCGCACAGAAAAGAAACAAAAGTCCTAACATACCCAAGCGCTGATCGTATGTCTCCATCAGGGCAATCTTCTGTTTTACATTTTCAATTGTGTCAAACAGGGGTCGCAAGTCTAATTTGCTTTGTTGCTGGTTTGCCATCTGTATTAGCTGTTTCACTTGCGATTCCAGGCGCGCAGACTTATCCAGGTGACTGGCCAGAGCCTTCCCAGTTCATACCATTGGAAGAGGGTGGAAGCGGAGACAAGACCGGCCATTTCATTTGAAATAAGATAAAGAAGCCTTTAGCATGTCAGCAATATCAGCTATAGGGTGCATTCAAAAGGACTCCGCTGGCTTAGGAACCCAGCCAAATGCTCCTTCACAATTAATCCAGTCTTTAGTGACTGAGAAGCCAGCCCTTACTCAGATCCATTTGCACTGCATCACTTCGTTCAACCGATTATTCAAATTTACACCTACATATTTGCCATGGGGATCCGGCCATGAGGATTTATCCAATCCAATTTATCCAGACCAGATATCCAAACTTCTTTATTGGTTAAAATGAAAAGACAGTACTGTATTGTAAAAAAACAAGAAGGGCTCGTGAAGTGTCTGGGAGACAGTATTTGTTATTGCCCTGCTACTAATAACAACTATTGCTGGATAAACACATTTAAGGATACAAAAAAGCAATTGGCCAAAAAAGCCAAAATTAACATCTCACCTGTGTGCTTACCATCAAGTTGCTATTTTTACCAAACAGTTGTGTAAACTGTCTGAATTCTTTCTCACACTTTTTAATGGCCTCTGCTAGCTGCTGGATTTTAATCTCTTTACATTCCAGGCTCTTATACAGGTCAGATATCTACAGATGGAAAAAACAAGAGTAAAAATGCTAAGGCACACCAAAATATACAACAATCAAATTAAAACATATGTAACTATATAGGAGAAAGTGGAAAAGTTTACAGCGCAAAGCCTCTAACTTAGCTAGATATAGCACTACTTAATTCACAATTCGTGGATAAGCGCTGGCAAGTACTGAACATAAGGTAGTCATATTCTTTAACAGATCTGTGTGGCAACAGGTGCAAAGAGACTCGTATCTCTCATCCCCATCATGATGATCCATTCGGCTCTATAGGGGGATAATACATACTTACACGCACACATGCGCATGTGTGTTTCTGTGCGTATGTATATATATATATTTTTTTTTTTCTCTACTGGGGTCTAACCAGTAAAAGAGATGAGTCAGTGAGGGATACTAACTCCAAAACCAAGTTGTAGCACTTTGGGGCACTTATTTTTAGCATCAACAAGGAGAAGATTAAGTCCACCATCAGTTTGGATGCATTCACCTCAGCAGGATTGGGCACGCACCCAGGGTCACCTGCTGGGAGCTGCAGAAATGATCGCGAGTGGAAAAGTGCTTGCAACTGGCTCTGCACTCCTCCGCGCTGCCTCTGCAGAGGGGGTAACTTGGGCATCTAAAGGCTCCTTTTCGGAGCAATCTGAACGGCCACTGAAACTTTAAAATGCTTTATCTCCAAACCTCATATCGACTGTAAGCAGAGACTGAAAGCAAATGAGGTGAGCGATGGCAACGAGCCTCCCACCGTGCTTGGTGTAGAATATACGTGCCTGAGCACAGACAGGTTTCCATCTAATTGACTGACTTCACTAGAAGAGCTTATTCTGACTTCTGAGGTGTGCAGAGACGATAAAAACAGTCTTTTAAAATGTAGCTGAGCTAAACCAGGCAACAAATGCAGAATCTCGCACGATCCTCCAACCAGCCAAGAACCGCTGAAGAGTGCTTGTTAAAGACGACTTACCTGTTCTTCCAACCGGGAGTTCTTGTCTAAAATCTGCAGCATGTGTTCCCTCAGGGCGCCGTTTTCATGTTCAGCAAGTTTCCCTCTTTTAACCTTAGCGGGGGAAGTGAAAGAATAAAATAACAAGATAAGCAGATTTTTGAAGCTGTTGTTAGTAAAAAATTTATTGATGCAAGCATTTAAAATGTCTCCTCTGTGCTTTGAAACTGAGGCAATGGCAGTCCTGATTCCCTGGTACAGCACCTTAGCCGATACTAGAAATGGTTGTGAAAGAACAAAAATTGCTTATTTTGATTAATGACTCTGATTGGTTTGGGAGACAAATTCCAGTCCCAGTACAAAGAAGATCCATAAAACAGTACCTTTACAAGACAGCCGTACTGCTTATACGGGCAGTCCACTTCTGCCTCAGGACACACAGCGTGGTGCTTTTCAATCTGCATGTATTGACAAAGAAACTTGCAATGAAATAAATATTAAGTAACTTGCCGCACTGATAAAATCTGAATGCCTGTATAAAGGGTGAATAAAGGCCAACGTCAGGACACCACTGATCACGTAAAGAGGAAAATGAGTATTCAGAGTCAATAAGCAAGCCAGATATTTTCCTGATACTGCAAAATGTCGATGCTTTGCAGTGACCGAACGCCTCGCTTGTACGATGGTCCTTTTAGGACCAAACAAAGAAAATACTTTGAGCAGTGAAGTTTTATTGGCACAGGCTGATGTGGTCTGCAAGCTAACTTTCAGTTTTCATAAACGTGTGTGACCTGATGAATCACAATATATGAAAAAAACAATAGTACCTCCTTTTTCAGAATTATCTGTGAACAGTTTTGGAGACAAGGCACAGGATAATCAGGACAGTCATTTTTCTCATGATTCTGGGGAAAAAGAAACAAAACAAGGCAATCGTTTGCATTTTTGTAAAGTAGTATACATAGAGGAAGCTGTGCAAAAAGTAATCCCAAACATACACGCGCAAACCCCGTATCACGTTGCTGTTCCTAAGAGAGCAACAGTAACTGACATTATTTAGAGCACATTCATTATACCTTCTCCTTCACCTACTCGGCCAAATTTTGTTTCAAGAGTTGTTAAGCCCCATTGCAATGCTGGGAACTTTTCACTCAGCAACATTAAGAGGAAACATGTGCTATGGATTCCCAGGGAATGCTTTATAATCTTACCTTCATGTTAATTAACACCACATATTTATTACAGTACTGACACATTTCTTCTCGAAATTTACAATGCTGGCTCAAATGCTCTTTCAAGTCTTTCCGAAGAATTTGATCACAACATCCATCGTTAGTGCATTGCACGCTTTCAAACAAACACTGCTGAAGATGCTCCTGCAACAGGCAACAGCAAATTAAACCCCAAAGTATTTCATCGTATCTCCAATTGCCAAACAGACCCACAGAAACATTTGGCAGTTCGGTAACAAACAAAACTCCAAATACTTTTTCCTCCATAAACTTCCTCCTTTTCCAACCTCAAAACTAAAGCGAACGTGAAAATTTGGAGAGTCCTTTGCATGACTTCCACTTTTCACTCAATTGCTATACCGAAAAAAGGCCCAAATGGCCTGTACGTCTTGGCAAGTTTTCTTGAATCAACCATCACGTGGCGCCTAAGCATACAGAAGGTATGTGTAGGCACTGGGGATATGCTAAAGCTACATAAAGCAAATGTTTCTTATTAAACAAATAACCTAAGGCAAAGCTGGAACAAGGCAACAGCCATAATATTTTGAGCTTAACATTTGTTACTTACAGTGTATAGCTAAGTCATAATCTTTGTACTTAAACCACATTGCTACAATAACTCTGAAGTCTGAAGACAATCTCGGGAATTTAGCTTACCATAAATACACAGAGTTCACATGAAAATCAAAGGCTTCAAAATTTGATCAAGCAAACTAACCTGGTATCGTCCCAGAATGATTTTTGAATTGCAGTCAGGAACGTTTTTGCAGAACACGTGCAAGTTGAGAACTTCTCTTTTGCAGCAGTTGTCTTTGAATACCTGCAAAGGAAGCAAACCAGCCTTCATATGCAGTCACACAGGATACTGTAAAGAATACAAAAAAGCAAAACATCACAACAAATCTTTTAAGCACACGAGTGTAGACTCCATAATTGCGAGTATGGGCTTTGATAATTCATATTGAAAATGTATACTAAAAATACAAATTAAAACATACATGAATTTTCTAATAAGCATAGGGTTTTTTCCCCATGTAGTTATTCCACAGATGCTAATCCATCCCACAGCCAGCAGGACTAGTAGCTCAGGAGCTATAAAACCGCCTGTATCTAGAAGAAAGATACCGCTCTGTATCTACAGAGCCTGCCTGTATCTAGAAGAAAGCAGCTGGAGCTAACAGGCCCCAAAGGCCAAACCAGCTCTGCGCACGCTCCTCCGATGTTCAAGCAGTGCAGCGCGCCTTTGGGATGGAGACGATGCTGAGATATCCCTTCTATAGACTCTGAGAAGCAGCACCATTCCCAGTTGCATACGCAGAAGCAAATTAAGCCCCCAGAGCAAACTTTCAGTCTTGTTTAGTGGTCTTCCTGTAAGAAGCATTATAAAGCTGCACTGTGAACTGTTGCACTACTGCCATCAAAATTTACACAAAGTAGAAGACAGTGAATGAAAAACAAAAATCACGTGGACAGTCTGATTACAATTTCCTATCGGGAGTAGGAGAGACGAAGGAGATATTTGATTTCACTGGAAAATTAATTCTGGCAGGACCAAGTATGTAGCATACTTTCACGCCCTGGCATATAAATAAGGACAAATGAATCCATTACCAAAAAAAAAAAAACCAAACCAAGTATTTTGCAAAATAAGAAGCGTGAACTTATCTTTTCCTCTCAAACGTTACCCAAAAGTAAATTAAGCCTGCAGGGTTAATGAGATATAATGGAAATAGTTAAGGCAGCAAATTATAACCAAGTGAAAACAAAGACAATCAAATAAACAAGATGACCCAGCAAGATGGGGCATTAAAAAGGCAAGTCAATAAACTCTCTACTAAAAAAAGACATCTGATGACTAGGGAAGATTTAAAACTTTGTGAAACTCTTTGACACTTTACTGGAAATACAGAAGACTAAAACGAAATAACTTCAGAACATGAGGTATAAAATAAAGCTTTAGCTATACACTCAGACCTCCTTTCTGGGAGAGCATCACTGAATACACTGCTTCCCTTAGCATCATTTCAGAGACAAAAACTGCTCTGCCCCTGAGGCCTAACAGACTAAGAGCCACCTTGTTCTCAGCTGTCTTGCCTTTTCCATGCAGATGTTGACTGCTGAAGTAAAACTACAGCCACTTACCTCATGCATTTTTATTGTTTCCTTGTCGACAGGACAGGTGGGTACTGCATTCAACTCCCTAGATCAAAAGAAGAGTCATGTTAACCCAGAGAAAAATTGATTTATTTTACGAAATTGGGCTATGCTAGAATCCGACTCTAGCAGAAATCAGTACTAGATACCATAAAAACCAAAAAAGTGCTTCAAAAACACTTTTGTCTGGCAACTACACAGCCAAATTCTGCCCACAGCTCTAAGAGGGCATTAAGCTGCAACAGCGAATATGCAACAGAAAGCAGAGTTGGTCCTACAAGTGTTAATAAGATGGTTTTTAATTAAGAGGACTTTGTTACTCTCTAGCCATCTGCTGCTTGCAAATGTCATATCTGAAAAAATCCCACCGCATGCATTAAACCCAGCCTTTGCCTAGTGCGAGCAGCGCGCTCCTTCCTACATCAGTAAAAGATCTAATGGCTCCTGTCTTCAAAGCCTTCCAGATTCCTACAATAAGGGACAGAAAAGCACTTATTGAGGCAGTGCAAAAGGGAGGCAACCCAGCCAGAGAAAGCAGCAAACATGAAGCATCTAAAATTCATAGAAGGTAACGGCGACATCCATCCACATGAACAGGCTCCTCTGCAGCCTTCCTGGGCCAAATCCTGCCCTCGGGTACACCAAACAGTGCGTAGTGTACTCCTAGACAGCACTGGGGGGTAAACTCATTGGTACCTGCAGATAAATCCCAAGCAGATGGATGCTGGCAGCCTTGTGATCTGACTGTAGTATCGGGTAATAGTCACATCAGTTTTGTAACTCCACTAAAATCAAAGAAATTATACAGAAACAAACGCAAACAGCTTAATCTGACCACCAGTGCCAATACCGTGAGACATTAATGCAACAGATTCATCTGAACAACGCAATGCTAGACGGACAGACCAAAACAGCATCTCACACAGTAGTGCTTAAGCTTACATCAACAATTTCTCTATGCTGACTTCCCTGCAGTTACCAAAGTATTCCTCGCCAGCACTGGGTAAGGTCATTAACGACACCTTTAAAACACTGAGCACGCAGTCACTGAGTTCAACAGAGTCTTTCCATTGACTCCTTCAGCGTTTTATCAGATCAGTACTATTATTATGGCACTCACTGCTGATTTATAGAAGGCGTTGACTTCTTTTTAGGAAGGGGAGTACGGGGAGCTTGCGGATGCAGGAGTTTGCACTGACCTCAAAGCCAGAATGCACTGCTGGCAAAATCGGTGCCCGCATCCTGTCTGGTGGGGATTGCGAAGGACGAGGTGGCAGTAGGCGCACTTGTATCGGTCTTCTAAGGTTTCAACAAACTTGTAGTCGGTGTCAGGCTCGAAGTCCAGAGAGACGGCGCTGGCAGAGTTCTGGCGCGTGAAGATGCCCGAGAGAGCAGCGGGTTCGTCACAGGCCATGGGAGCTGCACTGGGAACCAGACACAGGGTGAATCCCTTCAAATATTCACCGGCAGCCACGCCGCCTCGCTACTGCTTGCAGCAGGCTGCTGCTCGCGGGAGGGTTGTCATCGGCAGCAGGGTGCGACAGATTTCGGAGGGAAATGCGGTGCCAACTATGGAAGAAAAACAAAACGCTCAGAGAACCACAAAATGATGGTTACATGACAAGCATCAAAGCACACTTCTTTGGAAACGAGTTTCACAATCTGAAAATTTTTCTGCAGAATAGAGATTTTTATGTTTTTTAAAATTTTCTTGCAGCAGCTCTTAGTCTCAAAAAAAAATTACAAGAGTCACAGACATGGCTGGGGAAAGCAGAGGCCAAGTCTTGTCCCTAATGTCTGCCAGGAAAGTCTACACTTAACGTAGAGCCCACCCACATGACTTCACAAGTTCATTGCGCTGGTTCAAGCAGAAAACAGCTTTGTGGTTCACAGCAAGGAGCGTACAAAAAAAAAGGCAGCAAGGGGATTTTACCTTCAGTTTAGGTGTTACAGGAGTCAAAGCCTCTTAACTTGACATCTTTCTTTTTCCCATTGATCACTCATTTATAGCAGTAAACTCGAATCCTGTTTTTTCAAAGTTTTACTTAATTATGTGCAAGTTCTTGGCTGTATTAATCCTGCCTGAAAGAGGCGGTGGAAAAAAAAGAAAGAAAAGCAAGATTGCAATCAGAAGCGTGACATAAGTTTTTCTCTCAACCTATCAAAGCTCATAGGCAGCACAGGAATGCAATGTTAATTTTCTAATAGGAAAAAACAGCAACATTTGTTTCAAGCCCTAAGCCACAAACCTTGAGATTTGCCACTGGTCCCTAAGCTTGCAGTAGGTTTTCTTGCAAGTAGCTCAAGACCTGCCACTCTGATTTTCATTTCTTGCAGCTTTGCATTCAAAAGACATTTTTTTCCTTACAGGATGTGTACAAAAGCACAACGCACCTGAGCTCTCAGATCGTTTCACGGGGGACGCGCTCGATTTTATAGCTGTGCCATGGGACGCTATTTCTTCTCTGTGTGCATCACCCGCCCTGTCAGTCACTCGAGTCACTCTTACTGGCATCAGCACCTCTCTGAGAGCTCTGACTCAGCTCCTGTAAGGTCACTGAGGGTATTTGCCCGTTTCGCAGGGAAGCAGGGCCAACACATCACCATTAATAACCTTACAGTTGGCATGAAACAGTATGCCAAGTACTGATATACTGCCCTTCCTCCCTGCTGCAATGGATTCCTGGCCCACGAAAGCAGCGATTAGTGCTGTGCCACGCGCAGCTCAAGCACTGCCACAGACCACCTTAGGCTCCAGAAAGCAACATCCATTTTCCTTTCTACTTTAATATCCCATACTGGGCGAGAAAATCCTGCGGACAAATAAAGTACCTGGTCCAAAACCAAGCCAAAGCACTTAACCAACAAAAATGTATTTCACAGCAAACGTTTACGTTCTCCTGTAACTCGGCACCCTTGTTCATGATTGTACAGTATTTACCTGCCCAGCTTGTGAGAGCCTCCCTGCCCTCCACCAGGCTGAATGTTAGACTTACTCCAGCACAACTGGTCATCTAACATGGGTAACCCACAGCAATACGAGCCCTAATCATATTCCAGGCATAAAGACTTATTATTCCAACTGGAGTTTGCAAATTACCCTGTTTGGTCCCTCTAAATGAACAGCCTTCTGCGTCAAACCAGGGGTGATTGTCCATGTCGCTCCTTTCATTTTTGAACAGCTGACCTTTTCTCCTCTGAAAACTGGGTTCCCGGGTTCTCTGACGCTTAATAGGGAGCAATTCTATTTTCCCCACGTCAACCAGAGATGCGAAAATGCAGCCCGAGGGATGACCAGCCTCGTGCCTGGGCTGCCTCGGTAGCAGCCGCCAGCAGCAGAGCGCTGCAGATGGAGAGCTGTCACCGTTAACTTCCACAGCACAGACTACCTACAGGACGAATTTCCTACAAACTTGTTGGTTGGTGAGAACCCCAAAACGTGTTTCCTTCCTCTCTCTTATTAGTGCTCTCTTCCATTTACGTGGCATCCCATTCCTTGAGTCCTGTTACACTGCAGGACTTGTATCATCTGATGGTATGGTTTAGCAAGTTAATGCTGCGCTGTGTAAAAACACATTAAAAAAAAAAAAATCCATGTTTTACCCATTTTGCCTTTAAGGGTCTACCTTAACTCCAGAAGTACTTCCAGCTGGGGTGAGCAATGTCACAGGTGTTTTAGGCAACAAAGTTATGAGATGCATTAAGAAAAAACACACTTACCAGCTCAAAATCCCATCCAGAAACTCCTTCAGAGCTCTCGCTGCTCATTAAGTCAACCACATTCATTCCCATCTCTTTCTGCAAGGAGGACTCTGCTGTGGTACGACGCCTTCCAACTCTCTTGCCGAAACGAGAGCCTTTATCTCCTTAAACACCTTCATGACGCACCCAACCCAGATCCCATTCCTAAAAATGGAGACTCTCGGCATCTCCATGAAAGTCCCTCCTCCACCCCAGCCTCGCTCAGGAGCGTGCTGCACAGCTGAGGGCACCTCAGGGCACAGGAAAGCGCGCTTCAGGCAAAAGGCGAGCCTGCCTGCTTGGGGGGCAGAACAGAAACCTCTGGCTGCCCAGAAGACTGGGGACGTTTGCCACCGCTGCCAGCCTTGCAGGAGGTTTGCTGCGGGGTTTGCAGCTGTTTCGCTGGAGGAAACGGGCTGCCCAGGGGGGAGGGCCCGTGGATGGCGATGCTTCACCCAAGCTGGAGAGGTGCCCGTGTGAATCAGCTGGGGAGACCGGCTCAGAGGAGCCAAGAAATGGCAGCCCTGTGCCAGACCTACCACCGGCCAGCGCTCGGCGGGACGCGATCCAAACCGTCGCAGGCAGCATGTAATTCCCGCCCCAGCGCCCACCGGTGACTCAGGGCGGATTGCAGAAGCTCTTCTTCCACTTCTGGCTTCCAGCACCCTCACCCGTGCTCTCTGAACTGAAACCAAAGGGAAACCATCAAGGGAAATAGTGCTTTTTTGTGACAGCAAGAGCACGCCGATGGTTAACTGAATCAATTTCCTGCTTACGCTAATGCCTGGCCTGCGTAGGAGACAAGGTATGCTTTCACTTCTGTCTGTTCACAGCTAAGAGCAATGGGAAGGCCTCCTTTACGTGCGTAGACTGCAATTTTTCAGCACGCGTGTGAACTACAACACTGTTTTAAAATATTAGGGAGCTGCAGACTCAGGCTGCATAACGATGCTCTTATGGCAGATGCACAAAACACACAGCAAAGGGATTTTCATTGCAACTCCACTGCAACAGCACAAAAAACCCCCCAAACAATCTATGAACACTGAAAATGTACATGTCAAAAAATGGATTTCCGTATACAGAAATAAACAGAATGAATTCTGACCACACATAGAAAAGCGGTTTGAATCACTAGAAGCTAAGCCCAAGCCCTATAAACAGCTACCAAAGAGTGGGAGCTCAACGGCAGTGCAGTACAAAGAGCTCCCAGCTGCGCCTCCCTACCATTTCAGCATCCCAGCCCTGCCTGCACCAGCAGCAGCACAAGCAAAACGCTTCTGGAACAATTCTTTATATAACTGTGTTACATGCAGATGCTTTAACCTCACTGGAAATAATCCACAGGGGAGAATTTTCATAACAAAAATAATCTTTCTTAAATGTGGGCTATCCTGTTTTAACTACCACCACACCAAACTGAGCCCAAACATTTTCCATTAAAACGCTCCACACTTAGTATATCTTACTGTTCAGAAACTGAGTAAGAGACGAGCAGAACACGATAATAAGGAGAAAAATCAGCATGGGCATGACTTACTATAATACAGAAATTACATTA
Organism: Nipponia nippon; assembly: GCF_047370975.1. Taxonomy (NCBI): domain Eukaryota; kingdom Metazoa; phylum Chordata; class Aves; order Pelecaniformes; family Threskiornithidae; genus Nipponia; species Nipponia nippon. Next base: position 25,607,563 of record NW_028262358.1, read on the forward strand.
ACATTTTTAAAGCCATGTTAAAACAGTTCCCCTCTAGCAGTGCTGCTGCCTTGTCTACGCCACCAGCACTCAGAATTGAGAGAAGCGGCGTGCAACACCGATAACACATTGAACTACTGTGGACTGGCTAACTTTTTTTAACCATGAAAACACACTTACTGCACAGAGAGAAAACCATCACTGTAATGTGGTTGTTCTTTTTTACGATAATATGTTTTTCCTGTTTTCTCTCACGCAAAGCCAAGCCCCCTCCCAAAGGTCAGCAGATTACCCCATGAGCGCACCACTACAGTAGGCTGCAGCACCAAAACCTTCAGGACGGCAGACCTGAGGCACAGGCACTGAATGCCACCACATCTTTGAGACTGAGAGGGGCAAATATGTGAGTTGCTATCACAGATTTGGTCATCATGCATGGACAAGAAGACAGGATCCTTGGTCCTGCTACCCAGCAAACAGGGGCTGAGAGCATGGCTTCTGTCAGATTCACTGCGTGAGGGGAGAGCAACGCTCAGCTACCCTCCAGGATTGGGGTATTGCTCAGTAAAAAGCACTGGGATCGCTTCCTTACTTATCGTGCTTCCATGAAATACATGGACACAGAAAGAAAACTTATACACCTATATTCCTATACACCTAGCTCTAGTTCAGCTCTATTGCTTTGCCCTAAGGTACTTGGTAGGGACAAGTCTTAGAAGATGCCCTGTCCCTCCCTCTGAAAATGATCTACCTTTTATGGTACATCAGAACTGGAAGCCTGTCTTAGTCACGGTGGGGAAAGTTTTGTCAAATTTCTAAGTCTAAGATCAATTCACTTCATTGGGAGCTGACAGGCAGAAATATGATGGAGGAGGACATACCTTGCATTAAAATGACCCTCTGCAAGCTGCCTTATAAACTGGGCCTATTAGCTGCCTCCAGTATTTTTGAATTAAAATAACAAAGTTATATGATTTACTATGAATATAAGGTCCTCCACAAAAACACTGCATTTTGGGGACAAGATATATATGCTCCAACTCTTAACATATGGAGTGGAACACGTAGCAGAGTCTGCTAAAGAATGACTAAAAATATCTATACACTTTGAAATACATATTTAAGATGTAGCAGATTATATGGAGTCATGTGAAGAAGGCAGATGATGACATCTGACATCACTGAGGAATCATCCTTGTCCCTTCCAACCCAAGAGGGGTTACAGCATTTTGACTGCTGACAACGAAACGCACTTGCAGAGTCCCCACGGGGGAGAAGGACCCCGGCTGCATCATTTGTGCCCCCCAGCCCAGAGGCTGTGGAGGGAAAGGATCCGCTATTGCACCAACACAGACCCGCCACTGATACTCAGGTCTTGCTCCTACTTAACCTGGCAGCAATTCAGCCTCAGGAGCTGTTCTGCTGTCGTCCTAATCACTGAAAAACCGCGCTGCAGTGACCGGCTGGTACCCAGGAGAGAGTATTTCTATCAGCAAAAATCTCCTGTTGGATACGTGCCTGAGGCCCCACAGGGGATGTTGTTTCAGAGGGCAGCAGAACGAATTTGTTTTCTTTTCTATATAGACAATATTATCCAATTCAAATTCCAGTATTACCTTATGCTGAAAGCACAGTAAAACCTTACTAAGCAAGTATCAATTTGCTAATCTCCATAGGCAAATTTTCACTAAGCAGACTAAGACGGCAGGGTTTCCTTTGCATAGAGTTACAGTCAAGCATTACAATAAATCCCCATAAGACTAGATTTCATCATTTTTTTAAGGCATAGATAGCAACAAAGCATTTAAAAAAAATTTTTAAACCCCCCCACTCTTACAACGAAGTGTGGCTGGTGCTGAAGTAGCTTTGACTCTATGGACAACTTGCTTATTTGCTACATCTGCTATTTTCCTTGGATCTCTTAATCATTAATTAATTACTTCTGTATTATCAAGAAATCTCTCTACATCTACTCAACGCAATATCACTACAGTAATACGGAAAATTTTTGTCTTAAAATAATCTCATTTATAGCTGGAAGATAATTTTGTTCCCACCACTTCCGTACCAATACCTGGACGTGTTACCGCCTTCCCGAGCACCAACAGAAATTTCAGTAAGAAAGTACCACCACTCACCCCTACGACAACCCGGCACCCTGGCACCGCTTTGCCGATTCAAGGGGTGAACTGGGTTCCGGAGACGCTTCACGGTCCACAGCCTTCCCCCAACACAGCCCCGCGCTGCTCACACCCCCGCGTGCCACAGCTCACGCCTGAAGAGCCCCTCAGAGATGAGAAATATTTCTAGCAATATTAGGCTCCTGCTGGCATTAACAAGGCACGTTTTGGTAAAGCCGTACCTGAGAACTGTAGCTGGTCCTCCACGGGGAGAAAATGAGAGGGAGAGCGAGAGAGAGAGAGTGCGCCAGCGTAAGCTTTGTGGTTAAAACAACAGTACGAGCATTTTAAAACAGCAAGGGAGTGGAAATCCCCCAGCGTAGCTTTGAAAAGATCACATCTAAAATGTTTTAAAAGTGTTAGGACAAAAGTATTTTCCCTTACTGCGCTGATGCAGGGACTGCAGATTTTACCAGCTGGAGCAACACAAGGTTACCAAGAACTTTTCTCACAGTTTTTGTCCAAGATACAGAGGAGTTTTCGCCTTTCACAAAAGTGGTGAGTGATGTGACCAAAGAAAAAATACACGGGCAGCAGGAAACACATAAGGACGTAAGGAAAGCCCAGGTCCAACCCTGCAAATCCCTCCACAGTAGCCCTGGCGAGCTCGGGGGACCCGCTCGTTGCGGGAAGCAAAGGGACGGCTCACGGAGGAAACGGCACCGGCTGGGTCACAGAGCGGCTGCATCAACTCACCCTGCAGGCTGCACAGGCATGTCGCGTTTAAAGCAGAGCACTCCAACCGAGAGAAAATCCGTTCTAAGAAAATAAATGTTTGTACTTGGGTTTGTAATAATTTAAGTGGCTACAAACCCTAATGATTTCGTAGCCTGAACTTAATTGCGCACCCAGGATTCCTGGCAGCCTTCATCTCCACTGACTCTGTGTGTGCCAGCCTCCTCCCCCAGACCAAAACACGCTGCCCTTACGGCAGTGCCACGCACTCCGTCTCTAACCACACTCTTTCCTTATTCTCCTCTGCCCCCTCCCCTGGCTTTCTAATCTCTTTTTAATTTTTTTCCCTAAAGTACGGTATCTTATTTTCTATGAAAGCAATAACTTTTAGGTCTCCTGTTATTTAAAATACTAGTTCTCCAAAGAAAGCTTCTATTCTATCTTGTAGTAAATGCAACACATATCCTCTTTAGCCTTTTCCCTTTAACTGAGCTTGCTCCCAGAGCATTTCTAACCTATTTCAATGTCCTTCTCCCCTCCCAGGAGGCATCTCAACCTACTGCATGCTTTTCTGAACCTTCCCTGAAGCTCTGGACAAGTCATCGCTGAAGTCAGTGGCAAAGGGAAAGGCATCGATTCAAAGGCATGCTGCTTCTTTATGGGATCAATTAAATTGATCCAAGTTGTATTTCTAGATGCAGCCCAAGCTCACATCTACAGTCAAGCTTTTTAAACCGGAAGATATTCTTTCGTCCTTGCCATGAACTCATATCCTCAGGGTGCATCCTGGTCAAGCTGTTGACTATACACAACCTCTGCACAGGCTGACATCAGAACAGCAAAACAGCTCGTACGTGGGCCTTCCTTGAACCTGGCAGCTCTGGAGGAAGGACGGATCCGGCTGGTTTCGTTGGGAGGAGGCAGCGCTGCAGAAAGCGTAGTGCTCTGCGAGCACAGCTCCAGGAAGCGCCATCTGCTTCTGGGAAGCTTTGGGGAAAACCCCAAATGGAGAAGTTGAGTAGGAGCAGGATCTTAATTTTAAACAATTTCACTCTGCAGATGAGTAGAGAGAAGTAGGCCGGTGTTATTGTTTGTGGGCAGCCCTCGATCTCCTACAGCGCCAACTGCAGTGCTGAAACCCTGACCAAGTTTCAAGCAGGCTCAAGGGGATGAAGGTGAGTGAAAAGACAGACAGCAACAGCATTTAGGAAACAGAACGAAGGAAGAGAGAGACACAAGAACAACATAAAGAAACAAAAGTTACTGAAAAGAGCTAACAATAAGGGATGGAGAGCAAGAAAACTAACAGGTTTTAATTTTTTTTCTTTCAGTGTATTGGAGCCAAAGTGAAGTCCTCACTTTTCCTAACAAATAACAGGCCATTACACGTTTTGCAGAACTAAGTCTTTGGGGCTTTTAAGTTTATGTCTCCTTCCCTGCCCCAAGGGGACGCACTATCCAGGACTTCAGTTGCTTTGACCATTCAGTCGGTTTGGCCATGAATACCTCCTCAAGGCATAAGAGAGTCTTGGTTTAATTTTCCACGCCCCTGACCCTTTGACTTAGTCTTCATGAAGAACTTAATCAGCATGTATACAGAAACCTATCAATCAACTCAATAGTTATTAATCTGAATTACTAGGATGAACTCAAATTTTGCTAAGGCTGGCCACCCCCTTCTTCCGCCGTGTTCCCTTGCTCCGGCGTAAACAATTCCCCCTGCTGCGGCCTCAGGAATTCAGGAGTTCAGTGGATTTTGCTCTAACGCACACATGTATTTGACGACATACGGACACGCATTCTTCTAGTCACAGTGCTCACTTAAAAGGTAACTGCTAATGTCAAAACCCAAATGCTGTCGGGGACCCCATGCACTTGCTGTTGGGAAAGCAGTGACAGCAAAGACTGTCACCATTTTCTTTTCCTAAAAAAACAGGGGAAAGGATGTGTTCTTAACAAGTCCTTCCCATGAGATCAAACAGGACGGGCTGGAGATGTACAGAGGTACGAACTGGGAGCGGTGCTTTCACGCGGCCCCTTCTCTAAACGCGATCTGCAGTTGAAAGCTGTGCTGCTGCCCGTCCGCGCACGCTGCCGCAGCCAGGCAAAAGCGCGGCTGCACAGCAAACCCCGCCACCGCCACGGGCCTGGATGAGCGCCGGGAGGAAGGTGTAGGGACCTGCCGTGAGGGGTGAACGGCAGAACCGCCCCTTTTGGCATGAGGCGAGATGCCATGTAAGAAGGATGCTCAACACGCCGTGGGCGGCATCCAACTCTGCTCTCACTGTTGGCACCAGTTTTAGCTTTATTGCTCCCAGCAGCGAACAACATTGCTGTTTTTAGTGACCTCAAGGTGCATCTCAGGCATCACCAAGGTCCACGTTCATAATTTCTCAGTAAAAAACTGCCATGACACAAGGTTTAGTGTCAATGACATTGAGACAGACAAATGGACAAGTTTTTTTTCTTTATAGATAGTACCCAGTTGCCTTCTGTAATATCTTTCATTGAATATGTGGTCTGGCAATTGTTTGTACCTGCTCTCTCTAAGGCAATATTAAGAAATGAAACCCTTGATTTTTGTTTCTTTCATAGTAAGGACCACTCTCCAGTTTGAAGCACATGGATATAGCAGACGAGACTGAAAACCATATGACTTAGCACAGGCCTGATCATTGCGTGTCTCACAGCAACTACTTTGGGAAAAACTGCTTTGCAGATTGTTCCTCTCCTTGAGGTTTGGTTAGTCACTGGGTGGCTTTGCGTAATAATAATAATAATAAAAAATAACTTTTACATTTCAATATTATCTCCTGCAAAATAAGCACACAGCAACATACCCTTAGAGAACCCCTGTATGCAAATGTCAGTATATTACACACAAAAACTTGCTTTATCACTCCCCCCTCAGAGACAAACATGCTTAACTGAAGAGCACTCTGGGCAGTCCCATATCAAAACCACTGTGGTTTATGGTGCAGACAGTTTCTCACACACTTGTTTATTTGTTGCAAGACCGAGCTGCGGAGACTATGGAAATTTTTGCAACATTTTTATTAACGATAGGCATGACTCAAGTTTCCTCACCTTCCTCAGCCCAGCCACACACCAGGGTAAAGAGGTTAGCTTCTTTCCTGGGCTGAGGGAAGAGGGTGGAACAACTGCACATTGCAGCCCAAACTGGTACAGATAAGGGACTGACAACTAACAGTGTGAATATTAACTCCTCACAGTGATTTACCAAGAAACTTGGACAGAAAAGGGCCGGAAAGCAAAAGGAGATGTTCTGAAACCGTCACCGCCGCGCAGGGCCCAGACCCCGGGCGCTGGCCGTGAGTATGCCAGCCAGATGGCTGGGGTCCCGCAGCAGCACCTGCGGGTTGGCACGCCGCGCCGGGCAGGCCGCTAGCTGCTGCCGAGAACAGCACGGCTGTGAGATGAAAGACCTACATGACTGCAGCCACCGCCAACTGTCTCAAGATCAGGAGCCCAAGAAATGTTACAACTCCTACACACCCCCTGGAGGGCCAGCGAGAGGAACGCTCTCTCATAGTCGCTATTTATTGATGACAAATAACATCTATTTACGTAAAATCAAAGGGTCAGACAAAGAATTGAAGAAGATAAAGGGCTATTGGTTAGCTTAAAGACAGGACGCAAATAAAGCCCAGAAGATCAAGCACGCTCCAAGTCTGCAGCTGCCCACTGAAGGGATTTGGCGAAGTGACCCAAACAATATGCGGCACAGAACGAAGAGCTCCTGACCTGGCCCGTAGCTTTGACGGCTGCATAAAAACTTATGCTCCTGTCTTAGGGAGACTGATTAGGGAGCCTGTGGGGTGAAATAAAGCGCTGTCTGGTTTCTGCTCTTTGCACTCATTTGCAATTCCTTTTGTCAAAGTCTCCAACAGTAGCTTTCTAGTTTTAAAATCTTGTCCCCTCCTGGATGTCCTTCCTCATCCTCTAAACTCCGCAGTTACTCCTGTGCCCTCCGCAGTTTCTGTGAGTGCCACGAGCTTTCCTTTCTTCCTTCCTGATGTTACTCTAAATCTTACCATTCAGCAGCTTACACCTCTTCAGCCAAAGTCTCCTACCAGCTGCTGACAGATGTGCCCTACTGCCGCAAACCCTTTTCCTGCAGAAGCTGAACTCTCGGCCTCTCCTCCGGTACCTGGGCTGTGGATGACCACCAGCTCAGAGGCAGCCTGCTGCCCCCATCCTTCCCCAACAGGCCCTCGGTATCTAAACGTGACACAGCCAGCCTGTATTCCACTTAGGTCCATAACCTTCATCTCCCTCTCTTGGGCTTAAAGCATTAGATCTTCACAATGTCTCATCAACTCCTTCTGCTTTGTATCTCCATATGATAGGGTGTTTCTTGTCTACTTATACAAATAAAACTCTTGTCCATCATCACCATCCTCCTCCAGTTCTCCAAACACTCAGCTCTCTTGAAATGCAACCTTTTCCTCATTTATCCACCCAAGATGCTGATGCAGGGATCATTTTTCGAAGCCACAGCTATAACCACTTCACCTCTCTGTCCGTCCCTCCACTTCCCCACTGCACCAAAACCTCTTGACTTTCAAAGCCTGTTGTTGTCTCCCTCCACTTGCCCTTGCATCACCTCTGACGGTTTAAAAGGGCTGTTTTCATCTCATGATGATACCAGGCTCCACTGCCTACTTGTTATGTATTTGAGCAAGTACGTACTGCGAGGGCAGATTTTCTGGAAGGATTTTAGCAGGCTATTCTACTTCAAATCTCTTCTGTAAGATCTCCTTTGCCAAGCAGCTGGGAACAACTGGCTTCTGATAAGCTGCGACCATCGACTAGCACGCTGGTCTGGAGGGTCCTGCTGTCTCCTATTGCTCTTGCACGCAGGCATATCCCTCCCTCCTGACTGAGCTATAAACCCCCTTCGGCCAAGGGCTGCAGTTTTGCCTTCTGCTCGTGCAGCTCCTGGCACACCGGCGTCCTCACCCAGGGCAAACACTTCTCCATGTGACAGAAATATAAAAGATAATCAAGGCTCATTAGCAAAGGAAGTTACTCTGGGTGGTTTTAGGCCAAGCGTAACATGCGACCACCATCACTCACACCAAGATGAAAAGCAGCAATGCAAGGCAGTCCTCAGGCGAAACAAGATGAAGCTCAGTACCAGCCAGGCCGCCACTCCTGCATGAGACCATCCCAGAGCACCTCAATTTTACCTTCGCCGTTAAACCTGCGTGCTCTGTGTAGAATCAGCTGGGGTAGTTTAAAAATACGACCATGTTACTGCTGCCAGTCTGGAGACATGCCTAACCTGAATACACCCAGCTATTTTTAGCACATCGTTGCACTCCTTCAGCCACGCCGTGTTTACAAAACGGAAGCGATGAGGAAAGTTGTTCTTGGCTGGCACCGGGAAGGCGCAGCCAAGCTGACAACAGGCAAAGCAATTCAACAGGAGCTCTCCATTTTTCCTTCTAAATCTTAAGAGTGTTGAAAGTATTTGGTCAAAGCCCACGGCCTCAGCGTGCTCCCGGAGCACTGCGAACCAGGGAAAGTCAGAGGACTGGCTGGGTCTCGCCGCACGCAGAGAGGGGAAATCCCCTCCCCTCAGCAGAATTCAATTGACACCAGCGGGGATGCTCGCTCCCTGCCATTTAAAAAGACCAGAGCCGCTGCAAAGGCATTCACCCCAGCAGTCCCCGCTTCTTGGTTTCCTTCTCGGCCGCCAAAATTTCGGCCCGGCCAGCCGCCGCGGCACGCACCGGGCCTGCCTCTCCCTGCAGCATCGCCGGGGGAGGGCGGCGTCGGTGCCCCCGCTGGCGAACGGGGAGCGGCGCTCGGCCGCCCGCCCGCCCGCACCACGGCGGCCGGGCAGGGGCTGGGCTCGGCTCCCTGGGCCCGAGGAAGCCTCCAGCGCCATGCGAGGGGGGCTCTTCCACACCAAGGCAGAACTCCCGGGCGCACCAAGTTCAGGTTTTCTACGCGGGCCTCCTTTGCAAGCGAAAAAAAAGCGCCGCAAAAAGAAAATCGCGGCGCAGACTCCCCCTCTGAACCGAGGGGGCAGGAAGAAGCCCTCCGCAGAGGCTGTCACCCACCGCCTGGGGCCTCCAGCCCGCCGCCAACGCGACCCGGGGCCCAGCCCGGCCCCGCTCCCCCACACCCCCTCGGCCTCGGCGGCGGTACCTGCGGCCGCGGCCCCGGCGTGACCCCGCCGCCGCGGCACCTCCCGGCCCGGCCCGGCCCGGCCCGGCCCGCGGCCCGCCCCCCCCCCCCCCGCCGCACCTGCGCCGGCGCTGTCTGCCCTCCGTGCGGGGCCGTGGCGGGGCCGCGGTGGCCGCCGGCGGCGGCGGGGCGCGGTGCGGGCGGTCCGGGGCCGCCTCTGGCTGCGCGGGGCGCGGCTCCGTGCGGGGCGGGCGGCGCGGCGAGGCAGCGCGAGGGCCGCCGCCCCTGCCTGCCGCTGCCTGCCGCCGCCCCTGCCTGCTGCCGCCGGCGGGAGCCGCTTTCGGTTTCATGGCAACCCCCGGGCGGGGAGACCCCGGCGGCGGCGCGGCCCCGCCTGCAGGGCCGGGGGTCGGCACCGCGCCGCGCGGGGCGCCCTCCGCCTTCCCGGGCTGGAAGGGAAGCGGCGGCGGTGCCCCCGCCACCTCGGGAACGGCGGCGGCGCTTGGCTTCCATCTGAGACGGCAGGTCCGGGCCCCCGCGGCTCGGGAAGGCTCCCCGGCAGCCCCTTCCCACCGCCGCCTGCTCGGAGCTCACCACGGGGCTCCGCAGCCTCCCAAACGCCCTGGAAGATCTGATAAAGGCAGGACACCAGTCCGCCACAGGCCGCGAAGGTAAGTTTTCCAGGACGGGCTCCTGAGACCACGGCGAGGAGCACCGCCGTGTTGGTGAGGATCAGCAGACTTCACCCACTCCTCCTTTGGGCAATACACCCTACTCCCATCTCCCTGCCTGCCTGCCTGCAATACAGCTCCTCTTTATTATTTACATCTATGCTGCCAAAATAGCAAAACAAACCCCATGCTAAATACACAAAGAACACAGACGTTAGCTATTCCCATATGCCAGTAGGCATTACTCAAGACTAATTACTCAAGACATACCAAAGGATTTTTTACAAAGGCAGACAAGGCGGCCATCCTCCAGCCAACGCTACTGCTGCAATTGCTTTACCCCTCGCTCCCCATCACCTACTGCTGCACTTTGTTCTGTCTTTCACATTACACCACTTCTAGGAAAACCAGTCTCTAAGGAAAATACCACGCTAGCACATGCACAGAAGCGCAAAGGCTGACGAGAAAGAAACAATCGGAAAAAGAAACAATTGGGCTGTGTTATCTGGATTGCCTTAAGATGAGCTCTGAAAATAATACTAATAAAATGGTTTCAGGCTCTTCTTTTGCTAAAATGACTCAGACTTGCCTCTCCCAAGGGTGTCAGTCCATATTGCATTAAGATTCTGGGCGTCCAGCAAAGGTACAGAGGCCGTTACTACAACAGAGACCTTTTAAAACGTTCCCTCTTGCAAAAATTGAGGACTGGGAGTTTTTTTCGTGGCTTTTAGGAATATTCTGATTCGTCTGGGTACTATTTGTCTGGGACGTTCACAGGAGCATCTGTCAGAACAACAGGCATTGTATTTCTGTAAGTAAATATTTATAAACCTAAATGAATAGTTTCTTTGGAGGTGGGATTGGGTTCCCACGACAAAAATTTTCCGCACTCGTGATCCTCCTTCTACTGCAGAACATTACAGTTCCCTGGAATGGAGCTTTGTGGTGACATACATCTGTCAAATGGATCATCGGCTATCAGGGTGCAGGTGTTACTTTTAAAAATCACGACTCCTAAGATTCAGTGAGCATAACAGGAGACCTGGTTTGCATCAAGACAAAGTCACCGCCCTGAAGCAGCAGTAGAGATCACAGTCCCCGAATCTCAGTTCTCCCTTTTGTGCCAGTCCAAGGGAAAACTTCCACGTCAGTAACAGCAATGAGGGTTTATTCTGCTGAAGTTCTACTTCAGTATTCATTTTAAGGATGTTGGTTATAAAAAATGGACCAGTTGCCCATTAAATAGTCCAGATACTGTTGCCTATATATTTTGCCTCTTCGCCCTACCTGCCTATAGATTTTTGATGCCTGATGCATCAGTAACAGACTACAAGTGATGTTAAAAGTGTTTATATTTGCCTTTTATATCTCACATACAACTTCCTGTGATCTTAAAGCAGACGTCTATCATGACGGTGCCTGCTTTTAACTCGCTCAGAGAAAGGCAGACTCTGAGGTTTAGCTATTTCAACCTCAGGAAAAGCCAGAGGTTCACCACATTTATTAAAACTACCAAGGTGTATTCAGCGCAATTTAGAGTGCACCATTTTGCACTGGAGACGCGACGGCTGCTAACTCCTCTTTGGCTTCCTTTGCATTTTGAGGTGTACCTCTAAGCAAACAATTTTGAGAAGTTTGTCTTTGCCCTGGCTTTGCTTTTGCCTGACAACCACATTTCTGCCTAGCACCAGCTGTAACCTCCATCTATTCCTTCCTTCTGCTAGCAAGAGGCACAACAACATTGTTTTGGTAACCTTCATCCTAAACGCTTCCCTAAACTCTGCAATTCTGCTCTCTTCATACACAAACTCCCACATATATAAGCTACCGGTTTATGTTCTGTTTTCTATGAACTGTGAAGTTTCCAGAATAAACACTGTATGATTTAAGAAAAATCCCAACGATATAAAGATGAACAAAATCCTAAGGACAGAGGTAACTATAATTCCTGTTGCTCATGATCAACTGTAAGACAAATTAAACTGCTTTACTATGATGTGCAACGTTTAGTGATTGTTTTATTAATGCAGAAATACCTGCTTAACTTCATACCCATTCTGATTTAAAGTGCAACAATTAAATCTGATAGTTCTTGTACATCCATATTATAAGTGCTGTTCCTAGAAGACGTCGTTCAGATTATGCCTTGCATTTGTAAAATCTGTCATTTTTTAGTACCGTTTTGCTTTATTAACTAAAATAAACTGTACAAAAAGCTGTAGTTACATTAGCTTTGAACAATGTAGGATACACGTTCTCTGCCAAACTTTAGTGTGCAAACATTTTACATTTTTTAAAGTGACAAAATTAAGCCAACCTTGAAGTCAGAGTTCATTACTACATTACAAAACAGGAGACTAGATATGGCAAAAGAAATTCCCCACTGAAATCAACACCGTTGTATAATTTTATTTCTAATTCTTAAAAAAATATAAATGAATTTAGAAGAGAATCACAGTATAAGGGCCCTAACATATTAGACCATTACAAGGTACATAAAAATAGAAGACACAGATTTCTTTGAAACTTTAATCCTTTGATTAAGCAGCAAGCATATCACTCTCCAGGCAAACACTGCTTAAAACAAACCCTACCCCCCAAAAACAGGACGTGCAAACTGTATGCACATATTCTGCAAAGCACACAATAAAGACATTTTGCTATGTACATACTTATTTAGTACTACAAATGCTAGGAGTTCCCTACTGTGTGCTACAGTGTATGTAAATTAAGAAATACTACCTATCTCTGACCCTCCCTCCCCCCTTCAAATACAGCACCTTTGCCCAGTTATAGAATATTTAAACAAGATTAAACGGAATTACAATGTACTGAACAGCTTTATAGCAGTTGGTGGTGGCCAACTGTACTGCAACACCCAACATTCTGCATACTGAAGTCTATCGACAAGAGACAAGACAAAAATTAGCAAAGGTACAATACACACAACTGGGAGACTCAATGCTAAAAAAAAAAAAAAACCAACCAAAAAACCCCAAAAAACCCCAAACAAACGAAAAAAGAAATCCTGAAGATGTATCTTATCACTGTTAACAATTAAACTGAGATACTTAGGATATCAAAATGTACCAGGTCAGTTCTGTATCAGTTTTAAAGGCTGGAGAGCAGCCAGATTTGTGTGTAGCTGGTGAGGGGACACTTACGACTCCCAGAACACAAGTTTCAGTGACCATGAACTCCTCAGTGCTTGTTTTACAATGCTGCTTTTTTTTAGACGAGAGGTCATCTGATGCTCACGTAGTGGCTAAACATCTACTCTGATGCAAAAGAAAAGCTGTAAAAAGGACCTTTTGTATGAGGCCTCAGCACACTAGTGAAAGCTGCTCGGAAAGGAAAGTCTCTCAAGTTTGGTCTGGAAATATTTTTAAATGAAGAACTAAACCATAAAGGTCAACACCTTAACTGCAAGTCAGGCCACAACTATCAAACTTTAATACTAGATTTACAAATGAAATAGGATCTGATCCTATAAGAACTTCCCTTTGCACATGAAAAAAGACTTAGGCCAGCTGCTAAACTGATCGTCAGACCATTCAATTTATCTGTGAAAAAGCCTGGGGAGAGCACATTCCATTTTCAAATAAAGTCTCATTTTAGTCAAGGGCAAATCTAGTTAATAACAGAATGGATTTAAAAGGATTTTCAAACATCATTTCAGCTATAAGCAATAATAATTTTCTACAATAGTATGGTAGTCAACATGAATGTCATTACATAGTCAAGAATGCAATATTTTTCAATAGCTTGATTCAGATCACACGGTTTCAAACACTGCTACTCAAATTTGCAGCCTGCTTTACTTGGAGGGTAGAGGGATCTACTTTAAAAAAAAAAAAAAAAACCAAAAACCAAACCAAACCAAAACACAACCCCAAACAAAAACACAAACTAAAACAACCCCCCAGAACACTGCTGGGCATAAATCAAGGTTTCAGGAACAGTTTAATGAATGCAGTGGAAAGAAAACCTTTCAATCTCCTAAAATTTGGAAACAATAATTAATACCCAAATGCAGATTTTACTTAATCAATAAAACAAAACAACCAACCCTCCCCCCCACTGCCCCAGCCTCAACCCAGCTAACAACTCCACCAGAAATAGCAGAAATCAAAAATAATCATTTAACAGTAAGACTGGGCCAGCAGCAGGTAACTCTATTGCCACAATATTCTACTACCACCATCAGCCTCTATACTTCACTCATGAATTCTTAGGCAAGGTATCAATGATCTAATATGTGTGAACTGCAGACAGGCATTCTCAGAGGAATGAAATTCTACTGTACTTAAGTTAGAAGAATTAGTGGAATAACAAATTAAATTAATGGTTCTTGCTATATGGTTCCTCTCCTGTCATCCCCCTGGGTGGTGGGAGTTACTGTCTCTCTCTCCACGCCAGCCCACAAGAGAGATTGCAGCAGGGAACTGGACTCCTGTTTTCAGTTAACTTCTATGAGTAGAACAGGCGTGAGATTTAGTAGGTTTGGTACAATAGCTCACTGAGTCTTCAGAATACTCTTTCAGAGGAGTATTTAATAAGACAGTACCTTTTTAAACAAGAAAAATGTTCTGGGAAAAACATGAAGAGAAGAAACACCTACATTTTACAAGTGCGTGAAATGCTCCTACTGTTGTCTAAACAGGGCCAAAGATTCTGAACCGAAGGCCATTTTTTTTTTTCACTAAAAAGTAAAAAAAAAAAACAAACAAAAAAACCAAAACACACACATACACACACAAAAACCCCAACGCTACATTTAAGTCTCCTACAATATTATCTATTCCTAGATTTGCCAGACTACTTTCCTGTAGTTAGATGCTTGACTACAAAGAACTGTAATAAAATAAATAGAGTAAAAATCAGTTAAACAAAATCTTGGTGTGTTGAACATTTATTCATTTAAGAAGTTAGCTTCCTTCAACAGTTATTCATATAGAGGAGGGCTGTATCGTAGGCATTGTTCTGCTGTACAAGTCTTCGACATAAAAATATTTTTATACAGGTGGTCATTCACGTGGTTCCATTTCTAGTTATTAGCTTGCTCCTCTGTAAAACTGGTCTGATACCTGTGAAGGCTTGCTCTTTTCTCCCCTTCATTATTTGGAAAAAAAAAGTACATTGATATAATTTTTCAAATGTAGGAGTTAGCATAATTCTGCTTTATTTCTTCAGTGCAGAGTGGACTGGGATTCTGTCTGAATTCCGATGAGCGAGGGTGGCTGCTGGCTGCTAACCGTGGTTAACACTGGCCTTGGGTTTAGACGAGGAGGCATGGAATTAGCTGGGCGGATGAGCGGTGGGGGAGGCTGATTTAGAGTCGGCCTTGGCTGAATAAATCGCGCCTGCTGTTGAAGTGGCGGAGGCTGACGATGGAGAGCAGGAGCAGCAGGAAGCGCTGGACGAAGTAACGGGGGCGGCTGATTTAAAGTTGCCATGGGAGCGGTAGGTGCTGGAGCAGATGCCTGTGCTGGAGGTGAAGGGCCTAAACACTGAGTGGCCGGAGTGCTTTGTGCCTGCACAAAGGACAAAGACAAGACTGCGTGAACAGCCGTCCCAGCCAGAACGCGATGCAGTTGGGCTGCCACTGTCCACTACACAGGAAACAGCATTTAAAAAACAAAAACAAAAAACTGAGAAGTTACTGAAAAGAAATCACCAACCAAAACATTATAGACAGCAGAACTAAAAATATTTATGAAGCAAGAGTCTTCTTTCTAGAACAAGAACTGTATTTTAACAATAAAACAGTAACGTGATCGTCACTATGAAAGGTGCAGTCCTGCTCCCAGCTGGTTAACGACATTGGCTGAAGTTCTATGCAAGCTCATCATCATTCTTTAGAATGCGGTTTGCCACTCCACACCAGTTAACCTTACATTATATCACTAAATAAAATGCTGTTCCTCAACCCATGCTTACTTATTTCTGGTACACAAAACACACCTCATCTTCTTCATCAGTGCTCTTTCCTGATGGCACATTAGAAGTATTTTTTGTGTCCTCCCCTAAAGCAGAAGCATCACCATTAGAAGCCAGGGTTCCTTGTTCCGCTTCCCATTCCTGCAATACCTCCTCTAAGTTAAACCGACGCCTGTAGTTTACAAAGAAGTTCTTCACTTGGCCAACAGTCTTGTTGCCAATTACATCTGCAATAGCTTGAAAATCTTTACCATATTTTCGGACACCTGGAAGGCAAAGTAAATAACATAGCTGTGAAGAATCAGTCAGACACAGCTACGTGTGTTGTATTTATAGAGAGAACCTATGGGACCTGCAAACCAAGGACTCACTAATTAGGAGGACTTCTCAATTAGGAGAAGGCCTCAATTTCCATTAAAACAAAATAATTTTTAATTGCACAGCTATCAACATACAAATCAAGAACTTTATTAAAAGGTCATTACCCACTCTTCTTAAAGATCCTGGCTTACTCACCAAGCCTCCCAACCTAAAACCAGAGATCTGGCCTCTGATGAATAAAGTCAGTCCTTCAGTGTGCTTGCAGTAAGGGCAGAAGCCCAAGACAAGTTCAAGATGGGGAGAGAGGGTGACCAAGCATGTGTACACAGCTGTAAACAGGGTATAACACTAGAAATGTCAAGTGACAAATGTTGATGGCTTCTATAGGTTCCTTCCATGCCAGCTGCATGCAGATGTTTCTTTGCTCACACCTGTGCAGCAGGAGTGGTAGAGGGCAGTAGCTACTGGACCAAGTGCAGGGGAGAACAGGGGGGCACAGTTCCATAAGTCACGATATACTGCTCATTCCTCCACTTGTGACATGCTCTACTAAGGCTATGAAGAGCAACCGGCAAGCATTCACCTGACAAAGTCTTTAAAGCTTTCATTCACCATTTGAGCTCGGTAGAAGAATCTGAGGTTTTGGAACAACCACCTTGGGGAATGTAAGTAAATATAAGCTATTAGTGTCTGTTTATAAGACAGCCCAGCACAAGCCTCCAGGATCAAATCCCCCAGCAAGAAGCAGCATGACAGACGATCTTTGCATCATTCCTTTCATTCATTTTCATATTGACATCAGTAGGTCGCTCTTGTTTACAAGCACTTCACAAGAAAATGCTGCTTGTCCTTTCCAAAAATCCCAACATGTGCTTTTTAAAGTTCTAAAACTACATTTGCATATAACACAAAAAAAACCCCTTGAGTACAGCATTCTGTAGTTTTTAACCTAAAATTGGAACTATAATCTAAAGTTTATGGATTTTCTCAGTTGTATTTAGGGTATGTGTCTAGTTCCTCCTCTCTCCTGCTTAAGAGAAAAAAAAAAAAAATCTTCAAACTCTCCAGCATCCTAAACCACAGCTTTTAGCTGCACAAAGTATATTTTTAATCACAAGTGTCCAAAAGTTTGGAGACTAGAAGAAATAAAACAGAGTTTTATTCCAGGCTCAGTAAACGGAAGGCTCATTTTTTGCTCTCAGCTATGCACGAGTGAATTACCGTTTGACTCCTTCTGTGAAGCTCCTGATAACTAAACTCATTCGGAACATATTACAGTGCTTACAGCACAGGCACTCTGTCTCATTACAGAAAGAGAAATTTATGTCTGATTTCATGCCTCACTTCAGAAAGTGAAGCAAAGGATTCAGAAAGGGAGAGTTGTTTCAAATCTTAAAGCTATGTTACTTTTCAACCTAATTGTGAAGAGTATGACCTTCAGCTTGTTCTGCTCTTTTCTACTTTCTTCGTTAATGGGCACTTCTGATGTGGTAATGTATACTCACTGCAATTTAAGAGAAAAGTTCAGCTCTAGGATAATAACAATTTCTGTAGCTGAAGCTGATGTTTCAGCTGTCAAGAGCCCAGCTACATTATTGAAGATCTTTTCTGGGGCATACAAAAGAATCCAACTATCCTGACTGCAAGAACCTTGAAAAGAAAACAAAGAGACCTCGCAGAGCCATGTGGGAGGGCATGTATCCAGGCAAAGCGAAGACAGGGATTTGGCTCTGTGCTTTATCAGTTGTACAAGGTATCAGCTCTACTCCTTAAAAGCTGCGTGCGCCCACAGAGTACTCCCTCCAGTGTTTTAATATTCTTTGATTGCCCTACCATTACCACCCTTACTAATTTATAATGATCATTAAATGTCCACTGCAACATATCTAACATTCTGTAGAATTAATCAAGTGAATGAAGTACCCAGCAGAACAAAGCACATTTTTGTTTGAAACCTAATTCAGACTTTTACTGATTTCAGCCTTTTCTGTTACTGTGCTGTCTATACTTCTTCCTTCCCCTTAATCTGCAAAACGACTAAGCCTGTTGGCTAACTTCAATTAAAGCTGTCAAAAATAAGGTCTTAAAGCCTATTTCCAAGCAAACAGCTTGAAAACAATGTATCTTGCCTTCACTGAGAGCCCAACTGTAAGAACTATCTAAGGAAAATAAAACTTCCTTCGTTTAGCTACACACAGCACTACTCATTTTGGATTCTTTTCGGAGCGTTATGTAGTACTGCTCTAGCATCACCAGCATGACTTCTACACAACGATGTAGTAGAACCCTTTCAAGCTGCAACAGAAACAGAGGAAGTTCAATACATGTTTATGAAAGTTTTATGTGTAAGGTGCTGGCATATCTGTAAGAGTTAATGCCAACTCATCATCCCTTTCAAATTGGTGCATATTACTTACACATCCTTCTACAAACTCTGTGCTAAACACCACCCAAATTATTTCTAGAGGGTTTAATCTGTTATTGAATAATTTTAGTAGGTTGCTGAAAGCGAAGCTCAGAAGATGACTGCATAGCCTCACTTCACATGTATGAATGTCTTTCTCCCAGCTCATTTGAAAGTAGCCCTGATCATGGGGGTCCTTCAGGCTCTTCAAAACTTTGCCCAGTGGCAAAGGTGCACTTGAAGGTGTGCGTGCTCACTATTACAACGTTTCATCTTTCATGTCTAACTCAAGAGAAATTCATAAATCCAAGTTTGATGCTGTCTACGCTGCTTAATGCTGCTAACAAAACATTAGCCTGGGTCCAAAGCAATATAATACAGCACCACAACGAGGCAGAAATAGTTAACGGCAACCTCCAGATTATGAAAGCTGCAGTTTCACTGTGATGGGATTACAGTGCTCCTGGCAACTCCCTTACATAGAGTTAGATCCTGGTTGTCCCAGCTGTTTTCCACTGCAATGCTATGAAAGTCATGTACTGCTTTTCAATTCAAATTTTGTTGTTTTGAGCAAGTCTTAAAACATTTTTGCAATTGCAATTTTCATATGGCTGAGATCTTAGTTTGAAAAGATGATCATGCTCATACATTTCTACACATAGATAAAGTTTGTAACTTAAGAACACCTCAAGTGATGAACTGGCCCATTACATTCAATAACTATTGAGACAAAGTTGAACAGTAACCTGACAACTTATACTGCAAAAGATCGGCTCAGAGATCATAAGTCTGAGTCCACAACCCCACTGCGGGCAGCCACGCTGCTTTTAAGATCACACACTCAGCTCTATTTTAAGGTGGGTTTTTTCATTACCTTTTCTTTAGTTACTGCCAATCTCTTGAGATTAGCCCACAGATGACAAGAGTTTTTTCATGTTTAGGAAAAACAGTACCAAAATTGTATTACTGCAGACTACTTTCTATGATTTCCATGGTAGGATTTAACGTCTGAATTCAAGTGAACAAATCATAGAAGTGCCACCTACCTGCTTAAGGGTTATGATTTCTGTAAAATGATTAAAAGCACGTGCCAAAACGTATCAATACATTTGATAAAATAGATCTATTTTAAACGTACAAACTCAATGTCCCCATGCTTAAGTCAACTTCAAGTTCAAGCCTAACACATATTATGGCAGCTTTTAGTACAGCAACCTTGGCTACTTTCTTTTAAAAACAGAGTCAGGGCAAAAGACAGCGTGGCTCCTTCATGCATAAGTCTACTAGCTCAAGCAATTATTTTGAAACAAGACATCAGGGTCCATAGCCTGAGGGACAGGAGGTTAATGCCTATAGCACTCTCATTCCAGGAGGGAGACTCTACTACCAGGCAGTAGGCAAGGGAGAGACAATAAGAATACTTTGTCCCTGGGTGTTAAGGTGCTCTCCCATCTCCATTTTATACAGTGGCAAAGGAAGGGGACGAAAAAGCAAACAATACATATAAGAAGCACATGTAAATTCAATGAAAATAGGTTTCTTCCAGAAGGCCTGATTTCTCACCCCACACTAAAGTAGTGAGGCTGACTACCTTTATAAAACATGAAACATTCCCTAAAGAAGAGACCTGAAGACTAGAACTCCTCTCCAGGGAGTGATCACCAACCCTCATTCTTTTGCCCATGCTCCAGTTTTATTATTTACCTTGTCAGTCACATAGCGCCATAGCTTAACAAAAGCTCAATGCACTCTTATCGCTTCCCAAACTGATGCTTAGTGAGAGCTCTGATAACTAAACTATGAAAATGCAAGATGATTTGAATCCTTTCATGCTAAGGCAGGCACAATGAATCTGGATTTCCCCCCCTTCTCCAGCAAGCATTCTCCTTACTAGACTACCATATTAAAGATAGGCATCTCCTTCAGTTGCATTTGGGAAGAAAATAAAAAAGTGAGCATGTTAGCAATACTGAGAGGATGAACTTAGGACAGAAAACAGTTTGGAGATGCAAATCCCAGTCTGAGGCATGTAAGTTGACTTCAGACACACCATGCTCTTCAGCATTTCCATTCACACTTCAAAATAAACCTAACTTTACGTTCAGTCATCTGGCTAATAACTACCAGGTCTGGCACACCTGACAACTTTACACTGATATCCTGATCTGACTGAAAGTTTTATACTAAAATTCCGTCTTTCATTTTAAAGGAGGTAAAGAATACAGGGAAATAAAGCTGATGTGTATAACTGAGCTGATTATATTATCTTTAAAAAGATGTTCCATAGAAGTGAGTCAATATATAGTGACTTCAAGACAGCATTAAGCTCTCCAGGTATTTCCCTTGCATGTTCCTTGATTAGGCAGTGCATGTTAAAGCAAGACGAGAGTCTGTTTTCCTTCATATAAATTAAATAACTGTCAATTAGCTGTATCAATAGCCAACTAGAAAATCTTGCTTCTTTCTCCAATAAGACTGTTAGTCAAGTATCCATATCCAGCTTCAGACTCTTAAAAGGCCTCCACTGCGTAGATATCTGCTCTTTTATTCCCTCGTGAACAGAGAAAAGTAACAGTATAGCAGTTTTACTTCCGCTTTTTCCTACTTTAAAGAATACGGAGACATGTCTTAAGTGTTTGCTTCAAATTTTATTACTTCAACTATTCCTTCAGTGTTCCACTCTAGAGAAATTAATGTAAAGTGATTTAGAAGATCATTGAAGGGACTTATTGGTACTACTACAGTTGTTAAACCCAGCTTAGCTTCTCTATTTGAGATTTAATATGGGTAACTGAAAGACTAGTGTCCTGTTGCTTGAATGAATGCCCTAAATATTCTCACTAGTTTTGCTGTTTTCCCAGTGACTTTCTTGTAAGACTAGATGAAGTTTAGCTTTTCATTAGAGGGAAATACAAACATAAACCTGAGTACCTCTTCAGATCCTTTGCATCAGATTTCAAGTCGCTACTACTATTAACATACCTTGTACTGCAAGAAGCTGCTCTTCTGTGGTCCAACGGGCATTGATTTTCTGATTAGACTATTAAAATTAGAAAAATGGCACAAAGATCATTAAAATGTTTCACAGCTGCAAAATATCTGAGCATCAGAATGTGTTTTACTTGCACTGCATTTTGTAACATAGGTAAAAATCTCTTGCTTATAAGCCGTAAATTTACAGTTTAAGATTGCTTTCATGAACAGGATTCCATTTAAGGATTTGAGCTTAGAACTACATCAATAGTTTTTCCTCTGTTTTACTGCAGTCCTTAATATCAGCTATATCATAACTTATGCACAAGCTAATGATCTTTATGCAGACAGAATTTGAATTTATAGTTACATTTATCTAAACTATTAGGACTTGGTGTCCGGAGTGTTTTGCATTCACGTTATGTTTCATATCCAAGCCTTTAAAACAAGCAAAGAGAGAACTGAATAAATTATTCACTTTGGATGCCCAAATGTATATATAGTCATGTTTGCACACAGAACATAGAATTTACTGCTAGCAATCTACATTAGCTACTTTTAATCAGAAAAAAAACCATATATCAGGGCTCAATTTCAGCTCCCTGTAGTCATGAACAGACATGACATTCCAGTTTCTTATGCTTCCACCTACCACTAATTTCTTGTAAAGAAGCCAGACAGACTCACCCCTGCATGTAATTCAATGGATCCTGTTTAAGGGGCTGCTGAAATGCAAACACTGTGCTGCAGCAAAACACATTTCTGTAGCTTCCCACTAATGTAAGTGCAAGGCCACAAGTTCTAATATTTATTCTGATTTACCTCAGGAGGTTTGAATTCTTCAATCCCGCCTTCCATTTTCTGTTTAAGTGCACTGTTTACTTGCTTAGCATTTTGAACCTTGGTCAAAAACAACAAAGTTAATCAGCTCCACAAAGAAAGTTGGTCACTTTACACATATATCTTCACTAGGATTGCCACAAGTGTACCTCCTAAGTTAGAAAGAGAAATATTATGGTTTAAGGCTTCACTACTTTTAACTGTTTAAAAAAAAATTAAAAAAATACAGCACAGTTTACTACGGAGAGAAAAATATTTAAGCCAGTCTTTCAAAAAGAACAGTTTGTCTGCAGGAATATTAAAAGTAGGACATAACAAGCAAGTTTTGATAATGATGCATATGCTCTTGAAGAAGAATGCAGAATATTCTAGACATAAAACTTGGTTCTTAGAAATCTAAGTGAGATGTACCGTATACATTAACTTCTTTCTCCAAAAAGCACTTAAAAAAAACCCATAAAGATTTATGAGATGTTTCCAGTTAGTTCCTTCTGACAGACTGCTTTTTATTGACCTTAGATCATCATGATTTCCTTTCAGAGTGATTCTTGAAATGATTTAAAATATTTAAATAAAATATCTTAAGTCTATAAAAAGGAGAGAGCTTCCAAATCGTACATGTACATATCTATTAACCATTTAAACCTGACAGTGATGCACATAAGGTAACATAGGTAAGAAAATAGTTTTGCATACTACGGTGCACAGCTATTACAAGTGTTCTTTAAGTATGGACACAAAAGCAGACAACTCATGGGAGATTCCAAAGGCTGCGTCTCTGAGATCACTGCAAGAAAAAAAGAGAAACACAACCTCAAGGCTGTAACTCACCTACACTTAGGCTAAAGAGTGAAACCCACCTATGCTATTTAGCCCCAGAGTCCTGCTGTGACAGAAAGAAGCATTTCTCCTGTAAAAGAATACAAGGGAGCAAAAACCCCACAGAACTCTTTATTCACTCCATGATTTTGCAACATGGCAGCTCTTAGCCATCTACAGGGAGGCAGAAATTCCAGGAGATAAGCCTTGACTTTGTAGCCCCATCGCTCCTAGAAAGCAAGCATGCACATACGGCTGTACCCGTAGAAGGTGAATAGATTCTGTGTTTCAACTTTAAGCACTGAAAGTTAACTTCTTCATGCAAAGGATGCAGGCAATTGTCCTCTTAAAGGTGAAGACTACAACGCTTTTCTAAATTTAATAAGAAGTAGAAAGCTCATCAATTCAAACAGAGAAATAACTAGGCCCATGATTTCCCTCCCTCCAAACTTTCATGGCATGTGGGGAAGGACATCCAGAAAAACAGCTACAATTTTAAGCATAATAAACATAACTTCCACTGCTTCATTGGTCTTATTCTCACTTGTCACACAAATATTTTTAACAAAGTTAAAAAAAAAAAATCAAATCAAAGGTGACTTCAGTTTTCTCCTGTTCCCAGATCTGTAACATTGTTTTCATGCCATACTCCCCCCACACTTTTTTTTTTTTTTTAAAGGAAGTCATCTTGTTTCATGTTATCCACAAAGGCAGATGAACATAAAAAACAAAACCAAAGAACAGCTAGTCAGCTAGTGTCCAGCATTTCTGGTGATAACTGTGGAACAAAATTAGGAAGACTCACATTAAAGAAGTTTCAGAATCTTCACAGATAATCTTCAAAATCATTACAATCAGAACAATCTGAGATGAAAACAAAACAAGACCAATAGCCCATGGTACCTGTCGCTTTAATGAGATTAGTTCCATATCCAGCTGTCTAAGAATTGTGTTGGCTGCATTGGGACTACAGGAAACAGCTATCACATCTTCCTGGGTCAGGTACATGCCTTTTGGTGGACGGCATTTGGAACGCTGAGAATGGTGACGATGCTGCAAGCTCTGATACTCTCTTCTACCCAGACCTATTTTGCTGGTCTGAACAGGCTGCTCATTATTGCCCTTTAATTTACAAGAAATAAATCATTAAAGAATAACAGTATCTTATATACAACTTTAATAAAGTATCATATAGCATTGTAATGTCATATTTGCGACCAAGAAAACTTAAGCTAACATCCTCCTCTGCATGTAGTATCCAAACCAAGTCTTGCAGATGAGCTGATGGAGCATACCAGTCATCTGCTGGATAAGCCTCCATTACTCATAGAAAGGCAAGTTTTCAAAACTCCCCCCTCCTTTCTTTTTAACATGGCTGAAAGTACAATACATGGTATAGAAATCACAGTCTGAACACTGTGAAAGAGGGCAAAAATCAAGAACCTCTTATGTAAATGGAAGGTAAAGAAAAAAATATATGTATATATATAAAAAAGTGTTTAAACCAAGTAATTAGTGAATTTACACATTTATTTCTGGTCAGATATGAGGAGTTCAAGTGAAAATCAGGGGAGAAGAATGAGGGGAAGTCAACCAGGACTGGCAAGAATGCAAGATGACACTTTTCCCTGCTGCAAGTACTCTTAACTTGGAAAGCGATAGTGCTGTTTGCTTTGGGAAGGGACTTCAGATTTAGAAGAGAGAGGATGGATTTACTTTTGCAGTCATTATAAAAATTCATGTAATTTAGGAAACTTAAGCCTTTGTTGTTCACTTTTTTGAAGTGGAAAGGGATAGCAAAGAGGAGATGCAATCTTTGTAGCTGCTGTTTTGATATGTTTGGACACCTAAAAATGTCAGCTTTGTCTTCAATGCGCATTGCTGCACAACAGCTAGTCTGCATGTACATGACTCCCATAGAGCAACCAGGTATGTTCCCTACAGACCAGGAGTAGAGAAGCAAAAATGACTTTCCCTGCAAGGATTTTCCAATTCAAAGCAATGCTAAGTACCAGAACAGAGATGGGATTCAGGCTTTTTGCTACTTCAAGCAGCTCCCTACTGCTCCTCTCTGCTGGTACCTATGGAGGTTAAGAGGAGGTGGTCATCTGATCACAGTGAAGAGAGAACCAATTGCAGCAGCCATTATTATTTTCCATAGCATTAGTACAGATCAGCAGACAGTATTTTGCTCTACTATGCTTGACCTTCTGCCACATCCTCTTCCCAGCTAATGAAACATCTTAATCCAGTCCACAGACTTCATAGAGGCAATCTTAAAAGCACTTAAGATATTTGCTCTTTCTTGGAAAGCTGATATAGAGCCTTACATCTTCGACATCTAAAAATCCCAAGGTTAAGTTTACCTCTGACCAATTTATACTATTTGTTTTTTGGTTCTGCATTGCTCTTTCAGTATGAAATTGCAGGTCTTGTCTGTTCAATCTGGATTTAAAGTGAAAATATTCTCTTGCCAAGCCAGAGTGTTTGGATTGTTTTAGTTTTCTCTGGTAACAGAAAGTTTCCATTGCTCTGCATGTTCAAGTAGCCTACTCAGTTTATATTTTGCTTAGGAAGTGAAAGTACACAAATCCTACCAGAAATACTAGATCACGAAATTATCTTATGTAGATCCAAATAGCTCATCAGAAACTGCAAACCTATTTGTCCTAGAAGTCTATGAACACACTACTTTCATTATGGACTGTGTGTAGTGATTCAAACAATAACTAAGGAAAGTAAATTGAACAAAATAACCTTTATTTAGAAGTGGCTTAGGCAGCAACTCAAATCAACAGATTGCAAGAATATTGTTACAACAGCAGAATAAAAAGTAGTAATGTTCATTATTGGACCTTGTGCCATTTCAAATTCTAAAAGAACATATCCTGGGCATGTTAAAAAAATAGAAATCTCAACTCCTTTTAGAGAAAGGGTTAATTGTAATTGTCCTTTTTTCCCCCCCTGAGGCAGTTAGATAAAGTGATACATTGAAAGTCACTGCAAAGCTGAGAATGGAATCTCAACCTATCAGTCTCTTACTCAACATCATTTTTGGTAGAACTGCAAAGTTTTATTAATAATCCTAGATACCACTTCATGGGAATGTTGAAGTTTTGCACTACCTCTCATATTCTCAAGAAGCATGATCTCTACCATTTTAGGAAAATCACAAATGCATTAAGTTGATTGAGGAAACAATCAAGTGTTCACACACTTAACTGTTCATAAATATTTATCAAAAGAACCCTCAAAAAACCCAAAACCTGAACATACCCCAGACACAGCACTCATCTGTAAAGCTAACAGTCAGTGCTCATTAGAGGAGACAAAAATGGTTTTGTCTACATTTATTAGTAGAAAGCGTCTCAATAAAGGCACACATTAATTGAAATGCATAACCTCACTGTGGCTTTGAAAGAACAAAAGAAGTTGTTCTTGGAAAAATGTAATTTAATTTTAAAATGCAAACAAAACATTTAGTTTCCAATAATTCACAACCACTAAAACTGTAAACATATTAACAAGACAAAGGTAGAGGGCATGTTGTTTTACCTAGTAGCTACAGCATACATCTTTTACAAAACCTGAAGATCTCTCAGGAGATAGTGAAGGTAATGAGAGATGCACTTAAGTCCACAGAATGGCAAAAATATATGATAAAATTTTGTTTCAATCAGAACTTGTCGAGACCTTGATCACCTAAAACCCCTGTGAATTCAGCAGGCTGCAAGCCAAACCTCTTTACTAGAAGTCATATTCTTCACAGCAACACATTCACAGAAAACAAACAAACTGACATTCACCGTTAAGCTATCTGTTACCTCCTTTTTGGCTTCTTTTTTGGGATCATAATCACTATCATTTCCATCCATTGGATGAGCTTCTTCTACGTCATCATCACTGAGGACAGATGATAAGAAGCTGGTCATTTTATCTATTTTTTAACCCCAAATATCAATATGTATCAGGGTAAGACAGAATTATCTACTCTAAAATATCTACTCTAAGTATATGTCATCTTGAAGTTATTTGTAGTTTTCAAAAGAGAGCTGTTACAAACATATTCCCTTCATTAAATTCTAATAATTATCAAGATGAACAAGCAACCCTAAACTCCAGTTTCAGAATGACTTTGAGCAGTGCTGGTACCGCTGCCAAAAAATTTGTTGTCACCTTTCTTCAATTCAACCACTTGTGCCAGCATGGACACTTCTACGGTCAACTACACCAAGGCTAGAAATAACCTTTCATTTGCCATGTTAGTTTTAATGGATCAGTTCTCAAACCACTGCACCAGATGTAGGAATAAACCCTTGCTGAAGTCTGTGGGGAGCAAAAGGGGACAAATATAAGATGGGAAAACACAGGACTGCTTTTTCACCAAAGTGCTCAAAATCTAGCCATTTGTGGGGCAGGGGGGAAATGAAATCTGCTGAATTTAATCAAAGAGAAAAGGCTGAAAAGATAACAGTTAGTTTAACTGAGTCCAATCTAGTCATTCCCACAATATAATTTCTGAATAAATGAATGTAAAAAAACAATAAAAATGTCTAGTTATTACAAAAAAACCCCAAATGCTGTATTAGAAGCAAACTTATTTTCTTCTGTAATTTTTCAGCTATAGGGTCACTAAGTAAGCATATGAATTTTAGATTTCAGGAGTTCTTTTCAGTAACATATAATTAAATAGACCCTTTTGCTCTAGCTAGGCAGTTTTCTGTAGATGTAAAATCATACTTTCCAATATAAACATGATGATGTTACTTATACATTCAACATATTAAATCACTTTTTAAAAAGTGCAAGTTAATACTCAAGTATACTAAGTGCAATATAATTTTAATTTCATAGTAACTACAGGAAATGTCATTCTCTTCTATCCAAGACAATTTAAAACTATTCTGAGCTCTAATTCTCTTTGACTGATAGTAGTTCTAAGTCTCTATAAGATTTATATTTATATAAAGCTTTGTTATAAACAGTACTTGGGCATTCTAATTGCTACAGCTCTTTACAGTGGTTGACCTTTCAGTTTTAATTCCATTGTAGTTCAAACCCCCCCCCCCCAAAAAAAACCCAAACACCACCCAGAAAACCCCCACACCCACAAAAACACTCTCCTCCCCACACAGTAATACAGGGTTAGACTTCTCAAATAAAGCATTCTTTCTAAACCACATCCCCAGACTTCAGTTTTTTTAAATCCTTGCTTTTACAGTTATCCATTAAAGCAGTCAAGTGTGTTATTACAACTCACACTGACTGGAAAGATATAACAGGTACCAAACCCCTTGCTAAAAAGCAGAGACATCACCACAAATGCTCAAACCTAAAAACATGGTTCACGCTGAAACATAATGGCTGGAAATTACTCTGACATCTCTATCTAGAAAGACTTCAGTCTCTGGTTAGTTACTTAAGAATATAACACTTACCTGTCACCTTGATTATTTCTATTAGCTAGTTTTCGAGCCTGCCGATCCATCAAACTTGTCCTAGAGCGCGTTTTTTTCCAAGAATAGTAATATTTTACAAGGCTTGCAATAGTCTTGTCTGGAAGCTAGAAGAATACCTTAACATGTTAATACTTCTTGAAATTAAAATTCCACCCAGGATTATAATTCTGCTCTATTTACAACCACCTTTACCCAAATATCTTAAATGCATGGATAAGATGGAAAGAAGAGAAGCATTTCGTATACATTTTTAAAAAAGGAGAGTGGGGGGAAAGGCTTTTTTGATTAGACTGAAAAAGCTATAGGTCCAAGAGATGTGATGAAATGTACTGCTTGTGATTAAAATATTACTTTACCATTTGCTGGATCCTGTGAAAGCTCTTTCCATGGAAACTAAATGCTTGCTCAAATAGGACCTTATCTTCAACTGTCCATTCGTCAGGGAAGGGAGTGAAGTTAGGGAGATCCGCAAGGGACTTCTCAATATTGTGTTTATGCCAGAACAACATGCCGAGAGCCTTTGAAAAGAAATTTAGTCAACTTTCTAAAATGTTGAGACAAGTTAAATAAAAAACCCACTATTTATTTATTTAAAATAAAATTTGACTATCAGAACCCCTTCTCAAAATATATTTACAATTTTATTGGCTATGTACTACGGGTTACAAAATTCTCTTTGGAGACAATATAAGAGTGGGCTCATCTGTACTTTATTCAAGCTATGAAAGCTAGACAATTTAAGGTTGGCATGGCAGCAGTAATTCTGAAGTAGCATGAACTAGGCTCATAGGCTCAAATCTGACCTGCTTGCTTTCTTTACAAGCATGTATCACCTACACAGTTCCTTATAGGTCTTCAGGCCTTTATTAGCAGCCCACTCAAAAAAGAAAATAAAAATACTTTTCAGCAGCCAGAGGATCATCCAAAATGCAAGTCTGAAAGTTCAAAGTGAGAGTGGTCTTTCTACAACTCTCCAATCCACAAATAACAGCACGGCCACTTCCATGTCATGTGCACCTAATAAAAATTGAAATTTAAACATATTTTCTTACATAATTTCATTTCTCGATATTCTTAAAGATTTTTATGCTGATTAGACTTTCTGCCAGAGAATCAATAACAGATTTGATGCCAAGTCTGGCATGGGAATTGGGAAATGTAATCCACTCAGTTTCAACCATACAGCGCAGACATGATCACCAGTTGTTCATCAGCTCTCCAAACCCCTGATTTCACATCTTCTAATAACTAGGACACAGCAAACCTCTTTTCTCGTTAAAATGGCAAGTGACAAGCACCTCTTGCAAAGATAATTTCTATTCCACTGTGAACAGTCCACAAATATTGTGTACCAGAAGTTGTTTTGAAAATCAGTCTTTTTTGTAGACTTATTTTGAGATCCCTCAGTTCCCTCTCTCCCCTAACGAAAGCCAAGCCATAAACAAACATCACCAAACTGGAAGTACTCTGGACAGCATAACATTGGCAGCATCTTTTTCAGACAGAAGTTGACTATCAAGTCTTTGCTATTATGAGCTTCCATCCAAAACCTGACCATACAACTTGTTTTCACTTGTACAGCAAATATTTTTTTTTTTTGCAATAAGTAATCTCACTTTTACATAAATTGGTTAATTTATGAAGAAAACTGCAATAGAACTAAGTGCAGACTAGCAAAGTTTTATCCTGTACTTTTTACAGGATGGTGACTAAAGGTTATTAAAAAAAAAAGGTGAACTTTTTTGTTACTCTAAAACCTAGAATTTGAGTCAGTTTTCCTGCCTCTGAAAAAACACTCACTTAAAGTTGGTTTGCCCTTTTTTTTTTTTAAATATGCAAGAAACCTTTCCAGTGCTGTCCCTATGGCAATTAGTGGTTTAAAATTGTACCATATTTTAATTTCAATATTAAACATTAAATTTGTAAGCTGCTTTCCTAAGAAATTCTTTAGCTAAATATACACACACAATTGCATGACATGCCCAGTGTATCAAGAAACATACCAAACCTTTCAAAAGTGCACATTACAAGCTGAGCATGTCATGAAAACAAAGAGCTCAATCTTTTGCAGAGAATCCAGACCACAACTGTATGCAGGTCCATTTAACTGCAGTGTTTGCTGCCGTGCCTGAAGAGAAACAGCGTTAATTAATGGCAACCAAGGGAAAAAAAATGAGTTGTGTTGTACTTTTATATAAAAAAATCCTTTAAATGAGCACTCTCATTTCATAGCACTTACCTGTTCCACATTGTATCCATGTTTTTCCTTTGCTATTGCTATATATTCATCCACTGCAACAAAGCAATGTCAGAATTATTCTTTAGTACTTTTAGTTCTGCTATAAGGTGACACAGAATTAGCCATCTAACATGGGAAAACAGTCTTCCCATGCCTTAATACACTGTATAGGCCCAGGTCCCCCAAAACGTTAAATATATTCATAGCTTTATTAATAATAAACCCACTGTCTTTAATCCAACATTTAATTTTATAAATTTTTGCACAAGCTAATTCTCAGTGAAAAAGATGCTTGCTTTCACATTTTTACTACAACAAAGCCACAGAGGCTCATCATTTATTTATTTAAATCAGAGACTAGCTGTTATTGAAAGGCTATGCCTTCTTGGAACCCGCTCCTAAGAACACAGACACACTGGGGGGGGGTGGTGGGGTGGTGCAGACACCTAAGTTAGTATTTAATTGAACTACTTCTGCTGTTCGTATTCCCAAACATGTTAAAAATTAATGTAAAGAGATCCTAGATCAATGATTATGCATATCCTCAATATTAATACAGTTTTCACTGACCAACATTAATTTTAACCATGGCATGAAGTCAGTTTTCAATAGAGAATATGAAAATTCAACAATTAGGTCATCAAATTCACCAATAACATATTTTTTAAATCATATTTGGCCATACTAGAGCCAGCTTTGACTTGAACACTTGCCATCATTTTGCAATTAAGTCCTGCTAGTTTTGATCTTCAACGGGTACTTTTTTTTTATTTTTAAAGAAACAAACTCTTCCCATTCACCTTCTACAGTTCACAATTATGTGGCAACTAAATGTAGTTGAAAGGAAGCATAACTGACAAAAGGAAATAATTATATCCTTATTATTCAAATGAACCAGAGATGTCCTTGCCATGAACTGTTGCAGCAAAGAGTTAACTGTACTTTAAAGGAATGAAGAAAGTAAGTGTTTAATAAGCATAGTTGTAGAGCATTTTATTTCTAACTGTTCTGCAGTAGTAGAAGCTGTATTTCCTCAAATGTACAGGCACACAAACCTCTCAATAGGTAATAGGTAGAAACTGTCCAGAGGACCAGGTTCTCATGACTGCATCCTCAAAGTTTACTCCCCTATATTACATATGGGGAAGTTCTAGCATAGGAGGCAGGTTTAAACTAGATTAAACAGATAATTGATCACATTTAGTCAGATGACTCCTGTATTTCAGGTCACTTTTGAAGGGAGAAAATGCTCAGTTTTTCCTGAGCATTCCCCTTGAACTGGGCCTCAACACATCTTTTCTGAATTTATCCACTGCAACTCCTTCTCCTAGAAATTTAGAGCAGCAAGCTCCTCATGTTTAGATGTTTTATTCTTTTATTAATAACTGAAAGTTTCACAGACACTGATGATGATACAACACAGCGTGATTTGAAACAAAGACTTAAAATAAGAGAAGGTGATCTTTCCTTTTGCTGGAGTTCTTGAAATAATAATAATAAAAAAGAGCAGCTTTGTGTTTAACTTACTAATTTGCAGTTTCACTGCGTGTAAAATGAAGAGTGAACAGGCGCACCAGAGACAATTATTTAGTTATACTTAAGCATCCAAATTCCTAAGCAGGGAAGGACTTACACTTGGCATCTGGAATATTATGATATGGAGACCATACAAGCATCCCTCCATTATCTTTATCAGTATATTTTGTGGCACCTGTAAGAAAACAAGTAAGTCTCAGTATTTATAAATATGATCTAGAGAACAACTATTCACAGGACAGTAAGTACAAGTCAACCATATTAAGAAGTCCAGCCTAACTACTAAGGGGACGGGGGGGGGACGGATGAACGACAGGACACAGGGGAAATCATTAATTCCACATTATTTCCTTAAGACATCGAATGGCTGAATTTGACACTACTCTCATGAGGTTCAGTCATAACTGGATATTAGACAGGATCCTGGTTACCACAGTTGGAGCATTAAAGCGCATTGCTAAAGCTGGCACGGATACAAAATATAGAGGTACTTGTGTTGGAGCAGTCCTCCAGAAGTTATGACTGTCTATTAGTACTTTAACATTTATCACTATCATAGGAGTATCGGGATCTACTGTGTTAAGTTAGGCTTCCCTAAAAGAAAAAACCCAATGACAGGGGGCAGAATACAGTCACCATCCCTGATCCTTTCAACAAGGAACTAGACTAATAAGTATGCCAGAAGCAATTATGTTCATCTCTCTCTCGGTTTGGTTTTCATAGCCATGTAATTTTGATATTCATAGCCAACCAACTTGTGTAGCTATAGAAAGCAGTTAGGTGTAAAAGTAATCTTCTTTTCTTTGGCTGTTTTTTTTGGGGGGTTGGGGGTTTTTTTGGTTGGTTTGTTTGTGCTTCACCTCCACCTCAATGTAGCAAGGGAAGCAGTCCAAGTTACCTAACCTATCAGGAGGACAGAGCAATTTTTGCAATACTGATGCAACTTCGTACAAAGCACTAAATCATAGACTCTTTGATTTTTAAAAACATGCTGTAAAAGAAAAGGAAATTCTCCAATACTGGAAAAGCATTAACTAATAGTTACTTTTCATGAATATTTTACAAATGTATGCTACTACATAAAGCCTCTTCCAATCTATTTGTTTACAACAGTTCATCTTGCTAAGACATTGCTCAACAATTGGAGCATTTACACTTGTGTCAGTATGAATTCCTTGAGGAATCACCCTCAGAGGAACTCTCCTTGCATCCTTCTTGGAGAAGGACAGATTTTTTTTTATTCAGTGAAACAAATAAACTTTTCACTCCATTTTAAGCTTCCGCACTTTATATTTAGGTTCTACATCTTGTTGAAGGAAACAAAACAAAACAAATCAATGCTTTGGAAAAGAGAACAACTTAGTGCTTTCTAATTATGTACTGTGTTTTGTTGCTCTTTCCTCTTTAGATTGGCAGTGTTGTGTGTTTGCTATCATCTTTGCAATCTTTAAATCCATTATGACTGTGAACTTGAAAACCAGTTAATTAGAAAAACTAAAAGAACTCATGTGTCTTCCAAAATGAGATGTGTAAGAGAGATAACCTAAATGCACCATAAACTCTGTAACAAGTTAAAAATGTACATACATTCATAAAGTACCAGTTTCAAGGCATAAGCAGTACTAAACTCTGAAAGAATTTTGGTATATAAGAACAAATTCCTTAATATAACATTCTACTTCAAAACAAAAAAGCATGCCATTTTTAGTCATTAGGAATGCAATATTTCATGAAGAGTAATGCAAACATGTTACAGGCGCAACATTTCTCTTCCCACTCAGCTTTTATCACAAGTAAATGAGCGCTACCCTGTACTCCACTCTAAGAGATGAGGAGAAAACAGGACCATTAGAAAACGCAACCTGAAATTCCAATGTGAGCAAGCAATGTCTAAACTTGACGTGAGTATACCCTCAGTTTTTCCTTCAAAAAAAAAAAAAAACCAGACACCTGCAGACAAGTGGATATCATCGATATTATCACCTATTGAATATTCAAGTACTAAAGTGAAAAAACTTAAGTTTCAGAATCCTATCATTTGCACCCACAGAAGATCATGCATGTGGTGACCCTCCCCTGCTGAGGTGCCACCTGCACGTGACTAACAAGCGGCTCCCACCAGAACACCCCTTTATGAAGCAGTGCTTTTTCTCCAGCAGGAATCAGACAACTGTTTCCTTTCAGGTGGCATCTTCACGCTGCCAGAAGGAAAGCAAGGATGACGAAGGATGGGATGCATACAGGCAGATCTGTGCTCGAAGAAAAGTAGCCTGTCCTCAATACAGGATTGTCCATAGCTACAATACAGGGACCCCTCCATCTCCATATGCAGGACCTTTATGATCTACCTTTAGGAGAATTGCTTCTTGTCTGTTGTGCCCCAAGTATTCAAGTGACCAGCACTCCCCACCCAAAAAGACTGTGTTGTATCTCAAGGACAACACGATCTTTATGTGCAAGATCCATTCTTACTACAGCCAGTGGCTGGAAATACCAGGCAACACGTTAACCAAAGCATGTTAGAAGAGCAGAGTTGTAAGCCAGTAAGGAAGGGAAAGACCATGAGCTACATCTCAAATACAAGTCTCCCCCTGCCCAAACCCCACATTCAAGCCACTTATGAAGAGGCTTCTGTGCTCCAGCTGCTGTGCTCCTCTGTCGATACCACTCAGAAAATGGGGCTAGCTGAAGACAGCCCTCAGGCGCTCTCCACTGCTTCCAGAATAAAGAAACTGTAGCAGCAAACTGACACTTTCTAAACTTCAGCTTTGCATTAGAAGTTAGGTACATGCAGATGATGCTGTTCTGTTCACGACTCCAAGTACTGAGGATAAAATGAAAATCTGGAAGCATACAAGACTTAATATGGGCATTGCAGGGCAGCACGGCAATCTACAAGTATATTGGTTTCCAGCACACAAAGTACCATTATCTGCCTAAGACTAAGCTTTGAGACTAGGAACAGAAGCACAGAAACTAACAGGAGGAAGAACTAAATTTCTAAAATAAAGGACTGGCAATCTTAAAAATAAATAAGTAAATAAATAAAAAATCAGGGAATGCGAGGACAGGCGGCATGGAATAAATGGAAAATTTTATATACTTCACCACGCCACTTAATAATTTCAATTTAAGAAAGCCTGTTTTCATATAGGAAGACTAGAGGGAGAAAAGTTACAAAGACTACACAGAAACGGATTCCATGTGTGACCTTAAAAGGTATAAAACATTCTTCTTGACAGCTCCGTCCCCCCCAGCCCTGAGAAGAAGGTAAATAGGAAATAAGTATTTCAGCATTAAGTAAGCAAAATTCATACTAAAGCCTTTGGGAAGTCCAAATCTGAGTAGAATAAAACGTTTCTAGCAGTTATCTCATGCGTGGATGACACAACAGTATGGTGCATCTCCAATGATGGCATTCTCCACTACGCTTTCCAAGAGTATGCAAACAGCCCGCAACGTAAGGATACCAGCTTTGTAACATCCTGCTGCATCTATAGGTGGGTCAGAAAGTACAGGCAGAAACAATTTCACCTCAAGAACATAAAGTACTATAGGAAAACCAGCAGGAGGAGACAAAAATCTGGAGTGCGGGAGGTGGTTTACTAACTCAGTAAATTACGTAAGGAGATTTAGGATATTTATTTTATTAAACCCATTTTTTGCAGTGAGAAAATTGATCTCATTGCAGTAGTACCTGGTGACACTTAAAAATACTATTTCCCTTACAGCTCTACCTGAAGGCTTGCTTGTAAAAAGGGGATGGTGGGGGAACAGGTAAGAGAGCATGTTTAAACTAACGTCTCCTAATTGTTGCTTCCAACCACAATCCACTTCTTCCAAGAGACACTGACAAACAGCTGATTCACTTTTTCTTTAAAAAATTTCTTATTTTATACATGAACCCAGGTTAAACAAAAATGTTTACTACCATCACAACTTTGATCATGACTGTTTTGTTTGTCAACGTATTGTCTTAGAGCATTGCTTACGAATGTTTTTCAACACACGCCAAGGGAGGCCAAAGGATTGGTATTTATTCTACTCATGTTAGTACTCTGTGTGTGTACCAGGGGGCTGCATTCGTGTCTTAGACTTCTGTCTAGTTTTATTCATCATTGATTCCCTTCTCCCACCTATTTGTTTCAAGGGGGTTAAAAAACCAGCACGCAAAGTACTGTAAATAAACACACGTTCTAAGGTAGCTGGTACACCCTCAAAAAAAGGCATTAAAACAATTCCAAGAACAAACAGTATTAACATTAGTTAGAGATTGTGCCTATGTCCATATATGCAAACCTAGAAGTATGATGGAGTGCCCATTATATCATTTGCTACAAAAAAAAAGTAATCTAAGTGTAGCTACGATAAGAGCACAGCTTTTTGTCCAGCATTACTTCCATCTCTAAAAAATGATGCCTCAAGATGCATCGGGGAAAAAAAAATCCAGCAGATGAAAGCATGAGATCTTGCTGAGATGTCCTCAGATAACCAATCTGCTAACATGGTATGTATTGTACTTTTACGCTTTATGGACTTTTTTTTTTTTAAATTTTATAAGACTTAGGTGTTCCAAAAAAAAAAGTTATTATCTTCTTGCCCTAACAATCAAAATGCACACACTAAGAAGAACAATACAATACATCATGCCTCTTACACAAGACTTATTAAGGAAAGATTTCCATCATTAAGGAAATTGATAAAGTAGTTATTGGGGAAAGAAGCATCAGTTGAATTCCACCCCCCAGCAATACTTAGGAGCTCTAAGAAGTCTGGTTATAAGAGAGCATGAAATTAGTTCTGTAGTTACAAACGCAATGGTACTATTGCATATATAGTTTACAAAATTGAAACCACAGAACCTCAGTTGCCCTGCAAGGGGTGAAGAGTTCTTTTCATCAAAAGAAAAAAAAAAACAACGCTATGTGTTTTTCTAATTTAAGTGGCCTGTAGGAAAAACAAGCCCAGGCTGCACGGTAGAAACGATAATTTTTATTTATGTTTATTTTTACGTAGGGAATGTAAAAATAAAGGGTGTAAACGGTTAGTCTTATTAACAAAGAGACCTAGACTGCGCGCTCCTTTCTAGGGGAAAGGCATTCCCTTATGCCAAGATCACGCATCCATTTAATCCCACCCTCCCCCTTTCTTTTCCCCCGGCCTTTTCTTTGGCCTGTGGGGACCTGCGCCCAGCAAGAGGGGCTCGCTCCAGCCTTAGGAGGCACTATGTGAGAAGCTCTGGCCCAATCCTCTTCCGGTAGGAAATCATCTGACACCAATGGAGCCTGTTTGGAGAACAGGAAAGTAGATAGGCTTCATCTGACCACTACAGCAAAACTGATAAACGCTCCTACCATCTCACCGCTCCGTGTAGTAACGCAAGACAGACAGCATTTTAGCAATTAACTTGCTAAAACCGAGCACCAGGCTATGCAAGCGTATTCCTCAGGGCGGGGTTGGGGGGGGGGGGGGGGGTGAGGAAGGCGGAGGAGAGCAGCGCAGGCTGCCACGGCGGGGCTAGCGAGGCTACTACGGCACACAAAACCAGGGGCAGGAGTTTCCCACCCCGCGCATCTCCCTCCCGGCGCCCCGGCCAGGTCTGCTCCGCTGCCGGCGGGGCGCAGCACTGCCCACCCTCCCCGAGCACATCCATCACCCCTCCGCGAAGGGTTTTTTTAAATCACCTCGTTAATATATTATATGCGTTAAAGGGGGGGGGGGGGGGGGGCGGGATAAAAGGCATCCAGCCTTTTTCTGCTTCACCGCCCGCCGCCGGATACACACAACACGGCTGATAATGAAGTGCCAATTTCCCACCGCGGTGCCCCCCCGCCCCCGGGCGCGCAGGGAGCAGATGCTGCCCCCGCCAGCCTCCCGCCGCCGGCACCCCGGCGGCCGCACAAAGGCTCAAAAGCAAAATAAATACAAACCCCGCCGCCGCCGCCGGGAGAGCGCCCGGCCGAGCCCACCCCAGCACCAAAGCCATCCCCTCCCGCCCCGGGAACGGCGGCGGCAAGATGTCAGGTTACAGCCGGGGGGTGAAGAAAAAAAAAAAAAGGCGATTTACCGGGCTCGAAGTCGGGAATGCGCGCCTGGTATTCCGCTCCGACCCTCATTCCTACATCTGCAACGCAAAGCGGGGAGAGAAATTAACGGCTTGGGTGTCCCCGGGCGGGCGGGCGCCCTCCCAGGCTACCGCCGTGCGGCGGGCGGGCTGGCGGACGCGCCGCCCGGGAGCCCCCGCCGCCTCGCCGCGGCCGTGCGGAATAAGCCACCTCCCCCCCCGCCACCCCGCCCGCCGCCGCCGCGGATTAAGCCCCGACGACCGCCGGGGAGGGGGCCGGAGGGGGAGAGGGGGGAGTTTATTTCAGCGGAACAATGGGGACGGCGGCGGCTCCCGGCAGACACTCCCCATCGTTAAGCACCGCGGGGCCGCCCGGCAGCCGCGGGGCCGCGCTGCGCGTTCCCGCGCCCCCCCCCCCCCCCCGCCAGACGCGGCCGCGGCCCGGCCCGCCGCAGCACAGACGCGGCGGCAGCGGCGGAGGAGCAACGGCGGCGGCGGCAGAGCGCGCACCGCCCCGGCACCGGCGCGGGGAAGGGGGAGGCGGCTCGGCTCGGCTCGCCGCCCCTCCCGCCGCCTCCGCCGCCACCCCCCTCCCCCCGCTGGCGGGGCGGCCCGGGGCCGGCCCCAGGCTCGCACCGTGCTCGTCGCCACTGTCACCGCCGCCGCTCTCCGGCTCCGAGTAGTGCCCGTTGGAGGGGCTGCTGCTCTTGGTGCCGTTGGGGGCTGCCCGGCTCTTGCCCCCCAAGAGCTCCGCTCCCTTCTCCATCATGCCCGGCATGTCAGGGCTTGGGGGGGGGGGCGGGGGGAGAGCGGCGGCAGCGCGGGCTGCCGAGGGGGGGAAGTTAATACGGAGCCGCCATGTTGCCCCCTCCCCGCCCCCCCCTCGGGCCGCCGCGGCGCCGGCACCTCCTCCCCCCTCACCCCGCCCCCCGCCTCCCCGCGCCCCCCCTCCCCCGGCGCCGCGCAGCCCCCGGGAATCCCTCCGCGCCGGCTCGGCCGGATCTAGCCGAGGGGGCGGGGATGCCGGCGGAGCCCCGGCGGCGCGGCGGAAGGATTCCGTCCGCCCCGATACCGGGGCTTCGCCGCCGCCGTCGTCGTGCCGCGCCGCGCCGCGGGGCTCTCCCGGCGGGCGGGGGCGGAGGGAACTATTTCCCCCGGCGGCGCAGGGATCCCGGCGAGGAGGGGAGGGGTGGTGTCGCGCTGCTAGTGGCGTTACGGCCCGCGGTGCGGGGAGCGGGCGCTGGGCCGCCGCGGCCGCAGCCAGGGGGCTGTGAGGAGAGGAGGGGGCGCGGGCGGGGGGCCCGGCTGTGGGGCGGCGGGGCGGGGCCGGAGGGGAGCGGCCGCCAGCGGGGCCGGAGGGCGGTCACCTGGGGGGCGGGACGCGGCTGGCCCCCGGCTGTGAAAGCCGATGCGGGCTGCGGCCGGGGGCTGGCGCGGTGTCAGGCCGTCCTCCCGGCCGTCCTCCCGTCCTGCCTGCCTGGCTGCCTGCCTGCCTTCCTAGCCTCGGCTTTTGGGAACGTTTCAAACCAGGGTCAAGTCAGGGTGAGGAGATTAAGGGCACAGGCAAGCCGGCACCAGAAAGGAGCAGCACTGCAGGTAGTTCCAGGTGCTGTGAAGTGTGTGTGAAATGGTGCCGATTTTTCTTTCTAAAGGCACAAAATAATTTATCTATTTATTTATTTAATGTAATTCCAGTGTGTTACCAAGTGCTTAAGTGTCACCACCCCAGTTCATATCAAAATACCCAGGTTTTAAGAGGAAAAAAAAATGCTGAGACTGGCTCCAGATAGAGGCCGAGTTACAATATGTGACAGTCTTGTTATTTAATCTGGAGATGTGTTAGTCTGGTTTGTTTCTATGCAAATACATTTAATGTTGTTGTGGCTATACTTCAAATATGTGTTAAAGGTATTTTTAATGATGCAGTGATAACTTGGCAGTCTGATTTCCTGATGTAGGAAAAAAGTCTAAACTTAACTGTTAAAGTTACTGTTGCTATATATTGTAGTCGAGTCGCATGTTCCAGCCAAGGCTGTCTGACACAGTTCATTATACTTTGTCACACCTCAGCCATTCTTCCCAAACTTTGCCCTGGCAGCTGTCTGCCCCAAGTTGGTTGATTGATTTAAGAGTGCTTGCTAGAATGGTACAGATGCTTTCTTACAGCAAGATTAAGATGACTACTTGTTACTACTAAGTGTCCCTAGTGCTTTACAGTAGGATTGTAACATCACGTAGTTTGCCACGTTTACAGGATGCTGATGTTTAATATTTGTCTTGAAATCAGCCCAATATGGTCAAATACTATACTTTTGAAAAACCTCTGATTTACGTGTGCTTCTTAGAATATGGTGGAAACATACTGTCAAGATTCTTTCTGCTCTGGGAATATTGTGGTCTTTGAAGAATTGTTTTTGTGACAGCTTTTGGCAGCTGACCATCAAAAATGGGAGAAAACAAGCTCTGACTCCCATGTGCTTGCCATTCTCTCTCCAAGAGTGGGAAAAAAAAGACTAGTAAGGAGAAGGTAGAAGCAAAGGTGGTTGACTACCTGCAAGTGCCTCAACAATTGAGGAAAAAAAGTTTTAATGCGATCCCATGTTCTAATGTACACAAAAGAATTCACGTAAGAGAAAGCACTCCCGAATACCAGAACCACGGGAAAATCTTCAACCAACGTTTGCACTTTTTAGACGCAAAATCCATAAGAAAACTTGCAGGAAATTAGGCTTTGTTATTTTAGTTCTCCCAGAACTGAGCGTTTGAGGCTTTTTAGCTGTTTTCTAAGGATGTGAGGTTTGGGCATATGAGCAGCATTATGACTGCGTATGTCTGTCAGTTCTTCTCTTCACTGATAAAGCCACGGGAAATATTAATGAGCTATTACAACTTTCAGGAATGCTAGGTTGTTACAAGTGTTGTGAAGGTAATCACCGGAAAGAAAGAAAGGTTCCTTGTCGGTATGGTCAGGAGGAGAATTGCCTTAAGAGCTTGTCCCTTTTTGTTTCTGTGATTCGCATGGCTACTGTTAAAACTGCATTTCAGAGGTTACATTAATAGAGCATAGGTTCACTAAGTCAAGCACTTAAATATTAGCAAATGCGTGTAGTGAGTTTTTTCCCCATGCAATCTTAAAAGTTGGCTTGCCTTGGAATATGCCTTCTCTTGTACAGAAGTCTTCCTTTCTAAATTTTTTTTTCTTCTTTTGTTTCCCTCTCCATAGTTCCTCTGTCACATTCAGTATCTGGGTGCTCCTGGATTAGATGCTGTATGCTAAAGTAGACTGTTATTTGTGAGATTGGTCCTGCATTTGTTGTAGACACTACACATAAGGAGTTAGCTTAGACCAATATTACCATATATCTCCTTATTCTTAATTTTTCTTTCTAAGCATGAGCCATAGAGGACAGCAACGTAACCAATGCATTCAGAAGGTATGACTCGGGCCAGTCTAAAGATGCTTTTTATGAGCCCGCCAGTTTTTCATTCTTGGAAGCTATGCATTTCTTCTTAAAACTTACTTCCCAAAGTCAGAGTTTTGGGGGGAAAGGTTATATTTGGGCAGGAGGGGAGCGATTGCTGGAGTGCCAAGTAGATTGCAACAGAGAGGAACGGAATTAAGGAATGGAGAGGTTGCAAACAAGGAAGGTGACGCAGTTGCTTCTGCCTTTTAACAGAGTTGCTGGAATAGAAAGTAGAAATAGAAGCTCAAAGGCAAACAGCTTTCCCTGTCCATGAATTAGCTGAGCTTCAAACCCACATGGCTTCTGACGCTGCTCCACACAGGTTTGAGGCCTCTTGCAATCATCTTTGTCAGAGCAGGTTCTTGGAATTCATTGCTTAAAATCAGGCTCTTAGACTGTGGACGTTTGCAGTTCATTATTATTGCCTTGCAGTGAGGAATAATGATAGCACTAACGGTTGAGTGGTGAGCTATGGGAAAGGAAGGACTGTTTATTCAGAACAAAATAATTTCTTAAAATACTAGATGGCTTCATGTGCCTATATTACTAGAGAATCATTTAGGTTGGAAGAGATGTTTAAGATCGAGTCCAGCCGTAAACCTAACACTGCCAAATCCACCACTAAACCATGTCCCTAAGCACCACGTCTACCCGTCTTTTAAATACTTCCGTGGATGGGGACTCAACCGTTTCCCTGGGCAGCCTGTTCCA
The DNA here is from genome assembly GCF_047370975.1 of Nipponia nippon. Lineage (NCBI taxonomy): Eukaryota > Metazoa > Chordata > Aves > Pelecaniformes > Threskiornithidae > Nipponia > Nipponia nippon. The sequence goes on from NW_028262358.1 coordinate 25,649,997, forward strand.
GTGCCTGACTACCCTTTTGGTGGATAAATTTTTCCTGATATCCAATCTGAACCTCCCCTGGCACAACTTGAGGCCATTTCCTCTCGTCCTATCACTTGTTACTTGGAGAAGAGACCGACCCCCACCTCACTACAGCCTCCTTTCAGGTAGTTGTAGAGAGCGATAAGGTCTCCCCTCAGCCTCCTCTTCTCCAGGCTAAACAACCCCAGCTCCCTCAGCCACTCCTCATAAGACTTGTGCTCCAGACCCTTCACCAGCTTTGTTGCCCTTCTTTGGTGTTGTGGTTTAACCCCAGTCGGCAACCAAACACCACACAGGCGCTCACTCACCCTCCCCTCCCCAGTGGGATGGGGGAGAGAATTGGGGGAGGAAAAAAAAAGTAAAACCCGTGTGTTGAGATATAGACAACTTAATAGAACAGCAGAGGAAGAGGAAATGATGAAAGAATATACAAAACAAGTGATGCACAATGCAATTGTTCACCACCCGCTGACCCATGCCTAGTCTGTCCCCGAGGAGGGATCGCTGCCCCCTGGCCAACTCCCCCCAGTTTACATACTGAGCGTGACATCATATGGTAAGTCCTTGACTAGTATAAACATTGCTTAGCAACAACTGAAACATCCGTGTGTTATCAACATTATTCTCATACTAAATCCAAAACGCAGCACTATACCAGCTACTAGGAAGAAAATTAGTTCTATCCCAGCTGAAACCAGGACATTTGAACGTGGTTCAGCACCTCAATGTCTTTCTTGTGTGTTATGTCCATCTTGCCTATGAAATTTCTAGCTCATAAAAAGTACTGCAGATTGGATGCTTGGCCTTTTTCTCTTATGGTGAGAGTTTTATGCTTTCTGTTTTTTTGGAAAGAGCATTTTGACAGTTCCCCGGCTTGGGAATGTCAACTTTATACCCTTTAAAATCTGTGTCTTTCTAGATCTTTTTAGAAACAGGTCAAATTAATTTGTGTTGCTTCTTCAGAAAAATTACAAATGTGTAACGTGTTCTGTGAAACGTAGAGAAAATGGGATGACCATGAACTCTTTTGGCAATATCCAGCCTGGAAACTTGTGCTTTAATGTGAAGATTTATAATTTCCTTTGGTATGAAAGTTTCATAAAGAAAAGTATGCTCTTTGTCTTCATAAACACATTAAGAAAAGCATACCTGGAATCAAGGTAATTTCAGATAAATTACACTGTTTGGAGTCTGTTCACTCCTCTGCTGGAAAATATATGTGTCATCTGTAAAGTACCATGTTTCTTTTTTTTATTAAACACAACTCAGCCTGCTGCATGGTAAGTGGGAGGCTGAGAGTGGACAGGGTGAGATTTATTAGTTCTTTCAGAGTGGTGGTGATTGCTCTGTTCCATGGAGTTTTCCAAAGACTCCATGTCTTAGTGGAACCAATGGAAGGTGATTGAAGCCATGGGTTTTCTACAGCTCTGGAAAATCAGGCCATCGGTCTCAAGCTGGGCACTTATTAGTATTTCTGAATTCTAGTATTAATGTTTTATTAAGGCAAAAATCACTAAAAATTTGTTCTATAACTAATCAGTGAAATGCAACAATAAAACATTGACTAACTGACTTGCTGCTGTTAATATCCCCCAACTGAGATTTGAGATTTTTTCTTTGTTTGCTTTATTTTTGTAGTGCTGTCTTCCAGTTACAGGCTTCAAGAGGTGTCTGCTCTCCAAATCTGGATGGAATTCTTTTGCAGTTTAGTTAGCATCATAGAGTATAGACTGTCTGTATGGGGACAGTCAGGAACTTATTCTTGGGAAATGAAGAAAATCATGTTGCAGTTTCTTTGAGAAGTCTAAGGACTTCAGCAGTTGTAAAGACTTTTCTGTTATTTCATCTGCCACCAGCTGATCAAATCATACTCTCCTGAAACTTTTGCCAAAATTTGAGACTTAGGCTGTGTTGTAAGGTGTTGGTGGTTGATACGTGGAATGAAGCTGGGAATTTTGGGACTTGGCACTCTGTTAAAAATAGTATTTTGAAATTATTTGTTGCACTGTAGGAAGGCTTATCCAAGAACTAGCATAATGAGTTAGTACTAACATCCATCTTGTTCGGTACTTTGATCCTGACAGTTATGAACAGCAAAGTCTATAGAGGACCTGATTTTGGGGTAGGTGGCATAATCTCCATTCCCTTTTGGCAAAAAGTCTATTCTTGGTCTTCTAAAGATTTGTTGAAGTTCCAAAATGTAAAGCTTGGTATCTTTTGAAAAAAAAATCATGATTTTGATTCCTCCAGATGTGTTAAGAAAATATCTGTTCCACCTTTGCATTTTTGTAGATTCTTGTTTCAGTGATTTTCTATAGCAGCAATTTCCACTGACACTGTATGACAATTTTTTTTTTCTTTTAAAAGAAAAATGAAAAATTTTCCAACTATCCTCTTTTTCTTGACAGGAGGGACAGGTGTTCCTGATCAGCCATTTCAGTCTCATTATTTCATTTCTCTACATTTAACCTAAATATCTGGTAAGCTGTACCCTTTACAGAAAGTAAAGAGGGTTCTGTGTCCAGTTGATTATCATGACACACTGTGGGAAAAGCCTGAATTTAGCTGGCTTAACCTTATGTTACATAGGCAAATAGGTCATTTCAGAAAGTCAGTTTACAGATGTCATTTAACTACTTATATTTTCCCATACCCTTTTCAAAGTAAATTTTGGTAACAGGTGGCAATATGTCTTTGAATCAGATCATTGGCATTCAGTATTGTCAGTGAAGAACCTCAGTCTGTGTATGAATAGCTCATGTACGTGCCTGAAATGGCAGCATCTCTTTACAAATAATTTGGGTTTAGGGCCAGTTGTTTCCCACAGAAAAAAAAAAAAAAAAAAGGCATTGTAATTGTTTTGGTAAGCTAGTGTGCTTTTACTTTGTCCTGTCTTACTTTTGCATACAGTTACCTAAACTGCTTTTCATAGGACTGTTCAGTGGAAAGCACTAATCACCTAATTGATACTTAAAGCTGTTGGACTTCCATAAGAAATGCAATTTTACTTCTCCTGCATGACGTCTGGGTTTGTCTGTTTGTTTGTGCTTTTTTTGTTGGTTTGTTGTTGTTTTTTAAATGCAAAGCAAAACAAGTGCTTTGATTTCATGCACTTAGTGAAATGTGTGCTGAACTTATGCTTTATTCTTTCTTGTCAGGTTGTTCATTGCTGTTGTACCGATGAGGTGACCGTTTGCTGTGAGTTAATGAAGTTTATGCTCCCTCCTGTTTTTTTCTCCTCCTTTTCCTTCTGTGAAGTAACATTACAAAAGGAACATACTGTGCAAGATTTTCTTGCAGTTAATACCAACGCTCGCTTCCATGAGAGAAATTTCCTTTAATACATACCAGAATAAAAAGAGTATGCTCTGGTACATTACTGTTGCATGCCTAATCCTGAAAAAGAGATAACCTTGCCCCAAACAGCTTACTGTTTAATGAGGATCCAGTCAGTGTGTATAACCAACATTAAGAAAAACAAGGGAGAATAAAGGAAACTTCAGTAATATGTTAATGTGAACAAACCAGATAAAATTACTGTAACCCCGTACTGCCCATCCATTTAAGACGCAGTGTCCTTGTAGGAGTAATCTTGAGGGACTTGAAAGAACCAAAGGTAGAAGTGTTAAGAACCTCATTTGAGGAAGGAGATGTATCTTTGCATGTGAAAAAAAGTATGAAAAGTGGTATAGTAACCAGTAGTGGCAGCTTGTTTTGGTGTATGTCTTGGGTCTTGGACTGTAATAACATTTTATGCTACAGCATACTGGCACCTCCTGCTAAATTTTGTTCTCCATAGCTTATTCTACCTGGCTTCTTGTGGTTTAAGGACAGGGAGGGGGAGTGTAAAGTGGAAAATAACACTGACTGTGTATGACCAAAAGAAGGTTCCTGAGGTATTACGAGAGCTTGTATTTTTTTTTTTTCCTTCTCACGGTTTCTATAGAAAAGTATATATCATTTCTTAGAAATCCCTGTGTTATGGAGCTATGCTGCATTTTGGAGATCAGTGTGGCTGGACTGTGTAGATACCAAAACATTATTGCTATTCAAGTATCATATCTTTTCCTACTGTAACTATTGTTTGGCTGATGTAATGAAATGTGTAAGATTTCTTTTCCGACATGGAAATTGTTATTATAATACTATTTCACTGGATTTTGGTAGGAGTACAAATGGTTCTCTTAAGTGTATTCTGTTAATAAACAAAACAAAAACCCCACAACAAACAAATCAATCTGGCTGTGTCTGGCTCTTCAGGTTGTATTATATAATGCTTTCAGGAATGATGATTCTCTCTTCTCCTGTCTGAGGCAGATAAAACTACATAAATGTAAAACTGAAATCTACAATCTTGCATTTGCGGGTATGGATGAGTACATAAAGGGTCAGTCTACACTAGGAGAGTTCTCCTTGGGAAGATTCAGCAGTTCACAGTATTTCTGCCGGAGTGTTTGTTAAACTAAGAGGAAAAACAAGAACTCATGCTCATATAACTTTAGGGTGAAAATACTGGATACCACTAGGACCTTGCTATCATTGGTTTCCACAATAGTTTTTAGAAAAATACCCACTTCAAGTTCGCTGTCAACCAATTTATTAAATACTCTTATGCTGGAGGTGAGGTATACTTGCTTATATATAGTTCACTATCTTTCATCTAAATTACATCCCTTTTAATGAATTAAACTAATTAAAACTTGAAATACGTCACAGTCTGGGAGCCTGTTATGAGGTCCATTTGTGTTAGACATCCAGTGTTCTGGAAAATCAAAGAGATGATCCAGGTTTCAGAGTTGCATACTGAGCCCACTGCTGGAGATCCGCTCCCTACAGATACTGCAGAACTGCTGAAGGCATCTTTGATAGATGATGCTTCTGCTGATGTCCCGTGTATAAACGTTCACTTCTAACAAGCGTGTGTCCTAGCCCGACCGCTCATTCCCTAACTTCACCTTCCTTTGTGCCATACACTATATTTTGGTTAGGTAGCTGGAGATATGTTTGGATATTAAGGTGCATCTTTTTTAAAGAATGTCCTGATATTTCACTGTACTGTATGACTTTACACAGAAGCTTTCGTATCAATTAACTGATAGCAGTCTTTGCATCGCAGTAATCAATGGAAGCACAAAAAGGAATCCTGTTCTATTTGTTTAAACACTTTGAATTTCATAGAGCATCTATATTCATGACTGAACATCTGTAAAATGTAAGCTCCTTACGAACATTGTACGTGGCAGTGCCTGAGCTGAATATGTTGTAAAAAAAAAAACAACAACCCACAAAATTAGAAAAGGCATACCCCCCCCCCCAGCAGGTATCCAAGTGTTTACAAAAATCAATAGCCCATCAGACTTTAGGGTCATGTGATATTAGTCACTAGAACTGGATATGAGTCCAGTGCCAATAAAGGCCCTGGCAAAATGCTATTAAGATGTGATCAAACTTAGAAAATGAGGAATTTTTCTCAGTTCAACTGTAGAAGATAACAGTAAGAGATTAGTTAGAGTGAGAAAATCGGTAATCACTATATTTAAATTTCAAATTTAAAAAAGTGGTGGTACTAAGCTAGTTACAATGTGGGGTTTTTTTCTTTTCTTTTTCTTTCTTTCCAGATTGTGCTCCTGAGTTGTTTGGCTACTTCTGCTTATCCCTCCCACTGTCAAAGAATGTAACAAAGTTCTGTCTACACAGAAAGCAAATGCTGCGAGTAATCCAGCCTGTTGACAGGAAGATCAGTAAGTGGGAAACATGATGAAAAGTTAGGCTTAGTTAAACTTTGCAATGAAGTGAGAAGAGTTTGTTTTGCTTTTTTTCCCCCCTGTTGTAGGGGGTTTTTTTTGAGGGGGAGGGGTTGATTTCGGTCTGTTGACAAACCTAAAATTGAAATTGTACAAGCAGCAGATATGGTCGGTAAAGTTGTGAGGTAAGAGGTCAACTTTATATATAAACTCCGAAACAGGAATTCTGAGCATGTGTAAAGCAAAAGCTATGAAATACAAGCCCTGTGCAAGAAACTTATTCACTGTGTTGAGAATAGTTTTACACTGGGTGCTTTTTGAGGAGTATTTCTTGGAGAGGCTACTGTGAAAGAGGCACTAGCAGTGTTTTTACCACTGTCAGCCTCACAGGTGGATGCTTCTGTCCAGAGAACAAGCAATGAGATTTTTAAGATTGTTCTGATTTTTAAATTAAACTGCAGAGTTTAGGCTACATATGATAATTTGGGGAGTCTGACTCCATAGTATTTAGGAATTCTTCTTCATATTATTACATTGTTGGAAACTGCCATATGGCGGAATCCAAGGTTTGTTCAGAAGGCTAATCACATGGTTTAGATCAAGGGCAGCGGCTAAAAGGGGATTTTTTTAGGGCTGAAGTAGGAAAAAAAAGAGATGGAAGACCTGCTAGCTAGTGCAAGCTTATTCCTAACTAGGAGTTATTTTTCTGAATCTGGACCTAAAATAGCTAGTTTTTGTTTTTATTCTTTGTACAGCATATTATGAAAATGTAGGGTTAAAAGTAGCTTTTTTTATATTGTGAAATCAGGGACTACTGTACCACAGTTGAGAGATAAAAATGCAGTCAGTAACTTAACACAGTAATAGAGCCTGCAGTGCTCCTTGCTACTTAATGAAAAACTATCACCCAGAACTATGGGTTCCTAGGCTTATTGTGGGCAGGGCATGCAAATAAAAGTGTTTATTACAATGACTTAGTGGGGGCCCCTGCATTCTGTTAGAATTCAAGCAGGCTGCACCTGAGTGGCTTCATTTTGCCTTGTTTTATATTGACCCAGACACAGGAAAAATGAAGCCAACTGAAATACACAATCAAAATGTTAACAAAAAACTTACCAGACCTGGAACCAAAAAAAATTGTGGTTTATTTCTTTTCCTTCTCTGGGTGATAACTCTTCAGTGGGTCACTGCCTCTGCTCTGAGACTGGGAGAGACGATGGGCAGGGCAGGACAGGGTTGAGCCAAGAGGGTTGGGTAGAGACATCTGCAGTGAGGAGGACGGCGATAGTAGCTGATGTCCCAGTCGGGATGTGTGGAGATTTTTTTTGTGTTGAGTTGTGGTTTTCTGTTTTTTGTGGGTGTTTTTGGGTTTTTTTTGTTGTTGTTGTTTTTTCTAAATCTGGAAGGACAGCATGTTACCTCCTGTTGAAATAAATGGAGATGGACATGCTGTCCAAATGGGGAAAATTTTTCTGTGCCCTTTTGAGCTGTTCTAAGAAGGAACAGTTCTTCCCTGTTTAGCCCACACTCCAAATGTTAGATGTATAAATAAAAGACTGGTTGTGTATTCTGTCATCAGTTTTATTTTGAGATTTTTTTTTCTTCCATTCAGAACGTAGGATTTTTTCATTATTTTTTCATATTTGTTACCTGTAAAAAGTCTGGAGGAAATTCAGTAATTCCAAAACTGGAAAGGTGTCCATATTTATTTTTTTTGACAAATTTGTTATGGCTATTTGGGAATACTAACGTTCCTCAATTCTTAGGTCTGCAGTCTGCTGGCAACTGGGTATTTCTTTGAGTTAAACATTTAATTTAATTTTAGACCGCGAAAATAATTGAACCTTTAGGAACCTCAGGCTGAACTTTGACAATGTCTGGGGCATTTTGGTTAAAATGAGTTGTAGAAATAAATTGAACAGTTTCAGTAAGATGCACAGATGTTTTGCCACATTCTTTTCTTCTTGATGCGTGTACTTGTTGAGCTATGGGCTCACCTTAGTTTTAAGGTCTGACTTTTGTTTCTCATTTTTTTTTCCATAAGATAACAAATAATGTTAATCACAAGCAACTAAGTATTTATGTATGCATGTACTTAGATGGGGGCCTTAGCCTGTGAACTTTTGGGGGTTAGAATTTGTAGAATAATGATTGCTTTATTGATTTTAATTTAAAAAAATATTGTTTTTCCATCTTAGTTTGAATTCAGAATTTTCCTTTTTTGTTTAATGTCTGTATGGCAGATTAACTTGTGCATTATCTTCTGTAATTTGTTATCCTATCAATTAATGTATTTTATTTTGACAGTTTAGCAAAAGCCATATGGTAGTATACAAATGGAACTCAGTTTAAAGATTGAATGTTCTTTTTATTTTCAGTGTTGGTGGTAGTTTGTTATAATTTTGCATTGTTATAATTCTGGTTTTTGATGGTTTATTTTTAACAAAGAACTTATTTTATGAAGATCAAAAGGTAGTCTGTAAAACAGGGTAGAAATCAAAAAGGCCTTGAATAAAAACAGTGCTTTTCAATACAAATGAATTAAATTTTGAGCATATGACACTTCCCTAATCACTGTGTTTCTTTACTGATTTGATGCCGTGAAAGCGAAATGACAAGTCCCAAAGAACTGAGAGAGTCTCACAGCAAAAGTCTTGTGCAACTTTGGAAGAACTGGGTGTGCTCAGACTGAAAGGCAGCGAGGGCAGAGGAGCATTAGAGCAACTCTTTGTGCATTTGAAAACTTGTAAAAGGGTTGGTGATTTTTGTGTCCGCAGAAGAAAGAGTTTTTACTAACTTTAAAGACCAGGTGACTTGATAGTACCTTAGGAAGAGCTTTCTTATGAGATTTGTTAGGTGTTGGAACAGATTACCTAGAGACACGGTATGGCTGACTAGCGGGAAGTTTTTAAAGGAAGTTACTTTAGTATCTCTCAGGAGGGAACCTTGTGATGAGATGAAAGAAAGGAGCTCTCCAATGTTTTTATTTCATAGATACCACGGGATTTAGTGACTTTCCCACAAATTAGTGCCTGGAACTGATGTTTTTATTAATGAGGGAGCTTTCAACATGTTTGTGTGTATCAACACTGGAAGTTACGGTCATGTCAGTAAATGGGTTGGCATAAATACAGGCTGCTGCCAAAAAGGGAGGTGGCTCAGCTGCCTTTCCTCATTCACCACCAGTGCTGGGTTTCTTTTCAGGCTGGTTTTCAATTCAAGTGGGGTGACAAATATGCACAGCTTAGATGAAGGCAAATCTGTCCTTTTTGCAGCAGCAGCTGCTCAAAGTGACTGTGGAACAGTAGCTTAAGGCTCTGCAGCCGAGGGACGGTCGCTTACTGGGGTACTACAAGTCCTGACCTAGGGCCTTTTTCAGGAAAAAACAATAGGCTGAAAGAGCAGCATAATAAAATGCAGCTGGATGTCCTCTATAGCAAACTATGACCTTTTATATTAGCCTTAAGTGGAAGTGTTAGGTATTAAGTTCTGTCCAATAGGCTTTAGCAAACAAGCAATTTAAACAATTCCAGTTTTCAACTTTCCAGAAAAGTGATAGCCGGAGAGAGGTAACCATCTAGTAATGAGGTCAGACAGTGTACGTGCGCTTCTTCAAGTGGGGCTTTGCTTCCAGCTTTGTATCGTTGCAAAATTTACCAGTAATGGCAAGAAAATGAGTATAGAATTCAAAATAATCACAGTGAAACATGAACACAGGGTCCTTCTGCACTAGTGGTGAAAAATTCGTATCACCAGCAGGAATCATATTTTGCAGTGGGGAGAAAGTCTAACGGAGGTGGAAGACAAAGGAGAAATCTTCCATTTGCTCTAACATTTTACTCATTTGCAACGTTACAAGGTAGATGTAAACCCCAACCTAGCTAAAATGGTACCCTTGACATGGAACTCGTAGGATTAAGCGTGATGCGCTGAAAAATTAGATCATCAGAGCTAGATAATCAGAGACTGGACCACACAATGCAACACAAACTGCAGCCAACCCACACTTCGTGGAGTTACAGAAAAAATACAGCTTTTCTTTCTTACTCTGTGTCCCCTTGCTCCCACTTCTGTGTACTTGCTGATTCAGTTTAAAATCTTTTTTTTCTTTAAAGGCCTCAAAGTTTCTGTAATGTATGCCAGCTGCCAGATGTCTCCAAGTCATAGATATTCCTGCAGAGCCCGGCAGAAGCTAAGATAGCACGCACTTATCTAGCCCTCTGGCAGAGTGGCTTAGAGGAATAACGAAAGAGTCTTCCGGATCCCAGTTTTTCAAAACCTCACGCTTGGTTGTTAGCAGTTGTGTAAATTCAGTGTCAAAGGTTATAGTTACAATTTTTCTGGGGAAATTGCCAGAGATTTTAAGATCTCTTCAGGTTTGGCCTGTGCTGCTGAAGCTAGCAGGAGCTAAATAACCTGGGGTCTTTGTATGTACGGTTGTTGGAGACAGATTTAGATGTGTAAAGATGCACATAAATCCTTCCATGGGATTTTTCAAAATCCAACATTTCAGGGACAATTAGTAGCCTTTTTGCAACTTCGGGCGCTTAATTTTTCTCTTCTAAACTGTCTGTCTTTGGCAGCAAATCCAGGGATGGCCAGTATACAGTCCGTGACCAGTTTAAAAGCGGCTTCTATGGCACAGCTACTTCCTATGCCTGGCAGCAGGGCTGGACCATTCTGTGATTTTAGGAGTCACCCGGGTTTCCGGCTGTGTGAGGGGCTGCTGGCACTGGGACGCTCTGGGACTTGATCTGTAGCTCCTGCCACAACAAAGTTGTCACCTGCCTCCACCCCTCAGCTCTCCACGATATGTGGTGCGTGTCCTTTCACTTCAGCGCCGTGGGAGGCAGGAGGTCAGTGGCAGGAAGATTGGGCTTTTGCGGCAGCGTGTGGGTGCAGTCAGCGTTCGGTCACAACCGCGGGCCGCGCTGCGTAGCTGAACCAGACCGCGCACGTGGCCACGCTGGAGCTGGCGGCAGTTCCCGCCTGTCCTGTGGCCCTGGCCCAAGCATTACCTGGGGGAGAGCTAGCTGGGCAGCGCCACGATCCTGTGGGAGCAGTGCCAATGCTCAAAAAGCCTGAGTGACGTGGCCCGTCATCTTTGCCGTGCTGTATTTGCTCATCTGGTGAGAAGTAGCTTTTCCCCAGACGTGTGGTCAGGTCACTCATGTCTTGCGTGTGCCCTGACATGCGGAGCCTGAAGGTGCTGCACTTAACGAGGCATTACAGCAAGTAAATGCCAATGCCTGCAAGAAAATCTGCCTTTTGAATTCGTAGAATCATAGAATGGGTTGGGATGGACGGGACCTTTAAAGGTCATCTAGTCCACCCCCCCTGCAATGAGCAGGGACATCTACAACCAGATCAGGTTGCCCACAGCCCCGTCCAGCCTGGCCTTGAATGTTTCCAGGGATGGGGCATCTACCACCTCTCTGGGCAACCTGTGCCAGTGTTTCACCACCCTCATTGTTAAAAATTTCTTCCTTGTGTTCAGTCTGAATCTACCCTCTTTTAGTTTAAAACCGTTAGCCCTTGTCCTGTCGCTACTGGCCCTGCTAGAAAGTCTGTCCCCAGATGAAGAGATCTGAGTATTTTCCATTTACTGACAGGTTGGTAAGGGGGAAAGAACAAAGTCGTTCAATCCCCGAGTGAAAAACCGTTGTAAATGAAATCTTTCAGAGAGTTTAAGACCTGTCAAAGGTTATGTTTCAATAGTTACCTCACCACTTCCACTGAGCTGCCCATCAGGTTGACCACGTAATACTAAGTAGCCTTCTACAAGCAATCGTCATGGGAAAGCGTGAAAAGGGGCTGAGCGCCAAGCCCGCGGTGTGCGGTGGCGGCGTCCCACCGGGGCGCGAGGCGCAGGTGCCTCCCGCCGCCCCGGGGAGCCGCCGCCATGAGTTTGTGACTGGTTTTCAAGCACTTGGAGCCTCTCGGCCGCCCCGGCGCAGCGGTGAGGGGCCGAGCCCCCTCAGGGCCGCCCCGCGGCCGGCGGGCGCCGCGTTTCCCCCCGACCCGCAGCCGTGAGGGCCGCCGGCGGCGGCTCCGAGCTGCCGGGGCCGGCTCCGTGCCCGCCGCCGCCGCCGCCCCTCAGCGGGCGCCGGGCCGCAAGGCGCCCAGACGATGGCGCTGCAGCACCGACCTTGCGGCGCGGCGGCGCGGGGCGGCGGCGGCCGGCAGGGGGCGCCGCGGGGAGGTCCGGCGGCGGCGCGGCGGCGGCCGCGGGGCTGCGGTGCGCGGGAGGCGGCGGCGGCGGCGGCGGGAGGGCCGGTGCCGCACAGCCGCGCCGGTCCCGGCGGAGGCATGAGGAGCGCGGGGCGGGCGGGGAGCGGGGCGGCAGAGCGCGGGTCGGCGCGGCCCTGAGAGAAGCCTCCGCGCCGCGCTCCCGCAGAGCGACTATGGCCGGGGGACGGCGAGGGCTGGTGGCGCCTCAGAACACGTTCCTGGAGAACATCGTGCGAAGGTCTAACGGTAAGGGGGGACCGGGCCGGCGCCGCCGCCCGCGCCCCGGGGCTGAGGGCGAGCTCTCGGCGGGGGCGGGGGCAGCCCCGGGCGGAGGGACGCCGAGCCCCGGCCGCTCCCCGGGGGCTCCGCCGAAGCGGCGCACCCAGGTGGCCGGGGCCGAAGCCGGTGCCGCCGGCCGGCTGCGCCGCCCAAGTCCTGTGGAGAGCCCCCGGCCCGGGCGGCGGGGCTCCGGCTGCAGGTGCGGCGGCACGGCGGGGCGCCCGGGGAGACCTGCCGGCCGGGCTGCGCCCGCGGCGGGGCGAGATCCGCGAGCCGGGGGCAGCGCCGGGGCCCGACCCGGCCCCGGGGGCGAGGGGGGTCGGGCCGCCGGTGGGGTCCGGCGCTCGGCGGGGGCTGCGGGGGCACGGCGGCTCGGGCCGGGAGGCGGTGCGGGGATCCAAGATGGTCTCTGGGAAGGGGGAGCCCGGCGCCCGGGCATCGGCGGGGGCTGCCTCTCTGAGTTGAAAGGGAAGATTTGTCATAAGTGAGGAGAGAGTTTGCCATTTTGAGGGCTGAGGGTAGATAATTTTTTTTTCCTAGTGCACTGTAACCAGGTCTTTCTCTTGGAAAACTGTGGAGTGGAAAATGACTCGAATTTCACAATTGCATGCAAATATGCATTAATGTTATCCAGATTCTTTCACTTAGGGGCTTACCGAAAGCTGCTCCCTCAGTAAGCCTGCGACCATGCAAGCGTTTATGTATTTGTTTAAGCCTAGGTGTGTGCATTTTTTTAAAGCTATGAGCCTAAGTTCTGCCATTTTTAATGCTTCCGCTGACTTCAATGGGGTTACTTAAGGGATTAAGAACTTCTGGTACGATAGGCAGGATCAAGCTCCTATTGAAGACAAGACAAGACGATTTAATTAATTAAAAATATAGTCGGTTTGTTTGGATAAGGCAAAGACAATTAACCCTCTTGATAAGCAGCTAAAAACTCAAACTATCCAAAGAATGATTTTCAATTTTTTTTTTCAATTAGGCGATATTATTGGAGAAATAGCCTTTGATGACCATATTTTCACATAAAACTGTGAGGCTCTTTTTATAGGTTGTTTCTCTCTGCAACTTTCCTGTAGAAGGGAAGGGGTTGGAAGCTGCATTCCTGAAAAAATACTCGCCATTCTCACAGTGAATCTTGCCCTCTTTTTAAAAAAAATGCAATGTTACATTTCATCACGTTCAGGCTGCTTCTCTCATCTTCCAACACCAGTTATCTAAGGCTTTTCTCAAAACTGTCTTGAGTTCGTAGATTATTTTCTTCATTCTTCAATTTTCTCTTTTGACTTTCAGTGCCAAAACCTTGATGCAATAAATCAGTTGAGGTTTGGAGATGGGAGGAATCGTGCAGCAGAAGCTATGCTCTGTTTCTTCCTCTCTTCCCCCATTATTAAGAAGGTGTCATAACAGAGCGTGGTGCCAGACAGCACAGGTAAAATGACAGCGCTCTGTTTCCAAATGCTCAGCAAGTCCTGAGGGCTGTAATCAATACAAGTTTTTAGATTAAGCTTGGTAGGAAGTGATGCACAGTTCAGACATATTAGGAGAAGCTTAGGGAAGTGACTCAGGTTTAGAAGCCCATTTCTTCTGTAATGTGCCTTCTAGTTTTTGCTGGACCCAGTCCAGCTTTGCTGTAAATGTGATGCCGTCACATACGAACGCTGTATGAATCAGTTCTAACGTGGGACCATCAGCCTCTTCTAACCTCTGTCTCGTTCAGCAGACAAGGACAGTCTCCTTTCTCTCCTCGTCAGGCGGGGCTGTGCTGACCAGCAATGGGGACAGTATGGAAACGTGCTGGTTCCTTGTTGCCTGTCTCATCTTGGCCTGCCTGCTTGGCGTTTGAGATGATTTGGGATGCCCACAGGAAGAGTGCTTAAATGGGCCCATAAAGCTTGAGGTTTGGCTCCCCTGTCTTGGTTTCATTCGATTGGGTAGTAATGTGACCCACAATGAAACTATCTAGGCCTTTTGGGATTTGCCAAATAAACCTCGGGCTTGCTGTCAAACTGTATTTGCTGGCACATGCAAGCAAGTTAAGTAGTGCCAACAGATATTGAGTTGATACAGATATAGGAATGTTGCTAATTTGGGGAGGATTCCCTTTGAAAGGAGAGGAATTTGGTCATAGAACAGAAACAGATACTGAATAAGTGCTTCACTTCAAGGTACTTGTATACGACGTGCATCCACCGTCACAGGTGAACTGAGGAAAACATTCTTGCTACGTGTTCTATGTTGGGGCAGGGGGCATTACCTCAGTGAAAGAGGCTGTAACAAAGTAATTGGCACACAACCTCCTTTGGAAGCACTGCTCTAAGGACAGCACTAATTATACCATTTTTTACCAGTAGTTTAACAAGGAATTCTTTGGACAGCCTTTTGTATTAGATGCGGGACTGGTAAGCTGATGTACCTTCAATGGCTGAAGGTAATACCAGTGTACATAGACATGCAAGTTCAGGGTTCTTCTGTTAGGGTTAGTATTTTGTTCATGTTTATGTCACACCATCTGCAGCAAGACTCACGTCAAACTCCCTTGGTCTGAATTCTCTCCTTCGGAGTTATTAGGGATGAGACCTTCTTAGGTTGCAAATCAGCTGAGACAGGTTCTCATGCGCTAAATGCCAGCCAAAAGACCTATGCTAGGGTTAGAAGCTACACAGTATTTCCTTTCCACACGTCGGAGTAAAGAAGGAATTCAGAATTTCTCAGCCCATCCTGAGATGGGATGGCCTTATGCTAGCACCCACAGAAAAGAATATATAATATATCATCCGCTTAGACCTGTGGGCCTCATCTGGTCCTCTGTGATTTCTTCTCACAAGAAGACCTTTGGATGAAGTGTGCACTTAAGGTTCTTTCTTCTTTGAAATGAGGGACACCATAATCCTGCTTGTCTTGTATTTAATGTTTAAGCGCTGTGTTTCTATACGAGCCATGTAGAGCTAGAAAAATAAATGTTCCATGTAGTGCTTGGTTGACAAAAATTTGTTTGAAGCATTGAAATATTTAAAGACCAGAACACCCAGTGGGACAGAAAATGAACCCATGCTGTAAAACAGTGCAGTATGTAAAGAATCACTAGCCCCTGATGGTTGCTGCTAATGTGATATTAATGTTTTTCTCGGGTAATGTAATATGGCTGCAGTATACAAGCACTGTAACAATAACAGTTATAATCTTGGTTCATGGCCAAGGCACCCAATTCAAATGGTGCAGTATGTTATAGAGAATACTGATTCTTTGTGATATTCCAATACTTTATCAATAACTGGAGGCAAAAATACTTTTAAGTTTATGTAAATGGCAGATAGATTCTGCAGTCCTTCCTTGGTCAAAATTCTCACTGAGGTATGTGGTAATTTGCATGGGTAAGGATGGTAAAAGCAAGCCCTGTGTTTACATGGCTTTGGAATTTCAGTGGAAGCCACAGATGCTTTCCTGAGTTATTGACAAAACGAGGAGATTGGAAGAAGGGGAGGTTAGAAGGCATAAGGCTTGTGTGAATTTAGTCTTGCTTTCACTAGATCCCCTGGGAACACCCTAAGGAGATGTCAGGTATGGAAGCAAACCTGCACCCTTTGATGGAGAATGCAGCGAGTTCCCTGTAGAGGGAAAGAAAAAGCACCTTCAGACACAAATCCTGAGAATAACAGACATTTCCATGATTTATGGCATTACTTCCATTGGAGACTATAACATCTCAGTACAATAAACTTTCTGCAACCTGGGCATGCTAACCTTGTACCATTGCCTGAGACCTAGGAGTGAAATTAACTTTATTATAAACAGCTCTGAAACTGAAAAACCTGTTTTTGTGTTCAGCCAGAGAGAAATGCAAAGGAAACTAACAGAGAATGAAGAACTAAACTGAGTTTTATTTTCATACTTTTGCACTTGAATAAAATGTTCATTTAAATTAAATGTTTGCAAAGGATCCTTAACCTGACAGTGCTGTGTCTGCTGCAACCTGGCTCTGCCTGCCTTTCCTTCAAAACCCAAATCAGGGAGCAGCGTGGTATGGAGATGCAGACCTGGCTGCAGCTAAGGCGATTTGGGTCCAGCAGCAGTATAGGCATGCTTCCCCAAAGGTAGGGTTTGCTGTCGTAAGTGTTGTGGGTCTAGTCGCTTTCAGACTACTGAGCTGTTATGTTGGTAGGGAACACAGGTATGAACATGACAAGCTCTGCATCACTCTTCCGCGTGTGATGTGCCAAGGGCAGTCAGATACTGGGCATCGCTGGGGTACCTCATGCTACTGCAACACTTCCCGTAAATAGCATCAGTCATCAAGAAGGTATTTTCTTACCAAGAAGAGGACTCCTTTTGTTGAAATGAGCAAGCATGTTTTTGGGGTGGAGTATACTTTTCTGTTTCCTTTCGATGGAGTATGTTTGGTTTCCTGACAGTTCATAAATTTCCATAATTTTCAATGAATCTTCAAGCAACGCTGGGTGGAATTCATTATTTGCAGAGGACCAGCTCAGAAGCCTTGTGCTGCAGGTAAATGATATCCTAGTGTGATCTAGTGAGGTTCTATTAAATAGGCAAATGCCTTTTAGTGACTGTTTTAGACATGAAAGTACTGAAAAGGACAAAGTTAACTGTGCACAGGGAAGAGCAATATTGAGGCATTTCTTATGAGGTGCAGTGTCTGGGTAAGCCATCCTAGTTCTTAAAGCTCCCAAATGGGCTGACTTGGAAGGCTGTAGCAGATATGCAGGAGGTTTTCTGCTCCATGCTGTCAGTTTAAAGTCTCATCCACCTTCCGGACTTCAGTGGGTTAATTTCAGCATAAAAAACCCCAGTGTAGTGGACTAGAGGGGTCTGGCCTGGAGAATGCTTCTCTTCGCTTGAATGGAAGGCTCTTTGCCAGAGTCACACCTTGCAAAAAGTGCATGGAAAACTGCTGGATCAGTAATAAGATGGTGCTATATGTATAGAGTGCCTTTAGCTGAAGATTTTGTTTCTCTTGCCATTACTGTGGCTTGCTCTGTGCAAGGCAAAGTGGGTGTTAATCCTCTACAAATCTGGCATCCAGTGGTTGAACTTGAGTCTGTACCCTTCTGTAATCCTGCAAGACCCAGTTTATTCAAGATTTCCTGTAAAATCACTTTTGGCTGAGTAAAGTCCACGCGTGTAGGTCTGTCTTTTGCCACTGATTAAAACAAGACATTTAGCCATGAAAGCAACAGACCTTCAAAAACCACAAGGGGACAACTTGTAGGTTCTGTGTTAAGGACGTGTTCCCAAACTGAGAATGAAACAAAGGAAAGGGTTTTGTTTCTTCCTGATCTTCCTTCTTTTCTAAGTTAACAACTGTGGAGACACTTTTTTCATCCATATTTTTCATACAATTGGTCAGTGCATCAAAATATCTATTCACTATTGACAATGTTTTTTTCCTCAGTATCACTTGAGTTGAATATAAAATGTTTTGGGTTTTTTTTTTTTCCGGCTTTTACAAGGCTAGAAGCTTCTATTTTTGTGCATGCATCTTTATGTATTTAGAAATGTACGACCTGATTTCCTTAAAATGACTTTTATAGGTAGTAAGAAAAAAAAAGTACAACACAGAGATAATAGATAATGTGTTTTAAAATTAATGTTCTGAAAGCTCAAGAAGTTCTACTGTGATAATTCAACAGATCGGTCCATTTCTGCATTAAATCCTAGAACAAGATTGTAAAACAAATCTTAATGAAATCCGTTCACTGGAGAATTTGTTAATGCATTTTTGTAACTTATATAGCTAAAAGTGAGCAGGGAGTTAGGTCTTGTCAAATGCTTTTAAGGCCTTTGTTGGCTGTAGCTCTAATCAGTAAATCAATAGGCTTCTTCAAGCTGATGGAAGACCCATATAATTGATGCAACTAAAACATGCTTTTTCCTGGATTTAAGATCAGATGGGGGGGTGGGAACCCTGACCAGTTAAGTGGTAAAGTCTCACTGCTAAACAGTATTTTTGTCCTTTATTAAGAATGGTGCAATGTATGACACTTACAACTGAAGAACTTTCTAATTTCTGAAAATTATTTCATGCTAACATCACATTTGTCTAAATGTTTGGGGTTGGGTTTGTTTTGTTTTGTTTTAAATTCTCAGTATGGGCAGTACTTCAGGGACAGGGAAGGAATGAGGCAATGCATAAAATACATATGACAGCTTCTGTGCACTTTCCATTTCACCTATTCTTGTTCCATTATTCTGCACTAATTTGTTTTATTTTTAAAGAATACAGATAATTATGAAGATTCTACAGCTGCTAGTGTTGGAAGGGTGTATTCTTTTCAATTTAAACTTTTCTCATGGTAGAGGCCTACTGTGAAATATTTGCTATAACAATGCAAAATATCAAATGTTGAGATGGAACCAGTAGTTGTTATCTATACTGCTGGCTGAAATTAGCATTAATTTTCTGTAATGATTCAAACGGAGTCATTTGAAGTTGTTTTAGTTAGTGTCTCTTTTGTTATTTGTGGTAAGTATGATGAAATACATTTTTTAATAATTCTTTTCAGCCTGTACTTGTGCTATATTCTGGAGTACACGTGACAGTGTAAGTCATGTTTGAATAAAGCATGAAATGCCTGCATGTAGTGGATTGTCTTAATGCTGTAGCAGCCAAGGAGCTTTTAAATCCATTTTTGTTTCTGTAAAATAAATAGTTATATAAAACTTTTATAAAACTTGTAAGCCCAAATGAACCTATCTATAGGGTTTTATAATATGTTGTTTTGTATTAGGGTGAGGCTACAGCTTAAAATAATTTGGTCTCAATATTAAGGATGTACAATTTTGAGGCCACTATATCATCATTCTGTAGAGAGATCGAGTTGTTCAATGGGACATTTAAACATTGACACACTCCCACTCTAGGAATGAATACAAGGAGATACTGAGTGGATGTGTGTATCCATGTAACACCATTGACTTCTACAGGAGAATGTGGGTGGAAGAGCAGAATTTTTTCTTATTACTTTTATTCTACCACGTGAATAGTCTTTCGGTCCTTTGAGCAGCTCTGTACTGGCTTTGAATACAGTTACAGCAGTTCTGTTAAGATGAAAATTTGGTTGGTTCCTGTGTCTTTCCTCCCTGAAGTGTGAGCCTTGAATCCCATGTACGCAAAGAAAGGATTGAATAGATGCTTGAAATTCAGTTTGATTTATTTGTACTGATTTAGGGCCATATTTTGATCTTAGAAGTTACATTTGAACAATTTAACTAATCAGTGTGACTAAGTGCTGCAGTTTTACTTTTTTCAAAGCTAAGACTAAACATGAGCAAAAATTTGTACATACCTATCCTTTGCAAATTGTTAAAGCAAAAGCGTGATATGAGCTGTGTGACTGTAGCAATTTTGACAGGCCTACTTATAAACAGCATTCTATTTCCATGCGTTGTGTACCTTACCGAAAATGAAACCGTCTTTTTCCCCCATATCCCAATGATGCTACTTGAGATGCAAAGTCGCAAGTTTGTAAATACCAGAATTGTTTAGAACTCATCTGTCCCTTGTACTTAAGCTCTGTGACACAGTCTTTAATCATATGACAGTTGCACATGATTTTTACCTACTTCACGTTTCTTATGCTGGCTGTGACGTAGCACCTATGCTGCTTTACGCGCAGCTAGCGGAACAGTAGCTAAGGAGGCTGTATCTCCCACCCCTATCCCTGGTGACCATGGGTAGGGTAAGAAACCTATTTACTAAGCCGTTCTTTTAGTTCTGCTATAGTAGTGGTTTGTGCTTTGTAATGCTAGAGGTCTACGTTTGCTCCACCAAAGATCCATGGGAGGAGTTTGAGACATGATAAAAAAAGAGACGCGGGTCTCAATAACCAGGGTTATGTCCTCACCCAACATGGTGAAGGCTGTGGTCTGGAACGAGGAGGGCAATTTCTGTTCTCTTGGAGAATGCTGGGAGAATTAGCAAATTTGGTGAGGAGCAGGTCTTCCCACCACAGTGAGCCTGATTCTCCTTTCACTGAGAGGGGAATAAATTAGGAGCAAATCTTTTGAGTTTTGTATATGTGTGATGACTGTGGGAAAAGATATTAATATATTTAAATTACATTTGTACACTGGGCCAACCTGAGCACAACTTGTGGGGGGCTTTGACAGACGCGCATACGTATCTGAAAGTGCCGTGGGCACCAGCCTCTGTCGTTACCGAGCTCTGTGCTACAACTCGCTGAGCAGAGGCTTCCTCTCGGTCGCCTCTGTGTGCTTCCTCTGCGCAGGCAGCAATGTGGGAGCGTGTCTGGCAGCCTTGTGGGAATACGCCTGGCTGCTGGTCTCTGACCAGTGTGTCCTGGAAGAGGGCCCGTGTGTCACTGAAGGGACAGGGAAGGCAGAACTGGTGTGCCGGCCTCTGGAAAGAGGTGGGGGGCTCAGCTTGGCAAGGTCCACCTTACAGGAGAGGCTGGGATGCTATGGGTGTGAATGTGCAGCACTGCAGGGGAATGGCAGGGAGGAAGCATTTCAGTAACTTGCTCTTTGCAAGGAGGTGACCTCTCCTCAGTTCGCTAGTCCTGACCAGATACATGTCTGTGAGGTGCTTCTTGTCCTCAGGTGTTTTGGAGGTTTCAGCTGATGGACAGTTTTGGTTAAATAAAACACTATATGTAACAACAAGATTCAGTGGATACGGTAGTTTCGGTGAAGCTGGGGTTTCTAGAGACTTACTATTGCTGTTGTTAAAGGATCGCTGTTATTTGGAAAAAAATTTTCTGATTCTTCTGTGATGGCATATTTTGCGAGTGGAGGAAAGTACTCATTTCAGTGACTGAGCAAAATCCATTCTTACATTTTGGAAGGAGTTAAAATGTTTTTCTTGTTGCTTTAAAGCAGCTGTGTCTAGTTTAAAGTGATAATCCAAAACGGGTCTGACATTTGAGCGTGTAAAGGCTGACATGTGGATATACTGCAGTGAACAGAACTGACTTGTGGAAAATGCAGGCTAGAAAATATGCAGTGAGGCACTTCACAAAGTAACCAGTGCTGCAGACTCTCATCACAGAAGCCCGCCCTACTCATGCAAGTAACTGTGCTGCCTTTGAGATGCTACAGTTCTTACTTGTGTTTCTGCAGCATGATGTGCTCTGTGCTGCGCTTCTACGTATTTCTATGCCTCCCAATGGTCTTGCTCAGACTGTGCCAAATGCAGCACAAGCCAGAACCCCAGGTCTTCTTTTATACGAGCCCGTCCTCTCCCGTTCCTAGCTCAGTTCTTCTTGGAGCTGATAAGAAGGGCCAATGATGCTTACGGCTTGGGCCAGGCAATACCGCTAACCCAATTGACATTGTGATAGAAATTGATTTCCTGGTAAGGGAGTCCTCTGAGTCCTTTCAAAGAGGTGCCTCAAGTCACTAAATAGTTTCAGTACTGCAGCTATCACATGTGCATTTTATCCCCTGTCTTTGAAGAGAATTTAGCAGTGGGTTTCTTCATGGTCATCTTCTGACCAGCTCCTTTCCTGGCCTTGTTGACCCACTTGTGAGTCCCTACGAGGCTTTGCCCTGTGATGTTCAGAGTTCCCCTCATGCTTTTTGTGAAACAAAGCCACAGCTGTTTCCTGGCCTCTGGGACCCTGTGTCCCTGCAGATGGAGAGGCAACATTTGCCTCAGTGGATGTTATTTAATATTTTCTTATGTTAGGAACAATTGTTTAACAGATTATGAGCTGTCTCCAAGCAGCACATTGTCAGGGACGTCAATGCAATTGAATGTAAATGATAGCAATGAGAACAGCCCTTCTACCTCCAGGTTATCTGTCATAATAAACTATGCAAGGGAGTTATAAGTGGGAGTCCTTATTTTATGCTATGTCTTGCCCGTGTTTGCACAGGCAAAACACCGTTGTCGGAGACACTCCTGAAGAAATGCAGGCATGTTCTCCACATAGGCACAGAACCACTGTTGTGTCATTGTTTTGTCTTTAAAGAGATCTGGGAAGAGGAGTGAGTAACTGGAAAGAAATTCCTGTGTCTCCAAGACCCTTTCTTTGCAGATGCTCGGGCTCCTACTCTGTGGGCTGTTAGGCCACAGCAAGTTAAAAAAAAAAAAGTGGGTGCAGGAAGCTTGGAAACCACCAATGCAGATCGTCTCTCCCTTTGCGACGAAATCAGGAACAAAGGAAATGATCATCCTGAGCCTGATAACCTCCCAAGGAAAGCTGGTAGAGAGTGATGGGTTGGAAACCTCTTTCCTGGCCTGGCAGTGTGGATGGTGCTACACTACAGCTTCTCTCGGCTGCCTGGCTGCTGTTCTTACAGGGGCCAATGGCTTCTCTGCAGGCTTTCAGCTACATGGGGAGTTCCCAAGCACCCATCCGTGCAGGGCATTTTTTTGTATCTAGGGATCACCCCAGGGCAAGCACTAAAAAAGTGTGGCAATGGAGCTGGAGGAGCAAGCCCAAAGATGAGTCAGGGGTGTGGTGTTGACTCTAGAGAATGGGTCCAACTTCAGTATTTACTTCCTGTGTGCTTGTAAGCTATGTAAAGCCTGGATCAAAGAAGGGTGAAGATGCATGAAGTGGGAACTAGGTAGAAGTGAGACACATAGAACAGTGGGATCATCAAAACCTCTGACTTGCTCGTTGAATTGATAGGTGCCCAAGTTTTTGCCTTTAAAGCTTTGTATGTACATAACAATCTCTCAGCTTGGTTGTAACTCACAACTAGACCCAACCTGGACTCTCCAATGAAGCATTCTACCTCCACCTCCCGGAGAGGCTCACCCAATGTAGACTAACAGGTTTGCCTAATAGGGATGCATAAAATACAACAGCCAAGTCACACTGACTTAAAAACTCATATGGTGAGGACATTGGCATCTGTCCTCTTCGGTAGCTTGAAAATTAGAATGGTCATTCAGGAGTTGAAATGAAGGCTGAGCTTTCACTGGCCTCAGGTAGTCCCACATCTCGTAGGAGAACATCCAAACTGCTAGGCTGTCAGGGGGGAGAGAAATATTTGCATGTTCTCTAAGCATCCTTTTGAAACTGCCAGTCAAAAAAAATCAGGCGTCATTGGGCTAGAAGGTGGGAATGCAAGTGGGAATGTGATTCTTTAGCTCCTGCAACAATGGCAAAGAATCTTGGGTACTGTCTGTGAGAACTGGGCTTATGTTAAAATATTAGGTATCATAAGTAATATAGGAAAGGAGAAAAAAAAACCGTAAAAGATCCCCTTTTTTCATTGTTTCCCATAGTTTAACTTGGGCAGGTTTCTATTTGCTGTGCTAATGTTTTTCAGTTCAATCTCACCAACACTAGACATGGAGCTTCCAGCTCCCAAGTCTTTGAGAGCTGGACAGCTAGAGGCTAGGCTGTAGCAGTCTCACCTTTTGGTGCTTAAATCCCCTTGTGGACTTAGTGCTTTGTTTTTACCTGTAAAAAGGGGATAAGAGTACTGTCCTACCTCACAGAAGCATTGCAAGGCTAGATAAATGTAGGATTAGCACAGTAATGGTCATCAGAAAAGTGCCCTATATAACTTGTAATAAAAAAAGAGATTATTTATCCAAAGACAATGTTGAGGTTTAAGTGTGAAAGGAAGGTCACTGCTTAAGTTAATAAAAGCTCTTCAAGGAGCTCTTGAGAAGGTAGAGAGAAGGGTAAGTTACCTTGTGAGAAGGAATGCATGTGTGAAATAACGCCATTCAGGTCAGGGCAGGACATGGCCTAACATTTGTATTTGCATATTTTTTGTCTGTTTTTTGTACTTCCTGATGAAAATTTAAAAATATCCTAACACAATGCAATACAGTGTTTATAATAGACACTCAAAAACACTTGCTTTAGCAATGAGAAATGACTTGGCTTACTTTTTCATTGGAAGGGGTAAAACACATGTATTGTTTTTGGAACAAAGTGCTTCAACCAAGCAAAAGCCATGGTATTTAAAGGAGGCTGTGAGAAACAAAGCAGTTAAAATGTCCTGAAGTTATACTACTGGTGTATTTCATTCTAAAGAGTGTATAAAGATACACTTAATCATGCTCATGAGATTGGGCAATGGATTTAGATAGCTACAGGAATGTTTTATTTAAACCCACTTGAAATTTGCATGGGACAAAAGATTTGAAAGGGAAAGTTAAAATAAACAAAACTTTGCAATTAATAGGTAAAATGTCTTGTTTGTGTCTCTTGATTGCAGGAAGCATTAATGATGGCTATGTATGTTTGAGCAGCTGGGGGTAGATCCTGAAAAGCAGACAGCGTAGTGGACTCCCTTAAAGGCTCGTCTTAAATATGGATGGCTCTTCATCTCATGTGGCTGCCTAGCCTTTTTTTCAAAAGCCAGGGGATCTTTGCAGCTGTGAAAGGAGCCACCATCTCCGCCTGCCTGCCAATGCCCAGGCAGCAGCACTGCTGTCTGTCGTGGCACAGGCATAATTAGTTGACTGCACAAGAGCCAAAGCAGCAGAGAAAAGCAAGGTCTGGGCCCAGCACTGGGTATGCTCATAATTTGAGTGAGGTATCAATCATAAAAAAAAAAAAAAGTAGCATGCACAGACCCAGTAAGAATGGAGGCATGAATCCTGCTCGGATTTTTTTTTCTTACTGATTGAAACTCCTTCTGGCTTGTACAGCAACCAAAATGTTCTTTCTACTGGTATAAGTACTAACCCTAGTTGTCTGGTGTCTAGTTTGGAGTGCTGTGCCGTACGTGTCGCACAAGAAATATTTGAGCTTGTGTGGCCAGCAGGGAAGGCTGTAATGAGAGGAGCCACTGTGTCTACGTTCAGAGAGGAGAAATATTTGTCATGTGCTGTTTTGGCCGTGTGTAAGAGGCTTCGCATTCAAACTGAGTGTCATGGTGGATCAGTGCACGTGGCACGGAGGGAAGCAGTTTGGTGAATCTGTCCTCAGTCAAGGGATGAACTTTACCTCCTTAACCATCATGTGTTTCACTTGCATAAAACCATCCTCTTAAGCTTTGCATGAGTAATTAATATATCTTTTAAATAAAAATTTACTTAAAATTAAAAACGGGAATAATCCTGTTGACTGCAGTGGGAATAGTATCTGGGAAAAACTGTGCAGGGACTGAAGCAATCAGGAATGGGTCCTGAAATGAGTATTTCCTCTAATGCAACCATAGCCTTGTCTAATGTCTAACTGATGTGTTCTTTCAAACAGATACTAATTTTGTCTTGGGTAATGCCCAGATAGTGGATTGGCCCATTGTCTACAGCAACGATGGATTTTGCAAGCTATCGGGATATCACAGAGCAGAAGTTATGCAAAAAAGCAGCACCTGCAGGTATTTGAGAACAGATTTATTTTCTGTTAAATAGCTTGTAGTGTTGTGCTTGTTGCTTGAGGAGAAGAATAATCTGTTTATTCCAGTTTCGTCTTTTATCTCCTGGGGCTGCATCTGTCAAAGATGCTTTCCAGGTGAAACAAAATCAAAGAAGGGCTATTTCTAAATAGGTCCTTTTCACACTGTAAACAAATGGTTTTGTGCCTTTGTCTAGTATCTGCCTTGAATTTCTCGCTTTATTTGCAGTTTTATGTATGGAGAGCTGACAGACAAAGATACAATTGACAAGGTCCGGCAAACGTTTGAGAACTATGAGATGAACTCCTTTGAAATCTTGATGTACAAGAAGAACAGTAAGTAGTCGATTGGTTTGTTCGTTAGCATAGGTGTGTAAAGTCGTTTTAAATTATAGTGTAAACTGAAAGTCTGTCAGCCTGGAGGACTGTGCTTTATCTGGGGCTAAATAAGCCCCAGTTCTACCAGTTGATCTACAAGGGAGAAATGAGAACATTAGGGATGAAAGTCACTCAGGGAGGCAGACAAAGCTCTCTAATTTGTTCTGACATTTAGAGCAATTTGTGTATGATGCTTTAAGACAACACTCAAGATTCCATCAGCAAGGATAATGTGCAAGCTAGGTTTGTGCAAATGGTTTCCGTTACAGAGAACATACTTTTTCAATTTTTAAAAGTTTGATATAGAAAAGCCAGTATTTAGATGTAGTTTCAGAATAAAAAGAACCCATCATTTGTTTTAGAAGCTGAACTACTTCTGATGTTTTCAGGTGAAACTGTCTTTTGTGTTGGACAAAAATTTCTTAATTGGGATATAATTTTTTCCTAGAAATTTCAGTCTGTCTGTAACTGCACATGTCAGCAGCTGAACTATTTGCCCAAAACTTGTTGCCCCATCTAATGTGGACTATGTCATGGCACAGTTATTTTAACCTGCTTAATGTCACCTGAAGTGTAAATACATGGGGGTCTTCAGCCTGGCCAAATGTTAAGCTGAAAGTCTGCGTTCTGTAACTTAATTTTGCTCTTAACAATTTTGCTTTCTAATCACGAAACTGGTAGTGTCTATGTACAGGGGAGGTTACCTTACAGAAGCATCCTGCTAGCAGCTCCTTCCCATTACAGCTGTGGTGATCAATTTGATCAGTTCTGCATTAGTGGGAATGGGGGACTTTAACCACAAAATGTAACATAAACTGCTATGATGTAATTTTCAACAGTTAACCTCATTGCTGCCTTGTTTTTTGTTAGAAAGACCAGTTTTCTGGGGAAAGGTAATCCAATCTACCTGTATGTGTGAACCATTGGTCTTTCTGTCGAAATGACCAGCTAGCACTGACTGTTGGAGTTTGGTGAGAGAACCACAGGCATTTCTCAAAACCTAAAAGATAATACTTATGTATGCTAGTGCTGATCCATGGATGTGTGGAGCTGCTTATTTTCTATCAGAATTAATCTGTTCTTCTAAGAAGTGGTGGTGCCAAAGTACATGGAATTGGGTTTTGTCATCTTTTAGGGAGAAAATAAAAATCATAAGAGATTTTTGCTTCATCTCTCTTCTAGTCTTTTTCTTCTCTTTTTAGCCTGTTCAAAGCACCGTGACCTCTGACATGGTGCCATTGCTCAGGGCTCTTCAGGAGCATGGCTTTGCTGGTCCAACTCATTTGGAAAGCTCTATGTGCTATCTGAATGGCCTTGCTTTGTGCTTCTTTCCTTCTAGTGTTATCTGCCTCCAATGTTTACCTATTTCTTAAAGATGATTTCTGTTCCTAGCTCAGTTAGTGGCCGTAGGGACCATATGCATCTCACATCTGTGCATCCAAAGCCAAGTAAATAAGCTGCAGTCGTGGGATCTGGGAGGGTCTGGAATTCTCTCTTAGTTAACAGTGATTTGGCACCAAGAGGCTATGCAGCTACTCTTCTGTCATTGCTGCAGCATATGGCCTGTAGTAGAGCCTGGGGCCTCTCTGTCTTTTACACAGAATTAAAGCAAGGTAACCGTGGAGTGAGGAATATTTCCTGCCCTGCTGTGCACTTCCCCGAGGAGAGGTGGCCTAGAACAAAGTCCAGCTGTGCAGAAGCTGTGTTGTGCGACATCCAAAAAGTAGGGCTGCGATGGTTCTGCTGTGTGCACAGAGGGTCACAGGCATGGGAAAAAGGAAAGCATAGAGCTTGCTTTTAAGTTTAACAAAACACAGTCTTCTTATGTTTGTTAGATTCGTGGCTTTAGAGGTACATTAACTACTGTTACAGAGACTGACTAATAACACTAGAGAGTTGTAACTGAGAAATACCAAAAAGGGGACATCCTGGAGCTTTTTCTCGGAGTAAGCCACATCACAGAAAAGCACTGTCTTGTTTACCAGTCATTTAGCACCCAGGCTGCTAAGTGGTCTTGCCTTTGTGGTCACCTTACCTCTGCGTGCAACTATGGCAGTTGCCTGCTCGGGCAATGAACGTGATTGGTTTCAATCTACTCTGTTTGAAGGTTTTGGAAAGGACCTTGAATTTTGTTAGGCATCTTTTTTTCCTGCTCTTTCTTTCTTTTTTTGTCTTTCTATTCCTCCTTTGTTCTATTTTTTTCTTCAAAATAGCCAGTAAATTAGACAGGGAATAGATTTTTATTGTTCTTTACCTGTCCACTCCCTCCCTACAAACTAACAGTCATGATAAATAGCAAGTTTTTCTTCCATTTTTGTGCTGTTCAATAATTGGTACAT
This sequence comes from Nipponia nippon, assembly GCF_047370975.1. Taxonomy (NCBI): domain Eukaryota; kingdom Metazoa; phylum Chordata; class Aves; order Pelecaniformes; family Threskiornithidae; genus Nipponia; species Nipponia nippon. Next base: position 25,678,284 of record NW_028262358.1, read on the forward strand.
TTTCCACAGCCTGCGCATTTAATGTACTTCTAGCTGTTTTAACAATACAATCTCTGTCCTTTTGAGCGAAAAAAGGAGAACAAAGCAGGAGTTTCAAGTTAACTGTGATGTTGCTAGTGCAGGTGAATCTTCATCATGTATCTTTATGAGCAGCAGTCATCTCTGTCTTTCTCTATCTGAGTAACAGTTATGTCCTGATCTTACACTAGACGTTTCAACAATGGATTGAGACATTTAATAATGCTACTAGAAGTGATAGGCTTTTTTTTTTTTTTGACACGGCACTTTCCATGGTGGTGACCCAGTGCTAGTATTTACGTGGTTGTCTGATAAGAATACCCCATCCAGATGTTGATAGGTACAGTATATCCATCAGCTTCATTGCAATTCACAATATCATCTCACAATATCAACTCAATATGATTTTCTGCCTTCGTCATGTTTGCATTTATGGATACTGTCTCTACCCTGGCCTTCCCTTTCTCTGTCCAGCCCTCCCCCCACCCAAAAGTGACTATCCTCCTTCTTTTCAGAACTTGAAGTTAAGATGCAATAGATTTGATGGTTCCTTCGGCTAGGCCCTTGATTACTTAGCAGATATGTGATGATCATTGTTATTCTCTGTAGGACTTCCTTCGTAGAAATGCAGAGCTCCTTCAGGATAATTGGAAGCAGTTGGAGCAAGCAGGTGCACAGCCACCAGATTTCTGTCATTGTTGCTCTGATGCCATCCTGTTGCATTCAGTGGGTATTCGTGGTCATACCTGGAAGGAGACAAAGTGAAAGCTTTCTTTCATCTGGACTGGAAAATGACAATAGACAGATTGACAGTAATTTCATGTGAGAGCTTCAGTTCCATTGTTTGATTAGATGTGAGTGTCCAGTGATGCTAGAAGTATTGTTTATTTTTATATGGGAAAATCAAAACATTGCTAAGTCTCACTGAAATCAGTGGAGTTATGTTAACTTACACCAAGGAAGGATACGGCCTAATGTATTAGAAAATATTTTGTATCTAGTCTTAGTCATAGCTTAGCTTATCTGAACTGATGCAGCTTAAACATCTAACTTCTTATGAGACTTTGACAGCTGTTTGTTAGGTTTTTTACACTTTATGGTCAGCCTCATAAATTAAAATGTCTGAGTAAATTAAACTTGGACTTGCAAGCAGTGCAAAAGCAGGCTTCTTCTAGATGCACTTACTTCTGTTTTGCTGAAGTAAATTTTTGTAAGATATAAATTTACTTCCTTCTTTCTGCCTCTGAAGAGGTGGTGCCCATTTGAAATCTAACCCCCTTTTCTATGCAGTACTTGATCTGCTTCAGTGGAAGAATATCTGAAGTGGGCTGGACTCTTAAAAACTAAAATGCATGAAGAATTACGAAGAGTCTTCAAGTGTCCCCTGTCTGAGCAAAGACACTCCTATTGCTTACGGTCTTCAGCAGTGCTGCAGAGAGTGATAAGACACCTTTTTTTTTTTTTTTTTTTTTTTTTTCCTCAGAGGTTTTCTACAGGTGGGGCCAGTGGAATGGCAGCAGCCAAAGGGTTGGCTATAGGTAATTATTTTGCACACTGCAAAGTGGTTTGGATAAGCAGTAGCTCTTTTCTGAGTACCTATATTATGATGAGAGTCCCAAAGGCTGGGCTTCACTTTCAATTTGTGCTGGGGTTCACCTCCCTGGTTTTCTGGGTGCTTGAATGTTTAACAAATTTAATAACATGAATATTTGTGTGGGTTTTTTTGTTTTGTTTGTTGGATTTTTTTTTTAACACACACACACACACACACACCCCCACACACACACCATCCCCCCAAAATGTATTAGAAGGCTTTTAGATGTCAAAGAATGACAAATAACCCCAAAATAGTGATTTGGCAGATTCTACTTGCATTTATCTTTGGGACTGGTGCTTCCTACAGAGGTTAAAAAACAGACAAACAACCCCATCCTAATTTATACAGAGCAAAATTCACTTCAGGGTGGTAGACCTGTGACTGCCCACCACTAGCGAGAGTTTCTCATAACTGTTATTGGTTAAAACCATTTAAAACCATTTATATTTGTGCTGTGCCTCTAGTGTCTCCAGATAGAAACCTTTGCTAAACCAAATCATTGCATAGGACCAGCAGCAGGAAGGAATGAGGGTGTTGGAGTAAAGTGGCATGTACCCTCCTGAGCCTCCCATTGAAATCTAGCTCCATATTTGTCAAACAGTATGCACACCTGCACCTCCTCTTCTGTGAAATCCATCTGCATAACTTCAGTTATCTTCAGCAAGGTCAAATCTAAGTATTTTGGATTCATAAAACTGATAATTCCCATTGATCTTGTCAACTTAAAATGTGTTGGCAAGCAAGACCTGCTGTCGTCTCCTCAAACATACACAGAACAGTAAGACTTCCCAGTAGTAATCCTTAAATATTTTATCTGGGGTAAATGGAAAGAAGATTTCAAGACTTCCCTGTGTCTTCCCCTTCCTTATACTCACTTTCTGTTCTTCAGAGAGCTCGGAATCAGGTAAACCATATCAACACTGCTGCAGTACAAGGGTGTGTGCCGAACCTTTTTCCTACTGTGTTGTTCCAGTGTCATAGAATAACCCCTGTGTGTAGCGATTCCACCTTTGGGGACTGAAATTGATTTTCCTTATCTTAGCATGTAAAGATCTGACCTTTAGAAGCATTAGCTGCCAGAGCATAGGAGCACCAGATGCAGAAAACATGAAGGTAACAGCTTTTAAAGTGCTGGAAATGTATTTTAATGTCTATTAGTATTGGCAGAGAGTGGTGAGCTACATACTGAGTTGGTTTGTTTTCATTCGGTGCACGCTCTCTGCTAGAAGGTAGAGTCTATAGGAAGACTTTTGCTCTTTGTCTTGCATGGTCAAATGTCATAGGCTCCTCTGTGCTCCTAGCTAAAATCTGTGTGGATATAGTGGCTTGCCTAACTCTTTTTGATTGTACCTCATCAGCTGGTTTGCTGATTTGATATTGGACAAACTATTCGGTCTGGGTGGGATAAACAGTCTCATACTGTGTACCTGGGCACACGTAAAACCCCAAAAGGGGTGACTGTAATGGTCAGCTGTGCTGTTTATATAACTGAATTCCTGCTATCTGCATCACTGCACATAGGAATTGGTGGAGACACAGCACATGCTTCTATCCTTTTCATTTCCATACTGCTTGACTGTTTACCTTCAGAGCAATACCTGTCTGATGACCATTTGATTGAGACATTATCAAGTAATGCAGAGGTTGTGCTGCTTTGAGGAAACTTGCCCCATTCAGTAAAGGCAGTGAAGATGTTGCCTGAATTGTCAAATCCTGGTTTTTTTATTGTATTTAAAAACAAATTCTGTTTTACTCTGTGGAAAGAAAAATTGCGTATTGTAGTTTTATTTTAAAAATGTGCTTTTTGTAGTTTTGAAAAACTGCTGACCTCTTTGGTTAAATGATTCAAGGTATGGGGAAAAAACATATTTAGCCAGTGAGTTTGATTTTTATTATAGCCTACTTTTGTTTGACGGGAGGGAAAACTGAAGAAGAAGTCATCAGCATGCTCAGGGGGAGAAGCTGGAATAGAGCTTTAATGTTTCATTCACTTTGATAGTATGAGAGTTTCTGAAGGACCTCAACCAAAGTTAAATAGCATGTTAAATGCTGGTGTTCCTGCTCAGCAAGGGGCTGAACATATCACTGTTGAAATACACAGGACTGGAAAAGAGGAGAGGGAAAAGACAGTAGTATTTGTGTTACAGATGGGAAATTATAAGGTGTGGAGACAATTACTGTGTGTTAGTCTGAAGACTTGGGTCTTGAATCACAGCTTTTAAAATTGTCTTGCCTTTAAGGCAACACTGTAAGTACTGTGCTCAGGCCAGGGAAGACTATTAAGAGCTGCATCTGTTAATTCTGGAATTAGCTACATAACTTTGGTACCACGAGACAGGCTGATCTCCTATGGCTACTGTCAGAAGTTCATTGTAGATTTTCATTTCTTCCCAGTTGTTCACACTGCTCCTCCATCAGCTTTGAAGTGACATTCCCTTTCCTAGCAGGATTGGTCCTATGCCATTAGGCAAACTCTGGATTCTTTCACTGTTGATTCCAAATCTAACAGAAGCTAATGTGGCTCACGAGTGTTTACTTCTTTGTGCATTGGCATTATCATTGAACTTCACCACTGAGAGAGCTTGCCAGGACTGAACGCAAAATGTAAATGAAAGTAGATGTATTGTGGAAACACTAGTAAACAGTTTCTGTGTGGCTGTACATCAGTGTAGACTGAGGGCATACGAAGAAGTTACTCTTGTTTTGCTGTGAGAGCTCTGAAACATGCTGCAGTTTCACTGCCTGAAAAACCCATAGGCTGAATCTGAAAATCACATTTTTCATTAAAATGGCCTTGTTTGTGCCTCTTGCCAGTAGTGATCGTCTGGCTGAGCAGGGACATCCGCTTTGACACCAAGAGTACGAGGGCTGCCTGTAGGAGGTTGAAATTCTAGTTTCCGACCTGATTTATAAGTGGTTTATAGTTTAAGCTTTCCTGTTTAATAGTTAAATAAACTGTTTAATGTTTAAAAAGTAAAATTCTTCTGATAATTAAACCAGTATGGAGGAAAAAAGCTGAGCACAGCCACATCTTGGCTGAGCCTCTCGGTGTGTTCCCACAGTTCAGTTCCCAGTTCTGCTGTGAATGAGCTTCTGGTTGCAGAGCGCTGTGGAAAGCCCACGTAATGCAGCACTGTGAGCACTCACCTCATGATTGTGCTTTTATATCCACTTGTCTCCTGTTCACAAGAGACTGACAAGATGGTGGGGAACACACTGCAGGGAAAAATACTGAATAATATTGGGGAGGCAGATACATGGCCTGGCAGAATTTTCCATGTCATTATTTCTGCTGTTGCTGTGTTACTGCATAGATCCAAAACTGGAAGATGATGTACGCAGAGCACGCGTGCCATCTTGATTTTACGTTCTGCCCTGGAATACACCCTGTTCGTGGCACTCTGACACTCTGGAAATTATAAGGGTACCCAAATAGTGACAGTCATCAAAACCACCTACTTTTAGCTATCAAGGATATCTGGCTCTTTCTCGTTGCCTGTGGGGCACATCACTAAGATCTACACTTGGTTCCAGGTAAAACAGTGTTTTGTTTGCCTTCTTACTATAAATAATGTAGCACAGAAGTGGGAGTCAAGGGAGTCAGAAAGTAAGAACCCTGCTGATGCAAGCTCCTTGCCCTGCAGCAGCCTTCTACAGGTGATCAGGAAAAGTCTTTCCTCTTGCTGCATTCAGAACATGTTAGAAAAATCTTGCAACAACATATCATACCATAATCATAAAGAGAAGATGACAGCATGCATGTGACAAATAGCCAGAGTAAGAGGGCGAATTGCATCCTTTCTGTTTCTGTGATGTGTACAGGATCTTCAAAAGCAGGCTAATAAGTTTTTATAGCTGTGAGAGGCAGAGATGAAGCTGACTACGTAATTCAGCCTCAATGCTATGAAGGTTAATATTATGAGCAGCCCATAGCAGAATGGCTATAGCTTGAAGTAGCAAAACAATACAAAGTGTTTTTGGGGAGGGTAAAAAAATCCCTAAGCAAAAAAAACAAGTGCATGTATATGGAGATCAAAAAGCAAGGCTGTAGATGGAGATCCTGGCTGATTAAAAAGTTGCAGTGTTAGTGAAGGGTGCTGAAGATGGTAAAATAAAAAGCAATTAGTCACCAAGGAGTCTGTGTGAAAGCAAGATACGGATTTGATCAGCCTCAGAATAGTTCACATATGAAGACGGGAAAAACAAGTAGGCAAGAGAAATAGAGATAGGCAATTTCAGGAGCTCTTGAGAAAGGGTAGTGTAAATGGTGTTACTGTTTTGAAAATTGCTGTTGGCTGCTTTGTGGCAGTGTCTTCTAAGCTCATTAGCAAGTTAGTGATTTTGCTGGCACAGTTACTTTGCTGAATCTTTTCTTGCATTTAGCATTTTTGTTTGCTCATACTTTATTGGAAGGGGTTGTTCAGGAATGCTAACTCTTTAAAAAAATAATATATTGACCCCTGAATAATTTCTGCCATGCAGGCATGCTCCAGAAGTGGTCATCAGTGATTCCATCTGGATTTCTCTGCTTTTTGAGCAGAGGCCTCCATGCATCATATACCCTGCTGTTTATAGAGGTGGCTGTACATATGGCATGGAATCTCAGCCAGGGTTAGAAACTGCCTGTGCTATGCAGGCACAGTGGGAGCCTTAGGAATTGAACTTCGCTTATGGAAGTTGTCCACGGGTCTTGGAGATGCCCTGGCTTTCTGTGGCCAGAAAAGATTGCGAAGCACAGAGGCTGGGAAACAGCCAGGTGAGGCACTGGTAGCAACCACCTCTATTTTATTAACGTAGTTGGAAGAAAAAAGCTGCCTTTTCTTGCTTTGCTGAACAGTAACTTGTGAAGTGCCTGAGGTTTCCTTGTGACCCTTTGACAGTCAGGAAGCAGAAGCGGCCCTTGTTGTAACTAACTATTGCATGAAATATACCATGTAGTACTCCTGTAAAAATACAGAGCAATTCAGGTGAAAGAGAATCTGATCTCTAGCCTAGAGGAGAGTCTTGTGATTGAGAAAGAAAAGAAATAGTCTTCTAAGCTCACCCTTTCTAAAACAGGGTTTCCTGCATGAGTGACAAAAATTATGTGGGGTGCTGTTTATTCTGGCTTTCCCAGATGGTCAAAATCCTGCTGATTTTTACATCTTTTTGGCCCCTGGTATGTAGACCCTTCTCTCCAAACACAGATCACAAGGGACACTGAAGAGAAATGTTGCTCATAGCAAGCAAGCCTGAATCCTCTTTGGCTCTTTCTTACATCCGCAAAAGCAATGGTGAGCTTTTTCATCATCATTGAGGCTGTAGGGACAGTGTGAAAACTCATGTAGAAGCTCCCTGCAGGCCCAGGCTTGGTGACCCTGGAGTCTCCTGATCGCCATGTACCTTACAGTTGGAGAAGGAGTCATCTTTTTATGACCAAAATTAAGACTGCAAACTAAAAAAATGGTGCCTTCAAGGAGGCCATGTTATGGCATACAGGAGCCAACTGCTTTGTTCTGAGCCCTCCAGTCAGCTTACACTCAAGTATCACTAAAATCAGTGTGGTGACTCCTGTGAAACGAGTGGTAGACACCATCTTGTTACGTGGAACTTCATTGCTATCACGAGGGTCTTTTCAGCAGCCTCAGCAGAACTGCCAGAAATATAGAAAGGCAGGGCTGACTGGCAGTTTCTCTCCTCAAGATGATCTGTGTGGATAGATGTCAAGGAAAATTGACAGCAGCATCTGAAGGGTCATTATCTGGGATCATTTTTTTTTCTGTGATGTGCAGGCTCTAATCTCTCAAGCAGTTTTCATTAGCAGTTTATCTACTGCAGTAATTAGAAAAGTACGGTTTTATGCAGGACACCTTATTCCCATCCACAGCCCGTGGTCTGGTCCTGATGGCTTGTTCTCTCCTGAATTCAGAGGAGGCTTGCTTCATACTCAGAGTCATTGTGAGCAGGCTCAGGACAAGGCAAGCTGAAAGGCAGCTTGCAAGGGATTTCCCTTGCATGGGAGGATTCACAGGCTAGACCAGAGCTCCCAGAGCCTTGCTCTTGAAGCTGCGCATAGGCTGATGTAGTGTTAGGGGATGGTGCTCCCTGTTTGCAGAGAAGTATAAGGTCAACCAAACTGTTCATGCTCTTGAGTTGAGACTCTGTATTATGGTCATGGTCTAGGCACAGTTGGCCTGTTGTCAAGAACCAGCAAGACTCTGTTGTATGCACCCTTTGCGCGTACGTGGGACCCTTCTTTCATGAGATCGCAAAGCACTTCATAAGTTCAAATATTCACTTTGTAGGTGAAGCCCAGAAATAGTGAGTGATTCCTGAAGATTAAAAAGCTAATCAGAGGCAGAGCAGAGAACTTAACTAACACTCTTGTCAACTGCTTTGTCATTTTTCCTAATAGGTGTTTGCACAAAAAAAAAAAAACCAAAACAACATTAAAGTAACACTTACAGATGGCTGATTTTGAAGTGTAAACATCTAAACTAACACATTGACTGTTCTGCCTACCATTGACCAACTTTTTGATATGTTTGTTTCCAGGAACACCTGTCTGGTTCTTTGTGAAAATTGCTCCGATTCGAAATGAGCAGGATAAAGTGGTTTTATTTCTTTGCACTTTCAATGACATAACGGCTTTCAAGCAGCCCATTGAGGATGATTCATGTAAAGGTTTGTCTTTTTCACAGTTATATATTTATGCTGCTTCTGTTTGTTTGCCCTGGTCTTGAAAGAGCTGAACTCCTTTAAATACTGAAGCCAAAGAATTAGATGTTAAAATAGCTTGTAGCTATGCCACTGAGGACTGCATTTGTGCAAGGAATGGTTGCTGGTTTCTCAAGCGAATTGGCTCTGGCCTGCACTGGAAAGGGTCATTGCTAATGAAACTCACAAGTGCTTCAGGAAGCAGAGTTTACTTAGCAAATAGGTGCTGTTCTTCCTTTTAAATTCATTATTAATCCACACTCTGGCATAGCCTTCAAGGAGTCACAATGTTGCTAAACAGCCTCTTGGATGTCAGAGGGAACTGAAGGGTCTTGGGCCCTGTACAAATTGTGCATGACACTGTATGCAAAAACTGATGAATTAACCCTGTCTGAGTCTAGCAAAGATCTGAATAATTTCATTCTGCCTGGCTTGATGTTTCTTACCATTATTATGGGATTCCTTATATTAAAGTTCTGGACTAGTTTCCTTTAACATATGTGGAGAGATTCCCATCATCTTAAGTTGAATCAGGTTTAAGCTGTCCTGGTGAGTGAAGTAGCATTGCTGTGTTTTGCTATTAACCCTTTGGTGAGTTACACCCTGGAAACCTGGAAGCAAACTCAGCTGTGACAGCAGCATAAACTTGCACTCAAGTTCAGATCCTGTCAGAAATAGACCTTTTGTACCCATATGGAGAATTACAGAGACTTGCGTCCTCTGGGGTAAAAAAAGACGTAAGTTCTCCTGTTGTTTGCATTTTTTGTGGTATTTAATAATATTTGTAGTATTAAATTAAACAGGAAACTTACTGTGAAGGTGAACTGATTTACATTTATACTCAAAATGTTATTCTTTAAAAACATAGTTTCTCAAAGTGGAAACACCTGTTACCATGAAAAAGGAAGTACAACCTTGACAAACATATCCTCTTCCAGGCTATGTGGTTTATTTTTTTTTCTCTTTTTAATGCTATTTCTTTTGGTTCTTCATTGCTTTAATAAAACTGAAAAATGTATCTTGTCAGAAAGGTTGGGTCTACGGTATTTTTTTCCCCTGCCTAGTGCTCCTCACTGTATCCTGATGAGGACTGACAGCAAAGATAAATCAGCATGATGCAGTAAACCTGGCTCTTGTTTATTTGTGGGAGTGAAGGCCCTTCCTTCGTTTAGTCAATTGATAAGCAGGACTTTGTCAAGGGTGGTAGCTCTGTCTTTTCTCTTTGCTTTCACAGAAGTTCCGTAATATGATAGTGGTATGCACTCTTGTGAAAAGTTTGTCCTTCCCTTTCAACACAAGGAAACACTGTAACTCTCTTGTTTTCAAGAGAAGTAGGTTGAAGGAAGGGAACACTTTTTTTTTTTTTTTTTTTTTTAACCTCCTTTGGATCTTGAAATCATGCTGTTCTTACAGTGATCACGGTAATTCTTAGCAGTTCCATATGTAAAGCAATATAAGCACTAAACCTACGTATAAGTACACCAGCTTGCAGAAGAGTTAAGATGATAAGCAAAATTTCCTCATCTGGCCCATGGAAACTGGCTAAGTGACTAACAAAAGCTGCAGACAGAAGAACTGGACGTATTATTTAGAGGCCACTGATTCACAGCTCTGTACTCCTTCCCTGAGTGCTATGGCTTTATGTACAGAAGAGTTCATGTATTTAATGAGTCTTCCAAATACTGTTTCTGAATCTCCTAAAATTAATGAAGTTGCACCAGTTTCATGCTGGTAAAGAGTTCTCTGTCGCTGTACACAGAAATCAAACATGATATAAATGAAACTGCACATTCTGTTCTAATCCTTAGTTTATCCCCTACGCCTTTCTTTCTTCCCTAAGATACTTGCTATAGGCTAGCTTTGGAATTTTGTTGCATCTCAGAAGGTGATATTGTATCAGTCACTTGATGGCTAGATGAGCAATTTCTTGGAAAAGAAGAGCTGATTTGTCAAACAATTACAGAATTTTACATGCATGGCCATGTCTTTAATATTAGATCTCATTGTGCAATTGTATACTGTGAGGGGGGGAAAAAGGCAGGTATGGAGTGTCAGACAAGTGTCCGTAGTGGGCTCTAGGATTCATGGAGAGGAAAAACATTTTTGGAAGATCTAAAAAAGGTAAAATTGTATTAGCTTCTTCTAAGAATCATTATGCTTTTACAGACCTGAGCTTTGAAGAGGGCATATTCTTTGCACTGTGTACAACATTACATGGGAATTTTGTAGCATGTTTTTGAAGGATAGCAATTTTCCGAGGAATGTTTCTCATATTCTAAAACCAAATGAACTCCCAATCTGAAAACCTAAAACTGTGAACTTCAAGATTTATCGTTTTAATTGAAACAACTGAAAACTGATTACTAAATCAATTATTTTTCCTTCTTTTGCCTTCAATCAGCTTTTATCAACTACTTTTCTTTTACTGTGTTTTTATGTGAAATCAGTTTCCTGTGCATATGATGACTTAATATGTAATAGGCTGCCTGCAAACGCAGATATTTTATTAACATATGTGCTATTTGCATAGTGGCAGAGTGGCATAGCATAAAGTATTTAAGTTTTTCAAAATGAAAGCCTGTATGTCTATGTAGAGAAAAATGTTATGTAGTACAAAACCATGATCAATTTAAAGAGCAACTAATCTGTCAGGCTAAACCTGCTTAGCTGTGGTATATCTTAGTTTTGTATCACCTGCGGGCAATGTCAAGCATGATTGTTCAGCTGCAAACGGTGTAGTGACTCCTTGAGTGGAAAGTGTTGAGCTCTAATGACAGGTGTTTGACTGGTACACAAAAATGACTAGGCATCTTTTATCCGAAGGTGATATAGAGATCTATATCAGAGATACAGAAGGTCCCAGTACCTTTTTTCATTCCTAATAATTTATTGATAATATCAGATATTGGAATAGATGAAACAAAAAAATATTTCTAAAGTCATGTAAAAAGTAGACTTCTAATTGTAGTCTTTTTTAATTGATTCAGATAATTTAGAAGATGTTTATTTCATGACTGCCATAGAAGTTAAGTAAATTTGTTTTTAAATGCAGCAGCTTTAAAAATAGTGCATTCTAAATAAAACAACTTTAAAATAGTGTGTCAGGGATGTTGATGAGATAATATTTTTAAACAGCATCCTTCCACTCTTCCCTGTATGCTTGCCCCTTTAAAAAATCAGGAAAAAATAGGTTTACTTGAATAGAAGTAGGCAAAATCAAGCTATAGCATAGCTAAATTTGGCTTGTGAAGTGATAGGTCACCTTCTTAGCTGAATTTTAGAGTATATGCTATTTTGGAATTAACGCATTTTGTCTGTATGTCTTTTTTGGTTTGAGGTCTAACACAACAAGTATGAGATGTTTGAGAATAGTGTATAAAGTGGAATGCACCACTTTATGAAAACAATAATTTGTGCAGACAAATAGAATCTGTGCCTGCACTCAGAGTAGCTAGTAAGAAGTTTGCCTGAACGGGTTTTGCATGTATGAATACAATGTGAATGTATTCAGATGCATCTATGCTGCTTTATAAGAGTTAGGAAATTATGCTTTGGATCCTATTTTTTTGCTTTTGATACTTTGTTTTTATACAAAAAGGTGATCAAATTCAATATCACTGAATCATATAGGAGAATGGTTGTTAGCCTCCTACCTATTGTAACCTTCTGTGCTTTGCAGCAATCATCAATTATCATCATCTCTGCAGAAGAAACTTTATTTCATTTTGCAGCTAAGCTGTCCTTTGCATCGCAAGCAGGGCTACACAAAAAATACTTTGATTGCCTCCTTCATCTTAATTCAGGGAAAACTCCAAGTGTTTCCTTTTTTTCCTTTTTGCTTCTGTTTTTTGGTTTTGTTTTTTTTTGTTGCTGTCTAATTTTTTGTTCTGTTTTTAGAGATGTATTTATATGAGCAGAGCCAGTGTTTGAAATATTTTGATTAAGTTATACTCTACTTTCATCTAGATGAAATGTTTTCTTAAAAAAGGAAACAAATGAAGGGGAAGTGGTGAGTATATTAAAAAACTTTGGTATGCTTTCCCAGTCCAGATGGAAAAATAAGACAGTTTTAGTCATGAAGTTTCAGAGGGAAGGAGCATTAAGACTGCAGAGAGGCATGATGGATGTAAGCAGGGATCTTTGATGTGCAAGAAAACAAAGGTGGTTTGAGCGGAGGCAAGAACTGCTAGAATCCTGATTTACTCACATTTACACAGTTCTGTGTGAACAACAGACCCGTGACCACATGAGCTTATTCTCTAGCAGGCAATGGCTCCTTGTTCTAACTCTAGGGATTGTGTAAGTCATGGATCAGCAACTTGGTAACAAGGGCTCTGTAACTGCCACAGTTCCTAATGTTTGAATTTGAGTCATCATCATGAAATTGAGGAGAGTGGCAGGAAACAAATAACTACCTACGAATAAATAATAACTGTTGTTGTGGATTTAGTATCAACAGATCATGCTCACCTCAAAAATAGAGAAAATTGGTTTCTTCAGCTTAAGAGCATTGTTAAATGAAGCTTCATCCCTTAAAGAAGAGAAGTCTTGATGAATTAAACATCACATCACAAAGGTGTATTTCAATGCCACGTTTCCCCATGAAACAAAGCTCAGGGGATACCTTTTGTCCCTGTTGTAGGCATCTTGTCATCCTTGGTGTTTTCAGAAGCAGTTCCTATTCAGCTTTTGCAGTGAAATGGTGAAAAACTGAAAGAGCATCATGGAATGCAGGACAGCTGAAATCGGTGCTGTTAATCTTGAAGGCTCTTCATCCTTTTGAAGCTGGAGATGTTTTAGTGCCATCGCATTGCTTTGTCCCTTCATGATGTTTTCTGCAGAACTGAAAAAGGAGACTGAACAACAATAAAAATGGGTTAGAATCAAAGACAGAGGCACAGGCAAGCACAACCATGGGGCTGGCATCCAGCATTATATTTGGTTCCTGAATTCCCAGTTGTCTTCTCTGCTATGTGAGCTCTTGTCTGTTTGAGGAATATACACATCTATATGAGAATCAGCCAGGGTCATTAGATTTCAATTTAATTTATAATTTCTCTATTTCTAGAGGAAAAGAATGGATGTAGGGATATACCAACTGTTTGTGTGGAAAGAGAACCCCTAATCCATATCATCTGGTCCCCCTGTCCAAGCAGGACTAACATCGATGTATTCTTACACCATTCTGAAACCTAGTTTCTTGTCTTGGAAAGCTCCATCTTCTTCCTGTAATCAGCCCTTAGAATTTAATGTTTATGTTCTCTCCTGTGGCTCAAGTCCATTATTTGACCTGTCTTCACTGGATAAACATCTGACTTGCTGTCGTCTGTGTCTGTCCTTAGCCTTCTGGAGGAAAAATTACAATAAATTCAACAGGTACTGCTGTCTTTTCAAGCAGTATTGGAGAGGTTATCATTCAATAGGATTAGTACTGGCATTCTCTCTCATTTTTGTTTTCTTTTTCCTATGCTATCATCTGCAGGTCTACTATAATTATACTTAGAAGTTCCCACATTTTTATCTTCCTTTAAAAAAAAAAAAAAAGGCAATACAAGGAGGGAGAGTGTTCTGTCCTAAAGATGAGATTCATACACCTGGGACATTGTGATTCAGTGCCTGGTTTTAGGCATTTCATCACACAATGGCTTGTGTAGCTCCAAACTGAGCTCATGTGTGCTGTACCCAATGTATGGAGAGAGTTAGGATATATACTCCCACCCTAGCATACTCAGGTCAGCACTGGCTCCAAAAGCGAAGCTAAAAAGCCCTGCCTCTTGACACAGTCTCTTGCCTATACAGTTATATTGTTTTCAGATCAGAGCTTCAAGTATGCGGTAAGAGATCTCATGTTCATGGGAACAGTTCGTTCACGAACCATTCAGGCACCCACAAATGAGATTTGCAACCTGCAGGGCAGGGGAGATGCTTATAGGGGATGCTGAGGACAGAGGAATGGGTTAAGCTGTACCTTTGAAAAGGAGATGACTCTTGGGAAGAAGGGGAGGTACCTGAAGGTGCTCAGCATTCATAGCCACAAACCATGCCACGGAGATGTCCGGCAGTGCTTTTGTGCAAGAAAGCTCAGGTGAGGTGCTTCCTTTTCCCTCTCTCTCTGTTTATGTCTGAATAGCCCAGTTCTTAGAAAACTCGATGACAGGAAGACAATGCACACTCCAAGTTTGTCTTCTGGTTTTGAACCAACTTTTGAATATTCCAGGAAAATGCCCTACCCATTGGTCTGTTTTGCGTTAGTAAAAGGGGCTCTCTGTGTTAGCTGGCGTTAAAACCGTTATGTGTCTGGTAAGGGAGGCAGATTTCGAGTCCCCACGTGAAGCTCGAACTCTGCTCGTCTTGTTCGTTTGTCGCCGGGGCTGCCGTTTGCAAACCAGCCCTGCGGGGATGCAGCCGGCGCGGCACGGCGCGGCGGGGCACGGCGCGGCCGGCGCTTCAGCACCACGGCCAGCGCCCAGGGCCGCGGCGCTGCGGCCCCGCCCGCCGCCCCGCCCCCGCCCCTGGGACACGGGGATATCGTTCAGGTCCTGGAACAAATCCCCCTCGGGCCTCGTCAGGCTGGATTTACATCACTGAAAACTACACCGACGCTGATAGCCTTCTCCCACGGTCCCGTAAAACAGGAAGAAAACAGCAGCGCTGGCGTATAAGTTCCGCGAAAGCAAAGTTTTAGGTCAGTGTAAATTGCTGTAGCTGTGTTGGCTTTACAAAAGCTAGTCTGATTTATATCAGCTGAAGATTAGCCATGATGAATGGTTTCTCCCACCTGATCCATTCTTTTAACCTCTACTGGCTTTAGTCAGATGATAGTAAGGCCTTCAAGCCTTGGCCTATCCACTGTAATTGGATTTCTTCATGTACAGTAGAGAAGGAATACTCATTTATAGATGTATCTTTAAAAAAAAAAAAACAACCAACCCACCAAAACCCACCACCTTCACTGGAAGTGTATTGTTTGAAATCAGGCGCTTTGAATCAGGTTTATAACAGATACAAACTGACCTCACTTGAGGTTCTGTCATGTTGATTTATTTCTCTGAGGAATAGTCCTTTAGTATACTAGCTGATCTTACATGGGTTTATCAGGAAAGATCTGGCTTCCTGGAATGGAAATCATTCAGTCTGCTTGTTGCTGAATACTGCCCAGAAGTGTTTGCTAATTCTACTCAATTTGGCTATTAAATCACCAGTGACAGACTTGCTTTAAAATGTGCTTTAAGGCATAAGAAAATCTGTCATTTTATTCTTGATATTGGATGATGAATTTAGTTCTTCCCTTTAATAAATGCATTGTTTTGCATATTCTTAAAAGAGAAAATGCTAAGCTCTCTTTTCAGGTTTGCCCTGGAAAATCTTGTTCAATACTGGATCTGTGCAATTCATTTATTTTTTGTGCTTATCTCTCAAATTACCAAATATGTTCCTGCAAACTCCATCAAAGTAAGATGTCAAGCAAGGATATGTTCAAAGTACTGGGTAGTATTTTAACCACCCATGTTCCTGTACTTGTCACGGATCACTTGCAGGCTAAACTCCAGACTGGTCTTTAAAAACAGTCACTGTTAATAGTACCATTTCTTTTGGTGATAAAACTATAATGTGGAGGGAACTTTTTCCAGAACCAGGTTCTCATTAAGAATGGAATCTGCAAAGTGCTGAGCGTCCTCAGTTGGAGTAGGAGGTGAGACTGCTCAACAGTTCCCAGGTGGTGCTAACATTTTTCAAGATTGGGACTAAATGCACTGATATTTTCCTTTCAGAATACCAAAAATATCAAGATGTATACTCTGCCTGACTTTCTGTTATGGCAAAGAACTGCTCATAAAGATTATAGGTGTAACTAGCTCTCGTGACTGTCATTCAAGGCCTTCTATTTTGAGGGGTATTTGAAAATATTCTGAATTAAAATTCAGCATATGACTTCTCTGGCAGAGGCTGCTAAATGTTTTATTAGAGTTTGAGAAAATCTATTTGTATATTTCCCCCTTTTGTTTAGAGAGGATAAAATTAATGATTTTGTTTTGCTTTGTCTGCTCTGCTTTTTATTATCTTATGTATGTTTCTCTGCTTATGCCAGATCTACGCTTAATATATCTGAGGCCAGACTGACTTCTGTTATGGGCAACTGTAATTTTCGTTGTGCGCGATTTTAGTCTTACATCTTCATTAGTCTGAGTGTCTTCTGCAGTGCTATGAGGTCCACATCTGGCCATTGGATTTAATAGAAGATTATTGTAAAGTGGACATTTATCCTGACAAAAGATGCAGTTCGTGTAACAGCACTATTGTAGAGCCATTGAATACAAAGTCACTGCAGTCATGGGTTTTATTCCTTTATCACCCTGACACCTATTTTGTGACTTGCTTTTATCTGGTACTTGGTTAAATTATACTCCCTTGTGGTCAGTATTAAAGCAGATTGCTCTGTTTTAACTTTTTTTTCTTTAAGTTATGGGCGGCTTTATGTAGTACACTTGCAGCTTTTTTTGGTAATGTGTATAATCTTGCATGTTTTCTCAAGGTTGGGGAAAGTTTGCTCGCTTGACCCGTGCCCTCACAAGCAGCCGAGGCGTGCTGCAGCAGCTTGCTCCAAGCGTGCAGAAAGGAGAGAACGTTCACAAACATTCGCGACTTGCTGAGGTAACGTTTTCTTTCCCTGAGAAACTGTTAAGAAATGTTTTTAGCCTTTGTGGTTATGTTGTCTCTGCGTGAGCCTGGCACTGTCTGTCCCCCTTGCCCTGGGAATCTGAAGCCTGGTAGCAGGCATGGCAGCTCAGAATATGGCACATGCGCTGTGAAATGTGTCCTGTGACAGTGGAAGAGAAACAGATGTCCAAAAGACTTCATGTAACCTAATTGCAGTGTTGTGTTCCATATCTCAGCAAAGTCTTATCATGGCATTATTATTAAAGTAATACCTTCTTGTTTAGTTTCCGTTCTTCTGAGGATCTCGGTGTTATCAGGATCTTAGACTATTCACTTTTGTAAAATTGAGGTGAGAAAAACTCTGGCTAGTACAGAAGGAAATTCTGGAGAATCCTTGACACGGTTGTTCTCTGCATTCATTTATGTCTAGTTCTTTTTCAGTGGAATCCCAATCCTGCTTTACAAACTGATGAAAACATATGTTTGAGTTACTGGTTTTATGGACAGAGCAGCTGTGAGATGCCACAAGCAACGCTGCAGACAGATTAGGAAAATGGAACCCTGTGATTTAAGTAGACTCTCAAAGTTTTGAGAAAAGCCCCAGGCAGAGAAGGGTCCTTGAAGTACTTAGGGTTTTAGGGCTTTCACCACGAAGGGGAGAGACTGTCCCAGGTTTACTGTAGCTGTCTCCTGGGCCAGTAGCAGGGTCTCCCTGGCATAAAACCAGCTTAAGGGAAGTCTTGATATGGCATTAATGACAGCATGGCCAATACAACGTGGCACTTCTGTATCACCTATTGCTGTGAATGCCATGGCAGCAGCTCTGACTCTTGTCAATAATTCCTAATCTTCCTGTGTAGCTGGAGGTGTAAGCCATTGATGGGCTCCATGGGGTCTCTATATAGTCAGTACTCTGTTAATTTTGCCCTGTATATGTCTTAGTTTCTATGCAAAATAAACGACTCCTGCCCAGGCATGTACTATTATCACATGCGACAATGAAATTCCCACAGACAGGAGCTTACCTATTCAGTATTTAATACAGATGCACTCAAGAATGGAAAACTGATTTCTGTTGGAAGTACAGAAATAACATAGATCATACTAGCGTAGGGGAGGGGCAGACATTCACATGGACACTATACTGTAGGAATACCATGTGTTTATTATGTGTCCACCCTGAGGTGGCCTTAATGTCCTGGAATTTGGAATAGTTTCCTTCCTAATCCTACTCAAGGCTTAGCATCAAATAATCCTTCCTTCTCTTTAGATGTCTACCCTTGAATTTTAGTTCATGCTAAAATGTAGGCAGTAGAATGTAAGGGAAAGGGTCTGAGGATATTCTGTTTGGCTCAGTGAACCTCAGTCTGGACCTAAGTAACTACGCGTTACTGAAACTTCTTGCAAGCTGATGTGCTCAACAAGTCTTTGCAAGTATTCTAACTGGCACAGCCAGTTGATTCATTACAAATAATGAAAGGCAAGTGTATAGTTTACATGTCTGAAATGAGTTTCTTTAATTGCCAACTGAATATTGCAGTCATTATTTTAAAAAGAAATTAGCCCCAACTGTGATGTTAGGTACCTTGTTGTGTATCTGCCGTAATTCCACTTAAGTCAATAGAACTACACTAGAGAAAAGCAGAGTGCAGATAATCATACAGACAAGCTCACTTTTCTTCTATTGGAAGACATATGGGTTGCCAGGCTTCTTATTCTGGAAAGATCTCTTGATAATATTGAACATGGGATGTCTAACTCTTCCCTGTTGTATTTTCAATTTTTTTTTCTTCATCTCTGCAGTAGCCTATTTGAAATCTTAAGTTCAAATTAAAATTCATCCTTTTTCTTTTCTCACTCACTATGGCATTTCACATCAATCTTGTTTGTTCGAGAAGGCTCTTCATTTATTGCAATATTATTTGTGTTGCTCTTAGTTCTTTATCACTTATATTTTTGAGTATCTGAGGAGCCAGTTGTGTCCTAGAACCTGAGTGGGGCAAGGTGTTGTACAAACACAAAACAGCAGCCTGCCACAAAAGCCTACCATTTCTTTTACTGTTTATGAAATATTAGTTTAAGAAAGGTGTTAGTGGCAAGCTACTTTGTTTTATCCACAGGCCATGGATAATACAAGTGGTGTCTACTAAGCCTCAGTCTCTGACTTTTGCCAGTAGCTGTAGATTTGTTTAGCCTGACTTCTCTAATAGCAGTCATATGAAAACTGCTTAAATTAATTATGCAATTAATGCAAGGGTGTTAGGTAACTCTGTGAGTACATTTTGCAATAAGAGTATGAAGTAACTGATACATTTCTGTGGCTTTATCACCAAGGAGCTGATTGTAGGAACCATTCTTCCTGGTCACTGCATAGTACACGTGTCCTCTGCACCTATGGGACAACAGCTGATCTATTCTGTATATTTGCCGGGCAGTTATGGGTAAACAAGATTGTGTCATAATTTAAAAAATGCGATAGTTATGAGAAATAAAAGCAGAAAAATTATAAAGGTGCTTAGCAGCACTGCTTGATAACGGAACTTCTGCCTTTTTTTTTTTTTTTTTTTAAACCTTGTTTACCAGGGACTTATAACTGCCATTAAAATCAACTTCAAGTTGAGACTTAGCACCTAGCCCTTGGCTTGGGAGCAATTTGTGTGGGTGCCTGTGAAAACAAAAGCAAAGGAGAGTAAGAGAAAGCAAATATGTGCAGTTGAAACCACAAAAGGGAGAGATTAAGCTGAAAATGAATGATTGTTTGTGTGGATTTTTTTTTCCCAGTCATGCAGTCTTAAAAATAAATAAATCATTGTAACCACTTGTTAATGCACTTTTATGAGTCCTGACTGGTGATACATTGACCATTTTTTAACAGACCTAGGATAATTATTTTTTTTTATTTTGTTATGTTAAAAAAATGAACACGGCCTTGTGGAACCCATGATGAAATTTGTCAGTTCTGCTCTTGAAATAATATTCTCCGGCTTTAGAGAGCTATTAAAACATCATGCATCATTACCACAAATAATAAACAGATAATACAACTGTAGTGGCTGATGAATCATAAGTAATTGGAATATTACTTTCATTAATAACTTTCTGAAGCAAATATTTCTTTTACTACGGTATAACTGCAAAATAGAGAAAAGTCTTCCAAAACCAGGGCTATTTCAGTTATTTAGAAAATTATAGTAATGAAATATTTGTTCAGTGCACATGGGTGGAAGCTCAGCATATCGGTTTATACAGTTGTGTACATTTTCTTCATGATTACTTTTATATTCATCTCTTGAGGTTTTTTTTTTCCTCTCCAGGAGAAGTACCTTTACAAGCAGTTTGAATCTAGTTAGTTCATATGGGTGGGTAACCACGTCTGATTGCTTCAGCAAATATTGTGTTTCAGGTTGGCACTACTCTCCCTAGAGGCTGGAATGCAGCAAGACCACCTTGGAATAGGGCAGAAGGTACTTCTCTTTGCATCTACCTGGCTTTGCTATATGGTGCAGAGACAGTGGGGCTTATAGCTCTTAATCTCTAGATGACGCAGGGGTGGACTGTGTATGGCCCTTGGTGTGAAAAGTGGAGAAAAGAGCTCTCCTAACTTCCAGTGCAGCAACCTGACAAAACCTAGAGCTTTAGCACTAAGCTCTGGCCACCTCCTTCCATTATTTCTGTACAGCACTGAGTGCTTTTGTTGTACTTAATGCTAAAAGCATATCCTTGTTCTCTGAGATAATTAAGCGTCCTTACAGGGATTTTTCTCTTCCTTCAATGAAAAGAAGAATTTGGTGCCTTACAAAGCTCTTGGCTGGCAGTCCTGGGGGCTGCAAGACCTTTGCCAATCTGTAAAGCAAGCTGCCTTTCCTGGGAGAGGTAGCGTGAGCTGGGACAGTGCCCTTCTTCCATCTCAAGCTGTGAAATGAGGGTTCATCTCTCTAGCAATGCCAGCAAGATGGAGCAGTTTTACAAGGTGCACGTTAGTGATGTAGTGAGAAGGAGCCAGGGCTAGAACTTGTCACTCCCCCCCCCCCCCCCAACCCACCCAAACAAAAGACTGGAGACACCCCAGGCTTGCTGCACGTGGCTTTCCTCACCTTGCAAGTGATTGATATCCCTACGTCATTCCTTGATGCCCATCTCCTGCCCTGTCCCTGCCCCTCCTTTTGAGATTCACACCCACACCGCTGGTGCACGTCCTTCCACTGGAGACCAGCTAAAGCCATTGTCCCTGGTCACTTTAAATAGCCATTGGTAGAGCTTAACCGGAGACTCCAGGTGGTAGTGGAAGTTCAAAAGACTTATTAATAAGGTTCCTAGCCTTTCAGATAGTTTAGAGTACATTTACTTCTAAATAAAAAGGAAAACAGACATCAATCCTGTTATTTTCCTGTGCTGTAGCCCTTTGAATCTCAAACAAGCTAGAGGAGAGTGCTTTGTATTTGGTGATGACATTTTAAAACACTGAAGCAGCAAAGTTGTTTATTTTCTTAACAAGTTGAAACCAGAAGTCTGTTTTTCTCTGCATTCAGTTCAGTTTTACATCCCTGCAGTTCCACTGGCTTTACTGTAATTTTTTTTTATTTACAGCAAAATAACAGATACCATAGTTTAGCCCCTTCTGTGTTGCCAAACAGAGATTGTTCTTGCCTTTGTTCAGGTATATGGGAATACATTAGTACATTTTCCAGTAAATTCAGTTTCGATGATGGAAAATTTCCACAAGTTCTTGGAGTACAAATTGACCAGTGGTGGGCAAAATGGAGTGCATTACACAATTTTCAGCCTAGAACTTATGTATGTGTATATAAGAATCAATCTGACAGAACTAACAAAACTAGTTTTTCAGTGTTTCATGTTTCGGTTCCTGTGCTGATAAGAATGATTACCAAAATGTTTGACTTTTTCATATAATATCAGAGGCTAAAAAAAATAAGCTGTAGGGGACCTGTAATTGCAAAAGAAGCAATTATGTTTTCAGCATGCATTTAAGGGGTGATACAGTCTCCCCACACTGGTAAGATCTCATCGTTAGAACTGAAATCCAGTTAACTGACTGAAAAATGTTGCTATGTGATAGAAAGTGCTTGGTTTTGTTGATCAGTTATTCCAGTGAGTGAATATTGCAGAGGATGCTCCTTGCCCAGTGAAGCATATTTCAGGCTTAGGATCTTATGTTAGGTCTGCTACTCATGCAAATCCTCATAAAAGCCAGTAGTAGCTCAGTGCTTTCCAACTGATTCAGGTACAGCTGTGATGTTCAAAAAGGAGGGCAGGAGGTATTTGCAATATTGATCTTGGGCTAGAACTTTTGTTGAGAAAAGACATCCTAACATTTGTCGCTGGGACTGCAAACAAGCCCTGAAGGGAACGATGCTCTGAGTACACATACTAACTTAGTACACAACCTGTGCCTCTTCCAGTCACTACCAGTGACTTCTGGGGACTGCGTTGGCTGGCCAGTGCCTCCTGCAGAGAAGAGACTGCTTCTGTCTTGTGCTGCTTCCAGCTCCTCTCACCACAAGGCAACTCTTTTTTTTTTTTTTTCTTTTTTTTTTTTTTTTGGTGGTATGGAGAACCTGCATGAATCAAGGTCGGAAGTGGCAGAGTACTTAATAGTGCAGTGGACATGTTATGAGTCCTAGTTTAGTCTGCAAGCGTTCTACCTAGGGGAAACTGTTCCTTTTCCCTCTTTGCTGTCATTCTAGAAACTCAGAGAAACAAAAATGCTAAGTCCTCTTATTTTTTTCAAACTGTTGATGCCTCTGTGCTGCAGGTTTTTCTGAGCAGGCCATGCTACGTCTCTTCTGGAGAACATACTGGGCTCAAAGTCAGCAGGCTTGCAGTTTCTATTGTCATTTACACATGTGCAAGGGACTGGGGTATGACGGTGTCTGACCCCTGTTGTGCACAAGAGTAAGTGATTATGTGAGGTTCAAAGCAGCAGGGAACTTGATCTGAGGCTGTTTCGTCCAAGTATGACTCTTGTAGCTGATTTTTTTCTTTTGTCCCTTTTGGCTTAATCGGTTGGAAAAAAACCCCACCAGTTCACAAAAAAAAAGAATAATAAAAAACACTCAGAAAAGCCTGCAGATAAAAATCCGTGTCCAAATAATTGATGTTAAAAAAGCTGAGATAAGGAGCATGAAAAGAAGACATCCTCCTATTATAGGTATGTTGTCTGATCTTTTCCCTGAGAAGGTGGCCATTTAATTTCCTTCTCTGCTCCCTGTTGCTCTGAACTGTGATGTAAATAAATGTGAAAAAGGAACCATGCTCCTAAATAGTTTTCACAGGTTCTATGAGTTTGGCATTAGCAGACACATCTCACTTGAGCAAACCTCCATCTTCCTTTTAGTTTTCACCCATAACTCATCCAGGGTAAATTTCATTTTAAAATTTAACTTGTCTTTATTTGGAGACAGGTCCTTCATGTTGGTTTCACCCTCATGTATATCCATAGATGTAAGCAAATGCATTCTTGTAAAAGAAACTGTAGTTCCCCAAATTTAAAGACCTGATCATACTCTTTTTGCACTAGTGGGCAGAACTGGAAAGATGGTAGACTTAAAATAGGCAGTATTGATCGAGATTGCAGTTATGCAGAACACTTGGAGCATGTGCTTAGCTTGAGGCCCAGGGTTTAAAACACATGCTGACAGATCATCTTTTGCTACAGCGCTTTTTTGAATTCAGACCTAACTGCATTGTAACTTGACTGTACACCATCAGATAGTGAAGACACTGATCTTCTCTCAGTGAAAAGTTAAAGTTCAAAATGAGTTTATTGAGGCTAACGATAGTTATCCATGGGCTTTGGTCCTGCATAGCCTAGAGAAGAGGAACAAAGACCTGTGCATTCATGACATTGTAGTATAAGACTATTTCAGATACAGTACAGTGAAGACTTAAACAGACAATGTTGAGAAGCAATGTGGTCCAGTGGTCCTGGTGCTGGACTGGAACTCGGAAGTTGCGGTATTGTTCCTGGTTTTGCCATTGATTTCTATTTGCAACTGCCTTCCTGCCCATCATTTATCTGTCTCATCTATTTAGACTGCTGAAGGAGCTGTCTCTTCTCTATATGTCTTGGAGCCCCAGTACATTAGGCTTAGTGTCAAAAAATAATTAATGGCACTAAAAGAAAGAACAACTGTTTTTAGGTTGATGCTGATTTGTTTAACAGAATACTTATCCTGACTTGCTTACCATTTGGTGGAGATAAAAGGAGTTAATGGACATGCATTTTTATCAACTGTTGTACTGAGCTTGAGAATCTACAGTTAATAACATTAAAAAATTAAGCATGTTTTCTTTTTCTCCTGAAATCTCTGTGACTACAGGTACTGCAGCTGGGCTCTGAAATTCTCCCGCAGTACAAACAAGAGGCACCAAAGACTCCGCCGCATATAATTTTGCATTATTGTGTTTTCAAGACTACCTGGGACTGGATCATCTTGATTTTAACCTTCTACACTGCTATTCTGGTCCCTTACAATGTCTCCTTCAAAACCAAACAGAACAATGTGGCGTGGCTAGTAGTCGACAGCATTGTAGACGTCATTTTTTTGGTAGACATTGTGCTTAATTTCCATACCACCTTTGTGGGGCCAGCAGGAGAAGTGATCTCTGACCCAAAGCTGATTCGCATGAATTACTTGAAGACCTGGTTTGTGATCGATCTGCTCTCATGCTTGCCATATGATGTCATCAACGCATTTGAGAATGTCGATGAGGTCAGTATACTATTTCCACTTCCACCCTTTAATTATTACTTAATGGGTGGGGGGAGGGGGAGGGAGAGAAGAAAGAAATGCATGCTTTTAAATATAGTGAATTAGTGTATATATGTCACTAGTAGCTGCCCTCAGCCCATGTAGAAGTTTGCTTATGAGTCCTAGCCATACTGGGCCATCTTTAACTGCACTGGGAGAGGCTGAGCTTTTTGGTGTCAGAAATCCATGTTTATTTTCCTTCATTCTACATCGTCAGAGTTCAGAAGCAGACAGCAGAACCTCTGTACAGCACTGAGGAAAACTGCTTCATCTGACTTACCATGAATAGCTTGAACTGGTGTGTCAAGGTATTTTTTTGGGGCAGGGTTCTCTTGCTTTCACTGTTGACTGAACAGGGTATGTCCGCTAATGGCAATTCTTCACATGAACAATTGGAAAGTATAATACACTTTTCTCAGCTGCTTCTAAGACAATATAGCAGGTAGCGGA
Organism: Nipponia nippon; assembly: GCF_047370975.1. Taxonomy (NCBI): domain Eukaryota; kingdom Metazoa; phylum Chordata; class Aves; order Pelecaniformes; family Threskiornithidae; genus Nipponia; species Nipponia nippon. Next base: position 25,703,475 of record NW_028262358.1, read on the forward strand.
GGCAGGCAGTGACTCACTAAATCCTCTTAGACCAGCAGAAAGTACCGTGTTGGGTATCTGGTGATGTACGCAGCATTATTTGGCAACAGTTGGTTTAGAGGAAGGTGAAGCAACTGAAGATGCTGTTTTGATGCTCATTTGGTAATTCCATAATTAGAAGAAAGGATAGGGAGAAACTGGAAATCCAGACGACTCCTTAATTCTTGCTCATTTCTTTGGGACCAGGTCACAAGCCAGCAAAAGAACTAACATTCAGACACTTAAAACCACGGTACTACCCTGTTTTAACTGCTTGTTCCCCTACTGGATCGGGCTGCCAAGAAAATATTCCTAAACTAACTATATTAAGGTTCCATGCCTAAATAGTTCAGAGAGTTAATGAATTGTTAATAAAATCTTAAAGAGGATTCCAGCAGCCCACTTTTTAATTACGTGTTATAAAATCTGTACCATCAACTAATTATGTGTCGGTATTTATCTGTGACACATACTAAACCTGTAACATACATGCACATCTCATCAGTGCTTTTTATTTAATTTTTAGCCTGTAAAATTTAATTTTTATGAGCTCCTTTAAAATATGCTCATGTTATAAAGGACAACCTAGCTATTAAAAGAAAATTATGCCAACTGAAATATCTGGGTAAAAACATAAAAACGCATTACTTCTGTAAAAATACACTACACAGGTTTTTAAAAGTATGTAATGTATTTTGGTCAATGACTTGAGGACAAGTAAGCAAACTATTGGATGCGGTGGAAAAAACATAATGTTATTTGATATTTAATTCCCTAGAGAGGTTTTCATTTTATATAAAGCTGCAGACTGAAATAACACAAATGAGATCAAGCAAAAAAGCCTTGTGAGAGCTGTCCTTAAATATTTGTTTGTCATAAAGAGGCTGCAGATTACCGTGCAGGGCTTTCATGTATTACTTTGCTGTGGCACTGCTAAAGCAATGGAAGGAGTGGCCATACGTCAGTTTCTGAGATTTAGCCTGAAAGATTTAAAAAAAAAAAATTTTTAAAAATAAAATTAAAAAAAAAAAAGGCAAGAGACAAAAAAAAAAAAGGAAGGAAGCTTTTCTCACCCGCCACAGATAGTAACAACCTGCTGATGATTTTGCTGGAGGAACATTTCATAACTGTAGACTGGTGATGTGACCTACAGAACATCCCTGAGGAAAATGCCTATACCAGCGGCTGTGACAACCCTTGAGCTGAGCACAGGCGCTCTCAGACTCGTGGTAGCAATTCTGCAGAGAAATTCATGCTGTGTGAGTTTGAATTTCTCCAGGTTCTCCATCTCAGGGTTGCCTTGTAACAATGAGGAGCTGATTGGTACTTCAGTTTTCCTATGGCTCTTTAACAGTCTCCTTAATCAGTATAACAGTGTTAGTTTTAGTTACTCTAGCTATCATGCCCAAGGAAAAGAACATTTTTCTTGATGCTGTCCTTTCAGGATTGTTTGTTTCTATTTCCACTAGTGGGTTCTGACATTTAGCTGGTATAAATCATTGTAGGGTCATTAGAGCAGAGTTTCCACTGGTGTAAATTGCTGTATTTCTATTAAGGGCTCATAGACTGGTTTACAGGACCTGAGGGGTTTTGCTGGCAATGGGAGCAGAATAACAGTACACATCAGGTGGGGATTTAGGACAGTATATGCTGATCACTGTTTCATGAACTGCCTGTAGAGAGAAAGATAACCTTTTATTAGAAGAAGAAGAAAAAAAAGAGCCACATTCAAGGTGTCTTGAAAGCAGAAAGGCTTTGCCTCATACCTTCTTTTCTGTTGTGTAGAGCATTCTCTTGTGGGTCAACTCCCTTTCTTTCAAACTTGCTGGTTTAAATTTTACCTGTCTCTCACCCTGGATTACACACGATATTACTTCACAGCTGGATTAAGTCAGCTGTGAAGCTGCGCTGCTCAAGTCATAAGTGGCCAGACTGGATTGTTATCTGTGTGTCACTTTGATTTTGCTAAAGGGAATTCCCTTGGAGCCATGAAACTGGAGTTAGTAGGTGGCCATGGCTGCTGCAGGGATTTTTTTTTTTTTTTTTTTTTTAGTCCGAATGTGAATACTCTTAAAAAAATTGCCAGAGATTAAATGATGCCCAGTGTCAACAGGGGTGATAAAATGACATGAAGAATATGAATTGCTATTTTTCTGTTTCGATGTTTTCCATATACAATTTTAAACAGGAGGAAATAGAATCCTGGCTTTGTTGCAGTCCCTGTAGTGAAGGGGGACTGGGGCAGGTGGAAGCTCACTGTTTGTTCTGCCTGCTGTCATTATTAAAAGAAACATCACTGAAGACACTGAGGATGCTGTGCAGGAGCTAACTTGACAAGTCAATTTGGTTTTAAGAATGCCGTAATTACTGTGATGGAGATTAACTGATTTGCAAGGGACACAGGACCTGGAGCTGAAGAATTAAAAAGCTGTGTATATAGGGTCTTGAGGCCCTTTTGGCTCTGGGAAATGTTGGGACTGTCCCATCGCTTAACTCTTCATAGATTAATAGTGCAATCATTTTTGTCATCTTTAAAGTGATCCACTAATATAAGATTAATTATAATGTATGAAACTAGAGTTGATCAATATTTTTGACAAGCAGATAATAATTTTTAAAAATTCTGATACTGATTTTTTTTCTATTTTGAAGTAACTTTTTGTTTTGCAATTTACTTCATTATTGCATTATAAGATATAATGGAAAATATTTTCTTGAAACAAAATTGAGTGTGACTTCTATGTTTTTCAGGCAATTTCAAAATTCTTTGGGTTTGTTGCAGTTTGGAACATTAGTATATTTTCAATTCACATTTTTTAATATAATTTAAATTCCAGTTCCCTCTCTGCACTGTTGAGAATATTTTTGTCCACAAAAATACTTTGAATTCATTAACTATTAATCAATACAACTATTAATAACTACAGTTAATACAAGAGGCACTTAAGTATGAATAGCCGCATTCTATGGATGGAAGAGGAAAGAAAAAACATTAATGTCTTTGTTCAAGGCCATAGAATTAAATATGAGAATGTATGAAGCTTCTGATCTCAAGTGCTGTGCTCAAAGAGACAGTACAGTATCTCATATTCAGACGTGAACAGAATTCAACAAATGAAGGAATGAATAGCTGTAGAGAAATTTCCCTTGTTGCCCAAATGAAAGAAAAGTTATAAATGTTTCTCCTGGCTTTTCTATATGGGAAGCTAATTATATAGTTAAATATGGATTACTTTCTTGACCTTCCATAGAACTTCAAGACAAGAAAATATTCCACTGATTGATGAATCAACTTAATGCTAGGCTCAGACTTTCTGCTGTTAAGACAATGCACCATGCTGTAGTATAGTTTGAGTAAGAAAAGAAAATATTGCTCTAAAATTTACACAGCCCATAAAACATGTGATATTAGTCTCTTTTGAATTTGAATGATCACAATAACATTTGTCAGTAATCCTTTACAGTACTTAGTATTATTCCTCACTTCAGAAAATACCACCTACTTTGGGGGATAATGTTATCTTTTTGTGTTCAGACATCAATCAGTAGATTTAATAAAAGACAGGCTTAAAGAAAATTCCACAATTTTTGCCAAGAACAATGCAATTTAAGACTTCGAATTCCAAAGGCAAGTTGAAGCATATTTTTGCAGTGTCAGGTTGAGCAATTTTAGACTGTGGTTTTCAGCCATAATACCATAAGATATAATTTATATTGGAAAAAATTTGACTTATTACATGTGACACTGTTGTTGTGAAATCTCATGGTAGGAGTGGAATCCAGTCATGTCACCACCATATAAATCTCTGAAATAGGGAGTTTGTAGTAGTAATTGCTATCTATATTTGAACGGAACACTATGATCAACTGTTGGCTGATGCCAAATTGAGAACCATATATCACTCTTATTAGTTGAGGTAGAAGAGAAATAAATGCATAGTAAAAGATCATCAGGAAAGATGTATTCAATATAAATGATCTAGTGTTCACTTAAGTGGATGAATAAGAGAGAAGCTAGCATGTAGGCAAAGATGATATACAGTTTTGAAAGGACAAAATTTATGATCATAAAAAAAGTCCCAGAAAAAACACAATACAGAAGTAATAGAAGTAAATTAAGCTATTTAGTGCTAAGTGAGCATGGTGTAGCTGGAAAGTAAACAGTGAGTTGTGAGAGAGGAAAAAATGAATGTGTTGCTGGTCAGATTGTTGGCAACTCTCTGAAGCAGTACTTTTGCAATAGATTAATTTAAATCTTATTAGTGGAATAATCTCTCATGCTAATACAAATTAGCTATCTAGGAATTACTGAAGTAGCTACACTGAAAAGCATGCAACTTCCCTAGGCTTGTTTTACCGTTTGCTTGCAATAAGGGGCAAGGGAATAAATTATCATATTTATAGTTTTATGGAATAAACAGGGGTCCATAAAGAAAGATTTTTGGGTTAGATGAATTTTGCAAACTGCAAAATACAATTTTTAAACTCTCTTAAACTGTAAACAGCTGTATAATATGAAATTTGTTTGAAACAAAGTAGTTCACCTCTCTTATTTGGATCTGTCTAATTAGGCAATAGTGTGTTTTGCATGTGAGTCTATTGATAAATCTGGTAATGAATGAATCTTTTTCTGAGGCTCATTAAAATTGAAGTAGTCATAACCTACTTTCTATGTAATGCTTATAACAAAGCAGCTAAGCATCACAGAGTATGATCCAGGCATAGAAGAAGTGTTGGCAAATCGTGATTCTTGGACGTGATGAAAGTAGATGAGAAGGGATTGGTGAGACCCCCTGGCCTGAGTGACTCCTTACCGGGGCTCCTGGGGAAGAATCGAGCAATTGGGTTACTGTACCCAGGTGGGGCAGTGGGAGGGCTGAAGCATGGGCCTTGGGTTGAGGGGTGTGGTGGTGGTGGAGGTTTAGTTGGTTGGGTGTCCCCTTGTGAGACACCCCTGAAAAAAGGGGCAAAGCCCAGGGAGGTGTGTGCTCTGGGCTGTGACCTGCCAGAGGCGCTTGGAGCAAGGCTAGGGGCGTTGTTGGTGTGGCTCCTGGGTGGTGTTGGGAGCTTCAGAAGGAGCCTGGGGGCCTTGACCTCTGGAAGAAGGGGAGTGCAAAAGAAAGGAAAGGTGGTCGTGGAAGAGGAGTGCTGCTTGTCTGACTTTTGTAGATGCCTCTGTACTGCGGCATGGCCCCAAGGGGCTGTGCCAGGCAGGAATTACTCCTTAACAGGCAGATAGGTGGAAGGAGTAGTTGGGGAAATGCAAATGGGGTAAAGCAGATTCCTGAGGTAAAGCGGACTGCCAGGATATAAACCAGGGAGGCAAAGAAGCACTTACTGATCACAGTCTCTTGAGGATTTGATTCAGGGTGTCTCTCTTCTTGTCTAAGTGTGGTGTTGTCCCGTCCTGTGTCCCCCCCTGTTTTTTTTTCAATCAAATATAAGTTTCTCTAACTTCCTTCCTTGAAAACCCAACCTCCGTGCTACTAATGAAGGGCCTCTTTTATGCTACCCTCTGAAGGGGCAGGCTGCCTTTTCCCCCCAAGTCCTCTCTTTTCCAAATTGTGTTGGTGTTGAATATAGGCGCTGCAGAGCTCTTCTGCCATTTAACGCATTTAGGGTTAAATTCGCTCCTCTCACCCAGCCTGCTTAAGGTGTTTTAGTTAATTTAAATTCTGCTTGCTTCCCTGGTCTCCCCCAGCTTCATACACCTGGGTGGCTTAGACATCTACACTGTCTGCTGATGGATAGCCCTTCCCAAAAGAGAATACCAGAGAAGGCTGTGTCCCTGCCCAACACCTACTCTGTAGGTTCTGCTGTGGCTGTTAAGATGCCAATTAACTCCTCTTCTGCACTACTAATGCTTGGATTAGTCTTTTTGCTAAGTCACAGATAAGTAAGGGTGTTATTGGGTTTCAGGGCTACTCCTTCATGGCTTTGAAAAGCATGACATGATTTATCATACTGTTAAAGAGAGAATAGTAGTCTACATAAGCTATTCAATCTGTATGAGGCTAAAAGAATTAAAACGCTGAATTACATTTTCAGTGATAATGTATGGTGATAGCCTTTGTCCAAGAAGGAGAGCTAATTGAATATATTAGATTCTGAATTATTTCAAAAAGCTGCTGCTACAGTGATACTTACGCTGCGTATAAAGGGAAGCATGTTTCAGAGATGGGGATCAGTTACTCTGTTCTTTTTCCCCATTCAGCATACTTGTATCGATCTGAGGCAGAAAGTCAGATGAGACAGCAAAGGGTATTTATTTGAGTAGCTAAATGGTTGCTTTATAGTCTATTTCATATTAGGGATTGGATTAGAATTGGAAAGATGGAGTGGTATTAGATGCCAGTAACACTAAATCTTATTTGGGTGTTTTGCCTCTTTGAGATAAGTAAAAAGCTTCTGAAACTAACGGCTTCTTTGAATCGGAAGCACTGGGAAGCAGATTGCTGTCTCTCAGGGGTAAATTTTTATTTGTTAGTGTGGAAAGTGGGATTTCTTTAGATTATTTATGTGTTATCTTTATCCTTGTTCTTCCTCTCAAAGTAAAAAAAAGAGTTTTTCCCGAGCGTGCATGTATGTGTGTAAGGCAAGCATGGGCATAGTTTTATAAATGAAATATCAGCCTTTCCATCTCTTCGCACGCCTTGTGCTCTTATACATGAATTATTGCTGTCTCTCCCTCGATTCTAACCAAGCTCACAGATGCCTGAGTAAAATAAGCTTTGTGAGTCTAGAGGTCTGCTTTCTTCAGTGCTGAAAACCACAGCAGTAACCAGAGGGTTTAGATATTGATTTTGACCTGTGCACGTAATGTTATCTCATCTGCTGGCTGCTAAATATGGCAATCTGTAGGAAAGGTCATGTTCTCAGACCTAATTAAGAAAATCAGAAGAGGCAAATAACAGAAATGAGAAGTCCTAATAATGACCCGACAGGGCTGCCGTGTTACTGCAGGTGGGCAGAGCCAGGCTGCGGCACAGCTGACTTCAGAATCAAATGTCAAGAAAGAAGGCAGTGCTTTCCATGGCTTTTGCCTCACTTATGGTAGTGATAAATTTGATTCATTGCCTCCCTTTTTTGGATAAATAATTAATTTATGTTTTTTTTCTGTTTTGTTCTCATTCTTTTAATGGTTAGCTTTCAGTCTCCTGTATCTCGCTTTAATTGAGACGAAGCCAGAACTGTAGCAGTTACATGTGAGGGGAAAGTGCTGGGAAACTTAGAACAGATTTGTGTCAATACTGAGTATTTCTCTTCTTTAAAATAGATAGTAGGTAGGAAGTAAATTACACTTCCTTTGAGCCTAGAAAAAACCCTTAATGCTTGGGTTAAGTGCATTTTCCTTCTGTACACATGGAAAGTAAATAATGGCCTAAAAAGTTAATATTGTCATGCAGATTGAATCTATTACTAAAGTGGTAGTGTTACTATAGCTGTAGGAGGTGGGATGAAAGTTGCATTTTAGTTCTTTTCTAAAGTTGTTCAGCCTACATCTTGTTTGGAAGGGAAAATGAATTATTTCTCATGTTTGGTTTTTTTTTTCCTGCAGTTAATTTTTATTGCTGTTCTTTAAACAATTTGTATTTTGTTTTTTCTAGGTGGAATTTTATTATTCAATGAATTGAGTTGAATTTAATTTGGCAGCAGCTGTTTTTTATTTGTACAGCAGCTAGCACTGTAGTGTCCACTGTCACTGTTCTTGGGGACCATAACGACACAAGTAACTAATAATTATTCTGCTGCAGGCCTTATGTTTTCTGAACACTTCACACAGTAATTCATCACAGCGTCTCTTCTCTATCTCTTTTTGTGGATATGGAAGTAGCAGCACAAATCTTATGCTGTCTGATGCAAAGCTAGAGCCAAAACACGGATATCCTGGATCGTGTGTTTGGAGAGACGCTTACTTACATGGCTGAGATACCAGTGTGAGACAAGGGGTGTACTGGCACGTCTTGCACAAAACAAAGAGATACAAAAGAAATTCTGTTTAAATGTGCACAGTATCTAGTGAGTAGGCCTAATGAACGGCAAATTATAGATGGAAATTTAGTTTTGGCAGTATTTAATGGACAAACTCCTGAAGTATTCTCTTTAAATGTGAAACGTGGGTCCTGCTTTCCTCCAGAACTGAGGATGATCTGTGTTTCTGTTGTGTTTGAGGTGCAGCTCCACTCTGCAAAGATTGCATGGGAGGAGAGGAAGGGGGAGTAGTTGTATTTATTACTTTAAGGATTTCTGACATTCAAGTTTGCTCAATCAGCAAATACAGAGTTATTTCGTCTGTCTCTCAGGGCTTTGAGCCTGGCCTTTTCTTAGGATGGGGCTCGCTGCAGATTCTTCCATTTTTATGCATCCGCCATCACTGACAATGAAAGTAAAACTGCCAGCCTATTAAATATTTGTTGACAACAATATGCAGGTATCAGCAGTAGAATCTTTATTTAGTGTCATTCAGTTACTTCAAACAATCTGATATCTAAGATTGTGTGAAATTCAGCATTTTCTGCCATATTTGACTAAGTGCTGCATATTTAAGTAAGTGCTGCACACAAGCTATCTCTGTAACAAAACCTGGTAAAAATATTTTTCTACCCTGGCCCTATAACAGGTTTCTTAGCTTCCGCATACCCCTAGGGGAAGGGATCTGTTGGATAGAGTACTAATAGGTGGAACCGTGTCTGCGTAAGTCAGGCCCAAGTAGGACTTTGTGGGATATTACTTAGTCTTGTCCTTTCCCTGCCTGCCACACCAAAGTTCCTTATGGCGATCCTTTAGAGCAGAGCATCTGGGGGTGCCTCTTTTGGACCTGTAGTGCAATTGCTAGCTCTGTATGAACTAAGATTTATCTATGTTCTTCGGGCAGAAGGAACTCTGGGTGTCTCTTAATCTGCTTCTCAAAGGTTATAGGAGTAGCAGAGCTAAGAGGGTGGGACATGCATCAAGAGGAGAAAATTGAGTTCAGGCTCTTTTCTGTGACATCTTGGAGCCATCTGTAAGATAAAAGCATACAAATAATCTGCACTGATAAGAGCATCAAAATGGGCAGTAATCTAAATGTACCGTTCTATTTTGGAAAGTGGTAATCTAAAACTGTCAATTTTGAATCCAGCAGATCTATTCCTGCGAGTATTAAAATATCACTCGCTAAATTTAGTGACAAAAAGTACTGTTTTAAAGTATTGGCGAATGACCTGATTTTTTTCTACTGTATCATCTATGAAACAGTCTATTAAGTTTCCATTGTTTATACCCATTTGAAATTCTGTCACTTAGAAATTTTTAACTTATATGAATAATTATTTCCCTGGGCATTTCTTCCTCTTGATATTGATCTATTTAAAACAGACAAATCCTTTCCTCTGAGGAAATCAAATAAAAAATAGTTAATGCAGGATAAAAATAATTTTTTTTAAGCTTTTTCTGAACTTTTAGAATCTTATTGGCAATGCAGTCAGGTGAAATATTGTGCCTAATTTGAATATTAAATGTTGTTGCCTTTCAATGCAACTAAATCAAGTATTTATTTTCTGTAAATAAGCAAGTTCTTTTTATACAAAAACCCTAATTCTCTCTACCTCTGATCAGAATTTGGTAGAATCACTTTTTCCCAAATGATGGAGTTCTGTCACATTTTAAATGTTTTTACAAAATGTCTTTTTTTGAATTTCATAAGGGAAATTAGGATAAGAGTAGTCTGAAAGCAGTTTGCCTTAAATATCTTAAATCTAATTTCAAATATTTTATTTTATATTCCCATTTTTCATATCCAGTTTCTTAAACTTCCCTTCTGTGATTTCCCCCCTGCCGTATTCCTAATCCTTGACTTCCCCCCCACCCCAAGAATTAACCGAATTCCAAACTTTTAAGTCCTTCCTGAGTCATCATTATTTTTGTCTTTGGTAGGACTCTCACTGACAAACCAAACAGCACTTTTTTTTTTTTTTTTTTTTTAATCCCAGTGATGAGTTTTAATTTTAAGAACAAATTTCGCACCACTATTTTTGAGCAAAAATAAAAATGGTATTTAGAATGCTGGGATGGAAAAATTTCCTGCCTTTGCCTGAGACTTGTAAGCACTGCATGATTAAAAAGCTTGGCTTTGAGACTGAAGCTAAAAGCCAGGCCATTACTGGAGGCTTCTCAAAATGTAAAACATTATTGTTTTTCTGTTAAAGTTTGTAAAGAGGAAAGGCAGAAATGGTCATTGGTCCTGCGGAAAAAGGCCAGAAGGCTGTGTTGTAATGTCAGAATGCAGATATTTAGAATGTAGAGACTATATGTGCTGTCACTCAGAGACTTGCGTATCCAGTTCTAAAATATGGTTATCTTGTAATGTTGTTTTTTTTTTTTGTTTGTTTTCCTCTTTGCTTTTCCTCTCCATACTGAATGTTCAGAAGTACCTGCTTTCCTTCCCCTGGAAATGAAGGCCTTCTGCCTTCTGTGCCATGTTCTCTGAACTGGCATCAAGGCTTTGCTCTGTTGTTTACAAAACAAAGCTGGGTATGGAATGAATGGGAAATGGAAATGAACTTTTACTTTGTGAAAGAATTTTTGCATCAGTAACTTGGAAAGTTTGGAATAGGTAATCATGAAAAAAATACATCACTTGGTCTCTTCTAGATCTCTGGAAATATCTCTGATTTAAAGGAAAGCTGCTTTTTTAATCTTTTTTTTTTCCCCTTCCTTTTTATTCCCCTCCCCCTGGTTGTGTTAGATCTTGTCCAAATACTTAATAGAAATTGACAGTGTGTTCCCAGGTAACAAATTGCATCTGTCTCCAAAAATGAGTCAATGTAATCATGACAAAGTCATGAAATAAAGGAGAAATACATTGCTGCAGTCCTGGGGAACATGAGTCAATATGCTTTATGTAATTATTTAATAAAACATCTCTTCTAGTGCATTGAACCAGCCTGAGATACTGAAGCAGTTGTATTTACGCAGGAATAAACAAACTTCCAGTAAAAGCTGGTGACCAGAAGTATGCAATTACGCATTTCCAGAAATACTCATTAAACCAGTCTGCTTAAATTTTAATCAGACTTCTATGTATGAAACAGTCTTGATAAGAGGGAGTAGGAAAAAGAAGAAAGGATTTTTATGAAAGGCTAGCCAGATCTTCTAGTGCTCCAAATAGCTTTGATTTTTTTAATTTAACTTCTTGTCCATGGGATTGCAATTCTGTTTAAAAGTTAACAATACAAAATCCTATGTGCTGGCTTAATCTGTTTTATGGGAGCTATATTAGTATCAGCACAGAAATACTACATTGATAACAAAGCTGTCATAAAAAGAATATGATGTGGGGATTAGACAATGAGATATTTGAAATAGTTAAGTTTTGTGTAGTCCATGTAAGAAATGTTGGAGAACTGATTATCAGTGTGTGAATCTTACATGAAAGTAAAGTCATAGGAAATGCACTGTTACGCTGAAAAATTAGAAATCACCAGATACTTCCAGTATTTTTTGACCTTCCTTATTTATCTTTCTGGTATGTCTGAGCTAAATACTGCAAACTGTGTTATATCTGAGACGTGAGAGGAAAGCGTTACCCAGGATCCTAAGGAACTCAGGAATAGCCATAAGAGGTTCATGACTCCAGATGCTGGAGTGAATTCAATAGGTGTCTGGTTATGTTCCTCTCAACATTAGATTTGTATAGTTTAATGGTCAGTGACTTCCACATTTATATTCAGTCAGCCGAAAGTAGCATCAGGATGCGCAGGGATGGTCTACTTGCACAACTGGGCGTGCAATAAATAGCCTGCCATTTGAAGCCTTTACAAACATATGTGTAGACTTATTCAAACTATCTGAAAGGAGAGTTCAGAGAGCAACCCACAAAACGTTAGTGGATGAAGACAAGAGTGCATATATCCATCCCTGAAAAGCGTCACTAACATTTTCATGTTTCACAATCTCTCTTTTCAGGCGTTATCTGATGGCCATCTATTTGTGATGGATTGCCTCGTGCCTCTGGAAACTGCAGTAATGAATATTGTTGCTTTAATATTAAATTCTAATGGTCACTGTGCTTTATTCTTCTAGGGCATCAGTAGCCTCTTCAGTTCACTTAAAGTTGTCAGGCTACTTCGGCTGGGTCGCGTAGCTCGGAAGTTGGACCACTACATTGAATATGGAGCAGCAGTCTTGGTTCTGCTGGTATGCGTGTTTGGTCTTGCAGCACACTGGTTGGCCTGCATTTGGTACAGCATAGGAGACTATGAAGTTATCGATGAGGATACAAACACGATCCGAACTGAGAGCTGGCTCTATCAGCTAGGGATGTCAATAGGAACACCTTACCGCTTTAACACATCAGGCTTTGGAAAATGGGAAGGCGGACCAAGCAAAGATTCGGTCTACATCTCCTCATTGTATTTTACAATGACTAGCCTCACCAGTGTGGGATTTGGGAACATCGCTCCGACTACAGATGGGGAGAAGATCTTTGCTGTTGCTATGATGATGATTGGCTGTAAGTATTAGAGATTCTGTCTCTCACACGCACAATGCCAAATAGCTGTGTGTCATAAACACTGGTATCTTAAGAACATCTGGAATTGTGTCAAATATTATTATGCAGCTTAAAATATTTTTGGTGGCAATATAGTTATTACTTTCTTACCAGTTAGTTTTTAAAATCACAAGTGGGAGTATTGCTGCGATTAGCAAAAATTCAGTCATTTTGGAAGCAATATTCTGCCAATATCCTTTCACTATTCTCTTATAAGTAAAGCCATAAAATGTGTAAAGCCTGAAGTATTCAAAATTAATGCACTAGAATGGGCACAGACAACCTTTGTGCCTCCATTTGGTATGTGGCAAAATCTTTATATGTCCGAGAGCTGTATGTATGGGCCAAGTAACTCGGTGAGTGGGAGGAGGTCCAAGAGTGTCTCGTAAGGGAGAGAGAGCAGTAGCTCTCTAGAGGCCATGAACTCTGCTGTGGGTCGAGCATACAGTCAGATCCTAAAGCAACTGGGATGATACATGCCTTGGGCACCTCTGGCTCACACTTCCTTGTCGCAAGGGATTCATATTGCCAAGCTGTCCAGCTTTTGGCCATGTTGTGTCACTTCAGTGCAGGATTTGCACTCAAAGTGCCTTCAGGGCTACTTGGAGTTAAGAACCATACGGTGGCCACTGTTAAACTAGGTCATGTTTTTCTAGATAAGGGTGGAATTTGAATCAAAATAAGGAAAAAAAAAATCCACTTTGTACATGGAAGAGCATATCATTATATGGAGAAAGAGAGAAGCTTATGTACGGTAATATTACATCTAGATGAGAAAAAAATCGATCCTTGCTAAGCAGAAAATTAAAACCAAATATATAATGAAACTCAATTAGCAGCACGATGCCTGTTACGATAGAAACGTGAAGCTTTGATTCTTATGTGTGTGTCATTTTACAGCAACAACGAAATCACGTACTGAGATTACGTGTGCAGTGTTAAGCAGGCTGAAGGTCAGTGAGAAGTATAAAGACAAGCATTCTTGATCGCATAGGGATTGGGATATTTTAGCTATAAAAATTGTTAATTTTGTTCTTCTAGCTTTTTCCACTACTGAGAGTCCCATCATCCTAATAAAACACCTGCGTAGCAGAAGGGAAATTTATGTAAAACTTGGAGACAATTATGCGGTTTCCTCATGAGAAGGTGCATTAGACAATGTAGCAGTGTAGTACAAAACAGGCTTCCAAACATATTTCCTGATGAAGGTACCTGTTTAATAGGAAATATCCTGACCTTTGGCTTCTTGTTCAGTAGGTTATGCTCATGATACTAGCTAGACAAGAACAGCTAGTATTATTCAGTATTATTATTCAGTACTATGCATACTGAATGAACATAACCTTCATAAAATCAAGAATGTACATGGGGATATTTTGGAGTTGTACCTGCTCCAAACTCTTCATATGAAAATGTGGTGGAAAGAAACTGAATTTGTGTAAGATTAAGGTTGATAGATATCTGCTCTGAATTCTAAAATTAACTTCAATTTCAGCAAGTTGTAAACAATAGTGTTCTCGCAATTTTAAATCTCATGATTGCAATCACATTTGAGGGAAACAATTTTGTTTGTATTTGGACTTCTGGAACCTTACATTTCTAACCCTATAACTGTCCGTGTATCTGAGCACCTTTATCCTGTGAACAACTACTTGGAAGCCATTAGGACTATTTGCAATATGTGTTTGCAGGAATGGCAACTAAGTAATCCAGTCTTTAACTCTCTGCTTTTTGTAGGGTCTTGATGGCTTTTAACACGCTGAAGTTTTGAGCTGTGGTCATTCCTCAGGATGGGAGGAAAAACACTGATTTGTTTAGTTTGCAGCTATTTAGAGCTTAATTCTTGACATAAATTCTTCCACCATAAAATTTTATGTTAAAGTAACAGTATTTTGCCTGTAGAATTAAGCTCTCAAACATTGATCTGAGCTTGAACTAGGGCTATTGTATAAGTATTTTGTCTGATCTGTTGGGAACCTGAAAGGTACATAGCAAATGTACGGGGGGATAGATGTTGGGGAGGAAAAGAAGTTTCCTGGCTAAAGCTTTTGTACGTCACTCAGAAAAATTCATAGTTGTCTCTGGCCAAGTAACATGTTTGTTATAAGCTGAGCTCCTCATATCACAGTTGGTGGCTACATGTTCTTGTTATGGTCCTCATTTTGCAGAGACCAGATCAGAGATTTGCGCGTGGAATCGATAGGGGCTGTGGATGTCCAAGGCATCAGAAATAAGCAATCTCAAATCAGTTCTACTAATGTGTTACTGCCCACTAATAAAAGGAAAGGGTATATGATTTCTCATTTTACTTTGCCATTAACACTGCATTTATTTTAGCACCTATCTAGTGATGCATTCTCAAAAGCTACTGCTGTCTTTCAGTAGCACAGGGAATGCCGTTTTCTTTCCATGAAGGATGCAGAGAGACCCTAATTGTTTGACTGTCTAAAACTCCAACTGAAGATAGGTGGGATTTGCTGAGTCCAACCTCAAACATATCACTCCATTAACTCCTTCCCTGCTAGAGGATAAGTCTTTAAGAACTATGTGAATTTATCTTGATTTTGAAGTGGCTAGGTATAGGCTGGGCAAAAATACATACCTTTATATTTAAATAGTCCAGTGAAATAAGTGAAGTAATTTTACAGCCTTTTCTGTATGAAACGGAAACAACACCATCACTTTTTCTTTGAGGATGTTTTTGTTTTTCTTCAGTTGAGTAAAGACATGTTAACGAGATTGGTTTTGAGATTCCAAAACTGCCACTGTAGTGTAATCAAAAAAAAAAAAAGAGTATTTGAGGACAAATGTATAACAGCCAGCATTAATATTTCAAAGTGATTCCAGAAAAATTTTACTTTAAATAGGCTGGAAATTTTTAATAGGAGGATAATTTTTTCCCCTTGGGCCAATTAACCTCCTGTGAATAAATAGTAAAACTTCCATTAGCTTGATGGGGACAGATTTAGATGAACGGAAAGAAAATGATAACATTTCCTTCTCTTTGTGCGTTTTATGCTCTGCCCTTTTTGAATAGCCATAAGCGCTGTGTCAAAAAAACTAGTGGCTTGTTAAACAATACTGTGGCCAGCTAAGCCCACGGTCACAATTTTATTAGCAAGATCACCTTTGAAATTTTTATCTTCTCTTTATTTGTAAAAGAAACTGAATTTTCTTGAAATGGAGATGGTGGTCAACATGTGTGAAAATGTCTGCCACCCCCGCCTTCCTTCCATGGGCTGTATGTGTAGCTACCCTCCAGAAAGTTAGGGTGCAGGTCCCACTTCAGTGCAGAGTAAGCACTTGCCTCCCACTGGTGGCTGGCCGAGAAACTACAACAGTGTGGTGTTTGCTCGTTCCTGGATCCACCTTAGAGTCACAGCACTGCCTTTGCACCCTCCCTCTGATTTTTGGTGTCAGTGGTCTTTGCTGCATGAGCTATGTCACCATGGTCTGGTAGGGGCACTCAAGGACCGCTTCCCGGGAGTGCAGATGTTAGCATCAAGTGGAAGGAAAGGAAGAATTTAATTTTAGAAGTGTGAGCTCTTCCTACTCAGTGAACTTTAAGAATAACTAAATTATATATATGAACTTAAGAATAAATAAATTTTATGTATATATATATATACACACATATATACATGGCATATGTGTATACATACACAGAGAGACAGCGCATGTATATTATTATGCTTAAAAGAAGAAAAAGAGAGCATTTTTTTAATCCGTTTTTGATATTCTAGAATTATTTTTAATAGAATGAAATTGATTGTGCAAAGTTCTTGTATCTCTGGGGAAGGCTGGACATGGTGTGTGCTACCCTGAGGAGCATTGCCAGGTGGCGCAGTTTTGCAAGGCTTTCTGGTCCTTGTTTCTAGTAAACTTAGTTCTTAGTTTAGTTTTAGTTTACTTGATTTACTGGCTGAGTATCTTGAAGGGTTTCTGGGGAGGAAAGTCGTGAACAGCAGCAATACTTTTTTCTTTGATCTTGGAGTGTTGTCTGTTGAGCTTCTCTGTTTCAGGAGAGGAGTTACTGAGTAAACAAGTGATTTTAAGACATGTATTGCTGTCTTCCCCACTGGCAAACTGACTGAAAGGCTTGTGGTACAGTCAGCACAAGACTATGGTGACATCCAAACAGGACGTTTGTGTCAGAAGGGCTCAGAATATTACAGGTATTTGAAAGTGTAAGCAGTTTGAAACTAGTGTCCTTCCATGTGTGTTTAGTAAACTTATGCGTAGAGAGGTGGAATTAATACTCTGTAATTATGTTCATGTTCTGTAAGACAAAATTTGGTTTTCTCTGCTGCTCAGCCACTGATATATCCCCTTCTGCTCACTGCTTACTCCCTCTGTAAAGCTGATCCTGTGGCAGAAATAAATTTTTTACATTAACTCTTTGTAGGCCCATTGTTGACTGGTAATAGTACTTCGCTATAATGTCAGATAGCTGTTTAAAAAAGTAGGTAAGATCACTTCCATTTTCTTTTTTATTCAGTCTTTCATTTTGGTAAATAATAAATCCAGGTAGCTTTTAATTAAAAATTTAGAGATATGTTAGTGAAGCTATCCTGGACCCGTGGGAATTTTGGCTGAGTTGAGTGCAAATGTTGGCCTAATAAAAAGTTTAAGGTACGTGAGCTTGTAGAAGGAAGGCTGGGTATGTCATGTTAGCAGTGTGTAGACACTGGGAGGGGATGATTGAGGTGAATAAGCTGTGTGTGGGTATTGAGCCTGTGGGGCTGGGTTGGTTGGTTTTACACTTGGTGCAAAGTGTAAGAAAGCATGGCTTGGTCTCAGCAGCCCTGGTCTCTGCTTCGGGGCCACCTTCTGCAGGGAGGTGTTCTTGTCCTCTCAAATGCAATGGCTGCACGCGCTGTCCTCCTGACCTCATCGTGGCAGCAGTTTTCAGGGAGAAAGTGTTTTATGGTTGGTTATTTTGACGTGGCTAGATACAACCCCTAATGAGATTTGCGAGGGACTGCAGCATACTCATCATGTAGCCCTGGGGATGTATGGTCCATTGGTCAGCTCCACCGAAGAGGGATGTGGGTAGGTGAATAATGCTCTTGATTCGTGACCTCAAATAATGCACATCTGTTTGGGAAGAACAAATTATTTAAAAATAGAGATGAAGTACCCAGTGGCTGCTCTTAAGGATTTCTGTTCTGTGGAGGCTTGATGCTTCTGATAAGATACGCAGTTCGTATTACTATGTAGCTGTTTTTCCTGAACATATGGTAAATTATAGTTTTGTAAAGCAAACTGTCTTCACATCTGTCAATGAACTGACCTGCATGCTTTTGCCTCACTTTAGTTATTGAGTGTATGTGTATATATAGAGAGAAGTATGAGTGTGACTATTGGAAGTAAAAGCCATTAACTCCTCAGCTTCATTTTAAATGAATCAAAACATATTTGCTTATCCCTTTTCACAGATGGCCACTAAATTGCTAATTAATAGGGAATATGTCAACAGATAGATCTTTCAGAGAGGCTGATGTTACATAAAACCAGGTTTAAAACCACTGTCTGGGACATATATTTTCCATTTTTAATACTTGAGGAAAAAAAAAAAGCTATTTCAATTTTTAGTTTCTTCCCTGTGGAGACATATGCCTCAAAATAACAGTTCTCGTATATTTTGTTCAGTGAAGCTGTCAGGTTGGGTTGCGTATTGTTTATTTTTCCTAAGCAATAGCAGAAACCCGAGGACTTTCATTTGCAGTTCTCGTATCTGGGCACTGTGTCAGCAATCCCCTTGCTGTGCAGGTGGAGTAGGGATGAGCAGTTCTAAAAATGCTTTGCATTTTCCCCTTTTAACATACCATAATACTGATGGATGCTCGCCTATCTGGATTTTGAGCAACGGAGCAAAATCTATCATTTTGGGAGCCTTTTGTTAGTGTTCTCATTTGCACTGAAAGGTCCCAAGCTTTCGGTGCCTGTTCACACTGAATTCCCCTTGTTAAGTAGGAACTTCCTGGAACTACAGGGCTTGACTCATCCAAAGTATGGAGTTCGCTGAGGAAAAGGCACATGTTTGAATGCTAAACTAAATCATAAATTCCCCTGTGAACACTATAATTAGACCAGATAGTGAGAGGGATCATGGAAAAAGAACAAAAGTAGGAGTTAAAAGGTCAGACGCGAGGACATGCGTGCTCACATACTGTAATAAATTTTCAGCCACTGAATTCATTAATCAAAACAGACCAGAGACCAAAACCACTCATCTTCATTGATCTTGTACAACACAAGCATCATGCAGTCCTGTAGCACTTCAGCTGTTGTCTCTGATTAAGTAGACACAGATCCCAGGAGCGTGGAATAGCTGTCTCAGCTTTGTTCAGCTTTGTCTGTGAACAGCTTCTTTCTCATCAGACATAAAAACAGGAATGAGGATAACATTAAGTAAATTTGAAAACATAATTAGGTAGTTTTGTTTACAGCACTCTTGCTGAAAGGAACAGAAATCTGCCCTAGTAATGTGAACATCTCTCTGAACTATAAGAAAATCTTGGTGGCTGGTATCATGACACGTGGGTCAGTGTTGCTCCTTCACAGGGGAGCAGAGAGCTTTGGTGACCCCCAGCAGGGTAGGAAGTGTTCAGAGGCTCTCGTGAACGAGAACTGATGGAAACTAGACTGTTGTTATCAAAACACCTGAACAAGATACAGATGCATTGCAGCATCATGTTTGACGATGTTCCTGAGGCGTGATTTTTCCCCTCATAATGCAGTTTATCAGTGGTTAGAGCCAATGGATGTGGCCATGCTGTGTGGGTACTTACCAAACATGTATCTAACTGAAGAGAAGCATGTGTACCCCTAGTACCCCTTTTAGGGGATGGGGGGCAGGGGCATGTTGAAATTGGTTTTGCTGGAAGTTGGTGGCCTGAAACTGAGGGCCAGCCATGTGCCAAGTGGCAACTAGGTTTGCTGAGGATATCACTCAGGGGCTGAGCACAAAGGCCTATAAGACTTGAAACCCAAAGCAACTTTTTCTGTATTCATGGTTATTGCAAGTGTGATGTTTTGATTTGGGGACATGCTGGGAAAGGAAAAAGAAACCTTGCCTTGCAGAAGTGGTCTCTTGGATACCTGCTCTTTGTCACTAACCCTGGCAAGATGACAGAAATCTCTTAGATGCCACAGACTTCTTGCTAGCCCCTGAGGTTGCAGTTGGCATGCATTCCATATGGCTGATAATTTTGCACTGCTTTTCATTCTCATCTATCTTAGCCACGAGCAACACTACTCAAGCCAGTAATTCCTAATTTAAAGGCCTGGATTTTTTTTCTATTTTTATTTCTTTTTAATAAGTAGGGACAGTCTTTCCAGATCTATTCCTTCACTCCTCTCTGCTGTGCTTTATTACTTCTTGTTTGAAGCTAGTCATGATATTTGAAGAGCAGTGTGTTATTGCTATAATTGTTAAGCAACTGTTTGGGATTTCTGAGTGTTATTTTGCTTGGATGCTTTCTCTATTGGCATGAACCACCAGAAGTGTTGTGGATATATTTCTCAGCTACACCAAGTTTCAGCAAAGAGGTAGGGCCAGCAAAAATCTGGATAGAGTTTCTCTGAAGGCTGGAAGGAGGGTATGGCTATTAGGGCAGGATTTGGTCTGGTTATCTCTAAATGTGAAAATACCTTGATTTTTCTTCTTAAGAGTAAAAACCAACCAAACAAAAAAAAAAGCCTCCAAAAAACAACTACTCCTTCCCCTGCCAAAAAAACCCCCGAAGTCATTGTGATTAAAAAAAAAAATGGATAGACAACATTGTTTTAGGCTTTTTGGCTACATAAACAACCCTTCAAACAGTTGAGTCCTGAGGGATGCAGTTTTCAGTGAAGTGCATCAGTATCTCTCATCAGTAAGCACTGGACTGCACCAGGTCACGGTGGCATTTTCAGACCCACCGATGAGCCAGAGTGTCTGGCCCGTACAGAGTTATATCATTGATATTCAGTACAGACAGGGCATGCTGGAGGGATGCGGTCAGTGCTGACAGACTTCACAACATAGCAAGCTCCAAACCCTGAACTGTAACTCTTAAAAGTTGCCTCCTCTTTGGATAAGGACGTCCAAGGCCTGCAGATTTTTTAAGGATTGCTTCTACTGAAACATAAAACACTGGTGTTAAAGCCAGCAAAAGGGCAGGCTTTAGGTGACACATGTAAATAGCAAACTCCTACAAAAATCATCGTCTCCAGGCTAAGATGGACTGGAAGGTTTTTTCAGGTTCACAACACCAGTGCTAATGCTGAAATAAATCTGTCTGAGCTAACAACCATGGCTATGTGAGGAGTGTGCCATTCATATGGGGTTAGTCATCTCCTCACCACAACACACTTCAAAGCAATATTTATAGAAGAAATAAATTGGGTTTGGGGAGTATGTTAATGTGGTAGTACTTTGTTTCCTGGCCTGCTTTGGGGAAATATAAACTAACTCTGAGATGTTACTTCTTACTATGCAAAAGTGAGTAAGCAAGATTCTTTTTCTTGTTATTTAAAGTGTATATGACCAGATTAAAGCTATAAGAAATTATTGCTATTAAATTTCCTGCAAAATGCCATTTGCAAATGGCAAGGGTAAATTGCCCATGTACTTTTGGTTGTGAGGGAAAAAAGATGATAAAAATTCCAGAGCTATATCATGTGTATATGCCTGATGAATGGCCCCGTGATGTGTCATCTTGCCTTAATGACTTTAAAAATTTCAGGCTGTACTTCAGCCTAATGGGTCTAGGGAATGGCCCTACCTCAGAATATACTAGAACTTAATTGCTAGAACAGTGCCAGGAAATTTTACTCCAAATCACTGTCAGATCATGTAAATCCACTCAGGATAATTTTTGAAGTGAGATTTCTGTGAAAATTTTTAATTCTCAAGGTTCTTACAATCTGTTGTCTCCTGCAGAGCTTAACCTTGCTCTCCAAGACGCTGGACAACTTTTTGAAAGGACTGTAAATGCAATGGAGAAAAAATAGTTCAGTTTGACAGGAGAGAAGATGAGAGCTGTAAAGTGTTAATGGCTTGGTTTTTTTGGGCATGTGGGGGAGAGCTCACACTACAGTAATGTTATAGATAATTGCCTTTTTTCTCTTTGTTGCAAAGTGTTTCTAAATTTTTACCTTGAATTATTTAATAGCAATGAAGAGGATAAGGAAAATAAATAGGTATTCCAGCTGTGGGTGTCTCTCTTTTTCACCTGATCTCTTCCATATCACATGATTATTAGTGCAGAATTTTGCTTTCTTTAGGCCGTTTCTAAGATTTCTTCCTATAAGTAGATTTAAAACACTGAAATGTGCTGGCGCTTTCCAACTTTCATCAGCATGTGCAACCAACTCGTTTTGAATTCTGAAGGAACACCATTAACTGAAGTTAATGTTTGAGAAGGAAGTGCCTGATGCATCCAGAACATGGACTGAAAGGGCATAGGAGCATAAAAGGAAAAAGGAATATTTCAGGCAGGTGAATCAGGGGGTAATAGATGACTGTTTTGCTCCCTATGAAAAAAAACCTTCAAGAATCTGCAAGAGACATTATGTTTTGATATACAGTACAGCAATCGCAGGGGTTCAGTTGATAATTTTGTTCTTAAATTACTGAGGCACACAAGTTTAATCTAGAAGGGCATGAATTGTCTTTTTGGAATTTTATTCTGGATTTCCACCTGTGAAATTGGCTAAATACCTAAAGTGCACAAAAAGTGTGACAGATTTTTCTTTCTCTTTGCAGTCCTGGGAGGCCTTTCCCTAAGCAGCAACTCTATGTGAAGGATAGAAATCTTGGACAAGGATTTGGTTTTACATGAGAATAATATGTATTTCAAAGTCCATTTTGGTCTAAGAAAAGTCCAGCTAGATAGGTGTGGGAAAAAATAGCAAAATAGCACATCCAGTCATATGACACATCGTGCCACTCATCATCTAATATGTGGAATATGACAGAAGATCTGAAGCATCTTCTAAGCACCTTTCACTTCTGTATTGGCTTCAAAAAGGATATAGTTATTTTACTGTCTAATTGCTACCGGACTCAGACAGACCTGCTGTAGGTTACAAAATGTGGTAGAAACAGCTTACCTAGCTGTAATATATAAGTGGTTTAATGGATCATGAGATGTCAGTGTCTCAACCACTCAGGTGAGCTATCTCATATCTCTTGAGAATGAATAAGGATTAGTTATGCTTGCCAGATCAGTGAGTTTTAATGCATTTGGCTGTTTTTATATTTTAAAGAAAGATTTGTCAGTTTATAAAAATGGTAAGTAATGATCTAGAGGATGTAGATGCTGCTGTGGGTCATATGTGGTTTATTTCTTGGAGCTGAGAGCTCTGAAATATTCTAGATCTGAACTTGAGTTGATGTCTGAAGACACATCCTATCATAAGCAGCAGCAGCCCAATGCAAGACATTCTGATCTCCTGAGAAAATATGGAATATATGTGAAAATGTCAGTATCTTTTATCCACAGTACAGCAACTCTTGCTGCAACTGGTGTGAAAAATGTGGAAGGAGACAAGTAACTTTATTAATAGGCCCTCTTGCCTGGAAGGAAAGTAGAAAATTTATTCTTCTAACCAAAGGGTTTTGACAGCCAGTAGGGTCTAAAATCCTAAGTGCCTTATGGTAAAGAATGAAATAGTTGAGGTATTAAAGCCTGACTGTTCTTACTCACGTCAACATGAATTTGGAATGCTTTTTTTTCCTCCTCCTGTGAAATCAAACCAGTAACTGTACCAGTTGGCATGGAAGTAAATTCTTCTGGTCAGATAATAGGCAAACCTTACCCTCTGCTGCCACCATCTCAAAGGCAAAAATGAGTTGCTTGGTAAGTGCGGGTGAGTGTGATGATTCATGGTCATGGTTTGGTAGTTCTTTAATGTTAATGGAAAGATCCTGAGGGATTTTCACTACAAAATAAGAGGGAGCTGGAGATTGGTAACATCTTCCAAGTGTTCAAAGGCCAAATTGAAGGAGAGAAAATTGGACTTAAGATAAAGAATTAATTTCTGTCTTTGAAATTGAACTTGAATGAGTTTTTTTTGTGAGTTATTTTCTGATAAGATTAAGATTTACTACAAAAGCATGGAAAATAACGCCTGGGTTTTTGGATCATCCTGGTCCACGAAGACCTTGAACAGTCTCAGAGCTCCTAGGCAGTTCATTGAGTGAATTCTGAAAACCATAAGCTTATTTATTACAGTTGTATCACTTATCAACAGTTTGTACTTTTAGTACAGCTTTTGTAAAATATGAAGCAGGACACTTGCTCCAATTTTGAACCAACCCTATCTTAATTTCCCCTTCTCAAAATTTTTCACCCCTTTGATACTCAGAGGGCAGATGAGTGGAATTCTGCCTTCTAATTGTCAGGTCTGCTGTGGCACTGTGTGTGTGCGGTCCTGCACAGAGTGCGTCCTTTTGCATCAAACACACAGGTTTGGCAATGATTTTGTGTTGTTGGAAATAACCCAGTATCCACTGAGAATAGTTCATAGAAGTGCACCTCAAATCTCATGTGGCCATTCTCCTATTTCCAGTTCTCTTTCCTATAATGGACCACCAGTTCCTTCCTCCTACTTTTCTCTCACTTCCCTGCATAAACCTTCATTTCTGGGCCTGTCACTGCTCTGAGGTTTGCCATCCCACGCTAGCAGCTTCATCCTGGGATTTTTTTTTTTTTTTTTTTTTGTCACAGAGAGAATTTCATAAGAAACAAGGAACTGGAAAAGATACTCAACTTGCCTTGTTCTGCCCCTTTGCTTTTGGAGAGGGAAGTTATTATAAGCTGTAATTCCTTGAGCTTCTTGTTCCTTACACATTTGTAGGACTTTAAGCTTCTCATTCAGTTTGGTGCATTTAAATGCAGAGGGTGGGGAAAGAAAGGTGATTCCTGTATTGCAAAGATGCAAATAGGCTTTGATTTCTTGATTCCCTTTTCATTGCCTTTTGTTTTGAATGCTTTTGATTCTACTTATTCTTTCTTCATAAAAGCCTTCCTTCACATGACTGGGAAAATTATAAAATCAATTTTATCAGGAACTAAGTATGCCAAAACTAAAATTTCCAGGAATTAGCTTTCTCACACTCCTTGCAAATAAGTTGACTGCAGGTGAATAATGAGGTAACAGCAACAGAATGTATGAGGTGAAAATGAGCATTTTGTGCAAGGGAGCCTTATTCCACATAAAGTTAGCAACCTTCTGTGAAAATCAGAAAGGAATTACCAAACAGGCAAATCACTTGGAGCAAATCACTGTGTCATGTAGGTGCCACACTGACTGTGGGCAGGTAAAAGGTGGAGAAGACCTAGCTATATGCCACTTTTGGCTTATTATGCTGTTCTGATCTGCTCAGACAGAGAAAATAATGTCTAATACTGTTTTAAACCTTCACGTATATAATAAACTTAAGTGACAGGAAGCTGTGCGAGAAGCATCTTAACTTGAGCTTGGAGTTCTGCTAAAATGCAAATAGGTGTTATTGCAGATACCCACTACAATGACATCTGTGTTGGTCTACCTACTAGTCATGACCCATAAATTCTTGACTGGCTCCTGAACCATCCCCACGCAGGGCTCCATGCATCCAGCTGCTCTCTAAAATCAAGGGCAAGTCCCCTTCCTCGCCCTTCCAGCTCGCCCTTCTTGAAGGGATGTATCCATCCATTGCAGGGCTTCAGTTGTGTGAACCATCCCACCATGTCTCCATGATCCCAATGAGGCCATCTCCCTGTAACTGTACATAGTCTTTCTAGCTCCTCCTGTTTGTTCCCCATGCTGCCTGCATTGGCGTAGGTGTTTCTGAGAGGCACCTCAGCATGCTGAGTCCCCAGTACAGGCTGGGAATGGCACTGGAATATGCTATCTGACCATGGGGGGAGCTTTCTGGAAAAAACAGGAAAAGGGGAGAGGCAGGTGGGTCAGATTTTTTTTTTTTTTTTTTTCTTGCTGGTATAAGAGAAGACAGCACACTCCCTGTGAAAACTAGAATAGACAAATCAATCAAAGCTTCTCCGCTTGTGTTTAGAAGTACGGGAACAGCAGTACCGGCAAGGCAGAGATCTGTATGAGCCTGCCAAGCATCTCCTGGGGTATGACTTGAAGCTGCCAAGTGGATGGATGCTCCTGTTTTCCAGTGATGGCATCAGACGGTTGTCCTTTCAGGGCAGTACAGCTGACCATCTGCTTTTTGGGCTCCTGTTGGTCTGTTAGTAAATGCACTGACAGGTGTGAGATGGAAGCATGTAGCTGGTGAGTTTCCCTTGCTTCTTTTGCTTTCATGCTGGGGTGTGTGTGGGTGGACAAAAGAGGGGGCAGGCCTTGAGACAGAGAAATAGAACCTGAAGTTGAAATTAAGGTTTCTTCTTTTTCCCTTTCAAACTCTTAAACTTCTTTTTTGACTGCTTCCCAAAAAACAGAACCTTACACGGTGCATGTTTAAGATGGTTCTTTCCTCGTACTACTTACAGATCTGTAGTCCAATAGATGAACAATATTCTGTTCTTCGGTCTTCACTGCTGAAACAGTATGGTTTGAAGCATGATGCTTTGAAGCAGACAAAGACTTGAAAAGGGAATTGGAGATATTTATGTGAGGCTGACTGCATGCTGGGGATAAGATAAGTATGACCAGTTGACCATACTGATTTTATCAGGTTTGATTATTGTACTGTACAAAGTGTATGAGATTCTAATCGTGATTATGCCAATATAAAAGATATCTCCCTTCATGAGGGTGTAGTTCAGATCCAGGATGGATTTCTCTTTTACTCGTACGCAGACTTCAATAGCACAGAAGACTGGAGGGAAGACTTGTGTTTTATGGGACCATTGTGTTGTATCATTGTGCAACCAGACATGAAGAAAACGCTCCCAGCCATTACCAGTTTGGGTTACAATGGAAAATATGATGCAGCAGGCAACTATAGCAGGAAGGTACGAATGGTTCAGTACCTGGAGTACTGGTATGATTGCAAGGGTCCACAGCACAGTGCAATGTGCAGTTCAATAGTTCAGTGGCCAGTGGAATACTGGGGCAGATAAGACATTCAAAACAGCAGGGAATATAAGGGAACCTGAGTGCAGCCACACTTCTTGAGCTGCCTGCCATCAGCTGGGAAGGATAGCAGTCTGCTGTGAAGCTTGTCCTCTCCTGATGCATTAGGGGAGTGTAGAACTGGTGAGGAACAGAAGTAACTTTCTAGCCTTGCACAGCCTGCACAAACATGCGTAAATCAGTGTTGATGACACAAATACTGTCCTCGTAGTAGTTATGCGTTGTCCTTCCTACAGCTGTTCTGTAAGTCACATCATGGCTTCAGTCTCTCTTCAGCAGAGATTTAGTAGTATGAGATAGTGCCAGAAGTGGAGAGCAGTGGGGAAGGAATCTGGGAAAACATTTGGTGGCTGTACATGAATGAGAAAAGCTGTTTCCTGTAAGCTTTTCATGTTGGATATTGCCAGATATCCCATACAACATGCAAACACAGTGTACTGACTGGGTAGGGCTTGGGAGGGGTTGGGGCAGGGGTTTGTAAGCCCAGGCTTTAAGGTTCTACTGCAGATAGCTGAAGAGTTTGATTGATCTTGGGTAAATGGGCAGTGAAAGAAGTTGCTTCCCAGAAGACGACAGTATGGGTGGAGAAAGAGAAAGGACTTAAATCTGACACTGCTATGTTTGTGCATGTATGTGTGCTGCTAGCATTTTTCTCCTCCTGTAATTACTGTCTCTAACCTTATACTGCTAGAGAGTACTGCTTTATACTTTTAAGAGGAAAGTGTCTGGTTTAGTACCATTTTCTGTGCAGCGATGCACAAAATGCTTGATACGCAGTGATGTTTGCCTGAGGCTGCACAGCCAAATTTCCCACTGCTTGCTGACAGGAAAGTTTTGTCCTTCGATAGCTACACAGTAGTACTTCTGTTTTAACAGCTATGGAGGAGCTTGCCATCAGTCGCCATTTGCCTGGTGGACCAGTTGCATTCCTGTAAAGCAGGGCTACTTTCCCAAACGACCTGCTGTTTGAAATGTCCATTAATTCCAGGTCATTTTAAATCACAGAATCAGAATGGTTTGTGTTGGAAGGGACCTTAAAGATCATCTAGTTCCAACCCCCTGCCATGGGCAGGCACGCCTTCCACTAGACCAGGTTGCTCAAAGCCCCATCCAACCTGGGCTTGAACACTTCCAGGGATGGGGCATCCACAGCTTCTCTGGGCAACCTGTTTCAGTGCCTCACTACCCTCACAGTGAAGAATTTCTTCTTTACATCTAATCTAAATCTGCCTTCTTTCAGTTTAAAGCCATTACCCCTTGTCCTATCACTACATGCCCTTATAAAAAGTCCCTCTCCAGCTTTCTTGTAGGCCCCCTTCAGGTACTGGAAGGCTGCTGTAAGGTCTCCCCAGAGCCTTCTTTTCTCCAGGCTGAACAACCCCAACTCTCTCAGCTTGTCTTCATAGGAAAAGTGCTCCAGCCCTCTGATCATCTTCGTGGCCCTCCTCTGGAATTGCTCCAACAGGTCCATGTCTTTCCTGTGCTGAGGACTCGAGCTGGCTGCACTACTCCAGGTGGGGTCTCATGAGAGCGGAGTAGAGGGGCAGAATCACCTCCCTCGACCTGCTGGCCACGCTTCTTTTGATGCAACCCAGGATACGGTTGGCCTTCTGGGCTGCAAGTGCACATTGCCAGGTCATGTTGAGCTTCTTATCAACAAACACCCCCAAGTCCTTCTCCTCAGGGCTGCTCTCAATTCATTCTCTGCCCAGCTTGTATTTGTGCTTGGGATTCCCCCGACCCATGTGCAGGGTTGCTGCAGGATTGCTTGCTTGTCACAGTTCAACAGGCTGTAGATTCATCTGAAGTGAAAAAAGAGCACTTGCAGTAATTATAGCTGAAAACCAGCAAGTTTCTTCCAGTCTCTGCTGAGCTGCATCTAGGGTGGGTAGGGAAAGCAAGCTGCGCTTCTGTGCCCCAGTTCTCAATGATCAGGTCCTCTAGGAGAGAGAGGGCAGCATATAAATGTGCCAACTGAAGGAAATAATCAACACACAATCCACAAAACCTCTTTACCCTAAGGATCAGATTTTACTTTCGCACAGATTTCTTCTCCACTGACTCCAGCGGTGCTGTTCCTGAAGTGTTCTGGAAGGAGTTTCAAAGGCTCTGGCCCCACAGGAGCTGCCAGTGTTTTGCGAGCTTTTGTGGTACAGGCAGGCAAAACATATTTCATCAAAGGGCTGGATTTCTTCTGAGGTTGACTCAGAATCTCTGCTTGTAAATATACTTATTCTTCCTCATATAATGTTATTGGGGCAGATTTTCAAATTATGTCAATTTTGAATGTTCAAACAAAAAATTGCCTGTTGACAGAATTGGAGACTATTTTGTGTGCTGTCACATCATTTTTCTGTTAACCCTTGGCAAGTTATTTTCACCAATATTTTCATGGGTGCTTGATAATTTATGTTTTAACTTCTGATGTTCCCCACGTGGTACACAGCAAACCTGACTTTATGTTGCTAAGCCCCTGACATAAAATACATCTATGAGTGCTTAGCACCTATAAAAAAACCAACAAACCTGATCTTAAGAATTATAAGTATTACTGGTGACCCACTAGAAAACCCTGATCTCGGAAGACAGGGAATGGGTGTAAGAGTATATGATTTTTGAGTTAATTATGTACATACCTAGATGTCAATGGCATCTAAGCAGGATGTTTAATAGAGAAAATCTGGATGGGATTGTAGAGTTAAAATGTGAATAAAAAACTTTAACAGAGAAGCCTAGTAGCATAGGCTAATTCTGCCAGCTTAACCCCTCTAGTTATTTGTTGGAACAACTGCACTTTCAATGTGGGTATTAATTTTTCTGGTCCTGTCAGGAAGGAGCTGCAACTTGCAGATATGCAGTCTCTCTGGTGAGAGAGATGACTGCACCTTCCCAGTATCAGCTGATAAGCTTAGCGCTGATATCTGTGCAACAACAAAACCATACTGTGCTTCTGTATTCCTTGTGTGATCTCTATGCTGTTTCTGTGTTTTATCATTGTGTAATGAATGCACTGGGTATGCTGTAATTCAGACTGTGGACTTTAAAAATTACAATCAGACAAGTAAACAGAGCATAACAACTATGATCATCAATTCAAAACAGCTTGATTGGACCAGTGTCTTCCCATTAGAAAGGGAAAAAAACTCAACTCCAAAACAAAGAGCTTTTTTACTGATGGCTTTGTGCCTTCCACAGGCTGATGATGTGTTTTATGTTATTGCTTGTGTTCTGAGTCCTTCCTACCATTTCTGATTTTACTGCTATTATCTGTCTGCTGCCATCATGATAGTATTAGAAACAAAATGTAGCAACATCTATAATTAGGGTTGTCTACACATTTTTTCTTTCTATTTTCCATTTGATTCATGTTCCTAACTTTCTAAATCTTTCAATTTCCAAGTTGAGATAATCAAGATCAGCCATTTCTGAGAGCAGAAATGTTGTTGTTTGTCCATTTAACAAAGCAAGATTTTGATCTTCAGAGCAGATATATAAGAACAGCAGGGCTGGAAATTGAAATCTGGCAGCAAGAGAATACTCATAGAGAAGAATTCTTGGAAGAAACCCAAGCCGCCTTTCTTCAAGAAAGATACCAACAATGTAAGGATCTTTAATAGTGACCCATTGGAAAATGCTGGCCTTGAAATACACACAAGATTATGCAGTTACTAAGCTAGCCATATACATAGTTTAATGTCAGTGGAAGTGCTGACTAGACATAAAAATCATATGTATTGCCTTCTCTAGATGAATCACAAGGCAATGAATCGTGGAAGCAACAGGGAGATGCCTGACTTTAGCGTGACTCGGGAAAAGATGGCCATGTTTAGCTCCTGAAAGCCACTGCCCTGAGGACCAGCTAAGACATATAGGCAGCCTTTAGCTGCTAGCACTTGCAGCCCAGCCTGGGAGGCTGACCACATCCACGTGCTGTGGGGAGGCGCCCACTGGGAGAAGCAGCATGGGCTGGCAACCCAGCTGCGGCAGCAGTAGCGTCCGGCGGAGGAGTGGTGCTGTTGGAGCCCAGGACGTGTGAAACTTAGGAGCATCTGGGAAAAGGTCATAGGTGAGGAACAGAGTGGACTTTTAAATACTGGACAGTATGTACCTACTGGGTTAGCTAAGCTGATCTTTGGTACCTGTGTCTTTGTAAGCTTGCCTCAAAGAGGACAGAAATGGTTTTCTGCACAGTCAGTTCTGTGCTAGACCTTGCCCAAGCTGCGTTGCTATGCACAGATGTTTGTTAGCACGCCTGTTTGTCAGCCAAGTGTGACTTGTTGGTGTGTTTTGTATTGTCTAAAGTTGGAGTTCTTTGCGCTGTTTTGTTTGTCGAGATCCTTAAAAGCATCCTCCTTGGCGCCTTCTGTTTGGGGAGTGAGTTCCCTTCTGCTGTGTTCCTCTCTAGCCCGCTGTGATAGCAGAGTGCTGTGTGTGCTTCATTTCAGGCACTGACTTTTAGATATGTGGGACTGGCAATTTGTGAGTTAATTGGTGATGTCTTCATGCTGCAATTAACCTAATTATGGGTTTCATTACATTAATTAAACTCTTGTCCCAGACAGCAGCTGTTTTATCATTTGCCTTCAGGCTCCCCCTCAGTTGGGGTCATTCTGAAACCTGCTGTTTTGGGTTGGCAGAGTTGCATGGTCACCAACTGTATGCTGACTTTTTCCCCTTTAATCTTAAACTTTCTCTTTTTAAAACCCTATTGTCAAGCTTCAAATGCCATTGATCAACTTCTGTACTGTTGTTCTTTGGAAGCTCTTGAAGGTATGACTCCTCTCTAGGGTGGTGGGAGAGAGCCTTTTCATAGTAGTTTACATCAATTTGCCTTTTGGTGCATATGTGCACTTTGTGTTATGCTTATGGATGCTGTGCTGGATGCACAAACCCTGAGAGAAAAACTAAGTCTTGCTTTGCTGCTGTAGCATTTTTTTTTTTCAGTACAATTAGCTGTTTTGCATCACAGCTTGTTTTGGAGAGCTGTTGAGTTGTAAAGGGGCAGGATTTGGGAGCTGAGCCATAATGAACTCCATAGTCAGCTTTGGCAGAACCAGCAGTGGCATAGCATAATAGGAAAGTGAAGATGCTGGTTTTGGGCTCTACGAGATATTCCCATCTTTGGTAGCCATATTGAAATGAGCAGTGAATTTTGGTGTTTCTGCTGTTTACAAAGTCTTGCAGAGGTTTGGTGCAAATCATTAAGGATGTGGATTTTCAGTGGAAAGCACTTCTTAAATTTATTTCAAGGTAGAAAAGAAATGTAGCATCTTTGACTTCTTGGAATTAGATAATGTCAGAGGCTCACTGATTAAATCTTGCACTCTTCAGTTCTGGTTGCTTCTCCTTTATCTTCTGCATGGACATATTGCAGTGGCTGTTAATTCTCATTGCAGAAGAGTCAATGGAGTGGTTCGGTGTTTGTCAGCCAAAGGGTGCCTGGCTGATGCTCTTGGGAGTACCTGTGAGGGAGAAAAGGACTTGGTCAGTGAAGAAACTCCTTTCCTTCCCCACTCATCGTGTTGTCTAGTTGTTTGTCTGTGTAAAAGCTCCAGCCTTTGGACTGACTTTTTAGAACAGATAACAGCAATTCAAGCACAGTGCAAATGCTGGGCTGTTGAATGGGAGCCTGGTGATAGACTGTATCATTTAATGACATGGTGGTTTGTGTTAGTTCTTCTTGAACTGAGTAGCCTTCCTCAGGGGTGCTTTGGCAGTACTTTAGAGGGATAAGAAGGTGTGGACATGGGGAGATGGTACTAGTTTTCGAAATGAGATGTGTTGCACGTAAAGCCAATGCTAAGGGTTTGTGCCTAGAAGTTGAACATCAGAGATGGTAGCTAGGTTCAGCTCAGCCAAGCACCTGCAATCCAACCACACTTGCGTCCCCTCAGAGCAATTAATTGAACATACAGCTGGGAAGGCTGGGCCAGATTGTGGCTTTCCTGAAAGCAAGGAGAAATGCAGGTCTTCTGTATGGACTGTTAGCTGACAGAAAGCAATGAAGAAATGGTTACTTTAGCAAGAAAAGACTAACTCTGGTGGAGTGAGTCCTGTGGCAACATCGATGCTGCTACACCTTTTTCAGAATTCCTCAGATCTTTTAAGTTTGATACTTAAGCACATGCCTAGGACTGGTTTGTCCACAGCCTTGTAGTAATTGTAATAATTTATATGCCTATAAAAATTTCCATGCTGATTTTGTAGCATGTTTTCATCCAGTCTGTGCAGAACAGTGTAAGTGACTGTAAATGAAGTGAAAAAGGAAAGCGGGCAGCTCCATGCAAATGTATATGATATGGAAGTGCAGACTTCCCTGACGCTGCACCGCTAGCTTAGCCCAGGGAATGAGCAGAAAGAACTAATGCAGGAACTATGTTGTCTTAATGGTGGATTATTGGAATTGGTGACACAAAAAAAAAAAGAGGAATTTAGCTTGTGTGTGCGTAAAACAAATATTTCTACTTGCTGATCACTTCAGTTTGCCCCTGTTTTGGGGTTCTTGTCTTTTGGGGCACTCAGAAGCCCCATGTCATTTGGCTTGTTTCAGCTGAGGGTGCTCTGCAGCTTGAAGTATCAAGCCTCAGGTTAGAAAGATTGCTTTTCAGAACTGAGAAGCATTTTAAATTGATGGCACTTTTACAGTGAATCCCTTTCCAGAAGGCTGAACAGCAGCAAGCCTACAGAAGCCAATTCCTTTATACGTTGCCTTATCCCTTGTGATTGCTGTGACGATTGAATAACTTCAGAGTAGAAAAAGTTTGAATGGCATTTGCCTTGAGCATTCTTGTGCAGTGCTTTTTTAATGAGCTCCCACACTTCCAGCTTGCAACTTCTAGTATTTAAAGCTTTCTCTGTGCTTTCACTCTTATTTTAATGTTGATGAAGTGTGTTTTGTTTGTTTGTTTGTTTTAAAAGACTTTTATTAGCAGTTGTCCTTTTTCTGTGGAGTATGAAACTATGGATTCAGGCAAGTAAAGGTTTTATGTTCATTGCAACTTAATTCTGTTCTAACTTTAGTCTAGCTGGAAGTACGAGTCTATCAGACAGTACAAGGGTAGTATAATACAGGAAGGAAAAAAACCCTGATAATGAACACTCACACGTTCCAAAGTATTTTTTCAAGCACTTCACAAAATGTTTATAAATGTTCATGAAACTGCTGTGACAACACATTCACACTATTGTACTGCTGTTGGAAACACTAAAGGACATTGCTCCTCTTCTAAGGCTGAGGAAGATGAGACGGTATGCAAGTACCAGCAGAGGGAGTCAGGACTGGACATTAACTGCTGGAGATTTTCAGATCACAGTGGTCATCATCTGGAAGGGGAAACACATTCTTGATGTGTGGGGTGAAGTATAAAAAGCCTTCCTTTAAGAATCTTCTGCCTCCTGTGTGATACACATATGTGTTTTCTCCCTGTGCACTTGGAATAGGAACACGAAAACACATTCCAGTCAAAAATGCTTTACTGAGCAATTTCCCTCTTTCCTGTGCTCTTCACAGTCCACACTAATATGAAGCATGGAGTGGGGTAGCGTTTAGAACTGTTCGGGATTTCACATCTCTGCCTTGTCAGTGGCAGAAAAATAAAGTCAAATAGGAGAGGCTCCTAGGAAGATAGCTCCACACAGCTGGGGAGGAAAAAAGGCTCAAGATATTAGCAACATGCTGAGAAGAACCAGTATCTCCTCTCCTTCCAGCTGCGGAGCAGTGGTCTCTAGATGGATGGATCTGTCCCTGATGGCACAGTGATGAGGAGAACTTGGGCAAGTGAAAATGCTGTTAAGAGACTTGTGGCTATGCAGAAGCTCTTGAAGTTCTTTTCTGCCAGTCTGCAGAGTAGCGCAAAGGACTTTATTCCTTTTCACACCCTGCTTGTGACAACCTGTGTGCTTAGGCTTTGTATGGAGGATACTGTTAGGACCCAGCATTTTTGTTCTCTTTAGTCCCCTCTGCGATAATCTCTGGATTCGTTGTCTAGTCCTCTTGGCTTGTTCTAAAGTGTTTATTTGTTCATCTTTCTGACTTATTGCCTAAGCTTTCAGCATGGAAAAAAATGGAGAAAAGTAAATAAGAATTATAGAGTATTTGCTTTAAGATATAAAAAAATGAGCAATTTATTTTCATTAGCTTCTAGCAAAGGCAACATTCTCACCATACTATTTGTTATTACAGGCACTGTGTTTCTCTGGTCTGACTTGCACAGTCTGAAGTGTCTTGCGTTGCAGTCACAATGGTGACACACTCTTCAAACAAAGCTTTTAGGGATGCTTGTTAGCCACAGCTCAGCCTACTCCTGCTGCATTTCACGTATTGATCTTAGTGAATGTCATCCGAACTCAAACAGTTTCTTCATCAAGCAGGCTTTTGGTACGATTTCTTTTTCCTGGAGAAATAGAGATTTACCCAGAGACAGTGTTTCTGTCTTCTCCTGGGAGCTGATTACCAAACGTTCAGAGAGAATCGGTGCTTGTTAGCCTCTAGAAGCTGCAGAAGGTTCTGGACACAGAAAATGGGTGTTATGGCCTGTGAAGGAAATAAGCTGATAGGCAAAGGGCAAAGCAAAAGGTGAAAAAAACCCCTTGCCCCTTATCTCATCAGTGCTGAAGAATACCACAAATACAGTGTGGGAGCCGGTGGGGGCTAGTGCATGGGGGAGAGGACCTGAGTTGGCAGGTTTGGCCTGAGTTCCCCGCTCTGTCGCACACTCTCCCATGTGACCTTTTGCAAACTGCTCCGTGCGTCTGCTTTGCCTGCCTTGCCTCTCTAACTCTTCACATCTTACTAGTACAGAATGTCTTTTACTGTGCTCTGTACATACCATACCACTCTGTAGCTATTCCCTCCCTCTGCAGGGCTACTGAAGTGTGTCTTTTTGACTTTGAGGATATTGGTATCAGTAAAGGCAAGCCTGTCGAGAAAACTAGATGTTTAAACTCTCTCTGTATTTTTCACCAGTACGGCTATCCTCTGGCGCTTTGCATTCCATGTTCCTAACCTCACCTACATTCCTTTTCTGCTCCTCCATCCTGCGCTCACTTATTTAGGCTTGCATCCCTGTCCCTCCCCTTCCTCCCCTCCTCCAGCCTGTGAAGACTCCCTGTTCTCTTGACCATCTAATTTAACTTTGATTCCCTCCTAGTCATTAGGCTTCTCTATTGAGGCCAAGAAGGTCTGGCAGCCTCTTTGATGGGTCTGCTAAGCTGTTGATTTAAATTTTGCAGGTTCTGTGATGCAGACTGCTAAATCACTGCTCCCATGACAGGTTTCTGAAAGGCTGGAGGAAGACAGAGTAATGAATAGAAAATTGGAAGAGGTGAGAGAAAACGGGAGGGCAGAACTTCTGGAAGGAAGCATGAAGAGTAATTTTGGGCCAGGTAGATGACAAGAATTTGACAGGGGGAAATGGTTTAAAGAAGAGTATGTGTGTACATGTGGGGTAGATGGAGAAAGGCAGGATAGATGGTTATACATCAGAGGGACATTTGTCAGAGGGAGCTGAAACCATGGTGACTGGATCCTGAATGCTCAACATCAGGAGTGATATTTAGGCACAGCTTCGAGAGACGCTTATCCAGAAAATCTAGCTGTGTGGTTTGCAGGTAGACTCTCTTAATTTTTAAAAGAACAACAAAACAATGAATCAAAAACCTAAAAAAAACCTGCACCCAACACTGAGGCTGTGTACCATTCAAAGCATGTCAAGTGAGCTTGACAGAAAAATATTTTAATAGCCTGGTGCTCATGTGCTGATTGATTACAGCAACAGATCAAAGATAAGTATTCTGTCAAGAATCATTAATATCTGTCAGCCAGTAGTAGCTATATAATATCAAAAAATCAAGCTGTTGAAAAGCATTCTATCCTTGCCTTGTTCCTAAGACCAGTACATGAATATTCATGGTGGTACACACAGCTTACAAATGGTTCTTCACTCACATAGCTTTTAAAAGATGAGCATGCAGGTTATTACCACAATTTGTTAAGTGCTAAAATGAGTTCCTGTATTTTTACTTCTTTATAATTTGATAACGTCAATGCCTGTAAATGACATGGAATGTATTTGGCACAATTGTTTGCCCAACTCCTACTGGTAGTCTCCAATTACTCTATGAGCTGTAAGATCTTCTTGTTGCCTCCGTCAGCGGGAAGGAAGAATGTAAGAACTGGTAGATGCTAAAAAGTGGTATTGCATGTGGCAGAGAATTACGGATGGCAAGTTCTTTGGTGCTTAAACAAGGGAAAGACTTGTGAGAACTTCAAAAACTCCTCTTCTGGAAGTCCTCTGATGTTCTGAAAGTTATCCCTGATCTGCAAGAAGTATCAGGGAATGCTTCCTTAATGACTGCCTTGGGACTGCTGTAGGATTAGGCTAGATCCAGTGTTGTGTCAGCAGAGAGTACTTTTCCTTTTGGAATCCAAAGATTAGGATTTAAGTTC
Organism: Nipponia nippon; assembly: GCF_047370975.1. NCBI lineage: Eukaryota > Metazoa > Chordata > Aves > Pelecaniformes > Threskiornithidae > Nipponia > Nipponia nippon. The sequence goes on from NW_028262358.1 coordinate 25,740,551, forward strand.
AGGAGGAGCCATTTTTCTCATATTATGTGCCCTGTATCACAGTGATGAACAGTTTACTCTGAGGTTTGACTCCTGATAATGTGCTAGGGCTAACTTAAACTGAGATTCTGGCTACTTTTACCAATTGCTACAGCCACCTTTTATCCCTGTGGTTCCTAAGACTTTGTTGATGCACACATGTGAAATCACTTAAACCAATCTTAGAAATTACCTTTTTCCTAGGGTCTTCTGGGAGTGCTATGATAGTAGGTGTTCTCCACCTGCTGGGGCTGGCCAAGTAAAGCTTCCCAGAGCATGCCTGCCAGAAAATGCATTACTCTATGGAGAGGTGAGAGCAGAGAGGTCTGTGTTTATGGCCAGAGATACCTGCCTTTCCCAATCTAATCAATTTCTTCATGGTTGAAAGGCTCCAAGGATATGGAAATGTTTGGTTCATATCCCTGCTGTATTTATGGAGACTGGAACAGGTCTAACAGTAAAAACTCTTTTCTTCTCTTTTTTCTTTCTCTCAAAATACCCAGTCACCTAAAGGTGAAGGAACTCTACAGGAAAATGGGAGACCTGAGTTTAGGTCTCTACTCCTGCCCTGAGATTTGAAACACAGGCCTGTTGTATCCCAGATTTACGTTGGTTGCAGGGGAGTATAGTTGCTGTCTTCCCTAAGCAAGGAAAAGCTTTGTGTGCC